>NC_090323.1:124492520-125910148 GCF_040869045.1 Eurosta solidaginis | reverse complement strand
TAGAAATATAATGCTCGCTCAATTACGTCAAATCGGGATAAGGGACATTGAGCTGAAATGGTTTAAGAGTTTTTTAACAAACCTTAAACAAAGAACGGATATAGAATCGGTGGTCTCGGAGGAGGCCGTTGTAGAAATAGGACTGCCACAAGGCTCGGTATTGTCCCCAGTCCTATTTAACACTTATGCTAATGACATATCCTCAGTATTGAAATACAGCAAAAATAGGTTCTTTGCGGATGATGCCCTACTAGAATTAAGTGAATCGGACCTAACGTTAGCTAAGAGTGAAATGCAAGAAGATCTTAATTCACTATACAGGTGGCTTTGCAATAATAAACTAAAATTACATGTTAAGAAAACAAGCTTTATGATCATATCCAGAACGTTTAATAAAGATTCGCCGAAAATTGGTCTAGAAATTATGAATACAAAAATAGATGAAGTTCAAATATTTAAGTATTTAGGCGTACAGATTGACAACAAGTTAAAGTTTAATGATCACATTGAATATATAGTTGCTAAAATTGCCAAGAAAATTGGATTCTGGAAGAGATCATATAAATATATAAGTAAAAAATATAAATTGAAGGTCTACAGATCCATAATTGAGCCGCACTTTATATACTGTCTAACAATATTTTTTTATTGCTAGCGATGCACAAGTAGATAATCTACAGGTTATGTAAAATAAAGCTATGCGATTTTTTCTTATGCTGCCATACGACACTCCAATAAAAACTACGAAATACTTAATTGGCTCAGCGTAAGACAGCTTATATTTTATCACGGTATGAAATTTGTGTTTAATATGAAGACTGGAATTTTGCCTGACTACTTGAGTGATAAACTAATTTATGTTAATGAAACCCACTCATACGTAGTCAGAGAACAATTTCAGACTTCATATCTTCAAAACAGAACTGGTCAAGCAAAATATATTTTATAAAGGCTTAAAAAGTTTTAACGAACTTCCTAATCATATAAAAAATAGTAATCATTTAAAAACATCCAAGCAAAAATTGCTAGAGCACTTTAAAACTCTCCCGCTAAGGTAAACAAGTTTTAATTGTCCTTATTTTTGATATTTCATGTACGGACACATGATGGAGAATGCAAAATCAGCTAAGCCTTAAGCTGCAGAATCATTAACCGTAAATGGATCGCCTGACAGAAAATTGATGGGGCACAACGTGCTTTCAGCGTAATTCGGGACAGGATTGGAAACACGTTCTTTCCAACCTTGCAATAAACATTAGTCATTACTTTGAGATACCAATAATAAAACAAAATAAAATAAAATAAGGCCAAAGAAAAGTTGGAACAGGGGGGATTGGAAACACGTCCTTTTCAACCTCGCATTACATGTTGAACTGTGCTGATCGGAATCTTCTTGCATTCCCAAATCGTCATAAATTAAAATATATGTTCAAAATTTTGTTGCCTTATGCTGGAAGCACTAGAGGTTTTGGAAACGCGTCCTTTCCAACCTCACTTAAAAGAGTGAGTCCCAGACTCGTCCGTTTGTCATGCCAATAAATATGCTGATCGTAATCGCATGGGATACCGACAGCATATTCAATAGAACTAAGTAATTTTAATTAATGAATTGTATTTAGTAATTTAAAAAGTTTTAGGCGTAAACAGCCGTAATAATAAATAAATTAAATTAAATTAAAAACATTAACAGTCAAGGTTTTAAGAATGTTAAAAAGCAGACCGTACGAGTTTAAAGAAAAATTTCTCTTATCTTATATGTATATCCTATGTATGTATATATTTTTTCTGTAAGTGCGTTTATCACCGAAGTCCGTCCTCCTAAGCCATTGAACCGATTTCGATGAAATTTTGTGTGGACTCAAGGATGCTTCAGATTCACAATTTGGTCCGGGGAGTAGACCAGGGTCCGACCTTTTCCAAATAATCTTATTTTTAGTAGGTACTTCTCTGACAAAGGCAATATGTAATTGAAAAATTTTTCATTCCGGGAAGTAGTCCCTCCGGGAAGTAGGGGCCAACTTATTATAAAAAAAATTGTTTTTATTGCGATTTGCTTGGCATTTGGTATAGGGGTACTTCCGTAACCAGCTCATTATTTGAGAAACTTTTATATCCGGGAAGTGGGTCAAATAATTCGAATTCACCTTGTAATTTGCTTAAGATTTGGTACACGGGTACCTCTTTGTCTAGCTAAGTATATATTTGAGAAAATGTTCTTTCCGGGAGGTGGAGCAGTGATCGACGTATTTAAAATAATCTTAGTTATGGCGCGATTAGCTTGAAATTTAATACCGGGGGTTCCTCTTTGAAGAGCTATTTACTTGTAAATCTTTCTCTCCGGCATGTGGACCAAGGGCCTATCTATTCCCAAAAATTTTATTTTTTGGTGCAATTTGTTTGAAATTTAGTTTTTATACGGGCTTTCTAAAAAGTAAAATATGACATCGGAATGGGAATTGAAGAGGGGAAGAACGAGAATGGAGGGTTGAGGACAGTGCACGGACTTTTAAAAAGAGAATGTTAGTAGACGATAAACTAAAATAGTGGTAGAATTTTTTTTCCAAGGAAACCATAGCTACAGTTTATATTTGTACAAAACAATTGATAGCTTATTGTAAAACAAATAAAGCACTTTTCACGGAAATGGATAACACTTTTAAAAAACATGTAAACAAAACAAAAAAATACATGTAAATTTGTATATACATAGCTTATGCCTATATGATACTTGCTTTTTTACAGTATTTCGAGCTTGAAATACTGACGAGAATTTACCGAAACGTCTAATTACAACAATTTTCCAATGTACCAAAAATACTACCACAAAATAACCGACTTCGGCATGTTATCGTTTACTTAAAACTTTTTTTATTTTCGTTCAAAATTATTCCCAAAAAACTGATGAAAATAGCGCAAGAAAATATTTTCGTGCTCATTTACTAGATTTATTTCATAAACAAATTTATTTATTATTTTTTAAAATCGTCAGCGTCAGCTCTTAATATTATTTGGGTGTGCTCGACAATTAAATAAGTTTACCTAATAATCGCAGTACCTATTTGGTTTCAGTGCGAATATATTGAAATATTGGTAAATTTTTGGGCTTTGGTGGTAGAAGTGGTAGAAAATAAATATGGGCTAAACAGTTGGTAGATCTACTAATAAAGTGGTAAAATCGGTGCGCTGGTTGAGGAGAAGTAAGAAAGTGTGAGTAGAAAAAGGAGAAAAAGGGATAGGAAAGAAAGTGGAAGTAGAAGTTACGGAGGAAAGACAGTATTTGAGCCCTGTCTCCCCGAAGTGGAGGAGGGAGATGCAAGGAGTAAAATTTTTTTTGCAGAAGCTACAATATGACATATGGCGCTGTTTACTGGCGGAGTAATAACAATTCATTCACAATTATCGGGCAGGAAAACGGGTCATATATCTTTCTATATCTTATATATTGTCACGGATATTAGCATCAGTAAGCTATACCATCACTAAGGCGATGCTAAGGCCATGCTAAGCGATATTTACGTCAATAATCAAATCATGTATACACATATATAAGGCAGCCGAGAGATGTCACACACAGATGCATTTACTTATATGCCTATGTGTGCGCGAAAGACTGTAAACTACAAACATTCACATAAATAATTCAATCATAATGTCTACACATGCTGAGAAACAAGGCACAACCATATGCAGGCATCTTAAGCCGTGGTTAATCACGAACGTACGTAGAAAAAACGTGTCAGCTGACACGACCTATCTTATGAGTGTGCAATGTAAACGAAAACTCACCGACGTGCAACGCCCGTACGTACGTAGCCCGGAACGTAGAAATCAAAACAATTTTGATTTTTTCCGTAAGAACGTGTCAGCTGATCGCTCTCTCACTAGACAGAGTTGCCTAGTAAACTTTTGTGCGCTAATTTTTGACCGTTTGCAATTTTATGCAAAAACGCCTAATTAAAGTTTGAAAAATTGTGAAAATAATTCGAAATAATTATGTAAAAGTGCTGATTATAAATATTTAATCTATTTATACTTATTTAATAGTATTCCGGCCTTTTACAATATCAAAAATTAAATTGGAAAAAGTTGATGTTTCCATAAGCATACATGCAAAATGGTCCATGGCAACAGTGCTTATCTGTAAACAATACACACACAAATATCTTATGTACATGTACACAGATGCACACATTGATTCCTACGGGCTTGAGAATTCGGTCAAACGTGCTTCGTACGACAAACGTCCTTACGTACGGCACACGTCGGTGGGTAACTGCCGCATTATGTAAGATGCTCCTTAATGTAGGCAATTATAATTGTGGAAGTGTCGCTCACACATACAAGCATGGGGTATGAGAGAAGCTATAAAATCGTGCATTTTAGTTATAGCTGAGAAGTTTGAGAGCTCATGGACAATGCTAGTAGATTCTAGAAGATGCGAACGAGGAAACCAGAGAGTATAAAAGGCCGCAGATGTAGAGGCGCTGGAATTCAGTTTGAGTTGAGCTATCAATCAGTTATTTATTAAGCTCGCGATCTGGCGGCCAATAGTATAGTTTCATTTGAGTTATCAATCAGTTTGGTTATTAAGCCAGCGAGTAGCAAAGTATAAGTGTTATTGTGAAGTACTTTAATAAAGGCCATTTTTTCCATTATTCAATATTGGAGTTATTTATTAAGCAGTTTAGTGATTCGAACTTAGCAGAGGATTGCAAATAAGAGCATTTGCAAGTAAAATCGTTACAATTGGTGTCAGAAGAGGAATTGTTGAATAAATTCCAGAGGACAACAAGGGCATGGCAAAGTTCAGTGAATTGAAGATCCAGCAACTAAGGAAGGAGTTGGAGAGCCGTGGATTGAATACAAGCGGCGTTAAACTTCAGGCACGGCTACGAGAGGCAATGGAAGCAGAAGGAATTGATGTGGAAGAGTACGTCTTTCATGTTGATGGCGAGGAGACAACAAAAATTGAAGAGAAAAACGAAACATCGCAGACGGTTACCAGCACAGACTTGAACATGATTTTAGCTGCAATATCTGATCAAACATCGACAGTGTCATCTCAACTGGCAGAGCAGAAGACATATACGGCATCACAACTAGAATCACAGGAGAACCGTATAACATCCAAGATGGAAACACAATTGGAAGAACAGAAAACACACATGGCGTCACAAATTGCAAAACAATTAAAAGAACAAGAGGCACGCATAATATTACAGCTCGAAGCACAAGAAGAGCGTATCTCAACAAAGCTGGAGGCACAGGAAACAAAATTCTCATCGCAGCTGGAGGATGTTAGTGAACGACAAAATAAAGTGGAGGCCGAGATGGATGCTTTGAAAGATCGGATTCAGGAGTTACAATTGGACCGTCCAATCACTTCAACGTCTACTCTGAAGGTAAAATCCCCAACGTTTGCAGGTTCCGTTCCATTCCAGGTATTTAAGCTCCAATTTGAGAAGACCGCAGCAGCGAACAACTGGAATGCTGAAGATAAAGTTGCTGCACTGTTCATGGCGTTGAAAGGGCCTGCAACTGAGATTTTACAAACCATTCTAGAGGGCGAACGGAACTGTTATGAAGCATTTATGGGCGCTCTAGAGAGACGATTCGGAACTGAGCATAGGAGACAGATATACCAAATGGAGTTGCTGAACCACTTCCAAAGGCCTGGTGAAACATTGCAAGAGTTTGCGTCGGATATTGAAGGGCTAGCACATTTAGCGAATGCGGACGCACCCGTGGAATACACTGAAAGGGTAAAGATTCAGAGCTTTATAAATGGCATACGGGACGCCGAAAAAAAGCGAGCTACATACGCAAACCCAAAGCCAACATTCGCAGAAACGGTGTCACAAGCTCTGATTCAGGAAACAGCGTCGCTTCTGTGTAAGCCAGTTTTCAAAGCACGCCGTGTGGAAGTAGAAAGGCCAGATTGGGTAGACACAATTTTGGAAGCACTGAAGGGATCTCAACAGAAGAATGCCGGAGTTATTAAATGTTTCAAGCGCGGCAACCCAGGTCACATTGCACGTCATTGCGATCTTGGTCCTAATAGTTCCAACAATGTGGGTGGCCGTAAACGCAAAGCTGGCGGAAATGAGCAAGAGCGTGTCGGATGTAGAGAACGAAAACTTGCCCCGGCTATTGAATGTCCTGTGATATCTGTGTCACAGATTGGAAGGAAATCAACAGTCTTACCATCAGAGGGAATGTGGATGGTAATGAGCGTGTACTGACTGTAGATAAGGGGGCATCTCATTCCTTGATTCGATCTGATTTGGTCTACAGGAGAGTAAAGTCATTACCTGGAGCAAGGTTGCGTACGGTCACAGGCGAGTATAATCAAGTCCAAGGCGAAGTGGTATGTGAGGTATTAATTGGAAAAGTCATGGTTCTACACAAATTCGTTGTGGCGGAGATCGTTGATGAAGTCATATTGGAAGTGGACTTCTTGGTTGACCATGACATCAGGATCGATATGCGGAGAAAAATTATGCGCTATAAGAACCAGGACATACCACTTAACTTCAGTTTGGAAAAAGGGTTCAGCAGTAATCGGGTACTAGTGGAAAAGACTCGACAAAGACCACGAAAGTCAAAGGCAAAGGTTGATAGATCGAATGGGCCAAATAAATCAAAATCAAAAGTACCTGCGAAAGAAACACTGGCATTGACAAAACCTAAAAGACGCAGGAAAACGAAGCAACGAATTTCCGAGAAAGAATGCGAGGGTAGTTTCAAGCCAGAGCGCACTACTGTGGGGAAACGTGGGAACGATACTGATTATGCAAAGCAAATCCGTCCAGCGCAAGCTCTACGAAGTAGTTCATCGGCCAAACAACAGAGTGTGAAGGAACGAACCAGGGTATTGAGTAGAACGATGAAACACAGGTACCATGAGGGCGGGAGATTTGGTACTGTTATACAACCCTCACTAGCGGAAAGGTGTTTCACCCAAATTTCGGTGCAAATATGCAATAATCAAATCATGTGTACACATATATAAGGCAGCCGAGAGATGTCACACACAGGTGTATTTACTTATACGCGTATGTGTGCGCGAGAGACTGTAAACTACAAACATTCACATCAATAATTCAATCATTATGTGTACACATACGTAGGTACACGCAGCTGAGACGCAAGGCACAACCATAAGCAGACATCTTATGTGAGATGCTCCTAAATGTAGGCAATTGTAATTGTGGAAGTGTCGCTCACACATACAAGCATGTGGTATGAGAGAAGCTATAAAATCGTGCAATTTTAGTTATAGCTGAGAAGTTTGAGAGCTCATGGACAATGCTAGTAGATTCTAGAAGATGCGAACGGGGAAACCAGACAGTATAAAAGGCCGAAGATGTACAGGCGCTGGAATTCAGTTTGAGTTGAGCTATTAATCAGTTATTGATTAAGCACGCGATCTGGCGGCCAATAGTAGATTTTCATTTGAGTTATCAGTCAGTTTGGTTATTAAGCCAGCGAGTAGCAAAGTATAAGTGTTATTGTGAAGTACTTTCATAATGGCCATTTTTTCCATTATTCAATATTGGAGTTATTTATTAAGCAGTTTAGTGATTCGAACTTAGCAGAGGATTGCAAATAAGAGGATTTGCAAGTAAAATCGTTACAATATGTACAACAAGTAAAGGTGTCTAAGTTTGGGTGTAACTGAACATTATATACTCAGCGTGAGCTTCAATTGTACATTTCATTTCAGATAAATTACTTTTCTACATAACACGTGGCGCCGCCCGTTTAAAAAAAATGTTTCCCCATTTCCTCTTACAATAAAACTTAATAAGTGAAATATCATTGATTCAAAACTATTTTTTGCTAAGTTATAGCTTATTATTAGTTAGCTAGTCTACGACCCTTTTAAACTTGTTTTATATCTAAGTTGCCGTGGTCTTTAACCGATCCCGTCCATTTTTACTAGACATATTTTCTACTATAAGAAAAATATGTGTACACAATTTCATTATGATATGTTAATTTTTCTTCGAGTTATGGCTCCCGAAACATAGAAAATTGATTAGTCATAAATGGGGCCACACCCATTTTCAAAAATTTTAGTGTGTTCCAATTTAATGTTATAATTTAATTTAGAAAGTAAAATTCTATTGATACAAAGCTCTTTTTCGATAAGATACAGTTTATTATTTTCGTCTACGACCCTTTTAAAAATCTTTTATATAAAAGTGGGCGTGGTCTTTCACCGATCTCGTCCATTTTTTGTAGAAGTATTTCCTCCTATAGGGAAAATTTTATTACGATCCGTTAATTTTTCTTCGAGTTATGGCTTACGGTGTGGTATTTGATCAATCTAGCTGGCCAAAATTAAAATAGCAGTTATTTCTGTTAAAAAAGTGTTTGTCTCACTTCTTTGTTATGAAATGAAATTTTTGACAGTAAATTCACGGTGTTCCGCGCAGAATTACTTGGATCGAGCGCCCTGTTTCGGGGGGACCCGGGGTCATTTTTTGGCATTACATGAGATATGTATGTCAATATGGGTATCAAACAGAAGGTATTTTACTCCGCATTTCTACTGACACTTTTGATTAGGGTTGCCACTTAGGGTGCACAGTGAAGTCCGTCGGGGGGCTGCTGATGCTCCTCTGTTGGTGTTGCTTTGGCACCAATTCGTTACTCATTTCAGTCAATGCCATATGAAATTCAATATTGTGCTTTGTTTATATTTTATTTCTCAAGACAATTTGGCAATAATAACTAAACTTTTCAATTTGTTAAACAAAAATAGAAATTCGCAACAAAATTTCAATTGACAAATCAGCTGATTTCGAATATTCGAAATTCCCATTCCCCAATTATTGTTCTCCCAAGGAGAAAAGAGTTGGAGGAACTTTTCCGAGGGAATAAAAAAATCCGCCAGAACAAAACTCCGAGGGAATATTTAGAATTGGGCTGTATATGTCGTAGCGTGCTCCACCTTCTCAAAAAATCCTGGGTTCGAGCCCCGGAGAAAACAACAACAACAAAATTTAGAAACAAGTTTTCTCAATAAGAAATTTTTTTCTAATCGGAGCCGCCCCTTCTCAATGATTTGGAGTGTGTTTCTGCCGTGGAAAGTTCCTCAGGGAAAATCCATCTGCCTCGCAAATGTCGTTCGGAGTTGGCGTAAATCATATCGGACCAGTACCACCAATTTGTCAGCTAATTAATATGAAGGAATAAAAAAAATGGTTGCTTAGGAAAATTTGAGAATTATTTAAATTTTCTATGCCAATTTTTTTAACTTGTTTTTTTCTCAAGCTGATAATAATTTTAAATTCTTCCTCCTTGGTACGCCAAGGTGTGATACATTTAAAATATATTAGCATTGACATTTATTATGGAGAGACTTTGTCATCGTACTTTTAAGACAGATTTTTATTCGCCACACGTAAGCAAAATACGTTTAAGCTCTATTGGGGTCCTTGTTTGGACAGACACACTAAAAAGTACGTATACCAAAAAAATTTAGGGGGTATTCATAGTATCAATGATTAGCATAATGGAAACCCTAAAAACTACCACGATAGCAGCATTGTATTCCATACTATACATCCCGCCTGCAGACCTGTAGTGCAATTCACTAACTTTTTTAACCCCATTTGCCATCTCTTTATTTGCGAATCGATAACTATAACGATTTCGTTATTAAGTAACTATTTTGTATCGATGTTTCTTTATCGACGATCAGCTGTATTGTTAAATAAAAGGCAAGTAAATTGGCTGCGTTAAAAAACACCAAACTAATATTTCCGGCAATTTTAGTTAAAAAAGAAAATCGGAACTTTAATTATTTATTTATTTATTATATATTTATTTATTTTTGGCATTCCTGTTGTGCTTTTCGTATTTTTTAGGTTTCGTTAAGCTGTGCTGCCAACTTTCTACTATTAAAACGAAATTGAAATTTCATTTATTTCAAGTTGAATAATGAAATCGATAAGACAAGCGGCAAAATCGTTAATTAAAATCTCAACAAATCGCATCGTTATAAGTTAGTGAATTCCACTACTGATGTCCAAAAATATCGTGTTAGCAACTGCAACAAGGCTTAAGGTCTCAGGGCAGCTTGAGTTCAGGCTTTAAGGCCATAGCAGTATAGCGCCATCTAATATTGGCAAACGAAATATATGGTCCTTTTGCCTGAGTTTGGAAAGAGATCTTGTGGCCAAAATTGAGCCGGAGGGTTGGTGCCAGGGTGCAGAAACGGTAGAATATACTATGCACGTGTATACGGATGATTCCAAATTAATGGAAGGGGTCGGGTCTGTTGTTTACTGAGTCCACGCAGAAGTGAGTAGATCCGACAGGCTGTCAGATTACTGCAGCGCCTTTCACGCAGAAATTATGGCCCTGAAGAAATCAGCGGAAATTCTGAAGGAGGCGTGTATACGTTATAATGGAGTCAGTATATATATTGATAGACAGACGGCGATTAAGGCAATAGCCTCAAACATTACTTCATCAAGAAGTATTCTGGAATGCAAAAAATAATTGGAAAAACCTCGCTCAGGCCGGACCATGCATCTTCACTGGAAATAATTAGAAGTAGTAGTAGTTGCGTATGATCCATCACGCAGGTATGGCGTGGACAAGAGCGCGGGCTGCAAAATTTTAAAGATCATGTACAAGACTAGGATATTAGACTTACAAAGTAGCTCATATTTTTCAAGAGGTAAAACTTAAGGCTCTCGATGTATCTGGACACTCTCTTCTGACGTCACATTCTTATGAGTTACGCCTCGTCAGTAACAGCAGATGTGGGAAGTGCCAAGTCTTCAGTTATAAGGGGCGGCAGAATTACCAGATCTCGATGCATCAATTATGCTACGGTTTAGAAAACGTGTAGTTTTTGCAAAGAGGATGGTTGGCGCAAGTGTGCTCAAATGGCGGACGAGGCGATACGTATGAACAAAGGTGGTTCTAAAGTAGTGGAAGGAGTAGGGTCTGCGGTATACTGTGCTGATCCGGAAATAAAGAGATCCTACAGGCTGCCGGATTACTGTAGCGTTTTCCAAGCGGAAATATTAGCCGTAACCAAAGCAGTAGCAACACTGGCAGATAATAGCTTAAGCTGCAACCGTGTTAACTTTTCTATTGACAGTCAAGCAGCAATTAAGGCAATAGTCTCGCATAGCACAGCATTTAAATGCATATCTGGAGAGAATCGGGACAGGGAGAGCATACATCTTTATTTGTGCCCAGGGTATATGGGAATAGATGAGAATGAAAAGGCAGATAAACTAGCTAAAAAGGGCGCATCCCTTGAAGCTTGCTCTGTAGACGTCCCAATTAGACAGGGAGAGATTAAGCGAAGGTGATAGGTGCACATTACTGACCAAGCGGGAAAGGAGTGGGTTTAAGCGCGGGGCTGTAAAGTGTCGAAGATTATGTGTAGGTCTTATAAACTTTAACTAACAAAGTTGCTTTTATGATTAAAAAGAGAGACTGTAGACTCATGACGGGTATTCTGACTGGACCCTGCCTTCTGGCGTCACATGCCTTTAAATTAGGTTTGGTCAGTGATAGCAGATGTAGGAAGGGCGGGCTGGAGGAGGAAACGATCGGGCACGTTTTGGCCTCATGCCCTGCGCTTTTCTAGCTAAGACTCCAGCTATTAGGAGTGATACAGCTGTCAGATCTAGAAGCACCAAGTGGCTTAAGTCCTAAGAAGCTTCTAGTATTTACCAAGAGGACGGAGTTATTTTATAATATAGGTTCTGTTTTTTCATAGGGGTTTTCAGTTTCGTCGTTAAAACAAACTTCTGGTAACACTACGGACTTATTCAGTATATGTGAAGTCCTCATGGGCCGGTCAGTTCAACCTAACCTAACCTGCCTAGAGGACGGAGTTTTTCTATAACATAAGTCGAGGTACCTGACAGGGGTTCTTCCGTCAAGTCGCCAAACACATTATGTCAAATCTCTCAACGGTACATATACATTTTCTTTTCTCAAAGAAAAACCAATTTTAATATTTTACTTTGTTTATTTTGTGATTTCCTTTTGTTCTGAGACTGATTTTTAACATAATGGAATGAATATTCAGGTGTTTTCATTCCGTTGTCGGTTTCCTTTATTCGGACAAGTTCGCCATGCATATTTCACAGGGTTGTTTATTATACACAACTGGCTTTGAATAATATTACAAACATAGTAGATTTTCCTATATATTTAGGAATATAATAATTAACTAATGCGCTACTAGAATTTTTTAGACAAAAAAATTTACGTAATTTTGTATTCTCCAAAAGAATATAGAATAGAAACAATTTTGCAGAAAACACATTTTTTAGGAAATTCGTACGAAAAATTAAGCAATCAAAATTTTTTACTTTTATGATTTAAGCAAACACTGGCAAAAGAGCTGCCGAAAAAGTGAGGTTAAGTTGTTGACACAGATTTTAAAATATTAAATTGCAAAAAAGCTTTAAAAATTCTTATCATGATCTTAAAAATTTTGCCGTTTGGCCGAAGCATCTTCCTCATTCACAAGGCAATATTTAGCCAGCAAAGCCTTGGGAACGTTATTCGGTGCACTATCTTGATATCTCATCATAAAACCTCCCTCTATACATGCCGTTGGCACCATTGAGACAACCATAAATCTGCTGGATTATTCTCCTGCGCCGTCCCATCTTCTCCCATCATACTGTTCATGATTACTAGGCATCTATCATGATAGGTGAGTCTCGTGATTTTTGTTCATTGAACATATGCAAAACAGCCTTGTTGGCAAGAGTGATTCAGATGTATATTACCTTGTCCTAGTTTACATGAAGATCTACTTTTTCGCCTCTTTTTCCAGACAAGAGTAGGAAGAACTTACAGAGCGTTTAATGTAAAGACTTTTGCTGATTCAAGCCTCGTTTGGGTTCCAAGGGCTGGACAGGTCCTTAGGCAAAGCCAAAGGATTTAAAGGAACTTAAATTCAGACATAGCATATATAGACAACTCCTTTTCGCTCCTTATTGATTGATTTAAACCCAGTTTTTTATGGGGTATGGGATAGGGATAAAAGGGTGGACAACTTTTAAAACGAGAAAGTTAAGTTAAAGAGCACGACAATGCAGGGTCTACAAGTTTAAAATAATTAAGAGCTGTTACATTTCGTATGTTACTAAATAAAAGCAATGTTTTTTTTATTACAGATTGTCAAGGGAGAAATAGAGGACAATTCATTGTTCTTTATAATTAATTTCATTGAATGCATGTACATAAATGGCAACATTGTAAAGCGCAATGCTGGTATATTCCCATATGTACCACTGGGCTTTCGAAATCTAAGATTGTTTGTAAAATATTAAATTACATATAAATATTAAATCAACAAATTACGTAAGCGTTCAAATGGATGATAACATAATAAAAAATAAGAAGAAATGAACCGTGACTAGAAAAAATACTTTGTTAAGTTTTAAATTTTATAAATACTATAAATAAATTAAATCTAATTAAGAAACATACAGCTAAATAAATCATATTAAACTTGTAATAATGAAATGCTTAACCAAATAATATTACATTTACTGCATTCTGTACTAAAGTTCTATTGAATTAAACACGACAGCTTACTGAACCAGTTAAGTATCGGAGCAACGGGCAAATAACCAAAGATGCAAAAGAAATGTAATGGAAAGCTAACTTTTTCATAACAATGGGATTGCATTGCCTTTTAAAGGCCATCTTCATCGTATACGTCTTTGAAGGTAAGTAAATTGTAATATTCGACTGCATTACATATAAATGTAAAGATTATTAACGAAATGCATGGTGTGCTTGAACCAAGTTTAAGTCGAAGGTTTGATTACTCCGGACTTTTCTGATGCGTTTGATTCTATGGCAGATTCAGTAGCAGTTACCCATCAAAACCAAAATCAGAAATCAGGCCCTCTCCTCTCAAAAACCGGGTATTTTAGTTGTATATAAACCAGTTCACGATTTGTAACACTTCTGTAAATACTTATCCCTCTAATTTTGATAGTTTCATAAAAATACCCCATAAAAAATTCGAAACATAATTTTAATCAGGTGCCAACTTTTTTCAGCATTTGACCAATAGTATCATTGACAACTAACACAGTTTAATATCCAGTTCGTAGTTAAGTTATAAAATAACTCCATCTTCTCGGCAAATACTCGAAGCTCTCTAGAATCTATGTTACTTCCTGCTTCTAGCTCTGATAGCTGTATTACTCCTAATAGCTGGAGTCTTAGCCTGGCGAAAGCAGGAAACGGCCGTTTCCTCCCCCAACCCGCATTTCCTACATCTGCATCCACTAAATTGGACTAATTTAAAAGAATGTGACACTACTGTGCATTAGTAAGCATACCTAGTGATAGAATTTTTAAAACAAGTATCGATTTACTCATTTAAAATACTCGGATCAAACTATGCACGCCAGTACTTATGCTCAGTAAAGGCTATCGAGTATACCCGATCCAAGTGTGTACTTCGGAACTTACCAAAATGAAGAAACTTTTTTATTTTTTTTAAATTATTTATATATATAAAAATGAAATGATGTTCGTTCCTGTCCATGTTTTGGGGCCGATACGAGGCCAATTTTATTCGTTATTTTTTCATATTATAGGGATCAAAAGGGGAAGGTTTGTAGCAAAAAAAATTTTTTTTTAATTTCTAGGGTCTTGAGATATAGATCAAAACGTGGACCCGGATAACCCTACGATATGTTTGTATAATATGGGTATGAAATGGAAGCTTCTGATGAGTACTTTAATATGGGGTACTTTTCGTACCCCTAGGTGACTAGGGTCTCGAGATATAGGCCAAAGTGTGGATCAGGGTACCCCAAGAATGTTTATACAATATGGATATCAAATAAAAGCTCTTGATGAGTGATTTAGTACATGATAATTTTTGTACCCCTGGGTGATTAGGGTCTGGAGATATAGGCCAAAACGGGGACCCAGATACCCCTAGAGTGTGTTTATACAATATGTATATCAAATGAAAGCTTTTGATGAGTTCTTTAGCAGAGGGTAGTTTTCATACATCTGGGTGACTAGGGCCTCGAGATATTGCCCAAAACGTGGATCAGAATAACCTTAGGATGTGTGTTTACATTATGGGTATCAAATGGAAGCTGTTAATGAGTACTTCAATATGGGTATCAAAAGGAAGCTGTGCTGATGAGTGGTAATTTTTCTCTGGGTAACGAGCGACGAGCGTCTCGAGATCATTTCATGTGTACAACATTTTTTTTAATAAATGTGCGAGTTTTTCGATTTCTGGCGTGCTGCTAAGTTGCAAATTTTTTCCGAAGGAGAGTAAACATAAACACCGAGGTTTGTACACTGTTTATGAGAGATGGTTCAGCACACATACACAAACGTATGTCAACGTATGTTTCGTTGCTGGCTGAACATTTCTACTGCTTTGTATTTGTTATACAAACGACGCTTATGTTCCGTTAATTTGTATGCAGTTCAACTGTCAGCACTGTTCGGACTTCTACCACTAAAGTGGTAGGTCTACCACCTTTTTTCCTGAAATATAAGATCTACCATTTCTACCACGAAAACTTAAAATTAGGTGGTAGTTTTTATAAAAGTTTTCTGAAGAAAACTTATTTTTTCCACAATTATTCGGGAAGAAAATCAATGCAGTGGAACAGTTTTATAAAACTCAAAATAACGTCTAGCTTAGCTCTGATCACCACATTACCTCTTTTCCTTGAGGTTTTTAGTACTAAACTGCAACGTACACCTACCTATATATATGGAAAAAGTGGTTATTATTCATTATATCAAGATATTTATAATACAACCGAAATCTAAAAGGGGGCGTGTCAAATACAAATGGAATATATCATAGTGCATATCTCTGGATGTAGTAATGGTAGGTAGGTAGGTAGGTAGGAAAATTGCTAAAGAGCTATATGACGTTAAGTCCTAACACCGGCAGTAAAATGTGGAATTTGGAAAAAAGGGGCGTGGCACCTTCCCTACAAATGGGATTTTTCAGAACTATGACTGCCTTACAAACTTAGGTTTTTTTAACACCTAAAGTTTGACTGCATTGTTGAGTTTGGCTGTTATTCCTTTTGGACGTTTAGTAATCTGCCGCCGATAAAAAAATGTGTTAGCTTCAGTCTATCTACATCTACCTATATAAATAAAAATCAAATTCTGTGTGTGTGTATGTTCGCTATGGAAACGTATTTCCCACACTTCAATCATCACCAAATTTTGGCTGTAGGTTCCTTCGATCAAGACGAAAGTTCTTCATATTTCAGAATTAAGAATTTTAAATTTAAATGTTTTTGTTTTTTGGCTATGCGAAGATAGTTCGGCTCCCAAAACTGATCATGTTAACAAAATCAATGATCGCATTCAAACCCAATTTCCTGGTGATGTGAAGAAATATAAATCGATCGACACAGTTACAGGTGAAGATTAAGTTGTGAAATATCCAATTGAATTTCTAAACTCTTTAGAACCAGCTGGAATGCCTGCGCATATATCAACTTTGAAAATTGGCTCACCAATCATGCTTCTTCGGAATTTAAACCCACCAAAACTGTGCAATGTAACCAGGCTTTGCGATTAGAAATTAATGCCGAATGTAATCAAAGCAACAATCATCATGAAGATGTGCTCATACCATGAATCCCAATGATTCGTACAGATTTGCCATTCAATTTTAAGCGCTTACAGTTTCCTGTAGGCTTTTCTTTTGCAATTACAATAAACAAAGCACGAGGACAATCGCTTACTGCTGCAGGATTAAATTTAGGGAGTCCGCGCTTTTCCCATGGCCAGCTATATGTTGTTTGTTCTAGAGTTGGAACACCAAAAAATTTGTTTATCTTTGCACCGAACGAATAAACCAAAACAATTGTCTACCCACATGTATTACAATAAGATACAAGAATAAAATGTTTTAACAGATAATTTCACCAAATATGCGTACAAAATTCAATTCAATTTACTACAGAAAAAATTAAATTATCAACAAACAAAACCGAAAAAATAACGCAAAATTCATTCGATCTGGGGCGTTACAATGTACGCCGGGTATAGCTATCTTCTATAAAAATCAAATTCTGTATGTGTGTTCCCACACTTCAATCAGAACCAAATTTTGGCAATAGGTTCCTTCGATCAAGACGAAGGTTTTTCATATTTCAGAATTAAGAATTTTAAATTAAAATTTTTTATTTTTTTTTGGCTGTGCGATCTTAGCAATCTTAGCTTCCAAAAATGATCATGTTAACAAAATCAATGATCGCAGATGAAGATCTTACAGTCTCCTGTACGCCTTGCTTTTGCATTTACAATCAACAAAGCACAAGGACAATTGCTTACTGTTGCAGGATTAAGTTTAGAGAGTCCATGGTTTTCCCATGGCCAGATATATGTTGCTTGCTCTAGAGTTGGAACGCCAAAAAATTTGTTTATCTTTGCACCGAACGAAAAAACCAAATCAATTCAATTTACAGAATTTAGTTTATTAAATTATCAACAAACAAAACAGAAAAAATAATGCAACATTCATTCGATCTCGGGCGTTACAACGTACGCCGGGTAAAGCTAGTATCGTATTGTTACGAATATTTGCAAAACTAAGGAGTGCTGCCGTCTCTAAGCCGATGCTAAGCAGTGACGTGAATGCACATCAATAATTCAATCATTATGTATCTAAATAACAGAAACAATAACTGCGTCTACATATATGTACCATGTACGTATACGAGCAGTGGAGAGTCAATGCACTAACACATGCATATATCTGAGATACTCCTATAAGTATGCAATGAGAAAAACTATAAAATTGTGCAATTGTAGTTACAGCTGAGAAGTTTGTGAGCTACTGGACTAGTAGATTCTGGAAGCGCCTAGAAGATGTATAAAATTGTGCAATTGTAGTTACAGCTGAGAAGTTTGAGAGCTCGACAATGCTAGTAGAACCTAGAAGATGCGAACGAGGAAACCAGAGATAATAAAAGGCCGCAGATGTAGAGGCGCTGGAATTCAGTTTGATTTGAGTTGTCAAGCAGTTTCGATTAAGACGATATCTAGCGAGCAATAGCAGTATTATTTTGAATAGTAGAGTTTCATTGAGCTATCAATCAGTGTGGTTATTAAGCAAGCTATTCGTTGCACAGTTTGAGTGTTATTGTGAAGTACTTTAATAAAGGCCATTTTGCATTATTACAAATTGGAGTTGGTGTCAGAAGAGGAATTGTTGAATAAATTCCAGAGGACAACAAGGACATGGCAAAGTTCAGTGAATTGAAGATCCAGCAACTAAAGAAGGAGTTGGAGAGCCGTGGATTGAATACAAGCGGCGTTAAACTCGAACTTCAGGCACGACTACGAGAGGCAATGGAATTAGAAGGAATTGATGTGGAAGAGTATGTCTTTCATCTTGATGGCGAGGAGACAACAAAAATTGAAGAGAAAAACGAAACATCGCAGAAAATTACCAGCACAGACTTGAACATGATATTGGCTGCAATAACTGCTCAAACATCGACAGTGTCATATCAACTGGCAGAACAGAAGACATATATGGCATCGCAACTGGAATCACAGGAGGCACGTATACATCCAAGTTGGAGGCACAGGAGGCACGCATTTTAGAAATGTCGTCACAAATGTCATCTCAACTGGCTTCGCAAGAGACACGCATAACATCCAAGATGGAAAAACAGCTCGAAGAACAGAAGACATATATGGCATCCCAACTGGAAGAACAGAAGACGTATATGGTATCCCAATTGGAACCGCAGGAGAACCGTATAACATACAAGATGGCAACACAATTGGAAGAACAGAAAACACACATGGCGTCACAAATTGCAGAACAATTAAAAGAACAAGAGGAATGCGTAACATTACAGCTCGAAGCACAAGAAGAGCGTATATCAACAAAGCTGGAGGCACAGGAAACAAAATTCTCATCGCAGCTGGAGGCTGTTAGTGAACGACAAAATAAAGTGCAGACCGAGATGGATGCTTTGAAAGATCGGATTCAGGAGTTACAATTGAACCGTACAATCACTTCAACGTCTACTCTGAAGGTAAAATCCCCAACGTTTGATGGTTCTGTTCCATTCCAGGTATTTAAGCTCCAATATGAGAAAACGTCGGTAGCGAACAACTGGGATGCTGAAGATAAAGTTGCAGCTCTGTTCGTGGCATTGAAAGTGCCAGCAGCCGAAATCCTACAGACGATTTCCGAAGGAGAGCGGAACAGCTATGAAGCATTGATGGCCGCTGTCGAGAGACGTTATGGAAGCGAGCATAGGAAACAGATATTCGAAATTGAGTTGCAAAACCGACACCAAAGAGCGAATGACACTTTGCAGGAGTTTGCCTCGGATGTTGAAAGGTTGACTCATCTTGCAAATGCGGACGCACCTGTGGAATACACCGAGAGGGTAAAAATCCAGAGTTTTATAAATGGCATACGGGACGTGGAAACGAAGCGAGCTACATACGCAAACCCAAAGCTCACATTTGCTGAAACGGTATGGCATGCATTGACTCAGGAAACGGCCTCACTATTGAGTAAACCAGCATACAAAGCTCATCGTGTGGAAGTGGAAAGACCAGATTGGGTAGGCACAATTTTGGAAGCACTGAAGGGATCACAACAGAAAAATGCCGGAGTTATTAAATGTTTCAAGTGCGGCAATTCAGGTCATATTGCACGACATTGCAGCACCGGTCCCAATAGCTCCAACAATGTGGGTGGCCGTAAACGCAGAGCTGAAGGAGATGAGCAAATCTCCAAGTCCACTCAATCGTTAAACTAAAGCGAGTCAGTCGCAAGGGGCGACAGCTGGCTCCCTCAATTTAATGCCCCATAATCTCTATCTCACAAATTGGAGGAAGGTCAAACAGTCTTACTGTCGGAGGACATGTGGATGGAAAGGAACGTTTACTGACTGTAGATACGGGTGCATCTCATTACATGATTCGAGCGGATTTAGTCAACAAGAAGATAAGACCATTGCATGGAGCAAAATTGCGCACAGCCACTGGAGAAGACACCACGGTTCTAGGTGAAGTAGCATGTGAAGTAGCAATTGGGAACGTCACGGTAGTACACAAATTTATAGTGGCAGAGATTGTTGATGAAATCATAATTGGAGTGGACTTCTTAATCGACCAAGGCATCAAGATCGACATGCAAAGCAAGACGATGCGATATAAGAACATGGATGTACCACTTAATTTCGGCTACGAGAGAGGCTACAGCAGTAAACGAGTGCTGGCGGAAGAGAGTCAGCGAATACCACCAAAATCCGAAGCAGTCATCTGGGCAAAGTTTGATGGAGATTGTGGGACAAACTAATTGTGGGTTGTCGAAGCAGCAAACAAATCAGCACTGAACATACTTGTAGGAAAAACCCTGGCTATGACAAAACAAGATGCACGTATTCCGGTAAGAGTACTCAATGAGTTCAAGTCACCACTCAAACTGACTAAAGGAGCTATTTTGGGAAGATGCCAAGAGACTGAAGTAGTTATTAACTGTGAACAGCTCCAGGAACAAGTTTCAGCTAGTAATACTGATCTTTCAAATGACCTCACGGCATGGACGCAGTGGCTAGAGGAAGCATATCCGAGTAGGGCAACACAACTGCTCCTAAAGTACGCAAACATATTTGACCAGGATGGTTCTAAACCAGGCCGCACCAAAGTTGTGAAACATCAAATTGACACTGGAGATGCGAGGCCGATCCGTCAAGCTCCACGTAGTGTTCCACTGGCGAAGCGGGAAGTTGTGAGTCAAATCATACAAGAAATGAGCGACAGCTGCGTCATCAAACCATCAGCTAGTCCATGGAGCTCACCGGTAGTACTTGTAAAGAAGAAGGATGGAAAAATGAGGTTTTGCGTGGACTACCGGAAGTTAAATGACGTAACGAAAAAGGATAGCTACCCATTGCCAAGAATTGACGACACTCTGGACTCGCTATCTGGTACGAAATGGTTTTCCACGATAGACTTGAAAAGCGGCTACTGGCAAGTGGAGTTGAAGGAGGAAGATAAAGAGAAAACAGCCTTCAGTGTCGGTGATGGTCTTTGGCAATTTACAGTGATGCCTTTTGGACTTTGTAATGCACCAGCTACTCTTGAGAGACTCATGGACCAGGTACTGAAAGGACTACATTGGAAAACATGATTGGTGTACCTGGACGACATCATCGTATTGGGCAAGAATTTTGATGAACATTCTAAGAACTTGGAGGAAGTTTTCCAAAGAATAGCTGGCGCTGGTCTGAAGTTAAGTCCCAAAAATGTGTGCGCTGTTTAAAAAGGAAGTAAATTATTTGGGCCACAAGGTAATGACAGAGGGCATCTGCACTGCGAACGAAAAGATAGAGGCTGTAAAGGGTTGGCCAAGACCACAGAACCTACATGAATTAAGAACTTTCCTTGGGGTGTGCACATATTACCGTCGATTTGTACCAAATTTTTCCAGCGTAGCCCATAGCCTCCATGAGCTTACAAGAAAAAATAAATATTTTGAATGGAAGAAGGAGCAAGAAGTGGCTTTCCAAACATTGAAGGAGCGTTTGTGCACTGCCCCAATGTTAGCACATCCGATTCCAGGGGCACCATTTATTCTAGATACAGATGCGAGTGGATATGCTATAGGAGGTGTTTTATCACAATTGGTCGATGGACAGGAGAAGGTAGTTGCATATTACAGCCGTTCAATTGGAAAACCAGAGAGGAACTATTGCGTTACACGGAAAGAGCTGTTGAGTTTGGTAGAGTGCATTAAACATTTCCACAAATAACTCTACGGTCAGCGATTCCGCGTCAGGACTGATCACGCAGCGTTGAAATGGCTTCTGCAGTTCCGTAATCCGGAAGGACAATTGGCACGGTGGATCGAGCGACTAAAAAGCTATGACTTTTCCATTGAGCATCGAAAAGGTAGTACCCATGGAAATGCCGATGCAATGTCACGAAGACCATGTAGTTTGGAATGCAAGCACTGTTCAAGGGCCGAGGCTAAAGAAGACATTATAGATGTCCGGCTAATGACTATAACATGTACAGATGGATGGGACAAGAAACAGCTAAGAAAGTGTCAGCTAGAGGATACAGATCTGTTACGTGTTATGCAAGGGCTCGAACAAAACGAAAGACAAAGCAGAGAGGAGATGTCAGCAGAGAGTCCCATTGCGAAGTCATATTGGGTACAGTGGAGGAGTTTAGAATTGATATCCGGTTGCTTGCATCGAGTATGGGAGAGTGAGGATGGTCAATGCAAGAAGAAACTGATAGTTGTTCCCAGGAAGAGGATTCCTGACGTGCGCAGCGAGCTGCACAATGGTCCAAGTGGAGGTCATCTTGGAATCACGAAGACACTCGGAAAAATTAAGCAGAGATTCTATTGGGTTGGTTGCCGTCAGTCGGTCACCGAGTGGATTGCCAACTGCGGGGTATGCAGCAGAGCGAAAGGGTCCAAAACCCGAAGTCATGGCCAGATGAAGCAGTATATTTCAGGTGCACTATTTGAAAGGATCGCCATGGATGTCGCAGGTCCATTTCCTACTAGCAACCGCGGAAACAAATACGTAATGGTGGTTATGGATTATTTCAGTAAATGGCCAGAGGTATACCCAATCCCAAACCAAGAAGCAGACACAGTGGCAGAAGTGGTTGAAAACGAATGGGTTGCAAGGTATGGTGTACCAATGGAGTTACATTCTGTCCAAGGCAGGAATTTTGAATCAGCTGTGTTCCAAGAAATGTGGAAGAAGTTGGGCATTCGAAAAACACGGAAAACTGCATTGCATCCTCAGTCCGATGGTATAGTGGAACGCTTCAATAGAATATTGGAGGAGAATTTAAGGAAAGTAGTATACAAGTACCATAAGGACTGGGATACACACATATCGTTATTCTTGATGGCCTTCCGATCGGCAGTACATGACACAACGGGCCAAACTCCCGCAAAGGTTATTTGTGGCAATGACCTTCGACTGCCAGCTGATTTGAAGTATGGGATAGATTTCGATGCGGAGAAGAATGTCAAGAAATCCACTGGTGTCTTGGAAGAAGAGCTGAGAGAGATACACGATCTAGTAAGGCAACGAGCAAAGATTATGAGTGACAAGATGAAAGCGCGGTACGATAAAGCAATTAATTCGGAAGGGTTTCAGGAAGGAGATTTGGTGCTGCTATACAACCCACAACGAAAAAAAGGGTTGCCCCGAAATTGCAGTGTAACTGGGAAGGCCCATACAAAGTTGTAAAACGGATCAACGATGTAGTGTACCGCATGCAAACCATTGGCAAACCACGAACCAAAATGAAAGTGGTTCATTTGGAGAGGCTAGCAGCGGTTAGATCGAGAGATTTGTCTAATCGGGACGATCAGACTTAGGTGGAGGGCAGTGTTACGAATATTAGCAAAACTAAGGAGTGCTGCCGTCTCTAAGCCGATGCTAAGCAGTGACGTGAATGCACATCAATAATTCAATCATTATGTATCTACATAAACGAAACAATAACTGCGTCTACATATATGTACCATGTACGTATACGAGCAGCGGAGAGTCAATGCACTAACACATGCATATATCTGAGATACTCCTATAAGTATGCAATGAGAAAAACTATAAAATTGTGCAATTGTAGTTACAGCTGAGAAGTTTGAGAGCTCATGGACAATGCTAGCAGATTCTAGAAGATGCGAACGAGGAAACCAGAGAGTATAAAAGGCCGCAGATGTAGAGGCGCTGGAATTCAGTTTGATTTGATTTGTCAAGCAGTTTCGATTAAGACGATATCTAGCGAGCAATAGCAGTATTATTTTGAATAGTAGAGTTTCATTGAGCTATCAATCAGTGTGGTTATTAAGCAAGCTATTCGTTGCACAGTTTGAGTGTTTTTGTGAAGTACTTTAATAAAGGCCATTTTGCATTATTACAAATTGGAGTTATTTATTTAACAGTTTAGTGATACGAACTTAGCAGAAGGGCAAATAAGAGGATTTACAAATAAATTCGTTACAGTATATTTTAAACAAGTTGAAGTTAAACCACTTCCCAAGTTTCACCACTTTACAAGTATTTGCTAATGCACTGTCCCTTTTTCCCATTTCTCGAAGCTTTTGATAGTGGGTGCGGATTGCGACCAGTTTCAATTCCAATATATATACATTTTTTTAAACACGTGCTTGATATAAATAGTTCAAAACTCTGCATAAGATGTGCCCCTAAAGTAAGACAGTCTCTATGTTATCAGAAAGCTCCTTAAAACTCGAAAACAAAAATTCAAAGCTCGGACGATTGTTTTGAATCCCTAGCGACATTTTTTCCTCATGTTGCATTGTCATGGGGTTCTGAAGTATCGTCTTTGTTCCAATAACCTAGATCTGCGAAAAGTTACTCAAATGTCGGGCGCAAGATTCCACATGTTGCAAATGGACTTTTTAATATCTCGATCCCTAATGCATATAGAAAACTCTTTTATCCTCAGTATTACAACCTTATAAAGCCAGCAGCTCCGTTCAAAACTTCAGATCTCTGGATTATCGAGAAGTTTCTTAAAACTTAAAAGCAAAATTTCCAAGTTCGGACGATATTTTGAATATTCACGATCCCTGGACCACCAAGAGAAAATTTTTAAATTTATGTTGCATTGCCATGGGGTTCTGAAGTATGTTATTAGTTTCAAGAATAGTAGGGGTATACGGGAAGTTACCAAAATATATCGCAAGATTCCGCATGATCTAAATTTGTTTTCTAAATATCTCGATCACTTACTTACTTACTTAATTGGCGCTTAACCGTTTAAACGGTTATGACCGTTCTACAAGGCGCACCAGTCGCTTTCTGCCAACCGGCGCCAATTCATCACACCAAAGGAATTTAAATCGTTTTCCACCTGGTCCTTCCAGCGTAGTGGGGGCCGCTCTCTACCTCTGATTCCATAGGCGGGTTCCGATAGAAACACTCTCTTGGCCGGAGCGTCATCTTCCATTCGCATAACATAGCCTGGCCAGCGCAGCCGCTGCTTTTAAATTCACTGGACTATGTTGATGTCTGCGTAGAGCTATTACAGCTCATCGTTAAATATTCTTCGGTACTCGCCATCGCCAACGTGTAGAGGTCCATAAATCTTTCGAAGAACTTTTCTTTCGAACACTCCCAGAGCCGCTTCATCTGATGTTGTCATGGTCCATGCTTTTGCGCCATATAGCAGGACGGGTACGATAAGTGACTTGTAGAGTATGATTTTCGTTTGCCGAGAGAGGTCTTTACTTTTCAATTGCCTACCTAGTACAAAGTGGCATTTATTGGCAAGAGTGATTCTTCGCTGGATTTCAATGCTGATGTTGTTGCTAGTGTTGATGCTGGTTCCTAAGCAAACGAAGCCTTTTACTATTTCGAAATTATGGCAGCCCACAGTAGCGTGGTTGCCAAGGCGCATATACGCTGAATCTGCGATATTAAGAAGGCTGATTCCGCGATAGTTGGTGCAGCTTGCAATATCCCCTTTCTTGCGGACTGGGCAAAGAATACTTAGATTCCAATCTCGATCACTGGTGCATCTAAAAAAGGTTTTTATCCAAAGCTTTACAATATAATGTTGCCCATAGCTTTGTTAAAAGTTTCAGGTCTCTGGGTTATCGGTAGCTTCCTTAAAAGTCGAAAACAAAATGTTTAAGGTCGAAAGATTTTTTGAATTTTCCCGATCCGTCGACCACCGAGGAAACTTTTCTCTCATGTTGAGGAAACTTTGCATTGCCATGGAGTTTTTACGTATGTTATTAGTTTCAAGAATAGTAGGGGTATATGGGAAATTACTCCAATAGCTATCGTAAAATTCCACATGATGTAAATGGGTATTCTAAATATCTCGATCACTGTTGCATCTAAAAAAGGTTTTTATCCAAAGCTTTATAATATAATGGAACACATAGCTTTGTTAAAAGTTTCAGGTCTCTGGGTTATCGGTAGCTTCCTTAAAAGTCGAAAACAAAATGTTTAAGGTCGAAAGATTTTTTGAATTTTCCCGATCCGTGGACCACCGAGGAAACTTTTCTCTCATGTTGACTTGTCTTCAGATTCTGATGTGTGTTCCAAGTTTCAAGACTCTAGCTCCCCGGGAAGCTACTCAAAAATGTATTGCTAGATTCCCCAGTTTTGTACTGAAATTGGTGGAAATACTTGATAAGAAACTAATATAAGGGAAATAAAAAAGACAGCCTACACATTTTTGTGATTACCGTAGTATAAATGTGACAAAAAAATAAAATTTGGGTACATTCCCTTATATAAAACAAAAATAAAAACATTTAAGCAGCAATATATCGGCACTCTGATGCTTTCGGGTGTACCCTGACTGTAGTAGCAATATAGAAGTATTACATATATGTGTTGAAGCTAGCAGGTGCAAAAGTCGTCCCCCATTAAACCATCTATAAAAAAAGGCATTTCGAGTGTAAGGTGGAGTTAGCAGCTTTCACCGCATCGTCGACGATATCTTGAGTTAAGATAAGCTCGTGTACCAGATTTGGTAAAGACATCTCAGTTTGTTCCCAAATTATGGTTTTACTAATGGACTCTACTTTTCTGAATTTAATCATGTAGAACATCGACTCTGGGTAAAGTATCGAGGTAAAAAATCGATACTTTACTAACTACTTGGTAAAAAGAATCGAATATAAAGTACTCGAGTATATTTTTGGAAAAGTATCGATACTACTCACTTGGTACTAGTATGATTCCGTCAGTAGTTAAGCGTCGAATAATTATGGGAAGTACTTTAGTTTCATTTAATTAAGTAGACAAAATATTCGCAAAGAAATCTTTTAGAAATTTCTTTAAAAATTTTTAACACATTTTTAATCTTTCAGACATTTCTTAAGAATTATTCAGATATTTCTTTCAGAGATAATGGTAACCATTTTGTCCAAATTTGCAATATTTTTCCGATATTTTTACAGACTTGAAGATATATGCATTAGGGCAGCTATCGATAGTGGCGTTATTCGATAGTTTCAAAAATACTATCGATAATTTTCGATATTATCATACATTATAGTATTGTAAATTCATCCCCGAAATAAATGTGTTAAATATATATATATGTATAAGGGTGGTTCCTATAAATTAAGTAAGCGAGTTTCTGTAACCTCACCACTTCATTTGGCAATACCAGGTTCGAAAATTTCACATGTATATTTTGGTCCCTATTAAAGTAGGTTTAATTATATCGTATAGGGGTCAAACTTACAAGTGTCCTAGCGAAAATTGTTTTCTCTGATGTTGCGTTGTCGTGGAGCTCAGGAGTATGTTCTTAGTTTCAATAATCTAGTTACGTAAAGTTGGTCAAATAGCTATTCGAACATTCCACATGTTGTAAATGGACTTTCTAACATCTCTAAATATCTCGATCCTTGTTCCGTCTAAAAAACTCTTTTATCCGAAGTATTACAACCTAATAAAGCAAAATTTTTGTTAAATGTTTCTGATCTCTGGGTTATGGGGAAGTTTCTTAAAATTCGAAAGCAAAATTTCCAAGTTCGTTTTTGTTTTTTAAATTTTCACAGTCCCTGGACCGCTCTGGAAAGGTTTTTCCCCTTATTTTCAATTATCATCGACTTTCAATGAGTGTTTCAAGTTTCAAGAAGTTAGTTCTCCACGAAGTTACTAAAAAATGGATTGCAAGATTCCCCAGTTTTGTACGGAATTTGTTTCAGAGATA
Source organism: Eurosta solidaginis (assembly GCF_040869045.1). Taxonomy (NCBI): domain Eukaryota; kingdom Metazoa; phylum Arthropoda; class Insecta; order Diptera; family Tephritidae; genus Eurosta; species Eurosta solidaginis. Next base: position 125,882,413 of record NC_090323.1, on the reverse strand, counting down.
AGGGCAACCCAGTTTTGTATGGAATTTGGCGGAACACATTAAACGAAACAAAAATTAAGGAAGTAATAAAAATAAGATAAAAAATGTTTACTTTATACAAATGGACCAGAAGAAATGAAAAATTTCCTTTAAACAAAGACATAATCTTCCTGAACTTTGATATTCAAATTTTAACATAACCGCTGCAAAAATTTTTGGGACGCACTAAATTACAAAGGTGGAGCATAATGCTGAACTTAGCAGTGGTGTAGTGAGGGGAGGAGGGGAGCAAGGGGGCCATCTTGAACCGGGCGTTTCTCACAGGGGGCGCCAAATGGTCCGCAAAGCAGAACTTCCTAGACTAAGTATTTGTGTTTTTATTATAACTCATTCCTGGAAAATATTGATTTCTGGACTCTTTCTATACTAAAAAATCCATGCATATATCCGGAGCACTGCGACAGGTTGTGGAATTATACAAAGCATATGGGGAAACCCACCAAACTTTGGCTTTTTTGGAGAAAACATTTTGTTTTTGAAACATGGTATCACGCAAATATCTTTTTGTTAGGAACATTGAGGGGTAAATTGGAGCTATAGTGCATCGCCGTTAGTCGTCTTACATAATGCCTCAAAAAGATATAGTCAAAAGATCGAGGAAAAAATATATAAACTGAGGTCGCAATGTTAAATATACATTCATTTCAACACTTCTGTACCGATTATATAGAAATTTTAACAAAATATGGATATATATGCAGCTGTTAGCTATGTAAAATTTTTTTGATACACGAGGCCCGGTTTTGTAGATATCGGTAAAAATATAAAACCGAATAACCGTCAAATATTTTTGACTGCAAAGTTTGCAACACATTTATTTTAACACCTTTCTACTAATTCTTTTAAAACTTTAAAAACATATAGATATGTGAACGAAGTGTGTTTAAATAAAAAAGTTTTAATACCCGAGATGCGGTTTTGGAGATATTGATAAAAATATAAACCCGGAAAACCTTAAATTTTTTTACTTATTTAAATACTTCTTAACCGATTTGTTGAAATTTTAACAGGATGTACATATATATGTGGGGAATATTTGGTAAAATTGTGTTGATACCCGAAACACGATTTTAGATATCGGCAAAAATATGAAACCGGGTAACCGTCAAATATTTCATACCCGTTTGTTAATTTTTTCTCTACACCACAGTAGTATACAATCAATTGCCTCTTCATGGAATACTCACGCAAGGAAAGTTATTGATGTTTGTACGTGGGACAAATATACGAAATTTTCGCCAAAAATTGGCAATCGTCAAAAAGTGTAGACAATAACATTCCTTGCGTGAATATTCCAAGATGAGGCAATTGATGGTATACCACTGTGGTGTAGGGAAAAAATTAACAAACGGGTATGACGTGATAAAAGTAAAAGTGTAGCTGTGCCCACAAAAAAACATGCTCCTGAAAAACATTTACACAACCAAGTGCTTCCACTTTTCTGCCTCTACCTTCAAAACTAAAAGGGGCACATCGAATTTGAAGCCAGGTATTTTTAGTCCCTGATAGGCTATTATTATGCATAATCCAAATTTCAATACTCAGTTGCCTCAAAAAGCTATAAGCAAAAAACTGTCAATATTGAAAATGACAAAAAAAAAGTATCGCTACTTTGATTGACGATAGTTTTGAGTATTGGAGGGGCACATTAATTTTGCTCATACTTTTAGAATCTCCGTCTCAACAACAACATTCAGTTTAAATTCCATAGCGTTTCAGGGATGCCTCAAAATTTTATCGCAAAAATTAAAAAACAAAAAAACAAAAAATCAAGGGTATCGCTTGAAAAAGTGTAAAAATCGACGTTTTTTACGTTTCGAAGTTCTGCAAAAACTTACTATCAATTTCTTGATTTTTAAAATCATCAGATCGGATAGTCAAAGGGTCAAACTTAATGTCCTTGTACTTTTTTCTGCCCTTAAGTTTTTTGCCCGTCTGTAAAACCCGAGTATCCAAAAAAGTAAAAAAAATAAATAAATAAAGAAAAATAAAAGTTTTTGGGATTTGCCCATATACTTTTTTCTCACGTTCAACGTTATGATGGGAATTATTAAAAAATGCTTTAACAAAAGCTGTCAAACGTGAATCTGAAACACGATGGAGCGCCAGAATACAAGTGGTTAGCGTTATCATGGATGGGCTAGAGAATGTAGTAGAACACTTAGAACAATTAGCAGAGGACACTAACACCACAAGTGACGCCAAAAGCGAAACTACAATTCTGTTGCAAAGTATACTAAATTTTAGTTCCATAACATTACTTCATTTCTGGTATGAAATTTTAAGGAGGATTGCTCGTGTGCAGCTCAGATTACAAGATCCGGGGATGAATTTTAGATCAGCATATCATGATCTTAAATCTGACTGAACTATCCGAAATTCGAGACACTCTCTGTGAAGAAGCAATAGAAAAAGCGAAGTCTCCTTGTGAAAAATGGGATACTGATATAGTAAAACGCGTAAAAAGGCGCCGCAAAATGCCCCGAGATTCGGCTAGAGAATTTCTCGCGTTATGAAAGGTGTTCTTGATCGTGTCCAATAAGAAATACGTACAAGATTTACATGACTAAATGACCTTATTTTGAGATTTGGATTTCTCTTAGACGTTAGAAATTTGTTAAGCAAGGATAATAATGAGAAGGAAATTGTAAGAACTTGGGTGAATTTTATAATACAGATTCCGATGGAGCAGAACTTTTTATCGAAATATTTGATTGCAAAATATTACTTCGCAGTAGAAAAGAAATTGATCCTAAAACTCCGTTAGAATTACTTACTTTTATAATATCGTATAGAGAAGATGTTTTTCTAAACTTGCGAGTGGCAGTTGAAATACTCTTGACTATCTCAGTATCAATTGCTAGCTGCCAACGTTCATTCAGCAAATTAAAACTGATTTCGACATATCTACGATCAACGATGAGGCAGGATCGCCTAAGTGGCCTAAGGTTATTAAGTGTGGAAAAAGAAAAATTTGAAATGATACATTTTGATGATATCATTGATATATTTGCTTCCTCAAAGTCAAGCAAAATGTGCACATACATAAATAAATAAATAAAAAATAGATATAGTTTTACTAATGTATTATAATCATATTATTTTTAAATATGTATTTGAGTCTAGTTATAGATGATATATTCAGCCCATGATAAAAATATAGGAAGGTAAAACCATTCTCTCTTCTCGGCAGCCATAATGATTTTTGATTTTTAAAAAATTTAAGATCTCTCTCAAAAACTTTGTGGAAATGCCAAACCAAAAGATACACGCAAAAATTTTAGCAGATTTGGCTTTTACAAATGCCCGATAAAAAATAAAATAGACCGAAAATTAGGTACGCATTTTTTTTAGTTCGGTTTTATAGTTTGCTTTATTTTTTTTTTTATTTGTACGATTTAACCATGCATGGTCATAATTTGCTTATACCAGCATCCAGACTACTTCCATCATTAGAGATGTTGCAGGTCTTCGCATCTGGACGATTAACCTAGTCCAATTGGGGGATATCAGAATGTGGAGGCTGCATTTTTCCGACACCTTTTTCCTCCACTTTGGCGTTAAGTGGGACATCCCTATTTTGTTTTGATGACATGCAGAGAGTAGCGCACATATACATTTTCCTGTTTATCATCGCAGAATTAGGCGGCGTAGTCTTTCCCGTCCGTCCATGTATGGTTATTATTTTTTTTGCAAAAATCTGTAGCCTAAGTTAATAGGCTAGAACACTCAGGAAACTTTTAATAAAATCCTCTAAACGGGGTCCAAGGAATTGAGCTGTTTCAGTATGGTTTTACCAAAAAGAAGTTGCTATTACAGATTTTTGTTCCACATTGCAGACGAATAGATGATGTGTGCCATACATCGAGATCGAAGTTGGGGCAGAGTAACGCGCATATCTTTCGGAAGTGTGCATTCTTCTTCGGCGATGTCTGCACAGGCGGGAGCCTGACTTTTGTGGAAATCACAGACTCTGCGATCGTGTTGCTCTGGATCATACTACACCAGATCTCGGCATAGGGCTTATGCAGATGCGTCTTATCTGCCTTGGCGGCGCAGCTACATCAATCAATTGTCTTTTGGGATACCTCGGTGCTCAGACGTCTTAAGAAGATATCCCTTGGCAGTTCTAAGTGGGAAATTTAGCCGCCCCTCAACTTTCTCCGTTGCAGCTATTTGAGAATTTTTATACATCCAACGCCACAACCAAAAGTTGTTGGTGTTCCACAGTAGTAATGTTATGCCATTGAAGTGGCTGTCCAGTTGTTGTGTTATTTGCAATGTCTACGCCGTGAACAATATGACCGTATGTACATTAAATCAGTGCCAAGTGCTGTGATGTGTAAAATTTTAAGTGAAAAGGGATATAAGTGTTTATTTTGCAGCATAGTTTTCTTTTGTTAATTCCAGTCTGCATTCGCATGGCCATGAAGCTGCCGGACAAAACTAAGTTCCTCATCAAAGCCTTTCAAACCTTTCAACAGACAAATCTCTCGATCTAACCGCTGCTAGCCTCTCCAAATGAACCACCCTTCTATTTCATGGTTTCCCAATTGTTTGTATACGGTAGGTGACATCACTGATCTTCTTCACAACTTTGTAGGGGCCTTCCCAACTGCACCGAAATTTTGATGGAACACCTTTCCGCCGGTGAGGGTTGTATAACAGTACCAAATCTCTCTCCAAGAAACCTTCCGAATTATTGTTCCCATCGTACCTGCGTTTCATCTTACTACTCATTACCAAGGTTCGTCCCCTCACACTCTGTTTTCTGGACAATGAACTACTTCGAAGGGTTTGCGTTTGACTGATTGGCTTCGGATGATCAGTATCGTGTTGACGTTTCACAACAGTAGTGTGCGCTGGCTTGAAACCACCCTTGCATTCTTTCTGAAAAATTCTTTCAATCATTTTAGTGCATCGATTAGGGTTTGTCAATGCCAGTATTTTTGTCGCAGGTACCTTCGATTTTGATTTGTTTGGCCCATTCGTTCCATCAACCCTTGCCCGATCTACTTCCCTTGACTTTTGTGGTATCTGTCGAATCTCCTCCACCAGCACTCGATTACTGCTGAATACTTTCTCCAAACTGAAGTTAAGTGGCACATCCTGGTTCTTGTAACGCATAGCCCTTCTCTGCATATCGATCTTGATGTCATGGTCAACTAAGAAGTCCACTCCCAATATGACTTCATCAACAAACCATGACCTTCCCAATTAAGACTTCACAGATCACTTCTCCCCGGACTTGATTATACTCGCCAGTGACCGTACGCAACCTTGCTCCAGGTAATGGCTTTACTCTCCTGTTGACCAAATCAGATCGAATCAACGAATGAGATGCCCCCGTATCTAAAGTCAGTACACGTTCTTTGCCATCCACATTCCCTATGACGGTAAGACTGCTTGATTTCCTTCCAATTTGCGACACAGATATCACAGGACATTCAATATCTGGGGCAAGTTTTCGATCTTTACATCTGACTCGCTCTTGCTTATCTCCTCCAGCTTTACGTTTACGGGCATCCAAGTTGGAACTACTAGGACCGGTGCTGCAATGAAGAGCAATGTGACCTGGGTTACCGCACTTGAAACATTTGATTGCAGCATTATTCTTCTGTTGCGTTCCATTTAAAGCTTCTAAAATTGCGTCTACCCACTATGCCCTTTCTACTTCCACACAGCGTGCTTTGAAAACTGGCTTACACAGAACCGACGCTGTTTCCTGAATCAGAGCATGTGATACCGTTTCTGCGAATATTGGCTTTGGGTTTGCGTATGTAGCTCGCTTTGTTTCGACGTCCCGTATGCCATTTATAAAGCTCTGTATCTTTACCCTTTCAGTGTATTCCACGGATGCGTCCGCATTTGCCAAATGAGCCAACCTTTCAACATCCGAAGCAAACTCCTGAAATGTCTCATTTGTTTTTTGGTAACGGTTTAGCAACTCAATTTGATATATCTGTTTCCTATGCTCGCTTCCGTAACGTCTCTCGACAGCGGCCATGCTTCATAACTGTTCCTTTCTTACTCTAGAATAGTCTGTAAGATTTCAGCTGCAGGCCCTTTCAATGCCACGAAGAATGCAGAAACTTTATCTTCAGCATTCCAGTTGTTCACTGTTGCGGTCTTCTCAAATTGTAGCTTAAAGACCTGGAAAGGAACAGAACCGTCAAGGGATGGTGTTTTTACCTTTGGATTACTCGTTGAAACTGCTGGGCGATTTAGTTGCAACTGCTCGATACGTCCTCTCAGAGCCCCGATTTTTTCCTCAAACTGTAAAATTTTTGTATCTTGTGCCTCCAACTTCGAGGAAATACGCCCTTCTTGCTCTTCCAGTTGAGCACAGATCTGCGATGATATCTGTGCTGAAATTTGCGCCGATATTTCGGATATTCGTGCCTCTTGTGCTTCAATCTTCGCTGTTATACGGTTCTCCTGCGATTCCAGCTGAGATGACATTTCTGAAATACGCGTTTCTTGTGCTTCAATCTTGGATGTTATACGTGTCTCCTGGGATTCGAGATGGGATACCATATATGTCTTCTGTTCTTCCAGTTGAGATGACATATATTTCTTCTGTTCTGCCAGTTGAGATGTAACTGTCCATGTTTGAGAAGATATTGCAGTCAAAATCGTGTTCAAGTCTGTGCTCGTAATTGTCTGTGATGTTTCGTTTATCTCTTAAATTTTTTTTGTTGATTCTTCCACATCAGGATAAAAGACATACTCGTCCACATCAATTCCTTGCGACTCCATTACCTCTCGTAGCCGTGCTTGAAGTTCGATCTTATTGCCGGTTGTATTCAATCCACGGTTCTCCAACTCCTTTTTCAGTTGTTGGATCTTTAATTCACTCAACTTTGCCATGTCCAAGTTTATTCAAAATCTTCGGAATTTATTCAACAATTCCTCTTCTGACACCAATTGTAACGAGTTTAGTGCAATTCCACTTATTTGCAACCTTCTACTTACGTTCGAATTACTAAACTGTTGAATAACTAACTCCACTATTCAATAATGCAAAATGGCCTTCATTCAAGTACTACTACTTCTCGACAGATAGCGTGCTTAAATCAAACTCATTGCTGATTGCTCAGGTTGCGCCCTTTTATACTCTTCGATTTCCTCGTTCCATAATTCTAGGCGTTTCCAAAATTTACTTAGTTACCAACTATAAAATTATAACTCCAGATGCACGCGTATAGCTTCTCATGTGCGCATGTATATGTGAGTGATACTTGCACAAAATAATTGTCTACTTTTGGGAGTATCTCAGATATATGCATGTGTTTGTGCGTTGCTCTCCGCTGCTTGTATGGACATATGTGTAGACATAATGATTGATTCGTTTATGTAGATACAAGTGACTGCTTGCTTTATTGCTGTCGTGGGTTCATTTAATTAGCATCAGGCTAGTGATGTGAGTATCACTTAATGTCACTAATATTCATCGAAATATATATATATATATATATATATATATATATTCTCCCGTTGTTGCATTGTCTATTCCCCAGAACTACAAACTTATATATGAGGTTGCAGTTTTGTACCTCAATAAAAAGTTCCTTAAGGCTACGTTAAGATCGAACGTAATCGCATCGCGTGATGCGACGAGAATCGCTGTTAGCGATAAATTATAATAGTGCATATGGAGATGTTTATGACAAAGCGATTTAGCGTAAAGCGAATTGAGCGATTACAAGCGACAAAAGCGACGAAAATTTGTAACCAAAATATTTTGATTCAGTTGAGCGAAGCAATATTGTTGCGAATATTAGCAACACTAAGGGGTACTGCCATCTCTAAGCCTATGCTAAGCAGCGCCTTGTATGCACATCCATAAATCAATCACTATGTATCTACATAAACGAATCAATCATTATGTCTACACATATTTACGTATACGCAGCTGAGAAGCAACGCACAACCACATGCATATATCTGAGATACTCCCGAAAGTATGCAATGAGGGAAGCTATAAAATCGTGCAATTGTAGTTACAGCTGAGAAATTTGATAGCTGATGGCCAACTAGTAGATTCTGGAAATGGAAGCGCCTAGAAGATGCGAACGAGGAAATAAAAGAGTATAAAAGGCAGCGACAGATAGAGGCGCTAGAATCAGTTTCAGTTTTGATTAAGACGCTATCTGGCGAGCAATACTAGTGTTATTTATTGTGAAGTACTTTAATAAGGGCCATTTTTCCATTATTCAATATTGGAGTTATTTATTCAACAGTTTAGTGATTCGAACGTTAGCAGAAGATTGCAAATAAGGGGAATTGCAAATAAATTCGTTACAATATGGATGTTTTTATTGAAAGGGATGGTTTTGAGGACTCCCTCGGGGTAATTTGGGGTCGTTCCGGGATCTTTTTGGGGACTCTTTCGGGGTAATTTGGGGGCCATTCCGGAATCTTTTTGGGGACTCCCTCAGGTCATTTGGGGGTCATTCCGGGATGGTTTTGGGGACTCCCCCGGGGTCATTCTGGGATGGTTTTTGGGGGCTTTCGGGGTCGTTTGGGAGTTATTCCAGGATTTTTTGGGGAATCCCTCGTGGTCATTTGGGGGTCATTCCGGGATGGTTTTGGGGACTCCCTCGGGGTCATTTGGGGTCATTCCGGAATCTTTTTGGGGACTCCCTCAGGTCATTTGGGGTCATTCCGGAATGGTTTTGGGGACTCCCCCGGGGTCATTCTGGGATGGTTTTGGGGCCTTTCGGGGTCGTTTGGCAGTTATTCCGGGATTTTTTGGGGAATCCCTCGTGGTCATTTGGGGGTCATTCCGGGATGGTTTTGGGGACTCCCCCGGTGTCATTTGGGGTCATTCTGGGATGGTTTTGGGTACTCTTTCGGGGTAATTTGGGAGTCATTCCGGGATATTTTTGGGGACTCCCTCGGGGTCATTCCGGGATCTAATTATAGACTCTTTCGTGGTCATTTGGGGTCATTTTGGGACCTTTTTGGGGACTTATTTAAAGTTGAGGATTGAGGAAAATGGGCAGCTATTGCAGCTGTAATCCATCCGCAATTCCAAACTCACTTGATAGGTTGCCTCTCAACCGAAGCACAGAGAAGAGTTAGCTGCCCATTTTCCGCAATCCTCAACTTTAAATAAGTCCCCAAAAAGATCCCGGAGTGACTTTCAAATGACCCCGAGGGAGTCCCCAAAAGCATCCCGGAATGACCCCCAAATGACCCCGTGGGACAGCCCAAAAACATCCCGGAACTATCTCCAAAAGACCCCGGGAGAACTCTGAGGGAGTCCCGAAATGGCCCCAAAATGAAACCCGAAAAACCCCGGGAGGATCTAGAGGGTGTCCCCGAAATTACCCCAAAATCCTTGGAATACTCCCCAAAATCATCTCAATATTACACTTAGAAGCGTCAGAACTACACGCGCACTTGTTACGCATATGGGTATATTTTCAGGGCATCTCGAGGGTTTATTTTTTTATTTTTGAATAACTGAATTAAAAATTGAAATTTTATTGTTATTCCATATTTTTTAAATAAAGAATAATAACTCAACTCTTTACACAAAATTTACAAAAATAAGAATTACCGATTATCATGACTCAGGATATTTTGAATAACGATAAAATGTTATTCATTGTTCCAAAATACTTGAATCAAAAATAACTTGTAATTCATCACTCAAGTTTTCTTGAATAATGAATAAAAATTTATTTTTTATTTTTTCGTCAATCGTTATTCAAATTTGTTGATAACGCCCATCCCTGGTACGTGACAAGCAGTGTTTGTGGAATTTCCGTCATGCAGATCGCAATATAATTAAAAAGCTTGGGAGGATGTAGAAAAAGAATGCGGTTTAAAAGGCTTTGAATGTAAATTATGGAATGCATAAATATTTTCTTTCCTTGGCGATTGGATGCACTTGATTTTTTTTTATGCATGCTTTTTAAATATTTTTTTCGTAACAAATACCTATTTTCTAATAATAAAATTTTACGAGTTAATGTACGCATGTTGCTTTCTCTACACTGCTACAACGTGAATAAAAAGATGTTGAGTTATATTGTTGAGCATTCCATCGCTTGCGATTTCGCTCTACTAGAAACACGCAATCGCCAGCGATAATGCTAGCGAAAATGTAACAAGAGATGGAGCGTTTATTGTCGCATCGCGCGATGCGATTACGCTCGATCATAAACGTAGCCCAAAACTTGATCGCGAAATTCCCCAGTCGGTATCAAATTTTTACATATTTTGCATTATCATCGTTTTTTTAACTATATATTAGGTACCTACATACCACATTTTCAACTGCGATTAAACTCTGAACCACCTTTTAAATTACAGGTCTCTAGCTCGTAAATCAAATGAGTTTGAGACGTATTCACAAAAATTTCTCTTATTACGCTATTGTAATTTTATTACGATGGAAAAACTGAAAGGAATTAAACATATTGGCTAAATCTGCCGAATATCTCTTCAGATATCCTTCTATTTTTATACTCATCGTGCTTTGCACACAGAGTATATTAACTTTGATTGTATAACGGTTGGTTGTAGAGGTATAAAGGAATAGAGATAGATATAGACTTCATTATATCAAAATCATCAGTATCGAAAAAAAATTTGATTGAGCCATGTCCGTCTGTCTGTCCGTTAACACGATAACTTGAATAAATTTTGAGGTATCTTGATGAAATTTGGTATATAGGTTCCTGTGCACTCATCTCAGATCGCCGCCCACTTTTAAAAGAAGGTAATTTAAAAGTTTTGCAAGCTGTAATTTGGTAGTCGTTGAAGATATCATGATGAAATTTGGCAGAAACGTTACTACTATTACTATATATGCGCTAAATAAAAATTTGCAAAATTGGATGAAGAACACGCCCACTTTTCAAAATTTTTTTTTTAAAAGTCAAATTTTAACAAAAAATTTAATATCTTTACTGTATATAAGTAAATTATGTCAACATTCAACTCAGGTAATGATATGGTACAACAAAATACAAAAATAAAAGAAAATTTCAAAATGGGCGTGGCTCCGCCCTTTTTCATTTAGTTTGTCTAGAATACTTTAAATACCATAAATCGAACAAAAATTTACCAATCCTTCTGAAATTTGATAGGGGCATATATTCTATGGCGATAACTGTTTTCTGTGAAAATGGGCGAAATCGGTTGAAGCCACGCCCAGTTTTTATACACAGTCGACCGTCTGTCCTTCCGCTCGGCCGTTAACAGGATAACTTAGGCAAAAACCGATATCTTTACTAAACTTAGTCCACGTACTTATCTGGACTCACTTTACCTTGGTATAAAAAATGGCCGAAATCCGACTATAACCACATCCACTTTTTTGATATCGAAAATTACGAAAAATGAAAAAAATGCCATAATTCTATACCAAATACGAAAAAAGGGATGAAACATGGTAATTTGATAGGTTTATTGACGCAAAATATAACTTTAGAAAAAACTTTGTAAAATGGGTGTGACACCTACCATATTAAGTGGAAGAAAATTAAAAAGTTGTGCAGGGCGTAATCAAAAGCCCTTGGAATCTTGGCAGGAATACTGTTCATGGTATCTCGAAAAGGCCTTCACATATACAACTAAGTGCCACTCCCTTTTAAAACCCTCATTAATACCTTTAATTTGATACCCGTATCGTACAAACACATTATAGAGTCACCCCTGGTACACCTTTATGGCGTTATCTCGAAAAGACGTTCACCTATACAGCTAAGGCCCACTCCCTTTTGAAATACTCTTTAATACCTTCCATTTGATACCCAATTCATACAAACACATTCCACGGTTACCCTAGGTTCATTTTCCTACATGGTGATTTTCCCTTATTTTGTCTCCAAAGCTCTCAGCTGTGTATGTAATGTTCGGTTGCACCCGAACTTAGCCTTCCTTACTTGTTAAACTAGAAATTATATTCTCGTCGAGTGAGATTCGAGCTCGAGTCGTCAAATTTCTAACACCGCAGGCTGTTCATTAGGCTATCACTGCGTTTGTTTGTATGTGGCTTTACTTAATTTTTCCCCTTTGTTTGTGTTATTATTATTTTTTTTTATACTCAGTTGAGCAGAGCTCACAGAGTATATTAACTTTGATTGGATAACGGTTGGTTGTACAGGTATAAAGGAATCGAGATAGATATAGACTTCCATATATCAAAATCATCAGTATCGAATAAAAATTTGATTGAGCCATGTCCGTCCGTCCGTCCGTCGGTCTGCCCGTTAACACGATAACTTGAGTAAATTGTGAGGTATCTTGATGAAATTTGGTATGTAGATTCCTGGGTACTCATCTCAGATCGCTGTTTAAAATGAACGATATCGGACTATAACCACGCCCATTTTTTCGATATCGAAAATTTCGAAAAACCGAAAAAATGCGATAATTCATTGCCAAAGGCGAATAAAGCGATGAAACTTGGTAGATGGGTTAACGTTATGACGCAGAATACAAAATTAGTAAGATTTTGGACAATGGGCGTGGCACCGCCCACTTTTACAAGAAGGTAATTTAAAAGTTTTGTAAGCTGTAATTTGGCAGTCGTTGAAGATATCATAATGAAATTTGGCAGGAACGTTACTACTATTACTATATATGTGCTAAATAGAAATTAGCAAAATTGGATGAAGAAAATTCAAATTTTAACAAAAAATTTAATATTTTTACTCTATATAAGTAAATTAAGTCAAAATTCAACTCCAGTAATGATATTGTGGCAACTCCCACACAAGGGTCATTGGCAACATACGTCTGGCAACTATCTACCACCTATGACAGATGACTGACACTTCCTGTTCTTTTCTTCTTATTATTATTCATTCTGCCATGTGCACGATCAACAACTAACTTTTGTGTATTGTAATTTATATTGAAATATATCTGTTCAATCAGTTGTAGAATATCGCGTTGTTCACTCTTTCATTTGCGTACCAAAAACTGGTGACCCCGAGAAAAGAATATTTTGCCAAAATCAAATATTGGACGTGAATGAAAGCAAAATGCCTACCAGTGAAGATCTTGCTGAACAAATTGAATCGCTCAAAATTCAATTAAACGAAGCATTGTCCATAAGTGCACAGCAGTCGTCAGGACAGAATGGATTCTCCTCGGCAAACCAAATAACATCTGTCTCGGAAGTCAAATTCACGCAGTTTTATGAAAACGACCCGGAACTATGGTTCGTCATCGTAGAATCACATTTTGAGGCACGAAAAATAACCTCAAATAAATCAAAATACTTGCACACTGTCGCAAACTTATCAAGCAAAGTAGCTCTGCAAGTGAGGCAATTGCTGCTTGAACCATTCAACGACGAAAAATACGACAAACTGAAGCAACAACTCATATCAATCTACTCAGAAACGGCAACAATAAAATTCGAGAAGTTGATTTCCAACGAGCCACTGGGTGACATTAGGCCATCACAGGCGTTACAAAAAATTAAATCCCTCGCATCGAAAGACGTTGGCGATGATTTCATCAAAAATCTATGGATGAGAAAGCTTTCACAAACAACGAGAACTGTTTTGGCCCCATCAAAAGATAAGTTAGATGACCTCGCACAGATCGCCGACCGAATGTGGGAAGTTTCAGACAAAGTAACCATTTCCAGCGTTGAAAAAACCGCGCCATTGGAACAAACGTTAGAAATAATCCAACAAAAATTAGACAAATTATCCAATCGGCTAAGCGCAATCGAAACGCCAAAGCGATCTACTCGGCGAGAACACACACCGTATCGAAAACGGGGCCGGTCAACAAACAAAAAGCGAAGCGACAAAGAAGATGACGATAATAGCGACGTATGCTGGTATCACCGCAAACTGGGAGACAATGCGAAAAACTGTCGTTCACCATGCTCGTTCAAAGCAAAACAAAAAAACTAACGTGTGCAGTTTCGACACAGGCTTCGACGCTATGCACGACATCTAAACGCCTGTTTATCCACGACAATCTAACCGACACTAACTTTTTAATAGATTCTGGTGCTGATCACTCTATACTGAGACCAACTCATCGTATGAAAGAAAAATTACGTAGCTGCTACAACAATGCCAAAGTAGAAGAGTACGCACAATATTACGCGGCAAATGGTTCGCCAATACAAACATATGGCAAACGTCTTTTAACTGTAAGCCTTGGATTACGACGCGAACTTCCATGGAATTTCACTATTGCCGATTGCTCTACTTCGATAATTGGAGCAGATTTTTTAAACGAATATGGATTGCTTGTTGACATAAAACGCAAACGTCTGATCGATCCAATGACAGGGTTGTCTTCGAAGGGTGAAGTTCTTGCAACGTCTTTGCAACAGGTAACCATAATTGATTCAACAATCAAATGTGCGTTTCTGCTAACAGATTTCAAAGACTTGCTCGACGATAAGCCATCATTTCGGGTAAAAGAGAGGGCGAACGTAACACACTTCATCGAAACGACTGGTCCTCCAGTAACTGCAAAAGCAAGACGGCTATCACCCGAAAAATTGCAGACAGCGAAAAAGGAATTCAATGAGCTGCTTCGACTGGGAATTTGCAGACCCTCTAAATCAAATTATGCTTCGCCACTCCACATGGCGCAGAAAAACAATGGCGACTGGCGGCCGTGTGGGGACTACCGCCAATTAAATGCCCGTACCAAGCCGGACAAGTATCCAGTGCCCCACGTGCAAGACTTTACGAATATACTGCATGGAAAAAAGATATTCAGCCGCATCGACTTGAGAAAAGCATATCATCAAGTCCCTATCGAAGAGTCACATATCCCGATGACTGCCATCATAACCCCATTCGGCTTATTTGAATATGTTTTTATGGCCTTCGGACTCCGAAATGCATCACAAACATTTCAACGGTTAATTGATGAAGTGCTTCGGGGACTTGACAACGTTTTCGCTTACGTGGATGACATATTCATCGCGTCAGAGTCGTACGACCAACACGTACAAGATATCCGAGGCGTATTCAGCCGGTTGTGCGAATTCGGACTTCGCATCAACGCTGAAAAATGCATCTTTGCAGTAAATAAAATATCATTTTTGGGACACGAAGTAACACCTGACGGTATCAAACCCGTACCAGAAAAGGTGGAAAAAATACTATCCTTCAAAGAACCGACGATTGCGAAAGACTTAAAACGATTTATGTTGATGATTAACTTCTACCGTCGGTTCATCAAAGATGCTGCCGAGACACAACAACGATTACAAACACTAATAAAACATAACAAAAAAAAAGATAAAACACCTCTCGTGTGGACTGAGGACGCGAGGGAGGCTTTTAAAAAATACAAGAAACAACTGGCAAACGCGTCGGTACTCGTGCATCCAGCAGCTAACGCTAAATTAATTCTGGCAACAGACGCCAGCTCTACTGCTATTGGGGGAGTGCTTCATCAAGTTGAGAATAGTCAGCACGAGCCACTGGGATTTTTTTCGAAGCGGTTAAGCAAGACAGAGATCCTGTATCCCACGTACGATCGAGAATTATTAGCAATTTATCGCTCAATAAAATACTTTGAGTACCTATTGCACGGACGTGAATTCGAAGTACATTGCGATCACAAGCCACTGTCATTCGCGTTCACAACATTCAGCGAAAAAATTATTCCAAGACGTGCAGCACAATTAAGTTACATCAGCGAATTCACAACACACATTCGCCACGTCCCAGGGAAAGATAACGTCGTTCCAGATCTACTATCAAGAATTGATGCAATCGGAGGAGGCGAGATAAATTTCGAAGAAATGGCCGCTGAACAACAAAACGACACCTCTCTCAATACATTGCTCAAAAACAAAAGCACCAGTATCCGACTGAAACAAGTAAAAATTCCTGGATCGGAGGCAGAACTGTTCTGCGATGTTTCTGGTAATTATATTCGCCCTTTCGTTCCTAACAAATTTCGAAATCTCGTTATAGGCAAATTGCACGACCTGAGCCATCCCGGAGTACGCGGCACAACAAAACTTGTTCAGCAACGATTTGTCTGGGACAATTTACACAAATTGTTTAAAATGCCAAAAAGCTAAGGTACATCGACATACGAGATCACCCATTGAACATTACGATATCACATGTGACCGATTTGAACACATTAACATCGACCTAGTAGGGCCACTACCCGAATCTAAAGGCTTCACGTATTTACTAACGTGCATCGACCGAGCCAGCCGTTGGCCCGAAGCCACACAGACACATTAGTATCAGGGTGGATCTCCCGATTTGGTGTACCAAAAAAAATAACGACAGACCAAGGCCGACAGTTCGAGTCCACCTTGTTCAATGAGCTGAATCGATTACTTGGGGTAAAACACTTGCGAACGACAGCATACAACCCGAAAGCAAATGGTATTTCGAACGTTGGCATCGCTCATTAAAATCGAAACTGGAAAATTACGACTGGATCAAAGAGTTACCTCTCATTTTACTCGGACTACGCTCGGTTGTAAAAGACGACCTGAATGCATCGCCAGCTGAAATGGTTTATGGAAAAACTCTCACAATACCAGGACAATTTTTCAATGAGGCGACGAAGAGTACAAAAGACAGCGATTTTATCAACTCTTTCAAACGTAAAATGAACAACATCAGACCTCGTGAAACCTCCTTCCACGATTCACCATCAATTTTCATACATCCGGATCTTCCGAATGCCAAGTATGTATTTGTGCGAGTCGATGGCCACAAAACACCACTACAAGCTCCATACTGTGGCCCATTCGAAGTACGAAAACATGGAAAAAAACATTTTAAACTCAATATCAACGGAGAAAACAAAATCGTGTCAGTAGATCGTCTGAAACCCGCATTTACTGAAAAGCAAACCGACGAGCCAATCTACGAGTTAAATTGTCAAAAGCAAGATAAAATAGAGTCACAGGCACCAGATCGGCTGGGTCATTAGCGGGGGAGTCATGTGGCAACTCCCACACAAGGGTCATTGGCAACATACGTCTGGCAACTATCTACCACCTATGACAGATGACTGACACTTCCTGTTCTTTTCTTCTTATTATTATTCATTCTGCCATGTGCACGATCAACAACTAACTTTTGTGTATTGTAATTTATATTGAAATATATCTGTTCAATCAGTTGTAGAATATCGCGTTGTTCACTCTTTCATTTGAGTACCAAAATATGATGCAACAAAATACAAAAATAAAAGAAAATTTCGAAATGGGCGTGGCTCCGCCCATTTTCATTTAGTTTGTTTAGAATACTTTTAATGCCATAAGTCGAACAAAAATTGACCAATCCTTCTTAAATTTGGTAGGGGCATAGATTCTATGACGGTAACTGTTTTCTCTGAAAATGGGCGAAATCGGTGGAAGCCACGCCCAGTTTTTATACACAGTCCACCGTCTGGCCTTCCTCTCGGCCGTTAACACAATAACTTGAGCAAAAACCGATAGATCTTTACTAAACTTAGTCCACGTACTTATCTGAACTCACTTTATCTTGGTATAAAAAATGGCCGAAATCCGGCTATAACCACACCCACTTTTTCGATATCGAAAATTACGAAAAATGAAAAAAATGCCATAATTCTATACCAAATACGAAAAAAGGGATGAAACATGGTAATTTGATTGGTTTATTGACGCAAAATATAACTTTGGAAAAAACTTTGTAAAATGGGTGTGACACCTACCATATTAAGTAGAAGAAAATGAAAAGTTCTACAAGGCGAAATCAACAGCGTTTGGAATCTTGGCAGGAATACTGTTAGTGGTATTGCATATATAAATAAATTAGCAGTACCCGACAGATGATTTTCTGGATCACCTGGTCCACATTTTGGTCGATATCGCGAAAACGCCTTCACATATACATCTAAGGGCCACTCGCTTTTAAAACCCTCATTAATACCTTTAATTTGATATCCATATCGTACAAACACATTCTAGAGTCACCCCTGGCCCACCCTAATGGCGATATCTCGAAAAGGCGTCCACCTATAGACCTAATGCCCACTCCCTCTTAAAATGCTCAGTAACACCTTTCGTTATTTACCCATATCGTACAAACATTCTAGAGTCACCCCTGGCCCACCCTAATGGCGATATCTCAAAAAGGCGTCCACCTATAGACCTAATGCCCACTCCCTCTTAAAATACTCAGTAACACCTTTCGTTTGATACCCATATCGTACAAACATTCTAGAGTCACCCCTGGCCCACCCTAATGGCGATATCTCGAAAAGGTGTCCACCTATAGACCTAATGCCTACTCCCACTTAAAATCCTCAGTAACACCTTTCGTTTGATACCCATCTCGTACAAACATTCTAGAGTCACCCCTGGCCCACCCTAATGGCGATATCTCGAAAAGGCGTCCACCTATAGATCTAATGCCCACTCCCTCTTAAAATGCTCAGAAACACATTTCGTTTGATACCCATATCGTACAAACATTCTAGAGTCACCCCTGGCCCACCCTAATAGCGATATCTCGAAAAGGCGTCCACCTATAGACCTAATGCCCACTCCCTCTTAAAATGCTCAGTAACACCTTTCGTTTGATACCCATATCGTACAAACACATTCTAGAGTCATCCCTGGCCTACCCTAATGGCGATATCTCGAAAAGGCGTCCACCCATAGACCTAATGCCCACTCGCTCTTAAAATGCTCAGTAACACCTTTCGTTTGATACCCATATCGTACAAACATTCTAGAGTCACCCCTGGTCCACCTTTATGGCGATATCTCGAAAAGGCTTCCACCTATAGAACTAAGGATTAATCCCTTTTAAAATACTCATTACCACCTTTCATTTGATACCCATATCGTAAAAACACATTCTAGAGTCACCCCTGGCCCACCCTAATGGCGATATTTCGAAAAGGCGTCCACCTATAGACCTAATGCCCACTCCCTCTTAAAATGCTCAGTAACACCTTTCATTTGATTCCCATATCGTACAAACACATTCTGGAGTCACCCCTGGTCCACCTTTATGGCGATATCTCGAAACGGCGTCCACCTATGGAACTAAGGATCACTCCCTTTGAAAATACTCATTAACACCTTTCATTTGATACCCATATCGTACAAACATATTCTAGAGTCACCCCTGGTCCACTTTTATGGCGATTTCTCGAAAAAGCGTTCACCTATAGAACTAAAGCCCATTCCCTTTTAAAATACTCATTACCACCTTTCATTTGATACCTATATCGTACAAACACATTCTAGAGTCACCCCTGGCCCACCTTAATGGCGATATCTCGAAAAGGCGTCCACCGATAGACCTAAGGCCCGCTCCCTCTTAAAATGCTCAGTAACACCTTTCATTTGATAACCATATCGTACAAACAAATTCTAGAGTCAGCCCTGGTCCACCTTTATGGCGATATCCCTAAATGGCGTCCATCCATAGAACTATGGCCTACTCTCTCTTAAAATACTCTTTAATACCTTCCATTTGATACACATGTCATACAATCACATTCCAGAGTTACCATAGGTTCATTTTCCTACATGGTGATCTTCCTTATTTTGTCTCCATGGCTCTCAACTGAGTATGTAATGTTCGGTTACACCCGAACTTAGCCTTCCTTACTTGTTTTATTTTAAATTTACGAATGTAATAAATGAATAGACGATTAAATCATAGATCGTAACCAACCCAGAGCTCAGGTGACAGTTGCTGCTTAACCAAAAAGCAACAACAACAAAAAACCTTGTGCACAGAGTACCGCAGAGAATCAGAATGATTCAGCTCTACTGCATAATAAGATTCCATCCGTTGCATTGCAACGGTGACCTGAACTATGTTTCTAGCTCTCTACGAACGATCTCTGCCTTATCACGAAGAATTTTTTATTCTAAATATTTACATAATAGAAACCTAAGCTATGTTTAAAGATTCAGGATCCTAGGCTATCGGGAAGTCATCTAAAAGCCGATTCCAAAACTAGTAATCGCATATGAATTTTACAATTATCTCGACCAGTGCGGTCCTTTCGTTGCATTATGGCGGTGGCCTAAACTATGTATGAGGCTTCAGGTTTCTAGCTGTACAAGAAGCTACTTAAAAATCTACCGCAGGATTTCCAATGCTCTAAAGGGATTTTCTAAATATCTCGGTTCCTACCTCATCACGAAGAATTATTTATTCTAAATATTACAACAAAATAGGGGTTAAGCTATGTTCGCAAAATTAAAAATCTCGTATGAATTTTTCAATTATGTCGACCCGTGTGTTAGTAGCGGTTTTATTTATATGGACTCTGTGTAGCGGCCGGCCGGCCGTTGTTTACGAATTTTGTAATTAAAGTTTAAGTAACTTCCCGATAAGCTACAAGTTTGAAACTTGGAATATAGTTCAGAACCTGATGACAATGCAATAATAAGAACAAAAACTCTTATAGGTGGCGCATGGATCGAGATATTCGAAAAATCGTATTTTTTGGTCCGATTTGGCGCACATTTGGAACACATATAACATATAGAAATAGAAATCGCATTATAAAAAAAGATCCCGCTAGGGGCGGCAAGGATCGAGATACTAAAAATGCTCGTATTTGTATCCCGATTTGGCTCATATTTGGCACAAATATTACATACAGTCCCGTAGAAGTGACATCAAAATACTTTGGAGTTCGAGGAGGGACAAGCATACGTGGTGCTGAGTCGAGTAAAGTCTTTGGAAGGATTATGTATTGAGGATAGATTGTAACAAATTGTCAGGAAAGAGTCCTTGCAATAACGAGTCACTAAATGAGCTAAATAGAATGAGAAATAATAGGCAATTAATTAAATGAAGACTAAAAACTTGAAAATAAAATAATTAAAAAAAAATGGTTTAGTTAAACGGTTTTATTGAAAACAATACTTACATCAAGTAATAATAATATTAAAAGCTAGAAAATAATTAGGTCCTAGGTACTAGTCGTCACACTCCTCATCAATACAGGGCGTTGATGAGACAATTAAACAAAAGCGTTACACGCGTCAAATTTCGATTGATAGCCAACCGCTCATATCTTTAGAAATCATATTTTCATATATGTATAAGTAAGACCAACTGAACCTTAATAAGGTTATGCTGCGCCTCACATTTTTAGAAATTTCACGCGACTAAAGGATTTACCTTTTTTGAGGTGCTCCGATTTATGTGCTTTAGCGCAATAATGAAAGTTTTTATATCAAATTTGCTATATTTAGCCAAAAAAACACTTGTTTTGCCAATTTCAGCAAATATATTTACCTTGTCTTTTTAGGTTTAAATAAAACGACACCTTTTTATAGGGTTTAGCTAATATACTATTTCTTTTAATGTAATATATTAATTTCACACAATACTTTAGTTTTTGTCTCAAAATTATTTAATTTTTTATGGTTCACAACTCAACAAATTAAAAAGCAAGCAAAGACTCATGAATTTCCAAAAATGTACAAGACTGTTAGTTATGACGGAAGAGCTTAACGCAAAAAGAGAGTTGCCTGTATTCTAATTAGAAATACCTTTGATGTTTACAGTGAAAGAGCTAAATGAAGATATGGTGTCCGCTCTATTGGAAATACTTACAGCCACGGTTGCCACACCATGTTTTCATTTGCGACCAAAATTCATCGAAAAAAAGGACCAAATTTTTGTTTTATTTGATTGTGATATAAGCAATTCACAAAAGTGTCGTAGTCGTTGTTAAATATAATATTTCGGGATGTTTCTAGCCCCATGCTTCAGATTAAAAATCAAACGTCTTAAAAGTTTCAACTGTGCAATAGCGGAACTGATTACATTTAAGTAGGTAGTAGAAATTAGTTAACCGCGTTGTTATTGAAGTTTATGGGGTTCTGTACCTACGATAATAAAACACAAAATCGAAATCAAACCTTTTTTACATTTGCTTCAAAATCTGAATATAAAAGTAAATTTGTTCAATCGAGATTCGTTATTTAATTATAAAGTTACCGCTTTCAAGAAGTATTCCTGCCTTACTTACAGTTAAAATATTTCTTATGCCAAGCTACTTAGTTTTCAAGTACTCGGCGTGCCTTGACAACACAATACTCCTGCAAGTTTGCATAGAACTTCTTTGTGTTTGCATAGAATGTGTTTGCCCTTAGATCCATCACTTTTCTTATTAATGCCTCGCCTAAAATATCTCCTAGGCAGTAGCCTATTTCTGTAAACGTTTTGACACAAAATTTAAAGCAAACTTGCTGCATTAATCGTTATATAAACACCCTCAGTATTAAATATTTTCTTCTTTTTTTTCTAGAAAACATTTTATAAGGTTTGAAGGCAATTGTTAATAAATAATTAGCTGTGAAGGTGCATTGTAAATGTTTACAAAGAAAGAAAGAAAAAAAAAAATGAAAAAAAAACAATTTGTCAAATTTTTCACCTCGGAAAAGTTTCAAAATATTTTCATAAACGTTTGTTCATATGAGGGAATTGCTGCATTTAAACCGTTTCTTGGATTTTCCAACGATCCGTTAGAATTGTAGCCATTCTTCATTTAATGTAATCCACTCAGCATATAGGTGATTAAATTTTGAATTTCCCTCCATATGAGTACAATTTGATTACTCTTTCTGACTAAATAATGAGTTATCATACAATTGAACAAAAGAAATAATCAAATATGAATACTTTTGATGATCAAAAGCTGAAAATCATCTTTCGATCATTTTTTGGAATCATTTTTGAAGTCCTTTGATGATTAAATTTTATTATTTTATAAAAATCAACATAAAGAATAATCAAATATGCTAACCTTTCGATGAATAAAAACTGAATATAGTTTTCCAACCACATTTTGGAATCATATTTGAATCAAATGTGTTTACTTTAGGTGATCAAAAATTTAATCATTTTTAAATCAGCTTTCTGAATCTTTTATGAATATATTTGTTGACTGAATAATGTATTTTACACTTGTTAAAATTTTACTTTTCATTAAAAATCTTATTTTTTTCACATATGTACACATGTTTTTTCAATCATGAAGCTAAGAAAAAATATACAGAAATTTTATTATTCATACAAAAGATATTCTTCAAGACAAAAAATAATGTAATGCTGCTCGTGACCGAAGATTTCCCCACCCATTTCTACACCTTCGGCTTCCCATAAAATACATAATGATTGGACAATACAAAGGCGTTGAAAGCTATTTGTACCTCAGGTAAGTGAAACTATCTTGACATACCTGGTTTGGTAATATACCAAATATTTATTTTATTTAAAAAAATTTATTTTTATTTATTTTTGAGTTTAAATATTTTAATACTAATTAGAATTTTCTTGGTTGAAGTTATTCAAAAATTTTTAAGTTAACACGAAAACTCAATTAAAAATTATTTTAAAAATTAAAGTACAAAGTAGTTAACACTATATTTACTCCCCCTCCAAGAAAATTTAAAACAAACAAATTATTAATTAATATTAAATGTAACCTTTTTTGTTTTTTGTTGTTTAATGTATTTGTATTTGTATTTAAATTAGTGTTAATAAGTATGTTTCCTGAACTTTAAAAGGTCCTTCATAAGGTGATTCTAAATTAGATTTACGAAGAACTTTAACAAAAACATACTCAGAATTTTCTAATTTTTTAGGAACGAAAAAGTTTTCTTTGTTATGATGAAAAACTTTAGAACGAACAAGCGAAAAATATTCTCTTATGAAGAGCGTCATTAGAAAAATCATGTTCTTTATTACTATTTGAAATAATTAATTCACCAGGTATTCTAAGTATTTGGCCATAAACAAGTTCAGCAGATGAACATTTTAAATCTTCTTTAATAGAATTTCGTAAACCAAGTAGAATGAAAAGTAAAATGTCATACCAATGAGCCGAGTCGTTTGATGCTGTAATTGCTGCTTTTAAAGTTCGATGAAATCTCTCTATCATGCCATTTGCTTGGGGATGGTAAAGATATGTATGAATTTTATGAAAACCTAAAAGTTTAGTTAATTCTGTAAAAAATTTTGATGTGAATTCTGAACCTTGATCTACTGTAATATTTAATGGTATACCAAATCGTGGTATATAATTTTAAATAAAAGTTGTTACTATAGTATTTTTTGAAATGTCTTTAAGTGGATAAGCTTCAGGCCATCATGAAAATTTATCAATAATTGTTGAAATGTAACAATTTTCATTTGAAACTGGAAGAGGTCCAACAATATCCATATGCATATATGTATGTTCAAAACGACCTGATGGTATTTGAATTTTTTGAATAGGAGATTTAGTATGTCTTGAAATTTTGGATTTTTGACAACTGATGCAAGATGAAGTCCAATCGTTAATTTCTTTCCGCATGCTAGGCCAATAATATTTATTTTGAATTAATTTTCTAGTTGTTCTTATACTTGGATGATATAATGAGTGAATTTTGTCAAATATAATTCTTCTCATAGAATGTGGAACATAAGGTCTAAAAGGTTGTAGAGAAACATCACACCATATATTTATATTAATTTTGATCAGAAATGTTTTTGGTAAAAATGTATCAGTTTGTTGTTCTTTATATAAAGTTTCTAAATTTATATCTTGAGTTGAAATTGCATTTACTTCTGGAATACGGGAAAGTGTGTCGGCAACTATGTTGTCTTTTCCACGTATATATTGAATACAAAATTAGGCAATATATTCAAGATGAGGTAGTTGACGAGGAGATCTATCCACTTTAGAATTTAGAACATGAATTAGAGGCTTATGATCAGTATACATTGTAAAAGTTCTACCTTCAAGAAAATGTTTAATTGAATTATAAATTGCTAAAAGTTCACGATCAAATGTTGAATATTTAGTTTCTTGAAAAATAAGCTAAGGGTTATAGTATATTATTGCTAGTTTTTTGAAGAACTGCTCCAATAGCAACATTTGATGCATCTACTGCTAATGATAAAGTACCATTTTTGTAGAAATGTGTAAGTAAAGTATTTTCAGCAAAAAGGTTTTTAACATTTTCGAAAGCTGTTGTGGTTTCATTTGACCAATTTATTTGTTTGAGTTTGTTTTTAATTGCATGTGTTATATTGTTTTCACACAGACGGCTTATTGAATAATAAAGGCAGTTTTCTACATTGGCGGCCACCGTGGTGTGATGGTAGCGTGCTCCGCCTATCACACCGTATGCCCTGGGTTCGCACCCCGGGCAAAGCAACATCAAAATTTTAGAAATAAGGTTTTTCAATTAGAAGAAAATTTTTCTAAGCGGGGTCGCCCCTCGGCAGTGTTTGGCAAGCGCTCCGGGTGTATTTCTGCCATGAAAAGCTCTCAGTGAAAACTCATCTGCCAGATGCCGTTCGGAGTCGGCATAAAACATGTAGGTCCCGTCCGGCCAATTTGTAGGGAAAATCAGGAGGAGCATGACGCAAATTGGAAGAGAAGCTCGGTCTTAGATCTCTTCGGAGGTTATCGCGCCTTACATTTATATTTTATTTTTTTTCTACATTAAGACGCTTATTGAGCTCAATCTTCCCTACAAAATTCGAATCTATAATTATTTCATTAGTAGCTAATCGAATGCCTAAAGAAGTCAAAAGCACAATGCAACTCTGTTGGGAACGTTCAATTTCTTAGTTTTTGGTGTGTTCAGTGCTTAAAAATGTCATTTGTCAAGTAAATGTCATTGTCTGCATGGCGGAACGATACAGGGTGGCCGCATCGAACAGCTGATTATTACCTTTTTTTATTTACAAAAAACAAAGTACTTGGAATTCTTATTTATGTATGTAGGTATGTCACCATGCTCCCACCTTGTATCGTTCCGCCATGATTGTATGTCATATAGCATTGTCATTTTATTCGCTTGACATTTCATCCTTCATACTAATCGAGCAGTTACTTCTGTGTGAAAGCAAAAAATTTACGATTTCATTAGAAGGTGAAATGAGATCATTAAGTTTTTGTGTGAAAACAGTATTAACATTTCATACAGAGCACTAAGTTCTGTTGCTAACATTTTAATATATCTGTGATAGTAATTCATTATACCTAAACATTTTTGTAATTTATTTGTAGAAATTGGTTTTTCAAAATTTGTTATGATTTCAATTCGATCTAAAGATGGTATAATAACTTCGCCTGAAATTTCGTAACTTAAGAAATTTAATTTATTTACACCGAGAGTACATTTTGAAGGTTTGATATTCAAATTATATTCTTCAAGTCCTTTGAAAACTGATTTTAAATGATTTATATGTTGATATTCATTATCACTGGCAATAAGAATGACATCAATGTATGTAAATACAAAATCGAAATAAGAAAATACTTCATTAATAAAGCGTTGGAAAGTTTGAGCACTGTTTCGTAAACCGAAAGAGGCATTCTTACGAATTCAATCATTCCAAAAGGGGTAGTTATTGCAGTTTTATGAATGTCTTCTTCTGCCATTGGAATTTGGTGGTAAGCGCACAAGATCAATTTTGGGGAAAAAATTGTTTGTTTTTTAAATCAGTTGTTAAATCGTGGATATGTGGTAATGGATACCGATCTGGTGTAGTAATAAAATTAAGTCTTCGATAGTCTCCGCAAGGTCTCCAATCATTTGATTCTTTTTTAGGAACGTGATGAAGTGGAGATGCAATAGGAGAAGTTGAGGGTCTGCATATACTCGTTTTAACTAAAAATTCAAATTCAGCTTTAGCAGTTTTAAGTTTGATTGGATCAAGACGGTTGGGTTTCGAAAATGGTAAAATACCTTTTGTTTCTATCCTGTGAACCGTATGGTGTTTAACTTTTTTAGTATAATCTGGTTCACACGTAATAGACGGAAATTCATGAAGTAATTTTGAAAACTTATTTTCAACAATAGGAATTTTGAGTGAGGAAATATTAGAAAATCCAGCAACTTTAATTTTTGTAGTAGAATCCATTATTTCTTTATTTTTAATATTGACAATAGTTCCGAATTTTTCTAAAAGGTTTGCTCCTAAAATGGGTGTATCAATGTTCGCAATAATGAATGGAAATTCAAAACCTCTTCTTAAACTTAAAGCAATTTTAAGTAGTTTTGTACGAAAGTTTCAATTGAAGAACCGTTTGCTGCAGTCAAAGTAAGATCAGAATTTCTTTTATAAATTTTACATTTAGAAAAAGGAATAACTGATACAACTGCGCCGGTATCGATAAGAAAATTAAGTTTATTGAATTTATGAAATATGAATAGGCGACGAGTAGGTTTATTAATACTTCCATTATCCGTCACCGTCATAATGGATTGTTTCAGTTTAAATTTTGTTCGGAATTTGAATTATGATTTTGATTAAGATTGCATGGGGGTATACATTTAAGAGCGTTATTCTTAAATTTTTTGTGATACCAACAAATATTTGTTTGTGAATTAAAATTACAATTGTTTGAAAAATTTCTGGATCTTGAAAAATTTCGAGATTTAGATCTATTTCTTTCTTTAGATCTTGAACGGATTTGTAATTGATTAATATCATTAGAAAATTTATTTAAATTTTGATAAATAGCCGTAGTTAATTCAGTTAAATTTTTAACGCATTGTTCTAAAGTATTATTATTTATACTCACAGGCGATTTGGAAGAATGAGGTTTGTTGATTAATTCAAAAAGTTTGTCAACTAAAATAATTACTTCATCTTCATTTTGATTGTTACTAGAAGTTAAATGGATTTGTATTTCTTGTGGCAATTTACGAATCCATAATTTGAAAAGTAATTCTTGACTTACAATGGAGTCAGTGATTTCATAAATCTGAATAATTCAGATGGTGAACGATCACCAAGTTCAGTTTTTGAAAATAATTGTTCTAATCGTTTCTCTTCACTAAGAGAAAATCTTTCACATACAATTTTTTTGATTGTATTATATTTGTTGAAAAGAGGAGGAGGGTTAATAAAGTCTAAAATTTTAGATATGGTATCTCGTTGAAGAGAAACTAAAACATTTTGAAATTTTAAATTATCATCATTGATATTGTTAATTTCAAATTGTCCTTCAATAAGTAAAAACCAGGCATTGGGAGATCCTTGCCAAAATTGTGGTAATTTAATTGATTTGGTAGAAGAAATATTTGTAAAGTTACCTTGTGTTGAAGTATCTTGTGTTATATTAGAGATGTTGTTTTGTGTTGTATTAATGTTAGAATTTTGAGTTGTATTGTGAGTCATTGTGTTATTTGTATAGTTGTTATTTTGATTTTCTGAATTTGTAAAATTACGAGTTCGTATTAGTGAACGTAGAACCATATGAAAACAAATTTAAATGAAAAATTTGAAAATTAGAAAATATTTAAGAATTTTTTTTGGAAAGGGAGTTAACCATTTAAATAAAATATTTACTTTTATATAAAAAAAAGTAAATTTAAATAATTTATATAAAATTGTTAAAATATAAAAATAATCTTATGATAAATTTGAAAATTTAAAGGGTTTAAAATTTTAATTTAAATTATAATTTAAAATTTAATATTAAAATAAAAACTATACTTGCATAAAATTTAATTTAATAAAAAAATATTAAAATTAATAAGTAGTTGATTGATGACTGTAGAGATTTTAAGAGAATCAATTGCGTTTTTTGGACGTGATAACAATTAAATACATCGCTGTTGCTGTTTATGCAATGGCTTTGTTGTTTTCTTTATAAATCTCATCATTTTCATCGTGATGTCTTATATTTTGAATCCGTTCTTGTGTGTATTGTGCGTAAAATTGTTGTAATAGCTCTTGTTGTAGTGAAGTGGATAACTCAATTGTAAATAGTTTTTAATTTTTAAGTAATAAGTTAAATTTTAAGTTTTTAAATATCGATAATAAAGTTTTTTAATATTTGTATTTACGTAGATAGTTTATTTATATTTGTATATATATAAATATATGTAGTTGATATTTTATATCTTGGTATAATAAATTTTTAAATTTGAATGTTTGTTTTAGTATAATAACTTCTTTAGTTCACTTCATATAAATATTTGATGATATTTGTGCACAATTTTAGAAAGTTATTTTTAGATAAATTTCGTTTTAGAATTCACTACTTAATCTTCACTAATTCTTGTAGATATTTTTGATTTAACATTTCTTTGAGAAATCAGTTCAGGCATTTTTGTATTGGATCGTGTGCACATTTGCCGAAACCGGTAGATAGTCTGTAATTGGTTCAGGCAACTAAAACAAATTTTCTTTGGCAGCACGTCACTTAGTTGCACTTCTATTTGCGGTATTGTATTGGTCAGTAGCTCTGCGATACGTAAAGCGCCACATTCAGCAATTGTATCAAATATAGACTTATAAAAATTTAGGTCCGTTGGTAGAATCGCCAATATATTTGGTAATAAACCAAATATTTATTTTATTTTAAAAAATTTATTTTTATTTATTTTTGAGTTTAAATATTTTAATACTAATTAGAATTTTCTTGTTTGAAGTTATTAAAAAATTTAATTTAACACGAAAACTCAATTAAAAATTATTTTAAAAATTAAAGTAAAGAGTACAAAGTAGTTAACACTATACCTGGATACGGCATTAACATCCCGTATCGTATCCGTATTTTAAGATGTAGGCGATAATAGCTGATGTTGGATGTTGTAGTCGCAGGTGTAGGTATATCGGTCAAGTTTGTTTGCGAGTTACCTGGGGTTCGAATAACTCACTTCCGCATGCTTTCTTCCCCTGATGAAATAAGATTATTATGTAGTATCTATGATATGAAGAATAAATGAAGAATTGATTCGAAAATCTCCACCAAAAGCGATTGAAATATGTTCACGAATATTATCAGAAAGTGACTGTGAAAAACAATCAAATATTACTCTAAAACTATTAAAGCTCAATTTTACAATGATATCAAATATGAATAAAAAGCGTTTCGAAATAGGAATCATAAATGATTATTCAAGAATAATCACATTTATGGTACATTTTTCTCCCGATGTTACATTAATTTTCGAGCAGAAAATGCTTTTAAATTTGAACGTTTTTAGTCATCTTGGGGTATGATATTTAAATATTTTTTGATCAAAATTTTCAAAAAAGGCTGGCTGGGAAGTATGTAATTCAAAATTATTTCATATATGTATTTACATATACATACATATATAAAGTTTTTATTTTGCCGGCTCTAGGTCAAAAGTAATAAAACGATTTGGTTTTTATTTTCCCAATATATTTCGATCACCTTCGGAGATCTTCATCAGGGGGCTACAACAATAATAAACAATTCAGCTTAATTTATAATAACTAAAAATAATACCTAACCAGATTTCGAAGTGAGCATACTTCAAACAGAGCAAAATTACAAAAAACGCTTCACTTTAGAAATGCTCCACATAACAAACACACCAATAAACAAGAGACTTAACAATAAAATAGATACCGACGGCTGCTCACATATCTACAGACACTGGCTAGAATCGTGGAAAATTAGTTCAAAGCTACATGGCGAACCGAACGGACGCAGATTAGCAAAATAAAAAGCACATACACCAGCCTATACGACGAATATTTTCTACAACAACATGAAAAGTAAAG
This sequence comes from Eurosta solidaginis, assembly GCF_040869045.1. Lineage (NCBI taxonomy): Eukaryota > Metazoa > Arthropoda > Insecta > Diptera > Tephritidae > Eurosta > Eurosta solidaginis. Next base: position 125,851,886 of record NC_090323.1, on the reverse strand, counting down.
TAGTATTATTAGACAAAAACAACACTGTATACAAAATTACATGCGCTGGAAATGAAAACGATAAATGTAACAAAGAGTATGTAGGTACAACTAAGAATAAATTGAAAACGAGGATATCAGGCCACCGATCTGATATAAAATGCAGAGCAGCTAGTAACACGCAAAAAACTGCACTTGCGGCCCACTGTGCAGAGAGCGGCCATCAACCAGATTTCGAAGCAGTGAGCATACTTCAAACAGAGCAAAAATTACAAAAAACGCTTCACTTTAGAAATGCTCCACATAAAAAACACACCAATAAACAAGATACTTAACTGTAAAATAGATAGCGACGGCTACTCACATATCTACAGACACTTGCTAGAATCGTGGAAAATTAGTTCAAAGCTACATGGCGAACCGAACGGACGCAGATTAGCAAAATAAAAATATAAATGTATGTATGTATATAAATATGAATGTGATTATATACATAGGATGGTTTATTTAGTTATTATTGTTAGTTATTACAAATTAAGCTGAATTGTTTATTATTGTTGTAGCCCCTGATGAAGATATCCGAAGGTGATCGAAATATATTGGGAAAATAAAAAACCAAATCGTTTTATTACTTTTGACTTAGACCCGGCAAAATAAAAACTTTACATTTAAACGTATAAAGGTCGCTAAAATCAAATATTAATTCATACATATATAATATAATTGAAATTGTAGAAGTAAAAATTGTCATTTATAAAAGGTTTTCTTTGATTACTTCACGCTTACTTTTAAACAATTTGTAAAAAAATCAACGTTTTGTAAGCTTAATGTTTGTTTGAATATTAATAAATTTATTACAGTAGGTTTTTATGATTTTAAATAGTACTAAAATTGGTGAACAATATTAATAAAGTTTTGGTATACATATATATATATAGATTCTTTTTATTTAGTTTTATTTGTTTTTTTAAGGGTCGTTTAATATTTGATTCATGGACATTGGCTAACGTCATTTTTTGAAATTTTGGTTGTTCTTTGTGCATTTAAATAATTTTTTAAAAATCCCTCACTTGTTTGTGTGTATTCTTCTCTTTTTTTATTAGCTTTCGATATTTTCCTAAGTTTTTTTATGTATTTGTACTTTCTTTTACTTTAACAAACATTGTTGGGGGTATTTTCTATCGTTGAATGGAAAGTGTTGTTGTAAACTTCTATTGCCCTGCTTACTTGGTCTTTTATTGCTAACTTTTTTTCTATGCTTAGTGCTCGAATTTTTTCAGTTAATGTATTAATGAGCCTTTCTACATCAGAGTTGCCAATATGGCTGTTTGGCTTGGATAAATGTAATTCTATACCTTCGTCTTTACAAAATTGCTTTACATTGACTGAATTAAATTCATTATCACAAATAATTTTTTTCATTTTACCCATGGCTGAGATGTATAGTCTGATTTTTTCTATCAAAGTTAGGAAAAAAGCTACGGCATATTTTGAAAATTTATCTAGGAAACTTATGAAGAAATGTTTGGAGTTTACGTAGGTGTCTATGTGGACTATTTCCCTTTTATCAGACGGGGTTTCCGTAATGCAAAACTTCTTTTTTATAGGATTTCGATCATATTTTGATGCAGTGCAAATGTCGCAGTTCTGTACTACTTTACTTTTAAAGTGCCTTAGGTTAGGAATATATTGTAACGAATTTAGTGAAATCCCGCTTATTCCTAATTTTCTGCTGGGCGATTTAATTGCAACTCCTGTATACGGCCTCTTAAAGCATCCACCTCGACCTCGATTGTTTCCTCAAATTGCATTATTTTCTCGTCCATACGCGCATCTTGCGCTTCGAGTTGTACTGTTTTACGTGCCTCTTTTTCTTTCAGTTGTGTTTCCATCTTTGATGTAATCTGTGTCCACATTTCTGAAATACGCGTTTCTTGTGATTCAATCTTCGATGTTATGAATGTCTCCTGCGATTCCAGTTGGGATGTTATACGGTTCTCCTGTGATTCCAGTTGAGATGACATATTTGTGGATATTTGTGATGACATTTCTGTTATGCGTGCTTCCTGGGTTTCCATTTTTGCCGATATCTATGATAACAAAGCCAATATCGTATTATTCTCGCCGCTTGCGACTGAACTCGGACTTCCGTTCTTCTCTTCAATTTTTGTTGTTGTCTCGTCTCCATCAGGATGAAAGACATCGTCGTGCACATAAATTCCTTCCGACTCCATAGCGTCTCGTAGCCGTGCTTGAAGTTCGATTTTATTGCCGGTTGTATTCAATCCAGGGTTCTCCAACTCTCACTTGACTTGGCCATATCCTTGTTTTCCTCTGGAATTTATTCAACAATTCCTCTTCTGACACCAATTGTAACGAATTTAGTGAAATTCCGCTTACTCCAACTCTTCTGCTAACGTTCGAATCGCTAAACTGTTGAATAAATAACTCCAATATTCAATAATGCAAAATGATTTTTATTAGACTATTTTGAAAGTACTAACACTTATACTTCGCAACCAATAGCGTGCTTAAATCAAACTGATTACTACCTAGTCAGCTTTCGCTCCTTTTATACTCTCTGCTGTCTCGTTCGCATATTTCTAGGCGTTTCTTCTGCTAGAATTTTCTACTTGGTTACCAGCTATACGCGTCGCGTGTGCATCTGTAGTTTATAGACTCCGCATAGCCATATGCGCGTGTATATCTGAGTAATGATAATTGCATACCTTTGAGAGTGTCTCAGATATATGAATGTGTTTGTGGGTATCTCTCCGCTGCTTGTATGTACATATGTGTAGACATAATGATTGATTTGTTTATGTACATACATACAAATGACTGCTTAGTATCGGCTTGGAGATGATATCATCCCTTGGTGTTGCTAATATTCGTCACAATATTTTTCGCTTTAAATTTTCGTAATTAGGTATGATACCCGAATGTCCTGATTCCTTGGTGTGAAAAAAAATTATATGTGTTTCATAGTTTCTTCTTCAGATTCCATGTCCTTAGCCATGTAGGAACATTTTACGAATTTAATATTTTTAGCGTTTTCAAACAATTCTTTCAGTTTCTTCTGTACAACATTGTAGGTTGAGTCACTGAGCTCTGAGTATATTCCGATTTTACCTGAGGGCTAATTTCGCCTAATTATGTCTGAGATACAGTTAGGAACGTCGCTTTCTTTAATGTATATTCGTCTATTGCCGAGGATAGATTCTCTTTCTATTTGTTTTTGTTTTACTATGATAATTTGTGTTTTAAATCTGTTCACGACAGTATCCAAAATCGGAAAGTGATCATTATGGTTTTGCTCTTGTGAGTGTATTGTTGCCATCGTTGAGAAATTGTTACTTTCTTCATTTAAAACATTAATTTCGTTTGTATCAGGGTTAATTCGACTGAGAAAATCTGCGAATTTGTTGTCTTTTCCCTGAATGTAATCTATTTTGGCGTCGTACTCTCCTAGTTGGTGTAGCCACTTTTGAAGGCGTGGGTTTATATCTTTTCCCCTGTATTTGGCCGGTAACCATTTAAGCGGTTATTGGTCCGTTTGCAAGTCGAACTCTTTGCCAAAAATATAGGGCCTAAAGTATTGCACCCCACAAACTATGCAAAGTAATTCTTTCTCAATCGTGGAACAGTTTTTCTTGTGGTCATTTAATGTCCTCGCTGCGAAACATATAGGGTGGCTTCCCTGCGACAGAACGGCCTCAAGGGCAAAGTTACTTGCATCGGTAGTTACCTTAAACCTTTTGTTAAAATTAGGATAACGTAAAATTGGGAATTCTGTAATTAAGATTTTTAGTTTTTCAAAAGCTGAGATGTAATTAGGGCCGCCAGTATTTATTTTTTTCCATTTTTTTAAATAGTAAATCATAGGATACGCTATTTTCGCGTAACCTTTCAGAAATTTACGGTAATACCCTTTTATTCCCAAAAATGATCTAATTTGTTTTACAGTGGTTGGTAATTCCACCGATATTGTTGCCGTTGGGCCTTACTCCTTCGGGAGTTAGGACATGGCCTAAATATTCTGTTTCTTTTGATAAAAATTGCATTTGTTTATTTGGATCTTAAGACCGGCATTTCTTAATGCTATTATGTTCAAGTTATCAAAGTGCTCTTGCAAAGGTACTAAACACCAAAATGTCATCAAGGTAGATAACACATATCTTATTAATGTATTTGTGGAGGACGATATTAATTAATCTTTGGAAGGTTCATGGAGCGTTCTTAAGCCCAAATGGCATTCTGATGAACTCATAATATCCATGTGGGGTTGAAAACGCGGTTTTGTTCCTATCTTCTTAATAATAAAGATAAAACACAAGGAAAAATATACGAAAATAGAGTGGTGTCATATATGTAGGTATAAGGCCATAATACGGGTTACAAAAAGTGAACAAGCATGTTGATTACATTCCGGTCGCAAAATTTCTCTTTGGTACGTCTTATGCTTGATTTCAACCACAGTAAACTGCTACCCGCGCGGTCGACTTGCATCTAGAATGTATGGGGTTTTAAGGAGGAAAATTTATTGTATATCACACATATGAACATGTGGGAAAACCCGGTGCCCATGCCAATCTACTGGATCGTCACCACCATCCACGCCAGTAACCTGAAAAGAAAAGAAAATGTTAATTAATTAATAAAAAGAATATATTAAAGTATCACGTATCAAAATTTAGTTACAATTTTTTACGTCTCCATGATCACCAGCACCGTACTCAACCACACGTAAAACGAAAAGAATGAAGCAAACGGCGCCATGTATCGAACGATCCATTTACCGTTTGCTTTAATTCAGAGAAATGTTCATTTGTGCGTATGAATGATCATTTTTTTTGTCTGGTATATTATACCAGTGCGCGGACTTTTTATAAAGGCAATGTTGGTAAACGGCGAATGAAAAGAGTAGTGGTGGTGGGACATTTTGTTTTCTAAGAAAACAAAAGCTACAGTTATATTTGTACACCACAATTCATAATTTATTGTAAAATAAATAAAGAACATCTCACGGAAATAACACTTTCAATAAAAACATGTAAGTAAACGCAAAACTCCATGTAAATGTGTGTTTGCACCTAATTGGCATCTCTATATGTAATCATATCAAACGTCAATTAGTGGCATTGGCAGCACTGATTGTCAGCTGTCAATGGCTACTTCCGTTTATCTTCAAAGTAATTAAACAAAGAAAAACAAGTGCAAGTGTTTTTTATAATCGGCTATAATCCTCGCGTAAGTAAATCCTACAACCCGCAACCCCCATTTTAACGCTAACATTTTGGTCCATCGACCCGGATTGCTCAATATTTCCGCAAAATACAGTCCACATCGCTTTAATTAAAACATTTCATAAAAACCCGCAAATAAAAAATGTCTTCGTTGAAAGTTCGCGATTCTGCTGTAAATGCATTAAAGCGGCATTTGCAATCGAGCAAAGCCGATTCGCTTGCAGTCGATGCAGAGGCTGCAACCATATATTTGCAATTGGTAGAGGAGCAGTGGGAACGTTTCTGCAAAGCACAAGAAGTGGAGGTGTCGCGTGGCGACGAAAACACAGCAGTAGAAAAGCAGGCACGAATTCAAGGTGAGGAGTGGTATTTGATCGCTAAATCAAATTTTAAGCGCATTCTTGCGCCACAGAAGCAACCAACTCCTACAGTAACTCCGACTGCACCTGCACGCATGCCGCTACCGAAGCTGCAGTTACCATCCTTTAGTGGCGATCCAACAAAATGGATCACTTTTCATGACGCATTCTGTTCACTAGTGAATTCCAATGCAAGTTTGTCGGACGGACAGAAGTTGCAATACTTGCCCAATTGTTTAAATGGTGAAGCATTGGAATTAGTTAGTAGTTTTGCTGTAAGCGACAGCAACTACAGTGAAGCTTGGGATATGCTGACAGCACGCTATAAAGTTATGCGTATCATAGTGGACAGCCATATAAAAGCATTATCATCGATCGAAAAGGCATCGAAAGACTCCGCAAAAGCAATTAAACACGTTTTAAATTTAACATTGCAGCACGTTGGTGCGCTACGTGCCCTCAAACGCCCGGTTGAATTTTGGGACGACTGGCATGTCCATTTGACTGTTTCGAAATTAGCCTATGAAACGCGAAAACAGTGGGAATTATCGCTTGTAGCCGACGATGTGCCATCGTTTACATCGCTTCGAGATTTTTTGGAAACGCGAGCCCGCTCTTTGTAGATGGTGCCCGCTGCCGCAAACGCACGTACAACTGCAAAGAACGTTTTGCATACAACATGCAACCAATTAGTACCAAAAAATCATCTATCATCAAAAACCACTAAAACCACATCGTGTACATACTGCAAAGGTGAGCATCGAATCTACACTTGCGAAAAATTCAACCAACTCCACGCGAGAGCAAAGCTATCCACAATCAAATCAGATGGTGCATGTCTAAACTGCCTTAGTAAAGGACATGTTTTTGCTAACTGCCGCAGCTCGTCATCGTGCCGCATATGTCAACGCCGCCACCACACGCTTCTCATGCTGGTCTCAATACAAACGAGGCAGCTCCTGCTATGCAAAATGCCGTCCAAAACAACGTAACGTCGCACTACGCCAATGCTGAACGCGTAGTATTACTAGCTACTGCTGACATTTTATTACAAGATAACTCCGGCCGCTGGCAGCCAGCCAGGGCACTGTTCGACAACGGCTCACATGCTTTGTTCGTCACGGAGCTCTGCGTTCAACGTCTTCGTTTACCACGAAATACGTCATCAGCTTGCGTCACGGGTATTGGATCCGTACAAGGAGGTCGCACAAAGGGTGAGGTCAAGTTATCCATAGCGCCAAAGTCACTAAACTCTAAATTTCACGTGAGTACGCTTATTTTATCTAAAATTACTAACGACCTGCCAACAAACGTCTTGTGCGAATCACGGTGGCCGCATGTCAGTGGCTTACCGCTTGCTGACCCTAACTATTTCAAACCTGGTCCGATAGATGTCTTGATTGGCATGGACGAAATGGACAAGTTTTTACTCGACGGCTTAAAAAAGGGTGAAAATGGCACTCCGATGGCACAGAACACCGTGTTTGGGTGGGTGCTGTTTGGGAACGTGACTCCCTCACAAATAAAACCCCGGGTAATCTCAACGCATTATTGTAATACGCAACTAACTGACGTCCTCGCTAAATTTTGGGAGCTGTAAAAGCTACCAACTAGAAAGTTTTACACGCCCGAAGAGTTATATTGTGAGAAGTTATTCGACGATACAACACAGCGCGCAACTGACGGCTGATTTATTGTACGTTTACCGCTAAAACCCGATGTGTTGATTGGTGAGTCGCGTAACGCAGCCGTTCGGGCATTGTTGCGAATGGAAAGCAGGTTCGCCACCAACAAAGACCTTCATGAAGAGTACTGAAAATTTATGAAGGAGCCTCTCGACTTGGGTCATATGGAGCTAGCTACTCCAACAACGCAAACCGCATACTATATGCCACATCACGCCGTGGTAAAAGAAACAAGTTCCACTACTAAGCTTAGGGTCCTATTCAACATGTCAATGAAGACGTAGTCAGGGCACTCGTTAAACGACGCGGTAATGGTTGGTCCTCAGCTCCAACAAGATCTCTTCCTGATTTTAATCCGCTTCCGCACCCATCGCTATGGTGTAATTGCGGACATCGAGAAAATGTATCGAAAGGTCTACGTCGATAAACGGGACGTCGACTATCAACGCATTGTATGGCGTGATCATTCATCGCAGCCAATACGCGACTATCGTCTATTAAGGGATAGCATCCGCTTCTCATCTCGCTGTCAAATCGTTGCATCGCGCGGCACAACAAGCTGGCGCGTTATATCAAAATATCGCAAATTTCGTTACGTCAGATTTTTACATGGATGACTTGCTCTCCGGCTCCGACTCTTTCCAAGAACTGACAGCGCTTCAACGCAACATCTCTCACGTCTTATCTCAGTGTGGATTCGAGATCGGGAAGTGGGCAACAAATTGCAATCCATTGAGGCAACAGATGCGGCATGCGTCTACACAGGTGTCCCATCTCTTGGCTGATGGAAGCGATATCCGAACTCTAGGATGTATTTGGCATAAGGATACCGACTCTCTTGCGATAGCCTTCAATATAGAGCCACTCCAGTGCGAATTAACAAAACGCATTTTTCTCTCCGATACCAGCAAGATTTTCGACCCTCTCGGCCTCATATCTCCATGCACCATTCGCTCAAAAATTTGGTTGCAAAGAATTTGGCGTTGTAATGTCGATTGGGATGAGTTAGTTCCGCCTGAGATAGCTACAGATTGGTTAACGCATAGAAAAGTGCTGCCCATGCTTTCATCACTGAACCTAAATCGCTGGCTTGGTACTAGTCCAAACGCCGACACAGAGTTCCATGTTTGCACTGACGCATCAGAGGCTGCCTATGCAGCCGCTGTCTACTGCCGCACTCAGTCATCGGACGGCCAGATAAACGTCGTGCTCATTGTTGCGAAAACTAAAGTAGCTCCGCTAAAAACAACTTCGTTACCTCGGCTGGAACTCTGCGCAGCTCATCTAGGCGCTAAACTCGTCCGCCTAATTCAACAAAATTTTGGTCACAAACTTGAAAAGCTGTACGCGTGGTCAGAATCAACGATAACGTTGGCATGGCTGCAATCAAATCCAAATCGTTGGGAAACGATCATTGCAAATCGTGTAACCGATGTACAAGAAGTCTTGCCGTCATCGCATTGGAGACACGTCATCTCAGAGCATAACCCTGCAGATTGCGCTTCTCGGGGTCTCACACCTGCACAGCTCCTCGATCACCGCTTATGGTGGCAGGGGCCACACTGGTTATCCGAAACCGATCGTTTTTGGACGCAGCACATAACGAAACATACTACGAATTTGGAACTGAAACCAATCAAAGCTAGTTCTCATGTAACGCAAACGCACGAAGATTGGGATTTGCTAACGAAATTTCACTCTTACAACAAACTCAAACGAGTGACCGCACATATACTTCGCTTCATAAACAACGCTCGCATATCTGCTCAGAAGTCGAGTGTACACGAACGGCTGTCCGGACCGTTAACATGCTCTGAAATCCGCAGAGCCGAATTATTTTTGGTAAGGTATTCCCAAGCTAACGTTTTCCAACAAGAAATTTCTAATTGCAGGTCAGGGAAGCCAATACCGATACGTAGTAGCCTCGTTCGTCATCAGCCGTTTTTAGACGACGCAGGCATTTTACGAGTAGGAGGTCGAATTAAGAACGCAGCGTGCACGAACGATATAAAACATCCGATTATTTTGCCTAAAAATTCACCGCTCGGTAAAGCAATAGCCGCTGAAACTCACATCGGTATGATACGCGCTGGCCCGCATATGATGCAAGCTGCTATACAACGTAAATTTTGGATCCCTGGCATTCGTAATTTAGTTCGGGGTACATACCGCCATTGCGTCCGATGCAAACGCTTGAACCGCAAACCGCTACAGCAGCAGATGTCTGATCTACCACCTAGTCGCGTTACGAGTACGCGATGCTTCCTTCAAAGTGCGGTCGATTTTGCCGGCCCATATAACGTAAAATTTACTCATGGTAGAGGCGCGAAATCAACAAAGGCGTACATTTGCTCATTTGTATGTATGAGCACAGGCGCCATGCACCTAGAATTGGCCGGAGACCTCACGTCTGCAAGCTTTATCGCCGCATTCAAACGTTTAACCAACCGAAGGGGACATTGTCAGCATATGTTCTCCGACAATGGCACGAACTTTGTCGGTGCCGAAAGGGGCTACGTGCCGAGTTTGAAAGGTGCGTTAACGACGACAAGTTGGCATCTTACTTCGCCAACACCCAAGTCACTTGGCATTTTAACCCTCCAAGCGCTCCACACATGGGCGGCTATTGGGAGGCTGGAATTAAGCGCATAAAGCATCATTTAAAACGCGTACTAGACTCCGCGTTACTATCTTACGAAGAGTTTTCAACAGTCCTAACTGAGATGGAAGCATGCGTCAATTCTCGGCCACTTTGCTGGATACCTTCTGACATACAAGACTTCGAAGTGCTAACACCTGGGCATTTTATGATCGGCGAACCAATAAAGGGGTTACCGGAGCTTGACACAGAACCTTTCAAGGGCAACCTTCATCAGCGGTGGCAAGCTATCACAGCAATAAGGCAGCACTTCTGGAAGCGATGGCGAGACGAATATCTCGCGAATCTTCAGCGACGATCGAAGTGGGTTCGTCCAACGCAAAACCTACAACGAGATGATGTCGTAGTTATACACGACAACAACGCTCCGCCCACTAGATGGAAACTTGGTCGAATTCTCGACAGCTATACCGGCTCAGATGATCGCGTACGAATTGTCAACCTACGAACATCCGAAGGAGAGCTGCTAAGACCTATTGCGAAGCTATCATTATTACCAACAAAAACAGACATTTTTTCACTTTGAATTTTATTGATGTAAACTTTAAATACTTTGTACCTTTTTCTAATTTTGAACGGTCGTTCAAGGCGGCCGGCATGTTTGCGCCTAATTGGCATCTCTATATGTAATCATATCAAACGTCAATTAGTGGCATTGGCAGCACTGATTGTCAGCTGTCAATGGCTACTTCCGCTTATCTTCAAAGTAATTAAACAAAGAAAAACAAGTGCAAGTGTTTTTTATAATCGGCTATAATCCTCGCGTAAGTAAACCTTACAACCCACAACCCGCATTTTAACGCTAACAATGTGTATATGCACAGCTTATGCCTTAGGATACTCACGATTTCCTGCATTACACAAGCAAAAAAATTTAGCAAAACGTCTAATTACAACAATAGTTTCCAAAGTAACCGATTTCTCGTTTACTTAAAACCTTATATTTTCGGTCAAAATTAGTCACAACAAAAAAAAAATTATGAAAATAGCGAAGGAACATTTTTTTTGCGTACTCTTTTGCTACACAGGGCAGTATGGCATGCGCCATTCGCAAACAAATTTATCTCTTGTTTGAATTTCTACACAAATTTTTCAAAATTGATTCGTTTGGCAGAATCACCTATCAATGTATTTGGACGTGCTCGGCAATTAAATACATTTACCAAATGATCACAATATTTAGTTTTAATGCGAATATATTGAAATGTTGGTAGGTTTTTAGGATTTGGTGATAGAAGTAGTGGAAAAGGAGCATGGGTCAAAAAGTTGTTAAAGCTACCAATGCGGTAAAGTCCGTGCACTGGCCGTTGGGTATACCAACGTACGTACATCTATATACATATATATTTTGTATGTACAATAATTAGTGATGCTTCAAAATATGCAAACGGGTACCCAAAAACCCGTTTCCGAAAAATCGGTACCGGAGCCAAATACCCTTCGGGAACCGTGCCATTTGATAAAGGCCATCAATAAAACAGGACTAAAAGCGTACTTGGGGAAAAGTTTAAGAAATAATCGAAGGGCAATATAAAAAAAAAAATATGATACATTCTATAAATTTTTCTCCTCTTCCAAAACGAAAATTTTTTATTTTTTTTTTATATAGCATAAAATTTTGCTATCCAAACATTTTTTGCGGCGGGCAGGAAAGTTTTTGATTTTTGGCACCAAGAACACAAATAACAACGACTCAAAGGATCCCACATTATACACTCTCTACCCGTTTCGGTACCAAAATGTGAGTACCAAATAACTTAAATGCGCATTTTTCTGCAGCACTAGCATGCCTAACTAGCTGAAACGCTACCGGGTGACACAAATTAAACAAAATAAGGCACTAAAGACCCAAGCACATAAAGTGCGGGGAAAGAGGCCATGCACATAATGTGCGCGAAATATGAATATTCTTCTTCTAGGCAGCTGCCGAGGTTCACCCTGCTCATGACCTCTCAGTCTTATTTAATAAAATTAGGGCTTTCTCGCCACCGAAAGCGTGACGCAGTCATAACAACTCAACGAGTATCCTTTATTTTTCTTCCATCTTCTCTAAATAGAATGACTCGTTACGCTTCGCTACGCAAGAGGCCTGAGCGTCAGGCCCCTCGCTTCCCAAAGCCGTGCCATCTATGTAAAGCTCAGCATCCGATCAGGTCGTGTCCGGTATATCGCGCAAAGTCTCCGCTACAACGGCTGCATGAGATTATTAAGGTCAACTACTGCCAAAATTGTTTGTCGATGGTACACCGTGCCAGGAACTGCACGAGTGAGGGCAGGTACCGAAGATGTGGTGGCAACTATCATACCACGCTGCACCTTTGTATGGAGGAATTGTCGTCCGAGCTGCTGGCCCAAAGCACTATCTTCGGGTGGGTGCTCTCGGGGATCCATCCGATCTAGTAACCTTAAAAGGTACTTAGGTTAAGTTCATTTATGTAAATAATATCTTTCTTTTTTTCTCGAAATAAATGGAGTCTTTTATTATAAATAGCAAGAAATATATCATGTAGGTTCTTTTATTATTTCTTCTCGTCATAGCTCTAGGTCTCGGCGAAGGCAAGGAGGATGCCGTCGCGCCATCCGGCGCGCACCGATTAGATAGAAGATAGTCGTAAGATCAGTCGCGGTCGGGGACGCTCGGGCTGAGTCTGAGCTGTTGCGTATCGCAAAGGGGCCGGCATGATTAGGCCCGAAGCATAAATTCATATTAACTCGCGCCACCCTAATAGCACCACTTTATCGACCACTAGTTCGCCCACATGCATGTATATGTGCACATAGGTAGGGTTATGTTGTCCGTACACATATACATGCATGCCGGTTAAATACAAATTTTTGTCCATTGTGGCATTAAAGAAAGTTATTTTGCCAACTCCAGAAGCAGCCAAGTAGGCCCAAACCCATCACACTTCCACCGCCATACCATACAGTTGCCTTCAAAATTTTAGTTTTGAGCTCTGAAATTGCTTAACACCGCACGTATCATCTCTGAATCTATATTTTTATATATTTGGCTTATATGGCATGATTAAAGTGAGGTTTAAAGCAAATACAGAGCTCAAAAAGCAATTTCAAAGCTCAAAAATAAAAAATTTAAGGCATCTATATGGTATGGCGACGGAAGTGTGATGGGATTGAGCCTACTTGGCTGCCTCTGGAGTTGGCAAAATAACTTTCTTTGATGGTACAATGGGCAAAAATTTTTATTTAACCTTACGAGAAGACAATTTGTTGCAAATTGCTCCTAATTTAGGTCTACGTGATCGATTTCTCAATAACCAAGACGAATACCCTTAACACATATCCAGGATTGTGCCGGGATTGTGCAGGCATGGGTAATATGGAACTGTCCACACCTCATGAATCCACTTCCACAATCTCTCGCCTTAAATGTCATTGAAAATTTGTGGTCAATTTTGGAATCAGCTACACGGCAAAGGCAGATTAGTAAGATTAGCAATTTAAAAATTACTCTTGTCGAAGAAAGGCATAAGGTACCACCCGAAGCCCCTCAAAAACTAATTGCATCTATCCAAAGTCATCCTGAAGATGTCATTTAACGAAAAGGTGGTCATACGAGGTACTACACTAAATAAAAATTAGTTTTTTCTAAGGCAGGGCGCAGTGCACGAAATAAGCTGTGACCTTAGTTTTTGAGATAATTTGAGTTTTTATAAAATAATTAGCACACAAGTGTAAACACATGAAAATTAAGTATTTGTTCAAATAAAAGCATATTTTGATTAAAATTGTGCATTTGATTTTTTTGACACCGTCACTAGTTTCCTTTCTATATAGCTCAACAGTTTCTTTCTGTAGCTGCACGAAATATGCTGTGATCCACTGTATGTTCGACTGGATTATTAGAAAAATTTAGGTATATGTTTATTCTACCTAAGTAGGAACAGAATTTGATGTAACGCCAGTGATATTAACTATATCGTCATAGTTAATGGGAATTTGCTTATTTAAGCTTGAAATTTTTTTCGAAGAAATATCAGCCTGTGTATCTAGTAAAAATGTGCATAATTTGTTAGATCCGGTTATATAAATTTCGACAAAATCCGAGTAATTTAAATTCAGACAGAAAAAGTGTTTAGTATTTATTCGCTTATCTCCTCTTCCCTCAATTTTCGCTGCTGAAGGGCGTCCAAGTTTAAAGAGCGAACGTTTGCATTATTTCGCGTATTTGGACTTCCGGCGATAGTATTGATTCTGTTTTCTAACCTATTTTGACTGTTGCTAGTGTTACGCGAATTACTATTGTTTCGATTGTCGTTATTTTGTCTATAATTGTTGTTTTGCCTATTTTGATTGTTATTGTTGTATCCACCGTTATTATTGTTGTTGTACCTTGTTTAGGCAGGATGCCTAACTTTTCCGCATCTGATTGCGACCCCCCCAATGCAACTCTGCAAATCGATACTCGACACTCGAATTAATTTGTAACCACCCACACCATCACCGCCACATGCATGTGCATGCAAGTACATGTACGTGTATGTGTGCTTTTTGTCAGCACTCATGCATATGCATGTCGTGGTTGATGTGTGGGTGCCTTTCCCCTCCAAAACGGAGGATTTTGCGGGTCAACGGTTGTGGTTTGCTATACAACTGGCCTCTTTGATTTCAACAGCCAACGCGTACACATCTGCCGCCAGCGATCTCTGCCGTAGTCACATATTCACAAGGTAATATATTTTCCTGTATATTTGTTAGCTACCCAATAAAACATATCATTATAACGAGAAATCTCGTATTCTCTTATTTTTATTTCCACACGCCATATTCCCATTGAGATCGACCCGGTGCGCCCACCTCTCCAGGATTAGACGCACATCGGCCGAACAACCTATTGAAATTGTTATTGTTATTGAACCTATTGAAATTGCTATTGTTGTTGTGTCTATTATTGTTGTTGTGGTAGTTATTGCCTCTATTGTTATTGCGAAAGTTGTTTTGATTGTTAAACCTTGATCGAAAAGCTAATACCTGTCTTTCTGTAGCCTGATTGTTTTGTTCGACTATCATTTTTGCGACGACGTCTTTTGCGTCACTAAAAGAGGTTGATGTCAGAATTTCTTTGACTAGGTCTGAGCGCGTATTTAGCCTACAAACGTTTACTGACTGTTCGACTGCCATCTCGTGCGCTTTGGATTTTGATATGCCCTCGATAATTAGAGACCTCTCTAAAGCATCAGAAAATTCCTCTACGCGTTTAGCAAACTCGGTTAAATTATTGTTTGTAACTTTTAGTGAAGCTATTTGCCCTGCAACGACTTTGGAATTGTTTGGCTTTATTCGACTTTTAAGCGCATCTTTAATTTCTTGGATAGATGTTATATTTGTCGAAGTTGCTTCTCTTGCTTTCCCTTCGAGTTTCGAATTAATAAGTGAAATGAAAGCTGGCATAAGATCTAGATCTGTACAGCCTTCTACTAGTTAAATTTTATCTATGAAGAACTCTAGCGCTAAAGGGTCACCGTTATAGTTTTCCCTGAATAAGGGCGCGCACGAACCAATAAACTGTTTCTTTTGCTCTGGTGTAGCCATTATTGTTGGTTCTAGAAAACTAGTACGAAATTCGTTGGAATTTGAAAAAGTTGTTAAAAGCTCTAAAGAATTGTTCGATGTAACGACTGGGTTATCGAAACCACAGAAGTTTTCTTGTAATGAAATATTTTCAGTATGAGGTAAAGAACAACTTTGTTCACCGATATGACTGTCGAGTGTTTCCGGCTTTGCTGAGTCAGAGAATTCTTCTTCTTCCTCAGAATCGATTTTGTATGCGTCGAAGGATTCCTTTTCTTCCCGATCAGTATCTGATATAAAAATGTTATCTTGGACTAAGTCGCTGTAGTTGGTCGGTACTTTAACTGTGCAGTTGAGTTTTGTAAAACATTTAATTAATTCTTCCCTACAACGTGATAAACTTTTATTCACAGCAACTGGCCTAGGTCGGTTTTCAAAATTACCATTTAACTCTACTAAAATGTTACTATATGCCTCAATTAAAGAATTTTTATATTCATCTAACTTCTCTTGCTTTGTCGGTAAAGAACGACCTGTATGTAAAACGCGTTTTTTTAATTTTCATGAAATTTTCTCTCAATTCTTTGAATTTGTTTCGTAATTTGACATTAGTAGAAGAAAAAGGTGTGAGAGCTTGGGATGTTTGTGTATTAACAAATTTGAATGAAAAATTTGAAATTATTTTGTAACCTAAGTTGAATCAGAGAAAGTGGCAAGTTTGTGTTATGAATATGATAAAATTTTAATGGAAAAGAAATTTGAAATGATTTTATAATCTAATTTGGAACCGCTTTACTTGCACTGTGTATTGAATTTTTGCATAAATTTGTTGGAATTATTTGAAAAAGAGTTCAGAATATTCCTCGTGAACCATCAATTAAATTTTGGCTTAAAAAAATTGTTGCACAAAAAAGTATTAAATTTTAATATTTAACGTGTCGGCCGCACCGTTTCACCAAAAATGTTTTTTTTTTTTTTTGTTTTTTGTATTTTAAAGTATTTTCAAAGTATAGAATGTAGTAAGAATTTAATAAAGTTTTAATTTAGTAAATTTTTAAAGTGTTTTAAAAGTATTGAACGTATTCAAAAGTAATTAAATTTTCGCAAGGTGTGTCTATGTACATGCATACGTCATTTTAAAAATGCACTATGTTCCACAATTTATGTATTATGTATATGCATATACCTACACACTTTATAAAAATTTCTATGATTTCCAAATATAGATTTGCATCACTGCAAATGAAAATACGAATTTGGGTTGTGTATCACTAATTTCATTTTTTCCCAGTTTGTGTCAAAAAAAAATTTTTTTTGTTTTTTATTTTTATTTGTAAATTTTATTAATATTTACTTGAAGTGAAAAAAAAAAAATTCAAAATTAGATTCAAATTCAAATGGATATCTAAATTTTTTATATAATGTGTAATATGATTTGCGGACGAACCGCGTTTAATCAAAAAAATTTTAAAGTGTACATATATGGAAAAGTATTGAATACAAAAATATATACTTATGTTTTTGCGGCTTCATCTGCTGCCTGCGTCGCTGCTGGTATTGACGCTGCTACCATTTGTCGCTGCTGGTGTTGCTGCTGCTGCTGCTGATGTTTGTTGGTGGTGGCGCTGCTGACGTTCGCTGGTGGTGGATGAAAAATGGCGAATACTCTGCCGTTATTTAGTGGCGTGGGTTTTTATGCCGTTATGTAATTCCGTACAAGTTTCTATTTTTTCCGACTTTAAATTATCTCTGATCTCCCTTTTATTTTTGGTTTTAGTTGTTTCTATTATTTCATAGGTTTTGTGTTATCTCTATTTAAATTAATCGTCGTATTAGTTTCTTTTATTATACATTTTCTTTTCTCCCAGTATTTAATTTTGTGTTATTTCCGATGTATTTATTTGTAATTTTTAGTATACCTTTATTATTTAAAATATTGTTGTATTATTTCTGTTTAGTTTAGTCTTAGTGTTAGTTTCTTTTATTAAAAAATTTTCTTTTCTCCAAGTATTTAGGTTAGGGTTATTTTCGATATATAGTTGTAGTTTTTAGATATTTTCTATTATTAAAGCAATTATTGTATTATCTCTGTTGTAATTACATGTACTTTTGGTTTATTTTATTAGAATTTTGGATTTTTTCTTCTCACCCACTGCCACTTTTCACATGTTCAAGAAAAAAATTCCACACCACCACCTACCTTGGTCACGGTCGCCATGTGAACTCTGTGTTACCCCAAGCCAGCAAGTTGATGGCAGCCAGATGTCGACGTGGAGGGCGCCGCCTCCATATATGTGCCTTCTTAGTAATTCCCGTAATGGTTGTTTTACGGGTTTTTTCCGTTTATTGTACCGAATTAAAGGAAATTAAAAACACTTTACTTCTTCTTTTAATTATAAAGTACAATTTGTATTCAATCGAAGGTTGAAAAAGATGTCCACGCTTGTCGCTGCTGAAATTATAATGATGACCGCCTTTCTTTACGAGCCGACCTCCCCGTTTCCAACCTTTTTCAACACCTCTTGTCCATTCACAATAGACAACAGGGTTGCACCAAGTGGGAAACAGGGTGAGATTATAAGGCTGCTGTTACAACTGTAGATGGAATTGTATTTTAACAATACGAAAAATATTTAAGGTATTCATCCCAATCGTCTTTGTCAATGGATATATAGGAACGCACATATTCCTTGAATGTTCGATGACTATGTTCAACTGTGCCTAAAGTTTGATGGTGGTAAGGTGTTGCAGTTTTATGGTGCATTTTTAGAAGCTTGCACAATTCCTCAAATAAGCTATTTTTAACACACTTTTGTTAGCTTGGCCTGTATGTAACGGAATCTTTTAGCTTAATTTTCACCGCTTTCTTGAATTCTGATTAATTTGAAACTTTGCATACGTATCAAGGACCGATGACAATGCATTAATGTTGTGGTGTGGTGACATAAGGTCAATTGGCTTTATTACCACTTTGAATGGCCATAAGTTTGATTGAAACTTTGCACACGTATCAAGGCTCGATGAAAATGCATTAATGTGATGGTGCGGTGACATAAGGTCAACGGCCATAAGGTCAATTGGCATTATTACCACTGTGAATGGCCATAAGTTTGATTGAAACTCTGCACACGTATCAAGGCTCGATGACAATGCATGAGTGTGATGGTGTGGTGACATAAGGTCAACGGCCATAAGGTCAATTGGCGTTATTACCACTTTGAATGGCCACAAGTTTGATTGAAACTTTGCACACGTATCAAGGCTCGATGGCAATGAATTAATGTGATGGTGTGGTGACATAAGGTCAACGGCCATAAGGTCAATTGGCCTTATTAAAACTTTGAATGGCCATAATTTTGATTGAAACTTTGCACACTTTGCAAGGCCCGATGACAATGCATTAGTGTGATGGTGTGGTTACGCAAGGTCAACGGCCGTAAGGTCAATTTGCCTTATTACCACTTTGAATGGCCATAAGTTTGATTGAAACTTTGCACACGTATCAAGGCTCGATGACAATGCAATAATATGATGGTGGGGTGACATAAGGTTAACGGACATAAGGTCAATTGAACTTATGACCACCCCAAATGACCATAGATTTGAAACCTTGCACATAATGCGAAAACCGAATTCCTTTATTAATGATTGAATTGGATGCATGGCACAACTACGAAAGAGCATACTGGAGCCCTTTTTAACACGCTTTTATTAGCCTGGCCTGTGTCTATCTATGTATCTATGTATCCATATATGTATGAAACGGATTCTGGAGTGGAGCCGAGAGCACCGGTAATGCAGAGCTCTGAACTCCGTTGCACTTTTTGAAGCATTTTAAGATAGGTACTTTAAGCTAGTGCAGGCCACCAGACCAAGGCACCATAAAGAAGAATCGGGCGCACAATAGCTGTGTAAATCCAGTAGGCACCTTAGGGGAGAATCCACAGTAGGTGCCAATTGCCCTTTTGCAGGTGAACAGCTCTGCTGCTGCTTCTTGGATCGCTCCACTATATGGTCACTCCATAATAGCTTCCTATCCAGAATGACTCCCAAATACTTGACTTTATCGCTAAACGCTAAGAACGTCCCCCAACGGTGTAAGATTTGGTACTTTGTACATTCTCGTGAAGAGGACAAGCTCGGTTTTATCCGGGTTGACTTCCAAACCTGTGCCGGGTTGTACTCCTGGAGCAGCTCCAGGATGTCAGCTGGGTCCGTTGGCGTCACTGGAACCCAGGCTCTAGCCCTTAGTCGTGAGGGGATATCACGCGCCTCCACCACATTGAGGCGCGTGCCCGGATATACCACCCATATCAGCGTGACGGCGGCCCTATAGAGGTTTACCGACCTGGTGTCGTCACAGGCAATTAGCTTGACATTACCCTGGAACCACCCTGCATCGGTGTAAGATGGCAGTGGACCAGGGTGGTCTTTATTAACCTTAAAGGCCACTGTGGCGAGCGCGGCCTCGATCCACTTCAACTGTTGTTTCGGGATCCTGCCATCTTCGCTGCTCTCGTCTATAATGCCAATGATCTGCCGACCCTTGGCAATTTCGGCGAAAGACCTCGTCCAGCCTCCCTGCGTCTTGGCCCTTTTCGGTGCCGTGTGGTTTGATTCATCCATGGACCGCTGGCGTTTCGAGGTTTCATCATAATTCACAGTAAAACGCGTGGGGTGCTTAATATTGAATGTTACAATCATTCTATTGGCAACTATCTGAGAGGAAAGATATGAAATGTAGTCAAATGCACCCCACGCTTTTTAATCTGAATTAAGTTATTCTGTTATGGCGGCCACCGTGGTGTGATGGCAGCGTGCTCCGCCTACCACACCGGATGCCCAGCGTTCAAACCCCGGGCAAAGCAACATCAAAAATTTTAGAGATAAGGTTTTTCAATTAGAAGAAAATTTTTCTAAGCGGGGTCGCCCCTCGGCAGTGTTTGGCAAGTGCTCCGGTTGTATTTCTGCCATGAAAAGCTCTCAGTGAAAACTCATCTGCCTTGCAGATGCCGTTCGGTGTCGGCATAAAATCATGTAGGTCCCGTCCGGCCAATTTGTAGGGAAAATCAAGAGGAGCACGTCGCAAATTGGAAGAGAAGTTCGGCCTTGGATCTCTTCGGAGGTTATCGCGACTTACATTTATTTATTTATTTAAATTATTCTGTTAATAACTTAAATTTTATTATAATTTTATTTTGAGGTGATTAACTATAAACGATTGTTTGACCTTCTACTACTGTTATATAAACTCTTTTTAATTGAAAATCATTTTATATTTTTTAGTTCGGTTAGCTATAGAAGCGTGTTTTTTTAGTTTTTTTTTAACTATTATTTATTTATTATATTCTCTGATATCGTTTTTCATTCCTTTCCAGTAGTATTTTTGTCTTACTTTATTTGCCATGCGATTTATTCCTGGGTGGCCACCAAAAACAGGATCGTCATGATATTAGTGAAGAATTTCTTAAATTTTCTCGTTATTTGTCACATGCATAACCTCTGGAGTTAATGCTATAATTATATTTTTGAGAACTTTGGTACAAATTTCTTTAAATGTGTCTACCCGGGTATAATTATTGTTAAACAATTTGTCTCCTAAGGACAACTGTATTTTTCGAATTCCTAAATTGCCGGCTTCTTCCATAATCCTGGTATAGAATTGCCCCTCAACAATTATGTTTTTATACCTTTCATGAACATGAAATGGTATATTAACTTTGGTCCGATGTTTGTAACGTTGAGAAATATAGAAGATAGACTCACCATTAAGTATACCGAATTAATCAGGGCGACGAACTGAGTTGATATAGCCATGTCCGTCTGTCCGTCCGTCTGCCCGTCTGTCTGTTTGAACGCAAACTAGTCCCTCAAATTTTGAGATATCCCAATGAAATTTGGCACAAGGATATATTTTTGAATTATATTAGACATTTGTCGGATCCGGTAGGATCGGACCACTATACATATATCTCTCATACAACCGATCGTTCAGATAAAACGACGTTGTGACTTGCAATTTAGAAAGTATTAACGTGAAACTCGGTAATATATATTCTAATATACCATAGAAGATATCCTGAAAAAATCACTTTGATCGGAGCTATATATAGTATATAACCCATACAACCGATCGTTCAGATAGAAAGATTTTTGGAAATTCTCCCTTAATTTCCAATATGAAAACGTTAAAATTGGTGATATTTATTTTAATATATCATAGAATATTTCATGAAAAACTCATTTCGATCGGAGCTGTATATAATATATATCCCATACAACCGATCGTTCAGATAGAAATATTTTTAGCCATTTCTCCCTTAATTTCCAATATAAAAACGTTAAACCTGGTGATATTTTTTCTAATGTATCATAAAAGATTTCCTGAAAAAATCACTTCGATCGGAGCTGTATGTATATAGTATATACCTATCCCATACAACCGATCATTCAGATAGAAAGATTTTTGGCCATTTCTCCCCTAGTTTCCAATATAAAAACGTGAAACTTGGTGATATATATTCTAATATATCATAGAAGATTTCCTGTAAAAATCATTTCGATCGGAGCTATATATAATATATATCCTATACAACCAATCGTTCAGATTAGGAGGTTTTTTGTCAATTTTTATTTTATGTTTATCTTAAAAATCGTTTAGGTATGTACATACATCTTTTCACTATATATTTCTTATCTTATGCATCTGATTATTTGGAGATTACGAACGGGATAAGATTATTGTTCAGCCCCATTCATGAAAGGTATGAAGTCTTCGACAGCCGAAGACAGTCCCGTCCTTACTTGTTTATATTTCTTTCCTTTTTTGAAATATAATTTCGGGGGATCGAAAACGAGCTGGACTAGTCTTCTTACTTCACATTTATTTAGCGCTTCAAATATTATTGCGTTCTCGTTGTGACTTGTATTATTTTCATTTTTACTACGGTTATTACTAGATTTTTTATTAGTATTCGATCTGGTTGTTACTTTTAAGATTTTACACGCTTTACCGATATTTCTTTTAGGTCTTTGATATCTATGCGTGATAGTGTGGCTGCTAAATAATTTTTCTTTTCCTGCGATATACTCCACCTCGAAATCATATTCTTCCAAATCTAATCTGATTCTAGTTAATTTTGATGAGGGATTTTTCATTGAAAATAGGAATGTTAAGGGTCTGTGGTATGTTTTGACCAAAACTTTTCTACGGTAAACGCATGGTCTAAAGTATGTTATGGCCCAATGAATGGCCGCTAATTCTTTTTCAATTGTTGCTTTATTAATTTCTCCTTTTGTAAATGATCTTGATGCGTAGGCAATTGGTAATTGTCTCCCTTCATACTCTTGACTCAAAACTGCACCACAAGCATATCCGCTAGCATCTGTTATACAAAATTGTTTACTGAAATCTGGATATTGTAGAATATTAGGGCTTATTAACGCAGCTTTCAAATAGTCAAACGATTTTTTACAGTCCTCTGTAAGGTCTTGTTATTGTTCTAGAGTATTCTGCAAAATTTGGAATAAATCTTCTGTAATAATTACAAAATGCGACGAATCTTTTCGGTTCATCCGCATTTTTAGGTGTCGGATAGTTTTTAACAGTTTCGAATTTACTGGGGTCCAGTAAAATTCCTTTGCTTGTGCATTTATGACCATTTATGGCGGCCACCGTGGTGTGATGGTAGCGTGCTCCGCCTACCACACCGTATGCCCTGGGTTCGCACCCCGGCCAAGCAACATCAAAATTTTAGAAATAAGGTTTTTAAATTAGAAGAAAATTTTTCTAAGCGGGGTCGCCCCTCGGCAGTGTTTGGCAAGCGCTCCGGGTGTATTTCTGCCATGAAAAGCTCTCAGTGAAAACTCATCTGCCTTGCAGATGCCGTTCGGGGTCGGCATAAAACATGAAGGTCCCGTCCGGCCAATTTGAAGGGAAAATCAAGAGGAGCACGATGCAAATTGGAAGAGAAGCTCGGCCTTAGATCTCTTCGGAGGTTGTCGCGCCTTACATTTATTTTTTTAAGTTACTTCTTGGTTGAAAAATAGACCTTTATCCGGATGTAATTATACTCAGCTGAGCAGAACTCACAGTGTATATTAACTTTGTTCGCATAACGGTAATCAGTAACGGCATAAACTAATCGAGATAGATATAGACTTATATATATCAAAATGATCTGGGTGAAAAAAGAAATTCATTTAGCCATGTCCGTCCGTCCGTCCGTCCGTCTTTAAACACGATAACTTGAGTAAATTCTGAGGTATCTTGATGAAATTTGGTATGTAGGTTCCTGGGCGCTCATCTCAGATCGCTAATGAAAATGAACGAAATCGGCCTACTACCACGCCCACTTTTTCGATATCGAAAATTTCGAAAAACCGAAAAAGCGCGATAATTCATTACCAAAGAGGGATAAAGCGATGAAATTTGGTAGTTGCATTGACCTTATGACGCAAAATAGAAAATTAGAAAAATTTTGGACAATGGGCGTGGCACCGCCCGCTTTTAAAAGAAGGTAATTTAAAAGTTTTGCAAGCTGTAATTTGGCAGTCGTTGAAGATATAATGATGATATTTGGTAGGCACGTTACTCCACGTTACTATATGTGTGCTAAATAAAAATTAGCGAAATCGGATGACGAACACGCCCACTTAAAAAAAAATTTTTTTTAAGTCAAATTTTAACAAAAAATTTAATATCTTAACAGTATAAAAGTAAATTATGTCAACATTCGACTCCATTAATGATATGTTGCAAAAAAATACTAAGATAAATGAAAATTTCAAAATAGGCGTAACTCCGCCATTTTTCATTTAATTTGTCTATAATACTTTTAATTCCATAAGTCGAACAAAAATTTACCAATCCTTGTGAAATTTGGTAGGGACATAGATTCTATGACGATTACTGTTTTCTGTGAAAATGGGCGAAATCGGTTGAAGCCACGCCCAGTTTTTATACACAGTCGACCGTCTGTCCTTCCGCTCGGCCGTTAACACGATAACTTGCGCAAAAAACGATATATCTTAACTAAACTTAGTTCACGTACTTATCTGAAGTCACTTTATCTTGGTATAAAGTATGGCCGAAATCCGACTTTGACCACGCCCACTTTTCCGATATCGAAAATTTCGAAAAACAAGTAAGGAAGGCTAAGTTCGGGTGTAACCGAACATTACATAATCAGCTGAGAGCTTTGGAGACAAAATAAGGGAAAATCACCAAAATGAACCCAGGGTAACCCTGTAATGTGTTTGTATGACATGGGTTTCAAATGGAAGGTATTAAAGAGTATTTTAAAGGGGAGTGCGCCATAGTTCTATAGGTGGACGCAATTTCAGGATATCGCCATAAAGGTGGACCGGGGGTGACTCTAGAATGTGTGTTGTACGATATGGGTATTGTAACGAATTTACTGCAATTCCCCTTATTTGCAATCTTCTGCCAACGTTCGTATCGCTAAGCTGTTGAATAAATAACTGTAGAAGTCAAAACTCATTTACCTGCATTTAACCTTTTATATAACTCCAATATTGAATAATGGAAAAATGGCATTTATTAAAGTACTTCACAATAACATTTATATTTTGCAACGAATAGCTTGCTTAATATCCAAACTGATAGACAGCTCAAATAAAACTGACTTCTCGTGCCACTTTTTATCCTGTCTGATTTCCTCGTTGCATACTTCTAGGCTTTTCCATTCCAGAACTTACTAGTTAGTTATCAGCTACAAAATCACCAGCCACAACTATGTTTACTGCTTCTCATAATACTGTGACGGACTTTTCCTTATACCGGGGTATGCTCAGTCCGTCCAGGATCCCTGTGGGAATAGAGAAGAATCCTTATCGTCTCCTTTTAAAGAGAAAGATCCTGCTTGTTGGTTAAACGTTATAAACACTTTATTTAAATAAATTGAAAAGCTACCCTTAAAGTTACGGCGACGGAGGTGGGAAACCACCGTCGGTTCTACGCCGATGGGGTTGGGAAATCCCCCACCGGGACTACGCTTAAACTAAAACCTCAGACTACTCGTAAAGAAAGCGGAGGTGGAGAACTACCACTTCCTCCCAGTCGGTGGAGTTGGTAAAACCCCCACCGAGTATATAAATTAAAGATAACCAGCTCTTCCTGAAGGTTGCGGAGGTGGAAAAAACACCACAATCCCTCTAACGATGGGGTTGAAAAAACCCCCAATGTTACTAAAATAAAGAACTCGTGAGATGGAAAAATCTCAGGAGTCCCATTCACCGCTAAACAAAGCGTTAGCCGGCTACGATACCTAGCTGGCTACTACTCTAATTCGCAAAATTTGACTGCCCCCTAGCATGCGAGTTCATTGGTACGCATCTCCAGTTAGTTAGCATAGTTACTTTCAATTCTCCTCTGCTGCCTGCTTATTGTGTCTTGTTGTTGTCAACGAGTTGGTTGCCCTTCGTAAGTAACATGCAAGTGTAATGTTTATGGCTGCCTAGTATCCACGCTGTGTTGTTGGTATGCTCAGGTGACGTCTTTCTAGTACATTGCATTTTTTTGTTTCCTTTTTGTGCGATGTCCGCCTTGACGGTTCGCTTCAATGCCTGCTGTTCTTGGTCGCAATTTCTTTGTATACGTATGTTTGTACATTTTTGGTGCTCTTGTAGTGGGAGCTTATGTGTGTTGCTTATTGCGTTTCTGTATTCCCATCGTTATTTGGAATTCCAGCCGGTTCGTTGATCTCAATGCAAAGCCAAAGTTTTTCCCGTTTGATCTCTTTGCAAAATATAATATCCAACCACAATATTTGCCATATGCGGGCAGAGAAAATTATGTTTTTGCAAAATAATAAATATATAAGTGTATATTAGGGTGTTTCAGAAAAATGATTATTTTATGTGTGTAAATTCAATTTATATAATTCAGGTTTATATGTTTTACATGCTTTATGCGTTGATATAAATTCATTCTCATATACATTAAGGTGTTTCGAAAAATTATGCATAATTTGTAGTTCAAATATGATTTATACGTGCTCAAATGAGTTCTGACAAATTTTTATAGGTTCAAATGTGTGGGCCCCAAAGCCGGTGGATTTGGGTCCTCACACTCTCCCCTCACCTGGCGCAATGTGACTTACTGTCACCATTGTAAAATTCAATTTCTCGTAGCGATCTGGGCCTGGTTCTAAAATGAAATGTTATGCAGAATGCGGTCATCAGGTTAAAGCATTAGCTGGCTATGTGGTTGGCGTAGTCCATCGCCGTCTGGATCCCGTTGTACAGGGTTGGGGCTTGCGCTTGTGCTGTGTGCCACCCACTCCGGTCTCCATCTACCACCTGGTGATTGTTGATTATGTCTGCGCGTTCGATTCTGGAACCATTTGCACCTGAATTGGCGAGTGCTAGTGAACCACATATCGCTGCCGTGCTGTAATTCGTCTGATTTTATTCCGTGACCTGGACTGCTTGCGATGTTGACGCTCGTAGCGTTGCTCTTACTACGGCCAGTTGCTCTGTGTGTTCCTCGGTGGATATCTCGGTGGAATGTTGGTTAGGGGTTCTACTACACGATGCTGATGATGGCGCGTGTTGTGTTGTTACTATCGTCGTCGGTCGTCTCGTTTGTTCCCCGATGGGAACTTCGGTGAAGCCCCCATTCGGGGCTTGGCATGGCGCTTTTGACTTACCACGCTCGCGGAGTGAACGTATTCTTCTTTCGGTTTCCGGACTTGCTTCTTCTTCGACTGTCGCCTGATGGTATGCTTTTAGCTCACTTATGTGTGCCGTTCTCCTTTTGCCGTTATGCACCTTGTCTAGCTCAACGATTACGGGCGATACGAAGTTCGTTACACGATGAGGCCGACTGTATCTTGGTGCTAACTTTGCTGCGAAGTTGTCCACTGCCTTGGACAGCTGATACTCTTTTACTAGTACCAAGTCGCCCGCCGCCGGTTGCCACTGTCTCCTACGTAAATAATAATGCCTTGCCTGCTCCGCTGATGCTTGTTGTTGTCTACGACGTGCCATCTGATATACATCTTTCATTTTCGCCATCTTTTCACTGAGAGCCACCTTATCCTCGCCTGTGCCAAATGTTTGCTCATCGTAGAGGGCGTTGGGGATCCTCGGTTCCCTACCCTGGACCACGAATGCTGGACTGTAGCCTGTTGACTCGCATACGCTCGTATTCAGTGCTAGTGTCATCTCTGGCAACAACTCATCCCATGTCTTATGCTACTTCCAAGTGAACTGCGCTATCATCCTATTGATGTTGTGATTCGCTCTCTTCGTCGGGTTCTCTTGCGGTGTGTACGGTGCCGTTAGCTGGTGCTTTATGCCAGCCTCTTGCAAAAATTCTTAAAATACCTGCTCGTGAGCTGTGCTCCATTGTCTGTTATTAGGACTTTTGGTGCGCCAAATCGTGCCAAAATCTTTTATCTCATTCCCCTGATCAGATTATCCGTCGTTGCTTTCCGTATTGCTATGACCTCTCCCAATTTCGAGAATCGATCCACGAAAACTAATGCCATTGTATTGCCATGCTTCGAACGATAGAGTGGCCCAACGAAATCTGCACAAACGGTAGCAAAAGGTTCATCTGAAATCTGCGTGAACATCTTACCTGCAGCTTGTTGCTGACTGGATTTGTAGACTTGGCATACGTGGCACTGTTGCACGTACTTCCGTACGTCCCTGAACATCCCAGGCCAGTAATACCGCATCATTGCACGCGCGATGGATTTCCGTATCCTCATGTGTCCTGCGCTTGGTGTGTCGTGAAACTCATTAAGCACTCTTCGCCTCTCCAATGTCGGCACGCATAACTTCCATGGTACCGCATCCTCACCATCCATTTGACTTTCAATTCGTCTGTATAGTCTTCCGTCCTCTATGACGTATTCGGGAAACTTCTCTGGTGGCCTCGTTACCTCAGCCATCTTCGACGTGTACCACTTGCAACTCAGACTGTCTTCATGTGTCGTAAGGCTACCCAGCTGTTCCTCCAGTGGCTGCCTCGAAAGTGCATCCACGACCACGTTCATCTTACCCTTCCTATACTGTACGTCGAACGAGTACTGCTGTAACTCTAGCGCCCATCTAACGATCCGGCCTGATGGACTTTCGATCGCGTTCAACCATTCCAAAGCCAGGTGATCGGTGATCATCGTGGAATTGTACCCTTCTAAATACGGTCTCATTTTCCTTATAGCCCACACGATTGCTAAACATTCCTTCTCAGTTGGTGAGTAGTTCATCTCGGCTTTATTCAACCGGCGGCTGGCATACGCTATCACTCGCTCCTCGTCATCCAACCCCTGTGTGAGAACTGCTCCGAGATCATAATCGCTCGCGTCCGTCTGTAATCGAAATCTTTTAGTAAAATCTGGACAAGATAGTGCCGGTGCTTGTATTAGTGCATTCTTCAACGCTTCGAATGCCGCCTGTTGTTCTTCGGACCATTTCCACCTACTTCCCTTCTTCAACATTGACGTCAGTGTGTGCGCAACTTGTGAAAAGTCGGGTATGAACCTCCGGTACCATGAAACTATCCCCAGAAATCGCCTTAACTCTCCTATGTTGTGTGGTGGCGCCAGCTCCTTGATAGCCGCAACTTTGTAGGGATCCGTGTGTATTCCTTCCTCGCTGACGACGTGTCTTAGATATTTCAAACTTTTCTTAAAAAACTCAAATTTATCTGGGTTGATCTTCAGATTCGCCCTCCGTAGCCGCCGAAATACTTCTCCCAGGTGCTTTATGTGCTCTTCCAAGGTTGTGCTGGTGATGATGATATCATCCAGGTAGGAAAACGCCTTTGGTTCCAACTCTGGGCCAATAACACGGTCGAGTGCTCGCTGAAACGTAGCCGGAGCGGAATGTAGACCGAACAGCATCACTTTCCATTGATAAAACCCTCGGCCGGGCACGGTGAATGCTGTATACTTCTTGCTACCTTCTTCCATCGGGATTTGCCAATAACCATTTTTGAGGTCCAGACTGCTGATAAAACGCGCGCTACGTGGTCTATCCAAGATATGTTGTATTCTTGGGAGTGGGTACGCATCTGGCACTGAGCGAGCGTTGAGCTGCCGATAGTCAACGCAGAGTCTCCATTTGCCGTTCTTCTTCCGGGATAGAACTATTGGTGCACTGTGTGGGCTGTGAGATGGTTCGATGCAACCCTTCTCTATCAGCTCATCTACCTCCTTGTTTATGATCTCCTGCATCTTTGGGTTCTTAGGGAAATACCGCTGTTTCATTGGACGGTCATCTCGCATCACT
The DNA here is from genome assembly GCF_040869045.1 of Eurosta solidaginis. Classification (NCBI taxonomy): domain Eukaryota; kingdom Metazoa; phylum Arthropoda; class Insecta; order Diptera; family Tephritidae; genus Eurosta; species Eurosta solidaginis. The sequence goes on along the minus strand of NC_090323.1, from coordinate 125,822,161 downwards.
ATCTTATGCGTGGCAATGTTGGATACTCCTGTCATCTCTTCGAAAATTTGTAATTCACGCTTTAGAAAGGTACTCACCGCCACGTCACTTCTCATGTCTTTCTCGATACTTGCGCTACCTTCGTCCTCCATCATGGTTGTACACATTACTATCTCCTGCGCTCTCTCTTCTGCTCGTAGCGTTATTGTTTCGTTGCCACACATCAGCTCAAATTTAGCCTTTGCCAGATTTTCTGTCCCGATCACCATGCTGTCGACTAACCCAGGCAGAACTAACAACTCACACTGATATACTTGATCCCCCAGTTTTACCTCCGCGTCCACTGCCTCCGCTATCCATGCTGCACTGCCACCGCCCATCACCACTCGTGTCTGTATCTTCTTGAATCTCCGTGCGTCTATTTTCGCCGCCCTCTTCTCGCTGATGAAACTTCGTGTCGCCCCCGTATCTACTGACGCCATGACTTCTTCTCCATCCAGGGTTACTGCAGCCAGGATTCGCCCTTGGGTCTGCGTAAATGTGCTTACTGAGTACGGGGTTGGGTTTGTTGAGACGCCACCCCTCGATACCAATGGGGTCTCTGCCCGTTTCCCTGCTGTCCACGACAGCAGTCACGCGTTAGTATACCTACTCGGCCACACTGCCAGTAGAAATCTCTTCGTTCGTTGCGACAACCATGTGCGTAGTGTCCGCTTTCTCCGCATCGCCTGCATGCGTTCTGTGGATCGATGGGCCCTTGGTGTGGTATCGTCGCATGCTCTGGCGTGCTCGTTTGTCATTGCGCCTCCGGTCTCCGATCTCCTTGTCTCTCATTTTCGCTGCTCGTTGCATACGCTGCCGGATCTCATCATCTAGCTGCTCGAAATACCTCGAGGTCAGGAAAAATTTTAGAAAGTCCTTCTTGAAAGCTTCCCACTCTTTCCACTGTCTGTTGTTGTTCGGGTACCACACCAAGGGCTTGTCCTTCAGCAACTCAGGTAACGCTCGTGGGATGGAATCGCGACCAATTTCGTAACTGTCGGCCAGCTCCTCCACCCGCTCAATAAAACTAAGTGGCTCCTTACCGCCGTGGTACTTCAAACCCCACTTACGGACTCGGTCCATTACGTTGGCGTGCGACACCGGCTGGTGCGTGTCGTATATCGGCGTTTGCAAACTTCCTCTTCGATCCGCCGTCTGATTTATCACTTAGGCGAGGGGCCACTGCTGCTGGGCACTACTAATTCGTTGTGTGGGCCTCAAAGCCGGTGGATTTGGGATCCTCACAATACTTGCACAAATTATTGCCCTCTCTTGTGAGCACCTTAGATAAGATATATGCATGAGTTTGTGCGTTGCTTTTCCGCTGCTCGTATGGACATGTGTGTAGACATAATGATTGAATTATTGATGTGCATACAAATCACTGTTTAGCATCGGTTTAGAGATGAAAATACCCTTAGTGTAGCTAATATTCGTAACACTGCTCTCCACCTAAGTCTAATCATCCGGATCTGAAAAATCTTTCGATCTAAACGCCGCTAGCATCTCCAAATGTACCACTCTTCTACTTCGGGGTTTCCCAATGGTTTTTATACGGTAGATGGTGTCACTGGTCATCTTCACAACTTTGTACGGGCATTCCCACCTGCACCGAAATTTGGATGAAACACCTTTCCGCCGGTGAGGGTTGCATAACAGTACCAAATCTTCCGCCAAGAAACCTTTCGAATTATTGTTCTTGTCGTACCTGTGTTTTATTGTACTACTCAATACCCTGGTTCGTTCCTTCACACTCTGTTGTTTGGCCAATAAACTACTTCGTAGAGCTTGCGCTGGACGGATTTGCTTTGCATAATTAGTATCGTTCGGACGCTTCACAACAGTTGTCTGCCGTTTCTTCGTTTTAGTACGTCCGTTAGGGCTTTTCAGTGCCAGTGTTTCTCTCACAAGTACCTTCAGTTTTGATTTGTTTGGCCCATTCGTTCCATCAACCCTTGCCCGATCTGCTGCCTTTGACTTTTGCGGTTTTTGTCGAATCTCTTTCACCAGCACTCGATTAATGCTAAACCCTTCTTCCAAACTGAAGTTAAGTGACACATCCTGGTGCTTATAGCGCATAAACTGTCTTGGCATATCGATCCTGATGTCATGGTAAACTAAGAAGTCCACTACCAATATGACTTTATCAATGATCTCCGCCACAAGGAATTTGTGTAGAACCATGACCTTCCCAATTAGGACTTCACATACCACTTCTCCCTGGACTTAGTTATACTCGCCTGTGACCGTACGCAACCTTGCTCCAGGTAACGGTTTTACTCTCCTGTTGACTAAATGAGATCTAATTAAGGAATGAGATGCGACTGTATCTACAGTCAGTACACGCTCCTTGCCATCCATATTCCCTCTGACGGTAAGACTGCTTGATTTCTTTCCAATTTGCGACACATATATCACAGGACATTCAATAGCTGGAGCTAGCTCTCGATTTTTACATCTGGCACGCTCTTGCTCATCTCCTCCAGCTTTGCGTTTACGGCCACCCAAGTTGCAACTACCAGGACCAAGATCGCAATGATGTGCAATGTGACCGGGCTTCCCGCATTTGAAGCATTTGATAACTCTTTCACTCCGCTTTTGCGATCCTTTCAGCGCCTCCAATATTGCGTCTACCCACTCTGGCCTTTCTACTTCCACACGGCGTGCTTTGAAAACTGTCCTACACAGAAGCGAGGCTGTTTTCTGAGTCAGTGCATGCGATACTGTTCTGCAAATGTTGGCTTTGGGTTTGTGTATGTGGCTCGCTTCGTTTCGACATCCCGTATGCCATTTATAAAGCTGTGAATTTTTACCCTTTCGGTGTATTCCACGGGTACGTCGGCGTTCGCCAAATGTGCACGCCTTTCGACATCTGACGCAAACTCCTGCAAAGTCTCATTAGCTTTTTGGTAGCGGTTTTGCAACTCTATTTGGTGTATCTGCTTCCTGTGTTCGCTTCCGTATCGCCTATATAGAGCGCTCATCAATGTTTCGTAGTTGTTCCGCTCTCCCTCGGGAATAGTCTGTAGGATTTCAGCAGCAGATCCTCTCAATGCCACGAATAGTGCAGCAACTTTATCTTCAGCACTCCAGTTGTTCACTGCTGCGGTCTTCCCAATCTAAATCTTAAACACCTGGAAAGGAACAGAACCGTCAAAGGATGGTGTTTTTACCTTTGGATTGCTTGCTGAAACAACTGGACGGTTTAGTTGTAACTGCCCCATACGACCTTTTAAATCATCTACTTCTGCCTGAAATTTAGCCATTTTTGCATCCTGCGCTTCCAGTTTTGATGATAACTGTTTCAAAATTTCTGTCGACATTTTAGATATACGTGCCTCTTGCACTTCCAATTGAGATGCCATATATGTCTTTCGGTCTTCCAGTTGAGATGACACTTGTGACGTCATTTCTGAAATACGTGCCTCCTGTGATTCCAGTTGGGATGCCATATATGCCTTCTGCTCTTCCAGTTGGGATGCCATATATGTCTTCTGTTCTTCGAGCTGTGTTTCCATCTTGGATGTTACTCGTGTCTCTTGCGATTCCAGTTGGGATGCCATATTTGTGGATATTTGTGATGACATTTCTGTTATGCGTGTTTCCTGGGTTTCCATTTTTGCCGATATATGTGATAACAAAGCCAATATCGCATTATTCTCGCCGCTTGCGACTGGACTCGGACTTCCGTTCTTCTATTCAATTTTTGTTGTTGTCTCGTCCCCATCAGGATAAAAGGTATGCTCGCCCACAACAATTCCTTGCGACTCCATTACCTCCCGTAGCCGTGCTTGAAGCTCGATCGTATTGCCGGTTGTATTCAATCCACGGTTCTCCAACTCATTTTTCAGTTGCTGGATCTTCAATACACTCAACTTTGCCATGTCCAAGTTGTATTCCCAATCTTCGGAATTTATTCAACAATTCCTCTTCTGACACCAATTGTAACGAATTTACTGCAATTCCCCTTATTTGCAATCTTCTGCCCTAAACTTTTGAATAAATAATTCCAATATTGAATAATGGAAAAATGGTCTTTATTAAAGTACTTCACAATAACACTTATACTTTGCAACAAATAGCTTGCTTAATAACCAAACTGATTGATAGCTCAAATAAAACTGACTTCTCGCGCCACTACTGTCGCCTTTTTATACTGTCTGATTTCCTCGTTGCATACTTCTAGGCTTTTCCATTCCAGAACTTACTTGTAGTAATCAGCTACAAAATCACCAGCCACAACTATGTTTATTGCTTCTCATAATACTTGCACAAATTATTGCCCTCTCTTGTGAGCACCTTAGATAAGATATATGCATGTGTTTGTGCGTTGCTTCTTCGCTGCTCGTATGGACATGTGTGTAGACATAATGATTGAATTATTGATGTGCATACAAATCACTGTTTAGCATCGGCTTAGAGATGGCAATACCCTTAGTGTTGCTAATATTCGTAACAGTATCAATCTAAAATTAATGAGGGTTTTAATAGGGAGTAGCCCTTAGTTGTATATTGAAGGCGTTTTCGAGATATCGACCAAAATGTGGACCAGGGTGACCCAGAACATCTTCTGTCGGGTACCGCTAATTTATTTATATATGTAATACCACTAACAGTATTCCTGCCAAGATTCCAAGGGCTTTTGATTTCGCCCTGCAGAGCTTTTTCATTTTCTTCTACTTAATATGGTAGGTGTCACACCCATTTTACAAAGTTTTTTCTAAAGTTATATTTTGCGTCAAAAATTCAATCCAATCATCATGTTTCATCTCTTTTTTCATATTTGGTACAGAATTATGGCATTTTTTTCAATATACTCAGCTGAGCAGAGCTCACAGAGTATATTAACTTTGTTCGCATAACGGTAATCCGTAACGGCATAAACTAAAAAGATGTTATGGGCCACCCTGGTCCACATTTTGGTCGATATCTCGAAAACGCCTACAACTAAGGGCTACTCCCTTTTAAAACCCTCATTAATACTTTTAGTTTGATACCCATATCGTACAAACACATTCTAGAGTCACCCCTGGTCCACCCATATTGCGATATCTCGAAAAGGCCTCCACCTATAGAACTAAGGCCCACTTCGTTTTAAATAATCATTAACACCTTTCATTTCACATGTCATATAAACACATTCCAGGGTTACCCTAGGTTCATTTTGCTAAATGGTTATTTTCCCTTATTTTGTCTCCAAAGCACTCAGCTGAGTATGTAATGTTCGGTTACACCCGAACTTAGATTTCCTTGCTTGTTTTATATTATATTTCTACAATTTGCGAAAACATCTCGTAATCTACAACCTGTAATCTACAACCATTCTCCATCTTTTTTCTTGGTTATTTGGGAGTGTTATTTGGTACTAATAAAATTGGACTATTAAATTCTGAAATTAAAGTTTCTATTATGTCATCTTTAATTAATTAATTTACGTTTTCATTGATTTCACTCTTATGAGCTTCTGGTATTCTATAATTTTTTTACGTAGACCTGGTTATTGTCTTTCATATGAAGTTTTTGTTTGTAAAAATGATTAGTGGTAATTGGTTCTGTTTCCAATAAAAAAATGTCAATGAATTCTGCATATGATGCATTAAGTGATTTATTTGCAAAGTGTGTTCGAGTTTATTATTTTTAACTATTGCATAATCATTCAAATTTTCTGTTTGTATATTAAAATCATGGAGTATTGCATTTTTATCTGTTGTATTTATAATTATGACAAATGTTTGGTGTAAATCTGCTAAGGTGTTTGCAATAAAAACGCCTTCAGACAATTCTTGTTGTGGAATTAGTAAATCTGAATTGTTATTTTTAATGTGAATTTGTCGAACTACATCTGATATTGCGGGAATTGAAATACTACTGATTGTTGGTTTATTAGTCATCTGAATTATTATGTTTTCTGGGTAGTCATACGGTCTTAGTATTAGAGTGTCCCCTTCTTTTTGATAACACTGGATCACAAATTCCAACTTTTTTTCTGCACCAGAGACGCCATTATGAAATTCCTATGTAAAATCACCCCCTGATTCCGAAAATCAAGATTATTTTTAATTCTATGGTAGCATTTTTGAGATATTTACGAATTACCGTTATTAAAAAAAAAATAAAATAAATAAATAATAATTGGGTCCACTTAATCATATATAACTCAAGAACGAATTGAGCGACTCCAAAACGGTTTGAAGTTTTTAAAAAGGGTTAAAGAAAAATAATTTCGGATAATAAGCATTCATATAAATATTCCCATTTAATACTTAAGTACCCTACTGGTACATATATGTTAGTATTCGTATATAAGTTAGTTAGTTTTTGCAGATTTTTTTGTTTTCTCTCTAAGCTCTGTTTTATTACAAAAAAAAAAAAATAATCTTTCAGTTACAGTTACTTCTGTACAACTGTTAGTAAATTTTGATATAGCTTCGTTCATTGTGGTGAACGTTCCAGCTTGCAAGATAGTTTTTACTTTGTCGTTGGAGCAATTTTTGCACACAGCTTTTACAGCTGATTGTGTATCATACTTGGTAGCTAACTCTGGTGTTAGTCCATCTGATATGTATGCTCCTTCCAACGATTTCGTGAGTTTTTCTATTTCAGCAGTATATTGATTTGCAGTTTTACTGCGCTGTTGGATATTCAGGAGTTGTGCTGTCAAAACTTCAACTCATTCACCTTTAATTGCTGCTTTTAATTTTTGTTTTATCGCTTCAATTGAGCTTTCAGTGCCTAACAGGTTTCTGGCTGTTCCTTTCTGCTTGGGTTTTATCACCGAACTCGCTATAGCTTCATGGGCATCCTTAATTTGTTCTAGGATATCCAAAGCATCCAAGAAGCTATTCAAGTTCTCGGCTTTAAAATCAAATTCTGGCAGAATTGACAAAGCAGTCATTAAAAATTCGACTACTGTTTGTGGCATTTGGTCGTTTTCAGTTTGTGAGTTTTTATCAAGAATTTCAATTTTTGGGACCCAATTAGGTTAAGTTTCCGGTAATAAGACAGCAAAATTTATTTCTATGTCCCCTTCAAATGACATTGGGACTAACGCCTCAATGTTATATCTACCCAATGAGAACACCAATCTATCTCTAACACTGGAAAAAATTTGTTCTGCTTCTAGTTGATGACTGGCAGTCAATTTGCTATATACATCTTGTATAAAAAAAAAAAAATAAATGTAAGGCGCGATAACCTCCGAAGAGATCTAAGGCCGAGCTTCTCTTCCAATTTGCGTCGTGCTCCTCTTGATTTTCCCCACAAATTGGCCGGACGGGACCTACATGCTTTATGCCGACTCCGAACGGCATCTGCAAGGCAGATGAGTTTTCACTGAGAGCTTTTCAGGGCAGAAATACACCCGGAGCGCTTGCCAAACACTGCCGAGGGGCGACCCCGCTTAGAAAAATTTTCTTCTAATTGAAAAATCTTATTTCTAAAATTTTTGATGTTGCTTTGCAAGGGGTGTGAACCCAGGGCATACGGTGTGGTCGACGGAGCACGCTACCATCACACTACGGTGGACATCTTGTATAGCCTTGCCTATATTATTCAACGACTATAATATTGTAGTGGGATGCTTTAAAACAGTTACTCTTTGTATATTTGTATTTTTGTTAATACATTTATAAGATTTTTCTGCCAAACTCTTTTCTTCCACAAGTGTGTTGAGAATACTTTCCCATTTGGCCATTGACGTAAAGAGAGAATTTTTTTTTTCTATATTCTTTCCTTGGGTTTAGACCTTGTCTTGCAGATGGTCTGCTCGGCTCATGTATTTTTTCTTTAAAAACTTATTGTGAGCCGAGTATAATTTTAGGTATAAGTTGAGGCAAGAGCAGATTGTCAAATTTATCAACAATATTTTGATAATGTCTAGTGCCTCGCTATGGTCAACTACTTGAATGGAATTGATTACATTGGCATTAGGCTCTTCTAATTTTTATTCTTGGTCTCCCATCGTAAAAAAAAAATGTATGCAACAAATTTTTTTTTTCTTTTTGTTGTCTTTTTTTCATTTATTAATTTGCTTTTGTTTTATTATTCAGTTCTTCCTAAATATTTGACCTCGAACCTATATATTTCCTCAACTGTTGTTGCTATTGGGTTCCTTACATTCCATATTGTTGGTTCCCTAGGCATATCAATATCCTTCAAAAATTTTTTCAGCCACATTAATGTTGCTTCATAATCTCCGATTTCTATTTCATTTTTAAGGCCCTCAAGTGGGCCTTTTGCATAAGTCATAACCTTTCTACATCTTTCCATGTTGAAAACAAAATTTAAAATTTTTAGCACTCTAATATTTATATATATATTTTTTTTTAGAGGGAGACTGCCGATTTAATTCAGCAGCTCAGAATAGTTTGAAAGGGAGACTGCAGGTTTAGTTTCAGAAGCTCAAGAGTGGCAGGATCGGCATGTAATGTTGTTATAAAAACGAAAAGAATTTATGAAGTGCCGTTTATGCGGCGCCAAGAGTAAGTCGCTTTATTCATAATATTTCGACTTATTTATACTAAAATATTCTAAACAAATTCTTATGTACTAAATTTCATATATACTAAACATACGTACATACATATTGCATGATCGATCTAAACGTTTGTACATAGCAACCGGTGGCACGGCACATAAGCCTGGCTCATATAACGCACGTGTTTTGCTTGCCTGTGTGAACGTAATATTGTTGGCATTGCTTAATATATTGTCACGGATATTACCATCACTAAGTTATCCCATCACTAAGGCGATGCTAAGGCCATGCCAAGCAGTATTTACGTTTATAATCAAATCAAGTATAAACATATATAAGGCAGCCCAGAGAGATGTCACACACAGATGCATTTACTTATACGCCTATGTGCGCGCGAGAGACTGTAAACTACAAACATTCCCATCAATAATTCAATCTTTATGTATCTACATAAACGAAGAAATAACTGCGTCTACACATATGTACCATGTACGAATACAAGCAGCGGAGAGTCAATGCGCAAACACATGCATATATCTGAGAAGTTTGAGAGCTACTGGACTAGTAGATTCTGGAAGCGCCTAAAAGATGATTAAAATTGTGCAATTTTAGTTATAGCTGAGAAGTTTGAGAGCTCATGTACAATGCTAGTACATTCTGGAAAAATGCCAACGAGGAAACCAAAGGGTATAAAAGGCAACAGATGAAGAGGCGCAGGAATTCAGTTTGATTTGAGATTTCGATTAAGCGCTATCTAGCGAGCTATAGCAGAATTATTTTGAATAGTAGAGTTTCATTTGAGCTATCAATCAGTTTGGTTATTAAGCTTGCTATTCGTTGCAAAGTATAAGTGTTATTGTGAAGTACTGTAATAAAGGCCATTTTTCAATTATTCAATATTGGAGTTATTTATTCAACAGTTTAGTGATTCGAACTTAGCAGAGGATTGCAAATAAGAGGATTTGCAAGAAAATTCGTTACAATTGGTGTCAGAAGAGGAATTGTTGAATAAATTCCAGAGGACAACAAGGACATGGCAAAGTTCAGTGAATTGAAGATCCAGCAACTAAAGAAGGAGATGGAGAGCCGTGGATTGAATACAAGCGGCGTTAAACTTGAACTTCAGGCACGGCTACGAGAGGCAATGGAAGCAGAAGGAATTGATGTGGAAGAGTATGACTTTCATCTTGATGGCGAGGAAATAACAAAAATGGAAGAAACACCGCAGAAAATGGCGAACACAGAACTGAACATAATATTGGCTGCAATATCGGCACAAATGTCCGAAATGTCATCACAAATATCCACCAACATGAGAAGACCGCAGCAGTGAACAACTGGAATGTGGAAGATAAAGTTGCCGCACTCTTCGTAGCATTGAAAGGGCCAGCTGCCGAAATCTTACAGACTATTCCAGAGTACGAACGGAACAGTTATGACGCATTGATGGCTGCTGTAGAACGGCGATACGGAAGCGAACACAGGAAACAGATATTTCAAATAGAATTGCAAAACCGCTACCAAAAAGCTAACGAGACTTTGCAGGAGTTTGCTTCGGACATTGAAAGATTGGCTCATCTTGCAAATGCGGATGCACCCGTGGAATACACGGAAAGAGTGAAGATTCAGAGCTTTATAAATGGCATACGGGACGTCGAAACGAAGCGAGCCACATACGCGAACCCTAAAGCAAACATTTTCTGAAACGGTATCCCATGCATTGACTCAGGAAACGGCGTCATTATTGAGTAAACAAGCATACAAAGCTCATCGTGTGGAAGTAGAAAGGCCGGAGTGGGTAGATACAATTTTGGAAGCTCTGAAGGGATCACAACAGAAAAATGCCGGAGTTATGAAATGTTTCAAGTGCGGTAACCCAGGTTACATTGCACGTCATTGCAGTAGCAATTCCAATAGTTCCAATAATGTGGGTGGCCGTAAACGCGGAGCTGAAGGAGACGAGCAAATTTCCAAATCCACTCAATCGTTAAACTAAAGCGAGTCAGCCGCAAGGGGCGACAGCTGGCTCCCTCAATTGAATGCCCCATAATCTCTATCTCGCAAATTGGAAGAAGGTCAAGCAATCTTACTGTCGGAGGACATGTGGATGGAAAGGAACGTTTACTAACTGTAGATACGGGTGCATCCCATTCCATCATTCGATCAGATTTAGTCAACAAGAAGATAAGACCATTGCTTGGAGCAAGATTACGTACAGCCACGGGAGAGGACACCCAGGTAATTGGAGAAGTAGAATGTGAAGTAGCAATTGGGAACGTCACGGTACTTCACAATTTTATAGTGGCAGGTATTGTTGATGAAATCATAATTGGAGTGGACTTCTTAATCAACCAAGGCATCAAGATCGATATGCAAAGCAAGACGATGCGATATAAGAACATGGATGTGCCACTTAATTTCGGCTACGAGAGAGGCTACAGCAGTAAACGAGTGCTGGTGGAAGAGAGTCAGCAAATACTACCAAAATCAGAAGCAGTCATCTGGGCAAAGGTAGATAGAGATTGTGGGACAAACAAATTGTGGGTTGTCGAAGCAGCAAATAAATCAGCACTGAACATACTTGTAAGAAAAACCCTGGCTATGACAAAACAAGATGGACGTATTCCGGTAAGAGTACTCAATGAGTTCAAGTCACCAATCAATTTGACCAAAGGAGCTATTTTGGGAAGATGCCAAGAGGCCGAAGTAGTTATTAACTGTGAACAGCTCCAGGAATACGTTTCATCTAGTAATACTGATCTTTCAAATGATATCACGGCATGGACGCATGGGCTAGACGAAGCCTATCAGAGTAAGGCAAAACAACTGCTCCTAAAGTACGCGAACATATTTGACCAGGATGATTCTAAACCAGCCCGCACCAACGTTGTAAAACACCAAATTGACACTGGAGATGCGAGGCCGATCCGTCAAGCTCCACGTAGTGTTCCACTGGCAAAGCGGGAAGTTGTGAGTCAAATCATTCAAGAAATGAGCGACAGCGGCGTCATCGAACCATCAGCTAGTCCATGGAGCTCACCGGTAGTACTTTTAAAAAAGAAGGATGGAAAAATGAGGTTTTGCGTGAACTACCGGAAGTTGAATGACGTAACGAAAAAGGATAGGTAATCATTGCCAAGAATTGACGACACTCTGGACTCGCTATCTGGTACGAGATGGTTTTCCACGCTGGACTTGAAAAGCGGCTACTGGCAAGTGGAGGTGAAGGAGGAAGATAAAGAGAAAACAGCCTTCAGTGTCGGTGATGGTCTTTGGCAATTTACAGTGATGCCTTTTGGATTTTGTAATGCACCAGCTACTTTTGAGAGACTCATGGACCAGGTACTGAAAGGACTACATTGGAAAACATGCTTGGTGTACCTGGACGACATCATCGTATTGGGCAAGAACTTTGATGAACATCTTAAGAACTTGGAGGAAGTTTTCCAGAGAATAGCTGGCGCTGGTCTGAAGTTAAGTCCCAAAAAGTGTGCGCTGTTTAAAAAGGAAGTCAATTATTTGGGTCACAAGGTAACGACAGAGGGCATCTGCACTGCGAACGAAAAAATAGAGGTTGTAAATGATTGGCCAAGACCACAGAACCTACATGAATTGAGAAGTTTTCTTGGGCTGTGCACATATTACCGCCGATTTGTACCAAATTTTTCCAGCGTAGCCCATAGCCTCCATGAGCTTACAAGAAAAAACTAAGCTTTTGAATGGAAGAAGGAGCAAGAAGTGGCTTTCCAAACATTGAAGGAGCGTTTGTGCACTGCCCCAATGTTAGCATATCCGATTCCAGGAGCAACATTTATTCTAGATACAGATGCGAGTGGATATGCTATAGGAGGCGTTTTATCACAACTGGTCGATGGACAGGAGAAGGTAGTTGCATATTACAGCCGTTCGATTGGAAAACCAGAGGGGAACTACTGTGTTACCCGGAGAGAGCTGTTGGCATTGGTAGAGTGCATTAAACATTTTCACAAATACCTCTACGGCCAGCGATTCCGTGTCAGGACAGATCACGCAGCGTTGAAATGGCTTCTGCAGTTCCGTAATCCGGAAGGACAATTGGCACGGTGGATCGAGCGACTACAAAGCTACGACTTTTCCATTGAGCATCGAAAAGGTAGTACCCATGGAAATGCTGATGCAATGTCACGAAGACCATGTAGTTTGGAATGCAAGCACTGTTCAAAAGCCGAGGCTAAAGAAGACATTATAGATGTCCGGCTAATGAATATAACATGTACAGATGAATGGGACAAGGAACAGCTAAGAAAGTGCCAGCTAGAAGATGCAGATCCGTCACGTGTTATGCAAGGGCTCGAACGAAATGAAAGACCAAACAGAGAAGAGATGTCAGCAGAGAGTCCCATTGCGAAGTCATATTGGGCACAGTGGAACAGTTTAGAATTGATATCCGGTTGCCTTCATCGAGTATGGGAGAGTGAGGATGGTAAATACAAGAATAAACTGATAGTTGTTCCCAGAAAGAGGATTCCTGACGTGCTCAGCGAGCTGCATAATGGTCCAAGCGGATGTCATATTGGAATCACGAAGGCGCTCGAGAAGATTAAACAGAGATTCTATTGGGTTGGTTGCCGTCAGTCGGTCACTGAGTGGATTGCGAACTGCGTGGTTTACAGCAGAGCGAAAGGGCCCAGAACACGAAGTCGTGGCCAGATGAAGCAATATAACTCAGGTGCGCCATTTGAAAGGATCGCCATGGATGTCGCAGGTCCATTTCCTACTAGCAACCGCGGAAACAAATACGTACTGGTGGTTATGGATTATTTCAGTAAATGGCCAGAGGTATACCCAATCCCAAACCAAGAAGCAGAAACAGTAGCAGAAGTGGTTAAAAACGAATGGGTTGCAAGGTATGGTGTACCAATGGAGTTACATTCTGACCAAGGCAGGAATTTCGAATCAGCTGTGTTCCAGGAAATGTGTAAGTCATTGGGCATTCGAAAAACACGGACAACTGCATTGCATCCTCAATCCGATGGTATGGTAGAACGATTCAATAGAACATTGGAGGAGCACTTAAGGAAAGTAGTAGACAAGTACCATAAAGAATGGGATACCCGCATACCATTATTCTTGATGGCTTGCCGATCAGCAGTGCATGAGACAACGGGCCAAACCCCTGCAAAAGTAATTTTTGGCAATGACCTTAGACTACCAGCTGATTTGAAGTGTGGGATAGATGCCAATGCGGAGAGAAATGTCAGGAAATCCACTAGTGATTTGGAAGAAGAGCTAAGAGAAATACATGATCTGATAAGGTAACGAACAAAGATTATGAGTGACAAGATGAAAGCCAGATATGATAAAGCAATTAATTCAGAAGGTTTTCAGGAAAGAGATTTGGTGCTGTTATACAACCCACAACGTAAAAAAGGTTTGTCCCCGAAATTGCAGTGTAATTGGGAAGGCCCATACAAAGTTGTAAAACGGATCAACGATGTAGTGTACCGCATACAAACCATCGGTAAACCACGAACCAAAATGAAAGTGGTCCATTTGGAAAGGCTGGCAACGTTTAGATCGAGAGATTTATCTGATCGGGACGATCAGACTTAGGTGGAGGGCAGTGTCACGGATATTACCATCACTAAGTTATCCCATCACTAAGGCGATGCTAAGGCCATGCCAAGCAGTATTTACGTTAATAATCAAATCAAGTATACACATATATAAGGCAGCCCAGAGAGATGTCACACACAGATGCATTTACTTATACGCCTATGTGCGCGCGAGAGACTGTAAACTACAAACATTCACATCAACAATTCAATCTTTATGTATCTACATAAACGAAGAAATAATTGCGTCTACACATATGTACCATGTACGAATACAAGCAGCGGAGAGTCAATGCGCAAACACATGCATATATTTGAGAAGTTTGAGAGCTACTGGACTAGTAGATTCTGGAAGCGCCTAAAAGATGTATAAAATTGTGCAATTTTAGTTATAGCTGAGAAGTTTGAGAGCTCATGGGCAATGCTAGTACATTCTGGAAAAATGCCAACGAGGAAACCAAAGGGTATAAAAGGCAACAGATGAAGAGGCGCGGGAATTCAGTTTGATTTGAGATTTCGATTAAGCGCTATCTAGCGAGCTATAGCAGAATTATTTTGAATAGTAGAGTTTCATTTGAGCTATCAATCAGTTTGGTTATTAAGCTTGCTATTCCTTGCAAAGTATAAGTGTTATTGTGAAGTACTGTAATAAAGGCCATTTTTCAATTATTCAATATTGGAGGTATTTATTCAACAGTTTAGTGATTCGAACTTAGCAGAGGATTGCAAATAAGAGGATTTGCAAGTAAATTCGTTACAATATGTAAACACATTCACACTTACGACTCAAACAGAGTGTCGAATGCACTGCAGCATGTGAATCGTATATAATGAATGCAAGATATATGTATGTTACACCCATCGCACCACCAGCTAATATGGCCGCTCCTACTCATAAGTACAATCTCCGTAGTAGAGTCGGTACCAATGCCGAGCATCAGCCCCCGCCCCGTCTTTTTCTCCCCCTCTTTTCGCACTAGTATTCGCGTTAGTCAGGGAAACGTACTCTTAGCCCATACCATCTTTTGCACCATTTTCCAGCACAGAATATATATGTTTGCGACATCTGCCCAATACACCTCCTGTCTTGGACGGTGCTACTTTCCTAGATGTTTCATCACGCCATGCTGCCAGGCAGCAAACCCAACTACACCGGGTACCCTAATGCTTACCCAGGGACGTACAGTCCCAGTGCCACAACAGCATTTGCGTCCTGGCATCCCTCAACTCAGGCGTAGTCACCCATTACTTACCGCCAGAGTGACGACGTCTCCCCCTTTGCACTTCAGAATTGTGCAGTTAAACTGTAATAGGTTAACTGAGAAGATCACGGAGATAGTTGATTTCATAAAGCGGCATAACTTCCGCATTGCAGCGATCCAAGAGACCAAACTGACAGCAAGATCTGCTCTGCAGACCTGCCTTGGGTATAACGTCCACAGGAAAGATCGCGAGTGCAAAGGATAGTTAACTAATCGAGCTTTCAACTTTTCCACGTTGCATCTACTCCTAACGACAGTATTGTGTGAACATTTTCATATATTTCCCTACCGCCAAAAGCAAATTTGTATCATGTTTGAAAGCAGCTATATGCCATAAAAAGGCGCAAATATTTATCACGTCGTAATGGGTTAACAAGTAAAGGTGTCTAAGTTCGGGTGTAACCGAACATTATATACCTACTCAGCGTGA
Organism: Eurosta solidaginis; assembly: GCF_040869045.1. Classification (NCBI taxonomy): domain Eukaryota; kingdom Metazoa; phylum Arthropoda; class Insecta; order Diptera; family Tephritidae; genus Eurosta; species Eurosta solidaginis. The sequence continues at coordinate 125,806,378 of NC_090323.1, read as the reverse complement.
GCTTCAATTCAACATTTCATTTCAGATAAATTACTTTTCTACATAACACGTGGCACCGCCCGTTTAAAAGAAAAATGTCTCCCCATTTCATCTTAGAGTAAAACTTGATAAGTGAAATATTATTGATTCAAAACTATTTTTTGCTAAGTTATAGCTTATTATTCTAGTCTACGACCCTTTTAAACTTGTTTTGTATCTAAGTTGCCGAGGTCTTTAGCCGATCACGTCCATTTTTACTAGAAATATTTTCTGCTATAAGGAAAATATGTGTACCTAATTTTGTTACGATATGTAAATTTTTCTTCGAGTTATGGATCTCGAAACATAGAAAATTGCTTAGTCATAAAAGGGACGGTGTCACGCCTATTTTTTAAAATTTGAAGTTTTTCCAATTTACTGTTATAAATCCACTTGGAAAATGAAATACCGTTGATATAAAGCTTTCTTTTGCAAAGATATAGCTTATTTTATTCGTCCACGACCCTTTTAAATATCTTTTATATATTTCTTAACCGATTTCGTTAATTTTTCTTCAAAGCCTTCCTTATAGTAAAGCTAACCTCTCTGCCGAATTTTGTTACGATAGATTTAACGATTTTTTATTTATGATTAATAATATTTGGAAAATTGATTTTATTACAAGTGGGCGGTACCACGCCCATTTAAAAAATTTTTTCAGAGCTTTATCAAGAATCTCAGTATCAGTTCATACTAGTGGTGGGATTATTTTCGAATTATATCCGAATAAACGTTATTCGAATAAACGAATAAATTTATTCGTTTCAAATAATCCGGATAATATTTATTCGGATTTTTTATTCGTTTATCCGGATAGTACTATCCGGATAATTTTTATTCGGATAGTCCCACCCCTAGTTCATACGTCAAATTTCATCATTCTAGGTGTATTATTTACTAAATAATCAGGTTTTTTATGTTTTCCAAAATGTTATATATATAAAAAGTGGGCGTGGTTATTATCCGATTTCGCTCATTTTCAATACCAATCTATTCTGTGTCTAGATAAGCTCGTGCACCAAATTTCGTGAAGATATCTCAATATTTACTAAAATTATCATGTTAACGGACAGAGGGACATGGCTCAATCAAACTTTTTTTTGATACTGATGATTTTGATATATGGGCCTATCTATATCTATCTCGATTCCCTTATACCTGTACAACTAACCGTTATCCAATCAAAGTTAATATACTCTGGGTGCAAAGCACGCTGAGTATAAAAAATATGAGTTTTTCCTTCACACAACAATAACATACTTTCCATAATATATTTCAAAAATACGACATTTGCAAAATTTTGCAAATGGATACCAGAAATTAGTTTTTTTGATCTCCTGAAAGGTTACCGAAAAACACATAACTGTTTTTGTGAGCGCAGCGACGATATGTTCATATCGACGTACCATACGAAAACTAGCACAGTAATTTTAGTGTAGTAGCAATTCCGTCTTCTGGATGACGAAAGCTAACACTCAAACTAAATTTGGTTTTTTTACAAGGTGTTCGATAATATCTCTGAATGTTAATAACATTATAAAAAGATTTCGGATGTTAGGTATTGTAGTATGTGTACTTGTGCATTTTAACTGTAACTTTGTTTTCATGTTTGATATAGAAAGCTTTGTTTCAAATGTTTAGCAACATATTTTCATTTACTTTTCCCCTATATGTTTGTATGTATTTGTTTTATTTGTCAATTTGAATATTGTCTTGTTCAAGTTTATATAAAATATGGAAATGTGTATGTAACGTATTGTTACGAATGTTAGCAACACTAAGGGGTACTGCCATCTCTAAGCCGATGCTAAGCAGTGACGTGAATGCACATCAATAATTTAATCATTTTGTCTACACCTATGTACGTACACGCAGTGGAGAAGAGATGCACAAACACATGCAGATATCTTATCTGAGATGCTCCTAAAGGTATGCAATTATAATTGTGAAAGTGTCGCTCACAAACACACGCGCGTGAGCAGTGCATCTGTAGTTATAGCTGAGAAACTTATAGCAGATAACCAACTAGTAGATTCTAGAACAGAACCGCCTGGAAATATCAACGACTAAACCGAACAGTGTAAAAAGCGACACCGGTAGAGGCGCTACAATCAGTTTTTGGTTAAGCACGCAATCTGTGGGGCAATAGTAGAATTTAATTTAAGCTATCAATCAGTTTGGTTATTAAGCAAGCTAGTTGCAAAGTATAAGTGTTATTGTGAAGTACTTTAATAAAGGCCATTTTTCCATTATTCAATATTGGAGTTATTTATTCAACAGTTTAGCGATACGAACGTTAGCAGAAGATTGCAAATAAGAGGATTTGCCAGTAAATTCGTTACAATTGGTGTCAGAAGAGGAATTGTTGAATAAATTCCGAAGACTTCGAATACCACTTGGACATGCCAAAGTTAAGTGAATTGAAGATCCAGCAACTGAAGAAGGAGTTGGAGAGCCGTAGATTGAATACAATCGGCATTAAACTAGAACTTCAGGAACGACTACGACAGGCAATGGAATTAGAAGGAATTGACGTGGAAGAGTATGTCTTTCATCTTGGGGACGAAGAAACAACAAAAATGGAAGAGACAGTTACGCAGACAGTTACGAGCACAGACTTGAACAAGATTTTGGCTGCAATATCTGCTCAAACATCGACAGTGGCTTCTCAATTGGAAGCACAGGACACACGTATAACATCAAAGATTGAAGCACAAGAAACGCGTATTTCAGAAATGTCGGCACAAATTTCAGCACAGATATCATCTCAGATCTCCACACAACTAGAAGAAAGACTAACCCAGTTTCATGAAGGCTTCAGTGGTCGACAGGATAAAATCGAGGCCGAGGTGGATGCTTTGAGAGGACGTATCGAGCAGTTAAAACTAAATTGCCCAGCAGTTTCAGCGAGTAATCCAAAGGTAAAAACACCATCCTTTGACGGTTCTGTTCCTTTCCAGGTCTTTAAGCTACAGTTTGAGAAAACCGCAGCAGTGAACAACTGGAATACGGAAGATAAAGTTGCTGCACTCTTCGTAGCATTGAAAGGATCAGCTGCTGAAATCTTACAGACGATTCCAGAGTACGAACGGAACAGTTATGGATCATTGATGGCTGCTGTAGAACGACGTATGGAAGCGAGCATAGAAAACAGATATTCCAAATTGAGTTGCAAAACCGCTACCAAAAATCAAATGAGACATTGCAGGAGTTTGCTTCAGATATTGAAAGATTGGCTTATCTTGCAAATGCGGACGCACCCGTGGAATACACTGAAAGGGTAAAAATCCAGAGCTTCATAAATGGCATACGAGATGTGGAAACGAAGCGGGCTACATATGCGCATCCAAAACTAGCATTTGCTGAAACGGTATCGCATGCACTGACTCAGGAAACAGCCTCACTTTTGAGTGAGCCAGCGTACAAAGCTCATCGCGTGGAAGTGGAAAGGCCAGACTGGGTAGACTCAATTTTGGAAGCATTGAAGGGTACGCAGCAGAAGAATAATGATGTAGTCAAATGCTTTAAGTGTGGAAAGCCAGGGCATATTGCGCGTTATTGGAACAACAACCGTAACAGTTCCAACAATGTGGGTGTTCGTAAACGCAGAGCAGAAGGAGATGAGCAAATCTCCAAGACCACCCAATCGTTAAACTAAATCGAATCAGCCGCAAGGGTCAACAGCTGGCTCCCGCAATTGAATGCCCCATAATCTCTATCTCGCAGATTGGAAGAAGATCGAGCAATCTTACTGTTGGAGGACATGTGGATGGAAAGGAACGTTTACTGACTGTAGATACGGGTGCATCTCATTCCATCATTCGAGCGGATTTAGTCAACAAAAAGATAAAACCATTGCTTGGAGAAAGATTACGTACAGCCACGGGGGAGGACACCCAGATAATTGGAGAAGTAGAATGAGAAGTAGCAATTGGGAACGTCACGGCACTACACAATTTTATAGTGGCAGATATTGTTGATGAAGTCATAATTGGAGTGGACTTCTTAATCAACCAAGGCATCAAGAGACATGGATGTGCCACTTAATTTCGGCTACGACAGAGGCTACAGCAGTAAACGAGTGCTGGTGGAAGAGAATCAGCAAATACCACCAAAATCCGAAGCAGTCATCTGGGCAAAGGTTGATGGAGATTGTGGGACAAACAAATTGTGGGTTGTCGAAGCAGCAAACAAATCAGCACTGAACATACTTGTAGGAAAAACCCTGGCTATGACAAAATAAGATGGACGTATTCCGGTAAGAGTACTCAATGAGTTCAAGTCGCCACTCAAACTGACCAAAGCAGCTATTTTGGGAAGATGCCAAGAGGCTGAAGTAGTCATTAACTGTGAACAGCTCTAGGAACACGTTTCAGCTAGTAATACTGATATTTCAAATGACATCACGGCGTGGACGCAGGGGCCAGAGGAAGCCTATCAGAGTAAGGCAAAACAACTGCTCCTAAAGTACGCGAACATATTTGACCAGGATGGTTCCAAACCAGGCCGCACCAAAGTTGTGAAACATCAAATTGACACTGGAGATGCAAGGCCGATCCGTCAAGCTCCACGTAGTGTTCCACTGGCGAAGTGGGAAGTTGTGAATCAAGTCATACAAGAAATGAGCGACAGCGGCGTCATCGAACCATCAGCTAGTCCATGGAGCTCACCGGTAGTACTTGTAAAGAAGAAGGATGGAAAAATGAGGTCTTGCGTGGACTACCGGAAGTTGAATGACGTAACGAAAAAGGATAGGTAATCATTGCCAAGAATTGACGACACTCTGGACTCGCTATCTGGTACGAAATGGTTTTCCACGCTGGACTTGAAAAGCGGCTACTGGCAAGTTAAGGCGAAGGAGGAAGATAAAGAGAAAACAGCCTTCAGTGTCGGTGATGGTCTTTGGCAATTTACAGTGATGCCTTTTGACTTTGTAATGCACCAGCTACTTTTGAGAGACTCATGGATCAGGTACTAAAAGGACTACATTGGAAAACATACTTGGTGTACCTGGACGACATGATCGTACTGCGCACAAACTTTGATGAACATCTTAAGAACTTGGACGAAGTTTTCCAGAGAATAGCTGGCGCTGGTTAGAAGTTAAGTCCCAAAAAGTATGCGCTGTTTAAAAAGGAAGTAAATTATTTGGGTCACAAGGTAACGACAGAGGGCATCTGCACTGCGAACGAAAAGATAGAGGCTGTAAAGGATTGGTCAAGACCACAGAACCTACATGAATTGAGAAGTTTCCTTGGGCTGTGCAAATATTACCGCCGATTTGTACCAAATTTTTCCAGCGCAACCCATAGCCTCCATGAGCTTACAAGGAAAAATAAAGCTTTTGAATGGCAGAAGGAGCAAGAAGTGGCTTTCCAAACATTGAAGGAGCGTTTGTGCACTGCCCCAATTTTAGCATATCCGATTCCAGGAGCAACATTTATTCTAGATACAGATGCGAGCGGATATGCTATAGGAGGCGTTTTATCACAACTGGTCGATGGACAGGAGAAGGTAGTTGCATACTACAGCCGTTCGATTGGAAAAGCAGAGAGGAACTATTGCGTTACACGGAGAGAGCTGTTGGCATTGGTAGAGTGCATTAAACATTTTCACAAATACCTCTTCGGCCAGCGATTCCGCGTCAGGACAGATCACGCAGCGTAGAAATGGCTTCTGCAGTTCCGTAATCCAGAAGGACAATTTGCACGGTGGATCGAGCGGCTACAAAGCTATGACTTTTCCATTGAGCATCTGAAAGGTAGTAGCCATGGGAATGCCGTTGCAATGTCACGAAGACCATGTAGTTTGGAATGCAAGCACTGTTCAAAGGCCGAGGCTAAAGAAGACATTATAGATGTCCGGCTAATGACTATAACGTGTGCGGATGAATGGGACAAGGAACAACTAAGGAAGTGTCAGCTAGAAGATACAGATCTGTCACATGTTATGCAAGGGCTCGAACGAAACGAAATACCAAATAGAGAGGAGATTTCAGCAGCGAGTCCCATTGCGAAGTCATACTGGGCGCAGTGGAACTGTTTAGAATTGATATCCGGCTGCTTGCATCGAGTATGGGAGAGTGAGGATGGTCAAATGAAAAAGAAACTGATAGTTGTTCCCAGAAAGAGGATTCCTGACGTGCTCAATGAGCTGCATAATGGTCCAAGCGGAGGTCATCTTGGAATCACGAAGACGCTCGAGAAGATTAAACAGAGTTTCTATTGGGTTGGTTGCCGTCAGTCGGTCACTGAGTGCATTGCGAACTGCGAGGTTTTCAGCAGAGCGAAAGGGCCCAAAACCCGAAGTAATGGCCAGATGAAGCAATATAATTCAGGTGCGCCATTTGAAAGGATCGCTATGGATGTCGCCGGTCCATTTCCTACTAACAACGGCGGAAACAAATGAGATGCTCCTAAGGGTATGCAATTATAATTGTGGAAGTGACGCTCACAAACACACGCGCATGAGCTGAGAAACTTATAGCAGATAACCAACTAGTAGATTCTAGAACAGAACCGCCTGGAAATATCAACGACTAAACCGAACAGTAAAAAGGCGACACCGGTAGAGGCACTACAATCACTTTTTGATTAAGCACGCAATCTGTCGAGCAATAATAGAGTTTCATTTAAGTTATCAATCAGTTTGGTTATTAAGCAAGCTAGTTGCAAAGTATAAGTGTTATTGTGAAGTATTTTAATAAAGGCCATTTTTCCATTATTCAATATTGGAGTTATTTATTCAACAGTTTGGCGATACCAACGTTAGCACAAGATTGCAAATAAGAGGATTTGCCAGTAAATTCGTTACAGTATTTTCATTTTGAGAATTGTTTCTATGTTTGAATTTTGATTATTATATAAGTGTTTGTGTGAATATGTTTAAAAGGGCGTACATTTTTCGATTTGTTGAAAATGTATTTGTAAGGGGAACAAGTGTACGTGACTCGTTGAAAAAAATATTGTAACGAGTTCAGGTTTTGAATTTGGAAAATTGTATTTTGAGAATCAAAATTAAATAGATTGTTGAATTGAACGGGTGTATATTATTATAATTTACGGTATCCTCCGGCATCCTTACAATTTTTAGAAGTGAGGCGAACCTTTTCTTAATAAAGATATATTTCTTTTATCGGTGAAAATAAAAAGCTGAAACAACGTCCTTTAAAAGAAAGATATTGCGTTAATTTAAATACCTTTTAAATAACTTTAAATAAAAAAACGGCCGGAATATAAAAAAAAGAAATTAAATCATTTGGCGAAAGTTCAAGTTGTAGCCTGGAGATTTGCGAATTTTTATACATGAAAAAAGAGATTTGGAATGATGAAAAGCGGAGTATGCATATTGAAGCAACAAATTTAAAGATTTTTGAGAATCAGAGATGTTGATGAGCAGATGTTATAATCGTACAATAAAGAGTGTCCTGGAAAGAAATTAAAGCGGAAAGAGTGAGCAGCTGAAGCAGTTGAAGCGGAATTAAGAAAAGGGTGATCAGTAAAAAAGTTAAGAATATGAAAAAGGATTGAGCAGTAAAACATGTCAGAAAAGGAGTGAGCAACAAAAAGAGTGATCAGTAAAAAGTTAAGAATATGAGTGAGCAGGAACAAATGTCAGAAAAGGATTGAGCAGTAAAAAAAAAAAAAATCAGAAAAGGTTTGAGCAGTAAAAGATGTCAGAAAAGGAGTGAGCAGTAAAAATTTTCAGAAAAGGAGTGAGCAACAAAAAAGGTGAAATACAGAAATGAGAGTATCCTGTAAGAATTTTGGAAGCAGATTAGCAGTTGAAGAAGAAATATTACGAAGACTTAAAAGAAATTTGGAAGAAAGCGGGATGCTGTTTTAAATTAGAGGAGGCAACGAGTGGTAAAAAATAATATTAAAATATATTAAAAAAAACTTGAAAAAGAATAAGGGTAAAACCTTAAAAAGGCGAAAAAAGCCCCATAATATTTTTTGTTGATTTCATTTATATATATACATAGGTATATGTAAATATTTTTTTTATGATGGAGGGATCTATTTGTGCAAAAGACTATTCTGTTATTCAATTACGTCAATGGTTGCGGCAATTAAATTTGCCAACATCAGGATGCAAGACTACGCTTGTTTTGAGGTTAAATGAAGTACCTATTGGTCAGCCCTATTTGTGTTTGCCCTATTGTATATTCTGCAAATGATGATTGTATTGAGGGTAATGCTGATGATATATGTACATGTAGAAGATGAATCTCTTAATACAATGTCTAAGGAACAATCGCCCGATGAAAGCAGTGATCCAGTAGTTAGTGTTTTACATATTCAACGGGAGGCAGATTTGTTGAGGCGTGAAAAAGAGTTGTTAGTTAGAGAAAATATATTTTTGCGTAGAATGACCGGGGATGGTGTGTATGCGGATGCAAACTTGACACGATGTTTTCAAGATAATTCAAATAGTGTGAATTTGGATAATATAAGAGGCTTACTGCCGGATTATGATGACAGTAGTGACGTAGATACATGGGTGATGCAAATTCAAAATGTCAAGGCCATGTATTCTGTCAACGAGAGTAACATGAAATTGTTGTTTCTGGGAAAATTAAAGGGCAAAGCTCAACAATGGTTACATTCAAAACCAAATTTTATAGCTGAAAATTTTACGCAGTTGGTTAAATAGTTGAAGGAAGTATTTGACACAAGACATAGCAAATTGGTTTTGCGTAGGAATTTTGAAATACGTAAATGGCAGCAAAAAGAAAGTTTTGTAGAATATTTTAATGATAAAATTATGTTGGCAAATCCATTAAAGTTCGATGAAGATGAGTTAATTGAATATGTTATAGATGGTATAACTGACGAAGAGTTGCGTATGCAAGGATATTTACAATGTTTTAGAAACAAGGTGCAGCTGTTGCAAGCGTTTTCGAAAGTAAATCAAAGAGAAGTAGTAATAAAATCTTCTAATATAAAAAATATCAACAGTTCTAATGTAAGGTGTTACAATTGTAACTCGATAGGTCACTATGCATCAGAATGTCAAAAACTCATTAGAGAGAAAGGGACTTGTTATGGCTGTGGAAGCAAGTCACATCTTCTTAATGAATGTCCAGATCGTAAAAAGACAGTACATCACATGGACGAAGATGAATATGTAAGACCTTTTTTATTTGTTGTTAGAAATTTTAGTAATTTTTCTTTTTCTTTAGACTGCTTGATAGATTCCGGAAGTCCTATTAGTCTTATTCGGAAGTCTAGTGTTCCTAACGAAGTGGATGTTAATTCATTTTTAAGTGTTAATTCAGAATTTTTTGGTTTGAATAAAACAAGAGTTAAAACCTTTGGAAAATTTTTGTGTTCTATATTATTGGACGATAAGGAATTTACTATAACTTTTATTGTAGTGGCTGATAGGATCGTGGGCTATGATGCAGTTTTGGGTCGAGATTTTTTGAAAATTGGAGGGTTTAAAATATTGAGGGAAAGTTGTGAAAATAAAAGATAAAAATGATGTTGACGAAAAAGAATGTACTAAAATAATGATGAAACAGTTTTGCGAAGATAAGAAAGAGGTAAATGAGTTGGTGTCTGACGTTGATATGAAAAACTGTAGTGAAGATATATTTGAGAAGCAATTGCTAGCAATTTCTCCAAGCGATAATAGTGATTTAAATCTCAAATTTGGAGAAAATGTAAAATTTTCTGATCAAACTAAACTTGTTGATTTGTATAAAAAGTATTATATTACGTGGCCACGTCTTATAGAACCAAAGGTTAAGTGTCAGATGAGACTGACTTCGAATAGTGTTAAAGTTTAGTTTTAGTGTTGTTTAGTTGTCCACCTCACCGTCTCTCATATAGTGAAAAAAATCAACTTCAAAAACTATTAGATGAGTATTTGGAGAAAAATATTGTTAGGCCAAGTGAATCTGAGTTTGTGTCACCGATAATGTTGGTTCGAAAGAAAACTGGGGATCTTAGGATGTGTATTGATTTTAGGACTCTTAACAAAATTACAGTTAAAGATAATTATCTAATACCGTTGATTGATGATTTGCTTGATAGGCTTGTGCATAAAAAAGTTTTCACGAAATTAGATTTTTGGATTTTTCATGTTTTTATGGAGCCAGACTCAATCAAATTTACTTCGTTTATAACTCCGCTTGGACAATTTGAATTTTTGAGAATGTCATTTGGGTTGAGAAATGCTCCATCTAAATTTCAAAGATTTGTTAATAAGGTATTTGCAGATATGATTAAATAGGGTCAGGTTATCATATATTTAGATGATATAATGATAGCTACTGAAATTTTAGAAGAACATTTAGAAATTTTGACGGAAGTTTTTCGAAATTTAGTTGAAAATAATTTAGAGCTTAGATTAGATAAATGTGAGTTTTTAGTTAGTCGTGTGAAATATCTTGGGTATACTATTACAGAGGATGGTATAAGGGCGGATGATAAAAGATTAGAAGCAATTAAAAATTTTCCGATTCCAAATAAATTACAATCGGTTCAAAGTTTGGTTGGGCTTTGTTTGTACTTTCGTAGGTTTGTAAATGATTTTTAACAAAATGATGATTTAACAAAAAAAAACAGAAAGTTTCAGTTTGGAGAAAACGAGTTGTTATGTTTTGAAAATCTTAAGCAAAAATTGTTGGAGTCGCCTATTTTAGCGTTGTATGATCCAAATGATGAAACAGAGTTACATTGTGATGCTAGTTGTGTAGGTTTTGGGGCAATTTTAACGCAGCGTAAAAAAGATGAAAAAATCCATCCGGTCTTTTATTTTTCTAAACGAACAAGTGAAGCAGTCAAAGTATCATAGTTTTGAACTTGAAACGTTATCGATTATATATGCTTTAAAACGATTTAGAATTTATTTACAAGGTTTGAAATTAAAAATATATTACAGACTGTAATTAGTTAACTTTAACATTAAATAAAAAAGAAATGAATCTAAGAATAGCTAGGTGGGCTTTAGAACTTCAAAATTATGATATTGTGTTAGAACATAGGTCTGGAAGTCGTATGCAACATGTAGATGCGCTCAGTAGTTCCAATACTATTTTGGTGTTAGAAAGTAATATCTTTGAGGAGAATATGATTGTTTTACAAAATAAGGATCAGAAGTTGAAAAAGTTGCGTGATTTGTTAGAAAAAAAGGAACATGGTGTATATGAAGTGCGTAATGGAGCTATTTATAGGAAAACGAATAATGGATCGGTTGTGTTTTATGTTCCAGAGAGTATGGAAAGTCATGTTTTATATAAATATCATGATGAACTAGGACATTTAGGGGTAAATAAGACGATGGATATTATTTCGAAAAGTTATTGGTTTCCTCATATGAAACAAAAAATTATATGTCATATACAAAATTGCTTAAAGTGTATAACATTTGCAGCTAAATATGGTAGAGAGGAAGGTTTTTTACATACCATTCCAAAGAAAAGTGTGCCTTTGCAGTAGTTCATATAGATCACTATGAGCCAATTGATAATTCAAGAGCAGTTAAATATTTGCTAGTTGTAGTTGATGCGTTTATAAAATTTGTAAGGTTATATCCAACTAAGACAACAAAAACCAAAGAGGCTATTTCTGCATTAAAAAATGATTCTCGATCGTATAGTCGTCCTAGAGTTATAGTGTCTGACAGAGGTAGTTGTTTTACTTCAAGTGATTTCTTAATTTTTTTGAAAGAAGAGAATATTAATCATATTAAAATAGCCACAGGTTCACCTCAAGCAAATGGTTAAGTTGAGAGCGTAAATAGAAGTTTAGGACCTATGATTTCAAAACTGGTAAGTTTGGGTGAAAATTTTTATTGGGTAAAATGTTATAGAAACTGTTGACTTCGCATTAAATAACACTTTGCACAGAACTATTAAAGAATATCCAAGTGTGATGCTTTTTGGGGTAAAGCAGCGAGGTAAGGTGGTAGATGTGTTGAGAGAAAATTTAGTTGAAGCAGAACAAATTCAAGAACCAAGGTCTCTTGTTGATGTCAGAAATAATGCAGCGGAAAATGAAAAAAAAAAAATGGAAAAATATAATGAAGAGTATGTTAATAGCAAACGGAAAGCTCTTATTATATTTAAAGAGGGAGATTATGTTATGTTGAAAAATTTTGATTCACATGTTGGTCTACATAAAAAGCTGGTCCCAAAATTTAAAGGTCCATATATGATAGCTAAAGTTCTGAAAAATGACCGTTATGTGGTGAAAGATGTAGAAGGATTTCAACAGTCTAGGACACCTTATCTTGGAGAGTGGGCAATAGATAATATGCGATCGTGGTTTTCGGTATGTGAGCAAAGTCACGAAAAACACTGGATCAAGAAATCTAAATTGTCAGGATGGTCGAGTAGTAGTATATATTTTGTTGCTCTTGAACTGTGTTTTGTAATTTGTTTTAATATATGTAGTTTAATTATAAAATAGGAGATCAGGGGATCTCAAATTGTCAGGATGGTCGAATTGTAGTATGTGTACTTGTGCATTTGAACTGTATAACATATTTTGTTTTCATGTTTGATATAGAAAGGTTTGTTTCAAATGGTTAGCAACATATTTTCATTTACTTTTCCCCTATATGTTTGTATGTATTTGTTTTATTTGTCAATTTGAATATTGTCTTGTTCAAGTTTATATAAAATATGGAAATGTGTATGTAACGTATTTTCATTTTGAGAAATGTTTCTATGTTTGAATTTTGATTATTATATAAGTGTTTGTGTGAATATGTTTAAAAGGGCGTACACTTGTTCGACTTGTTGAAAATGTATTTGTAAGGGGAACAAGAGTACGTGACTCGTTAAAAGAAATATTGTAACCAGTTCATGTTTTGAATTTGGAAAATTGTATTTTGAGAATTAGAATTAAATAGATTGTTGAATTGAACGGACGTATTATTATTATAATTTACGGTATCCTCCGGCATCCTTACAATAGATAATACCCTCACTATGGTAGGCACTTTGTCGTTGGGCTTAGCCGAACTCCATAGCGCCCGACTATGAGGCGGAGCTGTTTAGGACTGACATCTACGCCGTTTCGCCTCATAGGACGGCGGTGGGATGTCGGTGACCAAGAACTGCCAACCCCCTAATCCAGGGTGTTATGCGGACCGTGCCTGTTGGGCGATTTGCAGCCAGGGGATAAATTCGGCTGTATTCGAACGGAGCCTTCCCGATACCGGGCCACCTCGGGAAGTAGTTTTGGCCTTACCACAGTAAGGGGCACTGCTGTGGCGGACGGTTCTTTCCCCGTATACAAGACTGGACCGCTGAGCCCGCCTTGTCGGGCAGGTGGTCGTATGACCAAGATGAACGACTCATTATCTGATTGTAATAAGGACGATGTAAAGAGGAGGACTGAGTCGCAATCCAAGGACGACAAATACGAATTAAGCGATGCGCCGGACTCGGGGAGCGAGAGTAGTGCTGATTCAATGAACTCCGTGTTGGAGAAGCACACAAATGAAAACGGAGTAGAAGAGTGGAGAAGGGTACGGAGCAGAGGAAGTAAAAGAGTTCTCTCGCAGTACCGTGCAGCACTAAGAATTGTACAACGCTTGGGAGCAGTGGTCGACCCAACAGAAGTGGAGATCGAACGCTTGGAATGGGTCCGTGAAGCAGTAGAAGTAGGTCGAAGGCAGTTCAAAAGGTTTGCTGCGAGAAACCCTTGGTTCTGCAACCGGTACGAGGAGGAAGAAGCGTTGAATGGCAGAATGAAGAGGCAACGTTCGGCGGAAGGCGACAAGCCTGCTTTCAAGAGGCAGAAAGGACCCAGTCCTAGAGCCGCGAGGCAGGGCATTCGCGTAGACAAGACAAGTAGGCCCAAAGCTGTAAGACAGATGGGCCCCAATAGTGAGGTAGCAAATACCTCGAAAGCTGCGAGTCAGAGGGAAGTTCCAACTACGGAATTAGGAGATAAGCCAAAGGGAGATAACGCTAAGACTCCGGCTTTATCGGAGGTGCTAAAGGGAGTTAACGCTAAGACCCCGACCTTCTCGGAGGTGCCATAGGGAGATAACACTAAGACTCCGGCTTTTCCCGAGAAGATGAGTGATGTGGCAAAGCAGTCACTGACTGTGGCGCTGGTTGATCGTAGCAGTCCTTTCGGACCAATGACCACTGAAAAGTGGAGATCTGTGGAAAGGGAGCTTATTCGCTTAATGCTTAAGATGATGCGGGAACAACCAAATAAGCCCTTTCCAACGTTTGATTCGGGGGGATGGTATAATGGTGTGAAGATGATAGCGTGCGACCACATCGCGAGCTTGCGGTGGCTGGAGGAAGTGGTTCCAAACCTCCAAAAGCAAGGCACGAACGCGCGGTTTGAAGTGGTGGATAAAGCGCAAATCCCCACGGTACCAAAAGTTAATGTATGGATACCATGCGTGATGAAGTCGGAGGATACACTTCCAAATAAACAAGCAGGCGGAGGATATTTTGTACACGCAGCTTGGCAAAATGTCCTTTGGCACTGGCAAAATTTACATGCGACTCAGGAAAAGAAGTCCCAGGTGTTTATTTTTATTTATTTATCATCATTCTCAGTCAATGGTACAAAACCTTACATACTAGAAATACAAAATTTCTTAAAGATAAAGCTTAATAACACTTAAAAATAATTTGTTTGCAAATTAGCCAAAAATATGGACCTGGACTGAGCAAAATCTAGATTGAGAGTTATGAAAATTCGATTGAATTCTGCAAGCGACCTTGTAATGGGTGCATACAATAAATAGTTAGATCTAAGCGTTTTAACGTGAAACGGAACTTGAGTCCGTAGGACCCTTTGGGGCACATTAAAGACAATTTGCTCGAGAAGGTTAGGACAATTTATCATGCCAGAAATTATATCATAAACAAACATGAGAGAGTGCATTATGCGCCTCGACTTAAGCGATTTAAGGTTAATTAATAGGCAACGGGCCTCATACGATAGGAATGGCTCAACAAAATGAAGAGGTTGTCGAGAAAACCGGGTAAATCGGCGTTGAATTGTTTCGATCCTGTCGGAGTGTAAAGCATAAATAGGGCTCCAGATTACTGAGGCATACTCTAACTTAGATTTTACTAGGCAATTATATAGTGATTTTCTAGTGTATGGGTCTTTAAAATCACGCGCATGACGACGGAAGAAGCCCAAGTTAGAATTTGCCTTAGGTACAATATGATTGATGTGATTGACAAAGGGGAAGCCTGAGTCAAAAACCACACCTAAATCCCGATACTCATGTACATTAGATAGGGGGGTGTTAGAAATAGTGTAAGTAGTGACAATTGGATTTACAATTTTGGCAAAAGTCATTTGGAAGAATTTCTTTGTGTTGAGCGACAGTTTATTTCTCACACTCCAATCAGATAGTTTATTTAGATCGCTTTGCAATGATAATGTATCTGACAAGCAGGTTATTTCATTAAAATTTTTTAAATCATCCGCATAAAATAAGAATTTTGAAGTACTAAAGTTTTAATGTCATTAATAAAAAGTAGAAATAGCAACGGGCCAAGAATACTACCCTGAGGCACAGCAGAAGTGGCAACGTAGGGGTACGATTTAGTATGACTAATTTCATCATATGAGACTCGATTAGACAGGTAAGAGTTTAACCAAGAAAGAAGAGTTGAATGGAAACCAAACTCTTCTAACTTCAATAAGAGAATGCTATGTACAGCGGTATCGAAAGCTTTCGAAAAGTCTGTATAAACAACGAGATTTAAAGGCTTAGATGCAATATGGGGAAAATTCAGCAAGGTTTGTAACTGTGGAGCGACCGCAGACAAACCCATGCTGATGCGGATAAATTATTTCTTTTACAAAGAAATACAATTTATCTTTCACCACCTTTTCAAAAAGTTTAGAGCATGTAGTGAGTTTAGAAATAGGCCTAAAGTTTCGTGCATCATTTTTGTTACCACATTTGAACATCGGAGAGACAGATGCAACTTTTCACCGTTCCATAAAATCACCTTTGGCAAGGGAAAGATTAAAAATATGCTTTAAAGGCACACTGAGAGAGGAACTGCACTTTTTTAGTAAAAATGGGGAAAAACCATCCAAATCTGTTTTTGTTGAGGGCTGTAAAGAAGAAATGCTGTTCATAATATCAAGCTTAGACACCGCCAATGTTCCAAGGTCAAGAGAACTTGGAGAACAACTGGTATTTGAGGCACTTCCACTGTCATGGACAAAATTTTAAGTAAATCAAATCAGATAAACACTGAGAATGCTTATCATCGAAAGTCACACAGGTGGAAATGTTTGTGCAACCTTTTTTTGAACGTATGAAATTCCAAAAGGATTTCGGGTTGGATTTAAGTTCAACTTCATACAGAGCGATGTATTGATTATATAACTGTTTATCAAGAGCATTAAACTCTCTTGAAATTGTTCAATACTCATCTTTAAAATTACAGTTACCAGTAGATTTGCGCAGGTTAAAATATTTGTTTCGCTTATTTTTTAGCCTTTTTAGGTTTTTTGTATACCAGGGGAGTTTGTGTATACGGGCGGGGCGTACGGGTACGATGTTGCAAACTACTGTAACGAAGCTTTTCCTTGCCCCGGTGCTTCTTCAGTAACTGCTGGGGTATACTCGCCGTGTCCAAGGTTCGTTTACAATGAATTTGTATTTCGGGGCACCTTGCAAATCGTTTTCATATAAATTCACTTTATTGGTAAATTCCCTAAACTATAATATAAAATGTATAAAATGTGTATCTATAATTCACTTAATTTCATTGCTTGCTTTATAATTCGTGATGGGCTAGCGGTCCCTCGTGTCCCGTTAGGAGCGTTCTGTTAGGGCGCCGTACTGGTCGCCGTCTAGGTATGTGTGAATGTATCTCGGTGACGCCTTGCGCCGGCGTGTTCCTATTATGGTTAGTGGCAGTGCTAAGCCTGCTGCGGCCAGCGTCGTATGCCCACGTATCTCTGTTGCGGCCAACGTCGTATGTACGCGTAGTTCTGCTGCTGCCAACGTCGTGCGTATTCGTGGCTCTACCAGCGTCGTATTTATGGGTGGCTCTGCTGCCCACGTCGTGTGTACGCGTGACTCTGCTGTGGCCAACGTCGTGTGTATGCGTAACTTTGCTGGCGTCGTGTGTATGCGTGACTCTGCCGCCGAGGCTTATGGCGATGGCGCGCGGGCTCGTGACGTTGTGGGCCTTCGCTTAGCGGGGAGCGAGCGTAGTTTAAGGCGTTCTAGAGCGGTCAAAACCAGCTTACCCACAATCCTCAACCCACGGCTCTCTCCTATGACGGGAACTGTCTTGCGATGGTCAAAACCGATACGCCTTTCAGATGCCCTTCAATTGCTGCTCAGGTGACAGTCGCAACTTTGCGCCCCGTTAGGTGAGATCCGTTAGCCTCGGTACAGTCACGTTGTTGCGTTTCACCTCGACTCACTCCTACTGCGGTTGCCGACGTACTTCAGCCGCGGATGACGTTTGGCTGAGCGCGGGATCACGATGCTGTGGAGCACGTTTGCTTACGAGGGAGCAAGCGTGATCTAAAGCGTTGTAGAGCGGTCAAAACCTGCTTACCCACAATCTTCAGTCCACGACTTTCTCCTATGAAACGCACTGGCTTGCAATGGTCAAAACCGATATGCCTTCCAGAGCGCTCCAATAGTAGCTCCGGTCGCAACCACAACCGCGTGCTGATTGACTCCTGTCTTCTCGTGTTGCCCTTTTTATAGCCAATGCAACGGTATTTCCCGCGCAATCCAGCGATGCAGAGCATAATTAACAACGAGATCGACTAGCTCCTCGCGAAGGGATGCATCGAGCCATCCTGCAGCCCACATAGCGCCCCGATCGTGTTAGCTAGGAAAAAGAACGGTAAGTGGAGGCTTTGCGTGGACTACCGGCAGCTCAATGCCAAGTCAGTTCCCGACGCATACCCGCTGCCAAGGATACAGTACATCTTGTACAAACTACGACAAGCGAAATATATAAGTAGCCTCGACCTGAAGAACGGCTACTGGCAAATACCGCTGGAATCAAACAGTCGCCCCTACACGGCTTTCACGGTACCCTGAAGCGGCCTGTTCCAGTGGCGTGTCATGCCCTTTGGTTTTCACTCGGCACCGGTTTGCGCAACGTTCCAGAGGGCGCTCGACCAGGTCATTGGGCCAGAAATGGAGCCCCATGCTTTTGCGTACCTGGATGATATTATCGTCATAGGCACAACTTTAGAGGAACACATCCGAAATTTAAGAGAGGTGATGTTACGACTACAGCGCGCCAACCTCAGGATCAATCCAGAGAAGTGTGATTTCTTTAGGAAAGAACTCAAGTACCTGGGCCACGTGGTCAGCGATAAAGGGATCCACACGGACCCAGAAAAGGTTGCCGCTATTCAGGAACTGAAGCCACCGACCAGCGCGAAAGAAGTACGCCAATACCTAGGAATAACCTCGTGGTACCGCCGTTTCGTGCCCGATTTCACCACTATAAGCCAGCCGCTCACCGCCCTGTTAAAGAAAGGCAAGCATTGGAGATGGGGAACCGAGCAGCAAGAAGCCTTCGACATCATCAAACGGAAACTCACTGAAGCACCCATACTTGCATGCCCGGATTTCACGAAAACGTTCACCCTGCAGACGGACGCGAGTGACTACGGGGGGGGGGGGGGGCAGTGCTGACACAGGAGTTAGAAGAGGGCGAGCGAGTGATCGCTTACGCCAGCCGGAAGCTCAACCAGGCAGAGGCCAACTATTCACCCACCGAAAAGGAGTGTCTGGCCATCGTTTGGGGAATCCGTAAGATGAGGCCATACTTGGAAGGCTACAAATTTAAAGTAATAACCGACCACATGTCACTAAGGTGGCTAAATTCCATTGAGAGCCCTTCTGGCCGCATAGCGCGATGGGCCTTAGAACTACAGCAGCACACCTTCGACATTGAGTATCGTAAGGGAAAGCTCAACCTGGTGGCGGACGCTCTATCTCGACAGCCTCTGGAAACATTACGATTTACCACGACGACGGAACCACAGTGCAAGTGGTGGCACAAGCGGGTCAGCGAGGTACGCACCAACCCGGAGAAATACGCCGACTATACGATACAGGATGGACACTTATACCGCCATATTCCCTGCCGGTCACACGACGAAGAGGCGGTACCATGGAAATTGTGTGTGCCCACACCACTCAGACAGCGAGTGTTACAGGAAAATCATGACATACCAAGCGCGGGACACATGGGTATCCGCCGGACAGTAGCACGATTCGCCAACCGATATTATTGGCCCGGTATGTTCCGTGACATCAGCCGGTATGTACGTCAATGCGAATCCTGCCAGAAATACAAGGAAACACAACAAAAGCCAGCCGGAAAGATGCTCTCACAGGTAGCCCAGGAACCATTTGCCACGGTCGGCGTCGACTTCGTTGGACCCCTACCACGGTCTACACACGGAAACACCATGTTACTGGTATTTTTCGACCGATTCAGCAAGTGGGTGGAATTGATCCCCATGAGGCGTGCTGCCGCAGACGGCCTTCACCGTGCTTTCAGGGAACGGATACTCGCAAGGTTTGGCGTCCCCAAAGTACTCATATCCGACAACGGCGCACAGTTCTGTAGCACGCTCTGGCAGCGCTACCTTAAGGAAGTTGGCGTACGACAACAATACACCGCACCCTATACTCCCCAAGAAAACCCAACAGAACGAGCAAACAGGACCATCAAACGGATCATAGCGCAGCTCACCAACTCAAAACATAAGCGATGGGACGACCTCCTCCCGGAAATTGGGGTAGCGATAAATAGTAGTGTCAACGCTTATACAGGCTACAGCCCAACTTTCCTCGTGCAAGGACGAGAGCCACGACTGCCAGGAGCCCTATTCGATGAAGTCAACGTTGGGACTCGCCGTGTCCAAGGTTCGTTTACAATGAATTTGTATTTCGGGGCACCTTGCAAATCGTTTTCATATAAATTCACTTTATTGGTAAATTCCCTAAACTATAATATAAAATGTATAAAATGTGTATCTATAATTCACTAAATTTCATTGCTTGTTTTATAATTCGTGATGAGCTAGCGGTCCCTCGTGTCCCGTTAGAAGCGTTCTGTTAGGGCGCCGTACTGGTCGCCGTCTAGGTATGTGTGAATGTGTCTCGGTGACGCCTTGCGCCGGCGTGTTCCTATTATGGTTAGTGGCAGTGCTAAGCCTGCTGCGGCCAGCGTCGAATGCCTGCGTATCTCTGCTGCGGCCAACGTCGTATGTACGTGTAGTTCTGCTGCTGCCAACGTCGTGCGTATTCTTGGCTCTGCCAGCGTCGTATTTATGGGTGGCTCTGCTGCCAACGTCGTGTATATGCGTGACTCTGCTCTGGTCAACGTCGTATATTTGCGTAGCTCTGCTGCGGCCAACGTCGTATGTAAGCGTGACTCTGCTGTGGCCAACGTCGTGTGTATGCGTAACCCTGCTGGCGTCGTGTGTATGCGTGACTCTGCCCCCGAGGCTTATGGCGATGGCGCGCGGGCTCGTGACGTTGTGGGCCTTCGCTTAGCGGGGAGCGAGCTTAGTTTAAGGCGTTGTAGAGCGGTCAAAACCAGCTTACCCACAATCCTCAACCCACGGCTCTCTCCTATGACGGGAACTGTCTTGCGATGGTCAAAATCGATACGCCTTTCAGATGCCCTTCAATTGCTGCTCAGGTGACAGTCGCAACTTTGCGCCCCGTTAGCCTCGGTACAATCACGTTGTTGCGTTTCACCTCGACTCACTCCTACTGCGGTTGCCGACGTACTTCTGCCGCGGATGACGTTTGGCTGAGCGCGGGATCACGATGCTGTGGAGGACGTTTGCTTGCGAGGGGGCAAGCGTGATCTAAAGCGTTGTAGAGCGGTCAAAACCTGCTTACCCACAATCTTCAGTCCACGACTTTCTCCTATGAAACGCACTGGCTTGCAATGGTCAAAACCGATATGCCTTCCAGAGCGCTCCAATAGTAGCTCCGGTCGCAACCACAACCGCGTGCTGACTGCCTCCTGTCTTCTCGTGTTGCCCTTTTTATAGCCAATGCTCTTGATGTTGCTAGCATAGTTCGTTGCGTTGCCATGGTTACGGTGGTGCTGTGGCGTGTTGCGGCAACTTGTTGCGCTAGTGATGTTTCTGACACTTGTTTGTGTCCCGTGTTGTGTTGGCAATGTTGCTAATCATGTTTTTACCCCCCCCCCCCCCCCCCCACTTCGGCGATTTAAACCCCCGTGTCTGCTACTTGGATCGTTACCTTCATTCTGTTCATCGTGATTTTGTACCTATCGGTTCGGAATTTCACCCGGGGGTTGCACCTCCCTTCGGCGATGTCGGTGAACAACTCTCGTACTTTGTTTGCCACCTCCGGGAATTGTTCTAGCGCTGGGCCCTCTGCATCCTCGGCGAGTATTATTGTTCGGCCGTATTCCGGTCCCTCCGCTGGGTTTGAACCAGGTTCTGCCTGCGGCGGCTTATGGCTGGGCTGGGCGCGCACTGTTTTGGCGTGTGTTTGTGCTACAGGATATGGCTGGTCGATGGTGGTGGTGGCATGTGGTCGTTTTCTGTTCGGTGCATGGCTGCGGCGAATCGTGGCTAAGATTTCTGCGCGTTTCCGGGCTGCCATCTCCTCCGTAAACTGCTGCTGTATGAGCCCAGGTCCCCCTTCTCGCCGTCCTGTATAGCGTAGGGCTCTTTCGATGCTTTCCAGCACGTATATGCCACAGTCGTTGTCATTGCTCTGCTGCGGCACGGCTAACTGTAAGTCCTGGGCCATGAGTTGCCAAATTACGAATGGGCTTAATGTTGTACCCTGTTGCCCGAACATGATCTCCAGTTCCTTCGCCCACGCGTCGATGACCGTGTCGGTGAGCCAGCGGCTTCCCTCGAGGGAACGGATATCGGTCGCGTAGAGTGCGATACCTCGTGGTCCCGGTGGGAAACTTATCTCCGGCCCTTCCTTCTCCTGCGCTAATTGCTCATCGTCCGATGATAGCTCGATCGTGTCGGCCTGTTTTATTGGGCTATGTGGCCGGTTGGCATTTCCCTTGCCAATTGTGGCGGCCTGGTCTACCCGTACCCTTCCCAGGATGTTGGTTGTTGTCGGTGGTCCGGTTGTTGGCATGTCGGCCTCGACCGAGGCAACCTCCCGTACTGCTGCGAGTGTGGCATTCGTAAACGAAGCAATTGCGCGTCTGGCTATGGATCCGGCGATAGCTGTGTTCGCCGTGACTATGCGTGCTGTCTGCGCGTACGAGACGGAAGCGCGTCCGGCGTTCGCTACGATGGTGGCTGCGTTTGCCGCAGCTATAAGAACGGCGTATACGGCTGCCTTGGGGCCACTGTCGGCGTCCTAAGCGGTTGCGCGTCCTGCGGGGCTAATATCGTCGGCGGTAGCGTTCGGGGCGTCTGCGTGTACCTGCATACCGGCGGCGCTGTCGTAGGCAGCGATCGCTGCTCGGTCTTGTTCCGTAGTACGCGTGCCGTTGGCGTCGGCGTTCGCAGCATTTGGTGGTGTAATGGTGCGTGCGACTTCAACGTACGTATTTGCGCGAGCAGTTGCACGCATGTTGTTGACGTCGCCGTCCGTAGTTTTCAGTGGTGTGATGTTGCGTGCGACGTCAGCGTACGAGTTTGCGTGTGTAGGTCCACGCGCGTTGCTGGCGTCGGCGCCAGTAGCTCCTTCCAGCAGCACGACCCTAGGGCGTTTTGCCTCCTCCTCCTCGTAGCGCTGGCGCATACGATTGGCGCTGTTGGATAATTTGGCGTTATAACTCTCCATTGTAGATTGTTGGTTTGTCAAGAAATTCGTAGCAAAAGAACGTGTTGTCACCTCGGTGGTTTGCGATAGAATGACCGGTGCTTGCTTATCCTCCAATCCTTGACATTAATTAATATATGTTTGTTTTCCCCTGAATTTATTTTAATTTCGATTGTGTTTATTATTTCCTGGTTTCGTGGTCTCTCCGGTCTCCGATGAATGGTGTGCCTTTAGTTCGGCAATTCTTGCCGTCTTCTCTTTCCCGCTATCGATTTTCCTTAGTTTGACAATTACTGGGGAGACATACCCCAGGATTTGGTAAGGGTCATCATACTTGGGTGCCAATTTCGCTGCAAATCCCTCCGCAGCCTTTGACAAGTGGTGCCCCTTGGCAAGGACCAATTCGCCGACTACGGGGGTCCATTTTCTCCGCCGTAGGTTGTAATGACGTGCTTGATCTACTGCTGCCCGCTGCATATTCTGCCTCACTATTCTGAAGGCCTCCTGCATTCTGTTGGACTTCTCCTCGGCCATAGCGAAAGCTGCACCCGTCCCAACGTTGACTTCATCGAATAGGGCTCTTGGCAGTCGTGGCTCTCGTCCTTGCACGAGTTGGGCTGTAGCCTGTAGAAGCGTACACATTACTATTTATCGCTAGCCCAATTTCCGGGAGGAGGTCGTCCCATCGCTTATGTTTTGAGTTGGTGAGCTGCGCTATGATCCGCTTGATGGTCCTGTTTGCTCGTTCTGTTGGGTTTTCTTGGGGAGTATAGGGTGCGGTGTATTGTTGTCGTACGCCAACTTCCTTAAGGTAGCGCTGCCAGAGCGTGCTACAGAACTGTGCGCCGTTGTCGGATATGGGTACTTTGGGGACGCCAAACCTTGCGAGTATCCGTTCACTGAAAGCTCGGCGGAGGCCGTCTGCGGTAGCACGCCTCATGGGGATCAATTCCACCCACTTGCTGAATCGGTCGAAAAACACCAGTAACATGGTGTTTCCGTGTGTAGACCGTGGTAGGGGTCCAACGAAGTCGACACAGACCGTGGCAAATGATTCCTGGGCTACCTGTGAGAGCATCTTTCCGGCTGGCTTTTGTTGTGTTTCCTTGTATTTCTGGCAGGATTCGCATTGACGTACATACCGGCTGATGTCACGGAACATACCGTGCCAATAATATCGGTTGGCGACTCGTGCTACTGTCCGGCGGATAGCCATGTGTCCCGCGCTTGGTATGTCATGATTTTCCTGTAACACTCGCTGTCTGAGTGGTGTGGGCACACACAATTTCCATGGTACCGCCTCTTCGTCGTGTGACCGGCAGGGAATATGGCGGTATAAGTGTCCATCCTGTATCGTATAGTCGGCGTATTTCTCCGGGTTGGTGCGTACCTCGCTGACCCGCTTGTGCCACCACTTGCATTGTGGTTCCGTCGTCGTGGTAAATCGTAATGTTTCCAGCGGCTGTCGAGATAGAGCGTCCACCACCAGGTTGAGCTTTCCCTTACGATACTCAATGTCGAAGGTGTGCTGCTGTAGTTCTAAGGCCCATCGCGCTATGCGGCCAGAAGGGCTCTCAATGGAATTTAGCCACCTCAGTGACATGTGGTCGGTTATTACTTTAAATTTGTAGCCTTCCAAGTATGGCCTCATCTTACGGATTCCCCAAACGATGGCCAGACACTCCTTTTCGGTGGGTGAATAGTTGGCATCTGCCTGGTTGAGCTTCCGGCTGGCGTAAGCGATCACTCGCTCGCCCTCTTCTAACTCCTGTGTCAGCACTGCCCCCAGGCCGTAGTTACTCGCGTCCGTCTGCAGGGTGAAAGTTTTCGTGAAATCCGGGCATGCAAGTATGGGTGCTTCAGTGAGTTTCCGTTTGATGATGTCGAAGGCTTCTTGCTGCTCGGTTCCCCATCTCCAATGCTTGCCTTTCTTTAACAGGGGGGCGGTGAGCGGCTGGCTTATAGTGGCGAAATCGGGCACGAAACGGCGGTACCACGAGGCTATTCCTAGGTATTGGCGTACTTCTTTCGCGCAGGTCGGTGGCTTCAGTTCCTGAATAGCGGCAACCTTTTCTGGGTCCGTGTGGATCCCTTTATCGCTGACCACGTGGCCCAGGTACTTGAGTTCTTTCCTAAAGAAATCACACTTCTCTGGATTGGTCCTGAGGTTGGCGCGCTGTAGTCGTAACATCACCTCTCTTAAATTTCGGATGTGTTCCTCTAAAGTTGTGCCTATGACGATAATATCATCCAGGTACGCAAAAGCATGGGGCTCCATTTCTGGCCCAATGACCTGTGTAGCATTATACGTCACACACTGTATTGTATCATTATATGCCACACCTACTGTAACATACTTGCGGCTTTACGCATAACAAATTCAAATATATTTTAGTAATAATCATATTACAATTATTGAACTAACCCAGACGGCACGGAATGCCGAATATGAGACACATATCACAGTTAATAAATTATAAATATAAACACACAACCCATTGTAATATACATACAAACATTCAACTAATTGTGGGAAAATACCAAAATATTCAAACTGATCTGCTGACGCTGCAAACTACATGTATACAAAGACTGTATACAAACGTACATGTATGCATAACCCATTTCCTATGTACTTATTTTTAGTTATTAGTATTAAGATATTTATTAATGTATAGGTTAAGTAAATTAGTATAAAAGACAATAATTTATTCAATAAAGAAGAGACTTAATGTCGCACAATCAAACGTGCAACGTCTTTCAATTACGAATATTTCATGGCGATCCTGCCAGCTCAGAACAAAAATCAGCACAACTGCTAAAACGTTCTGACTGGAGAAGATCCTGCCAGCTTGATCTTAACTTAGCTGAAAATTTGCTCATAAGCAAAATTCGCTAGATCTTGCCTGGACAGAGATCCTGCCATCTCACAAACAGCTCACTAACTGCCAAGAATTTGAAAAGAAAGGACTAAAGATCCTGCCAAACTAAAGTAGTCCTGAACGTAACAAGATACAATGAAAGAAGATATTTTACGCTACAAAGAGGATTCAAAAATTTTTTGCTAACATCATCAGGAGCTGAACAAATTAAAACCAAAATCATCAGTTATGAAAATTGGAGCAAATCAGAATCGAAGGATGACTGATCAAGTAAACGCATAAGCGAAGTGGAATAAAAAGGCAATAAGGAGAACGGATCAAATAAAAACGTAAGCAAGCTGCAATAAAAATGACGGATCAAATATAAGCAAAAGAGGTGGAATAAATGTTGGAAATCTTCAGCAACAGCAAATTAACGGCAAACTACATCCAGACTGACAAGGAGTTATAAATATTTAAGTATACATTTTTAGAATCAATTGAGCGGCCTCAGGGACGCTAAACCATTAGCAAAAACGAAAGTTTTTGCTTAGGATTTTTTTTTTCTCTCTTTAAGTAGGAAATAAAATTAATTGAAAATTCTTTTTTTAAACATTGAACAAATTTCCTTTAAAATATATAGAAAAACTGCACTATTTAATTTTGATAAAAAAAGTGTGTAGAAACAATTTCTTTTGAAAAAAAAAAAAAAATATAATATAAAAATTTACTTTAAAAGTAAAAGAAAAGTAAATTGGAATATTTATGACACTTCTATAACCTCTAGAGAAATCCCATAGAACATTTTAATAAAATTTAAAAATTTAAATTACTCTGTCCATTACTATTAAAATGCAAACAAACTCCTCAGACCTTCCTCTCTATTGGTGGGATGAAAATACCCGACACACTAGGGACCTACCCAAAGAACTAGAGAGTTTAAAGAAATTTTGGAAGACAATAGGTATGGAACGGGAACCCACAATTGAGGACATTATAAACCCCACTACCAGGGTGGAAGAAATAATGCGAATGATGAGGAAAGTGTTCCCCAACAATTCCAAATGTTAGGTAGCACCTGAAAAAAAAAATTTTATAAAACAAAAATATCTAACTTCCTATTAAAACCTTCAAGATGTCTTGGTGGACAAAAATATCCCAAGGCATTATGGTAGCCATAGCTGGCTACGAAATAGGAAAAGAAAGCTCTGAAACAAGAGATAACAAAATAATCAAGTATGAGCCATCAACTAGGGTAGATACAGAAAGTACTCCGAACATCCCGGATGTTTGGTTAGCAATTATAGGTTGCGTATTCATGCTATTAATCATCACAATAGCCATGATGCTCAAAAACTATATGAAGCACGAATTTAGGCAGGTAAAACCCGCCACAACTCGTATCTAACCCATTACCAGTACCAAACCAAAACTGAGGAAGAGCGATAAATTCAAACCCAAAATGTCACAATCGACAGTAAAGGTAACCCTGCCTAAAGCGAACAGCAAATCAAAAAAAATTAGCATAATTCCTTTGATGGCTCCTGACAAAAATAGTCATGAAGCAATAGGAAAATCTAGGACAGTGGAAGTAAGCAAAACCTAATAAAAAAAAAAATATATAAATATATACAAATAATTTTTCTACCCAGCCAATATTAACAACTAAAATGAAGAAAAGTCACAAAGAGAACCTATATTAAATATATATGTTAAAGCGCTATATAAATTTGCAATAAGACATGTCGCGCTAGTTTTCATCTTAGGATAGAAAAATGGTAGCGTAGGAAATACAAGAAACCTGATTGTAGATGATAAAATTGACTTAGGACAATTACTTATCAGGCTGTACACACGTTGTACAAATGCCGCCAATAGAGGACTTGGTATTTATATGAAAAACACAGTTGTCCTCAGGGACAAATTGGTGAAAAATAATTGATTATTTACTCGAGTAGGCAAATGTAAAACAATAATTGATAGTTCTCTAAAATAGAATATATGCATTAACCAAAGAGGTTGTGCACGTGACAAATCCCGGTATAAAAATAAAAATTAATTCTTCATAAAAGTTATGACGAGTCTGTCCTGGTGGCCGCCGCAGAAATCGCATGACAAATAAGATCAAATAAATTGCTGGAAAAATAAGAAAAATAAATTAAAAGATAGAATAATTTTGCATCCACTGTACCTTCTTTCCATTAACCAGCTAAACTACTACAACAAATACAAATTACCTCGCTCTTCCACCAGCTACAGCTACAAAATTTTCCGAATAAATAAATGTAACCCTAATAAAATAATATAACAATGAAAAGGTGTTAAAAATATGTATATAAATATGAAGTGTTTCAGCCATAAAAACAACGTTTATAGAAATCATAATCTTAGGAAAACTCCGATAAAATAGTAATAGGAAATATTTTTACGCTAAATAGAATTGAATAGTAGTAAGAAATAGTCTTATTTCAAAATCCCCAATAGATTAGAAAATATTAATAGCAAGGTTTCTTCTTCTCTAACCTTAGGTAAATAAATAATAAAAATTATTTCTATAGGAAACTGATTTGCATAAATTAATAAGTAATGGTAGAATAAATAATGGTAGAAACTATAAAAATAATTTAGAAATTAATAATAATAGCAATTATTATTAAGGAATTAATTTCTCTTGGAAATAATATAAAAATAAATATTCCAATTTACTCGATTTGTAGGAACATGCCGATTTTTAAGTGAGTCGACGACCGGCTGTGCAAAACAAATTTTAAAATTCTTTATATGAAAAATAATTATTACATTTAAAATCCGGCAATAAAACAATTGTATAAAATTTTAATAAAATAAATAAAATAAACAATATAAATAAAATAAGCAAAATTAAAAGATTTTTTCTTTCTCTACAATTTTGAAAAAATAAATGGACTTATACAAATATATATATGTAAAAAGTAACAATAATTATAACAATAAAAATAGCAAGGTCAACAGATCAAAAGAAAAGCAAACAACCTCTTTCACTACAATAAAATATCAAAACAATTGAAAATATGACAAAAAGTCTTATACAATTGTTCACAAAACAATTATATAACACTTTTTTTTCTAAGGTGGATGGTGTAGCATTATACGTCACACACTGTATTGTATAATTATATGCCACACCTACTGTAACATACTTGCGGCTTTACGCATAACAAATTCAAATATATTTTAGTAATAATCATATTACAATTATTGAACTAACCCAGACGGCACGGAATGCCGAATATGAGACACATATCACAGTTAATAAATTATAAATATAAACACACAACCCATTGTAATATACATACAAACATTCAACTAATTGTGGGAAAATACCAAAATATTCAAACTGATCTGCTGACGCTGCAAACTACATGTATACAAAGACTGTATACAAACGTACATGTATGCATAACCCATTTCCTATGTACTTATTTTTAGTTATTAGTATTAAGATATTTATTAATGTATAGGTTAAGTAAATTAGTATAAAAGACAATAATTTATTCAATAAAGAAGAGACTTAATGTCGCACAATCAAACGTGCAACGTCTTTCAATTACGAATATTTCATGGCGATCCTGCCAGCTCAGAACAAAAATCAGCACAACTGCTAAAACGTTCTGACTGGAGAAGATCCTGCCAGCTTGATCTTAACTTAGCTGAAAATTTGCTCATAAGCAAAATTCGCTAGATCTTGCCTGGACAGAGATCCTGCCATCTCACAAACAGCTCACTAACTGCCAAGAATTTGAAAAGAAAGGACTAAAGATCCTGCCAAACTAAAGTAGTCCTGAACGTAACAAGATACAATGAAAGAAGATATTTTACGCTACAAAGAGGATTCAAAAATTTTTTGCTAACATCATCAGGAGCTGAACAAATTAAAACCAAAATCATCAGTTATGAAAATTGGAGCAAATCAGAATCGAAGGATGACTGATCAAGTAAACGCATAAGCGAAGTGGAATAAAAAGGCAATAAGGAGAACGGATCAAATAAAAACGTAAGCAAGCTGCAATAAAAATGACGGATCAAATATAAGCAAAAGAGGTGGAATAAATGTTGGAAATCTTCAGCAACAGCAAATTAACGGCAAACTACATCCAGACTGACAAGGAGTTATAAATATTTAAGTATACATTTTTAGAATCAATTGAGCGGCCTCAGGGACGCTAAACCATTAGCAAAAACGAAAGTTTTTGCTTAGGATTTTTTTTTTCTCTCTTTAAGTAGGAAATAAAATTAATTGAAAATTCTTTTTTTAAACATTGAACAAATTTCCTTTAAAATATATAGAAAAACTGCACTATTTAATTTTGATAAAAAAAGTGTGTAGAAACAATTTCTTTTGAAAAAAAAAAAAAAATATAATATAAAAATTTACTTTAAAAGTAAAAGAAAAGTAAATTGGAATATTTATGACACTTCTATAACCTCTAGAGAAATCCCATAGAACATTTTAATAAAATTTAAAAATTTAAATTACTCTGTCCATTACTATTAAAATGCAAACAAACTCCTCAGACCTTCCTCTCTATTGGTGGGATGAAAATACCCGACACACTAGGGACCTACCCAAAGAACTAGAGAGTTTAAAGAAATTTTGGAAGACAATAGGTATGGAACGGGAACCCACAATTGAGGACATTATAAACCCCACTACCAGGGTGGAAGAAATAATGCGAATGATGAGGAAAGTGTTCCCCAACAATTCCAAATGTTAGGTAGCACCTGAAAAAAAAAATTTTATAAAACAAAAATATCTAACTTCCTATTAAAACCTTCAAGATGTCTTGGTGGACAAAAATATCCCAAGGCATTATGGTAGCCATAGCTGGCTACGAAATAGGAAAAGAAAGCTCTGAAACAAGAGATAACAAAATAATCAAGTATGAGCCATCAACTAGGGTAGATACAGAAAGTACTCCGAACATCCCGGATGTTTGGTTAGCAATTATAGGTTGCGTATTCATGCTATTAATCATCACAATAGCCATGATGCTCAAAAACTATATGAAGCACGAATTTAGGCAGGTAAAACCCGCCACAACTCGTATCTAACCCATTACCAGTACCAAACCAAAACTGAGGAAGAGCGATAAATTCAAACCCAAAATGTCACAATCGACAGTAAAGGTAACCCTGCCTAAAGCGAACAGCAAATCAAAAAAAATTAGCATAATTCCTTTGATGGCTCCTGACAAAAATAGTCATGAAGCAATAGGAAAATCTAGGACAGTGGAAGTAAGCAAAACCTAATAAAAAAAAAAATATATAAATATATACAAATAATTTTTCTACCCAGCCAATATTAACAACTAAAATGAAGAAAAGTCACAAAGAGAACCTATATTAAATATATATGTTAAAGCGCTATATAAATTTGCAATAAGACATGTCGCGCTAGTTTTCATCTTAGGATAGAAAAATGGTAGCGTAGGAAATACAAGAAACCTGATTGTAGATGATAAAATTGACTTAGGACAATTACTTATCAGGCTGTACACACGTTGTACAAATGCCGCCAATAGAGGACTTGGTATTTATATGAAAAACACAGTTGTCCTCAGGGACAAATTGGTGAAAAATAATTGATTATTTACTCGAGTAGGCAAATGTAAAACAATAATTGATAGTTCTCTAAAATAGAATATATGCATTAACCAAAGAGGTTGTGCACGTGACAAATCCCGGTATAAAAATAAAAATTAATTCTTCATAAAAGTTATGACGAGTCTGTCCTGGTGGCCGCCGCAGAAATCGCATGACAAATAAGATCAAATAAATTGCTGGAAAAATAAGAAAAATAAATTAAAAGATAGAATAATTTTGCATCCACTGTACCTTCTTTCCATTAACCAGCTAAACTACTACAACAAATACAAATTACCTCGCTCTTCCACCAGCTACAGCTACAAAATTTTCCGAATAAATAAATGTAACCCTAATAAAATAATATAACAATGAAAAGGTGTTAAAAATATGTATATAAATATGAAGTGTTTCAGCCATAAAAACAACGTTTATAGAAATCATAATCTTAGGAAAACTCCGATAAAATAGTAATAGGAAATATTTTTACGCTAAATAGAATTGAATAGTAGTAAGAAATAGTCTTATTTCAAAATCCCCAATAGATTAGAAAATATTAATAGCAAGGTTTCTTCTTCTCTAACCTTAGGTAAATAAATAATAAAAATTATTTCTATAGGAAACTGATTTGCATAAATTAATAAGTAATGGTAGAATAAATAATGGTAGAAACTATAAAAATAATTTAGAAATTAATAATAATAGCAATTATTATTAAGGAATTAATTTCTCTTGGAAATAATATAAAAATAAATATTCCAATTTACTCGATTTGTAGGAACATGCCGATTTTTAAGT
Source organism: Eurosta solidaginis (assembly GCF_040869045.1). NCBI lineage: Eukaryota > Metazoa > Arthropoda > Insecta > Diptera > Tephritidae > Eurosta > Eurosta solidaginis. The sequence continues at coordinate 125,774,342 of NC_090323.1, read as the reverse complement.
GAGTCGACGACCGGCTGTGCAAAACAAATTTTAAAATTCTTTATATGAAAAATAATTATTACATTTAAAATCCGGCAATAAAACAATTGTATAAAATTTTAATAAAATAAATAAAATAAACAATATAAATAAAATAAGCAAAATTAAAAGATTTTTTCTTTCTCTACAATTTTGAAAAAATAAATGGACTTATACAAATATATATATGTAAAAAGTAACAATAATTATAACAATAAAAATAGCAAGGTCAACAGATCAAAAGAAAAGCAAACAACCTCTTTCACTACAATAAAATATCAAAACAATTGAAAATATGACAAAAAGTCTTATACAATTGTTCACAAAACAATTATATAACACTTTTTTTTCTAAGGTGGATGGTGTAGCATTATACGTCACACACTGTATTGTATAATTATATGCCACACCTACTGTAACATACTTGCGGCTTTACGCATAACAAATTCAAATATATTTTAGTAATAATCATATTACAATTATTGAACTAACCCAGACGGCACGGAATGCCGAATATGAGACACATATCACAGTTAATAAATTATACATATAAACACACAACCCATTGTAATATACATACAAACATTCAACTAATTCTGGGAAAATACCAAAATATTCAAACTGATCTGCTGACGCTGCAAATTGTACAAAACTACATGTATGGAGTTATGCATACAAAACTACATGTATACAAAGACTGTATACAAACGTACATGTATGCATAACCCATTTCCTATATACTTATTTTTAGTTGTTAGTATTAAGATATTTATGAATGTATAGGTTAAGTAAATTAGTATAAAAGACAATAATTTATTCAATAAAGAAGAGACTTAATATCGCACAATCAAACGTGCAACGTCTTTCAATTACGAATATTTCACCTGGTCGAGCGCCCTCTGGAATGTTGCGGGTGCCGAGTGCAAACCAAAGGGCATGACACGCCACCGGAACAGGCCGCGTCCGGGTACCGTGAAAGCCGTGTAGGGGCGACTGTTTGATTCCAGCGGTATTTGCCAGTAGCCGTTCTTCAGGTCGAGGCTACTTACATATTTCGCTTGTCGTAGTTTGTCCAAGATGTGCTGTATCCTTGGCAGCGGGTATGCGTCGGGAACTGACTTGGCATTGAGCTGCCGGTAGTCCTCGCAAAGCCTCCACTTACCGTTCTTTTTCCTAGCTAACACGATCGGGGCGCTATGTGGGCTGCAGGATGGCTCGATGCATCCCTTCGCGAGGAGCTCGTCGATCTCGTTGTTAATTATGCTCTGCATCGCTGGATTGCGCGGAAATACCGTTGCTTGATGGGACGGTCGTCAGTCAGGATGATCTTGTGTTCGGCTACCGTCGTCACTCCGCTCATGGCCTCGAACTTTTTGAGTTCTACTGCCAGAAATTCTCGTATGCGATCCGCCTCGCTTTCTATACCACTATGTTCGTTGCTGGGTGTGTCGCCGTTAATTCCGTTCCTGACGTCGTACTTGCCGTTCCTCGTACTCGGTGGTGTTATATTCTGAATGGTCTCCGCCGTGGCTCCAGGAGGCGGTGTGTGCTGAGCAAGGGGTCTGGTTAGCACGAGGTGTCCTCCTCCACATGATATGGCTGCTCCTAGGCTCCCCAACGTATCTAGGTCAAGTATAATGTCGTCGATTACCCCGGGCATCACATGTAGGACTGTGTGCAACGACGAATCTCCGAGGCGTACCTCTGTCCTTACGGCATCGAAAATCGTAGTGCTGACTCCGTTGGCCATTGTTATTTCGATGGCCACTCTTACCCTCTCTCCGCTTCCAGAACTCACCACGTGATTCGCGAGGGTGGCTGAAACGAAGCTCCTTGAGGCCCCTGTATCGATAACTGCCTCCGACGATACTGCTCCAATCTGAGCTGGGGCATATAGGCGACCGTGTTCCTGGTACATGACTACCGCTGATTCGGCGCTGGGTTCAGTGGGCTCACCGCGCCTTGTCTTTGGTGAAGCCCTCCGTCGTTTCCCTGACGTCGACGGCAGCATTCAATCGTGCGTATATCGTTTCGACCGCACTCCCAACAAAAAATTTTCCGTGGGTTACGACATCTCCTTGCATAGTGTCCTTCTTGGCCACACCTTCTATATACCCTGCTCGGATCGAAAACCCGAGTTTCTGGTGGTGAGTGGCGCTGTACCCTCGGTGGCTGCTGGTGGGATGATCGTTCCGACTGCGGTGATGAAGCTGTAGTTTTGTCACCAACGACGTGTCTCGCTATTTCGCGACGTGATCCATCTGATGTCCGTCGCTAACCTTCGTGGATACCTTCATATTCCTCGGCGAGAGAGATGAGTTCTCCTAGGGTGTTGAAATCTCTTCAGCGAATATAGAGTAAATAATCGGGGTGGCTATTGCGGAAAATTCTTTCCAGGCGTTGCTCGTTGCCGTATCCGGCGTGTCTAATCAAGCTTTGTATCCCTAGGACATAATCTTTATATCTTTCGCAGACGTGCTGCCTTCGTTGCCGTATTTCGTCCTCGAGACGCTCGAAGTACCTGGTTGGTAGAAAGAAGCTTAAAAAGTCGCGCTTGAAGGTCGTCCAGTTGCTCCAGTGTACGTTGTTATTGCGGTACCATTGAAGAGCGGTGCCACCTAGCAATTCGGGCATCATTTTTGGGAGCAAGTCTACGTTTAGCGTATAGACATCGGCTAGTTCTTCCAGCCGTTCGACGAAAGCTAGAGGGTCCCGTCCACCTTCATATTTCACTGACCACTTTCTTACCTGGTCGATGATGGGTGCGAATATAACGGTCGGTGCCTGAGATGCACCGTTGGGTGGTACCGCTACTCCGGATGATGCGCACTGTTGTGGGGGTACTGTGTTCCTGGGAGGGATCGCAAACTGGTTGTGCTCAGCTGGTCTATCGGCGATATTCATGGCTCCGCCTCCGTTCGGTGGGATCGGTGTCTTAGACTCATTTTCCTCACTCGTGTTTGCTGTATTTTCCTTCCTATACGCGGCTTCTAAGGATAAAAATTGTGTGTGTATTTCCGAGTCAACATTTGCTTTTGAAGCCATGGCTGCTATGCGCTTTCTGATTTCTCGAGTGGTGCCTGTCTGCTCAATGCCCAGCTCCTGTGTAATGGATATCAGCTGCTCCTTTGAAATATTGTCTAGCCACGTGGTGTCAATCTGGTCGGCCATTTTTCTGTTAGGTTTCTAGTCAGGAATGTTCCTTCTGACGTTGTACGATTTGCAGGGTCCCTGCTCGGGGCCAATTGTAACGAAGCTTTTCCTTGCCCCGGTGTTTCTTCAGTAACTGCTGGGGTATACTCGCCGTGTCCAAGGTTCGTTTACAATGAATTTGTATTTCGGGGCACCTTGCAAATCGTTTTCATATAAATTCACTTTATTGGTAAATTCCCTAAACTATAATATAAAATGTGTATCTATAATTCACTAAATTTCATTGCTTGCTTTATAATTCGTGATGGGCTAGCGGTCCCTCGTGTCCCGTTAGGAGCGTTCTGTTAGGGCGCCGTACTGGTCGTCGTCTAGGTATGTGTGAATGTGTCTCGGTGACGCATTGCGCCGGCGTGTTCCTATTATGGTTAGTGGCAGTGCTAAGCCTGCTGCGGCCAACGTCGTATGTACGCGTAGTTCTACTGCTGCCAACGTCGTGCGTATTCGTGGCTCTGCCAGCGTCGTATTTATGGGTGGCTCTGCTGCCAACGTCGTGTGTATGCGTGACTCTGCTGTGGTCAACGTCGTATATTTGCGTAGCTCTGCTGCGGCCAACGTCGTATGTAAGCGTGACTCTGCTGTGGCCAACGTCGTGTGTATGCGTAACCCTGCTGGCGTCGTGTGTATGCGTGACTCTGCCGCCGAGGCTTACGGCGATGGCGCGCGGGCTCGTGACGTTGTGGGCCTTCGCTTAGCGGGGAGCGAGCGTAGTTTAAGGCGTTGTAGAGCGGTCAAAACCAGCTTACCCACAATCCTCAACCCACGGCTCTCTCCTATGACGGGAACTGTCTTGCGATGGTCAAAGCCGATACGCCTTTCAGATGCCCTTCAATTGCTGCTCAGGTGACAGTTGTAACTTTGCGCCCCGTTAGGTGAGATCCGTTAGCCTCGGTACAGTCACGTTGTTGCGTTTCACCTCGACTCACTCCTACTGCGGTTGCCGACGTACTTCTGGCCCGGATGACGTTTGGCTGAGCGCGGGATCACGATGCTGTGGAGGACGTTTGCTTGCGAGGGGGCAAGCGTGATCTAAAGCGTTGTAGAGCGGTCAAAACCTGCTTACCCACAATCTTCAGTCCACAACTTTCTCCTATGAAACGCACTGGCTTGCAATGGTCAAAACCGATATGCCTTCCAGAGCGCTCCAATAGTAGCTCCGGTCGCAACCACAACCGCGTGCTGACTGCCTCCTGTCTTCTCGTGTTGCCCTTTTTATAGCCAATGCTCTTGATGTTGCTAGCATAGTTCGTTGCGTTGCCATGGTTACGGTGTTGCTATGGCGTGATGCGGCAACTTGTTGCGCTAGTGATGTTTCTGACACTTGTTTGTGTCCCGTGTTGTGTTGGCAATGTTGCTAATCGTGTTTTTATGATGTTTCAGAGACTTGTTTGTGTCTCGTGTTGTCTGTAGTACTGCTCCTATGTTATGGGGTGGTGGTTTTGTGTGGGCCAAATTAATGGATTATATTTGGTCCTCACACTACTTCTAAAACGTTAATAAGAAAAATATCATAACATTTAGAGATTGATTTCGAATTGAAGAGACATTTCCAGTTTACATCCAAAAGCCTATCATTCAAGTCGTCAAAGTTAACTCCTCTGAAGTCATAAGTACGCGGTTCATTGAGAGAAACTGGGCTAAAATTTAGCACACCTAGAGTTATTGAGAGAGGAACTTGGTGCATGCCCGAGATACAGAGTGGAAATTCACACTCATCTAAATTGAAACTTAGGTTCTCGTCAACAAAGACAAGATCTAAAATATTATTCAGCCGGTTAGGCAGATAATTAATTTGGATAAGATTGACACTAAATAAGCTTTCAAGAAAATTGATCGCATGAGAATAATTAATATTAGTAGGAGTGAGTATACTTTTGTCTAAGAAGTTAGACCAAATAATTTTATTAAGGTTAAAATCACCCAGAATACAGAAATGGCTTTCTAAGTTCCTTTCACAGATGTTAACAATATTATCTACATGTGAATTATATAAATATTCATCACTATTAGGTGGAATATATGAAACACAGAAAAATACTTTACCAAAATCGCCAAAAATGCAGACACATAATTGACCCAGTAAGGAATCATTATTATAAAGTTGATTCATAGAAGAACGCAAAGTGCGTCTTATCGCTATTAAAACACCACCACCTCTGAATAAGCCCGTCTTATCGGAATCACGATCCTTACGATAAGTCTCAAACAAAAGTGGATCAAAAAATTCACTATCAAAAATAAGCCATGTTTCCACAAGTACAAAGACATCAAACTCACACCGTGACGTTGCTAGAAAAAAGTCCTTACTTATTGTACGCATGCCAGAGATATTTTGGAAATATATATTTAATTTATTCACCGCACAGGATGAAGAGTAGTTATTTATCTTTATAATATTATCTGAGTTAGTAGAACGACAGCTATTCTTTTTGTCGTAAACGAAATCTACTAACATTAATTCCAGCCGGCCACAGACTCTCATCTAAGAGTTTACTCAGATAATCCTCAGAGACACCTAACTTAAAATTAACACTGCGCAAATTCTCAAGATAGACGTCTTTTTGACAAGCAAAGAACAATTGAGATGATATCTAGGAATCTCAAAATTATTTACTACAAAATCAATAACATTATCAACAGAGCTGAAGGTTTAAATGCCGATAAATGCAGCCACCCCTTTTTTTTTGAAGACAACAGAAAGTTCAGTTGACGTGGAATTACTCCCAGTTAAAATATGCTTAGCTTTGACTTGTTTCTTGTTATGTGATGTTGTTTGTTTCGAATACTCAGCAACACGGCGACTAACATTAGCCGTGTTTTTTTTTACACGTAAACGTCTATACGCTTAAACTTTATATGGACTTTTAAGCGACAAACTTTAAATACACCTCTGAAATTGCTGCGCATAAAATTTGTCCTACCAAAGACTCTCTAAATATAAGATGGTAGGTAAATTGTAGAGTTCTAAAGCTTTGTGGAAATTGTGGGCCGGCTGTACGAGGAATTCACCATACCTTTTGCTATGCTGTCCGCCTCACTATAGCTGACTTTTTAAGGCTGTATAACTCTGTAATTTATTTTGCCTTTGGAAAAATTACCTATTTGAAAATAAGCTGGCTGAAAAATATTGGCATAACAGCTTAAGGTAAATCAACAAATGAAAATCTCAGCCAAGCAATTTGTAAAAAAAAGCTAAGTTGTCTATTTGTTACTTTCTCGATATAGGGTGTGTTCGAGCTGCAGCAGTGTTACTTTTTATGACAGCGGATAACGTTCTTCAGCAACATTTGAGCAGATGTGGCAATTCCGCGCGTTCGTTGAACGAAATGTTGACAATCTATTGATCATCTCTAGGAAATTAGCGACATTCCATCAACTAAGCAGCACTTTAGCAATACTACTGTTATTGTTTGGCTGCTCAAACACACCCACATTAATTGTGCATTAAATCTAAAATATAAAACTCAAAAATTACTCTGCTTGTTATGTCCGCAACATTTATTTAGTTCAAAGTCACAGCCAATAATAGCCAAAGCCATAATAATTTACAAGGGTCATCTATTCTTTCTCTGATTCAAAATCTGAACTACCAGCGCTACCGTCATCATCTCATTGTCATCATTGTCAGTAGTACCAAACTCGTGCCTGACACACAAAAATCGTTTCATTCAATAGCGCAAGTGAATGTACTACGCACTCACTACTAAGTAGCGTAAAAAATTCGCTTGCAGTCATTGCGTGAATGAGCTACCATTGAGCTGACACCGCATTGGCGCTGGCGCCATGCATTTTACACCACTAAAATTGCGCGAATGACCAGGCTCATGACTTTTTTAATCCAGATGGTGAAAACGAAGCTGGAGCAAAACGTATGGTGTATTCCTGGTGCAGCCGTCCCACTCTGTGGAGAATGAACGACTCTACAATGCTCCCTCTTATTAATCTACTCTCTTTGCCTCTACACTAATTCTATGTATTCTATGTGTGTCCACAATTCATCGCAACTGATTTAGCTATATGTTATACCAAAGAGAGTAGATTAATAAGAGGGAGCATTGTAGAGTCGTTCATTCTCCACAGAGTGGGACGGCTGCACCAGGAATACGCCATACGTTTTGCTCCTGCTTCGTTTTCACTATCTGGATTAAAAAAGTCATGAGCCTAGTCATTCGCGCAATTTTAGTGGTGTAAAATGCATGGCGCCAGCGCCAATGCGGTGTCAGCTCAATGGTAGCTCATTCACGCAATGACTGCAAGCGAATTTTTTACGCTACTTAGTAGTGAGTGCGTAGTACATTCACTTGCGCTATTGAATGAAATGATTTTTGTGTGTCAGGCACGAGTTTGGTACTACTGACAATGATGACAATGAGATGATGACGGTAGCGCTGGTAGTTCAGATTTTAAATCAGAGAAAGGATAGATGACCCTCGTAAATTATTATGGCTTTGGCTATTATTGGCTGTGACTTTGAACTAAATAAATGTTGCGGACATAACAAGCAGAGTTATTTTTGAGTTTTATATTTTAGATTTAATGCACAATTAATGTGGGTGTGTTTGAGCAGCCAAACAATAACAGTAGTATTGCTAAAGTGCTGCTTAGTTGATGGAATGTCGCTAATTTCCTAGAGATGATCAATAGATTGTCAACATATCGTTCAACGAACTTGCGAAATTGCCACATCTGCTCAAATGTTGCTGAAGAACGTTATCCGCTGTCATAAAAAGTAACACTGCTGCAGCTCGGACACACCCTATATCGAGAAAGTAACAAATAGACAACTTAGCTTTTTTTTTAAAATTGCTTGGCTGAGATTTTCATTTGTTGATTTACCTTAAGCTGTTATGCCAATATTTTTCAGCCAGCTTATTTTCAAATAGGTAATTTTTCCAAAGGCAAAATAAATTACAGAGTTATACAGCCTTAAAAAGTCAGCTATAGTGAGGCGGACAGCATGCAAAAGGTATGGTGAATTCCTCGTACAGCCGGCCCACAATTTCCACAAAGCTTTAGAACTCTACAATGTACCATCTTATATTTAGAGAGTCTTTGGTTATACCCTATGTCCATCAGACGGTTGTGTCTCCGCTTTTCGGTAAACCCTGTGGCTGTAGCTAGTTATTTAACCACTGCCGCTAGATGGGTCTCCTAAGCATTATCTAAGCGAGGATAGGCGTTTTTTTCACGCGCAAACGTAAACGTATATGCGTGTATAAAAAAACACGGCTATTATCAACAGCAGCAGAAGAATCGAAGAAACCATAGCCTGCTTGAATATCAGCTTCAGAAACAGCAGGAGAAGCAACAGCTTTAGCAGCAGCAGAAGAGCTCAACAAAGTAGCACTCGAAAAAGTATCAGCGCCAACATTGTTCTCCGCAGTGGCAGAGCTAGCTTGACTAGCACCTAAAGGTGATGAGATTTGATTGTTTGTGTTATCAGCCGACTCAGTGGCCAACTCAGCACCATTTAATTTTATAGCAACATTTCTTTGAGAGCGTAGATTGTATGGAATGTTGGTAGACTTTTCAGGTGGATTGCATTGAGACGAGTTAGTTACAGTTTTTACTCTTTAGATAGTTAATTTCTTTAGTTAAGTTTGATGTCATAGCAAAGAGATTCACTGAGATGTTTAAACAATTATTGCAGATAAAAAAAATGTTTTTGCAATTAATAAATATTTCAGAAGAATCATCAAATTCAACTTTAACACAATAATTATGAAACTTAGAGTCACATAATTTACAGGTAACACAGGTACCGACTTTAATGCGATTAGAACAGTCCAAACAAGTTATTGTTTGATGCGAAGACATAGTGAAAATAACTTAAAAAAGGGGAGCGAAAAGTAATACGTGTGCCCACGACAGTTGACAGTCAAACACTCCTGTTAGAAGAGGACCAACCGCCAAATGGTGCTGTGACTCGCACAGAGGAGCACCCGGCACAAGAGTCACGAGAGGCTTAAGGCGGCCTCGAATACTCTAAACCAAAAGGGCAAGGGGAGGACTACGACGTTAAGACGAATGTGTTGGAGGGGGATACACAGTCCAATGGTGCTGCGAGTCCTATAGATAAACTTCCAACACAGTAAAGTGGCGTCGAGCGAACTCCTCCTAACCCTTGAGGAAGGTTCGTTTGACGTGGCGCTGATCCAGGAGACGTGGCTCTCATCGGGAGGAAAGATTTCTGGACTTAGCGCGCGCGGGTTTGGTGTGTCTATGCGCAATCGGAAGCACGAGTGCGAGCTGTAGTAATGGTAAGGAAACAGCTGCATTCATATATGCTGCCTAATTACACCACTGAGGACCTCGAAGCGGTGGCCGTTGAGCAAAAGAATAAGCAGGCATTTATCCTGGCGTCCTGCTACATGGCCCATGCTGCGGAGGTTCCACCGGTGGAGCGCAAAAGGCTAGTACAGGAGGAAGGGCGCAAAGGGCGGTTGGTCATAGGCGCAGATACAAATGCGCACCACAATGCGTGCGGAGGTGCAGATACGAACGAGAGAGGCGAATCTCTATTTTGTTACATCCTGCAAACCAATTTGCAGATAGCCAACAGGGGAAATGTCCCTACATACATTGGTCCAACATCCAGCAATGTTCTGGATATTACATTGAGCTCCGAGCGTGATATATCAAAGTATGATTGGATGGTTCTTGATAGACCATCCTTCTCCGAGCATGCGTATATCAGCTTCAGCATCCCCATAAAGAGGGTAGAGAAGGGAGGAACCTTTAGAAACCCTAGGGCAACGAACTAGACTAAATTCCAGAAACATGTAGAAACAAAACTGGGACAACCCAAAGAGGTTTCCAGTGTGGAGGAACTGGAGGAGTCGAATGAAGGACGCATATGACTGCGTATAACAAAGCTTGCCCTCCAAGAAGATTCAGAGGAAAAGCAAAGCCGCAATGGTGAAGCAATGAGCTGAGTCTTCTAAGAAGACAGGTAAAAGAAATGTTTAAGCTCGCAAAGACCGTGGAAAGTGAAGCGTGTCGGGACGAGTACAGAGAGCTACTGAGGATCTACAAGCGTGAAATTACCAGGGCGAGGAGAAACTCATGGAAAAGTTTCTATACGGACAATGAGGGCTCCAGCGAAACAGCACGGTTGAAAAAAGTCCTAGCAAAGGGAAACATAGTCCAGGGACTAATAAAGAAAGAGAACGGGGAATGGTCACGTAATAGTGAGGAATCCCTTGAGGTGCTTCTCGACACACATTACCCATCGGGAGACGGTTTAGAAGAGCCAGCAGACATCACAAACACTTCGATCACGGAGCTAGTAGTGCCGGGCTTGGTGACCGATACCAAGATAAAATGGGCAGTGAAAACGTTTTCTAAGTTTAAATCGCCGTGCTCAGACGGTATATTCCCGGCCATGCTACAAGTTTCAAGTATGGCGGTCGTGGAATGGCTTAAAATAATATTCGATGGGTGCCTAAGGCTCGTGTAGCTTTCCTACCAAAGGCGGGGAAGACCGGTCACGTATATCCCAAAGACTATAGACCCATTAGCTTAACGGCATTTCTGCTCAAAACCTTTGAGAGGCTGATAGATGTGTACATAAAGTCCAACGTGGATAAAAAGCTGCTCTTCACAACACAGCATGCGTACACCAAAGGCAAGTCGGTAGACATCGCATTGTATAGGGTGGTAATAAGCATATAGAAATCCCTGGAATATAAGGAGTATGCTCAGGGAGTCTTATTTGACATTGACGGGGCTTTCAATAATGTTGCAAAATGGGAGATTATGGATGGTCTTAATTACATTAAATCGGCTACATGTTAAATTGCGGAAAGATTACATCACAATGGAGATTGTACGAGGCCACGAAATCAGTGGACAGAACACGCCGCAGGGAGGGGTGCTATCACCTCTGCTGTGGACGCTGGTCATAAACCAACTGCTCGAGCGATTCGATGAGGGACCCGTAAAACTTACGGCTTACGCAGATGACGCTGCAATTTTTATAAGTGAAAAATGCCTTCGAACGATTAGTTCTTTGATGGATCGGGCGCTTCGGGATATTCATACCTGGGCATCTAATGTCGGGTTGAAAGTCAATGCGGAGAAGACGGATATGGTCTTGTTTACAAAGAGGTACAAGGTCCCAAATTGGACCAGGCCTAAGTTAGGAGGGGTGACCTTACAGGAGAAACCTTGCACAAAATATCTAGGAATCATCCTAGACAGTAAGCTGTCGTGGAAGCTCAACGTGGAGGAGAGGGTCAAGAAGGCCTCAACGGCACTCTATGCATGTAAAAGACTGCTGGGTGTATGTGGGGCTTATCGCCCTCTCTTTCTCATTGGATTTTTACAGCAACTGTAAGCCCTATTCTATACTATGGAGTTCTTCTTTGGTGGAAAGCAACACAAAAAACAACATACCTCAAAAAATTTGAGGGGGTATGCAGACTATCGATACTTAGCATTACGGGAGCCCTGAAACATCTCCGACGGCTGCACTGTATACCATTCTGCACATTCCACCTGTAGACCTGGTAGCAAAGAACATAGCATTAACAACCGCAACAATCACAAGACGAATAGACTACCTGATTCCCTATCTGAGCTTCGAGGGAGATCTTAAGACCACAATAGAGGTGGACGGTTGGCGCAAGGGTGCGCAAATGGCGGACGAGGCGATATATGTGTACACAGATGGTTCCAAAATAGTGGAAGGAGTAGGGTCTGCGGTATATTGTGCTGATCCGGAAATAAGCAGATCCTACAGGCTACCGGATTACTGTAGCGTTTCCCAAGCGGAAATATTAGCCGCAACCAAAGCAATAGAAACCCTGGAAGAGAATAGCTTAAGCTGCAACCGTGTTAACTCTTATATTGGCAGTCAAGCAGCAATCAAGGCAAAAATCTCGCATAGCACAGCATCTAAATGCGTGTTAGAGTGTAAGCAGTCTCTGGGGAGAATCGGGACAGGGAGAAGCATACATCTATATTGGGTCCCAGAGCAGATGGGAATAGATGGGAATGAAAAAGCGGACGAACTAGCTAAAAGGGCGCATACCTTGAAGCTTGCTCCGTAGACGTCCCAATTAGACTGGGCGAGATTAAGCTAAGGGGAGAGGTGCACATGATCGACCAAGCGGGAAAGGCGTGGGTTCAAGCGCGGGGCTGTAAAGTCTCGAAGATTATGTGTAGGTCTTACAACCTTAGACTAACAAAGTTGCTTCTATGATTAAAAAGAGAGGACTGTAGACTCATGACGGGTATTCTGACTGGACACTGCCTTCTGGCGCCACATGCCTTTAAATTAGGCTTGGTCAGTGATAGCAGATGTAGGAAGTGCGGGTTGGAGGAGGAAACGATCGAGCACGTTCTGTGCTCGTGCCCTGCACTTGCCAGGCTAAGACTCCAGCTATTAGGAGTGATACAGCTGTCAGATCTAGAAGCAGCATGTGGCTTAAATCCTAGGAAGCTTCTAGTATTTGCCAAGAGGACGGAGTTATTTTATAACATAGGTCCTGGTTTTTGATAGGGGTTTTCAGTTTTGTCGTTAAAACAAACTTCTGGTAATATTACGGACTTAACCAGCCTATGTGAAGTCCGCATGGACCGGCCAGTTCGACCTAACCTAACCTAGGTAGATAATAAATATGTGAGTTAAATGAAGCCTTATGTTCTCAGATGAATCTTTCCAAAAAGAATATATTCAAAGTAAGAAATTTGACAGTGACATCCTCGCACGCTGATAATGCAGGAGCGCATTTTAAAACGAATCACGAATGTAGTTCTTATCGAAAAGCTCGTTTCCAAAGTCCTGTTTCTCACAATCATAAACGACTGTGGGACAGAAAAACCCGCTAGTCCTATGAGACGAATGCTTAAAAATACAGTTTAAATTTTCAGCAGTTGACGCTGCAGATGTGCAATATGGGCAAAGAAGGACCCTTCGATGTGATTATACAATATTGACATCAAACAAAATATGTTCAAAAGAGTTTTAATATACACAAAGTGAAGTGTATCGCGATATCCCAGATTATTTTTGATATCACAGTATCACAGTCAGCATATTATATCTTCGTCTTGTTTAACTTAAATTTGTGTACAAAAGGACTTTTAATGACGAGCTTGTTGTCTATACCATACTTTGCTAATGGATTGACGCTCCCGGCTATAAAAAAAAAATTCTGATGATATCCGTATTTTGCAGCAGGGGAAGGCACCTCCTTTGATTTGCTTGAACAGTTAGGGTAAGACTTGATCTCCCTTGGTGCTCCCAGTTGGTGTCAGTTACCCCGATACACGATAATTGGCGTCATGAGAAAAGGCGAAAATCGCCCTTAAATGACAATTGTTCAATTTCACAAGTATCTCGAAATTCAGGTTTTGCAATAAATTTTATAAATTTAAACTTCCTTACAACTCTAGAACCTGTTAATAAGCGAAAAAACAAAAATAAATTCCTAGTTTTCGTCAGCCACGAAGTGAAATTGCTAGTTTTCGCCAGTCACAGAACGAAATTGCTTGTTTTCCTCAGCCATAACTCGAAAGTGTTCGTTTTCGTATGATCGTCGATATATAGATGCAATAAGAAAAATAATCCCAAGTTTTTTACTCTTTTCTATAGCTGATTTTGACAAAATTGTGAATGGGCTAGACCTTCAGGGACCAATATTTTTACATGAACCACCATATCGTATCGAATTTTCCAACAACACTGGTGGATTAATTGAATGCTCAGGGCACGGCAGCCCACCTCCAGAGGTAAGTTTACATTTGCATATTCTTTACATAAATTATATGGGCAACACAGTCCTATAAAAAACACAAAAGTACAAATATCTGGGAAGTTATGCTATTTCTCTATTAGGCCCCGTCGAGTAAAACGTGAATCAGAATGGGACACTTCGAGTACGGGTAAAAACTGGGTTTTCGCACATTTACGCCCTCATACGTCTGTAAGATATGTAGTTAGGTAAACAAAAAAATGCAAGGTGCGATATACCTCCGAAGGGATTTAAGCCGAGCTTTCCTTCCAATTTGCGTCATTCTCCTTTTACAATTGGAGGGACGGGACACTTACGGTCAAAAAAAAGCAGACGAAAATTTGTTCCTCTCACAGCATTTTTACAGTCACTACAGACACGCAACGAAAGTATTTAGTTCTTCTGGTGAACGTTGATAGTAACTTAGCTCATTAGGTGGTATGTTAGGACGAGAAAGTTAGAAAGTCCCTAGCAGTTTTCGTAAAAGAAACGGTATTTAATAAAAGTAAGTGTTATCTTTAAAAAGAAAGTTAACATAATTGTCTACAAACTGCAAAAAATCCGAAATATGAACAGCGTAGGGGATGATCTTTGCAATGAATCATCCCTTTGGAGATTTTGGATGAAAAATATGGAATCGATGACTTTATCCCCTCGTTCTGGGAGCTGATGAGTTCAACTGAACGCGTTGAAAGGGATAGCATAAAGATAGCTCTTCTGAACACATTTACAACTGCTGCAGAAACTGCCACGGAGTTTAAGGATAGTATAAACATGAAAATTAGAATCGCAACGGTAAAAATAATTGAGAAAAAATAAGTTGATGACCCGTTACAAGAAAAAACCCCGCTTCTACCATAAAAAGCGATCCCGCAAGCTAAGCTGGTATTACGAAAACATAAATAGGACAGGGAACGGATAGCTACGATTTATATTCTCTTATGAGAGCAAAAAAATGATATTAAGTAAAGGTTCGCGATGCGTAGTAAATCCCAAAATTACAGGAAGATTGAGTCACAACTGCGCTAAGGTAACTGTGAAGGATTCTCCGTATGTAATAGCGTGGTACGCGATTAAAACATTAGGAGTTGCTTAGATTTTGTTCATGGAGTGTTACGCCAAATCCACCGCCTACATAGGCTGCATTCAAGACGGCCTTCCACTAAGTATTGGGGGGCTAACCGAGCACAGTAATCTGAACGTTGTTGTAAATCCATATTTTTGTATTTTTGGGGCTAAGCCCGCATTACAAGTCTTAATTGTATTGAGAATAGTTTCTTTTTTCGCAGTAGGTAACAGCTTGGCGGGGGACGGTTTTTTTTGGTAAGAAGCTAGAAGCTGGTTTTATTTTAGCCAGGGAGCCAATTAGTTGGTTTACCTGTTTTGATAGGCAAACCCTCCTTGGGGGAATTCCAGGGAAATCGTTTTTTTTTGCGGTTTTCATGTTTAGCCTCACGGATTTATTCTTGTTGCGAATTCCTCTTCACCTTAGGGTAATTTCTAGCTTTTGAATTTCTTTCGTTGCGTTTTTTTTGTTTTTTTTTCTTTCAAGTTCACTTCAATATATTAAAAAAAAAACCGGGAGGAGGAAGATTTCTATTGAGGTAATCGGTAATTTTGATTTCCCAATCCCCTCCTTCTTTCTTTTTATTCATTTGACCCACTTGTAATCCTGACTTAGGTCTGGTTGAACAAACCAGATCTTCCCCGTCACTTTTGTCGGCGCAAGGCACTCGATAATTTTTTTTTCACTTCAGCTTTTGTGCACTTTTCAACCCCACTTTGGGGTTTTTCTTCCTTTTTTTTTAAACAAATTTGTTGACCGCCATAAAGCCCGAAAGAAAATTGGCCAACGCTAGGCATTTGAAATCAGATTATTCCCTTATTTTCCCCGTTAATGAACATTCTTTATGTACATATGTATGGATATCTATATATAAAATTTTTAGCACTGCTCTCCTAGATGCGGCGCCTCATCGTGGAATAAACCGGTAAGTTATAGCATATAAACATTATACCCATAATTAAGTATATACATATACATACAATTTTACATGCATAATTTTTTGCAT
Source organism: Eurosta solidaginis (assembly GCF_040869045.1). Taxonomy (NCBI): domain Eukaryota; kingdom Metazoa; phylum Arthropoda; class Insecta; order Diptera; family Tephritidae; genus Eurosta; species Eurosta solidaginis. Next base: position 125,758,303 of record NC_090323.1, on the reverse strand, counting down.
GTTTTTCTTATTATACGTTTTTTTTTTGCTGCCTGTTGGAATACTAAGAGATGGATTAGTTTGGGTGATTAAAAACCCAACAGAGGCAGCCGTTGAACTAGAACCACTACCGAAAAATAATCGGAGTTATGATTGCATACCGCCGAGACTCACCACCGCAGGTAGTATCGTAACAATGGCGCCCAACGGAATAGCCCAAACTTTTTCTAAAATTTTACCTATTTGTATTCTCCCTAACCCCTCCCTTACTTGTTTCTCTCTGCCTACGTATCTATCGATTTTCTTTTTCTATCGATTTTCTTTAAAATTTCCTCACCCATCCTTCAGATTCTCGACATTTTAGGGTTACAGCCGCAGCGCAGTTTTGACCCGTCAAAACTGTTAGTGCTGTTATAACAAAAAGGGGGGTTTATCTGCCCGGCATTGGTGGTACCTTGCAAGGACCTCAGCGCTGTTGCAAGTGGAATCCTGATATCTGGCGTATATAAAAGGGGGGGGGGGGGGGGGGGGGGGTGGTAATATTCCAGTTTCGACACTAAGGGAAATTTAGCTGACGGTGGCTTTGGACGGATGACAAACATACGGACCTAGCTAATTCATTACGGCCTTGCTAAGGTGCAACGCCGTAACACACCGAAACTTTAGAAGTTTTTTTTGTTTTATAAGAAAATATATTTTATACCACTTTACACATCGGTTGTATATACATACGTGCTACGTGTATAAGTCTACATTAGGGTGGTTTTGCAATACAGGGTAGTTTTTTTCTCCGAAATTTGTATGTGCTCACTTCTAGAAATGTTCTATCTATATATATAAAAATGAATTGCTGTTCGTTAGTCTCGCTAAAACTCGAGAACGGCTGAACGGATTTATCTTATCTTGGTCTTGAATTATTCGTGGAGTAGGTTTAAAAGGTGAGAAAAATTCTAATACTTGCCGGGAAAATACTCAAAACAGCATATTTCCTCGAGATATAGGCCAAAACGTGGACCCGGGTACCCCTAGAGTGTGTTTATAGAATATGGATATCATATGAAAGCTGTTGATGAGTGCTTTAGTAGAGGGTAATTTTCATACCCCTGGGTGACTAGGGTATCGAGATATAGGCCAAAACGTGGACCCGGGTACCCCTAGGGTGTGTTTATAGAATATGGATATCAAATAAAAGCTGTTGATGAGTGCTTTAGTAGAGGGTAATTTTCATACCCCTGGGTGACTAGGATCTCGATATATAGGCCAAAACGTGGACCCGGGTACCAATAGGGTGTGTTTATAGAATATGGATATCAAATAAAAGCTGTTGGTGAGTGCTTTAGTAGAGCGTAATTTGCATACCCCTGGCTGACTAGGGTCCCGAGATATAGGCCAAAACGTGGACCCGGGTACCTCTAGAATATGCATATCAAATGAAAGCTCTTGATGAGTGCTTTAGTAGAGGGTAATTTTCATACCCCTGGGTGACTCGGGTCTCGAGATATAGGCCAAAACGTGGACCTAGGTACACCTAGAATATGTGTATAGAATATGGCTATCAGATGAAAGCTGTTGACGAGTGCTTTAGTAGGGGGTAATTTTCATACTCCTGGGTGACTAGGGTCTCGAGCTATAGGCCAAAAAGTGGACCCGGGTACCCCTAGAATCTGTTTATAGAATATTGATATCAGATTAAAGCTGTTGATGAGTGCTTTAGTAGAGGGTAATTCTTATACCCCTGGGTAACTAGGGTCTCGAGATATAGGCCAAAACGTGGACCCCGGTACCCCTAGAATGTGTTTATAGAATGTGGATATCAAGCTGTTGATGAGTGCTTTATTAGAGGGTAATTTTCATATCCCTGGGTGAATAGGGTCTCGAGATATAGGCCAAAAAGTGGACCCGGGTACCCCTAGAATCTGTTTATAGCAGGCATGCTTAACCAACGAACCGATATCATTTCGTTACGATAATCAACGATAATAAACGAAACAAAGTCATTTCGATTCGTTTATTAACGTTAAGAACGTTAATTTAACGTTAATTTGACATTATTAACGTTAATAAACGAAACGAAATGACTTTGTTTCGTTTATTAACGTTAATTATCGCAACGAAATGATATCGGTTCGTTGGTTAAGCATGCCTGGTTTATAGAATATTGATATCAGATTAAAGCTGTTGATGAGTGCCTTAGTAGAGGGTAATTTTCATACCCTTAGGTGACTAGGGTCTCGAGCTATATGCCAAAAAGTGGACCCGGGTACACCTAGAATGTGTTTATAGAATATTGATATCGAATGTAAGCTGTTGATGAGAGCTTTAGTAGAGGGTTATTTTCATACCCCTGGGTGACTAGGGTCTCGAGATATAGGCGAAAACGAGGACCCGGGTACCCCTAAAATGTGTTTATATGTTGTTTATATGTGGATATCAAATGTAAGCTGTTGATGAGTGCTTTATTAGAGGGTAATTTTCATACCCCTGGGTGACTATGGTCTCGGGATATAGGCCAAAATGTGGTCAGACGGAAAAAGCCTATTAAAATGTATGCAGATTGGCCAAATTTAGGGCAGGACAACGTCTGCCGGGTCTTCTAGTTAGATATAAAAATGCAATTGTAAAAGTTTCGGCACAATCGGAATTCGCCTTCCCGTGCCTAAAGAGCCTGGAAGTTTGACAAATTCCCAATTTTTACCGAAAACTCGAAAATTTTTTGTTTTAACCTGCGATAAGATATCCGCATTGCAACAGGTGTATTAATATAAGAAATAAAATTTAATAGAATCTAAAGTATATAATAACATGTCTTCTCTAAAACTGGACAGTTGAAAAGATATTTAGCATTTAGTGGACAAAGATTGTTACCTGGTATGGTATTTCGCTGTTCCTCACAATTTCGAAAACAATTTTACGTTTACTGATATCTTACCTTATCCGTAATCAACCGATGCACTTAAGTATCTTTATTTATTATAATAGATGTTCGGCCTGAGTGCGTCGTAAACCGGCAGTGGGTAGGCGCACAAGGGTCGATCTTGGAGTGGATGGTTCGCTCAAAAGAAATAAAGGAAACAAACGCACAGAGGATTTCCTCGTTATAATAATGTTTTATTAAGAGTGTTAGGAAATATAGAGTGGATACAATATTACCTTGGTGTTGAACGTGACGGTGGCGATCTTGGGCGATGTGTGCTGGTTGGCGGTCAATCGAAAAAGAGACCGGTTAACCCGTTGAGGACAACCGCTAAGCCGCGAAAAAGTCCTCTGGTATTAAGGAGGGGAAAAAAGCCACATACACAACAACCCCCACACATACGTGCATGGGTGCTGACAACCCGCACACACACGTGCACACACACGGCGGTCAATCGAAAAAGAGACCGGTTAACCCGTTGAGGACAACCGCTAAGCCGCGAAAAAGTCCTCTGGTATTAAGGAGGGGAAAAAAGCCACATACACAACAACCCCCACACATACGTGCATGGGTGCTGACAACCCGCACACACACGTGCATGCGTATGAAACGCATGCATGTGCATGCATGCACACAAATGCGGCGTGAGTGTGGGTGGCTGGAAATATTATTAAAACGTTAGGGAGGGGCGCCGTCAATCAGAGAAAAGTTAGGCATTGGGCCTAAACATGCCGCCCCCCTTGCGGTACGCAACATCACAGTCCGCCAAGGATCACCGACCGTGAAGAAGAGAAAAAAAATAAAAAACTTATAATTAATTATAACTAACTTAACATAATGCCGGCCAGTCCGCCGGCTTGGCGGCACGCAAAATGGTTTGCGCAGTGTGGGAGCTTGGTTGCTGCTGCCTCGGTCATTCACCAATTTTCCCGTTATGGTGTAAGGCGTGAGCCAGGTTTGCCTAGAGCTAGGGATTGCGAAAAGAAGTAAGAAGATATACGTGTTCATATTTCTTGCCGTTTATTACAAATTCATTGGAAATTCTATGCTCGTGAATTTTCTATGAAGAAAATTCAATAAAAAATAACTTATTGTAATGATACAAGCTTTTAAGACGCACACCTCCATTGTGAATTCATACAAGTGGCGAATTTTCGATAAAACGTTCACAATAGTGAACAGCGAGTGAGTATTAATATGTTTTCTGTATACAAACTTAAAGGAAAAGCTGATTTGAAACAAATGTGCAATTCATGGCACTTCAATTTAATAACGGCGAACACAGGAAAAAGAAACCTTTCTTCCATTCTCTGGCCCTTCGCGACAGCCGTTCTCCCTGTCAGCTATGATTTGACACGTAGAAAGATTTTTCACTTGTACGAACTCACAATGCACACCTCTTGCGACTGTGTACAACAGAAATTCAATAAAATAAAAAGGATAAAAAGTGTAAAAATTCATGTATTTCGGTCGTTACCGAACATTTTGCTGTTAGGCCTTCGCTGTGCCCGAGAGTACCCAACCGAAGATGGTACTCTGAGCTAACAAAGGGCCAAACGTGGTGGGCAGAATCCCTGGGAGTATTATCTCGGCATATACATCTGTGCCTAGGACGAGGCGGATCGGGGCGGATGAGTAGAACTGTGGATCCGCCAGACGGAGATGTGCGTACGGGGATGCGATGGCGCTGTCGACGCTGGTCGTGGGGGCCATTCGCCGAAAATTGGACACGACCGCCGCATGGGTTGCAATTCGTTTATTTTGGCCGTGTCTTCCTCGTATGCGCAGTAGGCATCCTGCTTGCCCGCCAATGTTGCTGGCAGGGAGTTGGAGCTCCTGGGCGAGCTCATATGCTATCACGGTGGTGGGGGAGCATCCGTCAATTAAGGCCCGGACGAGGTGTAGCCGCCCCCCAGCTTCTATCTTCACGACCGCGGTGGGTGTGATCGCTACCGTTGGTATCATGGTGGCGGTGGCCGCTGGATGCTGGGCTACGAGCCCTGACCGGAAGGTGGACACGGTGGTGAGCTGCAGGGTGTTGCCTCCGTCGCTGCGATCTTGTGGATGATGTCGTTGGTGCAGGCGAAGAGGCCGTGTCTCCGCTCTGCGGTCGCGCGAATGTCGTCTCCGTTGGGGGTTCCTGGGTTGCCGGCGAAGAGACCGGGTCTCCGCTCGGCCGTTATATGTATGGCGCTGGGCTGTCGCTGTCCCTTGTTGGAGCCGCTTCCTCTCGTGCTGCAGAGGTGGTCGAAATGATTTGGCTGTAGGCGTTATGGTCGGGCGAAGAGACCGCGTCTCCGCTCCGATTCGGCTGGCATCTCGGTTTCGGGGTGGACGAAGAGGTCCAGTCTCCGTTCCAGCGTCCGACGCATATAACGAGATTGAGTCGTCTATCCGCTCTCGGGGTGAATCTAGCTCCTCTTCCACTTGGGCGCTCCATGGCTTGGAGCGGGCTTCTCGTAATAGCTGCTCCTCTTCGTCGATTGAGGCGATGTGCAGCATCGTGTGGTGCTTCTCGCCGCACCGTTTGCATCGCCCTTGGCTTGGGCACGCGTTCGCGCGGTGATCAGGCGCCAGACAATTTCCGCAGTAGCTTTCGCGAATGGTTACGTAGAGGCGCTCTTCTGGCCTTTTCGCCCGAAAGGTTGGGCACAAGCGGATAGGGTGTCGCTCAAGACACACTCGGCATTCCGACGAATAACGCGCTGCGTTCGTGGCAGCATTACGTTTCAAAGCGGCAAAACGACCCATTTTCCTGAAAGAAGTGCAATATGTTTGACTGGGTCTAGTCATTCTCGAGATGCAGGGGCGAGTGGTCCCTAGTTGTATTATTGGGGATTTGGGAAATTTTATTAGCGCGCGCATAAGGGGAAACATCTGTCGCTGCATAAAAAAAATATTCATATGTGGCGTGCATTATATGCATGGCCTCTTTCCCCGTACGTTATGTGCCTGGGTCTTTAGTGCCTTATTTTGTTTATTTTGTGTCACCCGGTAGCGTTTTAGTTGGCCACGGGCACACTAGTGCTGCAGAAAATGAGCATTTACGATTTTCGGTTCGCACATTCTGGTACCGAACCGGGTAGAAAGTGTATAGCGTGGGTTCGGTTGAGTCGCTGTTATTTGTGTTGTTGGTGCTAAAACCCAACAACTTTCCTGCCCGCTACAAAAAAAATGTTTGGACGGCAAAATTTTATCCTATATAAAGAAAAAATATAAAATCTTCGTTTTGGACGGGGTGAAAAATTTGTCGAATGAGCCATTCTTTTGTATTGCCCTTCGATTATTTGTTCAGCTTTTCACAATTACGCTTGTAGTTCTGTTTTATTGATGGTTTTTACTAAAAGGTAGGGTTCCCGAAGTGTATTTGGCTCCAATACCGATTTGCCAGAAACGGGTTTTTGGGTACCCGTTTGCATCTTTTTATGCATCCCTAATACAATGTACATTTAAAAACTCGGCATATATATGTACATACGTTGGGACAAGTATATGGGCAGTAAGTGCACGGACTTTAGCACTTCATTGATAGGTGGATAAATTTGTTGACCCGTTTTAATTTCCTACTCCCACTGAATACTGCTATCATTAGGTCAATGTATTGATTTTTCGAGTATCCCCAAATAAAGTTCCAAGGTGACAACAACCCAACTACGCAATTTTGCGAGCCTTTCTGTGAAGAAAAAACTCAATTCTAACAAAGGAATCGTAAGTTCTTTGTTTTCAAAAAGATGTTTCTTCTGGTTATGATAAGCTGATTGGTATATCTGCAATTATTTTTATTGCGCAATTTTATTTGCAACTTCTCGTTTCGGAAAGACAAGAAATAACTAATAAGAGAACTTACAGACCATAGTACATATAATATATGCATGTTCGCAAAATAAATGTAGGATTGCGCTACTTTCATCGGTTTGTGTGCACAATTCTGAACGAAAATAAAGTTTAAAAGTAAGATAACATGTCGGTGGTTTTATGGCAGTATTTTTGGCACATGGGAAAAATCCACCACTACCAACATTTTCATTACTTAAAGTCCGCGCACTGGTATAAGCATACCAGCGGCAAAGGCAGACACAACGAGAAAAAAAATACTCGCGAACATGGATACATACCTATGTATATAACGTAAATTCCACAGAATTGAAGCAAACGGTAGATTGCTTCATTCTTTTCATTTTTACGCGTGATGGAGTAAGGTTGGCTAAACATGGTAAGTATGGTAAATTCTTAAATTAATTTTATTAATGACAAAGATTTTCTTTTGCTTCATCGTACTAATTAACTTTCTTGTATTTCTAGGTGGATGATTGTGTAGGTCCAGGAGCCGGTGTTGTATTGGATTTCGTTTCAATTGCAGATATACCGGCATCGCAAAAGGGGTTGCTCCAACTGCGGCGTCGGCCGCGCTGTCAGTTGTCACCCGTTTGCGATGCCCATTTAGGCATGTACTAATGGATTTTTTCTTTCTTTTATTTGCAGGTTGATGGTGTGAAAAATATTAAATCCTGTTAGCGAAGGCACTGGCTACTTACTCGCCCCTAAATTATGTGGGAACTTTTGGTGAATGAATCAGCGGAAAATTTACCATTGCCGGCAGACTACATAATTTTTCAAGCAAATTATTTGATTTGAGCGGAACCACGCGAATGATTAGCTACGTTTCGATCCGACAATTGCTCCATCCAGGCACACCAGCTGCGGTATGGCCAATATGGGCGCCTCGCTACGAATTATCCCCTTTTTGTTTTTTTTTTTGTCGCGCTATACATAACGACCCGCCAATTGCCAATGTAAGGAATATCCAGGGGTCTACATAACGATAAGCCACAAGAGCCGGCATTGCTCTATTAACTCCTTCACGTGCAAGGTGGTTTATAAAAAGTTTCTTATTATTTTCCATTTGTTATGGCGCATGTACTTCTTTGGGTGGCATGGGTGATAGCTGTTGCTTCCCCTTCAGCATGGGCGCGATTAAGAAATTAATACAAAAATAGTTAGGTGGTTGATGGAAAATATAATACCATTACTGCAAGCAACTATATGAATTTGGTCTAACGACAAAAAGCTTATGGAATGAGATAAAAAAATGTATCTCAAACAGGAAATTTTAAATTATGAATCTCGAACCAGTAATATATTTGTTCAAGTGGGCACGGAAGTAGAAGGATTGTTGGGTTTTGCGGAGTAGTATAAATGGTTACTGCATACCTGGCAAAAAAATCGAACCTGGCAGTGGACGCTTCGCAGGTGTTACACATAAGCACCTTTCAATTAGAGCCTGAAAAGTGCCTATTTATTTGCTTATATTGGTCAAGACAATCGTGCTCGCGTGCTATTTCCTCGAATATTTCTTTTTTGCTGTACACAGTGAGAGTATTTTACGGGTTATAATTGACTTGCAAATTAGGTAAAAAAAAATTTGCCACAATAGTTCGGCAACAATCACTCCCACCGATCAAATAGCACCTTTAATGTTGTGGTTTTTTTTTTTTTTTTTTTGAGCTACGAAAACGCACCGGCGATATATATCTAACGTTGCCAATGGGGAACGTAGCATAATCACCTCCGTTAGTCATATGATAGAGTTCCTACTTAAAGAGTGCAACAGTACCGTACTCATCCAGCAATATATGCTTTGGTTCCATATTGTGAGAAACTAAGTTGTGTTTGGAAAGTTCTCCAAGTGCGCGTACTGGCTACGAGTGGCTCTGCTAATACGGGTCCAGATCTTTCATGCACCGTAAGTCCATAGTTTTCGAGACAATAATGGTGCGATCATGGTTACCACGCACGAAATCTAGGTACTGGCACAAGTGTGGATGTCTTAACTCCTTCGGTCGTTGGGAACGGGGGATGTTATCGCAATAGAATTGGTTGTAAGTGGTAAACCATTACTCCCGCGTACATTATAGGCAAGGGATGTTTGAAATTTCTTTTCAACACCACGTCTTTGAGATAATGTTAACTTTATAATCGTGTATAAATGCAACCAACTTGTGAAATGTATGTGTGTATACCTGGAATCATACCTACGACACCGACGCGTCAGGCCCACGTGAATTTAAACTACTGGTACTCACCGAAAGTGACGAGCTTGCGAAAGATGTTAAACCGACATTATGTCCTACAATGGGAAGGTATGGGAAAAATATACGTTCAATTCGTTAAATAAAATATCTTTGTTGTTTTCAGCAGAGATAATTACAATTCCGTGTTAAACTAAATCTGTAAAATGGGGTCTGGATCCCCAGTCTGGTGGTTTCAATCTTCCACACTCCGGCAAGCGTGCCCTCGGTTATAGAGCTGAAGCCAAGAGCGTTAAGGTACATAGATGTTCATCGTGTCCATATTTGTGGTTAACATGTTGCTGAGGATGCACCGATGATGCTGATGATGTGAGTAACTATTTTAAAATAGGTATTTATCAATTTAACGCCCGATTGAAGTTTTACTACTGTGTCTTGTTACACGCTTATGACACGGCACCAGTTTATCCCCCATTTCCCCGCGGAAATTTAAAAAAGGTGTTTAGCAAAGTACGTTTCCTTTCGCATTTCGGCTTGGGTTAGAGGGCTTGTTGCGAACCTCTTTTTTTTCTTTTCTGTTCTTACACGTCGGCAGAGTGTGGTTGTGAAAAATGCAAAATATAAGTACAGTTTTTAAAGTATAGGTACTTAATACAGACAAATTCAGTAAATTAAAAAAAAAACGACCACCGTGGTGTGATGGTAGCGTGCTCCGCCTACCACACCGAATGCCCTGGGTTCACACCCCAACAAGCAAGATCAAAATTTTAGAAATAAGGTCCCTCAATCAGAAGAAAAATCCTCCAAGCGGGGTCGCCCCTCGGCAGTCTTTGACAAGCGCTCCGGGTGTATTTCTGCCGTGAAAAAGCTCTAAATGAAAACTCATCTGCCTTGCCGCTCGGAGTCCGCACAAAACATGTAGGTCCCGTCCGGCCAATTGGTAGCGAAAACCCAGAGGAGCACGACGCAAAAGGGAAGAGAAGCTCGGCCCCAGATCTCTTCGGAGGCTATCGCGCCTTACATGTAATTTTTATTTTCATAAAACTGACAGTAATCTTTTAGGACAAAAATTTACAAAATGATTACTGTCCTAACTTCCAACTAGGCTGGCTGTCTAGGCAGCATAACGCACATAATGAATACAGATGCAACAAATTACCACTCTTCAAAAAGTCGTTTGACATTCCTTCCCGCGCCACCAACGCTTCACAAGCTGCAGGGAGATAAATAAACTAGAATTGCATATAGAAAACTATACCAAGCGGCGAGGCATATTCGGGTGCTCATTTCGCATGCTCAACTTTTTCCTCAAGGGGGGGTATGCATCCATATGATACATATGACCTCAGAACGCGTCAATTCCTACCCCGCTTATTACGGTGGAGGATGTCAGTTTTCGTTACACGGATAACACTCCATGGATCTATAACAATCTGGAGTTTGCATAGATTTAGATACGAGATGGGCTTTGCACGGTCCAAGTGGAGCTGGCCAATCGACACTATTCAACTTTGGATGAAGATTGGGTATCAACTTCTGGTATGATACAAAAAGGTTCACATTTTCGTATTGCACGCTGTCATTGGCACTTGCATGATTTACTCGACTTGTATCTAAGTCCATTAGAGTAGATGATACGAGAATTCCCAGAGGTTAACGCAAAGGGCGGAAATGGGTACAGTTAGTGGACGCGATGGTTTGACGGGGCGTCAACAAATATGTCCGAATACGACAGCCGATAGTCAACGCTGTCGCGTTGTAATGGCTTTATATTCCGTCCTTCGCTTGGACAGAGTTAAGCTTTTGTGCGGTCCTGCTACCCAGTGAGTATTCACCTTTTTATTCTGAAATTTCGCAAAGCTCTTTTCCGTTAAGTAGGGGGAAGCGTTCCGACGGAATGAATGGAACAGAAGGTGGACTTTTAATATGTTGCATGCAGTTGGGTAGCATTTATGCATGTAAAATTAATGAGATATGAAGCTGAATGCTTAAAAATATCGTCTGATAATATCGTCTGATATTTTTTTTTTTTTTTTAATTATTTGAAAGTGTTTGAGGTTTTGGAATGGTCAAGTGCTGTTCTTACAAATTCGGGTTGAGTTAATTGAGGTTTGTCAAAATCTAACTCATTTCCAAATGCTAATGTCTGGGGCAGATGGGTTATCGAATCTGCGGTAGGCTTTTCCGGTGTCCCCGCTCTGAGTGAGCGAGTGAATTTTGGTTTGCTTTGTAAGCTTAAGAATATAATGGGCTGAGTCCCTTTAGGTTCTGTGGCAGATAGAGTATCTGCGTTAAGTTATTGGTTGGCCTCGTGTCGGGGGAGCGAGAGCTGGGGTTGATTTTTTTTTTCGAAAATTTAAAAATTGATTGGGCCGGTTGCCTTTGTTTTCTGTGGCAGACCGAGGGTCTGCGTAAAGGCTTTTCTCGTTATGGAACAACGAGTGAGTGGGATGGTTTTTTTTTTTGAAAATGAAAAAATATAATTTTGTGGCAGATGGGGGATCTGCGTGAGGGCTTTTCGGGTATCCTCGTTATGGGAGAACGAGTGAGTGGGATATTTTTTTTTTTTTTTTTTTTTAACGGAGGGATGTGGAGGAACGGGGGGGATTGTTAAGCGAAGCTTTTGGTCCTCGCACAATCTATCTCCGTGGGAAGAAGGATCAGTTTGACCAAAGGTCGTCTGACTTGACCCTTCTCGGTTATGAGGTCGACTACACGTACTCGGTTATCTTCTCCGGGGTGTACGTCGACGACTCTACCTAGCCTCCACTCGTTGGGAGATAAGTTGTCCTCTTTGAGGACAGCGAGATCTCCCACTTTTATATTTTCTTTGGGATGCTTCCACTTCACTCGTTTTTGAAGTTCGGATAGATATTCCACCTTCCATCGTTTGCAGAAAGTGTGATGGAGGGCTTTGAGCTTCTGCCATCTGTTTATTATGGAGGCCGTGCTTTCGTTCACATCCGGTTCTGGCGGCGCCAGAAGATGGCTGCCTGTTAGGAAATGTCCTGGAGTCAGGGGTTCCAGGTCCGTTGGGTCATTCGACCCCGGACTGAGAGGGCGCGAGTTGAGGCACGCCTCAATCCGGCACAAAAGTGTTTGGAACTCCTCCATAGTATATTTGTGGGGAGAAGCGATCTTTTTGAAGTGGCTTTTGAAGCTCTTCACTCCCGCTTCCCACAAGCCGCCCATATGTGGAGCGCCAGCGGGAATAATATGCCAAGTTAATGCTTGATGGCTATACTTGGAGACTGTTTTGTCTCGGCTTTCTGCCAGGAAGGCTTTGAATTCCGATCGTAGAGATCTGGAAGCTCCGACAAAGTTCGTACCATTGTCGGAGTAGATGTTCTTCGGACATCCTCTTCTCGCGATAAAACGCGAAAAGGCCGCGAGGAAGCCTGGAGTACTAAGGTCACTAGTGGCTTCTAAATGGATGGCCTTAGTGGAAAAACATACGAAAAGGCATACGTAGCCTTTTGACAGTCGACATCCCCTACCGCGGTAGCTTTTGATGTCGAAAGGCCCTGCAAAGTCTACCCCGGTATTGGTGAACGCGCGGGTAAAAGTAGTCCGCTCGCAGGGAAGGGTCCCCATAAGTTGGGACTGTGCCTGCCTTCGGTGAATAATGCAGGTTTTGCAATTGTGGATGATGGCTCTGATCATGGTCTTGACATTCGGTATCCAGTATTGGGTTCGGATGAGACGGATCATGAGCTGGTTCTCGCCATGAAGGGAGTCATGATGAGCCATCATAACTGTAAGGCGAGACAGCCTGCAATTGTAAGGCAAGATGATCAGATGACGCTCGTTGTATGACATGTCTTTTGACGCCCATAGACGCCCCCCTGTTCTAATAATATCATCTTTGTCGATATATGGATTTAGGGACAGTATTTCACTCTTGCGATCGATAGGTTCCCTATTTTTTAATTTTAAATATTCTGTCCCGTAAAATTGTTTCTGGCAGACTCGTATTAATGCTTGAGTCGTTGCCTTAATCTCATCGGCTGAGATTATGCACGACCTTTCGTGGAACATTGCTTTAGTTTTTGGGTGAGTTCGTTTATAAAATCTCCTAACATAGGATAGAACCTTCAAAGCCCTGGGTAAATGTGAAAAACGGTCGAGAATATCTCCCTGATCTACCCTTGTCGTGGCATATGTTTGTGCCCTCTTCTCCTCAACGGACGTTTTGTATTCGGTCTCTTGTGCTGGCCAGTGGGAATTGTCTTCTTGCAGCCAAGAAGGTCCCTGCCACCACAACGAATTGTTGACCAACTCTGATGCAAATAGTCCTCTGCTTCCTAGATCCGCTGGATTAGATTCCGAGTCCACGTGAAGCCAGTCCTTTCTACCGACCATATCGATGATCTTAGTGATTCGGTGTGCGACGAAGGTTGACCAGGAACAGGGCGGCTTTCTTATCCAAGCGAGTACGATGGTTGAATCCGTCCAGAGGTGAACTTTTGCTGGCCCCAAATGAATGTTTCTGAATATTGATTCCATGCTCTCTGCAAGCAGCACGGCGCCGCATAGTTCTAAACGTGGTAGCGAGATGGTTTTCACTGGAGCTACTCTGGTTTTCGCTAAGAGTAAGTGTATGAAAACCTGATCGTTTCTTTTCACGCGCATGTATATCGCTGCCGCATATGCTTTCTCGGAGGCGTCACAGAAGCCGTGGATTTCTATGTCGTCTTCCGGTGAAAAATTTACCCACCGCGGTATCCTAATGTTATCTATTTCGCTATAGTGTTGGTTGAAATTTTCCCACCGTTCTAAGGTAGTTGGGGAGACAGGTTCATCCCACCCGGTGCCCTCTAACCAGATGTTCTGCATTAGTATTTTTGCTACTATGACCATTGGTGCAAGCCAGCCTAAAGGGTCGAAAAGTTTGGCTATAGCGGATAGGATTGCGCGTTTGGTGATGTTCTCGCCATTCTCTAAAACTCCTGCTGTGAAGTAAAACATGTCTGAATGCGCGTTCCATCGTATTCCGAGTGCCTTCAACGAGCTAGCCTCTTCAAACGCTAGGAAGTCCTCGCTGAGCAAATCCGTTTTGGGGATGTCCTGAAGGATTTCCTCACAATTGGATGTCCACTTGCGCAATGGAAAGCCAGCTGAGTGTAATGCTTCGCGAATCTCGTTCCTTGCTTTGATAGTTGACGCTATTGTATGTCCTCCAGATAAAACGTCGTCGACATACATACTTTCGCGTAATATGCCCGATGCTATTGGGTGGGTATTTTCTACATCATCAGCCAATTGTAGAAGTGACCGTATCGCGAGGTAGGGGGCGCAGTTTACACCAAAGGTGACAGTCTTTAGTTCGTAAAGACTGATGGGTTCGTTGGGGGATGTTCGATGGACAATTCTTTGAAATTTGGCGTGATTATCGGTCACCCAAATCTGCCTATACATCTTTTCTATGTCGCTATTAAAGACAAAGCGGTACAGTCTCCAACGTAGAATTAAAATAGGCAAGTCTGCTTGGAGTACTGGACCTGGGTGGAGTATGTCGTTTAGACTAATGCCATTTGCTGTCGGACTTGACGCGTTGAAGACGACGCGCACCTTGGTAGTGGTACTTTCCGCCTTTACAACGGCGTGGTGGGGCAGGAAATAATTATCCGAATCGTCGGATGGTACATTATTTTTAATTTTTCTCATATGTCCAAGCGTTTCGTATTCGGATAACACCCGAACATATTCTTTCCCTAACTCTTGGTTTTTTAGTAATCGCCCCTCATTTCTGAAGAATTGTGAACATGCGCGCTTTAGGGACGGTCCTAATTTAATATTCTCAGGGTAATCCTGCCTGAATGGTAGCGAAACTATATACTTCCCATTTTCATCACGTTTTGTCGTTTCCTTAAATAGTTGTTCACAGTACCTTTCTTCTTCATTAAGCATTTTGTTTTTGGGAACATTTTCTATCTCCCAGAAAGCTTTTAATTGGTTGTCCAATGCAACCTCATTATAAAATGACATGATGCTCATCGTTGGACTCGGTGCTTCGATGCGACCGGTTAGTATCCAACCGAACACTGTCTCTTGGGCCAAAAGTGTATTTAGTACATTCTTTTTCAGACCGCTCAGTATAATTTGGGGATATATGTCTCCTCCAAGTATGAGGTCTACGTCTTCGTTGATGTAGAACCTCTTGTCTGCCAACACCAAGTCTGGGAATGCCTGCATAGTCATGGCATTGATATGGCAGGATGGAAGATTCCCAGTGAGTTTGGCTAGGACTAGAACGGGTGTAGTCAGGCTGAAGCAGGCATCCACTGGTGAACGTAATTCAATTTTGGATGCCTCTTTCACCTGAGCTGACACCGCATTTGTGATGCCTGAAACTTGGGCATGCATTTTCCTCGCTGGCAAATTGATTCTGCGTTTCAGTCTTTCAGTTATAAAGGAACATTCAGACCCTGAATCAATTAATGCCCGCGCAGAGAAGTCGGTACCATTATGGTGAATGTGTACGCGAGCAGTTCCTAATAGCACACCTGTGCTGGAATTCGTATGACAGGATGTCACATTTTTGTTCCCGCTTGACCCTGGTTTTTCTGATTCCTGTCTCGCTAATGCCTGTCTAGAAGTAGAGGGCCTATTATCGTAGGAGTGTTGGGGCGGGTTGTAGGTGGTGTTTTTCTGTAGGGTATCCGCATGCAGGAGCGTATGGTGACGAGAGTGGCACGTATTGCAGTTGTAGGAACTGGTGCATCTGGTCACTGTGTGTCCTGGGGATAGGCAATTCAGACAACCACTTGTAGATTTTATGAATTTAATCCTTTCTGGAGGGGTTAACTCGCAAAAGCGTGAACAGTTGCGTAATCTGTGTTCAGGGGATTTACACATTTTACAAATTGATTTTATTGTTTGCTTGGATACTTTCGTTTGAAAAGCACCAAGTCTTTTCGTAGGGGTTTCCGTTGATTGTCGCGACGCGTTTGGTTTTTGCACTTTCGAAGTGGCATGCCCTGTAAAACCAGACACTGTTTCAAGTGTCTGAAACCGATTAGACAGGAATTTATCCATATCCTCCCACTTGGATATGTCCATTTTATGGTCTATACTTTGCTCCCAAAGAGCCAGCGTGCTCTCTGGTAACTTGGTTGAGCATAGATAGGTCAGGATTGCATCCCAATTGGAAGTGTCAATTTTGTGGCATTTGAGGGACGAAATACAATTATTTATATCATTTTGCAGCTTTTTTATTGAACTGCCACACTCACTTTCTACCTTTTTTAAGTTAAATAAAATTTGTAGTTGTGTGTTAACTAAGATACGTTTGTTTTCGTATCTTTCACACAAGTTTTTCCAGGCCATCTCGAAACCTTCATTTGTGAGGGGGCATTTTTTAACGATATCTTTTGCTTCGCCCTGCGTTTTGTTGTTGAGATGGAATAACTTTTCCACCCCTTTCAAACTAGAATTGTTTATATATATTGCCGTGAACAGGTCGCGAAAAGTTGGCCAAGACAGATAATCCCCTTTAAACACTTCCGTGTCGCAAGCAGGGAGGCGAATTTTATGCCCATGAGGTTCTTGCTCAGGGTTGACGTTCTTTTCATCCTTCTTATATTTTTCTGCCTCAGCAGATATAGACGCTGAACATCGCACGTAGATTGCGTATGCTGCCTTTTGCTTCTTTCTGATCGCCATAACGTCATCCGCTGACACCTCATCAGATCCCAATAGCGAATCAAACGCAGACTTTACCTTCTTCCACAAGAGCCGCAACTCTTCCTGCTGTATTGCAAGGGTGTGTTTGCTATGGTCGCTCTCCGGAATAAGGCTGTAATCTTTATCAAACTCTGCGATTGATTCTGCTAAACGGATGTAGGTTTCCATTGTTGTATTTACGTTTATTAACGTGAAAATTTCCGATTAGAAAAATATAACTCTTCTGAGTTAATATGCCTGCCCAGCCCTAAATAAAAACTATTGAACTTCGAGTTTATTATTTACTTTGTTTATTGCAGACTTTTTGTCTTGGTAGCGACAACGAAAAGGGTTTATTTTTGGACTTTTTGTCACAGCAGTGAAAAATAGCAAACGATATTATGTACAAACTTTTTGTCTCAGCGGCAACAACAAAAAAGGGACCACTCGCCACCTCCACAAATAATGGGTGTATTTTTGAGAAAGTGAAAAAATGCGTGCAATATACGAAACTAAGCGCAAGAAAAAAGTGTAAAAAGTGTTTAAAAAGTGAAGTGAGCACCGGAATTATTAAATTAAATTGAACTTGATTTCGTGTTTGTGATGTACAAATAAACAACAACAAAAACCTATTTAGTATGGTGCGGAAAGTGAGGTTAGGTTACCCTCTTCCTTGTGTTGTGTCTGGAAAACCTTACCACTGGTGGGGGGATAGACCAGATAATCACAAGGACTGAAATAAATTAACAAATCAAGTGGTTTAACTTTTAAAATGGAAAAATGGTGCCCACTAAGTAATTTCACTTTTTACACTTCTTCTCGATTTCAATATTTCGCGCACAACACAGGTGTTTTCTTTATTTTTCTTCAATAACACTTAAAAAAAAAATGGCAAGAAATATAACACTTACTTCTCTTTGTGCTGTGGCTCCGGTATTTGTATAATATAATCCCACTTTTCTCGCTGTTGTGTTTGGCAAATAAATCCTTTGATGAGTTTTTGTGGCAATTCGCAAGTTTTGTAGTAGGCAAAATCCTTCGGCAAAAGTTTTTGAGGTTGATAAATTGTGCTGTGTTGTGGACTGTATAACAAAGAGGCGCTTTTAGTTCCTGGTGAGGAGGACCAATGTTCGGCCTGAGTGCGTCGTAAACCGGCAGTGGGTAGGCGCACAAGGGTCGATCTTGGAGTGGATGGTTCGCTCAAAAGAAATAAAGGAAACAAACGCACAGAGGATTTCCTCGTTATAATAATGTTTTATTAAGAGTGTTAGGAAATATAGAGTGGATACAATATTACCTTGGTGTTGAACGTGACGGTGGCGATCTTGGGCGATGTGTGCTGGTTGGCGGTCAATCGAAAAAGAGACCGGTTATCCCGTTGAGGACAACCGCTAAGCCGCGAAAAAGTCCTCTGGTATTAAGGAGGGGAAAAAAGCCACACACACAACAACCCCCACACATACGTGCATGGGTGCTGACAACCCGCACACACACGTGCATGCGTATGAAACGCATGCATGTGCATGCATGCACACAAATGCGGCGTGAGTGTGGGTGGCTGGAAATATTATTAAAACGTTAGGGAGGGGCGCCGTCAATCAGAGAAAAGTTAGGCATTGGGCCTAAACAATAGAAAAAACTGGAAGTTAAGAAATTGTTGTAGTTATGTATTTTCAGTCTTTAATTAATGAATACACTGTTTAACAAAAGGGTGAAATGATGGTAGCCATTCTGGAGTTCACATTCGAAGAAAGAATTCATATATTTAAATAAAAGTTAAAAGGATTAAAAAATTATAAAATGTTGATTTTCAATTGAGAAAGGGTACACTTTGAAGCATCGGGGTAAAGCCGCTGGCAATCCACCACCACCTGAAGCAAGAAGTGGGTCTGCTCCTCGTCTTTTGTAAGAGTGTTGTTAAAATCTTGAATTAACTTAACTCCCCTCTCTGTCGTGTCGTTTACTACTTTTATGCTTATAAAAAACGTTAAAATGGTCGAAAAATACAAGAAATTGGTCAGAAATAAACTTATCAAGGGGAACAGTTTTAAAAAACTACACAGTTTCCTTTTCAGAAACTTGTACTCTCACTATCCTTGGGGATCTTTCATCTTCTGTTAAATCCTTGTGTGATAAAATCTTTTGTGCAATTTTTCCCTTAAGTTCATTTGAAACATTTTTATCGAACAGACTGAACCAAATCAATTCCGGATTCAGATACCACAAGTGATGCAAATATTTTCCCAATACCATTTCTTATATACCTCGATCAAAATGTTTGTACTTAATGATGTTCTGAATAAACACTAAATCATTATTGGGCGCCATAATAGCGTTTGACGCTTGACACCACATTTTAACATATAGATGGACAATAAATAAACAAATAACTTTTATTGAACTGAACTCTTCTTTGGACATAGGAAATTGCTCCCTAAAAATAAAAATTTTTAAAGAGTAAAGGGCCTTAGCCATCCAACGAGCATGATGATAAGCACCAGAAGTACGAAATGAAACATCACGAGAAGGGAGTTTTCCTAGAAATATCAAACATAACTTGATAAATTCTAGGTAACTCTCGGCAGTTATTTCAGTTAACTGAAGGCGAAGAAATTCCGAAACGTCTTTTTCGAATTCTTTCACTAATCTCTTTACCGAATCATCTTTTAACCCTTCCAAGTACTTAGACTGATCTATGTTAGGCCAATGAATTTGAAATTTTCTAAAATATCGGGTTGGGGAGCAGTTGTTGGTCCCATTTTGTACTCAAACATTGACCATAAAACGACTTCTAAAATGTGATGGCGACACGCTAAATGCAACTGAGGTCTACCCAGCTCTTTTTCTAACAAGGTGTAAGCGCCCTTCATTAGACCGGTATTGGAAGCTGTGGTATCAAAACACATACCAACAAATTTATCTCGGACATCCCATTCTTCTAGGCAACCGCTAACAGCTTATGGCTGTCAGAAACCTGTGCTATTCTCTAATTCAGGGACTGTTAGTAGTTGTTCCTCATCTCTTTTGCTTACTAAGATTGCAAGCCTTTCACCAATCGCCATCCCAATGAACAACACAACAGTTCAAGTCTGAATTTCTAAATCTCGCCTTGATTTTCTGTGCCCTTTGCTCCCGAAATGATATTTTACGTTTTCTTATCGTACTTCCACTAAGTGCTAGTTCATCCACGTTAGAGCCCAGACTTTCAGCTATTGCGAAAATTATTCGCACATTTCTTCCACTTCGGATTCAAAAGACCATGAATTATCTTGCATACTTTCCGCTGCAGTGATAAAAGAAGATAAAGTTTAACGTTTTTAGGGGGAATCTACTGTTGAATTTGGTAAAAATAAAAGCTATAACTTCTAAGAACATAGTTTTTGGCTTTAATTGGAAAAATATAATATAAACTCACCAGCTTCTGATAGTGAAGTTTATAGCCTGCGCTGTTCTTCCTTAGATTCTATTCCTTCTCTTCTTATATCTCTTTCTACTCTTCTTTGATCAGCTCGAGGAGTATTCCTATCGACACCTTCCATGTGACCTTTGCGACCTTTCATTCTCTGACTTTCCAAAAATCGAACATCTTCTTTATTCGACATTTTGGAAATGGCATCTTCCACTGCTACATCAAAAAGGTCGGGCAGCTTGGATTTGAATGCAATATTCTTTCTTTGCTGGCATTTTGTCTACAATACTGAATTCCTTTGAAGTGATCTCCATTCGTTATATAATTTTTCAACTTTGCAAACAGCATTTTTCGGCATCTGATAAGGTATTCTTGCTTCTGTAGGACCCGTTTACAATAGGCAATATTAAAAATCAACAGGACTGCAAAGTTGGGCAATGTAAATTCGTTTTATGTATAAGTATCAAATGAAGTAAAATATGTCAGAAGTTTGAAGTATCAATATTCGCATAATTGAATTTTAAAACTATTAGACTATATTCAAGCTGAGTCACAAACTATTGCTTATGGAACGTTTTTGACTTTATTTTTTATTGTTTTTGTCAAAAAACTCGAGGTTATAGGTCTGTTTAATGAACAAAAAAAGTTCGGAGCAGGTTACAGCAGAGCAGAGTAGGGTAGCTGACAAAATAGAAATAGAGCAACTTAGAGCAACTCAGAGCAGAAATGACATGAAACACTTGAATCTCGATAGTTTCCATTTATTTATTTTTTTTAATCTTCAAAATTAATGCAAATGCACGTATGCTAAAACGTGGTTTTTCTTGCAAGCTAGTTTTTTTTTTAATTTTTAAAAATTTATTTTTTCTTGACTGACAATTACCTCTCTGCTCTAGCTTACTCCACAAAAAAAAGCTAGAGCAGAAATTTGTGATCTGGATTACTCTAGTTTTGTTTTGAACATACTCATGAAACAAACGATAGAACCACCTAGAGCAAGGAAAGTGTTCATGAAACGAAATTTTGTGAAATAATTCAACCTGGCGTAAGGTAGAGCAGCTCAATAAACAAACATTATGGCTCAATATGAACGTGGTCTGAACGTATACGGTGCTAAAAATATGTCATATTAAAAAGTTGTATAGAACATCAATAAACTCGACCTTGACTTGATTAAAACTGTAGGGAACAGCGCAATACCATACCAGGTCACTTCACTCGAACTTGATTTATTAAATATTATATATCTATCAAACCACCCATTTTTAAAGGAAAATGTCTATTATATACTTTAAAGTCCATTAAATTTCCTTTCATTTGACAATAAATTTATTTCAACATGTATAATATTTTTTCGCGAAAAATTGTGACTTGGCCAACTTCAGGGGTTTTTAGGCACGGAAAAGCAAAGTCCGATTGAGCTCTAAATTTTTGCACTAAACAGCTGTAATGGTCGGTAACGAATAAGCCAGCGTGCTAGTATTACTTGTATTTTGAAAAAATTTATCGCATGCGATAACAGAATCAAAGTTCGAACCGTTGATGGCGCTGTTGTCTTATGCCTAATGAAAAGTTAGTATACAAAAAGCTAAAAATTTGTTTACATATTCCATATCGTGATAGATCGCATCTGTCACAATGAGAAGTTTAACTTCCGGCCTCTGAAAGGTATAAAAGGGCCCATGTGCCTACAGTTAGCCTTTCTTTTTTTGGACATCTCTACCTCCTGTGTGCAAGCGAGTCACCGAAGTGGTGAAATAATTAGCAGCAGATCACCAGGGAAAAAATTCCGAATTCTATTTTGGAAGGTAGGTTTCAAATTTATTAAAAAGTGAAGTGGTTTTTTTTATCAGAATTTGTGTTATTTAGGTCTGTGTCAAAACCGTATTGCAAAGTACCAAGTGATTGGCCTTCTTCACCAGCGTCCTTTACGCGGCCACGCCTAATAGCTTAGAGAGTGCCCAGTGCCAAGAACACCATATACGTGCGAAGCACGATCTCCATATTGCCATCCACCTCCAGCTTTGGTTGCCAGCGTCTGCATCGGCTCAGTTGGAACGTTGGCGCACTAGTGTGGAGGTGGACAGTTCAGTGGATAAACATAAACTATCGTGGAAGACCGAAACATAAGGCCGCTTGGCGGAATGACTCCCATTCGGTTGCTTTAGCATCCAAGGAGCCCCCTTCGCCCAACTTACAAGAATTTCGCTAAAATAAAACACCAACAATAACAACAGTACAAGCTGTCCCACACATTCATCGCTGGAAGGCCTTTCAACGAGGGATCGGCATCGATGGACATACACATAAACGCACGTAAGTCAATTATACCTTTTTTTTATACTCAGTTGAGCAGAGCTCACAGAGTATATTAAATTTGATTGGATAACGATTGGTTGTACAGGTATAAAGGAATCGAGATAGATATAGACTTCCATATATCAAAATCATGAGTATCGAAAAAAAATTCGATTGAGCCATGTCCGTCCGTCCGTCTGTCCGTTAACACGATAACTTGAGTAAATTTTGAGGTATCTTGATGAAATTTGGTACGTAGGTTCCTGGGCACTCATCTCAGATCGCTATTTAAAATGAACGATATCGGACAATAATCACGCCCACTTTTTCGATATCGAAAATTTCGAAAAATCGCAAAAGTGCGATAATTCATTACCAAATACGGATAAAGCGATGAAACTTAGTAGGTGAGTTGAACTTCTGACGCAGAACAGAAAACTAGTAAAATTTTGGACAATGGGCGTGGCACCGCCCACTTTTAAAAGAAGGTAATTTAGAAGTTTTGCAAGCTGTAATTTGGCAGCCGTTGAAGATATCATGATGAAATTTGGCAGGAACGTTACTCTTATTACTATATGTCTGCTTAATAAAAATTTGCAAAATCGGAGAACGACCACGCCCACTTTTAAAAAAAATTGTTTTTAATTCAAATTTTAAAAGAAAAGTTAATATCTTTACAGTATATAAGTAAATTATGTCAACATTCAACTCCAGTAATAATATGTTGCAACAAAATACAAAAATAAAAGAAAATTTCAAAACGGGCGTGGCTCCGCCCTTTTTCATTTAATTTGTCTAGGATACTTTTAATGCCATAAGTCGAACAAAAATTTACAATCCTTGTGAAATTTGGTAGCGGCTTAGATTCTAGGACGATAAATGTTTTCTGTGAAAAAGGGCGAAATCGGTTGAAGCCACGCCCAGTTTTTATACACAGTCGACCGTCTGTTCTTCCGCTCGGCCGTTAACACGATAACTCGAGCAAAAATCGATATATCTTTACTAAACTCAGTTCACGTACTTACCTGAACTCACTTTATATTGGTGTAAAAAATGGCCGAAATCCGACTATGACCACGCCCACTTTTTCGATATCGAAAATTACGAAAAATGAAAAAAATGCCATAATTATATACCAAATACGAAAAAAGGGATGACACATGGTAATTGTATTGGTCTATTTACGCAAAATATAACTTTAGAAAAAAACTTGGTAAAATGGGTGTGACACCTACCATATTAAGTAGAAGAAAATGAAAAAGTTTTGCAGGGCGAAAACAAAAGCCCTTGGAATCTTGGAAGGAATACTGTTCTTGTTATTACATATATAAATAAATTAGCGGTACCCGACAGATGGTGTTCTGGATCACCCTGGTCCACATTTTGGTCGATATCTCGAAAACGCCTTCACATATACAACTAAGGGCCACTCCCTTTTAAAACCCTCATTAATACCTTTAATTTGAAACCCATATCGTACAAACACATTCTAGAGTCACCCCTGGTCCACGTTTATGGCTATATCTCGAAAAGGCGTCCACATAGAGAACTAAGGCCCACTCCTTTTTAAAATACTCATTAACACCTTTCATTTGATACCCATATCGTACAAAAAAATTCTAGAGTCACCCCTGGCCCACCTTTATGGCGATATCTCGAAAAGGCATGCACCTATAGAACTAAGGCCCACTCCCTTTTAAAATACTCATTAACACCTTTCATTTGATACCCATATCGTACAAACAAATTATAGAGTCACCCCTGGTCCACCTTTTTGGCGATATCTTGAAAAGGCGTCCACCTATAGAACTAAGGCCCACGCCCTTTTAAAATACTCATTGAATCCTTTCATTTGATACCCATATCATACAAAAAAATTCTAGATTCAACCCTGGCCCATATCGTACAAAAAAATTCTAGAGTCACCCCTGGCCCACCTTTATGGCGATATCTCGAAAAGGCGTCCACCTATAGAACTAAGGCCCACGCCCTTTTAAAATACTCATTCACACCTTTCATTTGATACCCATATTGTACAAACGTATTCTAGAGTCACTCCTGGTCCACCTTTATGGCGATATCCCGAAAAGGCGTCCACCCATAGAACTAAGGCCCACTCCGTTTTAAAACACTTATTAACACCTTTCGTTTGATACCCATATTGTACAAAATCATTCTAGAGTCAACCCTGGTCCACCTTTATGGCGATATCTCGAAAAGGCGTCCACATATAGAACTAAGGCCCACGCCCTCTTAAAATACTCATTAACACCTTTCATTTGATACTCATATCGTACAAACAAATTCTAGATTCACCCCTGGTCCAACTTTATGGCGATATCTCGAAAAGGCGTCCATTTATAGAACTTAGGCCCACGCCCTTTTAAAATACTCATCAATACCTTTCATTTGATACCCATATCGTACAAAATAAATTCTAGAGTCACCCCTGGTCCACCTTTATGGCGATATCTCGAAAAGGCGTCCACCTATAGAACTAAGGCCCACGCCCTTTTAAAATACTCATTAACACCTTTCATTTGATACCCATATTGTACAAACGTATTCTAGAGTCACCCCTGGTCCACGTTTATGGCGATATCCCGAAAAGGCGTCCACCCATAGAACTAAGGCCCACTCCCTTTTAAAACACTTATTAACACCTTTCGTTTGATACCCATATTGTACAAAAGCATTCTAGAGTCACCCCTGGTCCATCTTTATGGCGATATCTCGAAAAGGCGTCCATCTATAGAACTTAGGCCCACGCCCTTTTAAAATACTCATTAATACCTTTCATTTGATACCCATATCGTACAAAATAAATTCTAGAGTCACCCCTGGTCCACCTTTATGGCAATATCTCGAAAAGGCGTCCACCTATAGAACTTAGGCCCACTCCCTTTTAAAATTATCATTAACACATTTCATTTGATACCCATGTCGTACTAAGAAATTCTAGAGTCCGGCCTGGTCCACCTTTATGGCGATATCCCTAAATGGCGTCCATCTATAGAACTATGGCCCACTTCCATTTGACACACATGTCATACAAACACATTCCAGGGTTACCCTAGGTTCTTTTTACAACATGGTGATTTTCCCTTACTTTGTCTCCACAGCTCTCAACTGAGTATATAATGTTCGGTTACACCCGAACTTAGCCTTCCTTACTTGTTTTTTATATTTTCTTATTGTTCGACCTTCTTAATTTTTGTTTGATAAGCACAGTCAGATCGACATAAGTATGTACGTACATAGCAAGCAATAAACCTGATCCCTATGACGACATACATACCTACATATTTGTTGGTACAAATTTGCATACCAATGTCGACTTGATAACAGCTTATCCCATATTTGCCCATAAACGCAACAGCAGTTATCATATTGCACTTAGAAATGCGTTAAAGAAAAAGGAAAAGAAACCATAAATTTGTTTGTTTACAAATTGCTTCTGAAGGCGATCACACCCAACTGCGGTTAGCTAAATTTTCTGAGCTCCTAGCATTAGAGGCACAAGTAGATTGCCTACACTAGATACATAGCTACCTAATTATTCTCACCTATCAAAACGGGTGCCATTGTATCTAAACGGCTTTGGCGCATATTGGCCAAGAAAAAAAATGTAGTATATATTATAGAAAACGTAAATATAAATATTTTTTCTGATTGAACATGAATAAATATGTGAAGTGAATTTATAAGATATAATTATGTGTTAAATTAAGTTTTCCTGGAGGCATAGGATGGCATAGGGAGGTAGGGAACGGGACATTCTTTGGGGATATTTAGCAAATGCAGTTATTAAGAAGATCCATAGCTGGGTCGGGTATAGAAAGCGTAGGTCGAATATCATCTTAGACCTCGCTGAATCCATCAGTACGATTAACAGTAGGGTGTCCCTTTTTTTCTATTGGTAATATTTAGTTTCCGCTCATGTTGTCATACATAATTTCCCAGTTTGTTTTAATTTTTATTCTCCAGTCAGGAATCCTATAAAAATGATTGTATGTGAATGCAGTTAAGGTATGGCAAAACCCACCCCACGCCGAAAGAGCTAAGGCACCAGAGGATTCCGCCGGCCGCGACCCTTAAACTGTCCATAGGTTAATGATTCGTTCCTCATGTCGTCACCTAGGAACCACCTATGAATTCACCCACCTCTGTAGTGGAACGTTACATACATTTTTGGCGCCCAACGTGAAGCAAACTAACATGTGGTGATAACAAAATTAATACTGCTTTGTGGCGTTTTTTGCGTTGCTTGGAACGCAGCGGTACCTATTCCGTACACCCACCTAGTGAAAAAACTTTCCAAGTACATTCTCCATAGTTAGTTGTCGCACATATCCGATTTGTTCTGAGAAGCTTTAATATAGTTTGGAAGTGTGTCATCCCTACTGACGAAGTTAGATCAGTTTAAGTCTACTTCCGCAGATGATGATACTGCAGAGTCTAGGGAGTTAAGCGGCCTACGATGCTGGTTATTCTGATTGGATACCAAGCCGAGAAGCAGTTTTAGCTGCTCTAGGACTCAATCGAATCCGAGTTAAGATAGTACTTTCCATCCACTGTCTCTAGATTAGTTCTCACACATGCACAGCTCATTTGTCTTGGGATAAATCATAATTTTTTAGGTCAACTATTAAATACTGTTGCACACATTTCCAGAATATTACATATTCGGCTCTGAACGGATATCAGTACTGAATGTCCCTACATTATACTTTTTCTAGAATACCCTAAAGATTTTGATGAAACCAAGTATTGCACCGGATTGTTAGAGATCGTTTCTGCCAGATCTCTGGCCGAGTTATTGTCTGGAATGTGATCGTATGCTGCGTTGGCGTACATATGCCGAATAATTTTAATCGGAGCTCGGCAGTAAACCCATTTAGCATCCGTTTTCTTTGTATTAAATTACAAAAACTTAGTCCGCCCTATAAATCATATCGTATTGATAGTTTTACCTACTTTTTTATGTCATCAGCCTATGCCAAAGCCAGGGAAATAAATTTTGTTTCTTCTATTGAAGTTATTTTGAGAATTTGAATTTTTTTTTGATAATGCCATTACAGCACAGTCCACCATCAGGGCCAGTTACAAATATAGTATGTGCCCTTTGTAAGCAGGAGATAAATAACACTCATCCCTGTTATATACTAGTCTGCGACCATATTTTTCATAAACCGTGTTTAGAAAGTTGGTTGGCAGAAAATAGTCAGTGTTACCTGTGTGCCAAATTATTAACCAACCTGATCTTAAAATAGTTGTTGGCAATTGCTCCCCTGGAGCTAAGTCAAAACACACCGAACCTGTAACTGATCGAACCATTGTTACGCGAAGTCTTTCTAACGTTTTAACGTTAGTTTATCTCAAAATGCTCAGCCTAGTTCAACCCCATCAAATAACCCTGTTTTACCAATAACCTCACGGGATACCACTGCTTCGACAGATTCGTCCACACGCATAAGAAAAAAAGCTGATATAATGCAAAAGTGGAATTTACACTTTGATAGATCGCCTGAAGGTTTAGGAGTAGAAGAGTTTATATATCGGGTGAAATCTCTAACAGACGAAACCTTAGATAGTGACTTCACTGCCATGTGCAAGCACATGCATATATTGTTTGCTGGGAAAGCCAGAGATTGGTACTGGAGGTACCATAAGCAGGTGAACCGTATAGTTTGGTCAGATATTTGCGCTTCTCTTCGACAACAATATAGAGATTATCGCTCTGCTTTTATGAGTAAGGAGATGATTAGGTCCCATAAGCAAAAGCCTGGAGAATCATTCTCATCTTTTTATGAAGCAGTGGCTGCACTTATTGACAAATCCAGCGTTCAAATGGATGAAGAAGAGATAATGGAGATTTTGAAAAATAATTTACTCCCTGAAACTCGGGACCAGCCGGTACACTCCGTTGGACACCTACGTCGTTTGGTACAAATGAGCGAAAACTTAACGAAGGAGCTCAGCTGTCGTGCCGACAGTGTAATCAAACAAAAACCCATTGTTACTCGTCGTCAAATTCATGCCGTTAAGGAAGCTTGTTCTGAGTTAAAAGAAGACGTAACGATTGAAGGAGAATTAGCCGCCATTCGCAGTAACCATTCAAAAATCAAATGCTGGAATTGCACAGAGTTAGGTCACATTTGGGAAGATTGTTTGGCGGAACGCCGCATTTTTTGCTACGGTTGTGGCACTCCTAATGTCTACAAACCACAGTGTCCATCTTGTCTTCGAAAGGCGTCGGAAAACCGACAAACGGGTATATCCAATACCAGCCGGATAGGCCCGAGAGCGTGAATAAGCCAATTCTGGCGGAAGAAAATAATTTCAACAAATCTTTCGTAGATCCAGTTCCCCTTCATCGACAATCGTATGAACAGAGGCTTAAAAATTATATAGAAGTTAAGAATCGTCTGTTTAAGGACATCTCCCCTAAGTAAGCGTACGTTGCGCTTACGGAAGTTTTTTGAAAACGTTATGAAAGACCAAAAATTATTAGATCCGACCATTTTCAGTAATCAGCAGGATATGCGAAGTTATGCAGAAGTTTCGTTTTTAAAATATAAAGAACTTGGTCTTTTAGACACTGGAGAAAATATAAGCTGCATCGGTTCAAACCTTGCGAAAGTAGATTTTTCAAATATCCCCGAATTCAGGCCTATAAAATCGGAAGCGAAAACTGCCGATGGTGAAAAACAGCAAATTATAGGTGTACTTAATGTAATTATGACCTATAAGGCTGTCAAGATGCCAATGAAACTTTACGTTATACCGTACATAAAACAGAAACTTATTTTAGGCCATGATTTTTGGAGAACCTTTGCCCTTGCACCTAACATAATAAGTTCCCTGAACTTGCATATAGATTCAAAAACAGAAGAAGACCCAAATCTGTATCCTCTGAGTCAGCCAGTAATTCAGCAGCTAGAAGTAGTTGAAAACATGTTTCCAAACGCATCTAAAGTATTAGGCGGTACCTCCTTAATTCAACATCATATCGATGTAGGAAATGCAAAGCCGGTAAAACAGCGTTTCTATCCCGTTAGTCCAGCGGTAGAAAAGTTGCTTTATAATGAGATAGACCGAATGCTCGAGCTGGATGTAATTGAACCATCCGTAAGTGCTTGGAGTTCCCCCATGCGTCTCGTAATTAAGCCTAATAAGGTTCGACTCTGTTTAGACGTTCGTAAGCTTAACGACGTTACAACCAAAGATGCCTATCCTTTGCCTAGCATTGATGGAATATTTTCAAGACTACCGAAAACTAATATAATTACCAAACTTGACTTGAAAGATGCATATTGGCAAATTGAGCTTAGTCCTTAATCAAAACCGTTGACTGCGTTTACAGTCCCAGGGCGACCGCTTTACCAGTTTAAGGTCATGCCGTTCGGCTTATGCAATGCGCCGTCTACAATATGTCGTCTCATGGAGGAAATAATTCCACCAGATCTTCGACATTGCATTTTTGGTTACCTCGACGACTTATGCATTGTATCGGAAGACTTTTCGTCACACATTGCGGTACTAGTTCGCTTGGCAGAACAATTTCGCAAAGCAAATTTGACTCTTAACATAGCTAAAAGCCAATTCTGTGTCACAAGCATCAACTACCTTGGTTATATCATTGGTAGTGGGGGTATTCGTACTGACCCCGATAAAGTATTTTGTATTGTACACTGGCCCACACCTAAAAACTTGAAGCAAGTTCGAGGCTTCCTTGGGGTTTGTGGATGGTACCGTCGGTTCATTCACAACTACGATGTCACGTATCCCATAAATGAGACCTTGTCGACCAAGAAGAAGTTCTGTTGGACGTCGGAAGCCCAACAGGCGATGGACCAACTGAAGCAAATTTTGACAACTGCCCCGGTCTTAACAAACCCAGACTTTGAGAAGAAATTTTATTTGCATTGCGATGCCAGTGACTTCGGTATTGGCGCAGTCTTAGTCCAATTGTCCGAAGAAAAAGAAGAAAACCCGATAGCGTTCATGTCCAAGAAATTGAGCCGATCTCAACGTAACTGCAGCGTCACCGAGCGTGAGTGCTTGGCCGTAATACTGGCCATAGAAAAATTCCGTTGCTACTTAGAGCTCCAAGAATTCAAAGTAGTCACGGACCATTCGAGCCTTTTGTGGTTGATGCGACAGCAAAATATCTCCGGTAGACTTGCTCGCTGGATATTTCGCTTGCAGCAATTTAAATTTGCGGAGAAATTTCCCGATATAAAAATCGCCAATAGAATAGTGTATATTAGAACAGAACCAGCCATGGTAGATGCGCTAGAAGACAAATCCCCTTGGAAGGTATGGGTTCCAGAGAGGCTACGTAACGATGCCTTAAAACAAGCCCATGACAGCCTTACGTCATCTCACACGCGTGTACAAAAAACGATAGAAAAATTGCGCCGTTATCTTTTTTGGCCTGGTCTTGCTAAATATGTACGCGAGTACGTTCGGCAGTGTGGGGTCTGTAAGGAGAGTAAAGCTCCGAACTTCACATTACGTCCTCCAATGGGTGCTCATAGTCCTACTTATCGACCTTTTCAAAGGCTATATATTGATTTGCTACGACCATGCCCGCGAAGCAAAAATGGCAACATAGGACTACTGATTGTTCTTGATCATTTTAGCAAGTACCACTGGCTTCAACCGTTGAAGAAATTCACGTCAGCGGCAATACAACAATTTCTGCTGGAAAATATTTTTCATAGTTTTGGGGTTCCCGAAACTATTGTAAGCGATAATGGGACCCAATTTAAAGCTAAAGAATTGAAGGCATTTCTCACGGAATTGGGTATCCGTCACATGTACACGGCCCTATACTCACCGCAGAGTAATGCGGCTGAGCGCGTTAATCGGTCGTTGTTAACAGCGATTCGTTCGTACCTAAATAAAGATCAAACGCAATGGGACGTGCATCTGTCCAGCATATCTTGTTCCTTGAGATCCGCCCTGCATCAGTCTCTAGTATGTTCCCCATATAGAGCATTGTTTGGGCTGGATATGATCACACATGGATCCGACTATAAATTGTTAAAAGACTTATCCCTTCTTGAAGAGCCAATTTTACCTCTCGAACGGACAGATAACTTGGCGTTGTTGAGGAAAGACATCCAAGCTAACATACGCAAGGCATACGATAGGAACGCCAAGCAATATAATTTGCGTTCCAAAGCAGTATCTTTTAAAGAAGGTCAAGAAGTCTACCGCCGTAACTTTTCCCTGAGTAAGTTTTCCGTAGGATTCGAAAGAAGCTTGGAAATTCTTATTACCAGCTCGAGGACTTGCAGGGAAAAGAGGTAGGCACTTATCACGCCAAGGATATTAGAAGCTAGTTCCCCCTAATACTCCGTCCTACCAGGGTCGTATTATTGGGTTTTGTAATGGTCGGTGGCGAATAAGCCAACGTGATAGTATTACTTGTATTTTGAAAAAATTTATCGCAGTTCAGTGGATAAACATAAGCTATCGTGGAAGACCGAAACATAAGGCCGCTTGGCGGAATGACTCCCATTCGGTTGCTTTAGCATCAAAGGAGCCCCCTTCCCTAATAAAAAGTTGCAACGCGCCACGAACGCGCATACCAGGCGCGCATCTTGATTCTCGCGGAAATTTAACAGCCCACAAAAAGAGGACAAAATTCCATAAAGCAGAAAAGAGGAATGGCCCATGTTATTATAAGTGTTTGTGCAGATGGCAAAACCCACGAGGGAAATAGCCCGTAATAATGTACATGTGAAAATAATTATAGAAGGTTAAATTAGTAAAATCTACGTAATTGAAATAACGTATTTTTGGTTTTCGCTAATGCACTTCGAATTTTTAAACGTTCGTAATTAAACCTTAAGTCAACAATCGTGGTATATTTAACGTAATTAGAAAGGAAAAATGTTGAAAATGACTATTTAAAGTAGCAATTAAATTCAAGATTACAAAACTTAGAATAGATATATGATAATTAAAACTTGTAAAGCTTTTCTAGAAACTTAAAAAAAAAGGAAAAGAAAACGTATAGGAGTCGTGGTTGTGCTAGTGTGATCATTTACCAGAGGGCTTAAAAGTAAAATTTTCAACAAAAAAAAATAGATTTTTTTGGACGGTCTAATGTCAGTTTGTAGTTTTGTCTAAAATCAATGACGTCAGATTTGCAGCTGAAAAGCAAGAACACCTAATTGTTAGGGTACAGTAATGCGCCCAACTTACAAGAATTTCGCTAAAATAAAACACCAACAATAACAACAGTACAAGCTGTCCCGCACATTCATCGCTGGAAGGCCTTTCAACGAGGGATCGGCATCGATGGACATACACATAAACGCATGTAAGTCAATTGTACCTTTTTATACTCAGTTGAGCAGAGCTCACAGAGTATATTAACTTTGATTGGATAACGGTTGGTTGTACAGGTATAAAGGAATCGAGATAGATATAGACTTCCATATATCAAAATCATCAGTATCGAAAAAAAATTCGATTGAGCAATGTCCGTCCGTCCGTCCGTCTGTCCGTTAACACGATAACTTGAGTAAATTTTGAGGTATCTTGATGAAATTTTGTATGTTGATTCCTGGGCACTCATCTCAGATCGCTATTTAAAATGAACGATATCGGACAATAATCACGCCCACTTTTTCGATATCGAAAATTTGGTAGAGGCTTAGATTCTAGGACGATAAATGTTTTCTGTGAAAAAGGGCGAAATCGGTTGAAGCCACGCCCAGTTTTTATACACAGTCGACCGTCTGTTCTTCCGCTCGGCCGTTAACACGACAATCGATATATCTTTACTAAACTCAGTTCACGTACTTACCTGAACTCACTTTGTATTGGTGTAAAAAATGTCCGAAATCCGACTATGACCACGCCCACTTTTTCGATATCGAAAATTACGAAAAATGAAAAAAATGCCATAATTATATACCAAAATATGAAAAAAGGGATGAAACATGGTAATTGTATTGATCTATTGACGCAAAATATAACTTTAGAAAAAAACTTGGTAAAATGGGTGTGACACCTACCATATTAAGTAGAAGAAAATGAAAAAGTTTTGCAGGGCGAAATCAAAAGCCCTTGAAATTTTGGAAGGAATACTGTTCGTGGTATTACATATATAAATAAATCAGCGGTACCCGACAGATGGTGTTCTGGATCACCCTGGTCCACATTTTGGTCGATATCTCGAAAACACCTTCACATATACAACTAAGGGCCACTCCCTTTTAAAACCCTTATTAATACCTTTAATTTGAAACCCATATCGTACAAACACATTCTAGGGTCACCCCTGGTCCACGTTTATGGCTATATCTCGAAAAGGCGTCCACATCTAGAACTAAGGCCCACTCCTTTTTAAAATACTCATTAACACCTTACATTTAATACCCATATCGTACAAACAAATTCTAGAGTCACCCCTGGTCCACCTTTATGGCGATATCTTGAAAAGGCGTCCACCTATAGAACTAAGGCGCACGCCCTTTTAAAATACTCATTAACACCTTTCATTTGATACCCATATCGTACAAAAAAATTCTAGATTCACCCCTGGCCCACCTTTATGGCGATATCTCGAAAAGGCATCCACCTATAGAACTAAGGCCCACTCCCTTTTAAAATACTCATTAACACCTTTCATTTGATACCCATATCGGACAAACAAATTCTAGAGTCACCCCCGGTCCACCTTTATGGCGATATCTTGAAAAGGCGTCCACCTATAGAACTAAGGCCCACGCCCTTTTAAAATACTCATTAACACCTTTCATTTGATACCCATATCGTACAAACAAATTCTAGAGTCACCCCTGGTCCACCTTTATGGCGATATCTTGAAAAGGCGTCCACCTATAGAACTAAGGCCCACGCCCTTTTAAAATACTCATTAACACCTTTCATTTGATACCCATATTGTACAAACGTATTCTAGAGTCACCCCTGGTCCACGTTTATGGCGATATCCCGAAAAGGCGTCCACCCATAGAACTAAGGCCCACTCCCTTTTAAAACACTTATAAACACCTTTCGTTTGATACCCATATTGTACAAAAGCATTCTAGAGTCAACCATGGTCCACCTTTATGGCGATATCTCGAAAAGGCGTCCACATATAGAACTAAGGCCCACTCCCTCTTAAAATACCCATTAACACCTTTCATTTGATACCTATATCGTACAAACAAATTCTAGAGTCACCCCTGGTCCATCTTTATGGCGATATCTCGAAAAGGCGTCCATCTATAGAACTTAGGCCCACGCCCTTTTAAAATACTCATTAATACCTTTCATTTGATACCCATATCGTACAAAATAAATTCTAGAGTCACCCCTGGTCCACCTTTATGGCGATATCTCTAAAAGGCGTCCACCTATAGAACTTAGGCCCACTCCCTTTTAAAATTATCATTAACACATTTCATTTCATACCCATGTCTTACTAAGAAATTCTAGAGTCCGGCCTGGTCCACCTTTATGGCGATATCCCTAAATGGCGTCCATCTATAGAACTATGGCCCACTTCCATTTGATACACATGTCATACAAACACATTCCAGGGTTACCCTAGGTTCTTTTTACAACATGGTGATTTTCCCTTACTTTGTCTCCACAGCTCTCAACTGAGTATGTAATGGTCGGTTATACCCGAACTTAGCCTTTCTTACTTGTTTTTTATATTTTCTTATTGTTCGACCTTCTTAATTTTTGTTTGATAAGCACAGTCAGATCGACATAAGTATGTACGTACATAGCAAGCAATAAACCTGCTCCCTATGACGACATACATACCTACATATTTGTTGGTACAAATTTGCATACCAATGTCGACTTGATAACAGCTTATCCCATATTTGCCCATAAACGCAACAACAGTTATCATATTGCACTTAGAAATGCGTTAAAGAAAAAGGAAAAGAAACCATAAATTTGTTTGTTTACAAATTGCTTCTGAAGGCGATCACACCCAACTGCCGTTAGCTAAATTTTCTGAGCTCCTAGCATTAGAGGCCTACACTAGATACATAGCTACCTAATTATTCTCACCTATCAAAACGGGTGCCATTGTATCTAAACGGCTTTGGCGCATATTGGCCAAGAAAAAAAATGTAGTATATATTATAGAAAACGTAAATATAAATATTTTTTCTGATTGAACATGAATAAATATGTGAAGTGAATTTATAAGATATAATTATGTGTTAAATTAAGTTTTCCTGGAGGCATAGGATGGCATAGGGAGGTAGGGAACTGGACATTCCTTGGGGATCTTTAGCAAATGCAGTTGTTAAGAAGATCCATGGCTGGGTCGTGTATAGAAAGCGCGTGTCGAATATCATCTTAGACCTCGCTGAATCCATCAGTACGATTAACAGTAGGGTGTCCCTTTTTTTCTATTGGTAATATTTAGTTTCCGCTCATGTTACCATACATAATTTCCCAGTTTGTTTTAATTTTTATTCTCCAGTCAGGAATCCTATAAAAATAAATTTATGTGAATGAAGTTAAGGTATGGCAAAACCCACCCCACGCCGAAAGAGCTAAGGCACCAGAGGATTCCGCCGGCCGCGACCCTTAAACTGTCCATAGGTTAATGATTCGTTCCTCATGTCGTCACCTAGGAACCACCTATGAATTCACCCACATCTGTAGTGGAACGTTACACAGCACATTTTAAGAACTGAGGACCTGTAAAAATTCGAAAAAAAATTTTAAAAACCACCCTAGTCAACATGTATATGTTAAATTTTGTGTATTTAATTTTTTTTTTTTTTTTCAAACATATATACGCATATATTCATATGTATATGAAAATACCTTTTTAATAAACTTATTTACAAGTATTGTTAGAACTACTCACACGTCTATTTTATTGACTAGCTCATTTCCTAAGATTTTTATAGTTATTAGAGGTGCAATTTTTTTCAATAATAATTATTCTGAATTAATTTACTCAAACATATGAAAAAAAATCATCAAATACTCAGTCAAGGCATTTTTTAAAGGAATATTTCTTTTTTATTGAGTTTCGTGTATTCTGTTTTTGAATTCACTAGTCGTAGTAATTATGTAGATTTCGAGAATAAACCTAGTTTATTTAAGATCCAAAAGCATAGTGAATTATTACTTTTTCCAATTTTTTTTTATATAATTTGATAATTTTGATTGAGCTTTAGTCCAGATTATTAAATAAAACTTCTTTTTTTAGTAGTATTCAAAATATATTTATTTGTTCGATATTTCGACTTCAACCTGAAGTCATCATCAAGAATCTACGAAAAGAAAACAATTCACATTTTTAAACATACATTTCCGTAGCAAAAATATGACTTACAAAACCAAAATCATATGTAAAAATAAAAAATGTGTCAACAAAAGTTCAAAATATATATGTATGTATGTATGTACGTATTTAATGTATGTTATGCTCTCAGCATTGCTAGAGTTATTGTTCCAGCTTAAGTTTAGTGAGTGTGCTTAACTGACAGCAGCGTGATGTTGTCGTTTTAAGGCCAAATTTCTGTAGGTTTGTGCACAGTGGTCTACATCTGATTTAAAATTCTTTTTTATATCATTAGGGGTGTTCAAAATGTGTAAGGTTTCTAAAATGAAGCGCTTATTATAATGTTTTTCATGTTCCAGAATGGTTACGTTTTCAAAATCTGGATAGTGTCCTGTGTCTTTGCAGTGCGTAGCCAATGCTGCCTTGTTTTCTGGATTATTATTTCTCAATTTAATATTCGATTTGTGGGCGGAAAGCCTCGTCTTTAGTTTAAGTTTAGTTGTCCCTACATATACTTGTTCGCATACGTGGGACCCGTCGCCGTTGCATGGAATTTTGTACACCACGTTGGATTTTTCATGATTTGGTGTTTTATCCTTTAAATTACTATAAACTGGTCGTAGAGTGTTGTTGTAAGTAAACGCGATTTAATATTTCTCTTTGTCATATAAATTTGAACCCTTGATTCTTTCAGACACTCCTGGGATATATGTCATTGATTTATAAATTTTATCACCTTTCTCGGTTGTATTATTATTGGCGTTCGCTGTGTGATGTTTGTGAATCAGTTTGTTTATAAGGGACCTGGGAAAAGAATTTTGTTCCAGGGTTTTTCTAATTATCGCTATGTTTTTGTTGTGAAACATCTTATCACTTATGTTAAGAACCCTTCTTATAAAATTTTTCACTGTGTTCAAAATAGTGTTGGGTGCGTGCTTGGAATTATAATTGATAAGTCTGCCCGAAGCTGTTTGTTTTTTATACCAATCAATGTATAATTTATTATTATTTTTATTTATTAATGTGTCAAGGTAGGGAAGTCTGTTGTTTTTCTCCACTTCCATAGTAAATCGTATGGATTTGTAATATGTGTTGAGTAGTTTAAGCATGTTTTCCATTTCGCTCGTTTTGAAGATGACAAATAAGTCGTCAACGTATCTGGTTAACAATCGGGGTTTGCTTTTTGATTCCATCTCAAATCTTGTTAGCAGTTCATATAAAATAATGTCTGCTATAACTGGGGAGGCTGGAGATCCCATTGGCATACCTGATCGTTGTTCGTAAATTTTGTCGTTGTATTTAAAATATCTATTGTCCCTCTTTTGTTAAACATGTGTGCTCTTTAATGTCAGTCTACCTGGAGGCAATGATGACGATAGCCGCATCCACGGGAATGCTGGGAAACAATATAATCCAAACCGTGCAAAACAAAGAAAGGCAAGAAATCGAAAGAAACAATTTCACGGTATTGATACAAGAACACATGAAAAAGAGTACACACTCATTTCTTGACAAATTCATGTGCGAGACTTTACACTCTACAAAAAAGTTTCTCAACAACAACAAAGAAATTCTGGTATTCAATGCGGATAAGGGCAATGTCACTGTAGCGATGGAGAAAAATTGTTATACGAGGAAAATTCAAATTATTGTGAACAATATTTCTGATTACAGGGTCCTAAAAAGAGATCCCACAACAAAGCTACAGGACAACAACAAGGTATTAGTAATGAAAATGTTCAGAAATGGCCACATAGAAGAAAAAGAAAATAATTTCCTAATTTCCAAAGTTGCAAATCCTCCTAGGATTTATGGTTTACCAAAAATCCATAAAGATGGCATACCGTTGCGCCCGATTTGCTCATCTATCGGATCCTCTTCCTATAACTTGTGTAAATATGTAGTCCATATACATAAAAATATTACAAAATCTTCAAAATACAATGTCAAAGATTCCACAGAATTCAAAGAAAAAGTTAAAGACATATACATTTACGATGATGAGAGTTTGGTGTCGTTTGACTTGGTTTCTTTGTTTCCCAGCATTCCCTCGGATGCGGCTTTCGACATCATTGCCTCCAGGTGGACTGATATTAAAGAGCACACATGTTTAACAAAATAATTATTCATGAACATATTAAAATTTTGCGTGAGGGACAATAGATATTTTAAATACAACGACAAAATTTACGAACAACGATCAGGTATGCCAATGGGATCTCCCACCTCCCCAGTGATAGCTGACATTGTTTTAGATGAACTGCTAACAAGATTCGTATGCGAACAAGTATTTGTAGGGACAACAAAACTTAAACTAAAGACGAGGCTTTCCGCCCACAAATCGAATATTAAATTGAGAAATAATAACTCAGAAAACAAGACAGCATTGGCTGCGCAATGCAAAGACACGGGACACTATCCAGATTTTGAAAACGTAACCATTCTGGAACATGAAAAACATTATAATAAGCGCTTCATTTTAGAAACCTTACACATTTTGAACATGAATTTTAAATCAGATGTAGACCACTGTGCACAAAACTACAGAAATTTGGTCTTAAAACAACAACATCACGCTGCTGTCAGTTAAGCACACTCACTAAACTTAAGCTGGAACAATAACTCTAGCAATGCTGAGAGCAGAACATACATTAAATACGTACATACATACATATATATATATTTTTAACTTTTGTTGACACTTTTTTTATTGTATACATATGATTTTTGTTTACACTTGCGGTACATGAAATTGTTTATATTCGCGGGAGTTTTTGATTATCTTTATTTATATTTTTCGCTCTTTTGTTTCTACTAAAATTATGTTGCCATAATTTCTGTTTAGTCGATCATACATATCCATATGTGTAAGTCGTATTTTTGCTAAGGAAATGTATGTTTAACAAGTAAGGAAGGCTAAGTTCGGGTGTAACCGAACATTACATACTCAGTTGAGAGCTGTGGAGACAAAGTAAGGGAAAATCACCATGTTGTAAAAAGAACCTAGGGTAACCATGGAATGTGTTTGTATGACATGTGTATCAAATGGAAGGTATTAGAGAGTATTTTAAGCGGAAGTGGGCCATAGTTTTATAGATGGACGCCATTTAGGGATATCGCCATAAAGGTGGACCAGGCCTGACTTTAGAATTTGTTTGTACGATATGGGTATCAAACGAAAGGTGTTAATAAGTGTTTTAAAAGGGAGTGGGCCTTAGTTCTATGGGTGGACGCCTTTTCGGGATATCGCCATAAACGTGGAACAGGGGTTACTTTAGAATGCGTTTGTACAATATGGGTATCAAACGAAAGGTGTTAATAAGTGTTTTAAAAGGGAGTGGGCCTTAGTTCTATGGGTGGACGCCTTTTCGGGATATCGCCATAAACGTGGACCAGGGGTGACTCAAGAATGCGTTTGTACAATATGGGTATCAAATGAAAGGTGTTAATGAGTATTTTAAAAGGGAGTGGGCCTTAGTTCTATAGTTGGACGCCTTTTCGAGATATCGCCATAAAGGTGGACCAGGGGTGACTCTAGAATTTATTTTGTACGATATGGGTATCAAATGAAAGGTATTAATGAGTATTTTAAAAGGGCGTGGGCCTAAGTTCTATAGATGGACGCCTTTTCGAAATATCGCCATTAAGATGGACCAGGGGTGACTCTAGAATTTATTTTGTACGATATGGGTATCAAATGAAAGGTATTAATGAGTATTTTAAAAGGGCGTGGGCCTAAGTTCTATAGATGGACGCCTTTTCGAGATATCGCCATAAAGATGGACCAGGGGTGACCCTAGAATTTGTTTGTACAATATGAGTATCAAATGAAAGGTGTTAATGAGTATTTTAAGAGGGCGGGGGGCTTAGTTCTATATGTGGACGCCTTTTCGAGATATCGCCATAAAGGTGGACCAGGGGTGACTCTAGAATTTGTTACTACGATATGAGTATCAACTGAAATGTGTTAATAATAATTTTAAAAGGGAGTGGGCCTAAGTTCTATAGGTGGACGCCTTTTCGAGATATCGCCATAAAGGTGGACCAGGGGTGACTCTAGAATTTGTTTGTACGATATGTGTATCAAATGAAAGGTGTTAATGAGTATTTTAAGAGGGCGTGGACCTTAGTTCTATATGTGGACGCCTTTTCGAGATATCGCCATAAAGGTGGACCAGGGGTGACTCTAGAATTTGTTTGTACGATATGAGTATCAAATGAAATGTGTTAATGATAATTTTAAAAGGGAGTGGGCCTAAGTTCTATAGGTGGACGCCTTTTCGAGATATCGCCATAACGGTGGACCAGGGTTGACTCTAGAATTTATTGTGTACGATATGGGTATCAAATGAAAGGTATTAATGAGTATTTTAAAAGGGCGTGGGCCTAAGTTCTATAGATGGACGCCTTTTCGAGATAGCGCCATAAAGATGGACCAGGGGTGACTCTAGAATTTGTTTGTACGATATGAGTATAAAATGAAATGTGTTAATGATAATTTTAAAAGGGAGGGGGCCTAAGTTCTATAGGTGGACGCCTTTTCGAGATAGCGCCATAACGGTTGACCAGGGGTGACTCTAGAATTTATTTTGTACGATATGGGTATCAAATGAAAGGTATTAATGAGTATTTTAAAAGGGCGTGGGCCTAAGTTCTATAGATGGACGCCTTTTCGAGATATCGCCATAAAGATGGACCAGGGGTGACTCTAGAATTTGTTTGTACTATAAGGGTATCAAATGAAAGGTGTTAATGAGTATTTTAAAAGGGAGTGGGCCTTAGTTCTATAGGTGGACGCCTTTTCGGAATATCGTTATAAAAGTGGACCAGGGTTGACTCTAGAATGCGTTTGTACAATATGGGTATTAAACGAAAGGTGTTAATAAGTGTTTTAAAAGGGAGTGGGCCTTAGTTCTATGGGTGGACGCCTTTTCGGGATATAGCCATAAACGTGGACCAGGGGTGACTCTAGAATGCGTTTGTACAATATGGGTATCAAATGAAAGGTGTAAATGAGTACTTTAAAAGGGCGTGGGCCTTCGTTCTATAGGTGGACGCCTTTTCGAGATATCGCCATAAAGGTGGACCAGGGGTGACTCTAGAATTTGTTTGTATGATATGGGTATCAAATGAAAGGTGTTAATGAGTACTTTAAAAGAGCGTGGGCCTTAGTTCCATAGGTGGACGCCTTTTCAAGATATCGCCATAAAGGTGGACCAAGGGTGACTCTAGAATTTGTTTGTACGATATGGGTATCTAATTAAAGGTGTTAATGAGTATTTTAAAAGGGAGTGGGCCTTAGATCTATAGGTGGATGCTTTTTCGAGATATCGCCATAAATGTGGGCCAGGGGTGACTCTAGAATTTTTTTGTATGATATGGGTATCAAATGAAAGGTGTTAATGAGTATTTTAAAAAGGAGTGGGCCTTAGTTCTATATGTGTACGCCTTTTCGAGATATCGCCATAAACGTGGACCAGGGGTTACTCTAGAATGTGTTTGTACGATATGGGTATCAAATTAAAGGTATTAATGAGGGTTTTAAAAGGTAGTGGCCCTTAGTTGTATATGTGAAGGCGTTTTCTAGATATCGACCAAAATGTGGGCCAGGGTGATCCAGAACATCATCTGTCGGGTACCGTTAATTTATTTATATATGTAATACCACGAACAATATTCCTTCCAAGATTCCAAGGGTTTTTCATTTCGCCCTGCAAAACTTTTTCATTTTCTTCTACTTAATATGGTAGGTGTCACACCCATTTTACCAAGTTTTTTTCTAAAGTTATATTTTGCGTCAATAGACCAATACTATTACCATGTTTCATCCCTTTTTTCGTATTTGGTATATAATTATGGCATTTTTTTCATTTTTCGTAATTTTCGATATCGAAAAAGTGGGCGTG
Organism: Eurosta solidaginis; assembly: GCF_040869045.1. Classification (NCBI taxonomy): domain Eukaryota; kingdom Metazoa; phylum Arthropoda; class Insecta; order Diptera; family Tephritidae; genus Eurosta; species Eurosta solidaginis. The sequence continues at coordinate 125,715,807 of NC_090323.1, read as the reverse complement.
ACAGTCGGATTTCGGCCATTTTTTACACCAATACAAAGTGAGTTCAGGTAAGTACGTGAACTGAGTTTAGTAAAGATATATCGATTTTTGCTCAAGTTATCGTGTTAGCGGCCGAGCGGAAAGACAGACGGTCGACTGTGTATAAAAAATGAGCGTGGCTTCAACCGATTTCGTCTTTTTTCACAGAGAACAGTTATCGTCCTAGAATCTAAGCCTCTACCAAATTTCACAAGGATTGGTAGATTTTTGTTCGACTTATGGCATTAAAAGTATCCTAGACAAATTAAATGGAAAAGTGCGGAGCCACCCCCATTTTGAAATTTTCTTTTATTTTTATATTTTGTTGCAACATATCATTACTGGAGTTGAATGTTGACATAATTTACTTATATACTGTAAAGATATTAACTTTTCTTTTAAAATTTGAATTTAAAAAAATTTTTTTTAAAAAGTGGGCGTGGTCGTTCCCCGATTTTACTAATTTTTATTAAGCAGACATATAGTAATAAGAGTAACGTTCCTGCCAAATTTCATCATGATATCTTCAACGACTGCCAAATTACAACTTGCAAAACTTCTAAATTACCTTCTTTTAAAAGTGGGCGGTGCCACGCCCATTGTCCAAAATTTTACCAGTTTTCTATTCTGCGTCATAAGTTCAACTCACCTACCAAGTTTCATCGCTTAATCCGTATTTGGTCATGAATTATCGCACTTTTTCGATTTTTCGAAATTTTCGATATCGAAAAAGTGGGCGTGGTTATTCTCCGATATCGTTCATTTTAAATAGCGATCTGAGATGAGTACCCAGGAACCCACATACCAAATTTCATCAAGATACCTCAAAATTTACTCAAGTTATCGTGTTAACGGACAGACGGACGGACGGACGGACATGGCTCAATCGAATTTTTTTTCGATACTGATGATTTTGATATATGGAAGTCTATATCTATCTCGATTCCTTTATACCTGTACAACCAACCGTTATCCAATCAAAGTTAATATACTCTGTGAGCTCTGCTCAACTGAGTATAAAAATGTTAATTGTTTTCTTTTCGTAGATTCTTGATGATGACTTTAGGTTGAAATCGAAATATCGAACAAATAAATATATTTTGAATACTACTAAAAAAAGAAGTTTTATTCAATAATCTGGCCTAAAGCTCAATCAAAATTATCAAATTATATTAAACAAGGCTATTCAATTTACCAATAAAATTTTTTTTATATTTTTTATATTATCGTTTTTCTTTTTACGTAATTGCCTGAATTCTACTTTTCAATTTCCTGAAATCGTGAACCTAATATATAATCAAGAGTAAGTTTCAAACAAGCATTTTCATACACACTTAACTTCGCCGGAATTTTATATCACACCGTTGGTGATTAGGTTAAGACATTTTGGATTTGCTCGGCTTGAGTTGTAAGCATTCAACGTATTCTCATAACCCTTTTGAAATCCTGTTTTTTTTCTTTGATCGTGCGTACACGCTAAATTTCACCTGAATTTACTTAATATTATTAATAACGTATCGAAAGTATAGCCAACGCGTTACTGAACTAAAGCTTTGCTTTGCAACGTTTATTTGCTTATTTCTTTTTTTTTTACATCACACCTTATGGAACACATAATACATACAAGAATAGAAAGCGACCTATGAAAAAATCGCCGCTAGGTGGCACAAAGATCGAAATATCAAAAAAAAATCGTATAATCTAGTCCGATTTGGCTCATATTTAGAACAAATATTACATACAGTCCGGTAGAAGTGACATCAAAATATTTTGGAGTTGGAGGAGGGACAAGCATACGTGGCGCAGAGTCGAGTAAAGTCTTTGGAAGGATTATGTATTGAGGACTTAGATTGTAACAAATTGTCAGGAAAGAGTCCTTGTAATAATGAGTCACTAAATGGACTAAATAGAATGAGAAATAATATGCAATTATATAAAGACTAAAAACTTGAAAATAAAACAATTAAAAAAAAAATAAAATTTAAGTAAAACGGTTTTATTGAAAACAATACTTACATGAAAATAATACTAAAAGCTAGAAAATAATTAGGTAGGTCCTAGGTACTAGTCATAATAATCCTCATCAATCTCGGGCGTTAATCAACCAATTAAATGAAAGCGTTGGACGCGTCAAATTGTTTTAATTGTATGTATTGTTTTCAACAAAACCGTTTAACAAAATTTTTTTTTTTTATTATTTTATTTTAATTTAATTTTTCGTAAAGGTCGGTGGTGTGTGAGCTCGTGATAACTTGTGAACGCTTGTTGGATTCCCAAACCCAATTTCTTGTCTGGGGGATAGTGAGTAGAAGTACCCAAGTAAGCCGAGCTTCCTTCGCTCGTGTGTGTGTGAGTAGATGGAGGAAGGGGACAACCCAGATAGAGTTACTGGTGGGTTGGGATTATTTGGTACCGATCAGGTGGCAGGATCCCTTTTCAACCAAATCGATACGGAAATACCATTTCCCATTGACTTCGTACCTACCGACCTTTTTAATCGGTGTGCAGCCAGAATTTTCGGTATAAGCGAAGGCGATACAAATAGGCATTCTAGAGTGTCGATCACCAACCAAGTGGCCATCAACGAATCCAACAACAGTCTAAGTTTTTCTACAAAAATAGAGCGATTACTAAATATGCAAGAAACTGGAACACCACGAATTACCGGAGGAGCGCATGTCGTGCAGGATGGACAGCTAGGGAATTCGGGAGCTTGTGGTTCGAAGGCCTCACGAAACGGACCAAGTGCACCTGCCGCCGGTACCGAACAGCTAAAGCGGATGATGGGGATGATGGCTACACAAAACCAAGTTATGACGCAGTATATGAACGCGGTTCGTTACCTGAGGACCGACGTTTTGCCCCTCAGCAACCGTATGAGGGACTTAGAGATTTCGGCTCAAGCGTTGAACCATCCAGCCGCTAACGCACCTACTCCGGAAGGGAGAAAGGAAAGGGGCCAAAATGGGAATACCGCCGAAGCGGCCACAGGTCAGGGCAGAAGTGAGGAACATACGCACCCAAACTGGAGGAAAGTCGACCTAGATAAGTGGCACGTCAAGTTCGATGGGTCTGCTAAGGGGATCACTGTAGAGAGCTTTTTATTTAGAATTGAAAAATTGAAGGCCCAGTATAATATATCATATGGACGCCTCTTCACAGATTTCCATTCTCTCGTGACAGGCTCCGCGCTTAAGTGGGATTGGCAGGTTCTGGAGGACCATGCCGAAGACTCTGCCTTTGGCTACTTCGAACTTAAGGCAGAGTTGTTGGCCCATTTTAAAACCGCGGAGTTTGATTACGAAATAGTTAGAGAAACCATGGAGAGGAAGAAGTCAGCTCAAGGGAGCTTCGACGAATTGTATGGGTTGGTCCACGACTTGACGTATAGGCTGAAGCAGAAAATTCCAGAAAAATTTGGTAAATTTGACGTTCGCAGCAAAAATTAATACCTTGGCCGATCTAAAGATGGAGTGTCGGCGTGCGGAACGCCTAATTAAGGAGAATAGGAGTAGGTCGGCAAGGGCAGTGAACGAGATGGTATTCCCCGTAGAACAAGTTGAGGCTGAAGCAGTTGGGGGGGAGCTCGTCGAGGCACTCGACAAGCCAGCCAAACCGCGACTTGGGTTTAATCAGCCACTTAATAGTAATAATTCTGCTGGTGGTACGCCTGTTGGAACTAACTCCACGACTGGTACCAAACCCACTGTTAACTCCTTTTGTACATCTCCATTCCACTTAGTGTTATGTGTTAGGCAATTTAGGCAATTTAATTATTAGTACATTAAGATAATGAAAAGAGAGAGAAAAGTTCTTCGAAAGATTTATGGACCTCTACGCGTTGGCGATGGCGAGTACCGAAGAAGATTTAATGATGAGCTGTACGAGCTATACGCAGACATCAACATAGTCCAGCGAATTAAAACGCAGCGGCTGCGCTGGCTAGGCCATGTTATGCGAATGAAAGATGATGCTCCGGCCAAGAAAGTGTTTCTATCGGAACCCGCCTATGGAAGCAGAGGTAGAGGGCAGCCCCCACTCCGTTGGAAGGACCAGGTGGAAAACGATTTAAACTCCCTTGGTGTGACCAATTGGCGCCGGTTGGCGGAGCGAAGGAGCGACTGGCGCGCCTTGTTGGACGGCCATAACCGTTTAGACGGTTAAGCGCCAATTAAGTAAGTAAGTAAGTAAGATAATGAAATCTTTTATAGTACAACGAACAGATGTCATAACCATTGTGGTTTATATAATACTATATAACTTACATATATATAGTTCTATATCTTAAGCTGTGTTTCAAAATATAGAAAATAGATGAGAGTGAAGTAGAAACAAAAAGGTTAAGGAGTATAGAGAAATATGTAGATATCAAAAGTGCCAATAAATAAAAAGCTCAAGTGCTATCACTAGAGAAAAAACTATAAAGAATCTGTTTATAGTTGTTTTGGTTCAGAAAATTTGTCAGGGTGTGGGTGTTCCCCGCGTTGGGCGTACCTGGGCCCGCTCGAGTGGTACGGCCGAACTCCCAAGTCAATGGCAAAAGTACCTAGAAAGACGAAATAAAAAGATATGCAAAAGCAACATTCCTCAGATTCATTTTTTGAAGCAAGTGTACTTCCCGTAAACTCGACATCCCAAAGTCCCAACATCTCGTCTGCTACGCCTCAAAGCCGGAGCCTCCTAAGGTACAAACTGAAAAAGAAATAAAGAAAGAAAAGAAAAACCAATTTCATTACTTTGGGCATATATCACTTATATGAGTGCACAATTTTTTTTGGTGGGTACATGAACCATCGAAATTACAGCAGCCGCATGAAAATATTTCTTTGCAAATTCTCTTGGCGGATACAACATTTTTGAATTCGGCTTTCGGAGTCGTGATCCTGGGCCCAAAGCACATCCTTTGACACCCTCACCGAAATTTTTGGACGCCAGTAGCCCCAGACTTTTAGTCTTGGCCAATATTTTGCGGCGCCTACGCGTGGCTGCCACAAGCACGAAGGTGGCTCTTCCACAGCCAGTCCTGAGGCAGATAGCAATTTCCGGATGGAAGCACAAAACCTCGTTTCTGTTTTTTTTGCTCACTGGCACTAAATCACTGTTAAAATAATTGTATAATACATTACAATTAATCTCGCGAATAAATAAGCGCTTTTGTGAAAACATAAACAAATAGAAACGTCAGAATAAAAGAAAGCAACAAAATCCCAACAAAAGGAAATTCTTAAAAAGCTCTATTCCAAGGGTTGCCAGATGGTAGCCATATGGTAGCTCCGAGCGTGATGAGTACAGGAAAGGGATGGATATAGGTCATTATGGTCGCGGTTGTGATTAAGGATGATAATAGGAAAACGGCACAAGAAAACGGTGTATCTGCAGGAGGGGTATCTATATAAGGGGGTGTGACTGTAGAAAAGAGATCAGTCCAAAAGTATATTGCACCAATTCGCTTGTGATGCGCGGTTCGTTGTGGTGTAGAATAAATATCTAAAGTTGTGAGTTAAAAGTAGTTCCCTGTGCGCGGAGTGAGAAATCGATTTTTTTTAAGTTTAAAATTATTCTATAAAAGTTGTTTTATAAGGCTTGTGTCCTTTAAAACCAAAAAAAAAAAAAAAAAAAAAAAAAAAGCAAAAAAACACATATCGGGTCCGTCGGTAAAATAATTCAACCAACGGCATAATGGATGTGGAATAAATTTTATGAGGGTAAGTGCCAGATTTTTAATTTTTTTTTAAAGATTTCCTTGTGTTAATCCCCTTATTTTTGCGCCATTTTTGGGGTTCACGCAACCCCATTGTCGACTTCGGTCATGAAAGTTTCCAGGTTTTAATCGCCCCCCATTTTAACTATCTTCTTTTTTTGAAATAATTATCCTTTTTTTTTTTTGTTGCAAAATTTTCTGGATACATTTTAATTGTGTCGGAAAAATTTAACTGCATTTTTTTCTGGTCTTTCTTGTTTTATATCCCTACTTAAAAACTAAAGTTTTCTTCGGTAAAAGTAATCCTCATAATGTTGAGCACGTATTTTTTTTGGGAGATTTTAGTTTTGGTGCTATCAATTTTGCTATTTTGTTGGTGTCATATACACCCTAATAAAAACGCGTGATCGCCAAAATTGGCGTGAAATACCTCCATTAGCCCATGTAAGTCGAGCTGATTGGTATTTTTCTATTCCTCTAGTGGGAATGCCATCTGGTCACCGCGGATGACGAAAGCTCCAACAGCGCCAGGGAAAATTATTTATTACATTTTACCGGACATTTATGCGTTTCATGTATGCAGTTATACTGGTCCCTATACCAATCACCTATATTTGAAAACAACTATCCCCATATGTTATCTGGTTCCGGCAGTCGAGACTGCAAGCAATATATATATACCCTTAACAACATTAACAACTCGAGATCGACGAGAAGCGGCAGTAATAAGAGGAAGGCGTTTGCAGGGATAATTGTAGTCTAGTTTAGGTGTTTTTATATGTATAGTTTGTTCCTGTATGTAGTAAATCTCGTATAAATTTGAACCTTGCCAAATGTAAATGCACCTATAAGGCACTACAAAGGCACTCCAAACGGAGAAATTTAAGGAAATACGTTTTTTTTTGTATCGTGCAGTGGCCGATAAACCCTGCAACAAACCCCTGAACTCCCTTGAGAGCGCTCTTGTAGGTAGGCATTAGGGTGGTTTCTCGGATAATTTTTTTAAGTGGCTCCGATTGAGCCCAAAAGCGTTTGGATGAACTTTGGTGACCAAGTAGGCCTTGAACAAATTGCCAATCTCTGATTGGAAAACACTTGTAGGGTATATCCCATGATGGAAATGGGTGTAACATATATAAAACTATTCTTGTTTGAGTTATATACATGCTAATGGATAATATTTTTTTTCTTTGCCAAAATTAGAATAATCGAAAGACTGATTTTTTTTTTGTAACATTGTATTTTTTTTAATGATTCCGTTACATGTACATATGTTTTATTTTTTTGGTACAGTGTCGTAAATCGAACATTTTTCAAAATATATACATACATACCATTTTAAGTTTTGAAAGTACGTATACGAATCTATATATATGTATATATATATGTAGGCACACACCGTTCGGCAATCTATTTTTTTTGAAAACGGTTTAAATTTTTATTCCGTGTCCTTTTTTTTTTGTGGTTTGTGTCAAGCCTGTGAATAATTATACTTTTTGCTTGTGGTACCTGTGGATATTCACATATATATACATATATCGATTCGAGTGTGATATAAGTTTGTTTTTGTCCTGGCCTAAATCTTTATTTTTCATGAGCATTGATATTTGGCTCGATAGCCATAAAGTACGTTTTTCTTTCAATTTCTTTGTATAGAATTAAGATTTTTCAAATAAATAATATGTTAGATTGAAATTGGAAAAGAAATTGAAATGGTTTGCTAAAATTTAATCGGTTGGGGGAGGGTGAAGATGACATTAGGGTGAGTATGTAGGGTCATTTGGAGCAGAGGAAAAGGGGACTCGCTGCCAAGCAGAAATTCGAGCGGTCCAAGGCAGGGTGGGCTTTCTGCGAGGGAACTGCACGGATGTAAGTTTAATGATGATTGTGACATCCTCCCCGCATCAAGGTGGACAAGGGTTAAGGGCCCCGACCTCTCGCCCTGAGCTAGCTGGGGGACATTCCACCTTGATTGCGCAAAGGGGCGGATTCACCCCTAAAAGGTGTACGTGACAATTATATTAATATGGCGCCCAAGCGAAAGCATAGAGAGGGGGCCGCTATATTTAGTATAGCGGCCAACCAAAAGAAATTTTTTTTAAATACCATATACATATGTATGGTGATAAAGTAAAATGTTATCGTGAGGATTGTACAGCAGCGCCGCTGATTGAAATAGGCGCCCGGCAATGAGCAAATTTTAAATTCGAAATCAACATCTAAGTCGTTAGTAATAGCAAAGCTCATTTCATATAAATATATTTCAATTTTTATATTATAAATATACATATTTTTTCACGTATGCAATCATCGATTTAAACGGGTCTGGCCGTATGCGACCAACACCCTGTTTCGGTGACTTATTCATGGTGTTTGATCCGAAAATTTAAATGCACCGAGACAGGAGTTGGAAGCAGATGGCAGACCCTAGCAATAGCCCATAGATGGCATAGCCGCATTAGGGTGGCCGACTATTTGCATCTTTTATAATTTACTAAAAATTATTTTTCTTTCATTACAATACAATCAATCTTTTTTTTTGTAGCTTCAGATAAAAGGGAAGTCCTTATTAAGTTTTTTTGTTAATATGTTGCTCCGTAATTATGGAAATTATACATTATGACCTCAAGCGGTCAGCTACATAAAGCTAGTGTTGCATAATGTATACGAATTTTAGAACAGATCCACATATAGATTTTTTTTTTTTTTTGGAATACTGAAGTGCATACATCCTCGTAGGAACGCAAGAGTTTGCTCCAATGACTCCTAGCATCAAAAATTTTTTTTTGATAGGCCTGAATGTTATCTGAACCCACCCAAACCTATATATGTGAAATTTGAAATTGTTAATACTTTTTTGGAAAACAATTTGAAGTCAAAGAGTTTGACATAGAATTCAAATTATAAACAATTTTCTTTGAGGGAACATCCAAAGTAAATAGTTGAAACTGATCTTCGAAAACGAACGAAATTAAACGATAAATTTTTTTTTGCTATAAACATCTTGTTTGAAAACAATTTTTGCGATCAGATTTGAAATCGAATTGCCTCCTTTTTTTTGCGGGAAACAATTTACCGTCTAACCTGAATTTCCCACCACCTACTGTTACCAATACTGTCGAACTAAATCGTGCTTCTGTAAGCAACCCTCGGGGGCTTAGGGATGAGTTAGCACCAATTTTAAAAGAATTGATGGTCGAGGCGAAACAAGCGATTCTGCCGGAAATTCGTGAGAGTTTACCGGAATTAACTAGGGCAACTCCAAATACGGGTACAGCGTTAGAGCCGTCAGGGGGTAACAATAGGGCACGTAACCGGAACAATAAACGACGAAGACTCAATTCGAGTATTGAATCTCGTAATTCTAGGCGCTCCGTCGATTCAGCTACGCATGCCGACATAAATAATGGTAACGGTAATAGAGACAACAATCACCACATGAGTAGTGCAGCAGCCTACACGCGCAACAACCCACCACCAGTTCGTCAACCACAAATTGTCGTGGAAGGAGAATTTGCAGCTATCTCTGCCGGACGTCAAGAGGCGTCGGGACTGAGGAATAGGGAACTTGCCAGGCCTGAGATTAAGGTAGAAAAATGGGGACTAGATTTTAAAGGGCACCGCGATGAGATGCCGGTGGAAGATTTTATGTTTCGATTAGAGTATTTAAAAGGTCAATACGGGTGTACATGGAATGAAATAATACGCGATTTCCATCGATTGCTGAGCGGTGAAGCACGCGAGTGGTACTGGCTTTATATAAAGTCGCACGGCAGAGTCGATTGGCCGAGTTTACAGCTCGCGCTGCTACGCCAATTTTCATCACAACGTACAGATTTCGAGATCCTCAGGGAATTGACAGAGAGGAAGCAAAGGCCTGGAGAAAATATCGACGAGTATTTTCACGCAGTTGGTATTTTACGTTTGCGACTCAAAAATCCGATACCCGAATACGAGATAGTACGATTAGTAAAAGGGAACTTGCGCGAATCGTTAGCTAAAATGGTCTACCCTATTTCGGCATATTCCTTAGACCAATTACGAATGGAATGTAAGGAGGTCGAGCGATGCTTTCCGCGCCGTGACCGCACGCCGTTGAGTACTTTTACGCCACGCACACAATATGTGAATGAAGTTTACCAATCTGAAGATGATGAGCGTTTTACTCCCGGTGATGAGGGTCAAGTCACCGTGGAGGAAATACGCCATCAGTCTTCAAATAAGCAGGCGGGCGTCCGTAGAAACGTTTCGTGCTGGAATTGTGGCGCTGACGGCCACTTCTTCACCGAATGCATGTCGCTTCAACGGCGCATTTTCTGTTACAAATGTGGCAAACAGGATGTTATTACTCCTAAATGCCCAATGTGTAACCCAGCGGGAAACGCTTTGAGGAACGCGATTGTGACGGGGGAATCGCGCTCCACCCAAACCTCATCAAAGTAGACGCGTCAACAAATACAGAACCGTATATAGAATCAGCAATTACAACTGATATTTGCATTTTCAATAAAAACATAAAAACCGTAAAGCCCTCAAAGACAGGAAAGGAAAATACGATATCCTATGAAGAACGACTTAGGAAATACCTTGAAACTCGGGAAAGAATTTTTGCAGAAAGCATTGTTATGGGACGTCGGGCAGTTTCGCGTAAAATTCAGAAGGCAAGGGAACGATTTAAAAAGAGGAAAAACTCCGACAGAAGGTAGTGGCATCTATTAGGAAAATAAGTACAACAGACTCGCGTGTGTATGCGGATATAGATATAAAGGGCATACAAACACGCGGCTTACTAGATACTGGCGCCTCCGTCAGTATTCTAGGCCGTGGCTGTCGGGAGTTTGTAGAAGGATTAGGAGTTCCTATCGAACGTTATGTGTCTTCTGTCACAACTGCAGGCGGCCGCAGACATAATGTCTTAGGCAAAATAACTTTACCGGTAAAGTTTAATACAGTGGAACAAAAAATTAAATTTTTTTTATGCCCATATCTCGAACAAAAGATCTACCTTGGAGTCGACTTTTGGAGGGCGTTTCAGTTGGCACCTGAAGTTATTACCGTGGATGAAATAGATCTAACAAAAATAGAGCAAGAGCTGGTATCTGATGAAGACAGGAACGAACGTCGGGTTTTACACTGTTTAACGCCAGAGCAGAAAGAACGTTTAGAAAAAGTAGTAAAAGAGTTTAGGACATATGAAGATCACGGGTTAGGACGAACTAGCTTGGAAAAGCATACAATAAAGTTAGTCGACGAAGCAGTACCTATTAAGGAGCGACATTATCCTCTTTCGCCGGCAATGCAAGCCATCGTATATGAGGAGGTCGACAAAATGTTGGAGTTTGGCGTTATAGAGGAGAGTGAGAGCCCCTGGAGTAACCGAACGACAGTGGTGAGGAAGCCGGGGAAAAATCGCTTTTGTTTAGACGCTCGTAAACTAAACGCCGTCACTGTAAAAGACGCGTACCCCCTACAAAATATAGAGGGGATATTAAGTCGCATTGACGACACACACTTTATAAGTAGCGTCGACCTAAAGTTCGCGTTTTGGCAAATCGAGCTAGACGAAGCTAGTAAACCTTATACCGCGTTTACCGTGCCTGGACGTCCACTCTACCAATTCGTTACAATGCCATTTGGATTGTGCAATGCGGCCCAAAGACTATGTCGCCTAATGGACCGTGTCATTCCACAAAGACTAAAGTCAAATGTTTTTATCTATTTGGATGACTTATTAATCATCGCTCCTGACTTTGACTCACATCTTCGAATTTTACAAGAAGTCGTCATCTGCTTAAGAGACGCGAACCTTACGATTGGGTTGAATAAATCGAAATTTTGTTTTAAAGAATTGCCATATTTAGGTTATATTGTAGGAGGCGGGATGTTAAAGACAGATCCTGAGAAGGTCAAAGCAATACAGAAAATCCCTGTTCCAAAAACGGTAAAAGAGGTGCGCAGTTTCCTCGGAACTGCAGGATGGTATAGGAGATTTATAAAAGATTTCGCCACAATGGCAGCACCTTTGACAGATTCGTTGAAGAAGGGGAGAAAGTTCGAAATGTCTGAAGAAGCAGTGGAAGCATTCAATAGCTTGAAGAGAGCACTCACAAGTGCTCCAGTTTTCAGACACCCTGATTTCTCAAAAAGATTTTTCATACAATGCGATGCATCTGATTATGGTCTGGGTGCAGTACTCTACCAAAAAGAAAGTGATGATGCAGAAAAGCCAATCGCATACTTTTCACAAAAGTTCAACGAATGTCAAAGAAAATATAGTACAACGGAGAAAGAATGTCTTGCGGCGGTGATGGCCGTCAAGAGATTTCGACCATATATTGACTTAATGCCCTTTACAATAGTGACCGACCACGCTAGCCTTAAATGGCTAATGTCTTTAAAAGATTTAAATGGAAGACTAGCTAGGTGGTCATTACAACTACAAGCTTTTAATTTCGAAATAGAACACCGTAAAGGTGCCGACAATATAGTGGCGGATACGCTCTCGCGTTGTATAGCAGAGATCACAGAATCTCCAATAGCAAATATGGATACCGTTGATTTCGAATCGAAGGAATATAAAGAATTAATCAACACGATAGAAAACAATACAGATAGGTTGCCTGATCTAAAGGTAGAAGACGGCATGGTTTTTAAAAAGTTTTTGTCGAAAAACGTAGAACTAGAGGAAAATGAGTGGAAATTGTGGGTCCCTGAGGCGTTGACGTCAACTCTAATCGAAAACGCACATTGTCCAGAGATAGCTGCGCACGGGGGTATGGCGAAAACTCTACATAGACTTAGGAGGTTGTACTATTGGCCTAACATGGTGGTACAGGTTCGCAACTTTGTGCGAGAATGCCAGATCTGTAAGGAAACAAAACCTTGTAATGCAATTTTAAAGCCAGGGATCGGAAAAGAGGTGGTAACAGTTCGCCCATTTCAGAAATTATACATTGACTTTTTAGGCAAATATCCGAGGTCGAAACGCGGCAACTGTTTTATTTTTATCATTATTGATCATTTTTCAAAGTTCATTTTTTTGAAGGCAATGCGCGAAGCTACCGCGAGTAATGTGGTTAAGTTCTTAACCGAAGAAATTTTTCATAAGTTCGGCGTACCGGAAATCGTACATTCCGATAACGGTAAACAATTTGTATCGAAACAGTTCTCGGAACTATTAGAAGCGTACGGAGTTAGACACCTAAAAACAGCTTTTTATTCACCGCAATCGAATGCGGCCGAAAGGGCAAACCAATCGGTGTTAGCTGCGATCAGATCATATTTAGAAAATGACCATAGGGATTGGGATTTATACCTAACCGAGATTGAGTGTTCTCTTCGGAGTGCAGTGCACTCTGCGACAGGAGTCTCACCATACTTCACACTCTTCGGATTTAATATGTTTACAAACGGGGCTGATTATGCACTGGCACGGAGGTTAGAGAGTTTGAACGACAATGAAGTTTTTGTCTTGGACCCTAGTGACAGGCTTAGATTAATGCGTGAGAAAATACAAGAGAATTTACATGAAGCATACGAAAGTAACGCGGCGCGTTACAACAAAAGGATCCGCGAAGTACAATTTAAGCCCGGTCAAGAAATTTACAAACGGAACTTTGTACTTAGCGACTTTAAACAAAATGTAAACGCTAAATTTTGTCGCAAGTTCACTAAATGTCGAATTACTAAGGCGCTAGGTAACAATATGTACTTGTTAGAGTCGTTAGCAGGGAAGAGTTTAGGGGCCTGGCACGCGAAGGACCTTAAACAATAAACGAATCCTAAAGAACCTAATTCTACAGGACCTAACGCTTAATAATTAACTTAATATTAGCTAACCTAGAACTAAATAACTTACGGTCAAATAACTTAAAACTACATAATGGTATACTAAATAACTTAATACTAGAAATGCCGCGTTGTAACCTGAAAAGAAGACAAAATGTTATTAAGTGTACATAAAAATATTTCATTACTTGCGTGAATACCATCCCGTCGATGAGGGTCAAGTCGGCGGGGATGGACGTTTCCATAAAACGCTCGTCCAAAGTATCTAAAAGGAACTTAAAAAGTAATGGTTCTTATATATACATTATAATTTTTTTTTACTTCCCGTAATGGCACGGCACCTAATTCGACATATGCCCGGCTGAGCTCTCGAGGCAGGAGACGTTGTCAGGGTGTGGGTGTTCCCCGCGTTGGGCGTACCTTGGCCCGCTCGAGTGGTACGGCCGAACTCCCAAGTCAATGGCAAAAGTACCTAGAAAGACGAAATAAAAAGATATGCAAAAGTAACAATCCTCAGATTCATTTTTTGAAGCAAGTGTACTTCCCGTAAACTCGACATCCCAAAGTCCCAACATCTCGTCTGCTACGCCTCAAAGCCGGAGCCTCCTAAGGTACAAACTGAAAAAGAAATAAAGAAAGAAAAGAAAAACCAATTTCATTACTTTGGGCATATATCACTTATATGAGTGCACAATTTTTTTTGGTGGGTACATGAACCATCGAAATTACAGCAGCCGCATGAAAATATTTCTTTGCAAATTCTCTTGGCGGATACAACATTTTTGAATTCGGCTTTCGGAGTCGTGATCCTGGGCCCAAAGCACATCCTTTGACACCCTCACCGAAATTTTTGGACGCCAGTAGCCCCAGACTTTTAGTCTTGGCCAATATTTTGCGGCGCCTACGCGTGGCTGCCACAAGCACGAAGGTGGCTCTTCCACAGCCAGTCCTGAGGCAGATAGCAATTTCCGGATGGAAGCACAAAACCTCGTTTCTGTTTTTTTTGCTCACTGGCACTAAATCACTGTTAAAATAATTGTATAATACATTACAATTAATCTCGCGAATAAATAAGCGCTTTTGTGAAAACATAAACAAATAGAAACGTCAGAATAAAAGAAAGCAACAAAATCCCAACAAAAGGAAATTCTTAAAAAGCTCTATTCCAAGGGTTGCCAGATGGTAGCCATATGGTAGCTCCGAGCGTGATGAGTACAGGAAAGGGATGGATATAGGTCATTATGGTCGCGGTTGTGATTAAGGATGATAATAGGAAAACGGCACAAGAAAACGGTGTATCTGCAGGAGGGGTATCTATATAAGGGGGTGTGACTGTAGAAAAGAAATCAGTCCAAAAGTATATTGCACCAATTCGCTTGTGATGCGCGGTTCGTTGTGGTGTAGAATAAATATCTAAAGTTGTGAGTTAAAAGTAGTTCCCTGTGCGCGGAGTGAGAAATCGATTTTTTTTAAGTTTAAAATTATTCTATAAAAGTTGTTTTATAAGGCTTGTGTCCTTTAAAACCAAAAAAAAAAAAAAAAAAAAAAAAAAGCAAAAAAACACATATCGGGTCCGTCGGTAAAATAATTCAACCAACGGCATAATGGATGTGGAATAAATTTTATGAGGGTAAGTGCCAGATTTTTAATTTTTTTTTAAAGATTTCCTTGTGTTAATCCCCTTATTTTTGCGCCATTTTTGGGGTTCACGCAACCCCATTGTCGACTTCGGTCATGAAAGTTTCCAGGTTTTAATCGCCCCCCATTTTAACTATCTTCTTTTTTTGAAATAATTATCCTTTTTTTTTTTTGTTGCAAAATTTTCTGGATACATTTTAATTGTGTCGGAAAAATGTAACTGCATTTTTTTCTGGTCTTTCTTGTTTTATATCCCTACTTAAAAACTAAAGTTTTCTTCGGTAAAAGTAATCCTCATAATGTTGAGCACGTATTTTTTTTGGGAGATTTTAGTTTTGGTGCTATCAATTTTGCTATTTTGTTGGTGTCATAAACACCCTAATAAAAACGCGTGAACGCCAAAATTGGCGTGAAATACCTCCATTAGCCCATGTAAGTCGAGCTGATTGGTATTTTTCTATTCCTCTAGTGGGAATGCCATCTGGTCACCGCGGATGACGAAAGCTCCAACAGCGCCAGGGAAAATTATTTATTACATTTTACCGGACATTTATGCGTTTCATGTATGCAGTTATACTGGTCCCTATACCAATCACATATATTTGAAAACAACTATCCCCATATGTTATCTGGTTCCGGCAGTCGAGACTGCAAGCAATATATATATACCCTTAACAACATTAACAACTCGAGATCGACGAGAAGCGGCAGTAATAAGAGGAAGGCGTTTGCAGGGATAATTGTAGTCTAGTTTAGGTGTTTTTATATGTATAGTTTGTTCCTGTATGTAGTAAATCTCGTATAAATTTGAACCTTGCCAAATGTAAATGCACCTATAAGGCACTACAAAGGCACTCCAAACGGAGAAATTTAAGGAAATACGTTTTTTTTTTGTATCGTGCAGTGGCCGATAAACCCTGCAACAAACCCCTGAACTCCCTTGAGAGCGCTCTTGTAGGTAGGCATTAGGGTGGTTTCTCGGATAATTTTTTGAAGTGGCTCCGATTGAGCCCAAAAGCGTTTGGATGAACTTTGGTGACCAAGTAGGCCTTGAACAAATTGCCAATCTCTGATTGGAAAACACTTGTAGGGTATATCCCATGATGGAAATGGGTGTAACATATATAAAACTATTCTTGTTTGAGTTATATACATGCTAATGGATAATATTTTTTTTTCTTTGCCAAAATTAGAATAATCGAAAGACTGATTTTTTTTTTGTAACATTGTATTTTTTTTAATGATTCCGTTACATGTACATATGTCTTATTTTTTTGGTACAGTGTCGTAAATCGAACATTTTTCAAAATATATACATACATACCGTTTTAAGTTTTGAAAGTACGTATACGAATCTATATATATGTATATATATATGTAGGCACACACCGTTCGGCAATCTATTTTTTTTGAAAACGGTTTAAATTTTTATTCCGTGTCCTTTTTTTTTGTGGTTTGTGTCAAGCCTGTGAATAATTATACTTTTTTCTTGTGGTACCTGTGGATATTCACATATATATACATATATCGATTCGAGTGTGATATAAGTTTGTTTTTGTCCTGGCCTAAATCTTTATTTTTCATGAGCATTGATATTTGGCTCGATAGCCATAAAGTACGTTTTTCTTTCAATTTCTTTGTATAGAATTAAGATTTTTCAAATAAATAATATGTTAGATTGAAATTGGAAAAGAAATTGAAATGGTTTGCTAAAATTTAATCGGTTGGGGGAGGGTGAAGATGACATTAGGGTGAGTATGTAGGGTCATTTGGAGCAGAGGAAAAGGGGACTCGCTGCCAAGCAGAAATTCGAGCGGTACAAGGCAGGGTGGGCTTTCTGCGAGGGAACTGCCCGGATGTAAGTTTAATGATGATTGTGACATCCGCCCCGCATCAAGGTGGACAAGGGTTAAGGGCCCCGACCTCTCGCCCTGAGCTAGCTGGGGGACATTCCACCTTGATTGCGCAAAGGGGCGGATTCACCCCTAAAAGGTGTACGTGACAAATTTCTTACAGCAGTAGGCATAGAATTCCAGAGACGTATGGTGCTGACGAAAAACAACCTAGTAGACTCTACGTAGTTAAAAATAGGGACAGCTAAGTTGCATGATCTTGTCGATTTATTAAAGACTATTTTATCGTATAAGTACAGCGGCGTCTTTGTTGAAATAAGACGGAAAAGAAAAATGCAGCTCCTAGCCTTATGGTAATCGAATATGTTGCATTCTAAAACTCGATTTCTCCATGCTGATATATGGTCGAACTTTCCCAGTCCATAAACATAACGCGTAACTTGATTAAACACAACCTCAATTTTATGAGCCGACCTTGAGTCTAGCTTGTTGTAAACTAACTCAGAATACGCAATGATTGGGACCATGAGTTGGATGGCAAGTTTTTTCCTGATTTGAAGAGGGGTATAGGGCGCAGTTTGCCTCAAATTACGAAGAGTCCCATATACCTTACCCACTACTGTATTAACATGATCGATCGCAGTGAAGCTCGAGTTCAACACAACTCCAAGGTTTTTAGCTTTATTGACGGTTGTTATAGCAGCGTTCCCGATGCTTATTTTAGGTATTTCAAGCCTCGAAGCATCATTTTTCGCAATGGGCAAGCAGTACGATTTTCCAGCATTGAGGCACAAGCCATTGTTATTAGCTATTGATTTCAAGGCAAAGATCAGGAGTTGCACTAAAGTCACCAGGCAAGTTCAGCTGAATATCATCAGCATAAGCGTGCATATTTACAAATCTGCATACATTGAACACATCATTAATAAAAAGACTAAAAAGCAAAGGGCCAAGTATAGATCCCTGGGGAACCCCCGCAACTATTTCCATCGGCTCTGACACATCTGTTCCATTCATAACAATTTGAATCCTACCTGATAAGTAGCTTTCCATCATCTTTCGAGCATTATTACTGAATCTAAAATACTTTTGTAGCTTATAGCACAGTAGTGTGTGATTGACTGAGTCAAAGGCTTTCGAGAAATCGATTAGACACAGGATTGTTAGTTGGCCTTTGTCAAAGGGTACGCGTATGTCATCCAAGATTTTTATAAGAGCAGTCGAGCAGCTGTGACCAGCTCTGAAGCCTGACTGGTATGGCGAGAGTGGATTGTGTACAGACACGTGGGTCCTGATTTGTTCCGCCAATAAGCTTTCGAACGCTTTAAGCCTGATTACTGTCCCTATACTGACGTAGCCGGACTTTTCCAAAGATTTTTACATCCAATGAGACGCGTCGACGGATGGAGTGGATGGTGTTTTGTCTCAATTAGACGAGGACAGCAACGAACGTCCCATAGCATACGTTTCCGCTAAGCTCAATAAAGCTCAAAAGAATTATAGCATCACCGAACTTGAGTGTTATGCTGCTATCGTTTGTGTAAAACGGTTCAGACCCTACGTAGAAGGACTTCCGTTCACCATAATTACTGATCATGCTAGCCTTAAATGGCTGATGAACCAAAAGGACTTATCAAGCAGACTGGCACGATGGAACCTTAAACTCCAAGGGTACGACTTTGACATCTTACACCAGAAAGGTTAGCAAAATGTAGTGCCCGACAACTTGTCGAGGATGAATATGGAGGAACTAATCTTAGGTGAAAGGAATGTCGAAGCCTGCCTCTACTCACATTGCTTTAAATCTGACGTATACTTGGAACTTATAAAGACTGTCGACGTAAACAAAGACCAACTACCTGACCTGTGTACCTCGGATGGTTACGTTTATCGGCGAACTCAATTTGACAGGGGAAACGACCTCCAATCGGACCAGACGTGGAAACTCTGGGTTCCGTCGGAATTGAGAGCGTGGTTAGTGGAATCCGCCCACAGTTCGCCATCTGCTGGCCACGGAGGTATCCATAAAACCCTAGCACGAATCCGCAAGAAATATTACTGGCCAGGGATGGTGACTGATGTACAAAAATTTGTGAAGGAATGTGATATTTGTAAGGGGGATAAAACTATTAATAATTTTCATAACCCAATGATGGGAAAACAGCACATCACCGAACGGCCGTTTCAACGTGTGTTTATAGATTTTATGGGTCCATACTCGCCTACGTATGATGGTAATGTTTATGTGATCGTATGTCTTGACCACTTTTCGAAATTTGTGTTTCTGAAACCCATGAAGAAGGCGACTTCAGCGGAAGTCATAAAATCGTCTTTCATGTATTCGGTGCCCCTGAATACCTCCACTCAGATAATGGAAAACAATTTGTATCAGTTATTTTTGGAGGTTTTAGAAAAATATGGAACAAAGATATTACAACAGCAAATCATAAGGTCACACATAAACGAAAATCAACGCAATTGGGATAAACACATCAGCGATGCAGCGTTTGCCCTCCGTAGCGCAGAGCATGCCTCTATGATATTATGCCACATTCGGAATGCCCATGATGCAACACGGGGCATCCTACGAAATATGTCGAAGACTTCATTCTGTCAAAGACGCAGATTTTCAAGTGGAGGCAGGGACAGACCGATTGCAACTCAATCGGGAAAATATCATGAAGGAACTAAAGCTAGCACATGAAAGAAGTCCAAAAGCTTATGATACTAGGGGTAGAGAAGTAAGGTTTCAGATAGGATGAGTAGTATATCGCCGAAATTTTCATTTGATAAAACAACACGGACACTTATTTCGAATAACTGCAACCACAGGAATTAATTGTAAAGTAACCTCAATGTAGTTATTTATGAAATTATTGATTGACGTAGTATTATGTGTATACCTATGTGACCATATTATTGACTACTTATTCCAATTTTTTTTTTTTTTTATTTATTTAATGTTTCTCTTTATTTTTGTGATGTGCGTATCTTATGTTATTCTAGTGTATCATGTTAGGTTGTTTTCACTTTTATTTATCTCCCTTCAGTATTATTTATTTTAACTTAGCGATAATTAACCATCTGTGATGTAGATCTAGGATTCAATTTGTGATATCCTTACCTAAGGAACTAATCTGTGATATAGCAAATAGTGGAACATGAATACTAACGGAGTAAAAGCAAGGGCGCCACTTAGCAGACCAGATAAACGGAAACGACGAAGCCCGGCTGTGCGGTATAGGTCGAAGCCACACGTTAGGCAGACATTGCAAGTTGCAGGCAACATCGACGGTCGCGATAATAGGTCTCAGAAGTCATTTCCCAAAGTTTGGAAGCGAATCTCGAAAATGTACCCGGTGCGAGTGTCCGTTTTTTACGAATTTTGGCCACTTCATTTTAGAGCTTCCTTGCAGAGAAGGCGGGAATAGTTAATGATAAAAAATTGATCCGATAATAGGCTGCTATATGTTTTCGAGATCGCTGAACACGATGCCGGTATTAGTTTTTCTCTACAACCAATATATGTATCTCGCAAAAATCATGAAAAATTTACAACAAATATACAAAAAATAGGAAATTTTCACTTTGAATGCTAAAATAAAAGTGTTACAATTTTTTTTCCAACATGTAATACTGCATAATGTAGGAAATGTCAAGAGCTTTGAGATGCACAAAAGCCGGCTCAGATTGAATCGACTCGCTTCGAGATATGAGAAACACACTTAAATGATCCTAATACCAAAAACAGTAATATTACATGTAATCGGGTCAATGACTTTGGGAATGGACTCTTGAGGTTAATTCTAAGTTTTTATACTTTTATTTCGATAATAATACCGATATTGTATTGTTTTAATAATTTTTGGAGTTTTTTTTTTGGTGTCAGAAACACCAATAGTTCGGCGTGCGTGTTCTCGTTTTATTGGCAATATCACCCAAACAGCGCTCAAAAAAGGAAATGCACTTATATATATACTTGATCTTACTTACTAAAGTGTATCACTAATTATGTACTAATATTTAGAACTAAGAGAAAAGGTTAAATTTGTTTATGTCAAAAGTAGCCTAAAAGAGAAATTATGTAGGCAAGTTAACATATGTAGCAATAATAGTACATAATAGATGAAGAAGAGAGAGTGGGTGGGTAGAAAGATGTAACTTGCGCGCGTCTTTTCTTTTCTTAGGTTGTGGATAGTTTGAAGGTAAATAACAGTGCAGTGCCGTACTTTGACCTTGCCGGACGGAATAAACCATTTGAAATGTTCGCAAAACAATCAATCCATACAAATAATGAAAAACTAAGGCTTCTTGGGAGTCTGTGAAAAAGTTTGTCGAGCATGCCGGAACCAAGCAATAAAGCCGTGTTGCATTGCACTCCCAAGAAGCCACGGTTTTTCATGATTTTTATGGATTGATTGTAGAGAAAAACTAATACCGGCATCGTGTTCAGCGACCTCGAAAACATATGGCATCCTATTATCGGATCAATTTTTTATCATTAACTATCCCCGCCTTCTCTGCAAGGAAGCTCTAAAATGAAGTGGTCAAAATTCGTAAAAAACGAACACTCGCACCGGGTACATTTTCGAGATTCGCCTCCAAACTTCGGGAAATTACTTCTGACCCCTATTCCAAGGTTTTTAGCATTCAGCGTCAAAAATCTAAAGATATGATGTAAAATCGGGTCAGTCTAATACATATGTACATCCAGGCATACGCTTTCGTTGCGCGCAACATATTTACGGTTAAAGAGCGGTACGCAGATCACAAGTAATTGCTCAAGAAAAATTTAGCCTTTTTCTTGCGTGAAAAATGGTAGTATGGAATAATTTTGACGTTTAAATATCCACGGTGAATAGTGAAAGAAGCAAGAAGAAGAAATGTAATTTCGAAAACTTTTGAAAAGCTTGTTAAACGTAGAATTCTCGAATTTCTTAACAATAAAAATTTTTTCAGCCCGATGCAATTTGGTTTTCGATGTGGACGTTCTACCGAAGATGCCCTCTTGAACTTTTGTTCCTTTATATATGGCGAGTTAGACAAAAAAAAAAGAACTGTGCTGGCCTATTCGTAGATATCACGAAAGCATTTGATATGGTAGATCACCAAATCTTGTTAAATAAATTACATTGCGTGGGCTTTCGTGGTTTTATGTATAACTGGTTGAAATCTTACTTATCAGGAAGAGCGCAAAAAGTTAAGGTTGGCAGTTGTTTCAGTAATTCTGTTACTATTAACCTGGGAGTACCCCAAGGTTCTGTCTTAGGTCCGACATTGTTCTTGGTTTATTTGAATTCCATATTTTCCTTGCCCTTTTTTGGGAAGGTTACCGCATTTGCAGATGACCTTGCTATAGCCTATAGTTCAACGAACTATCTAGATTTGGTAGCAGGTGTCAACTATGATGTTCATCTGTTGAGAGTGTGGTTTGCTACACATAAAATTATTGTCAGCAGGAAAACACAGATGATGTATTTCGATTTACATTCAAAAATCTCTCCCGATATTGATA
Organism: Eurosta solidaginis; assembly: GCF_040869045.1. Taxonomy (NCBI): domain Eukaryota; kingdom Metazoa; phylum Arthropoda; class Insecta; order Diptera; family Tephritidae; genus Eurosta; species Eurosta solidaginis. Next base: position 125,693,294 of record NC_090323.1, on the reverse strand, counting down.
TTATATTCCACGCCACTGACTGCGAACATTTTGCTGTAAACAATTTGTTGTGCTCTGGAACGTGGTATAATTCTGAAACAACTTGTAGCGACAAGTGTTTTCCAATTGAAAGAGTTAAAGTCTTCCAATATCTGGGAATTTCTGTGGACCAATCCTTAAGTTGGTCAACACATATTTCTCGTCTGAAGTCCTACATGCGATCCACAGTTCGCTATTTTTATAGTCTGAGGAAGATGTGTTCAAACGCAACGCTTAGAACAATCTACTACGCGTTGGTTCACTCAAGGCTTCAATATGGCATATGCTGTTGGGGGTGCTTCCCACAATAATATCCAACAACTTCTTATTACTCAAAAATTTTCATAAGGAAGGTATGCAACGTTAGCCGTTTTCACCACAGCATGGACTTATTCAGGGAAATGAAAATTCTTCCGGTAAAACAAATAACGTTTTATAATAGAAAACGTTAAAAATATTTTTTATTCGCTGTGGGTATTTACACAGTCTCGTCTCTGATAATTATAACTTGAGGCAAAACTCACTGGGACTTGTTGTTGTTCCCACTTCTCGTACTACTCATTTTAATAACTTCTTTACTATCGTTTCTTGTAAAGTCTTCAATAAGATACCTGCGACTATGCGTGCCATTAGGAATTTGCGAGAATTTTTAAAAAATGTTAAATCATTTTTATTAGAGCTGTCACACGACGATATCAAAACTTTGCTGAACCCTGTCACTTAGTGAACTGAAACCAAATTTGTTATTTTTAATGTTTTATTATTTTCATTATTTAACTCATTGAACTTATGGATTATCTTTACCTTCACCCCACACATATCGTACATGTTCATTAATCTTAATTTGTGACGGCATTCAACACTAAAATTGCATACCATTTTACTGAATGCCTAACCTTTCTTTCATTTATTAATAATTTTTTAAGTTAAGTTCCTATTGTATACATATATGTAAAAGACTTATTGAAAGAATGAATATATCTAATCTAATCTAAAATCTAATCTAATGTAAAGAATGTCACTTCCCTCATAAGTGCCCGTTTCTCCTCCGCCGTGAAATTCACAATGCGCTTTTTGCATTTTGGTGCTGCAGCTATTGTTATTTCCATTTCTGAAATAAAATAATAATTATTTATTGCAGAAATATTAAAAAACCATGCGCTTACCTAATTTTTCCAGTTTGTTTACCTTTTTTCTTCAAGAAATATATGGCACTTGACATATTTCTTGCGGAAACCGGTGTTGCCGTATGCGAATTTGATGGAAAAATAGTAGTAAAGTAGCGTACTAAATTTCTTGTAAACTGCGTACTACCTCAAGAAAATTTACCACAAGGAATTTTCGTGAGCGTTTTTTATATGTAATTTTTACTTTCTTGTGATCTGCGTACCGCTCTTAAACTTCAAAAAGTTACGATTATGTCGAAGCATATCTATCTGTCAAGCATATTAAGCCACGTCGAAAACTCAAACCATTTGATACACAGCCATTGCAAACCCTACTTTATGTGTATGCATGTGTGTATGCGCTCGAAAGCAATTTCTCCTTTGGTCGTCCTAATATTTGTATAGCTTGCAGTTTGTTCTGTTATGCCTCGCTAAACATGTAGCTGTAGGTTACGGTTTGTGGCAAGGGTGTGTGCGTACTTTTCTCGTCTGTTGAGTGAAAATATGGCGAAGAAAAGATTTCGTGGCACTTTTCAGGGACTTCGTTCACTAACCGAAATGGGACTTTGGATCATTATTCAAAATGTTCAACACCGCGAAAGAAGTGCGACCGGGAATTTTCAAACCACAGTAGTGACGTACAAAAAGCAAAAACAAAAGGTGATTGTTTTTTTTATTGCGATAACCCGATAAAGTTACGGTTCCTACCACCGGTACACCAGCCAAAGACTTTTATGTAAATATACAATTTCGCACATTTGTCTATCTGCATATATTATTGTAAATATATTTTAAAACACTTATTTTGGTTTATAATGATTACATATTAAATTTATTTTTTTCAAATTATATATTTGCTTAATTTGTAATTTATTTAACACAACTTTATTTCTTAGGATATTTTATGATCCGAACGGGATGAAAGTAGAAAATTAAGTAAGTTTGAATTTAAGTATATGAAGAGAACTGAGAAATAGATAGCATTACATTTTAGATAACCTATAAAGAGAAGTTTAAAAGCAAAGGTGAAGGAGATAATTGTGATTACATTAAAGATTATAAGAACGGAAATTAAATAACCAAATTGGAATGAGAGGATAGCGGTTATGTTACAGTATAGAGCAAAATATTAAGGAACTAGAAATAATTAGATTAAAAATACATATAAGGTAAAAAGTTAAATTACATATTGAAAATATATGGATGTATGTTGTGGTACGGAAACATACATGTAGAATAGAAAGGCGGGTACATTTTATGCATCTCCCCAATCTTTGATTAACATTACTCCTGGAATGTTTAGTATTTCAAATTTATATACATATATTAACTTGTATGAGCTTACAAAATATTTAATTAAATTTTTATAATGCAATAGTTTGAATGCGTTTGCCACGATTTACTTTAAACATGTGAAATTTTGTTAGCTAATAATAGGTTCAATAATCTCAATATATCAAAGAAATATTAACATTTGCTTTTCCTCTATTTCTACCGGTAATTTTTCTATCAAAATACACATCTTCAATATCTTTTTGATGTTTGTACTTTCTCTTAACTATTTGCCTATCTTGTTTGAGACCTTTTTCGTCAAGAAAATTCGTGACTCCTTTGTCCTTTACAGTCTTTATTATATACTTTGGCTTTTGTTTCAAACTTTGAAATCCCAAATTTTGAACAATTTCACAATGGCGGAGTTTTTGAGGGTTCGCTCTGTTTTCGTTAATTTTATTAATATATTTTTCTTTCTTACTGTGTATCATTTCTTTTAGCTCTAACCAAGCTGATTTATCCATGTGGTTATGTAGCAAATCATTTGGCTTTTGTTTAGTAGTCGAATTAATCGTGTTGTTTTATATTTCAGCTGCTTTAGATACGAGAGTTTTATCATCTACATCGGCGAAAATTTTATTTAATTTGAAAATACGTATGTGTTCGTTGAGAGTGAGATGAAATCGCTCAATATCGGAATTTCCGGTATGAGTATTTGGTGATGTGAAGTGATATTCTACACTTTCAGAACTAAGAATGTTTTTTATAAATGCTGTGTTGAATTGATTATCTGCAACAATTATTTTCGGTTTACCTAATATAGCAAACCTCTCATTAAGTGAATCTACAATAGTGATCGAGTTTCGGTCAGAAAGTGAATGAATAGATTCGTGTTTCATTAGTTTATCGATGCACAATAAAAACATTTTCAATTTATTTAAATACCATATATCTACGTGAAGTATTTGATTAGATTCAGAAGGAGTCTCCGTAAGGCACATTTTTAATTTTCGGATTTCTATCAAATTTGCATATATTACAAAGGATGCAATTATTAATAAATTTAATAATTTCTAATTTCAAGTTCGAAGAGTATACTGCATTTTTCATTTCCTCGTATGTTTCTTCTATCCCCCTATGATTTTTTTGTAAATGGTATTTTTCAATAGTTTCAAGAAGCCGCTCTTTTTATATATATGTATGTCCTTTAAATATTTGCAACACTTCAAAAAACGTATCCCTTTGTTGTTCGAATAGTACCTAACTAGGGTCTTTTGCAGCAATTTATAAATGTGTATATCATCGCAGAAAATTCCTATAGTTCCTTTTATTGGAAAAAAATCTTTAAAAACACTTAGAACGTAAGATTCATCGTAGTCTGTTTTGTTTAATAATATGCCTTTTTTTCTGATAAATAATTTTTTTAAATAACTATTTGATATTGCTTTTTCTATTATGATTTTATGATTTGATGTTATCGTAAAGATTTTCCTTTTACTATGGGTAGTTGCTAAATCACTTCTATTGTCATAATCATTTTCAAAATTATTAACTTCAACCCTGCTCAAACAATCTGCAACGATATTAGATTTTCCCTTGATATATTGTGTGTCGAAATCATACTCATTTAAACTAATTTTCCATCGTTGCATTTTCATATTTGGTTCTCTCAACGAGCTTAGCCAAACTAATGGACGATGTTCGGTTTGAATTTGGAACATTCTACCAAAGAGGTACGGCCGAAAATATTTGGTTGACCAAACTATACTTAACAGCTCTTTTTCAATCGTGCTATAATTACATTCATGATTATTCAGAGTACGTGAAGCTTAAGCAATTGGACGACCATTTTGCGATGAAACAGCATCTAAAGCTGCATTACTTGCGTCAGTGGTAAGAGTGAACATTTTACCAAAGTCTGGATAAGCTAAACCCGAGCTTGAGCTTATTAGCCTTTTATTTTTTCGAATGATTCCGCAAAGTTCGGGTCATTCACATTATTTTTGGATTTTTTCCTTAAACATGAAGTAAGCGGTAGTGCTACTCTTCTGTAGTATTTTATTGTTGTTGGTAGTGGAATTTTTTGTATGGCATTTATTTTTTTTTGATTTGGCTTAATGCCATCAACCGCTATAATGTGTACCAAATATTCAGACTGTCTTTTAAAAAAATTACACTTATCTATTGGACATGTTCATCTAGTGACGTCGAAAATATAAGTATGTTATCTAGATATGCCACGATAATTGTATTTATATAATAGTGTAGAATTTCGTTCATCATACGCGTTTTTTAAGCCAAAAGGCATTCTTGTAAATTCGAAGTGACCCGTAGATGTAGAAAAGGCAGTTTTATTTATATCTTCCGGAGCTATTCCGATTTGGTGGAAACATTTAGCCAAGTCTAGCGTTGTAAAATACTGCGAATTTCCCAATTTCGAAAACATGTCTTCCATATTCGGAACGGCAAATTTGTCTTCAATAGTGACTGCGTTGAGATTTCGATAATCAACGACCAAACGCCACTTTTCGACTTTCGAGTTATCTAATTTCTTGGGCACAACCCAAATAGGGGCATTATAAAGACTGAATGATTTCACAATAATTCCAGAAAATAATATCTCATTTATTTGGGTTTAAACTTCTTTTTGTGAATTTCAGCTACTCTATAAATTTGCGAATAAATCGGTGTGCTATTAGTTGTTGGTGTTTTATGCCGATATTTACTGATTACTGATAATTTTTCACCTTCGTGATAGAATACTGAATTAAATTTTTTTAGTAAAGAAGTAAGCTTTTCTATTTCTTCTTTATTCAAATCGTCTGTTACTAGTTTTTTTTTGTATTGTGGGTATGTCTGGTTTTATAAATTTGATATCAATCAACTCCGAACTAAAACTGAGAATCTCCTCATTGGAAACATTTTTAATCTCAGAAAATCAACTTGATATAAGCGTTTTTTGTAATTAGTTATTGCCTACCAAAATCAATTTTAGCTTGTAATGGACTTAAAATGTTACAGCCAATTATGCCGTCGAAGTCAGTATTTATTTAAATCTGCTTCTAGGAGTTCTATTTTAATATTAGGATTATTAAACTCTTTAAATAGTGGAATAGTTACTTTTGTGTTTAAAATCGATTTTGAATTTATTGTTCTAACAGTTATGGGTTGGTCTACTTTCGAACTAAAGGAAAAGTGAAACAAATTTCTTTTAATCAAGGACATCCCTGCTCCGGAGTCAATGAGAAGCTTAATTGGAATTGATTGAGTTCTGACCACTATATGGGGAAGAGATCTATGGCTGATAACTGAAAATTTGATTGTGTTTCCGTCTCCAGTGTGTCTATTTCCATTGTAGCGGCTCTATTGAAGTGTTAGATTGTCTTGTCATATTAGAAGAAATGCGATCACTGCAATTTGAGTTAGCCATTTTCGAACTATGGTCTATTATATTACTCTGGCCAGACGATCTGGAATTATTGAAATACCGAGCAGTAGAAATAGGAATTTGGTCACTACTTCTTGTATGATTGTTACTACTTATCATGTTACGTCTATTAGCTGTAAAATTTTCCCTACAGTTATCTATATGTTGAACAGCACTATGATTTATTTTTTTCTTTGTGTTTATATTGGTATAGAAATATTCTGTTTCAATTAAAATTTCTTTAGCCTTCAGTAAATTATTGGGATTTCTAGCTTGAATCACCAATTTAGCTTCGCTTGGTAATTTACTGATAAATATTTGTAATACCATTTTTTCGTTTGTTTCACACCTATACCAACTGTTTTCCTCCATTTGCGATTTTAAATTCAACTTTGTTAAAATATCTGTAAAGTAATCAAACAAATCACTAATACTCGACCTGATTTCTGCAATTTTAATTTTGTTTACAATACACTCGAAACTCTCAATAATATTGGAACTAGTTTGTAAAAGTTGTTTTATACAGTCCCAAACTACCGGGTTATTATTGTTAATAGGAGAAATGTTTGCTTTGTCCTTAATTTTAGATCTTACTCTTAAATCGAAAAAGCCCATTAATTGAGGTAACATTGAATTCGCTATTTCTCGTAACTCGTCAATTTTTTGATAAACAGGAACAGCTCTTCTGGTTTTCCTCCAAAAACTTGCACATCAGCTAACAGGTCAAATACATTTGAACGCGCCATGTGGATTTTTTCCAGTTCAATTGAGATGCCACAGCCACAGAAAGCTTTCGCAACAGTTTAGTATTATGTTTTTGTTTGGTTTCTTTTTGTTGGTATCAAATGCAGCTGAGCAAAGCCAAGAGCGGAATACAACTATGTAGGTAATTAACTCAAGTAATACGCGTGGGCAGTAACACCTCAATAGAGTTATCTCGTTTTTTTTTGTATGCGCTCCAACGGTATAGTGAGAAAAATTTTCCCATTACTTTTTTTGAAGAAATTTTCTTCCATAAAAAAGTTAATAGTTTACAAATTCACATATTTTCGCTGTCTATTTTCAAGTATTTCTTAGTTTATTTAATTACACAATAACACGCGTATTGATAATAAGTTTTGTTATACTTTTAGTTATTAGGTATAAATATGTTTTAAAACACTTATTTTGGTTTGAAATGTTTATTTGTTTCAAATTATATATTTGCATAATTTGCAATTTATTTAAACTACTTCATTTCTTAGTTTGAGAGTAGAACATTAAGTAAGTTTGAATTTAAATATATGAAGAGAACTGAGAAATATGATAGCAGTACATTTTAGATAACTTATAAAGAGAAGTTTAAAAGCAAAGGTGAAGGAGATAATTGTGGTTACATTAAAGATTATAAGAACGGAAATTAAATAAGCAAATTGGAATGAGAGGATAGCGGTTATGTTACAGTATAGAGCAAAATATTAAGCAACTCGAAATAATTAGATTAAAAATATATATAAGGTAAAAAGTTAAATTACATATAGAATATATAAGGATGTATATTGAGGTACGGAAACATACATGTAGAATAGAAAAGGGGGTACATTTTATGTAACTACAGGACAACTAAGCAACCTGCCGCTGTTGAGGTAAGAAAAAAGGAAGTGTATTTCCGTTTTTTCTATTTAAATAAAATCCTATTTCCGTTTTCTATTTTTAAATAAAGTCCCATTTTTATAAATTAAAATTTAAATAAAACCTAACAATAAATTTAATAAAATAAAACAAAATTTAAATAAAACCTAACAACAAATTTAATAAAATAAATCAAAATTTAAATAAAACCTAAAAATAAATTTAATAAAATAAATTAAAATTTGATTAAAGCCAAGTAATAGTGTTAACAAAAAAAAAAAATTTTTTACTTGGCAAAATGAATTGTGTTTAAATGAAATAAATTTTGATTAAAACCTAGAACTAATTAAATTAAATAAATTTTGCGAAATTAACTGAATTTGAAAAAAGGAGTTTTTTGTAAATTAAATTAAATTATATTAAATGAAGTGAATTATCTATTTCAGATCCTCACCAGGCAGGGGTATTCTTGAGCCTCAACGAAAGAAGCTAAGAAACAGTCGGAAGTTCCTGCAGCTGAACTGCCTGAAGGCAGTAAACTATTATTTATTTTTTATTTAAATTTTGATATCCCAATCCCCTCCTTCTTCTTCCTTTTTATTCATTTGACCCACCTGTGATCCTGACTTAGGTCTGGTTTAACAAACCAGATCTTCCTCGTCACTTTTGCCGGCGCAAGGCACTCAATAATTGTTTTTTTTTTTTCACTTCACCTTTTGTGCACCTTTTGTTCAACCCCATTTTCAGTTTTTCTTTCTTTTTTTCTTTTTTTAAACAAATTTGTTGACCGCCGTAATGCCCGAAAGAAAATTGGCTGTTGCAATTCAGCCCACGACCGCATGACTTAAGGCGGAAGTTCTTCCAAAATAACTCCTCTCTGAGATCCAGCCAACGTTAGGCATTGGAAATCTGATTATTCTCTTATCTCTCCCTTTAATGAACATACCTTATGTACATATGTATGGATATCTATATATACAATTTTTAGCACTGCTCTCCTAGATGCGGCGCCTCATCGTGAAATAAACCGGTAAGTGCTAGCAACATTATATCCATAATTAAGTATATAAGTATAACCTGGGTCGATTTGTATGGACGAAAGTTAACCGATATCGCGCCATCGATTTTTCGATAGGATTTGGGCTCAGGGAAAAAGTTCCCTACGCATACCCAAAAAAATAATTATCGAACCTGCGAAAAAAAAATGGCGAAATCCGACGAGCTAGCGTGGGCTAACAAGCATGCCTGTATACCGCCAAGAATCACCACTACAGTCAGTATCGTAAAAATATCCTTACATGAATATGATTGTTTAGCTATCGCTGAGAGTTGGTGTAACAGTAATATCTCTACAAGTGAATTTTTTGACAACAGCTACAATGTGCATCGTAAGGATCGCAGTTCTATTGCTACAGGTCATGAAAAGGGAGGCAGTGTAATGATTTCGGTAAAAGGGGAGATATGTAGCAACACAATTGCTCTAACTCTAGCAAATTATTTAATTGATCAAATTTGTGTTAGATATTTATCAAATGCACCTAGATAATTTGGCTCATATCATTGATCTTGCCAATTACTCTGTTGAGATAATTTTTCTAGGCGACTTCAATCTAACTAATCTCTCTTGGTCATTTTACAGTAATACTTTGCTACCTCATAACATTCGTTCTGATATTTATAATAATCTTATAGCACCTAGATAATTTGGCTCATATCATTGATCTTGCCAATTACTCTGTTGAGATGATTTTTCTAGTCGACTTCAATCTAACTCATCTATCTTGGTCATTTTACAGTAATACTTTGCTACCTCATAACAATCGTTCTGATATTGATAATATTCTTATAGCACCTAGATAATTTGGCTCATATCATTGATCTGTTGAGATAATTTTTCTAGGCGACTTCAATCTAACTCATCTATCTTGGTCATTTTACAGTAATACTTTGCTACCTCATAATATTCGTTCTGATTTTGATAATAATCTTATAGCACCTATATAATTTGGCTGATATCATTGATCTTGCCAATTACTCTGTTGAGATAATTTTTCTAGGCCACTTCAATCTAACTCATCTATCTTGGTCATTTTACAGTTAGACTTTGCTACCTTATAACATTCGTTCTGTTATTGATAATAATCTTATAGGTACTATATTGTCCTATGGTTTTAATCAGCATAATTCCATTTTAAATGATAATGGTAGAATACTGGATTAAATTTTTTCTTCCAGTAACTTAAAATTATCTTGTGAGGAGTGTCTGCATCCAGTTTCACCTAACAGCTTGCATATCAAAGCGATTGCAGTTGTGACTCAATTTTACAATTTCGAAACTACAGAATCCAAAGTTTTGGAGGAACGCGATTATTCGAAGGCGAATTATATAGCGTTTTTAATTAAATGGTTTTATTTAGCTTGACTTGAGCGGCCGGCCGAACAGAATTTTGTAATTGCAATTTAAGTAACTTCCCGATAAGCTACAGGCTTGAAACTTGGAATATAGTTAAGAACCCGATGACAATGCAATAATAAGAAAAAAAACTCCGATAGGTTGCGCAAGGATCGAGATATTCCAAAAAATCGTATTTGTGGTCCGATTTGGTTCATATTTGGAACACATAATACATACAAGAATAGAAAGCGACCTATAAAAAAAATCGCAGCTAGGTGGCACAAGGATCGGGATATTAAAAAAATCGTATTTGTGGTCCGATTTGGCTCACATTTCGAACACATATTACATACATGAATAGAAAGCGACACATGAAAAAAATCACCGCCAGGTGGCGCAATGATCGAGATATTAAAAAAAATCGTATTTGGGGTCCGATTTGGCTCATATTTGGAAAACATATATAACATACAGAAATAGAAACCGCTTTAATAAAAAATTCACGCTAGGTGCCGCAAAAATTGAGATATTCAAAAAAACTCGTACTTGTCTGTCCGATTGGGCTCATTGACAAATATTACATACAGTCCGGTAGAAGTGACGTCAAAATACTTTGTAGCACATAAGTTCAAATTTTGTTAGCAAAATTCAGTAAAAAAAAATTCAATTCCCAGTAGAAGTGACGTCAAAATACTAAAAAAATTCAATTCCCGGTAGAACTGAGGTCAAAATACTATGGAGCACGTTCAAATTTTCTTAGTGAAATTTCTGTAAATAGAATAATTAAAAAAAAAAATTTAGTTAAACGGTTTTAATATTCCTTTTTGGCGACCTTTTTATTTAAAGATATTGGTTTTATGTGTACCGGCTCGAGGTCAATATATTTAGTAATAACAAGTAAGGAAGGCTAAGTTCGGGTGTAACCGAACATTACATACTCAGCTGAGAGCTTTGGAGACAAAATAAGGGAAAGTCACCATTTAGCAAAATTAACCTAGGGTAACCCTGGAATGTGTTTGTATGACATGGGTTTGAAATGGAAGGTATTAAAGAGTATTTTAAAAGGGAGTGGGCCATAGTCCTACAGGTGGACGCCATTTCAGGATATCGCCATAAAGGTGGACCAGGGGTGACTCTAGAATATGTGTTGTACGATATTTGTATCAAATGAAAGGTGTTAATGAGTATTTTAAAAGGGAGTGGGCCTTGATTCTATAGGTGTACGCCTTTTCGAGATATCGCCATAAAGGTGGACCAGAGGTGACACTAGAATGTGTTTGTACGATATGGGTATCAAATGAAAGGTGTTAATGAGTATTTTAAAAGGGAGTGAGCCTTAGTGCTATAGGTGGACGCCTTTTCGAGATATCGCCATAAAGGTGGGCCAGGGGTGACTCTAGAATGTGTTTGTACGATATGGGTATCAAATGAAAGGTGCTAATGAGTATTTTAAAAGGGAGTGGGCCTTAAGTCTATAGGTGGACACCTTTTCGAGATATCGCCATAAAGGTGTACCAGAGGTGACACTAGAATGTGTTTGTACGATATGGGTATCAAATGAAAGGTGTTAATGAGTATTTTAAAAGGGAGTGAGCCTTAGTGCTATAGGTGGACGCCTTTTCGAGATATCGCCATAAAGGTGGACCAGGGGTGACTCTAGAATGTGTTTGTACGATATGGGTAGGGTAGAAGGGGGAGGCTTCGACTTTTTCAAATTTGGCCGCCGTTATTACTGCCATTGTTCTTATTCCACCAATAAACAGTAACCAAATTGAGTGTGACGCTGTCAGGAAAGCTATTCAGTGCTTGTTCAACGGCGATAGTACGCAGACGAGATTTTTTATTTTTGAAAAGTGTTGATGTAAAAATTGCTGGTAAGCATTCGCGTGTAAAGTGTACAATGTAGAATATATAACATGAGTTTTCTGCCCATTAATATTGCAATAAAATTAAGATTTATTGCTTTTAAAGACTTTTTCAATAACACTAAGATGTATATTTTGGAGCGAAAAATCTGAAATAAGTGCACGGGGGAGGGTTCGACAATATGTTTTGGGAGGCTTCGATAAAGTTTTTACTTAGCAAGTAATATTTTACAGCCATCAAGATGCCAAATATCTACAAAAGAAAGTTCCCTGAAAAGTTCATCAACGAAGACAAAAAAAAAAGCCATCGAGGAGATAAAACAAAAAAAAAAGAAACCCCATCAAGCGCTGCTCGGAAATATAACTTGAAGCGGACAACACTAATATCTCGAATTTCAAAAGAGCAAAGAAATATGGGAACTGTTAAAGATTTTCAGTCGAAGTTTTCTTCCAATCAAGTACTTACAGCTGCCCAGGAAAAAGACTTAACGGTTTACTTCAAGAAATGTTCAAATCTTCATCACGGATTGACGTATGACTTGGCTAGACGATTCGTTTTTGCTTTGTTATTATGTTCACTGACAAAACAAATTTCTTTTACACTGGTGTAGTCGTGGAAGTTGAAAATTCGACGTGCGTCGCGAAATTCCTCAGACATCAAAATAAAACCCAATATTTCTATAAACCGATTGTAGAAGACAGACACTTGGTTTCAAAGCAGGATATAATAAGTATATTGCCCACAACTGAACATCCACCAGGAACTTCACGTGCGCAAAGCAAGTTTATTTTTAACTTTGATTTTTCAAATTTAGATGTTCGTTAAAAGTGCAGTTATACTTAATTTTTCGCTTAAATTTTTTATGTTTTTGTTCGAAAAATTTGTTACTGTATTAAAATAAATAACATCAAATATGAATTAAAAATCGTATTTAGAGTTTTTTCCAACATCCTTTTTTTATTTTGCTGGTTAAATTGCTATATTTGATAAATGTCGAAACCTCCCACCCATTGTCGAAGCCACCCAGATGACTGACGAAGCCTCCCCGAAAAAGGGAGGTTTCGTCATATTTTTTATTTTTGGTTATTTGATTATAACTTAGAAAAAAAAAGCATGTGGAATATTAACCACAAATCCGAAGTGTCATAAACATACATGGCATCAGTAATTATGAAAGGATTTATCTATTTCTCATTCTAGTTTCTCTAAAAAAATCATTTCCTCTTAACCTGTCGAAGCCTCCCCCCTCTACCCTATCAAATGATAGGTGTCAATGAATATTTTAAAAGGGAGTGGGCCTTAGTTCTATAGGTGGACACGTTTTCGAGATATCGCCATAAAGGTGGACCAGGGGTGACTCTAGAATGTGTTTGTACGATATGGGTATCAAAAGAAAGGTGTTAATGATTATCTAAAACGTAGAGGGCCTTAGTTCTATAGGTGGACGCCTTTTTGAGACATGGCCATAAAGGTGGACCACGGGTGACTCTAGAATGTGTTTGTACGATATGGGTATCAAACTAAAGGTATTATTGAGGGTTTTAAAAGGGAGTGGGCCTTAGTTGTATATGTGAAGGCGTTTGCTGCGTGAAAACCTAACTCGATTTCCAATTTTTGTTCTGCGTGACATTTAGATTTGACGTTTGCACACATGCTTTATATTGTCGCAACGCATGCTTATTTGGGTTAGCGCAAAAAACGCCGGTTGTTTGCGTGCGCTAAAAAAACGCAGTGTGGTTTTATTAAGTTGGCATATTATGCTCTTTCTTTCAGTTGCTGTTGAGAGCGAAAAATCAATTGCGCCACAGTGGTGTTAGAACAGAAATTTCATGACAGTCGTGTTGCAGAAAGCAAAGGGATGACACGTATCGTCGCTTTGTTCATATTTTTTATGCAATAACAATAAATTATAGAAATGCGGAAACCGCGTTAAACAGAATCTGTCAAGCAGAGTTAGTTAAGCAATGTTAGGCAAGGAAACATTTTTTAGGCAATGTTTTAATAAAAAAAATTGTTGTGAAACTGTGAGCAGATTTTTTCTAACATGAAATATTTTCCTCGGCACCCAAGAACACCTTCGCTTTGTGTTTTCATCAAAACGGAAATGTTTCTAAGCGCCGCAAAAAATATAGTTCTTAATTTTGCATGCTTTCATTAACATATATACTTTTATGGAAATTTCTTGTTAGCAATGCATTTGACAAATTTCTGGAAGTCAATCTGCCCCTTTGCTTTGAACAGATGAATTTCATGTCAGAAAAAATGTGCTCACAGAAGAATGTTGATGGGAAAAATGACAAAATCTTAAGGGAAATTTCTGTAAGATTTGTAAAAAATTTGCTACCTAAGTTTCTCCAGAAATCGGTAATATCTGTTTCATCATTAACTGATATTTCGCTTCTAAGAATTAATAATTCTTTTTGAATTTCAAATGAATATTGGGTTATGTCACAAGCTAACGGACTTTCAAATATGTCAACTAAAGGCTTAATTTTTCGAAAGTCTTGAAATATGTCTTCAAAGTTGAAAAAGAGGGTATCTAATAACTTCATGTGTTCATTGTTTACTTTTAAAATATCAATACTGTTAATTAAGGTTTAGGTTTGGGGAAAACTTGAATAATCCCCAGCTTTGATTTCAGAAAGTAGTAAAAATAAAATATTTTGAAAATGAATAACTTCTCATTTAAATAATTATATAAGTCAGAAATAAAAGCCAAATAAAAAATAAATTTGCTATCTTCTAAGGCCTGCATTAATTCTTTTGTTCCATCCAATTTCTCCACTTTTAAAAATTGTAGCACTTCATTCCTCAGAGCAAATAATCTTTTCAGACATTCACCCCGGCTTAACCATCGTACTTCGGTGAACATTTTAAGGTCGTTGTATTCAGACTTTTAAGTTTTTAAAAGCTCCTTAAATTTCCGATGGGTAAGTGAATGATGACCCCCCCCCCCCCTCCCCCTTATTTTATTAATTATTTGCTATGCTGTTTTCATATAAGAAAGCATGCGCAACAATTTGGAAGCAAGAGACAGTTGGTGTATAATACAATGGAAAGATTTAACATTAATACCATGCTTTTCCAACTGTCCTACGAAACCTTCTATTTTACCAGCATGGCGTTTGCCCCATCCGTGCATACCCCGGCAAACTTACTTAGGTCCACTTCAGAAAGAAATATTTGGTGGATAGTTTCGAATATTAACCTTCCTGTTACATTTCCATGAAAACTTTCTAACGAAAGCATTGATTCGAAAGTTTCATAGTTGGAGTCTACGCATCGAACACAAATGACCATTTGACATATGCCGTTTATGTCAGTGATTTCATCCAAGCATATGGAAAAAATTGCAGTCATTAATCCTTTCTTTAATAGCTTTTTCAAGCGATGTGCCTATTTCATCTATATTTCTTTTTAAAGTTCTGGCTGAGAGAGGAACTTTTTCAAAATAAGCGTATAGGGAGCTGTGGAGTTTTTCTAAAATTTGCAGAACAATTTCTTTAATAAAAACGCCTTCTGAAAAAGGTCTTCCCTTCGTAAGTATGCTTGTGCTTATAAAGCTTGACAGATCCCTTTTTAACATGGTTTCCGCATTTCTGCAAATCTCATTATCATTTTGGGAAACCCATTCCTTATACTTTCGCAATAGCATTCCCCCCCTCCCCCCCCCCCCCCCCCCAAAAAAAATAATGTCTCTTTCCAGACCCTCCTATTTATCAAAATCTTTATGAAAAGAATTATAATGTCTCTTGATATTATATCCCCGGTTCCAAATAGAAGCGTGACATAAGAGACATTGCATTTTCCCAAAGGGATCTGAAATTATGAAAAAATGTTTATCATTAATTTTTAGGTAGCGCATAAATATTATCATACAATTTTTGCGCTAAAGCGATCACGTTTTTACTTCCTTGCTTTCAGTTAAGCAACTGACGCGAACATTTTGTTCTTAGCACCACTGTAGCGAAGTTACTCTCGCATTCACCAATACAGCCTCACAAAAAAAAAAAAAAAATGCCGACCTATGCTATAGAAAGAGATTAACACTGGAAATGTTACACATAATACATACACCCACGGTTGCCACAAGGATGAACAAAAAAATAACCAATGAGCCCCAAAAAAATAACCAAAAAGTAACCAACGATCCAAAAAGCAGTTTTTATTGATTTAACAAAAACAAAAATCATGTGTTACACAGGTATAAGCATTCAACTCACTCAAAAAACAAACAAAACACCAGTTCATTTGCTATATAAATAAAGTTATACATATGTACATTAAACATAAATGACTTAGTGCGGTTTTTAAAAAGTTGTACTTTTTTAAGTCTTAGATTGATGTTACGGTGGCTTTACGTTAGACTTCAACTTCAAGTATATACATTTTTTGAAGGTTAGTAGAATGAATCTTTCGACTTCAAAGCAAAACGAAATGTTAAGTAACCCTTAACTTTTTAATACTTTAACATTAGTTGTCAAACTTGAAGTATGGTGTAAAGCCCTATCTGATGCCTTCCTTACGGTGTCCATATTTCCCTATACGCAATAACATGGCACAATTCTTTTGCCCTCATCAAATTGTTCACAGTACTGAACTCAAGTTTATTTCGTAATTTCGTTTTAATTAAACTTAGTTCAAAAAATTTACGTTCTGCAGCTGCAGAGCTGTGTGGAAGGCACATCCGATTAAATACAAAGTTTGATAAGTTATTGAACGCTTTTTCTTTAAGACCATTTTTAAAAAGACTAACCTGATCCCAAAAAGCACCTAAATCCAGGTCACCTTTTAAATGATTTTTGGATAGTATTAATAGGTTCCATTCCGTTATAACTGATTCTGCATCTGAGCACAATACATAGGAGAAATTATTTACAAGTTGCATAATTGCTGTATTCGTTTGACATAGCGCATTTTTTGGAATAATAATTGACAAATCCTTAATATCTTGTCTACTAAAATCAAAGCGCATTTTTAACTGTTTCAGCACTTCAATATAAAACTCACGTATGACATTTTTTATTTTAAATATTTCTATCTCTGAAAACTTCTTACACTGTAGGTAACTTTCCGCCTTAACTCCAATAAATATATCTTTTACAGGTAAAAATCTATTTTGATCACAGAAGTCAAGGTTTGTTAGGTTTTGCACATTTTCTACATATTGGTTATCCATATAATTACATGCAATTAGTTTAAAATTGATTTCGATTTGCAAATATAAGAAGGGTAGTCGAACATTTTCTGACTGAAATTCTTTATTTAAATCATTGATTATTTTAAGAATATAGGACAAAAAATAAAAAAAGCACCTTAACTTCTTGACCGCCCATTAAATTTGCTAGATCTCTTGCTTTTATACCATTAACTTCTAGTACAGATGACAAAAAGTACAATTGTAAAGCTTCCCATTGCTCCAATATTCTATTAATAACATTTTCGAGTGCTAGCCATCTAGTCAAGGAGAGCCCTAAAATTTTGTGTGGCGGCACATTACAATAATCTTGAAACTCTTTTAGTTCACAAATCCTTTTAGGGCTGTATGAAAAAAATTGATATATATTTCGACATAAAGTTTCTATTTCCATAGGGAGTTTCTTGCACGCATAACTTGAACACAAATGCAACGAATGGCAACTATATTTTAAATAAAAAACAAGTAAGGAAGGTTAAGTTCGGGTGTAACCGAACATTACATACTCAGTTGAGAGCTATGGTGACAACATAAGGGAAAATAATGATGTAGGAAAATGAACCGAGGGAAACCCTGTTGTTGTTGTTGTTGTAGCAGTGCTTCGCCCCACCTAACAGACGCGACCGATCACAAACTGTCATCAATATCCTCTAACGGGAGTCCAAGGAAACTTGCTGTTTCAACAGGGGTGGACCATAGGGAAAGGGGTGTTAGAGGCGTTGGTTCCACATTACAATTAAAGAGATGGTTGGTGTCATGTGGGGACACATTGCAAGCGGGGCATACATTTTGTATGTCGGGGTTTATTCTGGATAGGTAAGAGTTTAACCTGTTACAGTATCCAGAACGAAGTTGAACCCTGGAATGTGTTTGTATGACATGTGTATCAAATGAAAGGCATTAAAGAGTGGTTTATGAGGGAGTGGGCCATAGTTCTATAGGTGGACGCCATTTGGGGATATCGCCATAAAGGTGGATCAGGGTTGACTCTAGAATTTGTTGGTACGATATAGGTATAAAATGAAAGGTGTTAATGAGTATTTTAAAAGGGAGTAATCCTTAGTTCCATAGGTGGACGCCGTTTCGATATATCTCTATAAAGGTGGAGCAGGGGTGACCCTAGAATTTGTTTATACGATATGGGTATCAAATTAAAGGTATTAATTAGGGTTTTAAAAGGGAGTGGTGGTAGTTGTATATGTGAAGGCGTTTTCCAGGTATCGACCAAAATGTGGACCAGGCTGACCCAGAACCTCATCTGTTGGATACAGCTAATTTATTTATATATGTAATACCTGCAAAGATTTCAAGGGTTTTTTATTTCGCCCTGCAGAACTTTTTCATTTTCTTCTACTTAATATGGTAGGTGTCACAACCATTTTACAAAGTTTTTTCCAAAATTATATTTCGCTTCAATAAACCAATCCAATTACCATGTTTCATCCCTTTTTTCGTATTTGGTTTAGAATTATGGCATTTTTTTCATTTTTCGTAATTTTCGATATCGAAAAAGTGGGCGTGGTCATAGTGGGATTTCGCTCATTTTTTATACCAAGATAAAGTGCGTTCAGATAAGTACGTGAGCTAAGTTCAGTAAAGATATGTCGATTTTTGCTGTAGTTATCGTGTTAACGGCCATGCGGAAGGACAGACGGACGGCCGTGTCTAAAAACTGGGCGTGGCTTCAACCGATTTCGCCCATTTTCACAGAAAACAGTTAGCGTCATAAAATCTATGCCCCTACCCAATTTCAAAAGGATTGGTAAATTTTTGTACGACTTATGACATTAAAAGTATCCTAGACAAATTAAATGAAAAAGGGCGGAGCCACGCCCATTTTGAAATTTTCTTTAGTTTTTGTATTTTGTTGCACCATATCATTACTGGAGTTGAATGTTGACATAATTTACTTATATACTGTAAAGATATTACATTTTTTGTTAAAATTTTACTAATTTTCAATTCTGCGTCATAAGTTAAACTCACCTACCAAATCTCATAGCTTTATCTGCCTTTGGTAATGAATTATTGCACTTTTTCGCTTTTTCGAAATTTTCGATATCGAAAAAGTGGGCGTGGTTATAGTCCGATATCGTTCATTTTAAACAGCGATCTGAGATGAGTGCTCAGGAACCCACATACCAAATTTCATCAAGATATCTGAAAATTTACTCAAGTTATCGTGTTAACGGACGGACGGACGGACGGACGGACGGACATGGCTCAATCAAATCTTTTTTCGATCCTGATGATTTTGATAAATGGAAGTCTATATCTATCTATATTCCTTTATACCTGTACAACCAACCCTTATGCAATCAAACTTAATATACTCTGTGAGCTCTGCTCAACTGAGTATAAAAATTGTGTCTTTTCCAAACTTGGTCTTTAAGCCATTTAATTCTCCAGCCATTTTACTTGCACCATCTGTTGCTAGTCCAATAAGATTTTCTAATGGGATATTGTTGTCATCAAGAAACGATTTTATACTTTGATAAATAGATTCAGCATCTGCTTGTACCAATTCGATCAACGTTAAAAATCTGTCATTTATTGTTCGAGATATCCTATCAAAATACCGTACTAATAAAACCAAACACTTTCTAGTTGAAATATCCGTTGTCTCATCAACGATTAGAGAAAACTTTGAACATCGCATTGTACACCTTATATGGTTTATTGCCTTGCTACCTAATTGTTCGACTATTTGAGTGGTTTTTGTCCGCCCGCACTTCAAAGCTTTGGCTGTACTGGAATCTGGACAACATTCCCGTAATAAATTTGGCAAAGAATCCATCAGCAAAAATGGAAGGTTGTGCTTAACAGTAAACATAGCTAAAATTTGCTCGGCATTGCCTACTTGTCTACAAAGATTTACTTGCTCACCACCTTTATACGAATCTATTTTTAACTGGTTCTTTTTTTGTTTCTCCAGTTGAATATGTGACTGCTTTTTACTATGTTTTGTCAAATAGCTAAAATGGTTCATCAAAAATTTTTCACATATGTTGCAATATGACTTTTCCTGTTTTTCCTCGAGCCAAGAAAACTTTTCAGCCCACTCTACACGAAATTTACGCCGCAGTGTAGTTTTCTCACTAAAAAGTTGAAAAAAAAACTTGATAAGTTTTTATTGAATTATGATTTCTTTGTTGCACTTGTTTGAAATTACAATTAATAGAATACAATTTCTGCTTAAGCTATTTAAACACTACTGTGATACTACAATACAAACCTTTGATTTGGGACCGGCTCTTCTTTTTCGACACAATCATCATTCCCGCAGCTACTACTTTCTGCTTTTTTCTGTCGAACAACGAATCTAATAAAATTTTAATATAAGTAACTAATTATGATAATTTGCAAAATATAACTTACTTATCCATTTGCACAGCCAAATTTTTTACATTTTTCTCGCACAAATTCAATTGAAAAAAGCTCCTTGGTAGTGATGAGAGTGCTTATTTATATTTGTGTTATCGAAACAACACAGTCGTTATTATTTGAAGCTAAGATGTATTCATCTTAAAGCCTGTTCCCGTATAATCAGAAACAGTCAGAATGGGTCAGCAAAACGGCCAAAAGCTGACGGGTTTCATTCAAGAAATAGGTTAGTGCTGACAGTTTCTGACTGTTTATTGGAGTAAGTGAATAGACTGTTTATTTCTGCATATTCCCATGAACCGGTAATTGGTTAGCCAGTGTTGAAAAATGTTTTACATTATTATTGTAGGACAATTATTTCTATACTTTTCGAAAAAAAAGTAACCAAACGCGTCTGAAAGTAACCAAGTAACCAACGGCGAAAACAATAACCAAGTTTGGTGACTAATAAACAAGTTCGGCAACCGTGCATACACCACCAGACATACGACTAAACTTCAAAACAGACACGATTAATGTCGCTCACTTGTACAACCACTTACTCACAACAAAATCGGCAGTACAAAACTCCACGCCAACGCGAACGGCCGTTTAGCTCAAAAATGTATGTATGTTTATAAAATATGGTATATTACATGTATGAAAATTTGTTTTGTATAGTCCCTTGAAAACGGTTACCGACGTGTAACCGAAATATATGGAATGAAAAATAAAAACTGGTGTTTTTATTACTAAATATATTGACCTCGAGCCGGTACACATAAAACCAATTAAACGGTTTTGTTGAAAACAATACTTACATTAAGTAATAATAACACTGTGGAACAAATTCAGGATAGCAAAAGTTAGGTCGATTCTGAGAATGAGGGGTGAAAATGGAAGCTAAATTAGAAGACCCGTATCGCGGCGTTTATTTATGTTAAGAATTTTTTTAATCGACCTTCGAACTTTGCAGTCAAATGCCGATTTTCAGCATATTGTTTGTATGGTTTTTTGGCTATAACTCGCCGAATAATTGATATTTTTTCAATCTGTTAAAGCCAAGTTATTGCTACGAAACTGTGCAACAACTAAATTAAAAAAAAAAATAATTGATTTTGAAAATTTTTGTAGTGGTGCTTATGAAGCAAAATGTTGGTAATTTTTTCTCATGCTTTTTGAACATATTTTCCTCAAAACTAAGTCTTTTTTCTTTCTGTTTCATCTACATATATTATGCTTCTCAGTTTCTTCAATAAATTTCATTTGAAAAGAAAACAATCATAATAGAAAAGTGTCGGTTTCCAGCTTGAAATTTATTTACTTCTCATTTCTTATGTACCAATTTTTATAGTGTTGGTTTTGAAGAAACATTAGGGGGACTCATGAAAGCATATAAACTTAAAATGTGTAAAATTATATCCATTTACACACGCTGTTATATGAACGCACCTGGTAATATTCTTGATAAACTTTATTTTATTGCCAAATAAAATTTTTTTGATTGTTATACAAATTAAAAAATGCCAAGATTAAGTGAAAAATCAAAACTAAAACGTCTTTACTAAGATATACTTGTAAATGACTTGCTGATGATGGAGATTTCTGATGAAAATGCCTGCTGTAATGTCTGCAAGGTTGCATTGAGTTTACCGCGTTTACACAATGAAGTGTGCGCGAAAATTTATACAAATTGTGTAAATGATTTTTCATACAAAATTTGACAGCTCGTTTACGCACTAGATAAATTTATAAGTTTACACACTTTATAAGGCATTTATAAAGATATATGAGTCCCCCTATTGAAAAAGAAATAATGAAAATACGGAAAAAAATATAATTTTGAAACGTTAGTTTTGAAAAGTTTTGAGTAAACAAATTAAATAAATTAAATTAATGATTTCGCCAGTAGCCGTTTAGCACGCGGCTGTGGGTCATTGGTATACCAAAAGGCATAGCCTTCTTCTTTTCACTTTTCCATTGCATAAGACTTGATCAGCAATTGAAGCAAACTTTTCTAGGGGCATAGTTTACGTCAGTGATAAGCTCTTGCGATAAATATTGTTTATAGGCTTCCAAAAAACAATCACTCGCATTGCCACATTTTTCATCGCTTGCTATGAAACGTCCACAAACATTACAAAAATGGTCCATTTTACATTTTGGTTCCGACATTTTTAATACAATATATATTATACAATGTTGTTTTTGTTATTTTTGTGAAACCGGTGCACTTAACTTAAATCACTCACAAAATAAACTAAGTTCCAAAAAAATTAATAGCGAATTTTATCACCACCGAGCGAAAATTAAAAGACATCAGCTTTGGCTGAGTTTCGAGTCTTAACTGAATCTTTATTTTTGATATTAGTTCGCATGTACGAAATAAATAAAAATCGCTGTGCGGTGGTTGGAAACAAAAAAGAAGAAGACGAGGAAAAAGAAGAAGGAGGGGAAGACAAAGATGAAATTCCAGAATATCAGTTGGACGAATTTATTGACCTTTCTGATGATGATGACGATGACTAAGATATTAGAGAGAGCAGTGATGTTGATCCACAGCCGCCTGCTAAACGGCGACTGGCCAAATCATTAATCTAATTAATTTAATTTTTATACCTTTCATTTTACTTAAAACTTTTCATAACTAACATTTCAAAATTTTTTCCGTATTTTTAAAATTTCTGAAAAATTGGTACATAAGAAATGAGAAGTAAATAAATATTAAGCTGGAAAACGCAAGTTTTGTATTATGATTGTTTTCTTTTCAAATGAAATTTATTGAAGAAACTGAGAAGCATAATATAGATCAAACAGAAAGAAAAAAGAATTAGTTTTGTAGAAAATATGTTCAAAAAGCATGAAAAAAAATTTCCAACATTTTGCTTTATAAGCAGCACTACAAAAATTTTCTAAATACATTTTTTTTTAATTTTAATTATTACACAGATCTCTAGCAATAATTTGGCTTTAACAGATTGAAAAAATATCAATTAGTCGACGAGTTATAGCCAAAAAACCATACAAACAATATGCTGAAAATCGGTATTTGACCACAAAGTTCGAAGGTCGATTAAAAAAATTCGAACTAACATAAACAAACGCCGCGATACGGGTCTTCCAATTTAGCCTCTATTTTCATCCCTCATTCTCAGATTCGACCTAACTTTTGCTAAACTGAATTTGTTCCACAGTGTAATACTAAAAGATAGAAAATAAAATAATTATAAAAAAATAATAGTAACAGTGGAAGTATTAAAACAAATGTTACTATGATTTCAAAAGTGCGCCTGAAAAACATTCCACAAAATTAGGATTAAACAACATACAGAGTGTATGCATCTAATAGTGAATAAAAAAGGAAACGCGACAAAAAGGCAATTCTTAAAGACCAATTGCAAAGCGAGCAGTGGGGCATTCATATGGCTGAGTAGTTAAAGGCATCTGCCTTTACACTGGTATGAATGTTGGACATTCGATTTCAATACTCAGCTCCCGAGAAGCTAGCAGATGAAGAAGTGAAATTCAGAAACATGTCCTAGTATACATCGCCGTTTGTAAACTTTGCAATTTTTCTCTAATATCAAAAACAAAAACCATTGTATAAAGCAATATTAGCAAGTCTCTCTAATTAAATACATATGATAACATTGATATAACAGTAACAATGTGTATTGGAAACAAATACTGTAAAAGTCCAAACAAATGTTACTAAGCTTTCAAAAGTGCGCCTCAAAAAAATTCCACATAATTAGGATTAAACAACATACAGAGTGTATGCACCTAATAGTGAATAAAAAAGGAACAGCGACAAAAACGCAATTCTTCAGTTTGTAAACTTTGCAATTTTTCTCTAAAAAATTCATTTTCTTCGTTTAAGAAAGGATTTTGATTATCTCCATGGATTTTTGTTTCGCAATTATATGTATAAAATTGAAGATGACCTTAAATCTAAAATCTTTTACTCGAAACGTAAAACAAATGGTTTCCCCACCAGCTTGCATTACAATGGCGATACTTCTGTCAACACAGTTGACTCTTACGAATTATTTGCTAAGTTTTTCCAAACTGCCTATGAAACCCAAATAAAATATTCATCTCCGTCGTTTCATCTACATATTTGCCTATAATAACTACTTTCCAGGTTTCTGATGAGGATGTCATTTCGACAATTTCTCCGCTGAATTCTAGCCCAAAGTCGGATTTCGAAGGTTTCTCACCATTATTTTTTTTTAAAGTGCTAAAGTGCCATTGTCCTTTATACTGCTTATCTTTGAATTGTGCCTTAATGATGGAATTTTTTTTAAATCAATGGAAGCTATGCACTGTTGTTCTAGTCTATAAATTTGGTGATCGTAATGATGTATTCAACTACAGACCAATAGTTAATTAAAGCAAGGGACAAAATCGTAAAATCTATAACTCGTCACGTAAAAACATGATTTTCGGATTATGACATACTTGAACGTACTACTTCGATCGTACTTTTGGATCGCAACATACCTGACGAGTGACTGAACATACACGTTACGTTCCACTTTCATTCAAACACAAACTGGCGATGGTATACACACAAATTTCATTGAAAATAAAAGAAAATTGTTAAAATAGATGAATAAATAAAATATAAAAATAAATTTTAAACTCTTATTATTAACAAAAGTCGAATTCAAACAAGCTTAATCAAGCTAAAAGAAAATATTGGCATAATTCATGGCGAAGCATCCGCTTTGGTATCGGCTTACTTCAAATTTAACTTCTCCAGAAAGTAACTAAAAAATTCTTAAGTTAAGCGAAATCTTTTGAAGTAACTGCAATATTTTTTTGTTACAAATAAATAATACATAAATGATATGCTTGCGCTTTGTTCGATAAGTCCAAAGGGTTACTGCACTCTCAACCGCCTTCGGACTATCTTTACATCGCCTTCGCTATTACAAACAAAACAATAAAATTAGATCCATCGCAACTATTTAGTTTGTTTTTAATCAGCCCTATTCTGCATTTCGACTTGGATTGGAATTTTTTCGATTTGGCAATTTTGGTATTCTGTGTTCCAATCTCTTTCGATCCAACTTCGAATCGTTCGATTTTTTGTATTCTGCATTTCGATCGTAGTTCCGTTTTTCTAAGTTGCAAATTAGTAAATTAGTTGGCGGAAAAATATTTTCTTTTTATTATACTCAGTTGAGCAGAGCTCACAGAGTATATTAAGTTTGATTGGATAACGGTTGGTTGTACATATATAAAGGAATCGAGATAGATATAGACTTCCATATATCAAAATAATCAGGATCAAAAAAAATTTGATTGAGCCATGTCCGTCCGTCCGTCCGTCCGTCCGTCCGTTAACACGATAACTTGAGTAAATTTTGAGGTATCTTGATGAAATTTGGTACGTAGATTCCTGAGCACTTATCTCAGATCGCTATTTAAAATTAACGATGTCGGACTATAACCACGCCCACTTTTTCGATATCGAAAATTTCGAAAAACCGAAAAAGTGCGATAATTCATTACAAAAGACAGACAAAGCGACGAAACTTGGTAGATGAGTTGAACTTATGACGCAGAATAGAAAATTAGTAAAATTTTGGACAATGGGCGTGGCACCGCCCACTTTTAGAAGAAGGTAATTTAGAAGTTTTGCAAGCTGTAATTTGGCAGTCGTTGAAGATATCATGATGAACTTTGGCAGGAACGTTACTGCTATTACTATATGTGCGCTCAATAAAAATTAGCAAAATCGGAGAAGGACCACGCCTACTTCTAAAAAAAAATTTTTTTTAAAGTAAAATTTTAACAAAAAATTTAATATCTTTACAGTATATAAGTAAATTATGTCAACATTCAACTCCAGTAATGATATGGTGCAACAAAATACAAAAATAAAAGAAAATTTCAAAATGGGCGTGGCTCCGCCCTTTTTCATTTAATTTGTCTAGGATACTTTTAACGCCATAATTCGAACAAAAACTAACCAATCCTTTTGAAATTTGGTATGGGCATAGATTTTATAACGTTAACTGTTTTCTGTGAAAATGGGCGAAATCGGTTGATGCCACGCCCAGTTTTTATACACAGTCGTCTTGCAAAAATCGGCATATCTTTAATGAACTTAGTTCACGTGCTTACTTGAACTCACTTTATCTTGGTATGAAAAATGAACGAAATCCGACTATGACCACGCCCACTTTTTCGATATCGAAAATTACGAAAAATGAAAAAAATGCCATAATTTTATACCAAATACGAAAAAAGGGATGAAACATGGTAAGGTAATTGGATTGTTTTATTGACGCGAAATATAACTTTAGAAAAAACTTTATAAAATGGTTGTGACACCTACCATATTAAGTAGAAGAAAATTAAAAAAGTTCTGCAGGGCGAAATAAAAAACCCTTAAAATCTTGGCAGGTACTACATATATAAATAAATTAGCGGTATCCAACAGATGATGTTCTGGGTCACCCTGGTCCACATTTTGGTCGATATCTGGAAAATGCCTTCACATATACAACTACCACCACTCACTTTTAAAACTCTCATTAACACCTTTCATTTGATACCCATATCGTACAAACGCATTCTAGAGTCAACCCTGATCCACCTTTATGGCTTATCCCTAAATGGCATCCACCTATAGAACTATGGCCCACTCCCTCATAAAATACTCTTTAATGCCTTTCATTTGATACACATGTCATACAAACATATTCCAGGTTTTCCCTCGGTTCATTTTCCTACATGGTTATTTTCCCTTATGTTGTCACCATAGCTCTCAACTGAGTATGTAATGTTCGGTTACACCCGAACTTAACCTTCCTTACTTGTTTTTTTATTAATTTATAACAGAATTTTAACAAAAATGTAAGTAAAACTTGTTAAGAAACGTAGAAGGCTTGATGATGATTGTTTTTTATATGTTTCCAGGTCAAAAACAACATGTCGATGTCGAAGTCCTTGGAGGTATTTGCCCCGCAAAAGTATCTAACACATACTTGAAAGCATCCTGGTTAAGTCGAAAGTTTTTTTTTTTGAACCTAAATAAGAATCTAAGTCATTAAATTTTACCACTTTTAAGTTCAATTTCTTACAATTCGTCACTCATCTCAAATGGATTACACAAATCTCGCACTATTTGCCTTTCAATTCTCGCCTGGCAATTTTCGTATGCGTTGCTTTCCAACTCCATAAATAATGGCTATTATAATAGACAGCTATAGTTTGTGTCTGCTCGTTGGGTCCAGTTACATGCCAAAGCAAGCTGCCGGCGTAGAGGAAGGTGAAGCGAAAACGTTAACAATCCTTGCGGAAAGAATAAATAAACCTTTATAAAGTATTCTAGGCCAGTGCAATGAAATTAGCATCGTTCAGAAAATGTCAACTATATTCGTACAGGAATCCGTTTTAACAAAACTTGGGGGCCACGGCAGGGAATTGGCCAAAAGAACGACAAAAACACACTTACAATTATGAAATCACTTCACTCAAAAAAATATAACACTGCGGCAATATATTCTATTGATTTGTTTTGTACAAAATAGCGTGGATAATAAAATATAAACGTTTTTCAGTGTTTTTTACAAATTTTCTTTTATTTATTTTGTTCCAATGTTCACACATTCCGTACCAACAGCTGATTTCGAAATATCATTTGCTCTTCCTCTTCTCTTTACGATTCCTTCGTAATGCAGAATACCAAACTTCGATTGAAGCGGATCGTAGAACGGGAACGTAATCGAAATGCAGAATAGTAATGTGTAGTAATGTGGATCGTAAAATTCATTGTGAATTGAAAATAAATTACGTTCCGTTTGCTATCGTGTATCCGTGTATCGTTTGCTATGTTATATCCCATTTTGTTTATACGTTTGACGTATCACGTAATTTTCTTTCGTATGGTTGCCGATTCGTGATCGTATGGAACGACTCGGGCCCAGGGTATGTTGTTTGATCATATGCTCCATTCAGTGGTGGATTTACGGGGGGTTTCGGGTTTCGTACCTTTTTTATGATATGAAAATTGGTTCGTAGCCAAAATCTGTCAGTAAAATATGGCTGTATATTCAAGCTTTAAACACATACAGCATACAGAAACTAATTTTCCCCATAACTATTTCCCAACAATCGCCTAGGTTTTTTGAAAAAATCTTCTAGTATTTCGTTTACAGTTAGTGGTGTATCAATATGGATATTCAATGAAGCGAGTCCATTCAAACGTTCTTGACTGATTGTACTCTGCAAGTATGATTTTAACCTTTTGAGGCAGAAAATGTGCGTTCTGGTGTTGCTGTCGAAGCTGGTAGAACGGCTAATATGCGCAATATCCTATTTACATTTTCGAAAGCATTTGGATTCACCATCTGAAAAAATAAGATAAATAAGAAATATAGCATACAAATTTTGTAGGCAAACATCAAAATTGTACCCACCTCAAGTGCATCAAACACGTATTTAAAATTCTGACCATCGACTCGTCTTCTCCACATTTTGACTTCCATTGCAAACTCGGTTTTGGAACAGTTCACAACACTTTCATAAAATTCATGCAGTTTATTGCATTTTTCAGCGTTGTATTCATTTTTTGGGAACAAAACACCGAAATTTTCGAGAATTACTTGGTGTTTCAGGCAATGGCTTTTGATATGAGTTATGAATGCATCAAAGAATGGAATATAGAATGCGATTCTATAATAATCTTCGACGCTCTCAGTATCAACGTTGCATCTATTTAATTGATGTTTACTGATGCATGGTTTCTTGTGTAGCGCAACTCTCTCAAGAGTTTGCCAGCGCATTATATAGCTTATCCAACCCAATTGTCAACCTCACCTACCCGTGGCGAATCCTGTTTCATTAACAGCCGAGGCTCTGGCGACCCCGAACTCCTGATGTCTCGAAAGGGTGTCAGGGCGGTATGGCCTAGATGGTTTCATGTGGTCATAAGAAATCGTTTCCCGAGATGGTCGTGCTGGTACTTTTATCGTGCTTGTTACCGGAACGTACCGGATCTGTATCCGCAAAGCATATCAATATTGATAACACTCCCCAAGGCCTTCGGGGCTATTATTGCTACAACAACAACAGCAACGTTTGGAATTGCACGCTAGAAATAGCAGCTTGAAACTGAGAAGCTTGTGTCGACGTTTTGTCGTTTTTCCTTCTGCTATCTCTTCGAAGGCTTCTAATATTGCTGGCTGAAGTTCAATGTAAGTGGATACCGCTTCATGACATTTGCCCATCTTGTTGGGCAGACGCTTTGCAATTTTTGTGTTCGACTTCCTTTTTATACCCAGCTGTACTTGTACACAGGGTATTATAACTTTGATTGGATAACGGTTGGTTGTACAGGTATAAAGGAATCGCGATAGATATAGACTTCCATATATCAAAAACATCAGTATCGAAAAAAAAATTGATTGAGGCATGTCCGCCCGTCCGTCCGTCTGTCCGTTAACACGATAACTTGAGGAAATATTGAGATATCTTCACCAAATTTGGTACACGAGCTTATCTGGAAAACGCGAAAAACCTGATTATTTAGTAAATAGTACGCCTCGAATGTTGAAATTTGAGGTGTGGACTGATATTGAGCTTTTGATAAAAATAAAAAAAAAATAAAATAAAAATTAAATGGGCGTGGCACCGCCCACTTGTGATAAAATCAATTTTACAAATATTATTAATCATAAATCAAAAATCGTTAAACCAAAATTAGGCAGAGAGGTTGCCTTTACTATAAGGAGTGCATTGAAGAAAAATTAAGGAAATCGGTTAAGGACCACGCCCACTTTTATATAAAAGATTTTTAAAGGGGTCGTGGACGAATATAATAAGCTATATCTTTGCAAAAAGAGCTTTATATCAATGGTATTTCATTTCCCAAGTGGATTTATAACAATAAATAGAAAAACTTCAAATTTAAAAAAATGGGCCTGGCACCGCCTCTATTACGCCTAAGCAATTTTCGATGTTTCGAGAGCCATAACTCGAAGAAAAATTAGTTCAGAATAGAACCATATGTATATGTATTGTAACACTATTAAGCACACAAAACACAACAGCATCATTTCAAGCGTACAGCTGGGTATGTAATATTCGTTTCACCCGAACTTAGACTTCCTTACCTGTTGCATAATCGAAATTTTTTTCTGGAGAACGTTTTGCCTTTTTGGCCATCGGTAAAAATCAAAATAAATGCACCCTGCCTACATCATGTTACAATCAAATATACGACATAAAATAATGAATAGATGTTGCGTACACGGACTTCTCCAAAGCATTTGAAACAATTGGAGTGTAACGGAGTAAACGGCAAGCTATTTGACCTCTTCAAGAGCTTTCTTACCGGAAGAAAACTCCAAGTTAAAATGGTAGCTGCAACATCAAGAACTATGATAGACGCTATATCAGGTATACCTCAGGGTACCCGCTGTGGCCCCTCCTATTCTTATTATTTATAAATGACTTGCCCAAGAGTTTCAACTTCACTAACCGTCTAAATAGGGAGAGCAGAAAAAGATTGATTTGTGAAGGTTATATAGGCCATAGTAGTATAGCGTCATCAATCACAGGACGAACAGACTACCTGATACCCTGTCTGCGCTGCGAGGGAGATCTTAAGGCCACAATAGAGGTGGATGGTTGGCGCAAGGGTGCTCAAATGACGGACGACGCGTTTTCCAAGCTGAAATATTAGCCGTAACCAAAGCAGTAGAAACACTGGAGAGAATAGCTTAAACTGCAACCGTCTTAACTTTTATATTGACAGCAGTGTTGCCAGAACTTTTTCAGAAAAGAAGCTAAATGGACAAAAAAATAGCTAAAAAAAGCTAAAATTTTAAGGCAACTTGTCAAGCATTTTATTCAGTTTTTCATAAAAATCTTAACATTGTAAACATATTATACATCTAGTAAAAAATTTTAATTAATAGTTTACTCCAAATATAATTTACAGATGAAATCTGTGTTTTATACAATTTTTTAAAGTTAATCATTTGACCCCTCGTCTACTACTACTACAACTATTTCACTGCTTGCAGTATATATGTACATATAAAAGCTAGTGTGTGTTATCGTATAAACATTTCCTATACTATCTAGCAAAAAATTAAAATTAATTTGTACCCCGATTTCATAACAAATAAATAAAATAATTTACAGATGTAATCTGTGTTTTATAAATAAAATGT
Source organism: Eurosta solidaginis (assembly GCF_040869045.1). NCBI lineage: Eukaryota > Metazoa > Arthropoda > Insecta > Diptera > Tephritidae > Eurosta > Eurosta solidaginis. The sequence goes on along the minus strand of NC_090323.1, from coordinate 125,661,784 downwards.
TAAGTCACTCATTTGACCACTCCTCTACTACTGCTACAACTATTACACTGCTTGCAACAGGATATCCATATAAAAGGTAAAAATGTACATAGTCTTAAAATATTTCGATATCATCATCTGATGATGATACATATTTGATTTGTTCATAGTTCAATGAGATCGCTTGTTATTATAAAATCATGGCAGCACTTATTTTCTTTCCTTAGTCCATTTTTTCCACTGCATTTCAATGTTATTTATTTCATCATTTGAATATCTACATTTTTATTGTGTGAATCTATCGAATGCCTTTTCAATAGAGAAAAATGTATATCTTCTAAAGTTTCTATATAATTAGGCAGACGTTGCCGTAGTTGATCTATTAATTTTATAATGAAACTACGGCAGTTTTCTCGTATAAATTTTTGGGAATGTGTATCATTAACTTTGGATTTTAAAAAGCCTTCATAGGAGTAATGCAAATTGCGCATAGGAACCAATAACGGCGTTAAAGGAGAAGACCCCGGATGAAAAGTGTCTGAGTGAAATGTTACAAATGAACAGAGGATTGAGAGCAGATACTTGAGATCGCTAAGTCCTTCGTTTATGGCAGCATATAGCATTGCATTCATTCAATGTTCTTAAAACTGAAGCAGTCAATCCCTTTGCCGTTCAATCCTCAATAGCTGATACTTTAAGAACTGTGTTAACAATTGATTTACTATAGCAACTATAATATCTTATTACTATTCCGAGGTACTTATTAATGCTTATGTCTGTGGACTCGTCTATAATTAAGCTAAATGGATTGTTATCTATCTCGGATATTAACCGCTTTTTAAAATTTAGACACATCACATTTCTAATTAAAGCACTGCACTTGTATCGAGCCAATTTTATTTCTGTTGCTATTGCTCTATCGTAGAAGGCGTTTCTTTGAATTATTGATAAATGATCTACAGAACGAACATCTGTGTGTGAAGCTACGTAAAGCGCATTAGCTAGTTGTGCTCGTTTCATGGCGATAGTAGTACTAGCACCTTTAAAAGGTATTATCGGCGGATTTCCTACAGTTGCTATGTGCTTTTTTGTAAAGGCATGCCAAACTGTTTACCTAGGTTTTTGTAAAACTTTGAAAAAAGCAAAAAGAGCTAAAAAAAAATTCTGAAAAAGCTAAAAAAAAGGTTAAAGCTAAATCGCAATTTTTCAAGCTAAACGGAGAAAAAAATGGCAACACTGATTGACAGTCGGCGGCCACCGTGGTGTGATGGTAGCGTACTCCGCCTACCACACCGTATGCCCTGGGTTGACACCCCGGGAAAAGCAACATCAAAATTTTAGAAATAAGGTTTTTCAATTAGAAGAAAATTTTTCTAAGCTGGGTCGCCCCTCGGCAGTGTCTGGCAAGCGCTTCGAGTATATTTTTGCCATGAAAGCTCTCAGTGAAAACTCATCTACCTTGCAGATGCCGTTCGGAGTCGGCATAAAACATGTAGGTCCCGTGCGGCCAATTTGCAGGGAGAATCAAGAGGAGCACGACGTAAATTGCAAGAGAAGCTCGGCCTTAAATCTCTTCGGAGGTTACCGCGCCTTACATTTATATATATATTTTGTTTGATTGACAGTCAAGCAGCAATTAAGGCAATAATCTCGCATAGCATAACGTCTCTACATATGAGTGTTAGAGTGTAAGAATCGGGACAGGGAGAAGCATACATCTATATTGGGTCCCAGGGCATATGGGAATAGATGGGATGAAAAAACGGATGAACTAGCTAAAAAGGGCGCATCCCTTGAAGCTTGCGCCATAGACGTCCCAATTAGACTGGGCGATATTAAAAGAAGGCGAGAGGTACATATGATCGACCAAGCGGGAAAGGCGTGGCTCAAGCGCGGGGCTGTAAAGGTCCGAAGATTATGTGTAGGTCCTACAACCTTAGACTAACAAAGTTGCTTCTATCATTAAAAAGAGAGGACTGCAGACTCATGACGGGTATTCTGAATGGACTCTGCCTTCTGGCGTCACATGCCTTTAAATTAACCTTGGTCAGTGATTGCAGATGTAAGAAGTGCGGGTTGGAGGAAGAAAGGATCGGGCACGTTTTGTGCTCATGCCCTGCGCTTGCCTGGCTAGGACTCCAGCTATTAGGAGTAATACAGCTGTCAAATCTAGAAGCAGCATGTGGTTTAAGTCCTAGAAAGCTTCTAGTATTTGCCAAGAGGACGGAATTATTTTATAACATAGGTCCTGGATTTTGATAGGGTCTGTTTGGTCGTTAAAACAAACTTCTGGTAACATTACGGACTCATTCAGTCTATTTGAGGTCCTCATGGACCGGCCAGTTTAACCTAACATAAGGTTGTATAGTCTCCCAGTTAGCTTTTTTAATAGAAGTATGCTTTTCAGATGTCATAAAACTAGCTGGTCGCTGTATTTAAAGTAGTATCGTAAGATGCTCAAGTGAGCATCGCTTGCCATTCGACGAAGTTTATGAGCCCTGTGCTGATGGTGGAAGTATCTGTCACAGTTAATTTGTTGACTTTAATGCCAGAGGTCGTGGTGTGCGTTGGAACCGCCAAGAATAATACAGTTTTCGCCACTACGTAGCGCGCTGATATCAGGGCGACAGCCTCTTGGACGGCAGGTGGCACGAGGAATATAGATCTTAATTATTTTTAGGTCAACATAACCTGACCGGATGATTGTGCTTTGACTAGCTGATATACGTAGCGAGACGGGGGTAAAGGCTGGTTTTCGGCATTGGTTCTAACCATGCGAGCGACCTAATAAGCCAATTAATTTCCACCACCGCCATTCCCGTGAATCACTGGACCTGTCATCATACGCAAATACGTTAACGGAGCCCAGCTAGAACTTAAGGACGCCATTATTCCTTGATATGACTTGCAGGTACGTTTAATCAATTCTGATAAATAGGTCGCTGCCTGGCCTTGTTCTAGAGGCGGTACTCGAGACCACCTGCCGCCTATTGATCTCTAGTTTATTATTTTGCCTCCTACTAGGCTTTCCATTCCACAGCTATTACCGAAGGCGGCATCCCACTGAAACCGCTGGCTAAAGCGGTTAGCTAGAGCCAGGGATAACCTTATTGTTTTGCTTCCCAATAAGCTTCAGCAGTGAATGGATTCAGCAGTTATTACTAAAGGCGGCATCCCCACTGTATCCGCTGCATGAAGCGGTAATTTAGAGCGAGGGATAACCTTCAACTAAGTTCCTGGTCGCAAATCGCTTTCGTTAAGAAATCCAGATATTTCTTGTTGCCACAGCCGACCACAGCCTGGTCCGTCGAAAGCTTCGAGCATCAACTCCATCATTTGTCATCTACCTGTAACCAACTTTGGTTGCCTTAAACTTTAGTAATATTTTTCGGTGCATGGGTGGAGCCGTGTCTTTCTTTTGCATCGCTCGAAGATATTAGGAAAAGTTCTGTAGCCCTTTGGGATATCTCCTCCTTCTTACTCTCTCTGCCAGTGTTCGTCACAGACTTCGCATTCTGTAAATTTATTAAAGGTATTTTAATATTTTATGTAGTTATAAAAATGTTTAATTTATCACTTTTCTCTTTTATAGGTGGAATGGACCCCAATACCTCCACAACAAGACATGGTGTTTACTCTGTCAAATGGTAGCCTTATGTTCTATCCTTTCTCAGCAGAAAAGTATAGACATGAAGTACATGCAACGGTATACAGGTGAGTTCTAAAGAGGATTTAAGTCCCGAGATTTCATTTATTTAACAATTTAATTATTAGTACATTAAGATAATAAAATCTTTCATAGTACAATGAACAGATGTCATAACAATCACGGGCTATATGGTACTACCTTACATATGTATATAGTTTTATATCTATGCAAAAAAATTCAACCCATTTATAGGGCGAAAGCTACTTCATTCTACAGAAGGACCTGGCCCTCGTCGAACACGGGGACAAAATCGAAAGGAGCGGAAGTCATTGGCAGCGTACCCTGCTGTTACTCCAAAGGCAAGACAGGAGTAGGAAAACAGGCACTCCTTCATTAAGTGACTTCATTGAAAATGCAGCGGAAAATCTTTTAAATCCTCAGACCTCAGAAAATAAGATGGCCAAATTGGAGAGATCGATTGATGGTCTCTTTGAGTTTTTTAAAGGTCGTAATAATATACTAGAAATTAAGAGCTTATCATCCAGGGTCAAGGCATTGTACATCAAATTCGCGCTGGAGGTAAAGGTTAAAGAAGGAAATGATTGCCAATGATACGGCTAAGAATAGAAGTTTATCACCCCCAGGAGGGAGGCCGAGCAAGAATTTGACAATGGAAAATCAAGTGGCCAAACCAACTACCTTATCCAAGGAAGTTCTGTTAGGGCAGTTGGGAATAACAAGCGAGTAAAGTCACAAGCGCCACTGAAGCAGAAAAAGGTCGAAAGGAAAGAAGACGCGACAGCTCAAAAGTCGGGAGAGTTCATGGAACGCCTACGGGCGAGAACTTTCCAAAAAAACCCAAAAAATTACTTAATGCGCTACTCCCAAGCAAAGCTAGAGCTGGGCCATGTACTTCATATTGGAGTACTAATATTCTGAAATGATGGTCCAAGCCATCTGTTCTAAAAATAGCTGTTCAGACCAAAATGCACCAAAGCCAATCACTGCCATAACTAGTCGTTCAAAAAAGCGTGATTTTTAGGCTGCTATAATATCGTAAGTTTCATTTGAAAATGGGCTCCTTTTAAGATTGGGAAGCTCTTCTCATTTATCTAGAAACTTGTTAGGAGTCACTTACTACGTTTTTGTTTGGAACTCCTTAATTAATCTTTTAAATTCGTATCTTGTTGGAAACAGAACTGATTTTAAATTTTCCTCAAGCTATCTTTGCATATATACATTCGTAAACAAAACAAGTAAGGAAGGCTAAGTTCGGGTGTAACCGAACAGTAAATACTCAACTGAGAGCTTTGGAGACAAAATTGCCTTTTTCATGGATACATACAAATGGTAATACTAAAAAGTGGAGCAACTTGCCTTTGCTATCTTTCTTCAGCTATCAATTCGTTTTATTTGAATATCTTTGTTAAATATGAAAATATGGTTAAATTTGAACGCATTTTTTTATAATATTTTTTTTAAATCATCCCTGAAAAGTTTTCGAAGCGCTCTTAATTATGAGTCCATAAGAGTTCGAAATATGTGCCTCGAGAAAAAACTAAACCTGTAATCATAAAATACTCATATAAGACCCCTATAATGTTGAAATTATGAGCCGTATGCCAAGAATGTATATTTAATTTTGATATATGGAAGTCTACATTGATCTCGATTAGTTTATACCGTTGCAGAAAACCGTTATACGAACAAAATTAATATAATCTGTGAGCTCTGCTCATCTGAGTATAATTATAGCTGCGTTGGTTTCGTAAATGGTTTATAAGTGGTTTCTAATTCCATATCACATACGTTTGGGAAATATCGAGCAAATTGTAGACCAAGGGGTTTTTTGGAACGATTTTCCTCCATCGTTTGTCAAATAAGGGAAAAACACTATGTAGGAAAATAAATCTAGGGTAACCCTGGAATGTGTTTGTATGACATGGGTATCAAATGAAAGGTATTAAAGAAAAAATTTTGTTTTGACATTTGCGCTTGACGTATTCAGACGTGTTTTCACTTGCTTGCCTTGATTTTATTTTTTTTAATTTATTTTTAATTTTATAATTGTGAATTAATAATCCAAGTATGGATGATTATTGTGGAAATTGCGATAAAGCCTTTGGAAGGAGTGAAGCTGTTGCAGTGCGTTGTAATGACTTTTGCAAAAAACGTTTTCATCGCGCTTATTATGCGGGCCCAATAACAGAATACGACGTTAAGCTAATAAAAACAAACTTTAATATACGCTACTTTTGTCCTGAGCGTGCTTCTGATAAACTGTCTAAGGCTTTTCTTGCAGTGCTTGCCTTATAGAAAATAATAATTTTCTATTTAATTTTGATTAATATATTTAAACTTTATTTTTTTAAAAGATATTTTTGATAACTTAATATTTGATTTTAGCGACCTTTATACGTTTAAATGTAAAGTTTTTATTTTGCCGGCTCTAGGTCAAAAGTAATAAAACGATTTGATTTTTTAATTTCCCAATATATTTCGATCACCTTCGGAGATCTTCATCAGGGGGCTACAACAATAATAAAAAATTCAGCTTAGTTTGTAATAACTAACAATAATAAATAAATAAACCATCCTATGTATATAATCATATTCATATTTATATACATACATACATTTATATTTTTATTTTGCTAATCTGCGTCCGTTCGGTTCGCCATGTAGCTTTGAACTAATTTTCCACGATTCTAGCAAGTGTCTGTAGATATGTGAGCAGCCGTCGGTATCTATTTTATAGTTAAGTCTCTTATTTATTGGTGTGTTTGTTATGTGGAGCATTTCTAAAGTGAAGCGTTTTTTGTAATTTTGCTCTGTTTGAAGTATGCTCACTGCTTCGAAATCTGGTTGATGGCCGCTCTCTGCACAGTGGGCCGCAAGTGCAGTTTTTTGCATGTTAGTAGCTGCTCTGCATTTTATATCAGATCGGTGGCCTGATATCCTCGTTTTCAATTTATTCTTAGTTGTACCTACATACTCTTTGTTACATTTATCGTTTTCATTCCAAGCGCATGTAATTTTGTATACAATGTTGTTTTTGTCTAATAATGCTACTTTACTTTTCATGTTGTTGTAGAAAATATTCGTCGTATAGGCTGGTTTATATGCAATTATGATGTTTTCCTTGTCATATATGTCGGAACCTTTTAATTTGTCGGAGAAGCCTGGTATATATAACATCGATTTGTACTTTGTAGTTGTTTTTTCTCCGTTTTTGGGTATTTTTATTTCACTAAGCTTTTATCATCCTCCGTATAATTCCATGAGGGAAGTCATTCATTTTTAGTATATTTGCTATTTTTCTTTTGTTTTCAGGGTGGAACACTGCATCACTCGTGTCCAACACCTTCCCAATAAAGTTTTTGGCTGTATTTATAATCATGCTTCTCGGATGTTTGGATTTGTAGCTCATTATCCGTCCTGATGATGTGGGCTTTTGGTACCAATCTACTTTTATTTGGTTACCTCTCTTACATACGAGACAATCCAAGAAGGGTAATCTGTTTCCAGTCTCCAGCTCCATGGTAAATTGTATATCTTTATGATATGTGTTTAGGGTTTTCATTGTTTTCTCTAGTTCGTCCTCCCTTACTATTGCGAACACATCATCTACGTACTTACTAAGTAGTCTCGTGTTTGTCACTTTCTTCAATATTTCTTCCATTATGATGTCGGCTACTATCGGTGATGCCGGAGATCCCATTGGAAGCCCTCTTAACTGCGTATAAATAATTTCTTCATACTTAAAATATCTATTCTCTGTGATGCAAAAGGTCAATATTTCCATAAAGAGCTTTTTTGGTATATCTGTGTATTGTTTTATGTCGTCCCACTTTGTCATTATAGTCCCTATAGCTAAATCCGTTGGTACGCTTGGAAACAATGACACTACATCAAACGACACAAGACGTTCATCATCACATATACAGGAGTTGTTTATCTTATTTTTGAACTCTATTGCACTTTTAACATTAAATTTTGATTCGGAAGTCAGATTTTTTAAAACGTTGGTCAAGTATTTACACAAATTATAGGACGGAGAATTAATCATTGAACAAATTGGTCTTAAAGGTATATTATCTTTGTGTACTTTTGGCGCACCATATATTCGTGGTGGTAGATCGGTATGGGTTGTCATTTGTGATCTTTCTCTTTTTGTAATGATACCTAGTTTCTCTAATTTATCTACTAATTGATTGTTTTTCGTTTGTAAACGCAACGTTGGGTCTTGTCGTAATATTCTATATGTTGACACATCGGATAATATATTATTCATCTTTGCCATGTAGTCACTTTTTTCCATTGCAACAGTCACGTTTCCCTTATCTGCATTTAAAATAACTATATTTTTGTTTTGGTTTAGAAATTTTTGGGTTCGTCCCACTGTATCGTTAATGGCAATATCAGCTGTGTTAGTTTTATGTTTTGTTACTGTTTCTTTTATCAGCAACGATAGTTTTGTTCTCGCAGACTCTTGATCCTCTTTATTTTCCACGCTCTGTATTAGTTCTTCTCCATCCGCTATACACTTGAATAGAGGGAAAGTGTTTTTTGCAACCGGTAGAGCAAACTTTGGACCTTTTGCAAGAAGCGCCTCAACATCAGGTGGAAAATCTGTCTTTGTTTGGTTTACCAACCAATGTTTGTTGTTGCTGTTTTCGAGTGTTTCGTTCTTTCGTGCGCTTCTCAATTTTTCGAGCTTTGCTTGTTGCGTGTTTTTGCAGATGCTGGTACGTGTGAGTGCGAGTTGTTGTTCACTCTCGAAAAAAGCTTTCAGATCATCCTCTTTCATATTTTGGCTTAAAGTGGCCTTAGTATAAGTAAGTTTTTTTGTTTTCACTTTTAAAATATCGTGTTTGAATTGAATTAAAGTATTTAGTATTTTACTGTCAAATAATCTTATGTGTTTGTCCAATATGTGTTTTATATATTTAGGTATGTGATTGTTAATGGTAAATATGTAATTTAGTTTTGTTGTGTTTTGTAAAAACTTAGGTATAATTTTAGCTTCCCTACATTTTAATAAACACCTTATGTTGGACTGCAACTTTGTCATCTGGATGGATTCTGATTTATACTTGTTGATAGCTTGTTTTGTCTTGTTGTTGTAGGTGTTTTTTAATTTTGCATAAACCGTCTTGTTGGTTTCTTTTGTTCACGGCGTGCCTTCCGAAGTTCCAATTAATATTTGATTTTAGCGACCTTTATACGTTTAAATGTAAAATTTTTATTTTGCCGGCTCTAGGTCAAAAGTAATAAAACGATTTGATTTTTTAATTTCCCAATATATTTCGATCACCTTCGGAGATCTTCATCAGGGGGCTACAACAATAATAAAAAATTCAGCTTAGTTTGTAATAACTAACAATAATAAATAAATAAACCATCCTATGTATATAATCATATTCATATTTATATACATACTAACATTTATATTTTTATTTTGCTAATCTGCGTCCGTTCGGTTCGCCATGTAGCTTTGAACTAATTTTCCACGATTCTAGCAAGTGTCTGTAGATATGTGAGCAGCCGTCGGTATCTATTTTATAGTTAAGTCTCTTGTTTATTGGTGTGTTTGTTATGTGGAGCATTTCTAAAGTGAAGCGTTTTTTGTAATTTTGCTCTGTTTGAAGTATGCTCACTGCTTCGAAATCTGGTTAATGGCCGCTCTCTGTACAGTGGGCCGTAAGTGCAGTTTTTTGCATGTTAGTAGCTGCTCTGCATTTTATATCAAATCGGTGGCCTGATATCCTCGTTTTCAATTTATTCTTAGTTGTACCTACATACTCTTTGTTACATTTATCGTTTTCATTTCCAGCGCATGTAATTTTGTATACAATGTTGTTTTTGTCTAATAATGCTACTTTACTTTTCATGTTGTTGTAGAAAATATTCGTCGTATAGGCTGGTTTATGTGCAATTTTGATGTTTTCCTTGTCATATATGTCGGAACCTTTTAATCTGTCGGAGAAGCCTGGTATATATAACATCGATTTGTACTTTGTAGTTGTTTTTTCTCCGTTTTTGGGTATTTTTATTTCACTGTAAGCTTTTATCATCCTCCGTATAATTCCATGAGGGAAGTCATTCATTTTTAGTATATTTGCTATTTTTCTTTTGTTTTCAGGGTGGAACACTGCATCACTCGTGTCCAACACCTTCCCAATAAAGTTTTTGGCTGTATTTATAATCATGCTTCTCGGATGTTTGGATTTGTAGCTCATTATCCGTCCTGATGATGTGGGCTTTTGGTACCAATCTACTTTTATTTGGTTACCTCTCTTACATACGAGACAATCCAAGAAGGGTAATCTATTTCCAGTCTCCAGCTCCATGGTAAATTGTATATCTTTATGATATGTGTTTAGGGTTTTCATTGTTTTCTCTAGTTCGTCCTCCCTTACTATTGCAAACACATCATCTACGTACTTACTAAGTAGTCTCGTGTTTGTCACTTTCTTCAATATTTCTTCCATTATGATGTCGGCTACTATCGGTGATGCCGGAGATCCCATTGGAAGCCCTCTTAACTGCGTATAAATAATTTCTTCATACTTAAAATATCTATTCTCTGTGATACAAAAGGTCAATATTTCCATAAAGAGCTTTTTTGGTATATCTGTGTATTGTTTTATGTCGTCCCACTTTGTCATTATAGTCCCTATAGCTAAATCCGTTGGTACGCTTGGAAACAATGACACTACATCAAACGACACAAGACGTTCATCATCACATATACAGGAGTTGTTTATTTTATTTTTGAACTCTATTGCACTTTTAACATTAAATTTTGATTCGGAAGTCAGATTTTTTAAAACGTTGGTCAAGTATTTACACAAATTATAGGACGGAGAATTAATCATTGAGCAAAGTATCTTTGTGTACTTTTGGCGCACCATATATTCGTGGTGGTAGAGCGGTATGGGTTGTCATTTGTGATCTTTCTCTTTTTGTAATGATACCTAGTTTCTCTAATTTATCTACTAATTGATTGTTTTTCGTTTGTAAACGCAACGTTGGGTCTTGTCGTAATATTCTATATGTTGACACATCGGATAATATATTATTCATCTTTGCCATGTAGTCACTTTTTTCCATTGCAACAGTCACGTTTCCCTTATCTGCATTTAAAATAACTATATTTTTGTTTTGGTTTAGAAATTTTCGGGTTCGTCCCACTGTATCGTTAATGGCAATATCAGCTGTGTTCGTTTTATGTTTTGCTACTGTTTCTTTTATCAGCAACGATAGTTTTGTTCCCGCAGACTCTTGACCCTCTTTATTTTTCACGCTCTGTATTACTTCTTCTCCATCCGCTATACATTTGAATAGAGGGAAAGTGTTTTTTGCAACCGGTAGAGCAAACTTTGGACCTTTTGCAAGAAGCGCCTCAACATCAGGTGGAAAATCTGTCTTTGTTTGGTTTACCAACCAATGTTTGTTGTTGCTGTTTTCGAGTGTTTCGTTGTTTCGTGCGCTTCTCAATTTTTCGAGCTTTGCTTGTTGCGTGTTTTTGCAGATGCTGGTACGTGTGAGTGCGAGTTGTTGTTCACTCTCGAAAAAAGCTTTCAGATCATCCTCTTTCATATTTTGGCTTAAAGTGGCCTTAGTATAAGTAAGTTTTTGCAGTGTTCCACCCTGAAAACAAAAGAAAAATAGCAAATATACTAAAAATGAATGACTTCCCTCATGGAATTATACGGAGGATGATAAAAGCTTACAGTGAAATAAAAATACCCAAAAACGGAGAAAAAACAACTACAAAGTACAAATCGATGTTATATATACCAGGCTTCTCCGACAGATTAAAAAGTTCCGACATATATGACAAGGAAAACATCATAATTGCATATAAACCAGCCTATACGACGAATATTTTCTACAACAACATGAAAAGTAAAGTAGCATTATTAGACAAAAACAACATTGTATACAAAATTACATGCGCTTGAAATGAAAACGATAAATGTAACAAAGAGTATGTAGGTACAACTAAGAATAAATTGAAAACGAGGATATCAGGCCACCGATCTGATATAAAATGCAGAGAAGCTACTAACATGCAAAAAACTGCACTTGCGGCCCACTGTGCAGAGAGCGGCCATCAACCAGATTTCGAAGCAGTGAGCATACTTCAAACAGAGCAAAATTACAAAAAACGCTTCACTTTAGAAATGCTCCACATAACAAACACACCAATAAACAAGAGACTTAACTATAAAATAGATACCGACGGCTGCTCACATATCTACAGACACTAGCTAGAATCGTGGAAAATTAGTTCAAAGCTACATGGCGAACCGAACGGACGCAGATTAGCAAAATAAAAATATAAATGTATCTATGTATATAAATATGAATATGATTATATACATAGGATGGTTTATTTATTTATTATTGTTAGTTATTACAAACTAAGCTGAATTTTTTATTATTGTTGTAGCCCCCTGATGAAGATCTCCGAAGGTGATCGAAATATATTGGGAAATTAAAAAATCAAATCGTTTTATTACTTTTGACCTAGAGCCGGCAAAATAAAAACTTTACATTTAAACGTATAAAGGTCGCTAAAATCAAATATTAAGTTATCAAAAATATCTTTTAAAAAAATAAAGTTTAAATATATTAATCAAAATTAAATAGAAAATTATTATTTTCTATAAGGCAAGCACTGCATGAAAAGCCTTAGACAGTTTATCAGAAGCACACTCAGGACAAAAGTAGCGTACATTAAAGTTTGTTTTTATTAGCTTAACGTCGTATTCTGTTATTGGGCCCGCATAACAAGCGCGATGAAAACGTTTTTTGCAAAAGTCATTACAACGCACTGCAACAGCTTCACTCCTTCCAAAGGCTTTATCGCAATTTCCACAATAATCATCCATACTTGGATTATTAATTCACAATTATAAAATTAAAAATAAATTTAAAAAAATAAAATCAAGGCAAGCAAGTGAAAACACGTCTGAATACGTCAAGCGCAAATGTCAAAACAAAATTTTTTCTTTAATACCTTTCATTTGATACCCATGTCATACAAACACATTCCAGGGTTACCCTAGATTTATTTTCCTACATAGTGTTTTTCCCTTATTTGACAAACGATGGAGGAAAATCGTTCCAAAAAATCCCTTGGTCTACAATTTGCTCGATATTTCCCAAACGTATGTGATATGGAATTAGAAACCACTTATAAACCATTTACGAAACCAACGCAGCTATAATTATACTCAGATGAGCAGAGCTCACAGATTATATTAATTTTGTTCGTATAACGGTTTTCTGCAACGGTATAAACTAATCGAGATCAATGTAGACTTCCATATATCAAAATTAAATATACATTCTTGGCATACGGCTCATAATTTCAACCTTATAGGGGTCTTATATGAGTATTTTATGATTACAGGTTTAGTTTTTTCTCGAGGCACATATTTCGAACTCTTATGGACTCATAATTAAGAGCGCTTCGAAAACTTTTCAGGGGTGATTTAAAAAAAATATTATAAAAAAATGCGTCATTGAGATCGGTGGTGTATATAGTATATATCTCATACAACCGATTGTTCAGTTAAGAAACTTTGCGCAATTTCTGCCCCTTTTTAACAGCTAGACGCTTCAAATTTCACCATATGCTTACGTATATAGCATATATTGTTGTCTGAAAAAATCATAGAGATCGGTGGTATATATATTATATACCCCATATAAACTCTAATTTTTGCCCCCTTTTTACGGCTACAAGCTTCAAAATTCATCAAATTTCATCAAATAGTTACGTTTACGTCATATATTGTTGAAATACGTGATTCGTAGTCATAGTTTTTACACGCAGACCACAAAAAACCTGAAACTTTGCATCCTCACACAAAGTACCTACCTGTTTTTTATTTTATATTTATCTTAAAAATCGTTAAGGTATGTAGATCTGTTCACTATATATTTCTTACCTTATACATCCGATTATTCGGAGATTACGAACGGGATAAGATTATTGTTCAGCCCCATTCATGAAAGGTATGAAGTCTTCGGCACAGCCGAAGACAGTCCCGTTCTTACTTGTTTCTTTGTAATATTTTTCCTTTCCATCAGATTTTTTTTATATTTTCGGGTTGTTTAAATTAAAACAAACCCGATTTATAAAAAAAATATTTTTTTAATTTTTTAAACGATTTAAAAATTACACGAATAATTATTTAATTGTAATATGACAATATAAAGAAAAAATTTGATGGCAAGGGAAAATAGTACAATTAAAAATCAATACCAACTAACTATAATTATGAAAGAATTTCAAAAGCACAGTGTTGTTGCTACAATACCCCCTTCCTAGCGAAAAGCGACTTTTTTTCTTTTTGGAACATGTGATGGAATTTCTTTTTGCTCAATTGATTGTTGGAAAGTGGTTCCATTTAAATCGCGTACTTCCGTAAATGCCGTTTTCAATCTGTATATAGATACTGTGTCTTCTCATTTTGCAAGTTTGATAGTGAAAAATTTGATTACGTTTGATTACCGTAAAAAGACCGGAGTATTTTGGTTGCACAGGTTTTTTATAACCATCATTACGAACACAAACTTGTTTTGATTGAAACAGATCCGCATGAACGAATTGTTTATTGTTGGTATGATGTGCAATAGGCTGTGGTTGAATATTTTGTATTATTGTTTTAAGACGTTCTAGAAACAGAGTGGAAATGACATCGGAACTTGTGACATCTCCCAAAGTCTCGCCCGGAATATGCAACGCTTCTCCATATACCATTTCAGCTACTGAAGCACACAAATCATCTTTATACACTGTCCTTAAACCAAGCAGTACTGAATGCACACTTTTTGACCATTGCGAGTTAGCTTGACAAATCAAGGCAGCTTTTAAATTTCGATGTGGCCTTTCAACCATGCCGTTACTTTGTGGACGAAAAGACGTAGTGTGTTGAATCTTAGCTCCAATAAAAGTAGCTAAGTCATGAAACGTTTTCGAAGTGAATTGACGACCACGATCACAAATAATTATACTTGGGCATCCAAATCTTGCAATCCCACCATAAAAAAAAGCTCTGCTTACAGTCTCCGCTTTAATGTCTGTTATTGGTATGGCTTCTGGTCATCGCGAAAAACGATCTATAATCGTTAATAGATACATGAAAACCTCGCAAAGGACCAACCAAATCCAAATTCACTTCTGAAAAATCATTTAAGAAATTAAAACAAACCCGATTTATAAAACATATTTTTTTAATTTTTAAATGATTTAAAAATGACACGAAAAATTATTTAATTGTAATATGACAATATAAGAAAAAAATTGATGACAAGAAAAAATATTACAATTAAAAATCAATACCAACTAACTATAATTATGAAAGAATTTCAAAAGCAGTGTTGCTGCTACAGTATCATCATTCTTCAATGTCACAAGTGACGAACGAAATTTCCGGTTAACTGCTATAAGAACCCCTCCGCCTCTACTGTGACCAGTTTTAATTCAATCATTTCGGAAAACATTATATAAATTCGCATCGAAACTCTCGTTTAGCCACGTCTCAACGAGAACAAAAATATTGTAATCCAGGTACGAGCTCAAGGCATAAATCAGCTTAGATTTGGTTCTCAAACTAGAAATATTTTGAAAATATATTTTTAAGTTCTTAGAAGAATTATTTGTAATGGAACAAGTTATCGTTGTTGTGTTGATGCACCTTCTTGGAAAAAAAAACGAAATGGGTGAATTTTCGCATACTCAGGCCATATAGCTGGATTAAGCACCTTATCAAAAGAGCATTCCGAAACACCTAATTTGAAATTGACTTTAGTTGGGCTATCAATGGGTATATCTTTCTTTAACAATGTATGACATATCAATAATTTGGATTCAATTTAACATGACTTGAAACATACGATATAAGATTCCTTAACAGTGGGCGAAAATGACGAAATATGCAGAAACTTGAATACAGGAACTACTTTTAATTCAATGGTATTACAATTACCAACAACAATAGGCTTGCTTAATTTTCTTCGAGTAATTTTTCTTTCAAATTCTCGCTGTTTAACTTGAAGCACAGTAGATGCTGGTACATTTACCGCAGCAGAAGCAAAGATTGATCGAAGAGTAAAGATGTTGCAGGGACTAAAAATAGTGTGAAGCAAGCTTCACAAAATTCTAGTAGGTCACATTCACCACTTACCACAGCAGAATTTGTCAAACTACCACTGTCTGTATTTGTTATTTAACAATTATTTGTTCACTTTTTATTGAACTAATCTGTTCAGAATTTACATTTTTGCACTCAAAAACTACAATCAGTGTATTTTGTGTGCTTAAATTATGTTAATTTCATTACGGTATCTTCAACGACTGCCAAATTACAGCTTGCAAAACTTTTAAATTACCTTCTTTTAAAAGTGGGCGGTCCACTCCCATTGTCAAAATTTTACTAGTTTTCTATTCTGCGTCATAAGGTCAACCCACCTACCAAGTTTCATCGCTTTATCCGACTTTGGTAGTGAATTATCGCACAGTTTCTGTGGTTATAGTCCGATTTCGTTCATTTTCAATAATGATCTGAAATGAGTACCCAGGAACTTACATACCAAATTTCATTATAATACCTCAAAATTTACTAAGGTTATCGTGTTTAAGGACAGACGGACATGGCTAAATGATTTTTTTTTCGCCCAGATCGTTTTGATATATAGAAGTCTATATCTATCTCGATTATTTTATGCCGTTACGGGGTACCGTTATGCGCGCAAAATTAATATACTCTGTGAACTATGCTCAGCTGTGTATAAAAATTAGGAAAACTATCATACAGTGAAAAGTGAAAACGAAATTCAAGAATTTAAATTTTCGTTATATTTTGTAAGATTTCTCTAACATCTCGACGAATCAATTAACAGCTTACACACTGCTGAAAACGCAAATTCCTTCTTTCTGACATAATACAAGTTTTGTTCGTAGACTAAACAGAGATAAAGTTATAGGCCATTATACATATGAATCAACCAATGAGGGGTAACGGACGAGACCACTTTCAGATACCAATAAAATCTGTTACCCGAACTTTTAGCAAAAATATATTTTATTATTTTTTTAATACCTGTTTAACATTTGAAAAATTTCCTAAGTTTCTTATATGTATTTTTTTTCAATGCTAAAAGTAAGTCTAGACAATTAATTAAAGCAAATATATTGTTATGTATGAAACGAGATGGCAGCGCTACGACAATAAATTATTTATATATACATCTGGCAACTGTGTTGCCAGAACATTCTTTATAAAAAAAAAAAATATACTTTTACGCATTAACTTTAAAATGTAACAATTAACTTATTTCATTAATTAAATAAACACTCATATACAAAAGTGGTGTCAGAAGTGTATTTAAAAATGAGCCTTACACCGGAGGATTTAAAAACAGTGTTGGATGCGCTAGCAGGAGCAATCCGAGGAGCTGTGGAGGAGGCTGCACAGAATGCTGCGGCAAATACAAATGTAAATCGTTCGTTGTCACCCAAACCACCATCGTTTAGTATTAAGGATTATTTTACACGTGTAGATTGGGCATTACAGTTGAGCAAGGTTCCAGAAGCGCACAAGTTCATACGTGTACACATGGGGACAGAGCTTAATACAGCGCTAAAAATTCTTGTTAGCCCAAAAACACCAGACTCGCTCACTCAACTACAGCGAAATAAAAAATATCTTGATTCGCCATTTTGATGGCTGTAGGAATAAGTATACAGAAAGTATCAAGTTCCGGCAAAACAAACAAGAAAAGGGAGAGCCGATTTGAAAGTTCGCACTTCGGTTAAGAGAAGCGGCTGTACACTAGGAGTATGGAGAATTCTTAGATAGAATGCTACTAGAGCAATTGTTGTATGGCGTAGTATCACGAGTAATTTTTAATGAAGTTATTGCAAAGAAACCAAAAAATTTTGCTGAAGCATACGAAATTGCGCATACAATGGAATTAACACAAAATGCCACAACAGACCTAAAGTGCACAGAAGTGATACAAACAAGCGAGCCAACGTATAAACTGGGATACGCACCAGTTAAAACAAAAAGAAACACAAATTCGAAAAACCCGAGTGGCGAAGAACCGATGCAGAGGGCAAAAGAGAAAGGGTCCAATTGTTAAGATGTGGGGGGCAGCACCTTAGAAAAGACTGCAAATTTAACAATTCCAAATGCTTTGCATGTGGAAGAGTGGGCCACATCGCCAAAGTGTGTAAGACCAAATTAGATAAGATTTCAGAGGATGAATGTGAATCAGTTCAAAAACTAAACAGTGTTAATGCATGCAATGCAGTAGATAGAAAAATGGTTCCTATATACATAGATGGGAAACAAATTCAGATGGAATTAGATACGGGTGCACCATGTGCAGTAATGAATTGCAAAACGTTGCGTTCGATTAAACCAAATTTTAGGTTGTTAAAGACAGATCGACGATTTAAAAGCTATACGGTCCACAAGGTGAACTGCATTGGACGGGTCGTAGTAACTGCGAAAATGGGGAAAACTTCACGACGACTTAATTTGTATGTCGTTCAAGGAGATTGTGATACACTTTGCGGCCGAGAATGGATATCGCAATTCGCACGAGAAATAAACTTCACTGAACTGTTTTCATCGTCTAACCGAATCAATACAATAAATTCAACAGCACCAAAACTATCAATAAACCAACAAACGCGACTGCAACATCTCATTACACGTTTTGAGGACATCTTCAGTACGACAGCTGGGAAGTTCAGTGGGCCACCTGCAAAAGTAAAGCTCAAAGCTGGAGCAACACCAGTTTTCGCGCGAGCGCGCGATGTACCGATGGCCCTGAGAGAGGAGTATGCCCAGGAAATAGATCGTAAAATTTAGTCAGGTTTTTACAAGAGAGTGGAGCATTCAGAATGGGCCTCAACAACACACGTAGTAGCAAAAAAGAATGGGGGTATTCACATTACCGGTAATTATAAGCCCACTGTCAATCCAAAAATGATCATCGACGAACACCCGATTCCAAAAGCAGAATATTTCTTTAATAAAATGAAAAACGCTACAATATTTTGTCACTTAGATATAACAGATGCATATACGCATTTAACAATTGACGAGGAGTTTGCGCATGTATTGACATTAAATACAGTGACGCATGGGTTTATACGACCTACTCGTGCGGTATATGGAGCAGCAAATATTCCAGCTATCTGGCAAAGAAAAGTGGAGACTGTGTTACAGGGAGTCCCAAATGTTTTAAATTTTTTTGATGATATCTTGGTGTTTGCTGAAAACTTCGAGCAGCTACTGATAGTTTGGAAACGACACTAAACCGCATTAAATCACATGGTTTGCATTTGAACAAGTCAAAGTGTGTATTTGCGACACCACCGGTGGAGTTCCTTGGCCACCGCATCGACGAACAGGGCATACATAAATCCGAAAAACACATTGAAGCGGTACTAAACGCTCCCAAGCCAACGACTTTCGTAGAGTTACAGCTGTTTTTAGGAAAAACCACGTATTATAGCGCATTTATTCCAGATTTGGCCAAAAGTGCACGGCCATTGCGAGAGAGAAATTTTACTGGGCTAAGGAGGCAAACGCAGCGTTTGCCCTATTGAAAGAGACGTTGGTTTCACCTCAAGTGTTGATGCCATACGACCCAACACTACCTGTACTACTGGCAACAGACGCGAGTCCAACAGGACTAGGAGCCGTACTTTCACACCGTTTAGAGAAAGGGACCCAACGACCAATTGCATACGCAAGTCGAACATTGAATGCTACAGAACAACGCTATCCACAGATTGACAAAGAGCCATTGGCAATTGTGTGGGCGGTTCAGAAATTTTTCAAATATTTACATATACGCACGTCATTGGACACTAATCACCGATCATAAGCATTGTCACAAATATTACAACCTGACAAATCACTTCCAGTATTATGCATAAGTAGAATGACGAACTACGCACACTTTTTAAGCAGATTTGATTTCGAGGTAGTGTACAAGAGCTCAAAGGCGACGCGAATGTCGACTATCTTTCACGCGCCCACTTTCAGCCACCGAAATTATTACAAATTAAGCAGTTGCAACAGACAGCCATGACGAATCCAGACGAATATGATGAGTTCGACCACTTCATGATTCGCCAAATCAACCAATTACCACTAAGTTCAGAACACATAGCAAGAGAGTCCAGAAAAGATAAACGAATGGCTAAAATAATTAAACTACTGGAAAGTGGCCAGTGCTTGAAAAGGGCAGGGTACAAATCCCCAGAAGGCAATTATAAGTTGTCCTCCGGATGTTTGACGTTCGAACATCGTGTTATTATTCCACCAAAATATCGAAACAAACTGCTTGACAATTTACACACGGGGCATGTTGCTGGTAATCTCGGACGCAGTTGCGCACAAGGTTGAATCTGATTCGACCAGAGGAAATTTCAAAGAAGGTAGAAGGGAAGCAATACGTAAAGTCAACGAAAACTATTAGAGAGTTTGAACCAAATCAAAATGTTTACTTTTTGTCTGGGAAACCACGAATTTGTAAGTGGCTCAGGGGAACCACGTCTAGGTGATCTGCACTATGAAGTACTCTTCAATGGGAAAAGTGTAAACCGGCATGTGGACCAAATACGCAAAGCCCCGGTTGGACCTGATAAAGCAGCTCGGGAAGTTGATTATTACAAGGCGAGGCTGTCAATCGAAGACAACACTAATGAAACCGAGGCATCAGCTGAAGTAGATAGCACTGAAGCAATAACGCAACCGGTGGTTACTGAAACGGCGCAAAACGAATCGTGGGGATCGGAAGATTTTGAAGGCTTTGCTTCGGCCAATAGTACAATAGAGCAAAATCCTACATCGACACCGCATACAACACCCGAAACAAGTAGGATACCTAAAATTCCACGGAGATCAACCAGACAGAGAAGGGCACCTGTCTGATACTCACCTTAGCCCTTGCAGAGGAGGGAAAAATGTTATGTATGAAACGAGATGACACCCCCACGGCAATAAATTATTTATATATACATCTGGCAACTGTGTTGCCAGAACATTCTTTATCTTCTTCTTTATTACTTTTTTTCTTTCAATTGATATACTTTTACGCATTAACTTTAAAATGTAACAATTAACTTATTTCATTAATTAAATAAACACTCATATACAAAATATTTAGATCTGAGTTGAACGGCGCAACTATATAAAGAAAGGCTTTTATATTTTGATAGTATAACAGCCAAATTCGCAAACTTTGAAATAATGTTTTCTGGATAAGGGCAAAAAATAAACTATTTTATTTCCACATCATACACATATTTGACCTTTAAACCCAAATGATAGAAATAAAGTCTGACCACGTTTGATTTTCGGTCCTTGGTGGACCTTATTTGGGATTCGCCCACATAGAGTTGCAGATGATAAGTCCCCAGGACCGGTTGGCGTGCCAAATATAGCCCTTAAACTCGCTATACGGTCTACAACTTGAGTATTTTGTCAAAGACGACGGATTTACAGTTATTCGTACCATATGTACTAATGTATATATTTGAATTTAAAGAAATAAGAGTTTAATATGAAAAGTTATGTTTAGTTACGGACAGGGCCGTAGAGAGAAAATCCGGGCCCGGGACTAAAGAATTTACGGGCCCCCTATAAAAAATCCACTAATACATTTGATTAACTTGAATTAATGACGTCTCATACAGGAACCATTATTGATGGATTACATCAAAAAAAAATTTTGCCACATCAACTAAATGATTTTTGGACTATGAGCTGACAATAAAATTAACACAGAATATTTACTATTTATACTATTTTATTGTAACGTAGAAATAAAATTCTCTTTTAACAGCCACATATTGTTTCAAATAATCTTTTTTAGTTATTTGGTAACATTTTGATACATTTCTGATAAATTTAATGATGACTATAAATTTAGTTATTCAATATAGAAAGTTCGGATATCAAAGAGTGGCTTTACTTGCTTTTTTCGCTGCAAAATTTTTATAATAATATCAAAACTTAACTGTCCAGCCAAAACGGATTCAACACATAGCGTGGCAAGTCCTGAAACTCGCTCTTGAGATGAACACGATCTATGAAAGTTTTTGATTCTTGAAAGAACGCTGGAGGACCGTTCTGCACTAGCTACAGTGACAGGTATAGTGCCAAGGATGCGTAAAGCAACACGAATGTTGGGGCAAATCGTATACAGATTTTGAAAATATATAGATGGCATTTAGAAATTCCAATGGTGACAGATCTTTACCAAAATTTGCTTCGTAAACGTGTTTCAAGTGAATTATTTAGCATTCTAAGTTTTGAGAAATTTCCGACTTGTATTTTTCAACAAATTTTGCTGCGTTCGCCCGAACCGTAGTTTCTATCATCCATGTCTTCAAATTGCCACAAAAAGGAAAACGTCTCGCTCAAATTTCTCATAGCTGCAAATCGTTCAGTAATGCCAGTGATTACCGAATCAACGATCGCCAGGAATGTATTATTTTTAAAATCAGACTCTGAATCATGCGTAATCATCTCATTTAAATTATCTTCAGAACGTCTTTTGGGTTTTCTCTTTCGAATGTCCGGACACTTTGGCGAGATGTTCAATTGAATAGCAACTGCTTTGCTTTCCTTTAAAATTTTTTTCCATTGGTTCCTGATCAACATCAAATCAGCTAATAAGGCATCTAGATGTCGGACCTCAAAATCTGTGGTGGCGTCTCTAGCTTGGAGGACCACGTTTCTTTCATTAATGGTAGTCAGTATTTTGAACCAAATTGAGGACAGCAAGATACATTCGAACTTGTTGATGTACTTGAAAATGCCGGTAACATCTCCGTATGCTTGTGCAGTCAAATTTTGCTTTTGTCTGAAAGACTATGAAGAGAGCTCCGTAAATTTTTTTGAGGATGTCCCATCATTGTGGAGTGCTGCTGAAAATAGTAAAACATTTTTGTACAACTCCGAAGAAAGTAATTGCAACCGTAAAACATTCTGCAGCATCAATACCACACGAATTGAGACTATGGTTTGCACAAGGCGAGTAATCAGCATTCGAGTTTTTGTCGAGAATGTGACGTAGTGCTTCGTTGAAAGCTCCTTTCATATTGGCGCCGTTACCGTACCTTTGTGCACGACAATATTTTAATGGGATTTCATGTTTACCTAGAGTATGGCAAATTAGATCATCGATTTTCTGACCAGTTTTTTGGTTACAATTCACGAAAGCCAAAAACCGTTCTTGAATTGTAAAATTTGTTGCTTTCGAATTGAAATGGAGTTAGCGCAAAATGAACGTAGTCAACGTTACTAGCATCAGGCTTAGCATCAACGATAATAGCAAAATACTTGGCTTTCTTGTCTTGATCTAATATAGTTTCCCTCACGTACTTTGCACAAATTTCTATAAACTCGCTCTGAATGTCTGGGGAAAGATAGTGAACTTGTAATCGTTTGTGCTGCTGTTGTGAAATCTTTACTTTCTCCAAATGATCTCTAATTATCGGATCATAATGGCTTATGAAATAAAGATATATACCTTCGCCTTTGAAAGCTAGACCTCTTTCACCCAAAAATAAAATAGTGTCCAAAATTCTATATAAAATGTCTTTCCACTCTTGAGTTTCAGTGATTAGCTGTTCATTGATAAGTGTATCAATTGTAGCCTCCTTTTGAATTGGATTTTGTAAAGATCGGCATTGAATATACCATTTAATGTGATCTTAAGTATTTTCGTGTGATGGCAGTTTATCGTATAGCTTCTTCCATACCTGGAATTTCGAATATCCGCACAACAAATTTTAGGTCGATTTAAAGTATTGGTGCTTAACAGAAAGCATGTTAGGCAATAAATAGTGTTACGAATATTTGCAAGTAAATTCGTTACAATAGCATTGTTACTGGCACTCCGCACTAACCAGTCACGCTCCACTTTCTCTCCATTTAGCAAGATTCTGTTTAAACAAGGAAATGCTTCGTCATGACAATTACGTGGAAAAATAACAGGATACTTCTGATGACCTCGACGAATTATTTCGCTGACTTCTTCAGATCGCAAAAACTCATTATTTACGGTACCGATATCGAAGTCGTTTAAATAATCTGGACTTTGATACAGAGTTGGTGGTATCGTTGGAAGACTTTTTGAAGATGAACCTTCGACAGTGTCGCCACGAAAACTTTACGATTTCGGATTCATGATGTTTGTTTGATGTTTTTATTGTCTCCTCAGGCCCAGGCAAAAAATCATTATCAATATTCGTTTCTTTTGAAATTCGGCTTAAAATTTACACATGGAACAACTAAAGACTCTCCTGAATTAAAAAAAAATGCCTTAGTACCTCTAAATCGCGGGCCCCATGAGAAACACATTTTTGTTTGATGTTTTTATTGTCCCCTCAGGCCCAGGCAAAAAATCATTATCAATATTCGTTTCTTTTGAAATTCGGCTTAAAATTTACACATGGAACAACTAAAGACTCTCCTGAATTAAAAAAAAATGCCTTAGTACCTCTAAATCGCGGGCCCCATGAGAAACACATTTTTGTTTGATGTTTTTATTGTCCCCTCAGGCCCAGGCAAAAAAGCATTATCAATATTCGTTGCTTTTGAAATTCGGCTTAAAATTTGCACATGGAACAACTAAAGACGCTCCTGAATTAAAAAAAAAATGCCTAAGATGTTTTTATTCTCTCCTCAGGCCCAGGCAAAAAATCATTATAAATATTCGTTGCTTTTGAAATCCGGCTTAAAATTTGCACATGGAATAAGTAAAGACTCTCCTGAATAAAAAAAAAAATACCTTGGTACTTTTAAATCGCGCGCCTCCTGAGAAACACATTTTTGTTTGATGTTTTCATTATCTCCACAGGCCCTGGCAAAAAATCATATCAATATTCGTTGCTTTTGAAATGCGGCTTAAAATTTGTACATGGAACTAAAGACTCTCCTGAATTAAAAAAAATGTCTTAGTACCTCTACATCGCGGGCCCCCTGAGAAACCCCGGGCCAGAGGGAAATTTAGTAGTATAAATTTTATGCGCTGCAATTTCAGAGCGGTATTTAAAGTTTGACGCTTAGCAGTCCATATAAAGTTTAAGCGTAAACGTCTATAGGTGTAAAAAAAGCACAGCTAATACTACGTGTAAAGTGGCGCCAATAATTATTTCACTAAATGATGACCGCTTTTTTAATGTGATTTACACTGATTGCATTACTATACCGTCGTTGAGTGATCAATGTATCCGGTAAATCTTCTATTAGATACCTGTCATGACACAGTACCTTAGCTACAATATTTGGACCGCCTTAGACTGGATCAAGCTTTTGTGATTCGCCCGTAGCCACTGGTGTGAAATGAACAAATACCAAATCGCTGATTGTTCATCGTGCTCTCACTAACACATCTGCATTTTCATTTTGCCGACGTCTGGTTTAGATCAACGCTCATGTACATGGGTGAACATGAGCTTAGCACTTGCTAAGCGATCATATATGTAAGAACACAATGACAACTTCGTTAAAATCAACGACAGCTCATTTTGTTTGATTTCGATGGCCGTACAGTAGGAAGTGTCACACGCTTAAAACTGAGTAACAAAGAGTGCGTGTGACACGTGTTCACCAGTGTTGCCAGAACAAAAATTTCTTTGGGGCTAGAATCTAGAAAAAAAATCTAGAAAGAGCTAAATTTCTTCAAGAAAATTCAAAACCCGTTGAATAAAGAGCTAAAAGAATATGTATATTTTTCAATGTAAGTTTTTACATTTATTTCAAATCAAACTTGAACAAAGTTATAAAAAAGGTACAGTAAACTATTAAAAAAAAAATAAGGTACAAGAGAAGTAAATAAATAATACAGTTTTGTAATTCATTTTATATTTTTTAATAACAAAAATTCGTTTTTTTAACGTTTGTTTTGAGATTTGGCGGTAAGGCATGGTTAAAAAGTAAGAAAAATTTTTGCAAAATGTTGGACGATGAAAATCAATTAACATTTTTTCAAATTTTTTTATTAAATTTTTAACACTCGTAGTACGAATCACCATTAAAATACACGTGTGCGATATTGAAGTTTATGTTAAGACGAGGTATATTTGAAGGGCCTTAGAGTACGCCTTACACAGCCACCGATCTTGATCGCCCGATGCCGGTCGTAATCGTCCGATAAAAATAAACACATATAGATGTAAAAAAAAGCACAGCTAATAGTACGTGTAAGGTGGCGCCAATAATTATTTCACTAAATGATGACCGCTTTTTTAATGTGATTTACACTGATTGCATTACTATACCGTCGTTGAGTGATCAATGTATCCGGTAAATCTTCTATTAGATACCTGTCATGACACAGTACCTTAGCTACAATATTTGGACCGCCTTAGACTGGATCAAGCTTTTGTGATTCGCCCGTAGCCACTGGT
This sequence comes from Eurosta solidaginis, assembly GCF_040869045.1. Classification (NCBI taxonomy): domain Eukaryota; kingdom Metazoa; phylum Arthropoda; class Insecta; order Diptera; family Tephritidae; genus Eurosta; species Eurosta solidaginis. The sequence goes on along the minus strand of NC_090323.1, from coordinate 125,635,685 downwards.
GTGAAATGAACAAATACCAAATCGCTGATTGTTCATCGTGCTCTCACTAACACATCTGCATTTTCATTTTGCCGACGTCTGGTTTAGATCAACGCTCATGTACATGGGTGAACATGAGCTTAGCACTTGCTAAGCGATCATATATGTAAGAACACAATGACAACTTCGTTAAAATCAACGACAGCTCATTTTGTTTGATTTCGATGGCCGTACAGTAGGAAGTGTCACACGCTTAAAACTGAGTAACAAAGAGTGCGTGTGACACGTGTTCACCAGTGTTGCCAGAACAAAAATTTCTTTGGGGCTAGAATCTAGAAAAAAAGGCTAGAAAGAGCTAAATTTCCTCAAGAAAATTCAAAACCCGTTGAAGAAAGAGGTAAAAGAATATGTATATTTTTCAACGTAAGTTTTTACATTTATTTCAAATCAAACTTGAACAAAGTTATAAAAAAGTACAGTAAACTATTAAAAAAAATAAGGTACAAGAGAAGTACATAAATAATACTGTTTTTGTAAGTCATTTTATATTTTTAATAAAAAAAATACGTTTTTTTAACGTTTGTTTTGCCATTTGGCGGTAAGGCATGGTTAAAAAGTAAGAAGTATTTTTGCAAAATGTTGGACGATGAAAATTAATTTACATTTTTTCCAATTTTTTTATTAAATTTTTAACGTTCTACGAGCGTACGAATCACCATTAAAATACACGTGTGCGATATTCAAGTTTATGTTGGGACGAGGTATGTTTGAAGGGCCTTAGAGTACGCCTTACACAGCCACCGATCTTGATCGCCCGATGCCGGTCGTAATCGTCCGATAAAAATAAACACATGTATTTAGATGAGCGTGTGTACATTTCGACCGATCACCGAATTGTTGTCGGCTGTTGTTGTCGACTGTTGTTGTTTTTCACTGCCGATAAATTCGCGCATGTTCAATTTTATCGTCCGATAAATTGCGTGCATTTACTATGAAAAATTAATTATTTCTGCAAGGGACTGAAAAATTGGTTAATAGTGTGCAAAACAGGCGCCCTTTGTGGGATAAGCACATAAAAGCATAAACGCAAGCGTATTTTTGCGAAAAAGTAAAATGTAAAAAAAAAAACAAGTAAGGGCGGGACTGTCTTCGGCTGTGCTTTGTTATGAATGGGGCTGAACAATAACCGTATCCTATTCGTAACCTCCAAATAATCGGCTGTATAAGATAAAAAATATGGGTAAATCCTTAAAATGGTCAACCAGAAGCGAAAAAAATGTTTTCCGATTGCAAAGTCGCGATAGAAAATTGATGCCTTTATATGTCTTATATTTCAAATAATTACTATTTTACTGTTGTTTTTTTAGACTGCTCAAAAAAATACATATTTGTCAAAAGTGCGTTCTCTTATGCAGCTACTGTGTGTTTTTATATAATTTGTTTACTAATTCCATTAATTCAATAATACTAAATGTCTGTCTTTAATATTTGTTCTATTATTGAAATCTATTTTTGCTCTTCGATATTCTCTTATGACAATACTTACAACTCAGTCGTATAACTGTTAATCACACATTAACGCTAAGCGTCCTGCGTCCTGTATGTAACGTCCGTAACGAAAATTTCCAATTTTTTGTCCAAAAAAAAAGTGGTGCGTTGAAAAAATACAGCGAAGTCATTTTTTAAGCAAGTTGAATTAAAGTTAGGAGAAAAACAAATCGAAATTCGTAAAAAGTTATTAGTCAATCCATTTTCCTTTCATAACTTTTGTAATGTCCGAACGGTAAATAAACCTTGATATCAATGATTTTAGTGTAGTTTGAGTTTATATTATTTTTTGAAAAGATGGCGAAGACTGCAGCAGAAAGGGCAAAAGCGTGGCGATTAGCTTTAAAAGAAAATCATTCAAAAGACAAGGAATATCGCGAAAAAGATGCCGAAAGGAAACGAAAATTTAGGAAAAACCTGAAAATGCGGTCTGGAAGGGACGCTTTGCTCGCTGAAAAATTAAGGATAAGCAACTACAATCGCCAAAGAACTTTTCAAGAGAGAAAAAAAGCAGAAAAAGGTATAGTAGTTGAGCCGTACAGCTGTAAACAAAATTTAGGAAATGCCCTTAAAAAAGTAGAGAGAGCCTTGCCGCAATATATCAATAAGAAGCGTAAAATAATTAATGTCCTTTATAAAAAGTTTGTAGGCAAGAGCATAGCTGATTGTAACTACACAGAAGGAGAAAATGAAGGTGAGGACGTTAAAACAATACATAACTTCTTTGGTCGTGATGACATTTCAGTTCAAATGGCGGGTCGAAAAAATACACTCTTGAAGGGTCGTAATTCGCTACCTGTAGCTAAGCGATGTATGGTAATGACTGTAGATGAAGCATATCAATTATTTAAAACAGAATTTGTTCATACAAGTATATCACGAAGAAAATTTTACGACAATAGACCAAAAACCGTGCTTTTGAGTAGGGGCATGCCCCATAATATGTGTGTATGCAAATACTATGCGAACTTTTCTTTTATGTTGGAAGCTATGACCAAGAAAATCCCAATATTTCCTTCTAGGTTTGATGACTTTTAAAAAAAGGTCTGTTGCGATATCAATAATAATATGTGTATGTTAAATCAATGTAAAGATTGCGAATTCGACATAACATCAACTTTAGTTCCTTTACGCTTCTTAAATGAACTGAATGAAACTATAAAATGGAAGCATTGGCGGACTGTCGACAATCGGATGCTTTTAAGTGTATATGAAGAGCCAATGAAAGAGATCATTTTTGAAATAGAGTCCCAGTTGCCTGCATTCAAGCTGCATACATTTATTAAGCACACTCAACAAACTTATTTTGAAAACTTAAAAATGAATCTTAAGCCCAGGGAACTAGTTATCCAAATTGACTTTGCTGAAAACTATAGAATTACAGTACAAAAAGAAGTCCAGTCTGCTCATTTCAGCTACACACAAGTAACACTCTTTACATGCATAGCATGGATCGATGGTCGGGCACACTCAGTTGCTATTGTAAGTGATAAATTGACACATAGCAAACATGGCGTTTACTGTTTTTTTTGCTGAAGTTATCAAAAACTTGCAGCAAAGATATGACATTTCAAAAAATTTAAAAATAAGTTTGTCTTAAGAACCATCCCGCACTTTGCTCAACGCTTCAATACGAAATTTTTTCAATAGAACATTTTTGATGAATTTTATTAGCCTTATACGTAAATATTTTTGAAGTCTTTAATGAGCTCAAGGCCTATTGAAAAAATAAAACACAATGCTTTTCTATTGTATTTTACATATATTCGTCGGTATTTATTCTAAAACCATCATCAGGAACATATGACTATGTTTGATCGACATTATGTACAAGACAGATTACAAAGAGAAAATGGACAAACTAATTGAGGACAAAAGCACATACAGAACGGCTAGAAACGACCCAACAGACACGCTACAGAAACAAAACAACAACCTTATCAACGAACTTTACAAAGATAAACTGATTAGTCTTAAAGACAAACATCACCTCACATGCACGGCAGCAAATGCACCACGATTATACGGTTTACCAAAAATTCATAAACCAAATTTACCCTTACGTCCCATAGCTTCATCAATGAACGTTCCATGTTATGGTCTTTCAAAGTTCGTTGGTAAAATACTAAACAATTTAATCTCAGAAGAATACAATGTAAAAAACTCGTTTAGACTCAAATATAAATTGGAAAACATTGAAATATGTAGCGACGACATATTAGTATCCTTCGATGTAGTCTCCCTATTTACCAACATCCCCATATACTTAGCAATAAAGATAATAATGGACAAGTTCCAACAACTACAATGTAACATACCAAAAAACAAATTTTTAAAATTACTGAATTTTTGCCTGAAAGATAATAATTATTTTATTTATGATGGGAAAATTTACACCCAAAGTTTTGGTATGCCCATGGGTAACCCTCTTTCACCGACAATAGCAGATATCATCATGGATGACTTACTAGACAACACTACTTGGAATTGAAAAAACTACATAAAATAAATATCAAGTTCATAGTCAAGTACGTGGATGATATATTTGCTATTGTAAAACGAGATGACTTAGACATCATACTGAGAACTCTAAATCAGTACCACAATCGGCTACAGTTTACAACAGAAAAAGAGGTAAACTCAAAAATCCCCTTCTTAGATGTGCTCATTCACGGAACTGACAATAGGATTTTACTCAACTGGTACTCTAAATCAGTAACATCAGGAAGAATCATAAACTTCCTTTCTGGCCAACCTAAAAAATACAAAATAAACGCGGCAAAAAACATAATAAACAAAATATTCACATTGAGTCACAATCAGTTTTTAAATTCCAACAAGGAAAAAATTTACAAATTGCTTACTGTGAACAACTACCCGAGCCAATTAGTGAAGACCCTAATGAACAGAAATTAAAAGAGACTAACAAAAAGCAACATCATACAACAACCACAAAAACACCTACCGAAACAAAACAATACCACAGCATCACGTACATACCAAAGTTCACAGAAAAAGTTCACGCAAACATAAGAGAACAAAAACGAAATATTTCTCTAGCATACAAATCCAACTGCACTCTCTCCACTATATATTTACCAAGACAAAAAGCCCAGTAGAACCACACCAACAAAACAATGTAATCTACCAAGTACAATGCAAAGGTGGAGAAAACACACAATGCGACAAAATATACATAGGGACGACGAAAAGAAAATTGGGACTTCGACTAGCAGAGCACGAAGCGGACATAAACAAAAAGAAAAGCGGCACGGCACTTGCTCAACATATTCTAACACATGGACACACCGCTGATTTACAAAATACAAAAATAATAGACACAGAGAGGAAAGAGCAAAAGCGGTACACACTAAAGAGTCTTCACATACTAAAAAATAGAGAGAAAACAGTAAATAGACGAGAAGATACTGATCAAATTGCGGCAGCATATCTATTATGCTTATGATTTGAACTTAGTTTTGACAAATATACCAAACATGCATGTATTATATACTCCTATGAGTTTTGTGATATTTTATTTTAATTATTATTTCATGTGAGTTTCTTTTTCCGCATTTAATGTTTGTGTCATGATTTTACAATGTTTATGTTCCAACTTGTTTTTACAAATTTGTCTTTGTTATTGTTATTGTTTTTAAATAAAGATGTCCAGCCCCTGAGGATGCCAAGGAGCTTGGCGAAACGTTGGGTTTATAAGTGAAGTTTAATCTTGCACTTTTCAAATATCTGACCATACAAGCCTATAATAATTCTGAATTTAATAAAATCAAACCATAAACTTAATGTTGAAGTCGCATTTTTCCAATTTTGGAGATAGATATTTTTCCACTGCATTTGTAATATCGTTATTTCATCAGTGCTATACTTTTTTTTTGTTTTTTAATATGTGAAATATAAAAACTTTTGAGGTTTTCACAATGTGTTTTCAACCGAAAATAAATCTATTTTGCTAAGCGTTTCTATATTGTGCGGCAAGCGTTGCCTTAATTGCTCTATTAATTTAATTATGAAGTCGCGACATATATTATGTATCTTTCTTTCAATGAATTCGTCTATAAATTTATCTTAATTTTTAATTATTGTTTTTGTTTTTATCGGCCTATTGATAAACCATTCAAGGTTCGAATCGAGCTCAAGGCCAGAACAATAATTTTTCTCTAATGATAATTATTTTTATTTTTTTAATTTTTCTAAATTTGAAAAATTGTATTTTGTTTTTGGAATAGTAAGTAGACATTTTTTCAGACAACCTGCCATAGCTGCGCAGACAGATCCATTTCGAAGGGTGCTAAGCCTTCATCATCAGTACGCTTTAGGCATGCTGTATAGCTAAATGGTTAGCACTGGTTAGCAATGGTTGTCTGAAAAAATGTCTACTTACTATTCCAAAAACAAAATACAATTTTTCAAATTTAGAAAAATTAAAAAAATAACAATAACTATCATTAGAGAAAAATTATTGTTCTGGCCTTGAGCTCGATTCGAACCTTGAATGATTAATTTTTAATTCAATGGTATAATGAAAAATGGTACGGGAGAAAAAATTAATTATAATCTGAAGTTAAAGGGTCGAAACATTTAGAATGTGACACTATGCTGTTGCGAAAGCTGGAAAACAAATATACAACCTCATGGCACAGTTTATCGATTAAAGTTTTTGTTATCAGTTGAGTACCGAGTTGGTACAACATACATAACGAAACAAACAAAATAAAACTTCGACACACATAGAACACTTTACAAATTTCACAATACGTATTGCTGAAATAGATTTGGAGCCAAAAAGGGGCAAACATTTTAAAGAGGGCCAGAAAAAGAGCTAGGGGCTAAACCGGTATTTTTGGAGCTAAACACAAAAAAAGGGCTAGATCTGGCTCCAAAGCACTAAAATGGCAACACTGGTGCTCACTCTAAAAGCATTGAAATTAAACTAAATAAATAATTTATTTTTCTTCCGTCTCGCTACGCGTTCGTGTATACTAACACATTCTCAATTTGGTAAATTAATAAAACGGATGTTTTATTTTTCACCGGGCTCGATTCGGGAGCATTTTCTTTATTGAAGATCAAAAAAGACTGGACTAATTTACAGCAATTTTCTTACTTAAACCAGAATTGTGCCCGCGCTGTAACTGCACATGCCCTATTTTCCCTATGTGCTGGAAATATTGGAAAGTATTTCCTATCCTAAATAATTTTGTTGTTGCATTTTTCAGTGCGACCTATATTCGTATAATTCTGGCTCGGCATGTTACCGTATGTCCGGTTCAGGTTTGGATGTATGTGATATGTCATCATATGGATGGGCGGCGTGCCGCTTTGAAATGATTGAGTGGCAAAATTCTCAAGTGACATACTTTTCGACTGTTGCTTAATCGTTTTTGGACAAAAACGCTTAGGATTGCATTCGTAATTTATTAAGTGCGATCGGACGTGCGTTAGTGATCATATTGCGCAAAGTGTTTTGGGAATTTTATTTGGGTTGGCCGAAATATGAGTAGTAGTATTTCGGCAAAACAATTTAAGAATTTTTTGTCAGCTATTTGTTTAGCTGCAAACAATTTATGAGACTAATTTATTGTATGGGTACGACTAGCTTGTGCTAAGCGGACAACGTGGGTGGTATCAGTTACTTAACCAATTGTAAGTGATAAAAATGGATAATTTATTGAATGGGATTGGCTAGCTCATGGTAGACGATCCTCTTGTGGACGACGTGGGTGGTATTAACTTGTTCCAAGTTAACTCTTCCCCTGCATATTAGTATTGAAATTGATATAATAATAATGACTATAATTAACAAGTCTGTACTTAAGCTAATTATGTGTAAATTTTTATTTTGGTTAGAGAGTAATTCTATATATTCCTCCTGTTTGATATGTTTCAAATATAAATTCTTTTATTTCAATTCTGCATTTGTTTCATTTAAGGTTTCCTTTATTTCTATACTCAGTTGAGCAGAGCTCACAGAGTATATTAACTTTGATTGGATAACGGTTGGTTGTACAGGTATAAAGGAATCGAGATAGATATAGACTTCCATATATCAAACTCATCAGTATCGAAAAAAAATTTGATTGAGCCATGTCCGTCCGTCCGTTAACACGATAACTTGAGTAAATTTTGAGGTATCTTGATGAAATTTGGTATGTAGGTTCCTGGGCACTCATCTCAGACCGCTATTTAAAATGAACGATATCGGACTATAACCACGCCCACTTTTTCGATATCGAAAATTTCGAAAAATCGAAAAAGTGCGATAATTCATTACCAAAGACGGATAAAGCGATGAAACTTGGTAGGTGAGTTGAACTTATCACGCAAAATAGAAAATTAGTAAAATTTTGGACAATGGGCATGGCACCGACCACATTTGAAAGAAGGAAATTTAGAAGTTTTGCAAGCTGTAATTTGGCAGTCGCTGAAGATAAAATTTGGCAGGAACGTTACTCCTATTACTATATGTATGCTTAATAAAAATTAGCAAAATCGGAGAACGACCACGCCCACTTAAAAAAAAAATTTTTTTAAGTCAAATTTAAAAAAAAAGTTAATATCTTTCCTGTATATAAGTAAATTATGTCAACATTCAACTCCAGTAATGATATGGTGCAAAAAAAATACAAAAATAAAAGAATATTTCAAAATGGGCGTGGATCCGCCCTTTTTCATTTAATTTGTCTAGGATACTTTTAATGCCATAAGTCGAACAAAAATCTACCAATCCTTGTAAAATTTGGTAGGGGCTTAGATTCTAGGGCGGTGACTGTTTTCTGTGAAAAAGGGCGAAATCAGTTGAAGCTACGCCCAGTTTTTATATACAGTCGACCGTCTGTCCTTCCGCTCGGCCGTCAACACGATAACTTGAGCAAAAATCGATATATCTTTACTAAACTCAGTTTACGTACTTACCTGAACTCACTTTGTATTGGTATAACAAATGGCCGAAATCCGACTATGACCACGCTCAATTTTTCGATATCGAAAATTACGAAAAATGAAAAAAATGCCAAAATTATATACCAAATACGAAAAAAAGGATGAAGCATGGTAATTGGATTGGTTTATTGACGCAAAATATAACTTTAGAAAAAAACTTTGTAAAATGGGTGTGACACCTACCATATTAAGTAGAAGAAAATGGAAAAGTTCTGCAGGGCGAAATCAAAAGCCCTTGGAATCTTGGCAGGAATACTGTTCGTGGTATTACATACATAAATAAATTAGCGGGTACCGAAATGATGTTCTGGGTCACCCTGGTCCACATTTTGGTCGATATCTCGAAAACGCTTTCACATATACAACTACCACCACTCCCTTTTAAAACCCTCATTAATACCTTTAATTTGATACCCATATCGTAAAAACATATTATAGACTCACCCCTGGTCCACCTTTAAGGCGATATCTTGAAAAGGCGTCCACCTATAGAACTAAGGCCCACTCCCTTTTAAAATACTCATTAACACCTTTCATTTGATACCCATATCGTACAAACAAATTCTAGATCACCCCTGGTCCACCTTTATGGCGATATCTCTAAAAGGCGTCCACCTATAGAACTAAGGCCCACTCCCTTTTAAAAAACTCATTAACACCTTTCATTTGATACCCATATCGTACAAACAAATTCTAGAGTCACCCCTGGTCCACCTTTATGGCGATATCTCTAAAAGGCGTCCACCTATAGAACTAAGGCCCACTCCCTTTTAAAAGAGTCATTAACACCTTTCATTTGATACCCGTATCGTACAAACAAATTCTAGAGTCACCCGTGGTCCACCTTTATGGCGATATCTCTAAAAGGCGTCCACCTATAGAACTAAGGCCCACTCCCTTTTAAAAAACTCATTAGCACCTTTCATTTGATACCCATATCGTACAAACAAATTCTAGAGTCACCCCTGGTCCACCTTTATGGCGATATCTCTAAAAGGCGTCCACCTATAGAACTAAGGCCCACTCCCTTTTAAAATCCTCATTAACACCTTTCATTTGATACCCATATCGTGCAAACAAATTCTAGAGTCAGCCCTGGTCAACCTATAGAACTATGACCCCCTCCTTCTTAAAATACTCTTTAATACCTTCCATTTGATACACATGTCATACAAACACATTCCAGAGTTACCCTAGGTTCATTTTCCTACATGGTGATTTTCCCTTATTTTGTCTCCAAAGCTCTCAGCTGAGAATGTAATGTTCGGTTACACCCGAACTTAGCCTTCCTTACCTGTTGTTATTCTAGTTGGTAATATAAACGTGTCGTACATTTTAATTTTGCTATTTTGATAGGTATTGTTTGCAATTTCTATTTTACAATTCTCGAATTTTATTAGAAATGTTCCTGTTTGTTTAATCTTTAATTTATTGCAATCATATTTAATGTTAAATTTTAAATTCTTTAGTATTAGGATTCCTGGCAATATTTCTACAATATTTTTTCCAATGAAAAGTTTTAGTTTACAGTCGGCTTCTTTAAATTTTAGAATATCCAGAATACATTGATTTTCTATTGTTTTCAAATTCTTTTCCATATTATTTTTAACAATCTTGTTAAATGCATTATTATTTTCGTTTAACAATATTTCGAAATCGTCTAATACTATTGACAAATTATTACTGTTTGGGATAGGTTCACATTTTATTTTGGAAAGAGTGTTAAATGAAAATTGTGGTATCAATATAGTTATAATGATATTATTATTTTGGAAAATTACTGCTAATTTCGCATCTCTATAGCTATCGAAATCCTGAATGAGTTTTAACTCTATTTCCGTTAGGATATCCGTGGGAATTATACCTATTTTACTGGAAAAGATTACTTGTCCCATGTCGTTTATGTGACTTTGTAGGAGTAATATGTCGTTGTTTACCTGATATATGTGTTTAATGAATTCTACCTCGTCTTCTATAGTTTTGATCTTATTTTGAATGGTTCTCCTAAATAAGTTGATGTAGTCTTGAAAGAGAGTTTGTTGTGTGTTTATGTGTGCGGTTATGTTGTTAACCTGATCAGCTAAAAGTTTATTGGTGTATACTAATTTATTAAAATTAATTCTGTTTAATAAAAAATTAAATTAACTCAGTTTAATATTATTTTTATGCACTATTCTTCCTGATTGTGTTTTAATTGTGGTGTTGTAAACTTTTGCCACTATTTCTTTCTTGTATCTAGGGGTTAACTTATTTCCTATTCTTCTATTTATTTTAACATACATTTTTTCTCCTAAACTATACTGTCTTAATGGTGTTCTATCCTTGTTATGGTATGCAAGATCTGAGACTTTCTTCTCCTTAAGTTTATTTGCTGTTCCTAATATATATTTGTCTAACAGTAGCGAGTTGGTAATGACCCGTGTACCAAAGTATACTTCTATTGGCTTTTTCCCTGTAGTGGAATGCACTGTATAATTGTATTCTTTGACTGATCTTTCTAATAATTCATTGAAAGTTTTACGCGTTTTTTCGCATTGGAGACATCGCATTATTTCCTGTAGGGTAGAGGGAAATCGTTCCACCTGACCATTTCAGCAACTTGTGTACGGTGCTGTTCGGTAAATTTCTATGCCAAACTCGTTTTCCATCATAAAATTTATTTCTTGGATCATTATCCATGACTATCGTCTTTGGTACGAGTGAAAAAAGAAAGTCTCTCAATGGTTGTTTTATATCTTCGGTGGCTCTAGATTTAATAAGCTTTGCAATTGCGTATCTATAAAACTTATCTACTGCGGTTAAGATTAACTGCTTTCCCATATGAAGTATATCAATATGTACCATTTGACCTGGGAATGTAGGGATAGGTGTTGATTGGATTTGCGGCTTTGTCGGATGTCGATCACATTTATTTTCTTGGCAAGTAACGCAATTTTTATACTCAGTTGAGCAGAGCTGACAGAGTATATTAACTTTGATTGGATAACTGTTGGTTGTACAGGTATAAAGGAATCGAGATAGATATAGACTTCCATATATCAAAATCATCAGTATCGAAAAAAAATTCGATTGAGCCATGTCCGTCTGTCCGTCCGTCCGTCCGTGCGTCCGTCCGTCTGTCCGCTAACACGATAACTTGAGTAAATTTTGAGGTATCTTGATGAAATTTGGTATGTAGCTTCCTGGGCACTCATCACAGATCGCTATTTAAAATGAACGATATCGGACAATAACCACGCCCACTTTTTCGATATCGAAAATTTCGAAAAATCGAAAAAGTGCGATAATTCCTTACCAAATACGGATAAAGCGATGAAACTTGGTAGGTGAGTTGAACTTATGACGCAGAATAGAAAACTAGTAAAATTTTGGACAATGGGCGTGGCACCGCCCACTTTTAAAAGAAGGTAATTTAGAAGTTTTGCAAGCTGTAATTTGGCAGTCGTTGAAGATATCATGATGAAATTTGGCAGGAACGTTACACTTATTACTATATGCCTGCTTAATAAAAATTAGCAAAATCGGAGAACGAACACGCCCACTTTAAAAAAATTTTTTTTTAAATTCAAATTTTAAAAGAAAAGTTAATATCTTTACAGTATATAAGTAAATTAAGTCAACATTCAACTCCAGTAATGATATGGTGCAACAAAATACAAAAATAAAAGAAAATTTCAAAATGGGCGTGGCTCCGCCCTTTTTCATTTAATTTGTCTAGGATACTTTTAATGCCATAAGTCGAACAAAAATTTACCAATCCTTGTGAAATTTGGTAGAGGCTTAGATTCTAGGACAATAACTGTTTTCTGTGAAAAAGGGCGAAATCGCTTGAAGCCACGCCCAGTTTTTATACACAGTCGACCGACTGTCCTTCCGCTCGGCCGTTAAGACGATAAATTGAGCAAAAATCGATATATCTTTACTAAAATCAGTTGACGTACTTATCTGAACTCACTTTGTATTGGTGTAAAAAATGGCCGAAAACCGACTATGACCACGCCCACTTTTTCGATATCGAAAATTACGAAAAATGAAAAAAATGCCATAATTATATACGAAATACGAAAAAAGGGATGAAACATGGTAATTGTATTAATCTATTGACGCAAAATATAACTTTAGAAAAAAACTTGGTAAAATGGGTGTGACACCTACCATATTAAGTAGAAGAAAATGAAAAAGTTTTGCAGGGCGAAATCAAAAGCCCTTGGAATCTTGGAAGGAATACTGTTCGTGGTATTACATATATAAATAAATTAGCGGTACCCGACAGATGATGTTCTGGATCACCCTGGTCCACATTTTGGTCGATATCTCGAAAACGCCTTCACATATACAACTAGGGGCCACTCCCTTTTAAAACCCTCATTAATACCTTTAATTTGATACCCATATCGTACAAACACATTATAGAGTCACCCCTGGTCCACGTTTATGGCGATATCTCGAAAAGGCGTCCACATATAGAACTAAGGTCCACTCCTTTTTAAAATATTCATTAACACCTCTAATTTGATACCCATATCGTACAAACAAATTCTAGAGTCGCCCCTGGTCCACCTTTATGGCGATATTTCGAAAAGGCGTCCACCTTAAGAACTAAGGCCCACGCCCTTTTAAAATACTCATTAACACCTTTCATTTGATACCCATATCTTACAAACAAATTCTAGAGTCACCCCTGGTCCACGTTTATGGCGATATCTCGAAAAGGCATCCACCTATAGAACTAAGGCCCACGCCCTTTTAAAATACTCATTAACACCTTTCATTTGATACCCATATAGTACAAACAAATTCTAGAGTCAGCCCTGGTCCACGTTTATGGCGATATCTCGAAAAGGCGTCCACATATAGAACTAAGGCCCACTCCTTTTTAAAATACTCATTAACACCTTTCATCTGATACCCATATCATACAAACAAATTCTAGAGTCACCCCTGGTCCACCTTTATGGCGATATTTCGAAAAGGCGTCCACCTATAGAACTAAGGCGCACCAAATTTTTTCATCCAACTCAAAAAAAGTTATGAATTTTTAAAAAAACCGCGTTTTTGTTTTCAAAATTCTATAACTTTTTCAAAAATTTACAGTTTGGAATCCTTTTTTTTAATTTGTTTTTAAATGCACTTTTCGGAAAAAATTCAAGAAAATTTTTAAAGTTTTTTTTTTGTAAGTTTTCAGTTTTTCGAGATTTTTCGAATTTCGCCTTTTTTTTTCTCATAAAAAAATTCAATCAATTCTCATCATAAAATTTTTTTTGTATTTTTTCCGAAAAGTACATTTAAAAACCTATTTAAAAAAAATGATCCCAAACGGTCAATTTTTGAAAAAGTTATAGCATTTTGAAAAAAACGGTGTTTTTTTCAAAATATTTAAAACTTATTTTGAGTTGGAAAACGGTGTTTTTTTTTCAAAATGCTATAACTTTTTCAAAAATGTACCCTTTGGGAACATTTTTTTTTTTAAATCTGTTTTTAAATGTACTTTTCGGAAAAAATACAAAAAAAATTTTAAAGTTTTTTTTTTTCAATTAAATAAAAAAAAAATTCTCGGCCCACTCCGGGATTAGTGCGGATGATTGCAGAATTGATTGAAGTTTTTTATGAGAAAAAAAGGGCGAAATTCGAAAAATCTCGAAAAACTGAAAAATTACAAAAATAAACTTTAAAAAATTTTTTGAATTTTTTCCGAAAAGTACATTTAAAAACCAATTTTTTAAAAAAAAAGATCCCAAACGGTCAATTTTTGAAAAAGTTATAGCATTTTGAAAACAAAAACGGTGTTTTTTTTTTAAATTCATAACTTTTTTTGAGTTGGATGAAAAAATTTAAAAAACTTCTGAAAAACGTCTTTCGTAAGCTAAAAAAAGAAGAAAAACTTTCAGCCAATTCTAAAGGGGTCGGGTTCAAAATTGGTCGAAATGGGATGGAATACCCGATTTTAAATTCGTAAGATGGCCTACTATCAATATTACAAAAAAAAATTGAATTTTGAAGGCATTTATCGGTTCTTCGACGCTGAGAATTAAATTGTGTGATGAACTTTCATCTGATCTGGATGCCTATCGGTAGCATTGTTCGACAGGTATCCTTGATAGAGCATCAGCGACAACATTCTGTTTACCAGGTTTGTTACACAATTCGTACGTATACCCCTCTAATGCTGCTTTCCACCTTTTCATTTTTGCATTATTGTTCTTATTGCTCAATGAGTATGTGAGCGGTTGGTGATCAGTGAATATTTGTATTCTAGCTGATTCATGGAGGTAATTTCTAAGTGAGTTCAAGGCTCAAATTATAGCCAACATTTCCTTTTCATTAGCCGCATAATGCTCTTCGGCGTTATTTAATGTTCTTGAAATGAATGCTATAGGATTTGACTCTTGTGACAGGACTGCTCCGATTGCATAGTTGGAAGCATCCGTAGTCAGTTCAAACTTTTTATTGTAATCAGGGTATGCAAGAATGACATCCCTGGAGATAAGTAAATTTTTCACATTATTAAAAGCTTTTATTGCTTCCTTATCTAAATTTACTTTAATTTTTGAGGATTTATTTTTTGATATCCTGCCTTCTTCCCCTCTTAAAAGAGTTTTTAGGGGTTTTGCTAGTTTAGCGTAATCATTTATAAACTTCCTGTAGTACCCGGACATTCCGAGGAAACTACGAAGTTCCTTTATGGTTTTTGGTTGTGGGAAATTCGCTATCGCTTTCACCTTTACAGGGTTGGTTTTTACGCCATCCGCGGATATTACGAATCCCAAAATTGAACCTCTTTTTTGAAAAAATGACACTTGTCTAATTGAACTTTCATGTTTGCCTCTTGCAACGTTTTAAATATTTTTTTAATATGTTCAATATGCTCTTTTTCCGTTTTGCTGAAAATTATTATATCATCAATATAAACATACATATTTTCCTATGTGTTCATGCAAAATGTCATCAAGCTCTCGCTGAAAAATGGAAGGTGCATTTTTCAGCCCAAATGGCAACCGAGTAAATTCGTATTTACCATTATTTACCGAAAATGCGGTTTTCTCAATGTCAGAATCCTTTAGAGGAATTTGATGAAACCCGCTTTTCAGATCTAATACCGAAAAAAATTTGTTTTCCCCTAAATTTGAAATTACTTCAGAAATTTCAGGTATTGGGTATCTATCCGCTATTGTGACTGAATTCAGCCTCCGATAGTCTATAATCATTCGATATTGTTTATTTACCTCTGAGTCCGCCTTTTTCGGAACAATCCATATTGGTGAATTGTAGGGTGACCTTGATGGTCTTATGATTCCATCCGCTATCAATTTTTTGACCTGGCTTTCTACTTCTGGTTTGAGAGAAGCTGGGAATGGGTAAAATTTAGAGTAAATAGGTGTATCTGTTACTGTCCGTATTTCTCCGACGACTTTTGTCGTATATGTTAATTTCTCATCCGGTTCTGAAAATAACCTTGGGAATGCATGAATTAATTCGTTCATATCCCTTCCTTGTTTTGACGATAAATGTTCGTCCTTTATTTGTATGGCGTTTACCGCCTTTGAGGGGAGCTGTTTAAGTTTGATCCTTTTTATACTCAGCTGAGCAGAGCCCACAGAGTATATTAACTTTGTTCGCATAACGGTAATCCGTAACGGCATAAACTAATCGAGATATATATAGACTTCTATATATCAAAATGATCTGGGCGAAAAAAGAAATTCATTTAGCCATGTCCGTCCGTCCGTCCGTAAACACGACAACTTGAGCTATCTTGATGAAATTTGGTGTGTAGGTTCCTGGGCTCTCATCTCAGATCGCTTTTTAAAATGCACGAAATCGGACGAAAACCACGCCCACTTTTTCGATATCGAAAATTTCGAAAAACCGAAAAAGTGCAATAATTTATTACCAAAGACGGATAAAGCGACGAAACTTGGTAGATGGGTTAACCTTGTGACGCAGAATAGAAAATTAGTAACATTTTGGACAATGGGCGTGGCACCGCTCAGTTTTAAAAGAAGGTAATTTAAAAGTTTTGGAAGCTGTAATTTGGCAGTCGTTGAAGATGATGACAATTTGTGATCGCTCGCGGCTGTTAGGGTGGGCGAAGCACTGCTACAACAACAACAACAACAGTCGTTGAAGATATCATGATGAAATTTGGCAAGAACGTTACTAATATTACTATATATGCGCTAATTAAAAATTAGCAAAATCGGATGGAGAACACGTCAACTTCTTAAACAAATTTTTTTAAAAGTCAAATTTTAACAAAAAATTGAATATCTTTACTGTATATAAGTAAATTATGCCAACATTCAACTCCAGTAATGATATGATGCTACTAAATACAAAAATAAAAGAAAATTTCAAAATGGGCGTGGCTCCGCCCATTTTAATTTAGTTAGTTCAGAATACTTTTAATGCCATAAGTCGAACAAACATTTACCAATCCTTCTGAAATTTGGTAGGGGCATAGATTCTATGAAAATGGGCGAAATCGATTGAAGCCGCGCCCAGTTTTTATACACAGTCGACCGTCTGTCCTTCCACTCGGCCGTTAACACGACAACTTGAGCAAAAATCGATATATCTTTACTGAACTTAGTTAACGTACTGATTTGAACTCACTTTATCTTGGTATAAAAAATGGCCGAAATCGGACTACGACCACGCCCACTTTTCGATATCGAAAATTACGAAAAATGAAAAAAATGCCATAATTCTATATCAAATATGAAAAAAGGGATGAAACATGGTAATTGAATTAGTTTATTGAGGCAAAATATAACTTTAGAAAAAACTTTGTAAAATGGGTGTGACACCTACCATATGATAGTAGAAGAAAATGAAAAAGCTCTGCAGGGCGAAATCAAAAGCCCTTGGAATCATGGCAGGAATACTGTTCGTGGTATTACATACATAAATAAATTAGCGGTACCCGACAGATGCTGTTCTGCTTCACCCTGGTCCACATTTTGGTCAATATCTCGAAAACGCCTTCACATTTACAACTAAGGGCCACTCCCTTTTAAAACCCTCATTAGTACCTTTAATTTGATGCCGATAACGTACAAACACATTCTAGAGTCACCCCTGGCCCACCTTTATGGCGATATCAATATATTGTCCTTGGTATGGATCACAGCATTCATATCTCTTAATGTATCGTTTCCTAGAATTCCATCAAATGTTTTTAAGGATGGCATCAGGAAAACTGTGAGCTCCTTATCAATATTAAATAATTTCAATAGAGTATGCTCTTCAATTTTTATGTCCCCTACGACTGATTTGGCATGGAATGGGACTTTTTTTTTATCCGTTTCCTTGCTAAATGTGGTTGTAAATAATTTTTACTGGAGCCTGTGTCCACTAAAAATCTTAGTATTTTCCCTCTCTCCGCTCTAGCCTCAAAGTAAGGGAGCCATGAGCTCATTAGGATAAAAAATGATTGTTCGTCCTCTCCATACCTCTGCTCTTCTTGTTCCGATATGTGAAACGTTCTTTGTGACTTTTCCCTTTGAGTTGTGGGATTTTCTGCAGGTCTCTTTCCTTGGTACCAACTCTGCGTGGGTTTATTCATGTAGTTTATTCTACGTGAATATAGGCTCTGGTTTGGGTTGAGGCTTGGGTGGCCATGGCGGCGCACTTGCGTTAGGATTTACCTGATTGGTTTGCCATACCTGGTGGCTTGTTTGGGGGTTATGAGCTAATTTTGGGTAAAAATGCTGTGCTCTTTGATGTGACGGGTAATTTTTTGTTGGTTTTTGGTATCCTTGGTATGACTGCTTCATGCCATTGGCGTGGTTCGTCGTAAAATTCTGGTTGTCTAATTTATGACATAAATAGAGGGCCTGAGGTAAATCGACTGGTTCCTGACTGACTCCTAGCAATCTTGGCAAGTCTCCATTTAATCCTCGAATAAATGTATCCAATGCTTTGTTCCTTTATGACTCTGTGAGCATTCGCTGCGTTTCACTACTCATACCTTCATAAGCCAATTTGTTTAGAATGAGAGATAAATATTTATACCTTGTATGAGTGTGGTCATTTGATATTCCAAGGTTGATAGATCTCGTCTATATGCGTAGTGCATAGCGAGACACTTCGTAATTGCTCCCCAATTCAGAGGGGTATTATAGGATTCTAATGCCGCATCGGCATTTCCTATTATCTTATTTTTTATTATACTAAGGATGCCATAGTATTTTGGTGTACCCCTTAGTGGTTCGTATAAATTCAGAATACGATCGACACTTTGTTTCCAGGAGTTGAATTCTGACCACATCTGGTATTTTGTCTAATTCTCCTATGTTTCCTCTTTGTTCTTCTACAATGCCTTGGTCTACCGCTACAGCCAAGCCAGAATTTGGGTTTAAAATATTTTGGACTACCTGTGGTCCTTGTTGTGTCAAGACGTTAGCCGCAATTTCAAATATAAGATTCCTTAGCTCCGTCATATTTAATTGCTAGTTTTGATTATTGATCTGGGGGGGGGCTGTGGGGCTTTGATTTTGGGAAAGGATCGAAGGTCTAACTAAATTCTTGGGGTTGGCCATGTTGAAAATTATGCCGTTTTTCCATTTTAGGAATTTTCTATTCTAATTTCCGCACTTAAAAAAAAATTAGTTATGTTTTCAATAATTTCTATTAACTTTTATTTTCTATATAATTTTTTAGCAACTTCTATCATTTGTCTGGTTTCAGATACTAGGGTATCTGGGTTATCGTAGTCTTCTGCTGTGGCTACTTTATTCAAGTTAAATTTCCTTTATTTAATTTTAAGCAGCGATATTTAATTTTTCCTCACATACTATTTTTTCCAAAAAAATTTTCCTTCCCTTTTTTTGTTAAATATGTTTTTTCTTTTTATTGGATTGTAGGCAGAATAATTTATTATCAATTAATTTTTCCTCAAAAATTTTCCTTTTTCTAGGCTAAATATGTGTCTTAATTTTTAAGCTTATGTTAAAAAAAATTATTTTTATCTCTTTGCTCACTGTTGGTGGTTGGTGTAATTTTTCTAGTGCTGCTACTTGTCTTCTCTTGCCCTGGGGGCTGTAGGGTTTTTTCCCCTCGTTTCACGCTTTTTATTCCACTTCCACTGCCCGCTTGGCCCGCTGAGGAAATTTTTTGTTGTTATTTTTTATTTTTTTGGGGCCCACTGCTATAGTCACGAAGATTAATATATGTCGAGGGTCTTTTTTTCGCAGGACTTTTACTTTTCTAGTTTATCAGTTTTTTTTTTTCGCGAGTCTTTACTTTTTATTTTTAAGACTTTCACACGCGATTTTCTTCACTGACGTATTTTTTCCGCGAGTCCTTACTTTTTATTTTCAGGACTTTCACATGCGTACTTTTATCGCGAGTCCTTTCTTTTCAGGAAATTCACACGCGATTTCCCGGGAGACTTTTTTTCCGTGAGTCCTTATTTTGTATTTTCAGGACTTTACACGCGATTTCCCGAGAGACTTTTGGTCTCGGGCGCCATATAATAAAACTTATGTTTTATGTTTTACCGGGCTCGCTTCGGGAGCATTTTCTTTATTGAAGATCAAAAAGATTGAACTAATTTGCAGCAATTTTCTTATTTATACTAGAATTGTGCCTGCGCTGCAACTGCACATGCCCTATTTTCCCTATGTGCTGGAAATATTGGAAAGTATTTCCTATGTAAATAATTTTGTTGTTGTATTTTTCAGTGCGACCTATATTCGCATAATTCTGGCTCGACATGTTACCGTATGGCCGGTTCAGGTTTGCATGTATGTGATATGTCAACATATGGATTGGTGGCGTGCCGCTTTGAAATGATTGAGGGGCCAAATTCTCAAGTGACATACTTTTCGACTGTTGCTTAATCGTTTTTGGACAAAAACGCTTATACTGTTTTCACACAGACGGCTTATTGAATAGCAAAGGCAGCTCAATCGTCCCTACAAAATTCAAATCAATGTATAATTATTTCATTAGTAGCTAATCGAATGCCTAATGAAGTCAAAAGCAAAATGCAATGCTGTTGGCAGCGTTCCGCTTCTTAGTTTTTGGTGTGTTCAGTGCTTAAAAATGTCATTTGTCAAAGTAAATGTCATTGTCTGCATGGCGGAACGATACAAGGTGGCCGCATCGAACAGCTGATGATAACCTTTTTATTTGATTTGATACATCAACTACCGGCGCAGTACGATTTTGACATTTGTCCATCGAATTTACAAGTACATGGAATTTTTTTATGTTTGTAGGTATGTCACCATGCTGCCACCTTGTATCGTTCCGCCATGATTGTCTGTCATAGAGCATTGCCATTTTATTCGCTTGACATTTCATCCTTCATACTAATCGAGCAGTTACTTCTGTGTGAAAGCAAAAAATTTACGATCTCATTAGAAGGTGAAATGAGATCATTAAGTTTCTGCGTGAAAACAGTATTATACTAATTTCACACAGACGGCTTATTGAATAATAAAGGCAATTTTCTAGATTAAGATGCTTATTGAGCTCAATCTTCCCTACAAAATTCGAATCTATTATTATTTCATTAGTAGCTAATCGAATGCCTAATGAAGTCGAAAGCACAATGCAACTCTGTTGGCAGCGTTCCGCTTCCGTTTCCGCTTCTTAGTTTTCAAAGCAAATGTCATTGTCTGCATGGCGGAACGGTACAAGTTGGCCGCATCGAACAGCTGATTATAACCTTTTTTATTTTATTTGATACATCAACAACCGGCGTAGTACGATTTTGACATTTGTCCATCGAATTTACAAGTACATGGAATTTCTTTTGTTTGTAGGTATGTCACCATGCTCCCACCTTGTATCGTTCAGCCATGATTGTCTTTCTCATCCTTCATACTAATCGAGCAGTTACTTCCGTGTGAAAGCAAAAAATTTACGATTTCATTAGCAGGTGAAATGAGATCATTAAGTTTCTGTGTGAAAACAGTATCAGGCTTGTATTCGTAATTTATTAAGTGCGATCGGACTTGGGTTAGCGATCATATTGCGCAAAGTGTTTTGGGAATTTTATTTGGGTTGGCCGAAATATGAGTAGTAGTATTTCGGCAAAACAATTTAAAATTTTTTTATCAGCTATTTGTTTAGCTGCAAACAATTTATGAGACTAATTTATGGTATGGGTACGACTAGCTTGTGCTAAGCGGACAAAGTGGGTGGTATCAGTTACTTAACCAACTGTAAGTGATAACAACTAAGGAAGGTTAAGTTCGGGTGTAACCGAACATTACATACTCAGTTGAGAGCTATGGTGACAACATAAGGGAAAATAACCATATAGGAAAATGAACCGAGGGTAACCCTGGAATGTGTTTGTATGACATGTGTATCAAATGAAAGGCATTAAAGAGTATTTTATGAGGGAATGGGCCATAGTTCTATAGGCGGACGCCAATTAGGGATTTCGCCATAAAGGTGGATCAGGGTTGCCTCTAGAATTTGTTTTTACGATATGGGTATCAAATGAAAGGTGTTAATTAGTATTTTAAAGGGAGTGATCCTTAGTTCCATAGGTCGACGCCGTTTCGAGATATCGCCATAAAGGTGGACCAGAGGCGACACTATAATTTGTATGTACGATATGGGTATCAAATTAAAGGTATTAATGAGGGTTTTAAAAGGGAGTGGGGGTAGTTGTATAAGTGGTCGCCTTTTCGAGATATCGCCATAAAGGTGGACCAGGGGTGACTCTAGAATGCGTTTGTACAATATGGGTATCAAACGAAAGGTGTTAATGAGTATTTTAAAAGAGATTAGGCCTTAGTTCTATAGGTGGACGCCTTTTTGATATAACGCCATAAAGGTAGACCAGGGGTGGCTCTAGAATGTGTTTGTACGATATGGGTATCAAATTAAAGGTATTAATGAGGGTTTTAAAAGGGAGTGGTGGTAGTTGTATAGGTGGTCGCCTTTTCGAGATATCGCCATAAAGGTGGACCAGGTGTGACTCTAGAATGCGTTTGTACAATATGGGTATCAAATGAAAGGTGTTAATGAGTATTTTAAAAGGGAGTGGGCCTTAGTTCTATAGGTGGACGCCTTATCGAGGTATCGCAATAAAGGTGGACCAGGGGTGACTCTAGACTTTGTTTGTACGATATAGGTATCAAATGAAAGGTGTTAATGAGTACTTTTAAAAGGCAGTGCGCCTTCGTTCTATAGGGGATCGCCTTTTCGAGATATCGCCATAAAGGTGGACCAGGGGTGACTCTAGAATATGTTTGTACGATATGGGTATCAAATGAAAGGTGTTAATGAGTATTTTAAAAGGGCGTGGGGCTTAGTTCTATAGGTGGACGCCTTTTTGAGATATCGCCACAAAGGTGGAACGGGGATGACTCTAGAATGTGTTTGTACGATATGGGTATCAAATTAAAGGTATTAATGAGAGTTTTAAAAGGGGGTGGTGGTAGTTGTATATGTGAAGGCGTGTTCCAGGTATCGACCAAAATGTGGACCGGGTGACCCAGAACATCATCTGTTGGATACCGCTAATTTATTTATTTATGTAATACCTGCCAGGATTTCAAGGGTTTTTTATTTCGCCCTGCAGAGCTTTTTCATTTTCTTCTACTTAATATGGTAGGTGTCACACCCATTTGACAAAGTTTCTTCTAAAGTTATATTTCCCGTCAATAAACCAATCGAATTACCATGTTTCATCCCTTTTTTCATATTTGGTATAGAATTATTGCATTTTTTTCATTTTTCGTAATTTTCGATACCGAAAAAGTGGGCGTGATCATAGTCGGATTTCGGCCATTTTTTATACCTAGATAAAGTGAGTTCAGATAAGTACGTGAACTAAGGTTAGTAAAGATATGTCGATGTTTGCTCAAGTTATTGTGTTAACGGCCGAGCGGAAGGACAGACGGACGACTGTGTATAAAAACTGGGCATGACTTTAGCCGATTTCGCCCATTTTCACAAAAAACAGCAAGCGTCATAAAATCTATGCCCCTACCAAATTTCAAAAGGATTGGTAAATTTTTGTTCGACTTATGGCATTAAAAGTATCCTAGACAAATTAAATGAAAAAGGGCGGAGCCACGCCCATTTTGAAATTTTCTTTTATTTTTGTAGTTTTTGCACCATACCATTACTGGAGTTGAACGTTGACATAATTTACTTATATACTGTAAAGATATTAAATTTTTTGTTAAAATTTCACTTTAAAAAAAAATTTGGTGGGCGTGGTCCTTCTCCGATTTTGTTAATTTTTATTAAGCGTACATATAGTAATAGGAGTAACGTTCCTGACAAATTTCATCATGATATCTTCAACGACTGCCAAATTACTGCTTGCAAAATTTTAAATTACCTTATTTTAAAAGTGGGCAGTGCCACGCCCATTGTCCAAAATTTTACTAATCTTCTATTCTGCGTCATAAGTTCAACTCACCTACTAAGTTTCATCGCTTTATCTGTCTTTGGTAATGAATTATCGCACTTTTTCTGTTTTTTGAAATTTTCGATATCGAAAAAGTGGGCGTGGTTATAGTCCGATATCGTCCATTTTAAATAGCGGTCTGAGATGAGTGCTCAGGAACCTTCATACCAAATTTCATCAAGATACCTTAAAATTTACTCAAGTTATCGTGTTAACGGACGGACGGACGGACATGGCTTAATCAAATTTTTTTTCGATCCTGATGATTTTGATATATGGAAGTATATATCTATCTCGATTCCTTTATACCTGTACAACCAACCGTTATCCAATCAAAGTTAATATACTCTGTGAGCTCTGCTCAACTGAGTATAAAAATGGATAATTTATCGAATGGGATCGGCTAGCTCATGGTAGACGATCCTCTTGTGGACGACGTGGGTGGTATTAACTTGTTCCAAGTTAACTGGTAACCGTGTCTATGTAGTGGTGCCTACCGCTGCTCATATATCATTCGCCCTATAGGTAAGTATGTTGCATGTACTCGTCTCGATAAGCGCTTACGATTTACTATTGCATCCTGAAATGCACTTGTATGTAAAAATTATCCCGTGCATGCAACAAACGAGAATTTTTCTTTCAACCATAAATGGTTAGCTTAATGTGAAAATGTGCTAAGTCGCTTTTTTTGAAAAATTGTATTTTAATCCAGTTTTAAAACTGAATTCAAAATACATCTATCACAAAAAAATATTTAAATTTTTCATTTTTACGTGCTGTGGGCAATGATGTGTAAGTGTGCTAAGTCGTCAGTTGTTAAAAAAATATGCTAAGTCAATCTGAATTTGTAGTCATTTCTTTGAGCGCGCATTTTATTTATTTATTTAATTCATTCAGTCTAAAAGTACATGCTTTTTTGTTGTTGTTATATTAACGATAAAGACACTCCCCGAAGGCTTTGGGGGAGTGTTATCGATGTTGATGACCCTTTGCCGGATATAGATCCGGTACGTTCCGGTAACAAAGCACTATTAAGGTACTACTAGCTCGACCATCTCGGGAACGATTTATATGACCACATTAAACCTTCTAGGCCTTCCCGCCCTCCCCACCCCTAGTTCAATGAGGAACTTGGGGTCGCCAGAGCCTCGGCTGTCAATGAAACAAGATTCGCCACGGTTAGGTGAGTTGACAATTGGGTTGGAGAAGCTATATATTGTGCTGGCAACCCCTTGAGAGGGCTGCGAACACAACCCCTTGAAATTGGATTTACCCAATTGAGACTTGCCTTTGGTGTTTGATAAATGCTTTGCGCTGACTATAATCTACTTCAATTCTTACATGTCGATAACTACATGCTTTCTTATACTATTTTCACACAGACGGCTTATTGAATAATAAAGGAAATTTTCTACATTAAGACGCTTATTGAGCTCAATCTTCCCTACAAAATTCGAATCTATTATTATTTCATTAGTAGCTAATCGAATGCCTAATGAAGTCAAAAGCACAATGCAACTCTGTTGGCAGCGTTCCGCTTCCGTTTCCGTTTCTTAGTTTTTGGTGTGTTCAGTGCTTAAAAATGTCATTTGTCAAAGCAAATGTCATTGTCTGCATGGCGGAACGATACAAGGTGGCCGCATCGAACAGCTGATTATAACCTTTTTTATTTGATTTGATACATCAACTACCGGCGCAGTACGATTTTGACATTTGTCCATCGAATTTACAAGTACATGGAATTTTGTTTGTTTGTAGGTATGTCACCATGCTCCCACCTTGTATCGTTCCGCCATGATTGTCTGTCATAGAGCATTGCCATTTTATTCGCTTGACATTTCATCCTTCATACTAATCTAGCAGTTACTTCTGTGTGAAAGCACAAAATTTACGATTTCATTAGCAGGTGAAATGAGATCATTAAGTTTCTGTGTGAAAACAGTATTACAGACTAGTTAAAAATAGAAAACAATTCAAGCTTAAACTTATATAAGCTGTTATTAAAATTAATAACAGTACTGAACTGATTTGCTAGATGTATAGTCCTAGTTATAGGTTCATTCATAGCATAATTTGTTTTACGAGTTATTTCGATAAATAATCTATTATGCCGAAGATCACGCAGTGGAAAATATGGAATGAACAAAGTAGATAAATCAGAGCAATTTGTGCTAAAGTTAATTACATTATAGGCAAGCATGAGTGAGTTTAAAGGTTTTTCTATCATGCAAAGCCTGAAGACCCAGCAGTTTGTAACTGCTGGTATACGATGGGAAGCCGTCTGGCCAGTGAAGCATACGTAAAGCAATTTTGTAAAAATGTTTGGAACTTTCTCAATTTTATAGGAGTTAGATTCATAGAAAGGATTCCATATTATTGAGCAATATTCAATACCACTTCTGACCAAGGATATATAAAGCGCCTTCAACGTTATAGGATCCTTAAAGTCACTGGTGTTACGTCTACTGAACCCAACCATTGCAACAAATTTAAAAAAAA
The DNA here is from genome assembly GCF_040869045.1 of Eurosta solidaginis. NCBI lineage: Eukaryota > Metazoa > Arthropoda > Insecta > Diptera > Tephritidae > Eurosta > Eurosta solidaginis. The sequence goes on along the minus strand of NC_090323.1, from coordinate 125,609,314 downwards.
AACGAAATCAATGTGACTAGAAAAAGAGAGTTTCGAGTCAAAAATTATACCCAAGTCTTTACTCTTTTGACAACGATTAAGAGATTTAGCATTTAGTTTGTAGATAAAGTATATGGCAGTTGTTTTTATGGAATAAGACACAACACAGCATTTGTTTGAATTTAAAAATAAGTTATTGTCTGCCCACCATCCGGCAAAAGAATCGAGATCAGAACCGTTAGAAATAAAATAAATAAATAAATGTAAGGCGCGATAACCTCCGAAGAGATTTTAGGCCGAGCTTCTCTTCCAATTTATCTCGTACTCCGTTTTTTTAATTTTTCCTACAAATTGGTGGGACGGGACCTACTTGTTTTATACCGACTCCGAACGGCATCTGCGAGGCAGATGAGTTTTCACTGAGAGCTTTTCATGGCAGAAATACACTCGGAGTGCTTGCCAAACACTGCCGAGGGGCGACCCCGCTTAGAAAAATTTTCTTCTAATTGAAAAACCTTATTTCTAAAATATTGATGTTGCTTTGCCCGGGGTGTGAACCCAGGGCATTCGGTGTGGTAGGCGGAGCACGCTGCCATCACACCACGGTGGCCGCTAATAGTAAGAAATAGTTTGCCAAATAAATAGTATTTTTTGTGAAATATATAGTTTTAGTGTTATATTTCAATCATTGAAGGGGCGGAGTGATGGTGAGTAAAAAGTGCTAAGTCAGGAGTAAAAGTGCTAAGTGAGGAGAAAAAATTAGTTTTGAGTGAGGAAATTGTGCTAAGTCAGTGGAAGTTTTTTGATAAACGATTAGCTTAACGTTAAGGTGCATCCCTGCTGTAAAGTTTGAAAATACAAGGATGAAATGTTATTGAATTTCAAATTTAAAGACTAAAAAATGTGTGCTAATTTCGTAACAATTGCTTTCCGGGTAGGAATGTGAAGAGGCAAGAATGACAATGGGGCCTTATAAACATTTTTTTTGTGGGTAAAGGCCATTTTAGAGTGGGCATGGAAGCGCGAGTCCATCTTCGCTGCTCTTAATGTGTAAACCGTCTTAGTTTTCGTGCTTTTCTTTTCTTTAGTTTCAGTCTTACCCATTCACTCGAACCAAAACTTTTTTTTTATTCTCCTTATCTAATTAACCACGGATATAATTTTTTTGTAATACCTAAAAGAAAATAGGGGCTCTGTAATAATAATAATGTAATGACACCGATCTCGGAGAAGAGGTCGTGAAGCTGCAAAGACGGGCCACGATTGACCTCGCTCTCGACGATCAACATATGTGAGATTTCCGGTATGAATGCTTCTCGATTACATCCGGTTCCTTTTCTTCTTTAGGAAGAGCCTAACGTCCTTGATTAAGGTGGAGTTTTGGGTGATATCGTAGTGTATCGCCTTAAACCCACCCCCATAGAATCTTGGTGGGTATTTTAAGACCTTTAGTTGTTTCGATTTAACTGTGACCAAATCTTGCCAAACAAACCTGGGGTCAACGTGTAGCAGCATGGGCATTAAACAAAGAATACAAAACAACAACACGAACTACATTACAAAATGGCGCCAAACATGGGGCAGCAATCGTTCCATGGACGTGGGGCTATAAATGTTCTATTAGGGTGGCCACAAGAAATCAATTTTAGATTTTCCGCTGGGGCACCACCATAAAATATGCCAATAGATTAGGAAATGATACATACAAAGTTTCAGGCCAATCCGATATTGTTAACACGTGCCTCATTGAGGGCAAAGTTAGGAAAAATAGCGATTTTTCAGAAAAAAATGTTTGTGTTTCGTCAGTAAAAGTGAAACCGTTTATGCCAGGAACTTGACTCGTACAGCATTCGATAGGTAATTTTATTTGTATTAATTTTAATCTTAACAATATTTTTATAAAACGGTTATTTTTAGTAGTATTTAGCATTTATCAGATCAGGTCATAGTGGATATGCCTAATTTTTAATATCCATGCAAACGACTATGGACTTTACAATATTCAATGGTATACGAGTCAAGTTCCTGGCATAAATGGATTCACTTTAACTGACGAAACACTAAAAATTTTTCTGAAAAAGCGCTGTTTTTCCTAACTTTGACCTCAGTGAGGCACCTTTTAACATTATCGGATTGGCTTGAAACTTTGCAATAATCATTTTCTGATTTATTAGCATATTTTAGGAGGGTGTCCCGAAAGACAGAACAAAAATTAAAATTCGCCATATACCTTGTAACTACCGCAATGAATCATGAATGTGGGGCAGAAATTGGCTATAAAACTCTATTTTTTAACTTTACGGTTACAACATGACTTCGGTTAAAATTCCAATAATTGCTTTTTCAACCCGTGGTTAGAAATTTTTTTTTCTATATTAACAATTTTATTTAATAGTATACCGTTTTTATACTCAGCTGAGCATAACTCACAGAGTATATTAACTTTGTTCGCATAACGGTAATCCGTAACGGCATAAACTAATCGAGATAGATATAGACTTCTATATATCAAAATGATCTGGGTGAAAAAAGAAATTCATTTAGCCATGCTCATCTCAGATCGCTATTTAAAATGAACGAAATCGGACTACAACCACGCCCACTTTTTCGATATCGAAAATTTCGAAAAACCGAAAAAGTGCGATAATTCATTACCAAAGACGGATAAAGCGATGAAGCTTGGTAGGTGCGTTGACCTTATGACGCAAAATAGAAAATTAAAAAAATTTTGGACAATGGACGTGGCGCCGCCCACTTTTAAAAGAAGGTAATTTAAAAGTTTTGCAAGCTGTAATTTGGCAGTCGTTGAAGATATCATGATAAAATTTGGTAGGCACGTTACTCCCATTACTGTATGTGTGCCAAATAAAAATTAGCGAAATCGGATGACGACCACGCCCACTTAAAAAAAAATAAAATTTAAAGTCAAATTTTAACAAAAAATTTAATATCTTTACAGTATAAAAGTAAATTATGTCAGCATTCGACTCCAGTATTGATATGGTGCAACAAAATACAAAGATAAATGAAAATTTCAACATGGGCGTAACTCCGCCCTTTTTCATTTAATTCGTCTAGAATACTTTTAATGCCATAAGTCGAACAAAAATTTACCAATCCTTGTGAAATTTGGAAGGGACATAGACTCTGTGACAATAACTCTTTTCTGTGGAAATGGGCGAAACCGGTTGAAGCCACGCCCAGTTTTTATACACAGTCGACCGTCTGTCCTTCCGCTCGGCCGTTAAAACGATAACTTGCGCAAAAAACGATATATCTTAACTAAACTTAGTTCACGTACTTATCTGAAGTCACTTTATCTTGGTATAAAATATGGGCGAAATCCGACTATGACCACGCCCACTTTTACGATATCGAAAATTAGGAAAAATGAAAAAAATGCCATAATTCTGTACCAAATATGAAAAAAAGGATGAAACATGGTAATGGGATTGGTTTATTGACGCAAAATATAACTTTAGAGAAAACTTTGTAAAATGGGTGTGACACCTACCATATTAAGTAGAAGAAAATGAAAAAGTTCTGCAGGGCGAAATCAAAAGCCCTTGGAATCTTGGCAGGAATACTGTTCGTGGTATGACATATATAAATAAATTAGCGGTACCCAACAGCAGATGTTCTGGGTCACCCTGGTCCACATTTTGGTCGATATCTCGAAAACGCCTTCACATGTACAACTAAGGGCTACTCCCTTTTAAAACCCTCATTAATACTTTTAATTTGATACCCATATCGTACAAACACATTCTAGAGTCACCCTTGGGCCACCCTTATTGCGATATCTCGAAAAGGCGTCCACCTATAGAACTAAGGCCCGCTACGTTTTAAATAATCATTAACACCTTTCATTTGATACACATGTCATACAAACACATTCAAGGGTTACCATAGGTTCATTTTGCTAAATGGTGAGTTTCCCTTATTTTGTCTCCAAAGCTCTCAGCTGAGTATGTAATGTTCGGTTACACCCGAACTTAGCCTTCCTTACTTGTTCTGATTGTGTTTGCACATTGATATATATATCCTTACCCTTCACAAATTACCGTACACAAGAAACATTGTGATATTTCAATTGTTAATAGTTCAATTTTATAAAAGCTTTTGATTTTGTTTATATATATTTTGGTTTTTTTGTTTGTCAAAATGTCAGTGGTGCACAGCAACGAGGATCTTTCGGCTATCATTAACAAAGATGCTGGTGCATGTACCATATGTCTTCAGGACATAGGCCCAGGTCAAGATTGCCCAATAATACCCTGTAATCACGTTTATCACAACAAGTGCATTTCCAATTGGCTAACCGTTTCCCAAGAATGTCCATGTTGTAGACGAACTTGTGGGAAACGGGATTTGAAAAATATCAATTTGAAGCCAAGTCAACAAAAACTACCTCCAGTAAGAGATGCTAACAAATCTTCTCGAGGTCGAGGAAAAGCTCATAGAGGTGGGCCCCGATATAATACAAGATATGCTAATCGAAGACTTTATGATGAAGCTTTAGGAGATAACCGAAATTTGCGCGGAAATGAACGAAATCTTTCACTTCCTTTAATAGAAATGCATAACTCACCATCCATGTGGGATGATATAGGGTTGCAGCAATCGTCACAAAGCGGTGCTCGTTCTAACCAACAAAGTAGGCATAACCAAAAGTTTACACAGGGTCAAAACCCAAATGTAATTGATTATACTCAAATTGGTCAATTGATCGAAACCACAGTCCAACGTTTGTTTTCGAACTTGAACTTGCAATCCACTCATTCAAGTGTCCAAAGCGGAGTTTCGGCAGATGCCAACACAGCGAATAGTCAGTTAGGGGGTTACAGTTAGGGGGTTAGGGGGTCATTACCCCCGGGCCCGGGCTTTGGAGGGGCCCGGGAATCTCAAAATGCTATCCAAGCTTTTTGCTTACAGAAGATTAGCAAAACACACCTTTAATCACCTTTCGTATATAGCAATCATTTTAAATTTCAACAAATTTTAAAAATCTCTTAACGTGTCTGTACCCCGCATAAGGTGTTGTTGGTTTTTGGCGTTGGCTTTGTAGCATAAAGTTGAATTCGGTTTCTGTTCCAGCAGAAAAATTCGGTATGATGCAAATTCTTATACAGTGATATACATGTATGTATGTTTGTAAAAACGTTGGCGATAACAGTTTTTTGCAAAAAAAAAACCAGATATCTTTTGGGTTTTGGGGAGTATTTTGGTTGAAAAATTTACCCTTTCGCTATTTTTTTCCGCAGGCTCGAAAATTATTTTTTTGGGTATGCGTAGTGGAACTTATTCTTCCTAAGGCCAAATCCTATCGAAAAATCGATGGCGCGATATCGGTTAATAAATCGACCCAGCCTAATACGAATGCATGTATACGCTTAAATATTCTTTATATACAAATGCATATAAATATGTAAAAGATGGTAATTTTGGTTTTGAGAATTCGTTCATTTTAGTATGGGGGCCCTTATTTTTTTTTTGCCCCTGGGCCCGGATTTTCTCTCGGCGGCCCTGGGCGTTGAGGAATTCATCTATCGAATTCGGTCGCTGACGGCTCTAACCTTAAATAACGATTTTTCTGCATTTTGCAAAAACTGGCACATAATACTTTCTGGTAAGGCTAAGTCATGTTACTGGACGTACCATAAACAAGTGCCGCGAGTAGAATGGCAACCATTTTTTGCAGCGCTTAAGTACGAATTCAAGGACTACCGTTCTAACTACGATATTCTCGAAGAGATTCGCAATTTGTTAATGCCAGTGTTTCTCTCGCAGGTACTTTTGATTTCGCTTTATTTGGCCCATTCGATCCATCAACCTTTACGTTTGACTTTCGTGGTCTTTGTCGAGTCTTCTCCACCAGTAATCGATTACTGCTGAACCCTTTTTCCAAACTGAAGTTAAGTGACACATCCTGGTTCTTATAATGCATAACCCTTCTCTGCATATCGATCTTGATGTCATGGTTAACTAAGAAGTCAAATCCCAATATGACTTCATCAACAATCTCCGCCACACCGAATTTGTGTAGAACCATGGCCTTCCCAATTAAGGCTTCACAGATCACTTCTACCCGGACTTGGTTATACTCGCCAGTGACCGTACGCAACCTTTCTCCAGGTAATGTCTTTACTCTCCTGTTGAACAAATCAGATCGGATCAAGGAATGAGATGCGCCCGTATCTACAGTCAGTACACGTTCTTTGCCATCCACATTCCCTCTGAGGGTAAGACTGCTTGATTACCTTCCAATTTGCGACACAGATATCACAGGACATTCAATAGCTGTATAGAAGGTGGAAAATGAATAGAGTGTTTTGTGAGGTGTAAGTGTGAATGAGTGAATGAATCTGTATTCAAATATTGTTAGCTTATTTATATTAAATTATTCTAAACATATTCTTATACATACATATTTACTTTAAATATACATAATTACATACCTACATACAAATCGACACAAATATGTACCTACATATTTGTGTTGAGTTGTGACGTCTGTGGGAAATGCAGTGTCAGCAAATTTGCCTAAATGCAAATTTGGTTTAGTCGTGCGTACCTACATATTTGTGTTGAGTTGTGACGTCTGTGGGAAATGCAATGTCAGCAAATTTGCCTAAATGCAAATTTGGTTTAGTCGTGCGTTGTACACACATCTGTATTAAATCGTGTGAATTGCGCTGTCAGCAATAACTAGCAAATGCCCCTTTTGTGTTGATTAAAATTTAGACTTTTGTTACAGGGTAGCACATTAACTGGTTTACTCATTTGGCATTGAAATTGTTGGCTGTTTACACTACATCTCCCTTTTTTTCAGAATGCTTATGCATTTCTATTTTTCTTTAATTAAATATAAATTAATTCTATATTTTGTATTTTATGTTTATAGGTTGAAAATTTACTTATTCTATTAATTTAAGTCTATTTTTGTGTATTATTATTTTCTTATTGTATATGATAACGCTTTTTCTGTGTTACTGGGAAATTTTTGCTTATAATTATTTCCTATTCTAGACGGGATTAAAGTGTAATTATTTTTATTATCGAAATTTTCTACTTTATAGGGTATTAGAGTAAAATTATTATTTTTATCGATATTTTCTACATTATAGGGCCCTTTATATCTACTATCTAACTTATGACCTGCCTCATTTTTACTAACACTATCTGCTGTCATCGAGCAAAGAGTCAGCGCATACGCGCCTTTGCAAACACGCTATGTTGGCAGCCATAATTTCGAAATAGTAAAAGACTTCGTTTATTTGGCAACCAGCATCAACACTAGCAACAACATCAGCACTGAAATCCAGCGAAGAACCAATCTTGCCAATAAATGCTACTTTGGACTAAGTAGGCAATTCAAAAGTAAAGTCCTCTCTCGGCGAACGAAAATCATACTCTACAAGTCACTTATCGTACCCGTCGTGCTATATGGGGCAGAAGCATGGACCATGACAACAGCAGATGAAGCGGCTTTGGGAGTGTTCGAGAGAAAAGTTCTTCGAAAGATTTATGGACCTCTACGCGTTGGCGATGGCGAGTACCGAAGAAGAATTAATGATGAGCTCTACGAGCTATACGCAGACATCAACATAGTCCAGCGAATTAAAACGCAGGGGCTGCGCTGGATAGGCCATGTTATGCGAATGAATGATGATGCTCCGGCCAAGAAAGTGTTTCTATCGGAACCCGCCTATGGAAGCAGAGGTAGAGGGCCGCCCCATTCCGTTGGAAGGACCAGGTGGAAAACGATTTAAACTCCCTTGGTGTGACGAATTGGCGCCGGTTGGCGGAGCGAAGAAGCGACTGGCGCGCCTTGTTGGACGGCCATAACCGTTTAGACGGTTAAGCGCCAATTAAGTAAGTAAGTAAGTAAGATCTCCAATAGTTATTTCCTTATAATGAATATTTTTATCATAACTAATCTTTTGTTTTTCTTTAGCTTCTTTTACTAATTTAAAGGCTCTATCCTGTGCTATTTGCAACCTATATTTAATTTCTTTATCGTAAGCCTCATAATTGTATAATGGGCTTACCGTATTTTCGTGTAAAAATACGTTAGTCTGGGGTTTTTTACCAAAGATCAATTCGAATGGGCAATAACAATGGACTGTAGATGGGGTTGTATTTTAACAATATGCAAAATATTTAAGATACTCGTCCCAATCATCTTTGTTAATGGATATGTAAGAACGCACATATTCATTGAAAGATCTATACGTTCAACAATGCGTAAAGTTTGGTGGTGATAAGGCGTAGATGTTTTCATATCCCATATCCGTTATTATTGTTTTCATATTTCCATAAATTAGGATGAAATTTTCGAATATGGCTCTGGCTACTGTTTTTGCATGTTTGCTCTGTATAGGAATTGCAACTAAGTATATAATAAAATCACATATCAGAGTGACAGCGTATTCATTTCCATTTAATGATCTCGGTAAAGGTCCAATTGTATCTATTTGTACTATTTCGAACGCCTTCGGTGCTGTTTCAGTCAAAATCTTTGGTTTTTTAAATTTGTATTAATTTTATTTTTATTACAATTTACGCATTTCTTTATATTTTTTCTTATATCATTTTTCATATTTTTCCAGTAATATTTTTGTCTTATTTTATTAGTTGTACGATTGATTTCTGGGTGGCCACCATTAACAGGATCATTGTGATATTTTTGAAGAATCTTTTTAATTTTATCATTTTCCGTCACATGCACAACCTCCTCCATATTTATTTCACTACAAAGTTTCTTTCCTTTTTTGAAATGTAATTTCGGAGGATAGAAAACGGGCTGGACTAGTCTTTTTACTTCACTTTTATTACGCTTTCAAAGTTCTATGCCATCGTTCAATAATTCCTTTAGACTGTGGATGGTAAGCGGTGGTACGAAGATGATCAATGCCGAGCATCCGAGAAAGTTCACTAAAAAGATTTGAACTAAACTGTCTTCCTTGATCGGTAGTTAAACGAACCGGTACTCCAAAACGTGAAATCCAACCATCAATTAATGCTTTTGCAACAGTTCTTGCGCTAATATCTGTGATAGGAATTGCTTCAGGCCACCTGGTATAGCGATCAATGATTATAAGGCAATATTGAAAACCATTTGATGGTGGCAGTGGACCAATAAGAGCTATATTGATATTTCCAAATCTTTGTGATGTCAGCCAATATTTTCCAAACGGTAATGCAGAATGCCTACTAACCTTAGACCGTTGACATTGAATGCAGCCTTCTACAAACCTAGTTATATCTGATTGCATATGTGGCCATACAAAACGTTGTCGAATAGTGTTGAAAGTGGATCTGGCGCTGGTATGTGCAATATTGTGAAATTTCAATATAACCTTCTCCCTGAACGACTTCGGAACAAAAGGCCGCGCGGACTGTGTAGAAAAATCGCATACAATTGGTTTTGAACAATTTGGCAACTGAATAGGTTTAAGTTTTAGAGAAGTGGTAGAGGAGTTAAGACAATTCTGTAATTCTGGACAATTTCGCTGAGCATCTGCCATATGTTCTAAATTAATAACGTCGCGACCTGATTTTAAAGACTCGATGCGAGATAAAGTATCCGCAGTTATATTTTTTTCGCCTGGTACATATACGATACAAGTAGAAAACTGTCCAATGAAATCGAGATGCCTAATTTGACGTGGAGATGAAGAGTCATGTTTTTTAGTGAAAGCAAATGAAAGGGGCTTATGGACAGTCCATATTTCAAAATCTCTGCCTTCCAATGCAAACCGAAAGTACTTAATACCAAGATAATTGGCAGTTCGCGGTCATAAGTGCTATACTTTTTTTGGGCATTCGAAAGTTTCTTGAGGCTGAGTTAGCCCAGCATTAATCTGATGTAGAACAGCCCCGAAAGCTGTTTCACTTGCATCTGTGCATAAAACGATCTCCCCATTCAACTTGGGATGTGCTAAAAGCGTTGCATTAATTAGTGCCTGTTTGCACGCATCAAACTTTTGAAGAGTTTTCGAGTCCCATTTAATTGGAGTCTTGTCCTTCTTTTTGTTACCCCTTATTAAATCAATGAGAGGTTGCTGATGTTCAATAGCGCGAGAAATAAATCTTCTATAAAAGTTTATCATATTTAAAAATCTTTTTATCTCAATAGCAACTGTGGGAAGTGGATAATTTTTGATTACATCAATTTTTTTTTGGACAGGGACGAATCCCTTCCGATGAGATGAGATGCCCTAAAAAAATTAGTTCACTTTTTCCAAACTCACACTTAGATGGATTAAGTGTTAACTGAAATTTTTGAAGTCGTTCAAAAACTTGTTGAAGATGGTTGATATGTTCAGAAGGTGATTCAGATGCGATGCAGCTATCATCGAGATATGAAAATGTGAAGTCTAAATCTCTAAAAACTTCGTTCATAAATCGCTGGAAAGTTTGAGCAGCATTACAGAGACCGAATGTCATATGCGTAAACTCAAAAAGACCAAACGGAGTAATTATCGCTGTCTTCAGAATATCTTGCTCACGGATGGGTATTTGATTATATGCTCTATTCAAATCTATTTTGCTAAAAATAGACTTACCCTACATTATGTTGCTGAAATCCTGGATATGGGGAAGTGGATACTTATCTGTGACAGTGTGTGAATTAGGTGCACGGTAGTCTCCGCAAGGACGCCATGTACCTTTAGATTTACGAACCATATGCAAGGGTGATGCATAACGACTTTTTGATGGTCTGCAAATGCCAACTTTCGTGAGAAAGGCAAATTCTTCCTTTGCCGCTTTGAGCTTTTCATCCGTGAGTCTTCGTGGTTTGGCAGTTACAGATGCTCCGCGAGTTTCACTCACATGTGTTGTTGAAAACTCAACTGGTAGCGCAGCAATCTTATTGAGTTGAGTAATATCAGGAAATTTCGAAGTAGTATGTAAATGCCGGTTCTAACTCAAATTATGCAAGGAAAAGTATATAAACACCGACACACATATATATACAGCAAAACAATTTCGTTGCCTACTTTTAGGCGCATACTTTCTTAAGCTTATAGCTTTTTGTTTCTGTTCTGGCCGATGTATAAGAGAAAGTTTAGAGCTTTTAGCAGAGCTTTGTCGTTCAGGAGAGGATCGTTAAATGGGGGCCCTACATTTTTAAAGGGCCGCAAATTTTTAAATGTCCCCTCATATTTCTAATGAGTCCTAGAGCCGTTTTAAAGAGTCCCATAGATTTCTAATCGAGCGACTGCTTCCCAATCCCCCACCCCCTCTTTTTTCACGTCTACAAAAAGTAGCAGTTGGACACCTGTAGTACCGCCCAACCCCCAACCCCAACCACCAACCCCAACCCCCAACCCCAACAGAGAACTGCAAAAATCACAATTTTCTTGATTTAATCAAACACTAAAACTTGAATACACATTTAATCATGCGAATAAACTCATATTGAATAAACTCATATTTGAATAAACTCGTAACTGAACAAACTCAGCATCTGTCTTTACAAGACTCTGTTAGTATGATTGCGATCGAATGACCGAACAGGGGCCAAATCGTAACATCCGTGGTCGTATAACTCGTCACGTAAAAATATGATTTTCGGATTATGACATACCTGAGCGGACTATTTCGATCGTAATTTTGGATCGCAACATACGTGACGAGTGACTGAACGTACACGTTCCGTTCCACTTTCATTAGAACACAAACTGGCGATCGTATACACACAAATGTAATTGAAAATGTAAGAAAATTGTTAAGAAAGACGAATAAGTAAAGTATAATAACAAATTTCAAACTATTATTATTAACAAAAGTCGAAATCAAACAAGCTTAATCCAAGCCAGAAGGAAATATTGGCGGAATTCATGGCGAGACACCCCCTTTGGTATCGGTTTGTTTCAAATGTAACTTCTCCAGAAAGTAACGAAAAGCTTCTTAAGTTAAGCGAAATCTCTTCAAGAAACTGCAATAACATTTTGTTACAAAGATATAATACATAAATGATATCTTACGCTTTTTCGATAAGTCGAAAGGGTTACTGAACTCTCTTAACCGCCTTCGAACTATCTTTTTATTACCTTTGCTATTACTGGAGCTCAAACAAAACAATACAATTTGATCCATCGCAGTTATTTACTTTATTTTTTATATTTTGACAAACAATTTGACAGTTTAAAATCCATTGTGAGCTAAAAATACAATCCAACCTAATGTGGATCGTAAAATTTATTGTGAATTGAAAATAAATTACGTCCCGTTTGCTATCGTATGTTATAATCCCATTTTGTTTATACGTTTGACGTATCATGTAATTTTCTTTCGTATGGTTGCCGATCCGCGATCGTATGTTACGATTCGGGCCCAGGTTTTGCGTACGATTGTATTGATCAAACGAAGGCAAGCGGAGAAAAAAATCAAAGCACGAGAATTAGTATCGTTTAGTTCGGCAGACAAACAGAATTATAAGCAATGTTTATATGTATGTTTATATGTATATTTATATGTAGCTTGTCGCCGTGACGTAAGGGCAAAAGAATCATGAAAATATTCGGACGCATGGAGTTTTCATATTTGCCTTCTCAATCCGATGAATGTAATCGCCGTTGAGGCAAACGAGCAAACGCCTGAATTGATTATATTCACGTATGCATAGAGTTGGGTCGTTTCGTTCTGAACTTGTTCAATTGACCGGGTCTCTCAACTGAACAAGTGAACTAGATCTTCGATTTCGGTTCTTTTTGTTCTCTTAGATCATTTGTTCTTTTAGTTCGTTTTATCTTATGTTAATCTTTCTCTCTTCTCGTTCGCGAACATTGTAAATTCACACATACATACGCAGAAATTCTGAACATGAATGTCGATGATTCCACTTACACTAAAGCTATGTGTGGTCATGTTGTTGTTGTTGTAGCGATTAGGTTACTCCCCGAAGGCTTTGGGGAGTGTTATCGATGTGATGGTCCTTTGTCGGATACAGATCCGATACGCTCCGGTAACAGCACCATTAAGGTGCTGGCCCGACCATCTCGGGGACGATTTATATGGCCACATTAAACCTTCAGGCCATCCCTCCCTCCCCACCCCCAAGTTCCCTGAGGAGCTTGGGGTCGCCAGAGCCTCGTCTGTTAGTGAAACGGGATTCGCCGCTCGAAGGTGAGGTTGACAATTGGGTTGGAGAAGCTATATATTGCGCTACACAACCCCTTGAATCCCCTATGTGTGGTCATCTTTGTGTGTGGCACTGCTACAACAATATATGTATGGACTATGAAAAACATGCTTTTTAAGAAACGAATTATTACATTTATTAAACTTGAAAAGTTCATATTTACAATTTGTGTCTGTACTCTTTCAATTTCCTGGATCTTCCGAAATTTGTAACTTTTTTGAAGTTAATTATACATATATATACAATACAACATGCAATAAGTTGGTTGATTTTAAATCAATGTCGATTATGTTCGTTTAAGCAAGTTGGATCATTGAACACGATCATGTTGCCGAATGTAATCGAATGTTGTTGTGTTCGATTTTTGCAGTTCATTGAACCCCAACCCCCTTTATTCTCGCCTACAAAAAGGAGTCGATGGGCACATGTAGTGCCGCCCCCTTTTTTTTCTCGTCTGCAAAACGTGCCTGTCGGGCACCCGATCAGGGGCAGGTTGAACATTTTGTTTGGCATTTTATTAGATTGGGTATGATGAAGGACGAATATAATGGCAAATTAATGAAGGAATTTATTGATTTGATAGCAAAAATGTATTCTGTTCGCATCGATCAAGAAGAAAAAGAGATTAAAAAATTAAGGGAGTTAAACAACGTGTTACTCTCAAACTTTCTGCAAATGGTTTTAAAAGATGTTTATTCGAAAAGAAATTGTACTTTGACTCAATGTATATTTTTAGATTAAAATGTCACAAATTGTATATACAAGAAATAAATAAAGTAACGTTAAGTTTTTAGATGGTAAGAAATTTGTAAAAAATAATGGAACTAATACCTACGCTTGGGAATGTTTGTACAAGAGAAAAAATTAAAACATGCTTATAAGAAACCTTAACTGTTTAACATTGAAACATATATATATGTTCATGTGCATGTGCAAGTTAACAGTACACTTCCCACAGTGCCTTATGGCAATCATAAACAAATATTCCATTTCTCAAGCCACTGGCATTTCTGTAAGCAGACTAAACAAAGATTATATTCTCAAGCCACTGGCATTTCAGTAAGCAGACTAAACAAAGATTATATTCTCAAGCCACTGGCATTTCAGTAAGCAGACTAAACAAAGATTATATTTCTCAAGCCATTGGCATTTCAGTAAGCAGACTAAACAAAGATTATATTTCTCAAGCCACTGGCATTTCAGTAAGCATACTAAACAAAGATTATATTCTCAAGCCACTGGCATTTCAGTAAGCAGACTAAACAAAGATTATATTTCCCAAGCCACTGGCATTTCATTGAATAAATATTCCATTTCTCATGCATCGGTTTTCATTAGCAAATCCGATGCAACGCTTATATTGTAAATATTAAATTAAGTTATAAATAAGAGCAATTGTGGAAAATAAAGGCAGTTTGGTCTCTGAGTTTGGTGTCAATGTTACATTCTGTAACTAACCATACAAAATTCTTATTATTTTTTAAAAAACCCCTCATAAAGTAGGAGGACGATAATTGGCGCCCGGCGTGTGGGGCACGCGTTGTAAAAAATAAGTATCGCCAAAGAACGAGAAAGAACAAAAAAACACAAAAGTTAAACAACAAATTTTTTTAAATAAGTATCGTCAAAGGACGAGAAATAACAAAAAAAAAACACAAAAGTTAAACAACAAAATTTTTTAAATAAGTATCGTCGCTGGATGAGAAAGAACAAAAAAGAAGACAATACGGAGACATTACATAAACGAGAACATTATATGAGCACACTTCGCACGATATAAATGCAACAATTATTCATGTTGATTGTTATTATCAAACATTGCATATGAAGGTTCAGTAATCACAAACATGTCATCGTCGTCGTCGTCGTCAGCAGCAGTAGACGTATTTTATTTTCTGAAACAATTTAAACATATTTTACCTGAGGAGCAGAGGAAAAGACTTTTCGAAATTCATTCAAAAATTGAGTATAGAGATAAATTAAGTAAAATAAAAAATCATTTCGGCGAACACTATGAAAACTGTGTTTAGTCGATTTCTAATAACACAGACGGCCCAGACTCTTGCAATTGCTCACACCTAGAGCGTTTGGATGAGGAAGCCTACAAAATTATGAACACTTACACAAAATATTTATAAAGTAGTTGTAAGCAATAGGGATGATAAGCGAATTGTACGAGAAAATCATATTGATACTTATGCTTATGGTCATTTCGAAACTTTATAGTAGTACTTTACTGTAATACATTTAAGATAAATATAATAAACAATTTATATTTTATATAATTTATTTTTATTAAATAAAAATTTTAAACATAATGATCACATATTACTGTGTTGTATTTTTCTTTCTGCTCATAATTGTAATGTATTGGTGACTTCAGATAATTCATCAGTTCAATCGGTGACCGTAAATTTCCAAAACTATCAAAATATTCTTTTTAGTTTTTATTAATACTTTCATGGTCTTAGCAAGATTTGCTAATACAATCATATGATTATTTGACATGATTTTAAACGAGCGATCGAAAAGTCTGTTATCTATCAGCTGTGTATCTGATAAGAGTCTGCTAAATCTGTTACCTATCAGTTGTGTATCTGATAAGAATCCGGTCTGATACCAATTTTACTTATTTTGAACTGTTATATATTAAACATGTCTCGTGGTTTCCTAACAAGGTCACTGTAACCTTTAATAATGTTACCGGTAATTTCCTTGTACATATTTGTTGTGAAGATCTCTTCTAATTATGAATCGATTTCGTTTTTGCAGATGGTAGGTTTTTATGTGTATATTAATCCGTAAGTTGATTAAGTATATACACACCGACACACATATATACAGCAAAACAATTTCGTTGCCTACATTTAGGTGCATCCGTTCTTTCGGTTTGTGTTCTGACCGATCTATATCATTTAGGTGCATGCGTATGACACCGCAAAACAACAAAAAAATTTCGTTGCCTACATTTAGGCGCATCCGTTCAAAACCGCAAATGTGTGCATGTGTGTGTGTGTGTACGTTTAAACTTTGTAAACCCAGCAAATCGAGCGACTGATACTGATCAGATCAGATCAGTCGCTCGATTTGCTGGGTTTACAAAGTTCAAACGCACACACACACACATATATACACACATGCACACATTTGCGGTTTTGAACGGATGCGCCTAAATGTAGGCAACGAAATTGTTTTGTTGTTTTGCGGTGTCATACGCATGCACCTATATGATATAGATCGGCCAGAACACAAACCGAAAGAACGGATGAACCTAAATGTGGGCAACGAAATTGTTTTGCTGTATATACATATGTGTGTCGGTGTGTACATACTTAATCAACTTACGGATTAATATACACATAAAAACCTACCATCTGCAAAAACGAAATCGATTCATAATTAGAAGAGATCTTCACAACAAATATGTACAAGGAAATTACCGGTAACATTATTAAAGGTTACAGTGACCTTTTTAGGAAACCCCGAGACATGTTTAATATATAACAGTTCAAAATAAGTAAAATTGGTATCAGACCGGATTCTTATCAGATACACAACTGATAGGTAACAGATTTAGCAGACTCTTATCAGATACACAGCTGATAGATAACAGACTTTTCGATCGTTCGTTTAAAATCATGTCAAATAATCATATGATTGTATTAGCAAATCTTGTTAAGACCATGAAAGTATTAAGAAAAACTAAAAAGAATATTTTGATAGTTTTGGAAATTTGCAGCCACCGATTGAACTGATGAATTATCTGAAGTCACCAATACATTACAATTATGAGCAGAAAGAAAAATACAACACAGTAATATGTGATCATTATGTTTAAAATTTTTATTTAATAAAAATAAATTATATAAAATATAAATTGTTTATTAATTTTATCTTAAATGTATTACAGTAAAGTACTAATATAAGGTTTCGAAATGACCATAAGCATAAGTATCAATATGATTTTCTCGTACAATTCGCTTATCATCCATATTGTTTAGAACTACTTTATAAATATTTTGTGTAAGTGTTCATAATTTTGTAGGCTTCCTCATCCAAACGCTCTAGGTGTGAGCAATTGTAAGAGTCTGGGCCATCTGTGCTATTACAATTCGACTAAACACAGTTTTCATAGTGTTCGCCGAAATGATTTTTTATTTTACTTAATTTATCTCTATAATCAATTTTTTAATGAATTTCGAAAAGTCTTTTCCTCTGCTCTTCAGGTAAAATATGTTTAAATTGTTTCAGAAAATAAAATATGTCTACTGCTGCTGACGACGACGACGACGATGGCATGTTTGTGATTACTGAACCTTCATATGCAATGTTTGATAATAACGGTCAACATGAATAATTGTTGCATTTATATCATACGAAGTGTGCTCATATAATGCTTCTCGTTTATGTAATGTCTCCGTATTGTCTTCCGGAAATTCAAAGCAATAGATATTTAAAGTACGCTGTATATAATTGCTGTAATAAGAGCATTTAAATCGTATTTCACAATTATCGTAAACTAAATTGAAATGTCTATAAAAAACCTCTGGGCTTTCAAGAATGCCTGGTATTCTCTTTTCCTTTTCAACTAGTAATTCTTTAAAATTGTCAATAGCCTCTAGAATGGTGTATTCACTTTTTTTCACACCATGTGACTCACTCCTTTGATCGCGGATAGTTGGTTTAAAAGATCCCCCAGGGCTCTGCGTTGTTGTGGTTGTTGATGTTGTTTTTAATATTGATGGGTTGAGCTCAGGAAAACTCTGATCTAACAATTGAATTGTTACATTTATTTTTAAACGTAATGAAGTGTTTGGAATATTGTATTCAAATCTAGTCTCTTTACTATTTTCAAAATTTCTAAAGCTGTTTATATTTTGTTCTTCGTTCATAAACTTGTTCCATAACTTAAGTGGAATAGGCAAATAAGTAAAATTTTTATTAAATTTGTTAATTTCATATCGGTTTTTTGTTTTTTATTTTTATCTATACATGTGTGAGTCACATTATATAATGATCATATTATATGTTTGTCTATATTTTTTCACATCAATTATTTCTATATGTGGTCTTTTAAATGAAGTATCCTGGGCTAGAATCTTTTTAATATCACCATTACTAAGAATTCGTTCAGTTTCCATTTCACGATATTCAAAGCACTTGATGCTCAACATTTTTTCCATGTATCTACTATCATAAGTACAACGGATTGGTAATCAAAATTATCATATTCCAATTTAAAATGTCAATAAAATTCTTGTTTTACATCAATGATTCCTCCAATATCAAATTCCTTTTCAATGAGCTCTCTACGAAATGCCTCTATAGCTTCATCTATAGTAAAAGTTCTCATAGGCTTCCCTTCCGTTGAAAAATCACCTTTAGACGATGGTGTGATTGTTGTGGATGGTGAAAATAATGGAATCGTTGACAACACTTCAATTTCTTCTTCGTCATTCGTTAAAAGAGGCTCACTTTGTTTTAGTAATAATAATGAAATATTGATTGATAAATATCATTACTATTGGGTAATTTTAAATTAAATTGAATACTTTTCAAGTTTTGGTTTATCGCAAGCGCATTACTATCTAGGTTTTCCCAAAATGGTGCTCCGTAGGTGGTTTTGAAAAAAAATAAATAAAAAAAAATAAATGTAAGGCGCGATAACCTCCGAAGAGATCTAAGGCCGAGCTTTTCTTCCAATTTGCGTCGTGCTCCTCTTGATTTTCCCTACAAATTGGCCGGACGGGACCTACATGTTTTATGCCGACTCCGAACGGCATCTGCAAGGCAGATGAGTTTTGACTGAGAGCTTTTCATGGCAGAAATACACCCGGAGCGCTTGCCAAACACTGCCGAGGGGTGACCCCGCTTAAAAAAATGTTCTTCTTATTGAAAAACCTTATTTCTAAAATTTTGATGTTGCTTTGCCCGGGGTGCGAACCCAGGGCATACGGTGTGGCAGGCGGAGCACGCTACCATCACACCACGGTGGCCGCCAAACAAATAATAATAATAATGAGATATAAAATTCAAAGTTCATTGTGATATATCTCTTTGTTTACGTCAATTTAAAATTAGGTAGATATTAGCAAACAATGTATTTATATACTTACTTTTCTTCTTCTTCTTATCCTCACCCTTTTAAAATAAAAAAAATTAATTTAAGATTTCTAATTCTATTTTATTTCATTATAAATTTAAATTACTAGCCGATATGTATTTGAACAAAATATATGCTGATTTTAACGCACAACGAATTTGTCGTTGGTTGATTTTCACATTACACTCAGTACGAAAATTATATTGACAACGCACATCATCTGGGTGTAAACCATATAATCTAAAGAGATTCATTCCATCACGTCCTGCACTCTCCTCTTCAATGTTAAACACCGGCTTTTGGAGGAACTCTGCTATCCATACACTTTTTTCTT
This sequence comes from Eurosta solidaginis, assembly GCF_040869045.1. NCBI lineage: Eukaryota > Metazoa > Arthropoda > Insecta > Diptera > Tephritidae > Eurosta > Eurosta solidaginis. The sequence goes on along the minus strand of NC_090323.1, from coordinate 125,589,745 downwards.
GCCCCTTAACATAAACTTTTATGTTCTTCAATGTTGACATCAAATAGTTTTTTACAGATTGAAAATTATCGTTTCCATAGGACCATAATAAATTATGGTGGTGTAACTTTAACCAATTAGCTGGTCGTTGATTATCCTTACTCAGATCCGAAAATTCAAATGGAGCTTTTATGTGAAAACAATGGAATTCTTCATTGTTTAGGAACACAGCTATTTCCTTTACAATAAATCTATTATCGTATGCTTTAAAGCCTTGAGCATCTACTGTCGCAAACATTATGAAAATTAATAAAGAAATATTTGTGTAATGGTAGGCTTTTTATACGTTTAGCACAGACAGGTGAAGCATAGTTGGGTACAAAAAATAATTTTCATCATTCCTCCACACTTATATACTTTAGAAATATGGACCCTTTAAAAATTTGGAGTCCCCCATTTAAAATCTGAGCTCCATACTCTCCTGCACTGATGAACTTCTATCCTCTTTTTTTCTTGCAGTCAGAACACAAAACAAACAATTCGAAGCTTTTTCTTATAGATCAGCTAGAACGTATGCGCCTAAATGCAGGTACACAAACTTACAAACTAATAAGACGATAAACAAAATGCTTAGTCTTCATATTTATTTGCGGTTTTATGAAATTCTCACATGCATATATATACATATGCACATGCACATGAACATATATATATGTTTCAATGTTAAACAGTTAAGGTTTCTTATCAGCATGTTTTGATTTTTTCTCTTCTACAAACATTCCCAAGCGTAGGTATTAGTTCCATTATTTTTTACAAATCTCTTATCATCTAAGGGGTTGGGGTTGGGGGTTGGGTGGTACTACAGGTGTCCAACTGCTACTTTTGTAGACGAGAAAAAAATAGGGGGGATTTTGGAGCAATCGCTCGATTAGAAATCTATGGGACTCTTTAAAACGGATCGGGTGAAGTCTAGGACTCATAAGAAATAAGAGGGGACATTTAAAAATTTGCGGTCCTTTAAAAATGTAGGGCCCCCATTTAACGATTCTCTCCTGAACGGCAAAGCTCTGCTAAAACTAAAAGCTCTAAGCTTTCTGTTATACATCGGCCAGAACAGAAACAAAAAGCTCTAAGCTTAAGAACGTATGCGCCTAAAAGTAGGCAACGAAATTGTTTTGCTGTATATATGTGTGTCGGTGTGTATATACTTTTCCTTGCACCATTTACATACTACTTTTCGATAAAAGAATACCTGGCCGATGAATCAAATGATTTTATTGACAATGCCACAAGCATGAAGACATCTTGTTTTTAATTTGGTGAGATTGTCAATCAAAAGAGAATTTTTGAAATCAATTAGTAAACCAAAACAATTGAGAGTCTGCACCAATGATGTTGTGATTGGTTTGTGCGATGACAAATTTCCACTGGAAACACCGTCCCAAACCCAAGTCAATTGATAAATGAGCGGTTCCAAAAGTAGAAATAGCTGTGTTATCCGCTACGTAAAGTTGAGATGAGGATGTTTTTGAATGTGAGATCTGAAACGAAGATCCACTGACTACGGAAACGTCTGCTCCAGTATCAATTAAAAACTTTCGTTCCGAGGATCGATCTTTAACGAAGAGGCGAATAGATGAAGTGAGATGATTATTGTTGCTGACTAAATGTTGTGTTTTTTCATCTTTGGCGATGTTTGAAGCATACATCGCCAACCTGAGCTGAAAGAGCACGGTGCTTTGCATTGTGTTGCACTTTCCCCGAATTTGTTGTGATACCAGCAAACTTTAGATTCAGCTCCCTGAGAAAATTATTTTGATTGTCTTCGAGTGCTAGGCTGAGCTTCACCGCTGTTGAACATCTTTTGCAAACGAGTTAACGAACTTTCAATTTTTGCCATGCGTTCGGATAAGGATTTGCTGTTGTCTCCAATGGCACTAATGTTCGAAGAGGAAGATTGAAAATCGATTTCAGCTATTTCATTCTTCTTAATGTTGTCATTAACCTTCAAGCGGGCGCGCCATCTTTTGTAACAAAAGCGGTCGCGCGTAGTCTTTTCGACGCCTCAATTGAAATGCGAGATTTAAAGTGGTTTAAGTTGTGGAATTCATTTTTTTTCTTAGTTTTAGTTATTACGTAATCATAAAACAATATTTTACAAGAAAAGTATCTTTTTTGTCATTTTAAATGAGAAAAAACATAAAAAGTAGTATAATTCATTGAATGTAAATTAAATTCATTAATCTTAACAAAAAACCAAACATATTTTTTCAAAATTTGAGGAAATCATAAAAATTCATATAATACATTGAATAGAATGTAAATACATTAATTTCTTATAGAAAGTTAGAATAGTTCAATAGTCAGATTCATCAGATTCATCGGTCACAAAACACTCATTGCAAATAAATACCGTATGGTCTCGACAACCATTTCTTTCGCAGATTTTGCATAGGGTTTTTGTATGCCTTCTTTTTTTGCTGGACATATTTTGCAGCTTCCACTACTGGCTTTGGATGTACTTGCCTCGCTATTGGGCTCATCATCTAATTTCAAAAAACCTCTTATATTTCTTTTCAAATTCCTTGGTAAGTTTTTATGAGCTCTTCTTTTCATACGTTCTTTCGTCATTTCTATTCCCAATTCGCGTAGAAATTTGTCTTTTTTCAATAACTACACCATTTTCTCTCAAAATTACCATTGAGTTTATTCCAGCAATATCTAGCAAGCGAAAAAAGAGTGTCAATGGCCACCTATTGCACTTCCTTGATACGGAATACAATTTTATCTTTTTATCTACTTCATCAACTCCACCTTTTGTTTTGTTGTAAAAAGTTATAATAGCTGGTTTTAGCTTCTCGTTAGAGCTGGTGTCAATTTCAGCTGTACGATGAAGTGATGAAATCAGAACAACAGATCGGTTCTTTTTAGGTACCAGGGTAGAAATATTTGAAAATCCAAATTGACTAAAATACACTGGCTTTCCCTTCGCAATGTTCTTTTTTATTTTTAACCAAAGTGCCAACAACATTCATTTGTGGCTAAATCGTTTACCAAAGGAATGCTGGTGCACCAGTTATCAATGGTCAAATTTCGTCCGGTTCCAGAAATTGATGAAATTAACCTTTTTACAACATCACTTCCTGAATAACTGATTTGAAACGGTCCTTCCAGTTGTCTCCCAGCATAAAGCTCAATATTCAACGTGTAAAAGTTTTTTGAATCCACTAGTGCATAAATTTTTAGCCCATATTTGTCAGGTTTTGATTTGTTGTATTGTCTAAAAGGACATTTTCCGCGGAATCCGCACATCATTTCATCTATTACAACATTCTCACTAACAGAATAAGGAGAAAGGCAGTTTTCTGTGAAAATATTTAGCACTTCTCGTATGGGTGCAGCTTTGTCTTGGGCTCGGCGAAAACTTCTTGTGGATGAATCATAAAACCGGAGATAGTTTAGAAGAAATTTAACCCTTTTCAGAGGCATAGTATTTGGAAATACGGCAATACCAGTAGCATCAGCATACACATTCTCCCAAATTTCCATGAGACATTCGTAAGGTTCCAGCAATATATAATAATCCGAACAGTGCCCGAGTCTCAACAGATTCGGTAGTTTTGCAATCTCGAGTTCTGGAGTATGCGCTTTCTTTTTTCTATATAAATTCGTTAGTATATTTTACTACTGTCGTTATAATTTTATCGCATATGAACAAATCCCATGCTTTTATAGATGTTGTTACGCCAATGCCTTTTCCAAGAACACCAGCCTCTTGAGTCATAATATTATGGAGTGGATACCTGACTCTATCACTATTTGATTTTTTTCATTTTGTAACATTATCACGTGCCGTGAAGTATGCAGCTCTATCAGCCAAAGGAATTTTTTCCTCTTCCGAGTTACTTTCTTCCTTTGAGTGTTCCATTTCTTCATCAGATTCCACATCTGGACTGCATTCAGATATTTCTGAAGTAAATGCTTGCTATAAACAGTCGACAAGCGTAAAAAAGAGACGGAAATAGTGCATTCGATTGGAAATGAACTAACCTCAAGTACTAGGGCTGCTAAATATCTGGGATTATATACAACAAAATTATAATACTTTATTCACCATGGGCGGTCGAAAAGACTACGCGCGACTTCTTGAAGGTTAATTTCGTCAGCTACAAGAGCAAGATCTTCATGGACATCATTGGACTGCTCTTAGCAACGCCAGCGATGAACGCACGCCCAGCAGTTGGCAGACGCTGCAACCAAAAATCTTTGATTAATTGTTGGTGTCTTATTACGTTTGTACGTTGCAGCTGGGTTAGCATGTGACTGGGTTTGTTATCTCCGAGCTGAATGCCTGATACCAATTGCTCCAAATGTGTGACGGACGATGAAGAAAACTTGGCTAAAATTTTATCTTTAAGCGTCCCAAATTTTTCGTTTGTAGGAGGATTTGTAATCACATCATATGCTGGATCATATATATAACATCTTGTTGTGATGATGGCAAAGAATTGATTCCTTGAAGCATAAAATGATTCTAAGCGACAAAACCATGATTCCGCGTTATTGAGTTCATAGCCTTGTAATTTTGGAACGCGAACGCGAGTTGCGAATCCGCTTGCTTGATGTGAATCTCCATTCACAACGTTGCTGTAATCAGAAAATTCCTCTTCTGGATCTGCATTCTGATCTCTTGGAGCATTCAGCGCTCGTGCAACGCTGCGAGTCATTGGAGGAGATGTGAACATCACGTTGAACAAAGGAAAACAGAGATTAATTAATTAAAAGTTGATGACAATACTCTTAAGGATCTTTGAATTGCCAAGGAAAGTTGTGTAGCTGGATAAAGCGTTCGGGGTCACCAATTATAGGATACGTATCCAATATTAATTATTGTAAGTATTCTGCAATTTAAAATCCAACTAATTTTATTTTTTCAATTTCAAATTACAAGCAAAAAGTAATTTGATCAAATTATAAAATTATTAAAAGAGAATAACAAATTAAAAACCACCAGGTATCGCTACAGGTAATTCAAATTTATTTTCTTTAATTCCGAGCACTATTCACTGTACTTTTCTTATATATGACCAGTAGTCTTCACATTTAAAGATCATTAACAAAGTTTTTGAATTTTTTTATACACTATATATTAAATTATCTTGATAAATTTTTTTTGGACGCTACTGTATAGAATTTTTGCTGAGCGTGCATACCTTTTGTACATATATAAATCCAAACAGCTGAGTATTCTTTATTTTTTGTACCTATATATGTGCGAGATGTCGCCGTCTTTGTATACGAGTATATAGGACAACCAAAAGTAGGGCACGGATCACATATTTGTAATAAGCAATGTTGAGGTAGATCAAAGATTGGGCTACCATCAAAAATATCATGTTAGTAATTATGTAACTATATCTAATTGAATTTTAGAAAAACACCGTAAATTAAGTAAATAAGACTCATTGTTAGGTCGATGTTTGTTTCTTCTTTTTGAAAGATCCATTCGTATAAAGACATTGTTATTATAAATCTTCTAAAAAATTATCTTTAAAATTTGTGTAACGTCTCGTTTGTATTCATTCGATTCGATTATATTAAGAACTCATTATGTAATAATAATGTAAAGTTTGAAAAAAAAAAACAAAAATGAAATGTTATTGAATTTAAAATTTAAAGACTACAAAAATGTTGTGCTAATTTCGTAACAATTGTTTCCCGGGTAGGAATGTGAAGAGGTAAGAATGACAAGGGGGCCTTATAAACATTTTTTTTTTGCGCGATAAAGGCCATTTTAGGGTGTGCATGAAAGCGCGAGCGCGAGTCCATCTTCGCTGCTCTTAATGTGTAAACCGTCTTAGATTCCGTGCTTTTCGTTTTCTTTAGTTTAAGTCCTACCCACTCACTCGATCCAAAACTTTTTTTTTATTCTCCTTATCTAATTAACCACGGATTTAAATTTTTTTTGTGATACCTAAAAGAAAGTAGGGGCTCTGTAATAATAATAATGTAATGACACCGATCTTGGAGAAGAGGTCGGGAACCCCCAACCACTGCTCGCTAGCTGCAAAGACGGGCCCCGATAGACCTCGCTCTCGACGATTAACATATGTGAGATTTTCGGTATGAATGCTTCTCGGTTACATCCGGTTCCTTTTATTCTTTAGGAAGAGCCTAACGTCCTTGATTAAGGTGGAGTTTTGGGTGATATGGTAGTGAGTCCCCTTAAACCGACCCCCATAGAATCTTGGAGCGTATTTTAAGACCTTTAGTTCTTTCGATTTAACTGCGACCAAATGTTGCCACGCGCGGCTCAAACCCGGGGTCAATGTGTAGCAACATGTGCATTAAACAAAGAATACAAAACAACAACACGAAATACCTTACAAGGGGCCGGTAGTCGCCATATTTTACCGCCGATTACAAGTAGTGTTGCTCCGCGGAAAATCTAAACCCAGAAATCAGTACTTATTTGAAAAGCTAATTTTTTTTAGTTAGCATTATGCCCTTTCCTTATTGATCCTGATACATCTCTCCTTGTCACCCCTTCACTCACTCTCAATATCCCTTTCTACGTATGCTCTCACCTTTCCGTTTTTCTCTACCTCACCGGAACCCTTTTCCCTTCTTCTACAATGCAAAAAGAAAATCGGTCGATCAGTTTGCGCTTAATGCTAAGACCAAGGAAAATAAGGAATAATTTTGATATATGTGGATTACCTCGTCTATCGCATCCCTCAAATGCGAGTGAGCTTTTGCTAGTTTTCTCTGAATTGTGGTTTTATATTACAGTCGCATCCCTTCAAGCCATGTTGTTGTTGTAGCAGTGCTTCGCCCCATACAGTAGGTGCGACGAATCACAAATTGTCATTAATGTCCTCTAAAGGGAGTCCAAGGAGACTTTCTATTTCAAAAAGGGTGGTCCATAATGAGAGGGGTGTTAGAGGCATTGGTTCCACAATACAGTTGAAGAGATGGTTGGTGTCATGTGGGGACACACTGCAAGCAGGACATACATTTTGTATGTCGGGGTTGATTCTGGATATGTAAGAGTTTAACCTGATACAGTATCCACATCGAAGTTGAGCTAGAGTGACGCGCGTTTACCTAGGGATAGTGCGTTCCTCCTCTGCTAGTTTTGGGTATTGTTCTTCAAGTACTGGATTCCCCTGGCATAGAGATCCGACGCCTGTTTGTGCTCTTTAGCTTCATACGGCTGTGACCTCAGGTGCCGTATTTCCTCATAATGCTTAAAGAGATGACTCCTTAAGCCCCTGGGCGGTGTAGCCTCATCAATGAGATGTCTGTTGGGATGCCCAGGCTTGTGGGTATTCAACATAAACTGTTAGGTTACCATTTCATTTCTCTCCCTAATGGGGAGTATTCTCGCCTCATTATGTAGATGGTGTTCTGGGGACATAAGAAGACAGCCCGTAGCGGTTATGAGGGCGGTATTTTGGCAGGCCTCTATTTTCTTCCAGTGCGTAGCATTTAGGCTTGGCGACCATATCGGCGACGCGTAGCACGCAATCGGCTGGCCAATTGCTTTGTAAGTGGAAATGAGCGTTTTTTTATTTTTAACCCAAGTCTATCTACAGTCAGTACACGTTCTTTGCCATCGACATTCCCTCTGACGGTGAGACTGCTTGATTTCCTTCCAATTTGCGACACAGATATCACAGGACATTCAATAGCTGGGGCAAGTTTTCGAATTTTACATCTGACTCGCTCTTGCTTATCTCCTCCTGCTTTGCGTTTACGGCCACCCAAGTTGGAACTACCAGGACCGGTGCTGCAATGAGGAGCAGTGTGACCTGGGTTACCGCACTTGAAACATTTGATTGCACCATTATTCTTCTGTTGCGTTCTTTTTAAAGCTTCTAAAATTTCGTCTACCCACTCTGGCCTTTCTACTTCCACACGGCATGCTTTAAAAACTGGCTTACACAGAAGCGACGCTGTTTCCTGAATCAGAGCTTATGCTACCATTTCTGCGAATGTTGGCTTTGGGTTTGCATATGTAGCTCGCTTTGTTTCGACGTCCCGTATGCCATTTATAAAGCTCTGAATCATTACCCTTTCAGTGTATTCCACGGGTGCGTCCGCATTTGCCAAATGAGCCAACCTTTCAACATCCGAAGCAAACTCCTGCAATGTCTCACTCGCTTTTTGGTAACGGTTTTGTAACTCAATTTGGTATATCTGTTTTATATGCTCGCTTCCATAACGTCTCTCGACAGCGGCCATCAATGCTTCATAGTTGTTCCGCTCTTCTTCGGGAATCGTCTGTAGGATTTCGGCTGCTGGCATCTTCAATGCTACGAATAGAGCTGCAACTTTATCTTCAGCATTCCAGTTGTTCATTGCTGCGGTCTTCTCAAACTGTAGCTTAAAGACCTGGAAAGGAACAGAACCGTCAAAGCATGGTGTTTTTACCTTTGGGTTGTTCGCTGAAGCAGCCGGGCGATTAAGTTGCAATTCCTGTATACGTCCTCTCAAAACATCCACCTCTGCCTCGAATTTTTCCTCAATCTCCATTATTTTTTCGTCCATGCGCGCTTCGAGTTTTGATGATATACGCGCCTCATGTATATGACAATGAATTTATATCAGTGCATATAGCATGTAAAACATATAAACCTGAATTATATAAATTGAATTTACAGACATAAAATAATCATTTTCTGAAACACCCTAATATACACTTATATATTTATTATTTCGCAAAAACATAACTTTCTCTGCCTGCATATGGCGAATATTTTGGTTGGATATTATATTTTGCATAGAGATCGAACGGAAAAAACTTTGGCTTTGCATTGAGATCAACGAACCTGCTGGAATTCTAAGCAACGATGGGAATACAGCAACGCAATAAGCTACACACATAAGCTCCAATTGCAAGAGCACCAAAAACGTACAAACATACGTATACAAAGAAATTGCAACCAAGCACAACAGGCATTGAAGCGAGCCGTCAAGTCGGACATCGCACAAAAAGGAAACAAAAAAAACACGCAATGTACTAGAAAGACGCCACTTCTGCATACCAACAACACAGCATGGGTACTAGGCATCCATAAACATTACACTTGCATGTTACTTACGAAGGACAACCAACTCGTTGACAACAACAAGGCACAATAAGCAGGCAGCAGAGGGAAATTGAAAGTAACTACGCTAACTAACTGGAGATGCGTAAAAATGAACTCGCACGATAGGAAGCAGTCCATGGGGAATTACTACATACGTAGTTTAGAAATAAATACTTATATGCAAGTAAATAATTGAATATATGGGTAGAATAATACCGTTAAACGTAGGATACCTTATGTAAATACATATAATAAGTAAGATTTATTGCTGCAGGATAACTGTCCACCTGCATGTGGACAAGTATAAAAGGCCTTGTTTAGAGGTGAATAGGACTCCTGGGATTTTTCCATCTCACGTTTTCTTTATTTTAGTAACTTTGGGGGTTTTTCCAGCCCCATCGTTAGAGGGATTGTGGTGGTTTTTTCCACCTCCGCAACCTTCAGGAAGAGCAGGTTACTTTAAATTTTATACTCGGTGGGGGTTTTACCAGCTCCACCGACTGGGAAGAAGTGGTGGTTCTACACCTCCGCTTTCTTTACGAATAGGTTGAGATTTTAGTTTAAGCGTGGTCCCAGTGTGGGTTTTCCCAACCCCATCGGCGTAGAACCGACGGGGGTTTCCCACCTCCGTCGCCGTAACTTTAAGGGTAGTTTTGCAATTGATTTTAATAAAGAGTTTATAACGTTTAAACAACAAACAGGATCTTTCTCTTTAAAAGAAGACGATAGGTATTCTTCTTTTTTCCCATAGGGATCCTGGACGGACTGAGCATACCCCGGCGTAAGGAAAAGTTCGTCACATATGTATGTAAGTGATTTATTTTGCTGCTGTCCTCATAAGAGTATTCACATCGGATCTGGTACGTACTAATTGCGGCTTTTCGTTGGGTTCAAGTCTGAAGAAAACTTTTCCTCTTATAGAGAAAGCCGACGTTAAGAGTTTTTTTCTCCGGAGCTAAGAGGCATACGACAAGACTTCGCGTGTCATCTTGGGCAAACTCTCGTGCACATATACACTACCACAGCCTGGCTGATCGATGTCAGAGAGTATGAGGGATCGTTTACGTGATTTGCAGAGTGCGGAAATTATTTTAAGAGCTGATTCCGCTCATGCGAAGAGGAAAGTTCATAATGGGAGCATGGTTTTTGTTTTGCGCATTTTCTCTCGAGCTACGTACTCTGAACGCATTGCGCAGCGGGAGTGCTTTGTCAGGCAGCTTTCGTTCGATGTTAGGGGGATACCGTTTAAGACTATGTCCGTGGCGACTGCGCTGCTTTGTAGCTCTGCGATTTGTGCTCGCATACCTACTAGTTCTTTGCGTAGAGTATTAACCTCGGTGCAAGAGTTTTCAACCGCAGTTACTCTTGACTCTATCGCAGTTACGGAAATATAAGACACGAGTCAGACCCGTGCGCAACTTGCGCAACCAATATAAAAGTATCTTATAAAATATCAACAAGAGTCAGCTGTTCTATCAATCAATTAAAACTTACAGCTTGCGCTGCCATCTAGAGTATGGGAGCAACTGCCGGCAATGCAGTGCAAGTATCATAATAGTGCCATAGTACATATAGATTTCATTGTGCGCTCACAATTGGTTATTTTTAATAAATTATTTTAATAAAATATAGCTAAACAAAAGCACTACAATCAAAATTGGCTAAAGCTCGCTAATAGCCCGAATCTCCATCTTTACAACCAAAACTTTATTTATAGATTTGGATTCCAAATAAGAGCGAAAAAGGGACCCGAACATAAAAACAGCAATTAGAAATAATATATACTGTAACGAATTTAGAGCAATTCCGCTTATTTGCAACCTTCTACTAACGTTCGAATCACTAAACTGTAACAATAAATAACTCCACTATTCAATAATGCAAAATGGCATTTATTCAAGTACTTCACAATACTGCTACTTCTCGACAGATAGCGTGCTTAAATCAAACTCATTGCTGATTGATCAGATTGCGCTCCTTTATACTCTTAGATTTCCTCGTTCCATATTTCTAGGCGCTTCTATTTCTAGAATTTACTTCTCGTTTACAAGCTACAGATGTACGATTTTATAGCTTCTCTCGTAACCCATGCGCGTGTATATGTGAGTGATACTTGCACAAATGATTGCATACTTTTGGGAGTATCTCAGATATACGCATGTGTTTGTGCGTTACTCTCCGCTGCTTGTATGGACATATGGGTAGACATAATGATTGATTTGTTGATGTACATACAAGTCACTGCTTAGTATCGGCTTAGAGATGATAGTATCCCTTAGTGTTGCTAATATTCGTCACACTGCCCTCCACCTAAGTCTGATCGTCCCGATCAGACAAATTTCCTGATCTAAACGCCGCTAGCATCTCCAAATGAACCACCTTCTATTCCATAGTTTCCCAATGGTTTGTATGCAGTAGATGGTTTCAGTGATCTTCTTCACAACTTTGTACGGGCCTTCCCAACTGTACCGAAATTTGGATGGGACACCTTTCCGCCGGTGAGGGTTGTATAACAGTACCAAATCTCCCTCCAAGAGACCTTCCGAATTATTGTTCTCATCGTACCTGCGTTTCATCTTACTACTCATTATCCTGGATCGTTCCCTCGCACTCTGTTGTTTGGCCAATGAACTACTTTGTCGTCCAAGTTGTAAATAGGGTTCCCGATTATTTATTCGGTGACAATGTCAGGTTTCGCGAGGAAAAGAAACTGGAGAGATCTGGGAGATATCTGTTTATTTTGTTACAAAGCTAATCGATCTGTGCACATGGGCCTGTGGCCATTATTGTGCAGTCATCGGCGTAGGAAACGATAGAGACTTCTTCTGGTGGTGAAGGTAGCTTTGGTATGTAGAAGTTAAACAAAAGTGGGGATAGGCCATCACCCTGTGGCACCCCTTGTTAAATTCTTCTTGGTTTGGATATTATGTTCCTGAGTTGCACCGATGCTTGCCGACCAGACAGATAACTTGTGGTCCTTCTTTTAAGACTTGGGGGAAGGGGAAACCCTTTCAGATCTTGCAGTAACGTGCCTTGGTTGACCGTATCAAAAGCTTTTGATAGGCTTAACGCAACGAGTTCTATCCTAGGGGGGGTTTGATTTAATCCGCAATTTATCTGTGTACTCATGCTATTTAGTGCGGTGGTTGTCTGTGTATTTTCGGAAGCCATGCTGATGATTGGCTAGTTGGAAATTTGCATTAAAGTAGGGAAACAGAATGGCTCCAAGTGTATTGGCTACTGGACGATAAGAATCTCCTATGTTAGCTGGTTTCCCAGGCTTTAGTAGCGGGACTACCTTGGCCATTTTCCATTTTTCGGGGAAAGGGACAAGTTGGAGACTTTTAAGCATTGGCATGGCTATGCCGTCTGAGCCCACTGATTTAGATGGTTTAGCATGAACGATGGCATCCTCAACCTCCCTGACGGTGATGGCAATTGGGGACGCGCTGTATTTATGTTTGTGCGCGCGTCTGATGGCGACCGTGTAACTTTGTTAACCGTAGAATGCATGAAGTAAGGTGGAGAGCAGCTTCGACGTCGCCATCTAAACATCCCTTCGTGAATGGCAATGAAACATTTCCCAACTTGAGAATGAGAAAGGGACACTTTTGCGGGATGAAATACAATATACATAAATACTTGGTGTGATTTAGCTCCAATGAGTTTAATGCCAAGTTTCTATTGCAATTAGCGTAGTGCTCCTTATTTAATTGCTGAAAAACTGAAAGCTGGCAGAAGTGCACGCGAAATGTTTGCAAACCTCTGCCGAGAGGCGACCCTACTTAAGAAAACTTGTTTCTAGTTGAACATTTTTTTCTAAATGTTGTTTTTGCTTTGCCCGTGAGCCCAGGATCTTCGGTGTGGCACGTCACATTGAAGATACACCTGAAATGAATAATGCGTTATTACAACGAAAGTAATAGACGCTACCATCAAGGACATGGTAAAGGGCTGCCCTCAGAATCACTTATGTCCCCAGCACACCACCTACACAGTGAGGTGAGAGGACTCCTTCAGGCTGAGCTCAGGGGGTCACTGCCGGTAAACAGTGAACGGCCTATTAATTTAGGTTAGCTGCGAATATTAAAATAAGCAGCCCCTGACTAAGAGCGGCTGGGGAGGAGGGTTTGGCTTAAAATGCCTCATGCACCCTGTGAACCCCCAGAGACGGGCGAGTAGATGCCGCCCGTAATTTAAGCATCCACAACCCACATCGAGGTTGCACCGAGGGAATACCTACCCAAGATACGGAGGCAACTACGCGGCGAGAGATACACATTCAGGAAGGAAAAAATCTCAATTCTTAATTATTAGGAAAGTTTATATTTGATAGTATATTAAGATTGAGCCCAGCAAGGTCTTAATTAAGGTATACTAGAATAAAGATTTGGAAATTTTTGTTAAGGGCTGGCGAGTGTGACACTCGCAAATCTTAGTACACGGCTTGACACCCCGTCAAAACGACTTTCCGGCTAATATGACATTCGTCTCCGTCCCGTTAAAACCTTGGCAGACCTTGGGGCACGTTCGAAGTCCGATTAACGCTGATATAGCTCTGAACGCAGTTTTCATAAGGGACTGCGCAAACCTTCACGTGGCCTCCCTGCCTTCGCATAGATAACCACGGGATTATTCAAGGTGACTGTACATTCCGACTAAGATAGCGCCCCAAGTGGGGAGCCAATCACATAAACGAGTAAACCAAACAAAAATAAAAATCAATGTAGGAGAGGTACGCTCAACCCATTTATGAGACGAAAGCTACTTCGTTCCCCAGAAGAACCTGGTCTATCGGCCGTAGGTCAAAATATTTTGTCACACACGGGGACAAAACCAAAAGGAGCGGAAGCCACCGGCAAGCAGGAAGCCTCTCCGGCTGTTACTCCAAAGGGAAGACAGGAGAAGGCTGAAACAGGCACTCCTTCATTAAGTGACCTCATTAAGGAGGCTACAGAAGATCTTCACAATCCTCAGGCTTCAGGAGGGATCGAAAACAAGATGACCAAGTTAATGAGATCAATTGATGATCTGTTTGAGTTTTTAAAGGGCGTAATAATATACGCGCTGAAATTAAGCGCTTGGCCTACATAATAAAGGCATTGTACGTGGAATCCGTGCTGGAGGTAAAGGACTAAAGAAAGAGAGTAGTTTCCAATGATACGTCTAAGGAAGGAAGCCCGTCACCCCCAGAAAAGAGACCGAGGAAGAATTCGAGTAGGGAAAATCAAGTAGCCAAGCCCACGATCTCAGCCAAGGACACTACGCCTAGACATGGCGAGAGTCACAAGCGAGTAAAACCGCAAGCGCCATTGAACCAGAAAAATTTCGAAAGGGAAAAAACACCACAGCTCAAAAGTCAGGAGAGTGGCAGGTAGTCAAACCCGAAAGGGCGAAATGGAAGAAAATTATTAAAGTCAGGCCGGATGCAATCATAATTTCGAAGGTTGGAGATGCTACGTATGCTGACATACTGCAAAAAGTGAGGAGTTGCGATGAACTAAAAGCCCTAGGGGGTGACGTCAAAACTATTAGAAGACGGGCAAAAGAAGATTTGTTGCTGCAGCTAAAAAGATATCAAGAGGGAAAAACAAGCACGTACCAATCAGAGATTGAAGCAGTCCTAAAGAAGTCAGCGAAGGTCACAGCAAATTCTCAAATGATCACAATACAGCTCAAAGACCTCGATGAGATTACTATGCTCAATGAGATTTGTGATGCGATCCATCAGCAATGCAGGATAGAACGTCCTGATTCAACTGCCACAAAAAGTATACGTACAGGGTACAGCGGTACAAAATCGGCACTTGGTTGCTGCTGCAGCTAAAAAGATATCAAGAGGGAAAAACAAGCACGTACCAATCAGAGATTGAAGCAGTCCTAAAGAAGTCAGCGAAGGTCACAGCAAATTCTCAAATGATCACAATACAGCTCAAAGACCTCGATGAGATTACTATGCTCAATGAGATTTGTGATGCGATCCATCAGCAATGCAGGATAGAACGTCCTGATTCAACTGCCACAAAAAGTATACGTAGAGGGTACAGCGGTACAAAATCGGCACTTGGAAGCCTACAGCGGATGATGCTAAAGTTGCGCTAAAGGTGCAAAGAATACGAGTAGGATGGGTATCTTGTCGAATAAGAGAGGTAAAAAGGAGAAATACTGTTATAATAGGTGGTGGGCCTATGTACATATAGCCCAGAAGTGCAAAGAGACTATAGATAGGTCAAAACTGTGCAGGAAATGCGGTCAGGAGGGACATAAGGCCCCAAATTGCTCCAACGTACCGAAATGTGCGTTATGTGGTGGACAACATTCGGCAGGCAGTTTTAGATACCCACAACGGGAAGGAAGCAACCAGATCGCCCTATGGGATCGTTGCAACTCAATTTAAACCACTGTGGAGCGGCCCAAAACCTCTTATCCCAAACAATGGTTGAAGGAGGATTTGACATAGCGGTACACTCTGAGCCGTACAGAAATAAGCAGGAGCAAGGCTGGGCCACGGATCGGTTGGGAAAGCCTCAATTTGAATACCAGGAAAACTTCTTCCGCAGGTAAAGATGGCACCGACAGTGGCTGAATTCACTAGGGCAAAAATCATAGGAATATACACTTTTCGTTGCTATGCACCTCCGAGCATGACTAGCACAGAGTTTGAGAACATTATTCTTGGGATGACCATAGAAACACAGGGTAAACGCCCGCTTATAATAGGTGGAGACTTCAATGCATGGTCAACTGTATGGGGTAGTAGTAGAATTAACGATAGATGTACAGTTCTTCTCCAAAGCCTTACACCCCTGAGGCTTGAACTTCTAAATGAGGCAGGGAAATACACATTCCAGACTGGCAATAGACGCTCCATTATAGATCTCACTTTGCTAGTAGCGAAATAGCGAGACGAGCAAAATGGTCCATCAGTAACGTCTACACACATAGCGACCACAAAGCTATTAGCCTAGAGCTAGTGGAAACTTCACCAAAGACAGCTTCCAACCAACTGCAGAGAAGAAGATGGAACACCTTTTTGAACCAGAAGCATTTGATGTTGTTTGGAATGATGCCATAATAGGAAGAACACATGCGGAAGATCTGTCGGTTCAAATATCTAAGTAATTAGGTATAGCGTGTGATGCTGCCATGCCCAGAAGTCGCGCAAAAGTAAATCGGACCCCGGTATATTGGTGGAACGAGGAAATAGCGGAGGAACGTAGAAAATGTCACAAGGCACGGCGAAGGGCACAGAGGACACGCTCGTCGCCACGATATAATGAGCCACACAATACCCACATAGCCCAAAGAACGGCGCTTAAAAATGCTATAAAAAAGAGCAAGAGAGCGTGTTTCAAGGAACTGATGGATAGTGCCGATCTTGATCCTTGGGGATCGGCTTACAGAACGGTGATGGCGAAAATTAAAGGACGGAAATCAGAGAAGCCTACATGCCAGATATTAGTGCGAAGAATCGTAGAAACTAATTTTCTGACACAAGATTACTGGACCTATCAAAGTGAGGACCTCTAAAGTAGGGAAATCCCAGAAATAACAGAGCAGGAGGTACTGGATACAACACAAAGAGTTGCGGATAGTAAGTCCCCAGGACCAGATGGAGTGCCGAATATAGCCCTTAAATCAGCGATGAGGTCTAGAACATCGGTATTTACGAATCTCTTCAACGTCTGTATCAAAGAAGGCGTCTTCCCCCTCTCACGGAAACGTCAAACACAGGTTCTTTTGCTGAAACCTTGTAAGATGCCCGACCAGCCATCTTCATACAGGCCACTTTGTATGTTGGAGCGTCTGAAGCAGACCCTGGAAAGCTCAGGTGGCTTATCAAATAGTCAGTTTAGATTACGAAAATCTAGATCCACGATAGATGCAATTCAAACAGTCGTCAATATAGCTCGCGGAGCCATAATCGGAGGCTAAAGTAAAAGGAAGTTATGGGCACTGATAACTTTGGATATGAGCAATGCTTTTAACACCGCGAACTGGATGCAGATAATGATAGTGCTACGAATGTGGAGAAAGTTTCTAGAGTTAGTGGAGCCCTAACGCAAATAATGCCCAACATTGGCGGCCCAGGCGAAGTTACACGTGAGCTATTATCCAACGTAACCAGGTCGATGATATTATATGCAGCACCAGTATGGCACGGATCTAAAATGGTCTACCAAAAATATATATTAGCGGCCTACCGTACTACTGCTATACGCATGTGCGTGTCGGACGGTGTCCGACGACGCGATCCATGTTTTATCCAGGAAAATCAGAGTAGATCTACTCTCAGGTGAAATGGCCAATCTCTATGGCATTGGAATCAGCCGACCATCCGAAGTTGCTAAGAGAAGCGCAAGGTCACGAACAATAGTTAGGTGGCAAGAACGGTGGGAAGAATCGAGAAAAGGGCGCTGGACCTTCATGCTAGTTCGGAATATAGCGGAATGGTAGGAGCGAAAACTCGGCGAACTAAATTACCCCCTCACACATATATTAAGCGGGCACGGTGGCTTCAAGGAATATCTACATAACCGTGGGATAGAGGAGGATCCTTTCTGTCCACACTATCCCTTCGAATTGGAAAGCGCAGAACATCTAATGTTTCACTGCCCTCGTTTTCACAGCGAAAGACTCTCTGTACACAGAGTTTTTGGAGAGGAGCCTTCCATTAGGAATTTAGTTCCCCGAATTTGCGGACAAATAGATTGTTCGACTGCTGTGAGCAACATGGCCTTTATATTTATGACGAAATTGATGCATACGAAAGGGAGCGCAGAGAAATGCGCATACGAAGTAGTGACGTTATGCCTAACGGCGGCCCCACGGTGTGCGGACACATGAACAAGATTAGCCTGGTTTCGTTGGGCCACGTGAGGGTAGTGCGCTACCCCAACGTCCAATAAAAAAAAAAAAGAGTATGACACCTGAGAACATAGCCGTATGTAGAAGAAAACACAGCAGGTTCTAAGTGATAACTGCAAAAAGGCGTCGGACCTCTATGCCAGGAACTTACCGGCGAGCCCCGATCTAAAAATAAATATTCCGAACTCCCAGAAGAGAAAAGCACTCCTCCTAGGGAGACGCGCGTCACTCTAGCTCAGCTTGGGTTAGGCTAAACTCTTACCTATCCAGAAACAACCCCGACATACATTATGTGTATCCTGCTAGCAATGTGTCTCCATATGACACCAACCATCTCTTTAAATGAAATGTGGAACCACCGCTTCTAACACCTCTCTCTGATGAGACAGCATGTTTCCTTGATGACAACTTGTGAATGGTCGCACCTATTGGACGGGACGAAGCACTGCTACTACAACAACAACATAGTAAAAAGATCTAGAGGCCAGCAGAAATTTTTACGAAAAGAACGAAAGAAGCAATCTGGCAATGTACACTTCCAAATCTGCGCACCCCAATTCTCGCCCTTCCCCTTTACCAGAAAGAAAAGAATTAACGAAATCGGCACACGCCTGATATTAAGACCAAGGAAATAAGGAATTCTTTTTTATATATGTATAATAACATCAGGCCTGAAATTTTCCGAAAAACGGTCCTGTAAGCATACGTAGATATATGTCTTGGAGGTTAATACAACATTAAATCAAGATGAGGCTATTGCGTCAGTACGATAAAAACATAGTGCAGTTGGTTGTATGTCCCTATAAAAATCAGAAATAGCTGCTGAAAAATTGTAAACAACTTTAATTTTGCTGTTTTCAGTAATTCGAAACATTATTTGGGCTGTTAAAAACTGAAAAAATTAAAATTTTAAAATAATTGATAATGAAATACTTACAGCTTTAAAGTACAATGAAATACCAACTTCATTGTTTACTTTATAGCAGAGCCGGCCAAAAGTTGCACATTGTGCAATTTGAGTTCGTATTTTCACACAGACACTAACGATGTGCGATCACGATCGTTTGCTTTCGCTTGTCACTCACTAAAATCAACAGTGAATGCAAAAGGAAAAGTCCATGCTACTTTTTGGGCACATAATAAAAACAATATACTGCAAGGTTAAAGTGACTTTTAATACGTTTTAGTTAGTATTATTAAGTTCCTTTGAACATACATATTAATATTGACAATTTAAATATTAATAATTAATAATAATTAATTAATTATTAATAAATATTGACAATTCAATATAAGTACCTTTTTGTACGTTCTACTTAGTTCTATTAATTTTTATAAATTTTTTTTTATTGAATAGCTTTATGTTTTGAAAATATATATTTCTATCTTTACATTTACTTTATTTTATAGTTCTTTCTTGATGAAAAAGTGATTTTTTAAGTAAATTTTGCATTGAAGAAACACCATAACTTCTTTTATAAAAAAGTTTTATCTGGCTAGCTCGACCTCCGCGGTCTTAGTTATATGAATATAAGTAAGTATTGTTAGGATTAGCTTGAAATCAAATAACCAGAGTCCTTTTTAATTTCGAACTTCACAGTCCATATTTTCGTTTAGCACACTGTAGGGAGTTGTCACTCAATTTTTACACACACTTATGCAATTGTTTTAGTATTTGTGTGGCCGGCTCTGCTTTATAGTTTGGCGACTTCAATTGAGGTTATTTTCCGAAAAGAGTGGAAGGCATTCGAATGGAGTGGAATGAAGAGCAGTGTTGCATTCCTTCAAAATACATACCTTCAATTTTTATGCTTCGGCTGATGACTACATATTTGTGTGTGTGAGATATCTCTTCGTCGCCTTCGACATAAGAGTGACTGCTTTATTGTTGTTGTGTATTTATTTAGTAGCAGCTTCGTGATGCTAATATTCGTCGCAATATGAATAAAAGTAGAAAAAATAACTAAATGCGTTATATGTATAAGCAACCAATTTCTCCTAATTAATGCATAAGAAGGGTGGAGCCGTGTGTAGAAGTCCACGAAAATGTGGAAAGCCTCTGATCGCCATTCACCTGGGTATGGCCTGAGCGATTATTTTCCAGTCGCTTGCGGCCAAGTATCCTCTGGGTAGCCACTGGTGAGCTAATGTGATAAGGCGACAACCTGGCTAGGCCACTCTGACATAATCGGTTTAAGGGCTTGCCAGGGGATCTTTCATCAGCAGCGTCTGTACACCATGAGGTGCGGCTGCAAGCGAGCATCTGGCTTGGATCAAGCGGGTCGCTATATAAACGTGCAAGTAATATTTTCACCCCCGCTAAGCGGGTTGTGCGCTGGGATTGGGACCCGCCACGTCAAACCACACTCCAACGAAAAGCAACAACAAACCTCGGATAAAAAGACAACCCTTTATTGATGACGACCATGGCAAACTGCTGCTACCAGAACTGCTACGGGATGTCTCCTTATGACGCCCGAGCACCACTTACAAAGTGAGTTCAAAGAGCATAACAAAATGCTGAACTGGCAGTTTTGGCTAAACTGTCACAAACCAGGACACCCCAGCAAACAACTGCTTTATATAGCCCCGACTCCACGGGGGTTAAGGGAACATTTTCATAAGCACTATTATGTGACCAGGCACCTGCTAACACAGCCGTTTGATCCAGACAAGCATAAGGAGGCCCTAAGCAAAACCCGCACAGTGTCGGTAAACGCGTTTGCAAGGACGCGCCCGGGGAACCCTGTTATCAATATACAATAAGCTACTCTTGCAGAATAAGAAAGCACATTACCAAGGGAGACTCGAGTCACCCTGGCCCAACTTCGTTCTGGATACTGTAACAGGATAAACTCTTACTTCTCCAGCATCAACCCCGACATACATAATGTATGTCCTGCATGACACTAACCATCTTTTCAATCTTAATGTAGAACCTACTCCTCTAACACCAAACTCCGTATGTTTCGTCCCTGCTGACACTGCCAGTTTCCTTGGAATATCGCTTGATGCCAATTTGTGAGTGGTCATGCCCATTGAATGGGACGAGGCACTGGTAACACAACAACAACAGGACCTGGAAGTAGCAGAAAAAGACAAGGGTATAGGCGGAGGTTTTGGAAGGACAAACAGCTCAATGGTGTTGCGAGTCTAACAAACACGCTTCGAGCAGGGGAGGTAGAAGTCGGGTTAAACACCAACGCGGAAATAACAGATCTAGTATTACTTACTAGAAAATATAAGGCGCCTAGTTGGGCTAAGCCTAATCTTGGAGGAGTAACCCTACAAGAAAAATTAAGCACAAAGTATCTAGGAGTTATATTAGATAGTAAGTGGTCGTGGACACTCCATGTGGAAGAGAGAGCGAAGAAGGTCTCCGCGGCACTGTATGCATGCAAGAGGACGCTGGGATGCAAGTGAGGCCTATCGCCCAAAATCTCTCATTGAGTATTTACGGAAATACTTTACTATGAGGTCCTTGTTTGGTGTATAGTCACACAAAAAGGTATGTACACCAAATAAATTTAGGGGGTATGCAGGTTATGAATGATTAGCATAACGGGAGCCCTAAAAATGTCACACGACAGCAGCATTGAATGCCATTCTACATATCCCGCATACAGACCTCACGGCAGCTTTAGTGCAGGCCGCATGGCAGTATAGCGCCATCTAATATTAGGAAAGCGGAATATAAGGTCCCATGCCTGAGCTTCGTAATAGATCCGGGGCCAGAATTGAGCCGGAGGGTTAGTGCCAGGGTGCAGAAATGGCACCCGAACCGAAGATTACTGCGGTGTCTTTCAGTCAGAAATCATGGCCGTGCTAAAAGCAGCAGACATTTCGGAAGAAGCGTGCTTAAGCTGCAGTCGCGTCAATATAAATATATATACATATTGATGGTCAGGTGGCGATTAACAACGATCACATCACTTCATCAAGAAGTGTCTTGGAATGCAAAGCATTTGGAAAATGACCATGCATCTATACTGGGACCATGCATCTATACTGGGTTTCCGGTCACAAAAAGATAGATGGTAACGAAAAGTACGATGAGTTGGCAGCACTCGCTGAATGGACGGCATACGTCCCAATCCGTTTGGGAAAATACAAAGGGAGACAGGAGTTGCATTTGATCGATCAAGCAGGAAAGGCGTGGACAGAAGTGTAGCATTGCCAAACTTGCAAGATTATTTTCAAGGCTCATATCTATGAAGAGAGAAGACTTAAGGTTCATGATGGGCATACTAACTGGGCACTGCCTTCTAGCGTCATATGTTTGTTAGGTGCGCTGCGGGAATAAGCTATTTAGCATGTTCCGTGTTCATGTCCTGCGCTCGTCAGGTCAAGCCTCCAGCTTTAAGAAGCTGTGGAGTTTCCAGATCTTGAGGCAGAAATTAAGCTAGGTCGCACAAAACTTCTAGTATTTGCCAAGAAGTCGGAGTTTTTCCATACCATCAGTCCTGTCACCTGGCTGGGATTCCTCGTTTGGTCGTCAAACAAATTCTGGTGTCACTATGGGAAGATTCAGTCTATTTGTCTTTATTAACCAGCCAGTTCAACCTAAAATAACCTAGTTGGGAACAATGTGCTACCCTGAAGATCCAGCCATTCAGTTCCGTTGCCTACACTTTACATTCCCTTTAGGAAAGGGCATAAACTCTCCCACAAAATGAAGTACAGACCGCAGGCGTTATCACTTATCCTGAGTATAACTTCATATTGTAACGAATTTTGGGAAATTCCTCTTATTTGAAACCTTCTGCTAACGTCCGAATCGCTAAGTCATTGAATAAATCACTCCAATATTCTGTATTGCAAAATGGGCTTTATTAGACTACTTTGGGATTAGTACAATTATACTTCACAATTATACTTCGCTGTTCAACTGATAGCGTGTTTAAATTACTGACTACTCAGCTTGCGCTGCTTTTATACTCTCTGTTGTTTCGTTCGCATATTTCTCCAAAGGTCCAGACGGTTCACCTTCTGAACTCTTGTATCTCCTACTTGGTAATTAGTTATATGCATGTATATCTGTAGTCCATGCCTCTCGCATTGCCATATGCGTGTGTATGTGTGAGTAACTACTTCGGATGATGACCACATGTGTGTTTGTGAAATATCTCTTCGTTGCCTTGTATGTATATGTGTAAATGATGACTGATGTATTCATGTCCACAATTGTGGCTTGCTTCATGTTTTTGTTGTTGCGTGATTATTTACTAACAGCTTAGTGATGCTAAAATTCGCCACAATATTTTAAATAGTTATTAATGTAGTATTTTCATAATAAATCAATGCTGCAGATAAATCGAGAAGCGCCACCTAATTTGTGGACCGAGTGTTGTCAAATGAAACTCCATTTTGTAATATAGAGGGGAATAGGAGTTTCGAAGTCAGCTGTTTTGTTAATTGAAATTTCGTTGCGCATTATTTTGTTTAAAAAATTGAAAAGTTTAATTATTGTTGTGAATATGTTTGAAATTAAGAAATAAAGTACAAACAATGGACAGTATTGCATTTCATATGGTATCGACCGAAATTAGTAACGAATTGGTGTTACAGCAACATCAACAGAGGAACATAAGAAGAAGAAGACGGCGGTATAATACAAATCCGCTGGAGTTGCCTGTTTTCATTCAGCAAAGCAATTTTCTGACGGCCAAGTCGGGTTGAATTCGTCTTTCCTCATATGCCAAAATCTATTTAAGCCTTCTTAATAAATCCTTGCACAATTTCTGGATGGCTGCATCAAATATACCAAGAGCTCTTTCGTTGCTTATGATATACTTCTCGACTTAACCCTTAATTACATACCATTAAAAAAATAACGTAAACCGCTATCCTGAGTCCCCAGGACTCACATTCTATATATAAAAAAAAAAAACACCAAAGTTATTATTTTTTTTTTAAGTTTTATTGAATTGATGATAGAATTTAAGTTCTTATAACATAAAGTAATGCATAAAAGTCATTAATCTCAATATAAATTCCTCTTTTGCGCTAATTTTCTGAGTGCGTAAAAAAATGTAAAGAATTAAATACTTCAGATTGAACGAAAATAAATTATAAAAGTAATGCCATAAAAACTAAGGGTTTTATATATTTCACTTAAACATGACATATTTATTAAGAAATAGACCTAAGAAGGTTTAGTCTCCATACCAAATAAAAAATCGTGCAACGGGTGAAGTCATTCAATCGAAGCACATGTCCTACAAACTTTTTAGCACATGTTAGACAAATTGGTTGTTTACAAGCAAAACAGAGGTACGCAGTTTTAGTTCTTTTTTTATAATCACAAGTACAACAATATTTCCTTTGATCCCTCGCTAATTTATCAGTTTCCGATGAACTTAAATCCTGGGGTATATCACCTTTAATTATACGAGAAATCGCCACACGAATCTCTTCCGGCATAGAAGTGTTATACAAACGTGATTTCAAATTCATTTCGTTTAAGTTTTCAGCAACCACCATATCAACTAAACGGTAAAATACTGCCATCGACCATCGTGGTGCACGGCGGCTACATGAGTAAACTGAAAATTTTTCATCCACTTAATCCACTCCTCCTTTTGTACTATTGTAGTAATGTATTATATCCGATTTATTTGATGTTTGATTTATTACACGATCGTGATGCATGGATGAGTACAAAATCACTGCTCGGTTTTTCTTGGGAACGTAGCTAACTAATGTCACGTCTTTGGTAAATCCAAAAGACGAAGAATTCACAGCCCGACTTTTATTTGGTAGAAACTGCTTTGGTATTTCAGCCTTATTTTTTTAAGCGTTCCCGCGGTAGTTAAGCACTTCGTTTTCAAACATGTAATTAAATCCATAGACGAATACCAGTTATCAGAAGTGACATTGCGGTTGGACCCAAAAATAGGTTCACACAAGCGCAAAACGGCTTGTGTTGGCACAGGTCGTCTCTGGTCTTCATCTGACAAACCTCTGCTATCAGAACCTTTCCCGGTATAAATATAAAGATTGTATATATAAAACGATTCTGAATCCACCATCATCTGCATTTTTAAGCCATATTTTTTCGGTTTGCTGGGCATGTACATCTTAAATTTTGATCGACCACGAAACTTAATCAACATTTCATCAACGGTATAATTTGGTCCGAGAGTGTAATTTTCTTTGGAATTAGAAACAAATATCGATAAAATTTGTGTTACAGCACATCCTGGATCATTGGGAATGTTAATGTGTCTGTCTTAAAAATTATCGAATCTCAGCGCGATAAGTAGTGTACAAAAGCGATTCTTGGATATGCTCGCTATAATTATCTCTCTTCCTGTATCATCGGTTGCAAATAATGATAAAATACTTTCTCTGTTTGATTTAAAAACAGATGTATATATTAAAACTGTAATGAATGCCTTCATTTCTATCAGGTTTGTTTCTTTGAAGTCATGTTTTAAACTTGGATGCTTAAGACGCAGTTCCTCAAGTTTTTTGTTCGTCCAAGTAAGTATTAAATTCCACATATCTGTACTAAAAATGTTAAGAAAAGCATCTACTGGGCTTAGATTTTCCATCATCGGCTGACAGTCCACACGTAAGAGGTTGTGTGCAGCAACTCGAACATTTCGTGTCGGAGGGACCACTGACCATTTAAATCTATTCTTACCATATAAATAATTATTATTTGCGTCTTCCTGCTCTTCATCTTCACCACCATCTCCGCTATCACTATTGGTATACTCTGCGGCAGTGTCATGGTCAGTTTGAATGAAGTCAGCATCATCATCGTCCGAAAATATTTCAGATATACAATCTCGAGAAGTTCCTGCACAGTCTAAGTTTTCTTCGTCAAAATCGCTTCCATTTTCATCCTCTTCGAGCCATTTTGATATTATTCTTTCAGCATTCCTACTTATAGCGTTCACGCTTTCACATTTTCTACGTTTGGCAGACATATTGAAACAATACTGTTAGAAAACACAAACAACTTTAATAAAATTTTGTCACGTAAAACACTACCATGAGTCCACGGGACTCGCACTTATCCATATTTCAGATTTCCAACACTAACGTGCTAATGCTTTTTCTCTCGTGCGTTCTTCACTCGATTACGCGAAGGTATACGAACGTGTGGCGGTTAAAGTAAAAAAATGAGTTTGTTATGACGCATTGAAATTTTTAGTAAGACCCAGGGACTCAGGGTATGTGATTAAGGGTTAAAATAAAGAGTATTGTGGTAGAATGTACATATTTTAGCACAAATTTGTACAAATAATATTCTTTCTTAAAAGAGCCAATTTACTTTAACGATTTTGCCGCATTCCCTTTAATTTAACAAGTGAAATACCTCGTAAGAAATGGCAGAGAAAACTTCCTCTCACTCACATTCATAATACTTATTTTTATCCCATAACCGGTTTCCCCTTTTTCGAACACTGTTCAGAATAAGAGGAAAAGGGAGATGCGAAAAAAGTCACGAGGAATTTTTATTAAGAATTCGAGGAATTGGAAAAAGGGAAAAACTCGCAAGGAATTTTTGTTTAGAATTGGGCAGTATACGTAAATTAATATTAGTTTTATGTAAGTTTTTTTAATTTAGCGCATGTTGGAATAACCAGGTGAAGTAAGCCATCAACTGTCTTCCTCTAAATTCTTCTTTGTTCTATCTTTCGGCTATCTGAAAATTTTTCAACAACGTTGTCCCCGAAAAGGTATTGTTTTTTTGTATTTTACAGGAGTAAAGTATGCCACTTTTAGTACTTCTTCACATGAACGATTAGCTCAATATCATGGATTCTTACTGAAAATTATTACAGAGATTCATCATTTGGGTATTTTCGGCATTGGTTCATAAGTTAGGCAGTTTAAACAAGTATTTGCCTTGAAATTGCTTGTATTAATTTCAGCTCCAACCAAGGAGTTTCCTGGTCATTCCTGCAACAATACCACCAACATTTTCGTATTATACTTAATTTATGTAAAAAAAATTTTGAGAAAAACTTTACAAATTTTACATAGGATACTAGCGAGACCCCGGTGCGCTTCGCTACACCAATGGAAATATTGGAAAAAGAATAAAATATCATAGAACTTTTTAAATCTTTATTTCAATTCTTAATCCAAAACATTTAGATACACTACATTTTTCGTTTTTCCATCTGGGATATGAATAAACAAACAACTTGGAATGCCTACTCTGTAACAGGCAACGTGAAAGGCACGGTTCCTCCAAATTCAATGCGCATACTCGAAGCGTTTGTCCTTGCGCCTTGTTGACTGACATAGGCGCACTGGAAATTGCAAACGCTTGAATTCAAATGGCATGTCTGTTGGTATCAGTGGGATTCGCGGTATAAGCACAATTTTACCTTTCGCTTTGCCGGTCAGTATTGTTGCTTCAATTAAATTCGTCATCAACTTTTTTGCATTCATTCTTGTTCCATTACACAATTTTGGTGCATTTAAATTCCGTAATAAAATAACTGATGAGCCGCCCTTCAAATTTAAACAATGCAGTGGCATACCAGACGGTTCCAATGAATTCAAAAATTCAACTGGATAATTCACTGCGTCATCTTGATTCATTGTGCTATCCACTGACTTGTATGTTGTCACCACACCTCGCAATTTTTTCAGAATGTGATGATCGATTTCACTGACATGTACATTTTTTGGTGCCAATATTGCGCGTTCTCTCAACCAATCGTGATTCATGTAATTTTGAACAATATTTGGAAACACTCGTTCAATTAATTCTTCTTTTGATTGGATAATTGTACAAAATGGTATGGCAATGTAATCAAACCATTTGTTTTGTCAATTGGAAGTTTGCCATTTCCGGTCTCTAACAATTGCTTCGAGAACCGCTCTGCAGACTGATTATTGTGCAACTGAACACGCATGTTTATGTGTAATGTTAATTTTTTCACGTATCGCCACAAAAGGGAAGACTTCAAACATGCATTGATCTCATCTGCCGGTGTTGATCGTGGAATAACGGGCAATGCTTGTCGAAATTCACCTGACAATAAAATTAAAGCACCACCAAAAAGCCTTCGGTTTCCACGTAAATCTTGCATCGTTCGATTTAATGCTTCCAACGATTTTTTGGTGCAAAACTTTTGCCATCGCTGAATTTTTGGATATGTTACAGGTTGGAGTTTCAACCACCTGTATATTCAATGGCAATTTATAACTAACTGAGCTGTTCGTCCTCCCTCCAATAAAGTTGCAGCAATTCCAGGAGAACCGAGTGCCAAAGCAATTTTCTGTTGCGATCGAATAGTTGCTAAAATCAATGAAATCACAAATGGTTTTCCGGTGCATCCAAAAAATATAATACACCAGTGTTGATTAGAAACAGCTTGCATGATTTTGTCATATATATCCTTTTGTTGATTGTTCAATTTGGTGATGTTGGATTGAACAAATGTACGTAAATTGTCACAATAGAATTGTTGTTCACGCTGCAACTCTCGATCAAATAAATCATGCATTGGACGATTTGGTGAAATCAAAGCTAACTGCCCCAATGCTTTATTGGCAATCACAAGACCCATATCTTCAATTATTATCAAATCTTCATTGTACATTTCCAATGTAATCAGCAAATTAGGATCCATTGCTCTACGACGCATCCGAATTAAAATATCTTCAGTCATGCAATCTTTATATTTATTCCACAATTCAATTGGATTCGATGGCATGCATGTTGATATTATAATCGAAAATAGCATTCGTATTTGCTGTGGATGAGATGAAATCGATGCCTCATGAAGTGTTGCGTGCCAATGAGTGTCATTTTCTAACAAGTGCAAGAGCTGGCATGCTTCGTGATATGTCTGACAAAAATGACCGTGAACTCTTCTTAAATCCTGAAATGATTTTGGTCCTCGAACGTTTACCAACAACATTCGCAAATAGAAACATTCAGCGTTGTTGGGACGTACCATATACATCCTGCCCAAGGCATCTGTTTCGAAAATACCTGGATGACCATCAACTGATGTTCCTTGTTTTCGCCGTTGAAATTTTTTCGATGATGCATTGCAGGTGTAATATTGCGGTATATCAACATATATCAAATTTCTGGCAAATGTGTCGATTTCACACAATTGAAAATGAGCAGTTAAAGTAGTTGCTGGTGGTTGGGCTGCTCTCTGCTGTAAATTCTCAGTAGTGAAATAAACTCGTTGACCATTCTCCAGATGATCTGCCAAATGGACAACAAGAGGATGTCTTTCGTGCAAAGGAAACGAAAAGTAATACCAAACTGCTTCATTACTGCTTACGTATCGCCCCATTTGATATTGAGTGATTTCATCATTTCTATTTTCACCATCTACTCTAAAAACAGCCATATCACTTCCTTTATTCACATATTTACAAATGTATTTGATAGACTTTACTGAGTTACTGTACTCAACATTTATTTGAGCCTTAAAAACTTTTGACAGTATCGGTGAATATGGCACGACCCAACGATTGTCAACTTCGATGTCTTGATTGCGCACTCTTATTATCGCCGTTTTACCATTACTTTCAAATGATCGACGTCGATACATTGGATAACCGTCATTGCCTGTTATGGTATCGGAAATTAATGCTCTCGGATACCGCTTTGAACATTTCCCATCGATCATACATGATGAATTCATATTTATTTCACCGCATAGACTGTGAATCATGTTTTTTGTTACCACTTCAAATAATTCTGGATCGATGGTTTGATCTGGTATTTCGCCTGATATGACGCTATCAATCTCGTCCGGTGTTATTTTACGTACCAGCCATATCAATATGTGTGCGTGTGGCAAACCTCCTTTTTGCCATTCAATCGAGTACATCCAACATTGTACCTTTCCAAAAACGCTTAATTTCACAATTAATTCCATCAGTGCATTCAGTTTTTGCCAGAATACACGTGCTGTAACATCGTGTCGATCTGTTGGTGACTGACCGTCGAACAAATTATTTTTTATATCGTTCCACATCGGATTACACGTAAAAGTGTTGAAAAGATCTGGTCAGCCGTATTTTCCAATATATGACATAGCATCTTGTGCATATTCGTGCATGTGGGCTACCAATATAAGAAGCTGGTAATATCTTTCAATTTTTGCATACGTGTTTACAATGTATTGGTGAAAAAGTTTACCACATCTCAGAATGTAATTTTGTTCTGGTGCACGAATCATCAATCGATAAGAATAATAATTCATCGCACTAACTTTCTTTTGAACATCTCGACCTGTAAAAAATATGTTCATTCGATTTTAAATTTTAGTTTTTATTTAATATCTGATTAATATAATTAGTATATTATTTACCGGTTCTTGGATCTATGATTGGTATATTAATGTGATAACCTTCATCACCTTTCCAATGTAGAATTGGATATTGTAATGCGTCGTAACTGCGATGAAGCCCCGAAACACACTGTAATTGTTCATTTCTACGATGAAGTAAAATATCGCCGGATTGAAACTGATCGCCAACAATTACAATTACCACTTCATCAATCGTCGGTACATTAAATTTTCTGGCATGCTCACCACAAGGCGTTTTATCCGCTCTGATTATGATTTTGTGATTATCAGATGGCATACGATCGAGAGCGGTTTTGAACAATTTCACCAATTCATTGTTCTGATGAAAAAATCTTTGGAGATCGCAAATAATCGCTCGTTTTGTATGTGAGCCAATTGTGCAACGTTCATCCAACTCACGATTTTCATCTCCGATAAAATATATTTGCAAAATTGATGGTTAGCGTCAGGAAATGGTAACAATGCACCCGCTCGATGATAAATCTGACCTTGAATCTGTAATATGTATGCAATATAATTTGATGTTGGATCAAAATCCTTAAAAACATTGTAGAAACTGTTACTTAGATCTAGAGAACAATTAGATATTCCACATGAAGTATTCGAGCGCGGACAAATGAGGCCGGAATTCCTCGTGAATTCCGAAAACGGGGAACCTATGGGGAGCCGGTTCTTGAAACTCGGGATAATGCGAAACTTACCAGCTGTAGCTAGCTGTCCAACAACAAATGAAAGATGCAAATTAACTATGCAAAGATGTAGGTATATATAAATATATATATATATATATATGCTAACCTGTCGCACAGACCTTTATTCAAAATGTGGGTAAATCACAAAGTAATGGCAAAATAAATGGTATGGTAAAACACTCACCTGGTGGTCGATGGTAAAAGAATAAGGGAGAGCCTATAGCTGTTCGTCCCTTTTATAGGCCCTAAGGAACTGATTCCATTTAACGGAACCGTTTTTAGTAGAGCAAAGTCCAAAAAAGAAAAAGAATCGCCAGCGAGTTTCCACCAGCGACCTCTCCAGGTGAGGTTTAGGGATGATAATGCAGGCTTTAACATGCCGCCCGCCTTGCAGCATCACTGCAATATAAATTCAATATTAATATATAAACTTCATTATAAATTCAATTACGTATAAGCATCATTGTAAATTCATTTTTCTTAACGCTAAAGGTTTTTGCTTGCCAGCTCAGTATGGGGTTACTCCGAATATGACCCATCCAAAAACGGTGTTCTGAGCAGCCGGTCGCGTCGGGTTCCAGGCCTAAGTCCAGGACAGAGTATGGCTCCACACGCGTCTACTCCCAGAATCAGAGACACTGCGCTTGAGCGGTAGAATGAGGGGTCTGCCAGGCGCAGGTTGTCGAAATCATCGGCGACACGCGCATCAATAGTACGCTCAGGGGCGCTCCTTACGAGGCTCCCAAGGACCTTTGCCTGGATTTGCACCCTCTCATTCAGACTCTTCAAGGTAAGGCTGCAGTGTTTCCTTTCATTCCGTGGCAGCAGATGGATTCGTTGTGCAAGGCCCCGAGATATGGTGGATATGGGTTGTCCAAGGTCGAGGATCGCGCGTACTGCATGAGTTCGTCCTCTTGTCATTACTTTGGTCACCACGGTAGGCATAAGGACAGAAAACCCCGTAGCATTTCTGGCAGCCCATTGGATTCGCTCTCGAGCGTCTCTTAGCCCTCGGGATGGACCTTGTTGTGCGGCGCGCCTGCGTTGGTGTCGCTGTGCTCGATGTTGGTTGGGAGAAGGAAGCGGCCGAGAAACTATGGACCGGATATCCGACAGGGGTGCTCTGAGTACCGGTGTTTCGGCGGTGACTGGTACAAGAGCATTTATCTGCTCGAGGTCTTCATCGCTGACACCAATCTCCAGTATTTCTTCACTTGACTCGGACAGCTCTCGACCACGGTATGATCGCGGTCGCTACCTTGGCCGATTTTCCACCTCGTCAAGGCCCTGTGGCACGTCATCTTCGCCGTGGTGTCTCCCATAGGTGGAGAAGGCTGTGATGCCACTCATGGCATCGGTGACAGGCAATTGGCACAATGGCGGTGGAGGAGGACGGCGCGTAGTCTCTTCCCTAGTTCCATACGGCGCAGTTGGCGACAGAAAAGAAGTCGGTGGTTGTGCTGACATAAGGGGCATCGATGGGTATTTTTAGTATTGGCTCGGACCATTTTGGTTTGAACGACTTTTATCTGAAAGAAGAAAAAAGAAATGAGAAAGAATAAAAAAGAAAGCTGAAAAGAGAGAATTGGGTACTTAGGGGTTTCGATAGGTATTAGGACTAATTTAACTATTGGCCGTGTAATCACACCACGGGCTGTGCGTATTTTTACCACCCGTACTCGATTATCTTGGCCTGGGAAAACCTTCACCACTCTACCAAGTCGCCATTCATCAGCGGGTAAATTATCCTCTTTGATAATGACTAGATCGTTAACCTCAAGATTTCGCTGGGGGTGTTGCTACTTAACCCTGTTATTTAGCCCCTTCAAGTACTCTCCCTTCCATCGTTGGCAGAATCCTTGATAAATAGCTTTGAGATTTTGCCATCGGTTGACGATTGACATCCTTGAACCTCTGGTTCTGCATTCGCGAGTATGGCGCTTCCAATCAGAAAGTGTCCAGGGGTGAGGGATTCAATGCAGTCGGGGTTGTCAGACATCGGACTGATCGGTCTCGAGTTCAGACAGGCTTCTCTTTTAGCTAGTAGAGTGGATAATTCCTCCATTGTGAATCGCATGGTAGTTGAAATTTTGCGGAAATGGGTTTTGAAACTCTTCACCCCTGCTTCCCATAGTCCTCCCATGTGGGGTGCTCCTGGTGGGATAAAATGCCAGTGGATTTTTGATGGGCATATGACATAGTGGTATGCCGAGCAGCTTCAGTCATGAAATTCCGAAAGTCTTGCCTTAATGCCTTGTTTAGTCCTACAAAGTTCGTCCCATTGTCCGAATACACCTGGTGGGGACAGCCTCGCCGAGATATGAACTGCGCAAATGCAGCCAGAAATGTGGCTGTCGATAGATCGCTTGTTGCCTCTTAAGTGTATCGCTTCCGTAGCAAAGCAAACAAACACGCAGACATAACCCTTCGTTAATAGGCATGCCCT
The DNA here is from genome assembly GCF_040869045.1 of Eurosta solidaginis. Classification (NCBI taxonomy): domain Eukaryota; kingdom Metazoa; phylum Arthropoda; class Insecta; order Diptera; family Tephritidae; genus Eurosta; species Eurosta solidaginis. The sequence continues at coordinate 125,556,354 of NC_090323.1, read as the reverse complement.
TCCCGTATAATTTTTGATGTCGAACGGACCAGTGAAATCGATTCCGGTATTAGTGAAGGGTCGTTAGAGCTCCGTTCGTTCTGGCGTAGTGCTGCCATCAAATGCTCATGTGTCCTTCTCCTGTAGATGAGACAAACTTTGCAATTATTTATTACATTTTTTATAAAATTTTTTAGCTTCACGATCCAATATCCTTATCGCAAAAATCGTAGCATTAGTTGATTTCCTCCGTGTAGGGAAATCAAATGGGAAAATTTTACTACAAGCCGCGAAAACGCGCAGTCGTATGCGAGAATAATTGGACAACGTTCGTTGTAGGGTATCGTCGACAGCTTCAATCTTCCTTCCACGCGCATTATTCCGTCCGCATCGAGGAAGGGGTTGAGGGTGCGGATGGAACTCTTTGAGCTCACGGCATCAGTTGAAGCTAGCATCCGATACTCTTCAGCGTAGCATCGTTTCTGCGTTAAACGAATAAGCCGGGCTTTTACCATCTTAATTTCTTCTGGTGAGATATCTGGGGTGCCCTTGCGGGGGGTTAACTTAAGCACAGGATGCGTGTTGCTGTAGAACTGGAAGATCCGTGCGATGACTCTGAGGGCTCTAGAAAAGTTCGAAAATCGCTCGAGAATATCCGAAGTTCTTGAGCGCTGGTGGTATGAGCTCGGAGCCTCGTTGTTCTAGGTCCGTTTCCATAAGCAAGGCATCTGTTTTGCTTGGCCACTCCGATGGGGGCGCCTTCAGCCATCTTGGGCCTTGCCACCAGAGCGTGCTGTCCGCCAACTCTTGTGGAGTCACACCGCGACTGCCCAGGTCCGCTGGATTATCGCTAGATTCCACATGATTCCATCCCTCCACTCCGACGAGCTCATCAAATTTTGCGACCCGATTTGCCACGAAGGTTGTCCAGCAGCACGGTGGCTTCTTCATCCAAGATAGCACGATGGTCGAGTCCGTCCATTTGTAGATGGTCGGCTGCGTTACGTCGAATTGGGAGAGCAAAGCGTGGATAAGTTCGGCCAGAAGCAGTGCTCCACATAATTCCAACCGTGCTAAAGAGACGGTTTTAACTGGGGCCACCTTGGTTTTACCTACCAGTAAACTGACATGAGGAGTCCTGTTTGTTGTGCGGTCGTACACTCTAACATACAGGGCGGCTGCATATGCCTTTTTCGAGGCATCGCAAAAACCGTGGAACTAGATTTCATGCCACGGTGTGAAATGAATCCACCGTGGAATTTTAATTTCTGAAATGTGGGTATAATTTTTTAGAAAAGTGTCCCATCGCCGGTGAGGGTCTGCAGGGAGGCTATCATCCCAATCAATCTTCGTAAGCCATATGTCTTGCATCAAGATTTTGGCTTCTACTACTATGGGTCCTAACCATCCTGCGGGGTCAAATAATTTGGCAACATAAGACAAAACCTCACATTTGGTGTAATTTGGTTTTGTAGGGATTTCCTGAACGCTAAAATGGAACATATCGTGTACCGCATTCCACCGTATACCTAACATCCTGGCTTCGCTGAGGTCATCAATTTCCAGGAACTCCTCCTTTAGCAGGAGTTCCTTTGGTAACGCTGCCAAGGTCTCTCTCGAGTTTGACGACCATTTCCGAAGGGGGAATCCAGCTCCTTTGAGCGCTTCTATGAGCTCGTTACGAGCTTGTAGTGCTGTCTCGCGGTCATGGGCACCTGCAAGAACGTCGTCGACGTACATATGCTGCTTCAATATCCTGTAAGCTAAAGGGAAACGAACCCTGATATCGTCAGCTAACTGGAGGAGAGTCCTGATAGCTAAGTACGGTACACAGTTTACTCCAAAAGTCACTGTGCGGAGTTCATAGTCTACCAGCTCATCGTTCTGGGGCTCCCGAAAAATTATCTGTGAAACTGGGTGTCTTTGGGGTGTAACAGGATGTGCCTATACATCTTCTCGATGTCTGCGTTGAACACATACTTAAAAAAGCGCCATTTTAATAACAGGGCAGTAAGGTCGGCTTGTAGAACTGGTCCAGGGTAGAGAACATCATTCAGACTAACTCCATTCGACGTGGGACTGGAAGCGTTGAAGACCACGCGCACCTTCGTGGTTGTACTGTCCGGTTTGATGACTGCATGGTGAGGTAGGTAATAGGGAATTGAGGAGTTCCTGCCCTCCGTGGGCTTCACTAGACTCATATGCCCCAGCGTGATGTACTCCCGCAGCACCCTTGGTACTCGTCCTTTAACTCCGGTTTTCGACACATAGCGCTTTCGTTTCGGATGAACTGTTGCACGGCGCTGCTTCGCGAATTTCCAATATTGATGTCGTCAGGGAACAGGGAACTCACGTCGAAATGGTAATGCTACCATGTACCATCCGTCATCATTCCTGATCGTTGTCCTTACATAGTGGTTTTCGCAAAATTGCTCCTCGGGGGTAACAGACTTTTTGTTTGGAACTTGCTCCAATTCCCAAAACCGCGTTAACTGGGCGCTGGAAAATTCCGTATAGAGGGAGACTCAAGACTCTAGTCTCGTTTGGAGGGGGAGCGGGGCTGGGCCAGTTAGGATCCAGCCAAACACTGTTTTTTGAGCTAACAAAGAGCCTAAGACATCCTTCTTTACACACCCTTTTAATACCGCGGGATACAAGTCAGCACCGATAATCATGTCGACCTGCTGACTTTTGTGAAAGTTGACGTCGGCCAACTGCATCGGGGGAGTTGACCAAGATAGGCTTGGTCGACAGAGAACTGGGGAAGACTCCCTGTCAGTTGGGGGAGAATGAGGCCTCTTGCCTCGATTTGGAGCTGGGGGTCGACAGGTGATCCTAAAATGAACAGTGCTACTTTACGCACGTTTGCAGCGGACGTGGCATTGGGGCCGCTTACCTTGGTGTTTGCACCGCGTGTTGGAAGTTTGATGCGTCTCTGGAGGCGCTTCGTGATAAAGGTCCCTTCTGAACCCGAATCCAGAAGAGCTCTGGCTTCATATGTTACTCCATTATGTCATACGTGTACCATGGCGATTCCTAAAATAATATTCTTAAAATTCGCCGCGTATAACGCGTTTACATTCCCTGAGGTCGTTGGGTCCTGAGATGGTTGAGTCGTATTAGTTTGGGGGGGGAGGGACTGGCATTTGATGGAATTTGCCTGTTTCCATTGGGGTTGCGATGCAGGAGTGAATGATGACACTGATGGCAAGTCATGCAATTAAAGGTACTAGTACAATTATGTGCAACGTGTGAATGCGCGAGGCAATTCATACATAAATTGTACTTCCTTACTACCCTACAGCGCTCCTCTACCTTCATTGCTTGGGGCACGACTTCAGAGTATGGGGAACATTGGGGCACAGCCTGCATCCTGCCTGCGAAACACTGCCGTGATTGGGTGATACCTTCATTTTTCCGTGGGTGGTTTCGAGGGCCGACTGATTGCTCCGCGGGAAACTCGAACTCCTTGAATGTCCGACACTGTCTCCAATGTTTGGAACCTGCTCGAAAGGAAATTTTCCAGGTCTTGCCACGCCGGAATCTCACTTTTATTGGTAATTCCATGCTCTCATAAGGCTAGTGTTGCGTCCGGCAGCTTGCTGCATCCCAGTTGTCGCTATCAATGCCATGCATCTGCAGTATTGAGATGCAGTTATTTACAGATCGCTGTAAATTTTTTATTTCAGTCCCCCGCTCTCCTGTCACCGATGGCAGATTAAATAATATTATCAGCTGAGAATTTTTCATAATTCTCTTATTTTCGAACCTATCGGAAAGGTTCTGCCACGCAATGGCAAAACCCTCATTCGTGAGTGGGGTTTTCTTCACAATATCCCTGGCCTCCCCCCGAGTTTTGTGATTTAGATGGTATAACTTTTCCACTTAACCACGTATTATTTATATATATTGGCCGTAAACAGATCTCGAAAGGATGGCCATGCAGTGTAGTCACCATTGAAAATTTTGTTGTCGCACGGTGGAAGTTTAACGTTGGAGCGCACCGTCAAATCAGGGTCGTGTGATAGGTGATTTACCGTGAAGGAGGGTTGACGGATGAGGTTATGGATGGTCTCACCCATCAGGGCTGCGCACGTCATATATGCTGTGTAGCAGTTTTGATATTTAACCTTCGCTTCTCGCAAGGCCGCGGCCCCGTCATCGTCGTCGGTAAGGTCTCGGGAATAGCTGCTGAAATACTTTTTCACTGTATCCCAAAGGGCCTTAAGTTCCTCCTTTTGAATTTCAAGAGAAAACACCGTGTGATGCGCCCCTGGAGACTCGTTGAACCGATTTTCAAACTCCAGAAGTGCATCACAACCGCGAGAGAAATCCTGGGCGTTGGCCATGTTCAGGGACCAAGGATAAATAAATATTCTCAAACTGGTAAGATAGGTTGCAATTCAACCTCAGAAAAAGTCGGCCACTCTTCGTGTGGGTATGCAAGGGGAGGGGGGGGGTAAATTGCTTTTAACGCTGTTGAGGGGAGTGAGGAGCGAGAAAAGGAGTACTGCGTTCGCCGCAACGTAAGGGGCTTGCTAAACTAAGTACCAATATACAACCTAAAATAGGCAAGAAATTAAAAAACTCACCCGCTTAGTGCCTAACGTTTGGTCGACTTACTGCTTGTAGATTCCCAAAGCGGTGGGCCGTTCGTGTGGGCCTTGAAAATGTTGCGCTACACAATATCTTTCCAATTCGGTGGGCCGTACGTGTGGGCCTTTAAACTTGCTGCGTGAAAGCCAAAGCGGTGGGCCGTTCGTGTGGGCCTTTTAGGATTTGTTGCGTGAAAATGCTGCGCTACACACTAGCTTTCCAATTCAGTGGGCCGTACGTTTGGGCCTTTAAAGTGGTGCTGGTCTGCTGAACCGATTCCAAAGGCGGTGGGATGTTCGTGTGGCCCGATATATATACAGATAGCCGTGGGGAGGTGAGTTCAATATAAATTACTTATCTGGCCAGTAACTGCCACAAGTTTTCCTTCTATCTATGCCCCTTTTATAGCTGACCGCCTGAAATTTTGGACCGTGGCCGACCTTCTGCCTTTTGATGACTTCGTATAGCTTTTACTGGAACGCAGTAGGAGGTTTGATGTTGCCTGGCAGCCTCGTTTGCCGCCGAGTTGCACTAGTTTCAATTTTTAACCCAGCCAATCTCAATTTTTAAAACGGGATTATCAAAAAAATGCTTCACTCGGTAAAATTTTGCTCTTGAGCGTTTTCAGTGGCTGTCACCCTCTTTTAACCTCCTTTGTGGATTCACTGCCCTGCTTTTCGGGGACTTTGCTCACAAACACTTTTATTTTGATACTCTGCTTTTTTTTGGGGGGTATGTTCACCCTTTTTTAAAGAACCTTTTTCAATTAACTGCCCTGCTTTTCACGGACTTTTGCACACACACAATACTGGCCTAGAATGCTCTGCTTTTTTGGGGTATATTCACCTTCTTTTTAGGCACCTTTATCCCTTCACTGCCCCGCCTTTCAGGGACTTTTGCACTCACACACAACTGGCCTAGTATGCTCAGCGTTTTTTTGGGGTGTATATTCACCCTCTTTGAAAGCCCTTTTTCACTTCACTGCCCTGCTTTTCAGGGACTTTGCACACACACGCAACTGGCCTAGTATCCTCTGCTTTTTTTTGGGGTATATTCACCTTCTTTTTAGGCACCTTTTGCACTTCACTGCCCTGCTTTTCAGGAACTTTTCCACACACACGCAACTGGCCTAGTATGCTCTGCTTTTTTTTGGGGTATATTCACCTTCTTTTTAGGCACCTTTTTCACTTCACTGCCCTGCTTTTCAGGAACTTTTCCACACACACGCAACTGGCCTAGTATGGTCAGCGTTTTCTTTGGGGGGTATATTTAACCTCTTTTAAGGCACGTTTTTTCACTCGCTGCCCTGGCTTTTCAGGGGCTTTTATTACGTTACCTTTCACTTTACTGCCCTGCTACTCAGGGACTTTTAATCACTTTCACTTCTAAGATTTGTTATGCCGTGGCCACCGGTGGGGACTGTTCGCTTAACAGCCTTATCGCACCGGTATTCTAATTGTGGTCGCGGCCACACTCTTTTGTTGTATCGGTGCGCAAACTCGTCAACGCTCAAGTAGTTGTTACGCTTTTCTTGTCTTTCACTGGTATCCTTCCCGGTGGATCACACTTAGGATATGCCGTGTACGGAAGACTGTAATGGTAATACAAACTCACAGGAAAAAATATGCGTTTTACTTTAGTTTTTTAATATATGTACATGTAAAAGTACAATAACTACGTTACCTTTTTCCAAGTAAAATGTTACCTTCTTTTGGTTACTTTCCTCCAACACTTCGCTATTGCTCCGGTGTGCTTCCTTTTTCTGGGCCGTCCTGGAAATGTGCTGGTGCTCGCGGCCGCCGCATTTCCAATAAAAACCACGAATTTACTATATTTTTCTCTTGCCTGCCTGCTTGCTTTCCAAAATCCCTTTTTTTATTTTTTCAGTGGCTAACTACGAAATGGTAAAAACCAAATGTAAACAAGCAGCTTCTTACTTGCACTGCTTATTCACAATGGATTTTGTTATGGTGTGTTTGTTTGGTTTCCAATGGGACAAGCAGCTTCTTACTTGCACTGCTTATTCACAATGGATTTTGATATGGTGTGTTTGTTTGGTTTCCAATGGGACTTGGCAATTGTTGGTGGACAGGTTTTAAAAAAGCAACATTGTTGGAAAAGACAAAAGATATGAATTTTTGTTTTTGGACGCGTATAGGCAAAAATAAAACCTAATGGCAGCTGCTTTTATTACCAAAAAATGAAAAAAATGTTTCAAGATCCGGCTAGAAGGACCATGTTCGAGCGGGGACAAATGAGGCCGGAATACCTCGTGAATTCCGGAAACGGGGAACATATGGGGAGCCGGTTCTTGAAACTCGGGATAATGCTAAACTTACCAGCTGTACCTAGCTGTCCAACAACAAATGATAGATGCAAATGCAAATTAACTATGCAAAGATGTAGGTATATATATAAATATATATATATATGTATATGCTAGCATGCAGGCCTTTATTCAAAATTTAGGTAAATCACAAAGTAATGGCAAAATAAATGGTATGGTAAAACACTCACCTGGTGGTCGATGGTAAAAGAATAAGGGAGAGCCTATAGCTGTTCGTCCCTTTTATAGGCCCTAAGGAACTGATGCCATTTAACGGAACCGTTTTTAGTAGAGCAAAGTCCAAAAAAGGAAAAGAAACGCAACGAGTGCTCAGCGAGTTTCCACCAGCGACCTCTCCAGGTGAGGTTTAGGGATGATAATGCAGGCTTTAACATGAAGTAATCACCTTAAATGTCGGCATACAAATTTTCTCTTATAATTTTGGTAGCACCAAAAGAAGTCATTTGAAATGATGAAATATATTCTTGTATATGATTCATAAAATGCTTCGACATTGGCGATCCTCCAAAAATCAATGTGTGCAATGGATCAGGTGGAGTTTCAAATGCCGGCAATTTCACTTTGCCATTAGCACAATAGATGCCAGCCGTTTCACCCAGAAACTTAGCTGCTTAACAATATTGACATATCGCACCCATTAATCCAATATATCCATGCATACTGTAATCGATTTGTAGATCGTAATGAAAAGCAGCACGATACATATTTTCTAGAACACGACGTCGTATTTGTCTTGGTCGTGCTGGATTTCTTTGCCGCTGTGGTTCTGCAGATCTATTTCGTGCATATCGTTCACGTCGTATTTAATTTTGTTGTGACAGGTTATCAATACTTTGCGCTCTTCTTTGAAGTAACATTCTGTTAGCACTACGCGTATGTCGACCGATATTTTGACGTCTATCTCGAGGCATTTTCTTCTAGAGAAAGGAAAAAAATTCACTAAAACTCTATGTTAAACGTAAGAAATTTAATTTTAGAAAAGCACATGTGCAAACAAAAAATGCGCGGTCGAAATGCACCCACACGTATATGTCCAAAAGACAAAACGAAAATACAAACCGTGCAAAAAATTTGACGAAAAATACAATAAAATACGTGCGCAAAAATTGAAAAAATAAATTTGAAGAGAAAACATGATACATCATTGCCACAATTTTCTACTATGTTTTTGTTCAACGATACGACATATGTCAGGTCGTGGGTCGTCCCCGCGTTGGGCTTCACTCACACCTTGGCCCGCTCGGATGTAGAGAGCCTCATAGGTATGTGCGCAGTACGCTGTCAAAACAGCAACATTAAAATACAAATTTAAAACATATGGACAAAAGAACCGAAAATTTACCAGCGGGTCCCTCCTAAACCAGGGGTGGGATCCACAGCATGTTTACACAGAACACCTTTCTGCGTTGGCAGCCTTCTGTCACGCTTATAAAGAAGTACCCTGGGTGGGTCCAACACCGGTTTGGAGACAAAAACTACATCCACGCAAAACACTTATGTTCACAGTTTTTTTGTTGGGCACCCAACATAACAACAATCACATGAAAATCCCCAACTTCCACTGAAAATATCTCCGGACAGAGATACAATTTTTATTTTTCGCCTTCGGAGTATTGTTCTCGAGATTAATGCGCGTCCGTTGAAACCTCCCTCGATATTTTTTTTGGGAGCAGTCGATCCCTCAACTAGACTTTATTCATAATAAAACTTATAAAAATCGTGTTTACCAAAAATGTAAACACGAGAAACGTCAGATGAAAGTGCCCAAAAACACCATTGTGAACTCACATAAATTCACAATGACGAAAAAAGCTTTAATGGTAAGGTTGCCGGATGGGCGTGCATGATATGGTGAGAATAAGGACAGGGATAGATATAGGGTGGTCATGATTGCGATAGACAAAAGAAAGACCGCGGGAAACGGCAAATGGAAACGGTTCTTTTCAGCGGTTTGATAGTATAAAAGGGGTAACTGGAGGAGAACAAAAGTGAAGTAAAATATAGCAGCAAATCGAATTCAAGTGCGCGCGCCGCTTTCCAAAAAAAAAAAAGGAAATATATTTGATTTGTTTGGTGTTATTAAGTTTTAAAATTCCCTGTGCGCGAAGATCCAGAAGGGATCAGTGTAGTGCCGATAATAATAATTTTTAATTTTTGATATGAGGCAAATTGCCTTCAATTAAAAAAAAGCGGTCTCGGTCGATAATTTTAAAGGAAAAAGGGCGACGCTGCATCCAACCATCAGGACAGGATTTCTTTGCTGCATAAGGATGTGGAATATTTGTTTACCTGTGGGAACCGAAGGTGGCCAGTGAAGCATTTTTTCAAGCGGCAGGGAATCACAATTTTTTCCAACTTCAACATCCTTGTTTTTAAATGCAACAATTTTTTTCGCAACTTCAATATCAAATTTTTGCGAATATCAACAATTTTTACGAATTCAACACCATTTTTATACAAATGCCGTAATTGCATCTCATCTCGAATTTGGTATTGCAATTTCATCACCAATAAATCCTTTTGTTGCATCTCGAAAAGCTGCGTCCAATTGGATTTGTTTATTCACCTAGCCATTTACCCTAACGTTGGAGCGACCTACCTCATTATAGCATTCAGCAAAAAAGTTCACCATAATAATGTGTACAAAAGCTTTTTATGGTAGATAGAAATTAACAAACGAGTCAGGGTAGTCTAAAAATTGCTTTTTTCTTATCCCAAATTGTAAATTGTATAAAATTTGAATATCACATTGATGTGCATTGACATATATCCTAGTCACTATAAATCCTATCAGTTTTAGTCTTAAACGTAATGTTCATAATAGATCAAAAATTTTACAAAATTGTAAGGTGTCTATCAGTCACAAAATATACCAGAACGACTAATTAGGTTGTTTTTTTCTGTTTTACTTTTTATTTGTTGCAGAAAGGGTATCAACCCTGCACCAATAAACCCCCCAATCCCCACGTAAAAGAGCTCTTTTAGGCAGGCATTAGGGTGTGTTTTAAAACCTTTTTTTTTATATAACTCCACTTGAGTAGATAAGAGTTTGGTGATTTTGGCGACAGAAAGACCCAGAAATATGGTCCAAAAGAATATTTTTCATACATTTTTTTTTATATGGAATTTATGTGCACATTTTGATTTTTTTTAGGTTTATTATATTTTCTTTATACGTTCAGAAATACTGTTTTTTTAATACGTTTTTTTACTTTTATATGTCTGTGTAAAGACATACATTTTTTTGCGAGGAAAGAAACCATATGTGTTAAACTCAAATTTACATATATGTATATATAAATTAAGTTGTTTGAAGAAAAAATTATTGAAACTAAACGAAGCTTGATTTCTTTTTGTATAAGATTTTATTTCACTCGTGTGTAGATTTTAAGATTATGTTTATTAAAAATGCGTTACTGAAGTGAAAAGAGAAGTAATATGGCTTGCTAAATTCTTTTGGGCGGGATGTAAGGATGGAATGATGAGGAGGTAAGTGGGAGTATGGAGCATGGCATTAGGGTGACCGCAGAATAGGTTGCACGATGCGAGCGGTCCAAGGTTGGGTGGGATTTCTGTGGTGCGGTGGGTAAGTGAATCCGAAGAGGTTGAACGGAAGGAAATAAATATATGTGTACGTCCGGTTCCCAGATGGCGGGTTGAGAACCACGGCCTGCCAAATGTACTGAGCTAGCTAGGGCTACCATCGGGAACCAAAGCAACGTGTACGTGACACATACTTAGAGAAGGAGTTCCCAGTGTATTATAAATATTGATATGAATTCAATTCAAAATGAAGAAATACTCAATTATGAATCGAAAACTACATAAATATTGAACACACGTGTTGATTCTCCATAGTTCATAACAAAAAGACCTAATGTCAATATACACCGAAAGTACGATGTGATTGATATGTTGTGTTGTGGTGTATCTCTTTCCATTGTATTTGAAAAATCCCTATTGCTAAAATGGCAGCCATGTTCATTGTTCCTACTCTTGTCTAAGAAAACTCGATCAGATGCAGATGAATCAAGACAACACATCATAAATACATTTCTTCATTACTTTTTTTTTAAATTTTTTTATTCTTAATGCATCTGAGTAAAAAAGTTAGTAAGTGTGTAGGAACAACAATTTTCGGGACGCTGGTGAATATATTCGTTGAACTCGAGGGATTCATGAGTTAGGTTACCAAATAGTTGTAGCGATATTGATTCGAAAACAGGTGGACGAATGTTTCTAATGTTGACTTGATCCGCATTTCGAAGAAACATTGTATATGTAAATTTTATGGCTATCAGATTTGGTAGTCGTAAATTTGCAAGTTGAATGGCAACAGTCAACGATTCTATATATTCGTTTTCCCAATAAGTGAAATCTGGTCATGAAAGAAGATTGATTGAACACGTTGCGCCGAACCGTTGTGTGTTGGGACAGTTGTGTAATGAAGAGATATTGTAAATTTTCAGTAAGGAAGCGACCATTTGAAAATAACCAGTTGAAATTTGCGGAATGTCGGGTTTTGAATTCGAGAAATCTAAAATATTGACCGAAATAATGCATCAGCGCTTCGTCGTAAAAAATTCGATGAACTCGATTCTCTTGAATTCTTGTTGCCAAAATCCCAGCCAAAAATGAATTTGCCGCTGCGAAATGTATGACATCTCCATCAGAATGCAGTCGGTCAGCAATTTCCAAGATTATTTCAACTGTATTCATGGTTGTTTCTGAAGAAAAGCAACGCAATTCTATAACAATGTTGTTTCTTTTACACAATAAAATCACACTTAATAAATTTACTCACCAAATTGAAGCACAGCATATACCGAATTTACTTAAATCCAGTTCATTTATTTTTTTTTCACAGTTTTTATGAAAAAAAAAAAACAAATGACTTCTTTGTTCGTTTGGTTTTCACTTGAGAAATGCAGAACGTAACATTATAATTCTAGAAACGTTAATTCCATTGAATAATGCAAAATGGAAATAAGCACCACCTATTCCATTTCATGAAATAACGCAAATATGCAAATGAGCACCATCTATTGGTATGAAACGTAGCCGTAGCTTGGTGTGATATACATATCTCATGAACCGCTCGACCAAATTCAATCAAACTTTACAGAAACCATCTACATGATAGCCCAAATGTACCGTAGAAATTTGATGGAGCCGGTCTCAAGTTATAAAGTAACACCAAAAATGTGGACTTATTTTTATATATATAGATATCTACCTTCTTTATTTTTCTATTTACTTAAACTGGCGATTCCACCATGTCGGTGGCGCACATTTTGTTCCTATTTTTGATTGCTTTGATTTTTCGGTTTATCTGGCTTGAAATTCAAAAATCAGTTTTATGGGATTTAATATATATTACTTTAAAAAATACGTAATATTTTAATGAAACCTTTTTTATTTTTCCTTCCAGATGCAAACTGCGAAACCTGGTTGGTACTGTGCTCAGTAGGGAGGTGCATGCACGAGGAGGTAAAACTCAAACATCTAAGCTTAAAATATACTAAAAACATATTTAAATCTGCTTTTTTTAGAATTAATTGGAAGCATTTATCTATATATTTTACCAATTTTTATTTTTAAATACTAAAGTGGCATAGCTTAGCTTGTTTGAATCAATATTTCTCCAAAAATTGTATATCTAAAAGATTTACAAATATCCAAATGAAAACTACACATTTAAAACTTTGAACCTAAGTCTGAAACTTTTTTGTACAACATACATATATGACCAAACAAAATTTGGTTTAAAATGTTGATTATACCGGTCGTCGCTAAAATGAGTGCTCAGAACTAGATTTTAATTTTAAAGTAGAGATGTGTTCACTACAGATATACGCCGCCGCCGCCCATTTTCGTTTTTTTTTTTGCCGCCGCCGAATGTCAAAAATATCGGCTCGGCGGCGGCGTTCGGCGCGTTACTATATTTTCTAATCTTTTAAGACTGTCTAGGCCATTTATTGTTCATTTCCAAAATTCGTTCGGTATGGTCGAAAGCAGCATCACTGCCAGTTATACAAATCCAATTGCGAAATTTAACACTTTCTAACCGTTCAAAAGTTATTTGAGAAAATAGGAGCAATCAATGCCAGCTAACACAGATTTTGCATCACCGAATTCACTAAGTTCTTAAAACAAAACTCTAAAAGAAAAGTTATATAATAAATTTAAATGCTCACTTCGCATAATTTTTTCAAAAAATTAATAAAGAGCAATGCATTTAAATCAAATGGCCCAAGTCGACATGTTTTCAAATTGTCCTCAAGTTGTTAAAAAAAAACAAGTTACCCAAAAAAGGTGCCGATTTTTCAAAAATTCTATATCCCGATTGGTTGAAAGAATAAGCGAAATCAGTAGTGCAAAATCCTTTAGTAGGCTGCAGGGGTTTAAATACTACTTTGAAATGATTCTCAGCTCATACTTAAGTTGAAGATACATGCACGTACGAGAGGGGTTTGAAAAATCACTTTATTTGCTTAACTATAAAATAGCGTGTGAAATGTTTCGATTCTCACACTTCATCATTCAACACCCAAGTCTCCCGGTTTGACATTTCCTAAAGTTGGCGGCCCTATTCCTAACTAGTCCCTTGGGAGTGAATCACATTGGATATAGCCTATCAACCATGTTCAAATATCACCAACGCGTTACGGCTCTTGTTACAAATGTGAATGCATAGGCACATATTTTAACCCGGTTATGCTTCATCCTTCGCAAGAACACTCAAAGTAGTGAAGCAAAAGCTTTCCCAAGACAGTCGAACAAATGACCGGTTGTTCTACTACCCTAACGTAGGAGATAGTCGAACAAGTCTGAAAACTGAAGGCGGTCATCCCTAACGAGCGCTTATATCATAAGGCCGGAAACGAAGACTATTGAAGTCAATGTTTCGAACACAAATGTCTGCATTTTAAAACTTTTATCCACGGTCCTTGTAAAGTTTAAATTATGTAAATGCGCCAAGGATTATACGATTTTCACCCATGAGTTACGCAATGATATCCACTTAGACTGCTTATGATTTCAAGGGCAGCATCCCCGGTCGAATAGTTATTCCCTAACTTCTCAAGGTGTTTCTTTCGTGTAGCTCAGCTGCATAGCGCGACTAAAACATTCTTCAGATAGTCTTAGGAGCAACACCTAGAGATTCTAGGAAAGTGACGTTGACGAAGATATGAGTTCGAAGTCGCAGTCCCACAGCTTCTGTGCTGGCATATGGTTTCAGAGCCAGGAGGGGTGGTAGAGACTGGTGGCCGGGATTGCTACTGTTCGCACTTCGGGAATTGCGGCTCTTAGAAACAGTCGAAAAAACTGAAGGCGCCCTTTGGCGCATTCAACAATAAGCCAGCATTGATGCTAATCGTTAAAACTGTGCCACGAGAGTCATTATGATTAGTACATAATTGATAGCAACCGTAACTCGCTTTTGTACCGACGACGAGTATTAGAGTTAGCCCAGAACATCTCATTCGGTAAAACTACGCTACAAAAGTGTGACCATTTTAAGAATTTCTCCCTCCCTCCGCAAGGAGCTACTCCTCAAAATTTTTGAACGATCGGCGATAGTTTGAGGCAAAACCCCCGAATCTTTCTGAAATAGCCGATACGTCGATTTCCTTAAATACATATTAACAAAACTTTTACAAATATTTTTTTTTTTTAATTTTCGTATTACAAGGCTCCCAGATACTCATTCGCAACTTTATGATATTGTTCCAGATCGTCAAACATATCATTGACGTCTGCAGTGTGTTTCCATATTCATTAATTGTGGAGAATGTGATACTCTGGAGTCCAGCCAGTTAAAAGTTACGCCGGTCACTTTGTCGGCGCCGGTATATAATAGAGCCTACGCCGCCCCCGCCGATAAAGTGATCGGCGTAAACTCTAGTGTACACTTGCAGTTATAAAAAAAAGAAAAATCATATGGGCGGTGCGCCGGTTTCAAACCGACATGCTGAAAGGCGTACGGGATCGACAAATTGCTCAAAACGAAATACGGTTTTTCGATAATTACGAGTGTCAGTTAGGCACAATTGATTATAACAATTATTTCTTCATCAGTAAAAAATTTAGACATTTTAGAAAATTGACACTATGTTTCATGGCGGAACCATACAAGGTGGCAGCATGGTGATATACCTACAAATATAAATAAAAATTCCATGTACTTTGTTCTCGTAAATTCGATGGACTAATGTCAAATTCGTACTGCGCCGGAAGTTGATGTAGCAAATCAAATAAAAAAGTATCCAATCAGCTGTCCCATGCTGCCATCTTGTATCATTCCGCAATCTGTACATGTATTCTTGTGTTCTTCGCCTGCTTTGTCCCACATACATTTGAATTTTGAAGAAAATTCGTCGCACACTGTGATTACACAGAAATTAATTTGAATTTTTATTGTTCAATTTTGAAATGAATGCGAACTATGAGGTATTATAGGCTTAAAAATATGTTCGTCTAGCCAGACGGCAACGATATGCTGAAAGGCGTACGGGATCGACAAATTGCTCAAAACGAAATACGGTTTTTCGATAATTACGAGTGTCAGTTAGGCACAATTGATTATAACAATTATTTCTTCATCAGTAAAAAATTTAGACATTTTAGAAAATTGACACTATGTTTCATGGCGGAACCATACAAGGTGGCAGCATGGTGATATACCTACAAATATAAATAAAAATTCCATGTACTTTGTTCTCGTAAATTCGATGGACTAATGTCAAATTCGTACTGCGCCGGAAGTTGATGTAGCAAATCAAATAAAAAAGTATCCAATCAGCTGTCCCATGCTGCCATCTTGTATCATTCCGCAATCTGTACATGTATTCTTGTGTTCTTCGCCTGCTTTGTCCCACATACATTTGAATTTTGAAGAAAATTCGTCGCACACTGTGATTACACAGAAATTAATTTGAATTTTTATTGTTCAATTTTGAAATGAATGCGAACTATGAGGTATTATAGGCTTAAAAATATGTTCGTCTAGCCAGACGGCAACGCTAAAATGTGACATAATCAACATTATCACAAGAAAAAAGATAAAATAAAAAGAAAAATATATCGATTTCCTATTTATTATAAATATCGTCTATAAACTTAAAAAGTCGCAAAAGCTTTCCATGACGAAAATAGAGCCTTCTCGTCTGGCCAGAAGCCACAATCTATGGGAGGGTTAAACCTTAGGGGTTTGTTAATGTGTATATCAATTTTAAGATTTTGTAATCTTTTTGATTTTGTTTTAAAAACAGAACTGTTTACAAATTTCTATTATTTGATTTTTTAAACTTTTTGGGTTTATTTTTCAAACATTTTTTTAGATTTTAAAACGTATTTTTCAATTAAGTTCAAAATTTAAACCCAATCAAATAAGAAAACATAGTAGTGTGGGGAATATTAGCATCACTATGATGTTAGCAATTAACCACAGCAACAAAAAAGCAAGCAGGCACACTTGTGTACATGTACACATTAAAGCAAGCAACCACACTTATGTACAAGGCAATGAAGAACATTCCATACGCAGAGAGATTATTTCACATACATATATGTAGCCGACTGCTAAGAGCAGAAGTTGTTACTCACACAAGGAAAATAAAAGAAACAAAACTTTTCCCTAGAATCGGATCAGGTCCACCTTGGCCTGGAGATGGGAATTAAAGTAATTTCAGGGCGCGAGCTCCAAAAGGTAAACAATTTCGTTTTGGCATCTAGGAGAATACCTCTACCAACTCTTATTTATGTTTATTCTCTAAGCGTAGTGCACTAAGGGAACATTTTCCCGTTTATTTCTTTTTCCTGGGAGGAAATGGAAAAGTCTTAGTCAACGGAGCTGAATGGCTGGATTTTCAGAGTATAACATTGACCACAACTTAGGAACATAGAAACATACTGCTGACGTCAGCTGACTGGCGATCGAGAATATTATCTTGAAGTTGCGGATCAGTATCTGGAAAGCTTATAATACGAAAACCCGGAATTGACGATATACGGTCCCAGGACCCTACATTCATCTATGTGAACCAACCGTTAAGAAGAAAGAGGTGGCTGATGTAAAAATATATAACGGCAGAAATTTTGCAGCAACAATGCTTCAACAAATCAGAGCTTATAGACTAACCTGATGGAAAAAAACTTTGGCTTATCAAAACTTTATTTCAAACAGCTCTGGCTAACCTTGGAAACGTTTAGACAAACATGAAATACTCCCAGCCATATGATCTATCTAACCGTCTTCCCCTCTTATTTCCTCCCCTTGGTCTTTTGTAGTTTACTTTAGTCGTCTCATTCAATTTCCATATTCCTTCATTCTTCCGTAAATCTGCCTGCATTTCCTCTTACTCTTCCCATTCTTGCACTTATCCAAGTCTAACTCTTACTATGTCTCTTAATCGTATCCTTATTCTTAATCTTCCTATTAACCTTTTCTTAGTACTTTGTCTCAAGTCATTACCCTTAATTTTACTTTCACTCTCACTCTCCATCTTCGTCTTGTTCTCTTTACATCTCAGACTTCCCTCCATTTGTCTTCTTCTTTCATGTCCGCGTTTCCAATGTGAAGATATACCGAGTTTGGCTATTTTCCGCACTGTACGTTACTAAATATTACAAAGATGTTCCCTTACTGTTTTAAAATTCATGATCGGATTATGAGGGCCGTCAACCATTTGTTGTTGCACTACTGACTTCACCTGTCTGGTTTTATTGCCTCATTACAACATTTTGCTACACATATGAAGAGTTGTGACGCTTGTTCTGCGTAGTTTTTTTACGGACGGAAATAACAAAAATGTTCTGTTTTTCGTAAATGTGCTGTATTTTGTTCTACTTTCATGAACTATACAAAACATATATTTTTGTGGCGGCAACACTTTTATCAAATTAAGTTGTTAATTAGTAATGTATTAATTAGTAAAACAAGATGGTTAACTTTGAAGCCAGCAATTGAATGAATTTTAAAACTTTTCAAGCCACTAAAAAAATATTTCTTAGAACTATCTCACTGTACAAGCATTCTAAAAGCATTCTTTGAAAATCCTACCTCAGAAATGTGGCCTTTGTTTACACATTGCAAGCATCTCTTTTCCATAATTACATTACTCAAATTGAATCACAGAATATTTGTATGGTTGAAGTGTCTTTACTTATAAAAGAACTTAAATTAAAAATCACAGAACGCAGGGATGCAATCTTTTTACCACTCATGGTGAAGCAAATAACTTCAGAGTTTGAGAACACAGGAACTGAAAATGTAAATAAAATCAAAGATCATATTAAAGAGTTTTATATTAATTGCATTGAATATTTAAATCAGTGGGATAATGCATTTAAGGAGGTTGAAGTGATGGATGGGCACTTATGCGTAAAATGCCTTCTTGGCAAGATCTTGAAAGAAATTTGAGTTTCATTATGGAAAAGAGAAGTCAAACTAAAATTAATGACAGCGCATTATTTGATGAGTTCACTTGCGTCAAAACTTATGTCACTCAAAGTAAACTAAAAGAATGAACGGACGGAGGAAAGTTAGTTGACAGTAAATGGGTTGAAATATTTCAACATTTTATGAAAAATTCTATACCTTTTAAAAATATTTTGAAAATAGTTGAATTTAACTTGTGTTTACCGGGGTCAGATGCTCCCACTGAAAGAATATTTTCTATACTAAACAATATATGTGACCAGGCCTAAGAAAAGGTGGCTTATGACTCAAAAAAAAAAGAAAACTACTAAGAAACTGAACTGAACTACCAGCTGTTTCTCGCAATTTCATTTTTGAGTCATAAGCCACCTTTTCATAGGCCGGGTCACATATGGACTGATGAAAAAAACCAAATGAAAATTGAGACAGTTAAAGCTATTTTAATAACTAGATGTGACTATGAACTTAGTTGCTTAAAGTTTAAGAAATATTTACAAAACGAGGAAAATATAATTAAACAAATTTATGCTTCAGAAAAACAAAAGTGATTTGCATTTTATTCACTTTAGTTATGTAAATGTTGATTTAAATAAACTCAAATGAAATATTATTTATTTTTTAAATAAACTATATGTTATAAAAAAAAGGGCTGTTTTTTTAATATGAACTTATAGTCACCGTATGTTACGCAAATGTGATAGATCAGCTGGTAGAGCACACTTCTGCTATCAGAGGCACGTCAGGCCACCGCCTTCTAGATTTACCTCTATTTTTTTTAACAGATGCTGAATACTTATCTAGTTTAAAATTGAAACCCAGTTTTGCGCTCTCATCATGAAGACTGCTGTAATCTAAATTGTAAATATTTTAACCGTTTATAAGACAGATGAGTTTTCACTCAGAGGCTTTTTATGACAGAAATACACTCGGAGTGTTTGCCAAATCACTACCGCGGGGCGACCCCGCTTAGAATTTTTTTTATAATTAAAAAAAAAATTACTTTTTCGAAAGCATTTTTATGTTGTCTTTCTCAGGATTTGAACCCAGGTGTTACGCTCCAAATACAACATTTTTTCGAATTTGCTCAGCAAAAAGAAGGGGTATGCAGGCTATCAATGCTTTGCATTACGGGAGCCCTGAAAACAACCCCGATGGCTGTATGCCATTCTGAGGGGGCTCTTAAAGCTTAAATAGAGGTGGCGCAAGGATGCTCAAATGGCGGACGAGGCGATACATGTATACATAAAAAAGATGGTTCCAAAGTAGTGGAAGGAGTAGGGTCTGCGGTATGCTGCGCTGATCCGGAAAAAAAATATCCTCAAGCTGCCGGGACGGGAAAAAGTATACATCTATACTGGGTTCCCAGCATATGGGAATAGATGAGAATGAAAAAACGGATGAACTAGCTAAAAACCGGCATCCCCTGAAACTTTCTCCGGAGGTGTCCCAATCAGATTGGGCGAGATTGTGAAAAGGCGAGAGGTGCACATGATCAACCAAGCGGGAAAGGCGTGGGTCCAAGCGCGGGGCTGTAAAGTGTCGAAGATGTAGGTCTTACAGCCTTAGACTAACAAAGTTGCTTATATCATTAAAAAGAGAGGCCTGTAGACTCATGACAGGTATTTTGACTATACACTGTCTTCTAACTTCACATTCCTTTAAATTAGGCGTGGTTGGTGATTACAGATGTAGGAAGTGTGGGTTGGAGGAGGAAACGATAGAGCACGTTTTGTGCTCGTGCCCTGCACTTTCCAGGCTATGACTCCAGCTATTAGGAGTGATAAAACTGTCAGATCTAGAAGCAGTAAGTGGCATAGGTCCTAGAAGGCTTCTAGTATTTGCTAAGAGGACGGACTTATTTTATAACATAAGTCGTGGTTTTTGATAGGGTTTTTCAGTTTGGTCGTTAAAACAAACTTCTGGTAACACTACGGACTCAATCAGTCTATGTGAGGTCCTCATGGACCGGCCAGTTCCACCTAACCTAGTCTTGCTCCATTTATTCCTAATCTAGGCTTGAGGGACTGCCCGTTCTTTCAGCGCTGTGATTGAGAATCCGTTGCGCACATAAAACAATATTTCAAACTAAACTTGTACACGGAGGGAAATACCTTGCACAGCAATAATTGAAATTTGTCCCAAAAGTTTTACTGTGTGCTTTAGCCAAGTGGTAGAGCGATGTCCTTTAAAGGAAGAACAGAGTTCGAACCATGCTTCACTTATCCAAAGCCAATGTATTTCTTATAAATATTTTGTAGGGATACGGCTTCAACATTGGATTATCGTTACTACATGGATAGCATTCAAAATATATTGAAGGGACACTATTATCAATTTTGATTTAATGTAGCATCCAAAGTTGTAAATGATCCCGCCAAAGATTACCCTCAGTGCAGATATAGAATTTCTTGTTGAACGCTAAAGGCGAGTAAGCCATAGGTACGACCAATTTGCGAAAATCTCAAAAATTTTGTAAGTCAGAAAATTGTTTCTGCTGGTTATGCGTTCGCGTAAAAATGTTCAATCATCTCTCTTTAAAAGAGAATACGTGAACGAGCTTGATTTTTTCACGAACACAGCTAATAGTCACAGTACATAGTAAACATAATAGGATTAAAAACATGATGTATGACATGTATAAAAACAGTACGTTAGAAAAAATCATGGTATAAAAAAGAATGTAGTTCAACTTAAAACTTTTGACGTATTTGGGGGCTTTTGAAGTTTCATAAAGTTTATTGTTTTGCTAGCAGTGTTGACATACCGGTACTGCTTAAAGTAAGCTTGTAGGAACTCGTGATGGTAATTGCTTTCACGATGAAAGCACAATGGTCATCTGAGACGTTAATAATAATATGCTTTAGCACGATTTATGTCCAAACATCTCTATTGAAAATACAGTAAAACATATAAAAAATACTTGTACCGTTGTGCGTCTTTATTACATAATTTTGTTCCATGAATTAGAAACATGACAAATATACCATCATGTTGTTCATTTAATTATTTCCATCAACGGGCAATTTTAGTTTCTTTCAGGTGTAAAACACCCAATTCCAAAAGCACTTTCCTATGGCCCTACTATGTGTGTCATGTTGAGTAAAAGTGTACCCATATGTCTGCATCGTGTGACAGAGCGCCCTTGCTGTAAGGACAAGAGTGTGATACTCCTAAAGGTAGATATTTAGTTTGCTACGTGTGGCAGGACGCCACCTCTAACGACATGCCAATGTTAAAAAGGCATAGAATGTGTATGGGTGGGGGTTTCGCCAGGCTGTCTCTACTACAACGGGCATAAGAATTGTCATACCTAGTGGCTGGCCTGCAGAGGTTCAGGCAAATGTTCTCCATAAAAAAATCTATAATCAGTTCTTTCCTCCAACACTATGTTTGAACTAAACAATTAATTTTTTAAATTTTGCAAAAGCTTCTGAGCAAACGTACAGACTTTGGGGAGGGCTGTCTTCCCTTTCTTCGCATGAGTCAAGCCATTTTTCTTTCACATAAGCAATTTTAGGGATTTTGATATACTTAATACCATCTTTCTTAGACTAGATTTTCGTATTTACACATTTCCAATGCATTAATTATGGAAATAATTTACTCGTATCCGTTAATATGAAATCAACCAAGAGCAGAAAAATCCGTAAAATTTCCCAATCTGGTAACTATATTTTGATGAAATTGTCATTGGCTCCGCAAAACTCAAGTGGCCCACGTCATATTTAGTTGAACTACCTCCATTTTTGCGCCATGGAAAAAGCAGTACATGTTCCTTTTGAAACATAGGAGAGACTCAATCTGATTTTCTTCTTTTTATGTAGTTGTCAACCAGAAATATACAGTACAAGTACACGATGAATACGTGATGACGGGCAACACGGCTGTATTGAAATGTCAGGTAAGTAAATACACATGAAATGGCGGCAATGCCAGCAGATGTAGGGATCATAGTACATGTCTACAAGTGGGATATGTAGCAGCACGCACATACACAGCCACGCTCACCTGATAAAATGCTTGTTCTTCTTCGTTTTTTGTGTGGATGCTATTTGGCACTGTTGTACTTCTTAGGTCCAAGAAAAGCGTAGTAGCTGCTAACGAAAACTGTGTAAAATTTTTATTGCAAAATTACAAAGAAATATCCTTATTTACTTTCAAATAAGCACTTAATTACATCTCTCTTTAAAATCCATATGTTTTGGACAATTTTAATTAACAAATTGTGATACTTTATTACCGAGGACGATTGCTAAAACACGACCAAAACCGTCGAGGGAAGTAGTAATAAACGCGTTTTTGCCTCGCTTCCAATAATTCGAATACTTTTTCGCCTTTGAACTATTGACAACAGGACAAAACGCCTCTTTTTATTTCTCTTTCCACATTTTTGGACGGGTTATTGCAGTCGACCTCGGTTTCAAACTGTTTTTCGCGGAAAACTTTTGAACGGGTAGAAAAACTTAGCACTCGTGTTTGTATTCTTAATGCTGGAATAACTACGCGTCCTCAGATACCCCAATTCAAGACTTTTGTATAATTTTCTGTAGGACGCATATAGGTGCAATACATTTTCATACTAAATTCGTAAACAAATTTTACCTTCACGGCAACCCATATCTTATATTCCACACCTTTTTTTGTTTCCCTGCGTCGCTTTCCACGACAGCAACCCCGGTAATTTTGACACTTCGTTCAGTGTCAAACGCATGTTCCACGCAGGTTCCACTGAGTTCCACACTAGTTTGACACTGACCGAAGTGTCAAACGGCAGTGTGTTAGAAAGAGAGAGGAATTGTTTCCTTCTCATACATATCATACTTGTAAACCTGTACTATGGTAGGGATTTCGTCACATTTAAGAGATTCTTGAAACAATTTAGAATCAATTTTTTTTCTGATTGAGATATTTTTATTTTATAGAGTGTTTAAATATAAGCTTAAAAATATGTATATCCCGCAGCTCTAAATATTTATTCTAGGGGTTTTGTCATTATCAAAAAAGATTTGAAATTCGATTGATAAATTTAGCATGCTATAGTTCCTCAGCCAAGATTTTCCATGAACATACGATTTTAGCCATTTAGATTATTTTGATGATCTTTGGGAGGCTTTGCCAGACATTTCTAATGCCTCCGAAGTACTGTGCAGCACTTTTGTTTACTTTGATAGTTATGTATAAACCCTGATTTCATTGAAAACCACAGTTGACATGATATGAAACTTCTCGCTCTCTGAGAGCGCGTGAAAATGTGCATTTTTTATAATATTGGCCATAGATACCATCATCCTCAAAATCAAATTTGGGCATTTCAGAATAACTTTGGGGTATTTTACATGGTAAAGGTTTAGTTTATAATTTTCACTGAAAACTTACTCAAGATTGTCAAATGGGATATCAAAAAACTCGAATTTTTGTGAGGATTACAAATCCGAAGAAAAAATAACTATTTTTCACCCGTGGAAAATTTATCAGTGACAACACCTTTCATCGAAAGGCTGCACACGAAACGGGTTTTGATAGCAACTTTCGATTGGAGAAAAAGTCAGCTTCTTAGTCTTCGCATTGATGTAAATGGATGCATAAATCCAAGGTTTTTGTGGAGCGTTGCAACATTCCGCTTTTGATAGCTGAGATAAATTGTAGGTATACGTATAGGTTAACGCAACATGTATAATTAACAGCCTTTTGCGGACGACAACGCAGATACTTCACCAAGTGATCTAATTTCGTAATTTCTTATAAATTTTTTGCGTTTTTTATTGTATGTGGATATACATATGTATGTAAATAAACATTTTGGTCGCATCAAAGTGAAAAAGGGACTAGCCGTTCATTGTTATCGTATGGCGGTGCCAGCGCAACAAAGCAAAGCAACGCAATCGAAATATATTATTTCATATTTTTTCAATTATCTACCACAAAATATTTCTACAAAACTTTGCCTTTTTTATAAATTTTAATAAGTTTTTAGCACCTTACTTGCTGATTTTTTGAAAATAATGAAACCGAACGAATTTCTTGGAGTTTTTTTTTTTGGGTAGTTAGGCAACTCTATAGCCATCTGATGTTCAAGACCCATTCTTGGAAACGAACGAACTTTTGTTTACAATCGAATGAACTTCAAGACCCATTCCTGGAAACGAATTGAGAGAGAATAAAAGTTTCGTATCATGTCATCAGTGTTGAAAACGGCGGCTACAGCAACATCCGCAGCCAAGCATTGGTTACTTGATTACTCTCTGGCGCTTGGCAAAAATACAATTAGATTTAATCTGGCAACAGCGACATTCGTGGCTGACTGTTGTTGTTGCTGTAGCAGTGCTTCGCTCCATCCAATAGTTGCTACTCACAAATTGTCTTCTATTGGTAGTTCAAGGACACTTACACAGTTTCAACAGGGGCGGACCAGAGTTAGAGGGCTGTTAGAGGCGTTGATTCCACATTGTAATAAAAGAGATGGTTGGTGTCAGGTGGATACAAATTGGAGAAGGAGAGATATCCGACGATAAGATTCTCCTATGTTGGCTGGTTTCCCAGGCTTCAGTAACGGAACCACCGTGGCAATTTTTCATTTTTCGAATGACGAAGGTGATAAACTCGGCAGATCGCTGAGCGAAAGAAGTATGGGTAGGTGGTCGTATGCCAATGTTACAATCGGCTGCCAATTTACGCAGTTAACAAGTCCTGCGTTCGCGATGGAAATGTCTGGCGGACTATGACAGCTTCCTACCATACGTGTCGAGACCTCCCCGTTTATCGTGCAGGACGCCGTTTCTTCTATTTGGTCCACCTGCACCTCACCACTGCTCCCCTCTGCGGGCTGTGGGCCAAGAATTTACCCGCGGTAGGTATACCGATCGTAAGAGGCGATCATAATACCAAGTAGCAAATTGTTGTATTAGTGACGCTTAACTCCTTGTATTAATAATGTAACAAATTGACGTCATCGTGTTAGTGGCGCTTATAAACAGCTAACCAATCCTGGAGTGATGTTTACTCGAAAGGGAGCAGAGTGGACCAAGTATGCCGCCTGTGCGAGCATACCACGGTAGTTATAAAAACTGTACCGCGGGGAACAGGACAGCCTAGTTGTGACCTGATATAATGTATAGCACGATGCTTGTATTCAGGTCTGGACTCGGATGAATCGCGGGCTATGGTTTCATATCGCAATTTGGATTCCTTTGGTTTTTTCTTAATGCGATGAATTCACTTTTGGGGAAGTTGACAATAAAGCATACTTAACGAAGCTATGCAGTCTCTTCTTCGCTGGAATGGGCAATAAAGTATTCTCTTCGGCTGAAGCGACGGCATTGCCTTCGAATCAGACAATAGAGCGTTCCCTTCGAAGTAATTCGGTCAATACTAACCTAAACATACATGTGGGTTCAGAAATATTGAAGTCGTAGGTTTTGGATTATTTGAACATTTATTTATATACTTTTATTTCATTTTTGGTTTGTTCACAGTACAATTTAAGTTTGGCTTTGTTTTTTATTATTAGTTTAAATATGTAGTTAATAAGCACTTAGTTTAAGTATTGAAATTTTAGATGCTTGCGATGCGAGTTTTAAATTCGAACTGCCTGTTCGATGTCGTCGTTGGCGTCGTCGTAGTCCTATCGGTTTCGTTCAGTGTTCGTTAGGTCGGAGCTCATGCACTGTTGCATTTGCGTGTAGGGTTGTAATTTAAGGGAGCAATTCTACATTCGGCCATCCTGGCTATTTGTTCGACCCGAACGATGGTTCCCATTTTTTGAGGTACTCGGCCACGGTAGTGGTACGCCTTGGGGCCTCACTCTCGCTCACCTTCTCAACTTCATACCTATCATGAGATAGAACTTTTGTAACCTTATATGGACCGAAGTATTCGGGCCTTAACCGAAGACCGCTTCCAAACTGTGTGCGCTTAATAGCGACTAACTCATTTATTTTATACTTCAATGGCTCTTTTCTCTTTGCATCGAAATTTCTCTTATTTTCCTGCTGTATCAAGGATATGTTATCCTTTGCTTGCCTGCGAATTTCATCACGTTCAGAGTCTAGTTCGTCTACGGCTGTGGTTTCTACTAATTCATTAAGATCTAGTAACCCTGTAACTCTCATTTCTAATCCTGTCAAGATTCTGAACGGCGAAAGTTTCGTACTTCGTGTTGGTGTGTTGTTGATAACCTGCTGAACTCTATCGACCTGCTTACACCAATTTCCAGGTGTTTCGGTGCATAGCTTACTCAACATACTTGCCCGTTCCCACGTGGGACACCAGTTGTTATGAGCAGATGCTGTATACCTCCATTTGAGCAGTATTCTTTGAAAGCATTACTCGTGAAAGCCGCTCCCCTATCAGTAATTATACGTCTCGGGTTTCCGAACGTCGCTGCTTGCTTGGACAGGCGGTCTACCACAGCCTCCGCTCCAGTATTCTTTGTTGGGTATAGCGAAACAAACTTTGAAAAGGCGTCTACTACAACAAGAATATAATTGTACGCCTTCTTGGTTTGCTCCATTGGGCCCACATGATATATATGAAGAGTGCTTAGCGGTCGATCTTCTTTATCAATAGGGGTTAAAAGCCCTTCCTTCTTCCCTGATTTTCGATCAGAAATAATGCATTCCACACAGCATCTGACAACTTTAGCTACTTTGCAGTTAAGCTGTGGGATATAAAAGGATTTTTCAATTGCATCTTCTTTAACGAGAAATGTCCTTGTTTATGCGAGGTACGAATTATTTCTTCTTCCATTAGTGAGGATACCACCACAAGCTCTCTTGTGGGGTCCTTATATAACAAATCATGCTTAATGTAGAAGTCTTCATACGCTTCGTGGTCCAATGCTCTGCGGACAGCACGAATCCAATCGTCTTGCATCTGCGCTGATTTTAAACGATGGATCAATGAATCTTCAAGCATTAAACAACCCACACGACTCAAAGCGTACACGTGTCGCATCTTTGTTTCGCTTCTATGTGCTATTTCGTAACAAAGTCCTGCAAAAACATGGCCCATGGGGATACTCTTAACGGAACATCCGTCTTCTTGGTTGTCATTGTGAATGCATTGCAGTCCGTTACTATTGTAAAATGCATCCCCATGAGGTACACTCTCCATTTCTTAAGTGCCTCCACTATAGCTAATACCTCAAATTCATAGGAGTGGTACTTCTCTTCTACCTCCTTTTTCTTTCTGCTCATGTACTGGATAGGGTGGAATTGCAGATCTTCACTGTCTTTCTGCAGGAGCACAGCCACATATCCGTACTTGGAGGCATCCTTATGCACCTCAGTTAAAGCCTTTCGTTTGAAGAGACGTAGAACCGGAGCGCTAGATAATGCACACATCAGCTGTCGAAAAGATGGACACTGATCTTCCCCAAAACCAAATACTGCGTCTTTCCGGAGGAGATCGGACAGTGGTTTGGCGATCACTGCGTATCCCTCAATAAAGCGACGGAAATATGACGTAAGTCCCAGAAATCTTTGCAGGGATTTTTTGTCTGACGGCCTTGGGAAATTTCACACCGCTTCTGTCTTTGACTCTGATTGTCTTATGGTACCATTCTCCACAATGTACCCCAAAAAGTTTACTTTTGAGCTTAAAAATTGACACTTTTCCCATTTAATTTTTAAGTTATGCTCAGCTGCTCTACTTAGGACAACTTTAAGCCTTTCTAAACCCTGCTCGATGGAACTTGATGGAATAATCAGGTCGTCCATGTAGGTTGCCACGATGCCATCGCTTACCAAATCTCTGAACACAGCAGAAATATAACGTGTGAAAACCGCAGGGGCGTTCGAAAGGAACGTACAAAAACTCATACATACCTTGGTGGGTTACAAATGAGGTGCACTTCCTAGACTCTACCTCGATCTGTACATGGAAGAACCCGTTTCTGAGATCTAGCGTGGTAAAGACGCGAGCACCCTGTAACCTCTCGATGACATCGTCCATAAGTGGCATCGGGAAATTGTCTTTCAAGATTTTCTCATTAAGACGTCGATAATCGCAGCATAAACGTTTTGTACCATCTTTCTTTGCTACTAAGACAATTGGTGATGAGTACTCTGAAAAACTTGGTTGGATAATCCCTTCTTTTAACCACTCCGAAATTTGTCTGTCAATGATACTCTTATCGGAGTATGACACTCTTCTTGACCCTTGAGATACTGGAATATGATCCGTCAAAATAATTTTCATACAAATTGGGGACTCGTGTATTTTCTTAGGCGAATAGCTTCCAACCAGATTTTCTAATTGCTTACCTTGGTCTACTTTAAGATGCGAAATGTCTACCTTTGATTTTTCTCCTGACACTGGCTCCGCGGCCATACACAAATCTCTGAATTCACTAAAAAGGTCAGGTGGTTGCACTGTGATATCCGTTACTAATGCTACGCCTTCAGTTTTTGCCTTAAATACTACATCGTCTTCTGAAACGACAAGGCCAACTTGTTTAAGGACATTGTTACCTATGACCGCCGGGTATCCAAGGTCACGGTCTCTCACAACATGAAAGGTAATGCTTAACTCTATTTCATCTATCTTTAACTTCATTCCAAAAGTGCCGATTGTAGTTATGACACTGTTCCCTATTCCCCTTAACTTATGCACATCATTAGTCAAATCAATTTCTCCTAGCATCATCAAGACGTCGTACCGCATTAGACATAAGTCGCAGCCTGTATCTAACAGTGCTGAGAACTTGAAGTTGTTAATTGATATATCTTTGAATACTACGCATCCAATTGACGCAGAACGTGTCCCTTTTATCATACTTACCCTAGCATTTTCCTGCTTCACCTCAGTTTTGTATTTTGGACACTCGGCCACTCGGTGCCCAGACTGGTTACACCCAAAACATGTAGACTGTCGCTTCTTTTGACAATTGTTGGCCAGTCGCCACACCTATGACAACGCTTTTCTTCTTTGCCCTTTACTTTATTAACACCCTTATCCTTCTGCTTATTCTGGAAAGAGCTATAACTGGGTTGACGCCCCGAACGCACCTTTTCATAAATCGCAACTTGAGCCTTCAATTCCTGTATCGAGGAAGCTTGGTATAGGTTCGCTTTATTTGCCCTGTGGTCTGGGATCCCCTCAACAAACTACTCGATAAGGCTTTTATCATCAAGGTTTATCGGTCTACCTATCTCCATGAGGCTATAAAGGTACTCACGGAAATCTTCGTTCGGTCGTTTGCGACGGCTTCTTAGAGCCCGGTGTACCTCGATGGATGACACAAAAATCCCAAATTCATTTTTCAGACTTTCTTTCAGTGAAGTCCATGAAGATATGCCGGGCTGGCTACGAATAAAAATTTTCGCAGCACCTTTTAGTAGCTGTTTGCCATAAATAAATTTTTGAAGATCACTGTCACAGTCGGACCCATCGTTTGTGTCTAAAGCCAGATCGCAATGCTCACAAAGTCTTTTTTGCAATTCAGCTTTTCGTCCGTTTGTTGACAGACTCAAGCTCGTTAATTTTTCTTTTAGTTCATTTACGTTTAATGATAAAATCTGATCCCTATCCATGTTTTAATATGAAATTTAAATATGAAGAAAATAGAAAAATATTTGAATCTACCAACTAGCTAAAATCGTGCGATTTTTTGACAATATTCGAATGAAAATACAGAAAGGTCTTTAATTCCAAATTTTTAAATTTTATAAATTAGTATTATTTTCTTTTTGTAAAGATACTAGCGTTTTTAACAATTTTTTTATATTTCATTAACAACGAAAATCTCTGTTTGCCTATAATAACAAATTCTTATTAGATTTTATTTATTTCTCATAACGCAACTTACTTCCTCTTATTGTTTTTTCGTTTTTAAATATGCCTATACCAATTAGACAGCTTGCAGCCGATTTAATTTAACATGAAATGAAAAGTTCTTTTCATCTTATTTGACTTGATGTCTCTTTCTTCACGCAAACATATGTACATACGAACTACATACCTTCTTTCTTCACATAACCTAAATGTATTTGAATACTTAAATACTTGATTCTGCTCTCAGATCGAACGATGTTTGCTCTCTCGCCTTTTGTTCTGCAGCTGCTTTCTGTTCGTGCGTCTACCCTGCACGGCTGTGTAAATTAGAGTTGATTGCTTTTGTTAACTTTTCTTTGCTATACAAATTCACTTGCACATTCATATCTTTGTGCTACTCAATTATTATTGCCACTAGCGCATCTACTCTGCGCTATAATTTCGGTTGCAATTCTAGTCACTAGCGCATCTACTGAACGCTTATTGTAATTGTATGTCTTTTTTTTCAATTGTTTCTGCCACTAGCGCGTCTACTCTGCGCTTACTTTCAGTTGCAATTCTAATCAATAGCGCATATAAAATAAATAAATAAATGTAAGGCGCGATATCCTCCGAAGAGATCTAAGGCCGAGCTTCTCTTCCAATTTGCGTCGTGCTCCTCTTCATTTTCCCTACAAATTGGCCATGTTTTATGCTGACTCCGAACGGCATCTGCAAGGCAGATGAGTTTTCACTGAGAGCTTTTCATGGCAGAAATACACCCGGAGCGCTTGCCAAACACTGCCGAGGGGCGACCCCGCTTAGAAAAATTTTCTTCTAATTGAAAAACCTTATTTCTAAAATTTTGATGTTGCTTTGTCCGGGGTGCGAACCCAGGGCATACGGTGTGATAGGCGGAGCACGCTACCATCACACCACGGAGGCATATACTCTGCGCTTATTGGAATTAATTTTCCGCCTTTTTCACCACCACGTATATTTTGCTTTGCAATTAAGAATTTTATAAATAGCGCATCTGCTCACTCACACTGATTATTCTTCGGTTTTTTTGTTACGATTCCACAACAATCACAGGCGCATCTACTCTGCGCTGCTTTCAATACTACAACTATTTCGACACTAGCGCGTCTCTTTACGCTGCTTTCGTTGACTGCACAATAGGGGTTGATACGTTTGCACTGCTGCTCATGTAAAGGACTGGTTTTAAATAATTGCTTTTTCTTTAGAAATTCCGAAGCACTGAAAATTTCTAACGGCACTTTAATGACGCCGCCGAATATGCTGAGTTTGAACAGTTTTTTCACTATGCCAAATTTTGCCTCTAAGGCCATTTAACACCACATGCAAACACTTTTTGCACAAATTGGTTTCTATACATGCGCATTGTAATTAAGTTTTAACTTTTTTAGTTACATAACTCTTCGTGAATCGTACATATAATAAGCACACTTCTGACACCATTTGTGGGTTCAGAAATAATGAAGTCGTAGGTTTTGGATTATTTGAACATTTATTTATATATGTCGGTGCAGTATCTGATTTAGTTCATAAAATGTAGAACATACTGTATGTTCACTTCTACTTTGCTAAAACTACTTTGTCCATTCAATAAAGGTTGAATGTAATTATGATCGTAGTAGTATTTGCTTTAATGCAATGGCGTCTTTGATTGAATTTTCTGATTCGTTGTTCCAATTATACTATGAGAGAGAGTATTTCATTACTCTTGATGTACTTACTTTTCACTGTACAATATTTTCTGCTGTGAGCGAGGTAAGAGCTAAAGTGCTCTACCGAGTGTGGTCCTGAACGCTTTGATATGGCTGAATAGAGTTTTCACTCAAGTGTAGATATGAAACAATCTAGTAGTTCTTGAGATAATGATTGAGAAAACTATAAAATTGTGTCAACCATTTTAATTACTTGAAATTACGTGAAGTCAAACAGAGCGTTCAGGAACTCACTGCGCATATCAGCAATTGTGAAATAATTTTATTGAAATTAAAAAAAATGTCGTGTGAGGAAAATTCTATTAACAAAGGAAATTACATTTTGAATGGTGAGCATTCCTCGACAAATGGTGAGCATTCCTCGACATCAGAAGTGGGATGGATCCCGCCTGAAGAAACCTCAAATGAATGTTGGCGCGCGCTTCTGGAGTCGCAAAATCGAAACTTCCAGGAGTTAATTAGAGCGATGCATAAACCTAATATTATAGAGCCAAAAGTTATCTCGTTGCCGAAGTTTAATCCAGATAGTCCTGGCGCTGACCCAATTTCGTGGTGCACTACAGTCGACATGATTTTTGCGGAAAATTCATTAGTGGGTAGTGCGCTAATCATATCCTTAAGTAAGGCTTTAGAAGGAGGTGCTTCGCAGTGGTTGTCACAAGTTTGCTTTGCTGGCATAACGTGGCAGCAATTTAAAGACTTGTTCGTGCAGCGATTCGTGGGTGTTGAGACTCCAGCGGCCGCATTGATACACATTTTAAATGGTCGTCCGAGTGATGGTGAATGCCTTTCTCTGTATGGAAGTCGATTGGTAACTTCCCTTGTGTCAAGATGGAAGTCAATGAACATTGAGGAGATCGCCGTGTCTGTCGTTCTTGCGCACACTGCACAGTTTGATAATAGATTACAGCGTTTGCTTTTCACAACTGATATGAAAACTAGAAATGAGCTTTAGCAAAACCTTCAAGCTTTTGCCTTTGGAAAGCGAAAGGAGTCGTCTACTTTTGCTGGTTCTACGTATCCTGAAAATAAGAAATCAAGGTTGTCAACAGTTGTAAAATGTCATTACTGTGGTAAAACGGGTCACAAAATTGCGGATTGCCGTTTGAAAAGAAATAATGTGAGCCACGCTTCAAGAGGAAATCAATTGCAGAGCAGTTCATCGCTGGAAAGAAAACGGCCAACGATTACATGCTTCAAATGCGGTGAAGCAGGTCATGTAGCGACTGTGTGTCCAAAGGGAAGCAGCACATCTTTGAGTGGCAAAAAGGAGAACTCGTACGGGAAGAAGGTGAACTTATGTGCAGTAGCTGAGCCAAAAGGTATGCTGTTTCAGTCTGGTGAGTCGTATCCATTTTTTTTTGATTCTGGGGCTGAATGTTCGCTTTTAAAAGAGTCTGTATCAAAAAAGTTTGTGGGTAAAAGAATAAATAATAACGTTGTGTTGAAAGGTATCGGTAATGCCACTGTATGTAGCACACTACAAATTTTATGTGATGTTGTAATCGGTGGGCATGCCTTAGAAGTTTTATTTCATGTAGTTTTAGACTGCCATTTAACGTACGATGTAATAATTGGTCGTGAAATTATAAGCCAAGGTTTCGGAGTTGCCATGTCGGTTGATAGCTTTGATATTTTTATTTCGAAAAGAGTAAATACGTGTTCGGTATCCGAAAATTACAAGGATCTTATAAATAAAGACGCAGAGCTTGATGTAACTGATAAAGAGTGTTTGTTGCAAATTTTAAAAGAATTTTCAAATTGTTTTATTGATGGAATTCCGCGAACTCGGGCTAATACTGGTCAGTTAGAGATACGGTTGGTTGATCCAAATAAAACTGTACAGAGGCGACCCTATAGACTAAGCTCTGAAGAAAAAGAAACTGTTCGAAATAAAATAAGTGAGCTTATAAAGTTTAATATTATTAGGCCAAGCTGTTCACCTTTTGCAAGCCCGATGCTTCTTGTCAGGAAAAAGAATGGTACTGATCGCCTCTGTGTGGACTATCGCGAGCTGAATGCTAATACTGTGTCTGACAAATACCCACTACCACTTATTTCCGATCAGATAGCTAGACTACGGGGGGCAAAATATTTTTGTTGCCTTGACATGGCAAGTGGGTTTCACCAGATTCCCATACATCCTGATTCTATAGAGCGTACAGCGTTCGTTACACCGGAAGGCCAGTACGAATATTTGGCAATGCCATTTGGCCTAAAGAATGCACCATCAGTGTTTCAACGCGCTGTTATGGTAGCTTTAGGCGAACTTGCTCATTCGTTTGTTGTCGTGTATATGGATGATGTCATGGTAGTTGCTAAAACAAAAGAAGAAGCTCTGGAAAGATTGAAAATAGTTTTAGATGTTCTCACGAAAGCAGGTTTTTCATTCAATATAACAAAGTGTTCCTTTTTAAAGACCAGTGTTGAATATCTTGGCTACGAAATAAAGTCAGGTGAGATTCGACCTAATCCACGTAAGGTCCAAGCATTAACCGCTTTACCTCCGCCTCAATCTGTTA
Organism: Eurosta solidaginis; assembly: GCF_040869045.1. Lineage (NCBI taxonomy): Eukaryota > Metazoa > Arthropoda > Insecta > Diptera > Tephritidae > Eurosta > Eurosta solidaginis. Next base: position 125,521,965 of record NC_090323.1, on the reverse strand, counting down.
CACAGCTAAGACAGTTCATAGGGTTGGCATCGTATTTCCGACAATTCATTCCTAAATTTTCACAAGTGATGAAACCTTTATATTTGCTTACCTCTGCTAAACATAGTTTTGTCTGGTCAACTGAAAATGAGCAGGTACGACAGAACATCATTTCAATTCTAACAAATAAGCCCGTTTTAGCCATATTTGACCCTCAATTTCCAATAGAGCTACATACTGATGCTAGTTCTGACGGTTATGGTGCAATTCTATTGCACAAAATCGAAAATAAGCCGCATGTAGTTGAGTACTATAGCAAAAGAACGTCGCCAGCCGAATCCAAATATCATTCATATGAATTGGAAACATTAGCAGTTGTTAATTCAATAAAGCATTTTCGCCATTATTTGCAAGGCAGAAAATTTATAGTATTCACAGATTGTAATTCCTTAAAGGCGTCACGAAATAAAATTGATTTAACTCCAAGAGTTCACCGTTGGTGGGCCTATTTGCAGTCATTTGACTTTGACGTACAATATAGAGAAGGGAAACGTATGGCCCATGTAGACTTTCTCTCCCGTAACCCATTACCATCTGATCAAGCTATTGTTAAAACTTTAGAAAAGCGTATAAACTTGGCAGAAATCTCCGATGGCTGGCTTCTTGCAGAACAACAAAGGGACCCAGAAATAGTTTCCCTTGTTTCAAAGTTGCGTAATAATGAACTTGCCGAGGACGTGGCAAGAACATATGAGTTGCGCGCAGGAACCCTTTATCGGAAAATCCAAAGAAATGCCAAAACGCGATGTTTACCCGTAGTACCTAGATCCTTTAGGTGGTCAGTGATTAATCATGTACACGAGTCCATTATGCACCTAGGCTGGGAGAAAACATTAAATAAAGTTTATGATTACTATTGGTTCGAAAATATGTCCAAATATGTTCGCAAGTTTGTAGATAATTGTATTACATGCAAATTGTCCAAGCCAGCGTCTGGTAAAATACAAGCAGAGCTTCATCCAATTCCCAAGGTTGGTATACCATGGCACACTATTCATATGGACATAACCGGCAAATTAAGTGGTAAAAATGATATGAAAGAGTATGTTATAGTTCAAATCGATGCCTTTACCAAGTTTGTTTACTTACACCATACTATTAATATTGACGCAGTAAACTGCATTAAGGCTTTGAGGTCGTCAATGTCTGTTTTTGGGGTACCTACGCGTGTTATTGCTGACCAGGGCAGATGTTTTGCAAGCAAGGACTTCCGTGACTTTTGTTCTTCACAGAAAATAGAGTTACACTTAATAGCAACTGGGGCAAGTCGCGCAAATGGACAAGTTGAACGTGTCATGAGTACTTTGAAAAGTCTCCTCACCGCAGTCGAAACTAGTAAACGTTCTTGGCAAGATGCATTAGAAGAAATACAATTGGCTTTGAATTGCACGTCCAATCGTGTAACTAAGGCAAGTCCTTTAGAGTTGCTTATTGGAAAAGAGGCACGTCCGTTTGGTTTAATTCCAATTAGCAATGAGGAACAAAATGTAAACGTTTCTTCTTTAAGAACTCAGGCTATGGATAATATTGAACGTAATGCATCTTACGATAAATCTAGATTCGATAAGAACAAGGTCAAACTTGTAAAGCATAAAGTCGGTGATTACGTATTGTTAAAAAATGAAGAGCGACACCAAACGAAATTAGATCCTAAGTTCAGAGGTCCATTTTTGGTTGCAGAGGTATTAGACGGAGATAGGTATGTGTTGAGATCATTAACAAATAAAAGGACATACAAGTACTCCCACGAGCATTTAAGGAAGATGCCAGAAGGACAGGTTACCACAGAATTGTCTGGTGAGCTTAGTACTGATAAAAGTGTTGATAAAGAAAACGTTGAAAGAGACGTCCATGCAAAGTAAAGACAGTAGATCGCACCAAAGTCACTATAATTGCAAGCTCAAGTGCGAACACAATTGTTTGATCATGGCGGGTGGCGCAGTTGGTGTTGTGGCGGGGGTCTATTAATACTGTAAATATAAAAGATATACCCTGTTACTTCAAGATGTATAAGAAGCTTTAATTGAGAATTACTAACTGAAGTTTTAATAAGAACCTAGCCTGTGGTAACTGTTGTTTGAGCATATCTAATATAGAAAAAAAAAACAAAAAAAAAAAAAAACAAAATTTACAGAACATCCTGTCAGAAGTCTCTACCTTCACACCAAATATGGAAACCTGAATTAATTTATTTATTTCTAATGGCTTATGTAAAAAAAAAAAAAAAAAAACACAATGTTAATAAATTTGTAAACCACGCAATTTGTAACATCCAGTCTTTAATTTTTAGACAACCACGAGGACGTGTGATCGTCAGGAAGGCCGTGTCGGTGCAGTATCTGATTTAGTTCATAAAATGTAGAACATACTGTATGTTCACTTCTACTTTGCTAAAACTACTTTGTCCATTCAATAAAGGTTGCATGTAACTATGATCGTAGTAGTATTTGCTTTAATGCAATGGCGTCTTTGATTGAATTTTCTGATTCGTTGTTCCAATTATACTATGAGAGAGAGTATTTCATTACTCTTGATGTACTTACTTTTCACTGTACAATATTTTCTGCTGTGAGCGAGGTAAGAGCTAAAGTGCTCTACCGAGTGTGGTCCTGAACGCTTTGATATGGCTGAATAGAGTTTTCACTCAAGTGTAGATATGAAACAATCTAGTAGTTCTTGAGATAATGATTGAGAAAACTATAAAATTGTGTCAACCATTTTCATTACTTGAAATTACGTGAAGTCAAACAGAGCGTTCAGGAACTCACTGCGCATATCAGCAATTGTGAAATAATTTTATTGAAATTAAAAAAAATGTCGTGTGAGGAAAATTCTATTAACAAAGGAAATTACATTTTGAATGGTGAGCATTCCTCGACAAATGGTGAGCATTCCTCGACATATACTTTTATTTCATTTTTGGTTTGTTCACAATACAATTTAAGTTTGGTTTTGTTTTTTATTATTAGTTTAAATATGTAGTTAATAAGCACTTAGTTTAAGTATTAAAATTTTAGATGTTTGCGATACGAGTTTTAAATTCGAAAGCCTGTTCGATGTCGTCGTTGGCGTCGTCCTAGTCCTATCGGTTTCGTTCAGTGTTCTTTAGGTGGGAGCTCATGCACTGTTGCATTTGCGTGTAGGGTTGCAATTTAGGGGAGCAATCCTACATACATATTTCAAAGATTCTTCTGCGAAAAGTCAAATAAAAGGTTGATCACATGCCAAATTGTTGGAGTGAAATATGTTGAATAACAATTGGGAGATATAAAGAAGTAAAAGCAGATGGCTATCGTTTGTTGATTGTAAGAGTGGGTTTGTTATCACTGTTCAAAAAAAAAATTTACAGAACATCCTGTCAGAAGTCTCTACCTTCACACCAAATATGGAAACCTGAATTAATTTATTTATTTCTAATGGCTTATGTAAAAAAAAAAAAAAAAAACACAATGTTAATAAATTTGTAAACCACGCAAATTGTAACATCCAGTCTTTAATTTTTAGACAACCACGAGGACGTGTGATCGTCAGAAAGGCCGTGTCGGTGCAGTGTCTGATTTAGTTCATAAAATGTAGAACATACTGTATGTTCACTTCTACTTTGCTAAAACTACTTTGTCCATTCAATAAAGGTTGCATGTAACTATGATCGTAGTAGTATTTGCTTTAATGCAATGGAGTCTTTGATTGAATTTTCTGATTCGTTGTTCCAATTATACTATGAGAGAGAGTATTTCATTACTCTTGATGTACTTACTTTTCACTGTACAATATTTTCTGCTGTGAGCGAGGTAAGAGCTAAAGTGCTCTACCGAGTGTGGTCCTGAACGCTTTGATATGGCTGAATAGAGTTTTCACTCAAGTGTAGATATGAAACAATCTAGTAGTTCTTGAGATAATGATTGAGAAAACTATAAAATTGTGTCAACCATTTTCATTACTTGAAATTACGTGAAGTCAAACAGAGCGTTCAGGAACTCACTGCGCATATCAGCAATTGTGAAATAATTTTATTGAAATTAAAAAAAATGTCGTGTGAGGAAAATTCTATTAACAAAGGAAATTACATTTTGAATGGTGAGCATTCCTCGACAAATGGTGAGCATTCCTCGACATATACTTTTATTTCATTTTTGGTTTGTTCACAATACAATTTAAGTTTGGTTTTGTTTTTTATTATTAGTTTAAATATGTAGTTAATAAGCACTTAGTTTAAGTATTAAAATTTTAGATGTTTGCGATACGAGTTTTAAATTCGAAAGCCTGTTCGATGTCGTCGTTGGCGTCGTCCTAGTCCTATCGGTTTCGTTCAGTGTTCTTTAGGTGGGAGCTCATGCACTGTTGCATTTGCGTGTAGGGTTGCAATTTAGGGGAGCAATCCTACATACATATTTCAAATATTCTTCTGCGAAAAGTCAAATAAAAGGTTGATCACATGCCAAATTGTTGGAGTGAAATATGTTGAATAACAATTGGGAGATATAAAGAAGTAAAAGCAGATGGCTATCGTTTGTTGATTGTAAGAGTGGGTTTGTTATCACTGTTCTTTTTGTAGTGTTTGAAACTGCGTTAGGCTAGGCTGACTGGTGGCATTTTGGTCTGAATTAAATGTGTTAATACCTTTTTTTGCGGGAGGGCTGAGCCTAGCGCATCATAATTGCTGCCGTCGTAGCAACCGTGTGTCTGTAGACTAAAAAACAGGCCCCACTTTTGTAACCGTCGCCTACCCCGGTACCACTTTCGCATTACTTCAGGGTGGCGTTCCATATTTCTCATATTTTAAGAGCCTACTGTTGTCCCTGCGTCCAGGTTTCCGCTATTTGCTAATCGCCACTGCTTCGCCTGCGCATTTCTCTGCGCTCCCTCTTAGCATCCATCAGGCGTCTCATGACTATAAATGCCATTTTGCTCACTGCAGTCTAGCATTCCTTCCTGTTGCACATTTTTGATACTAAATTTCTCGTGGCAGGTTCCCCCAAAAACGGGGGCAGTGGACCATGACGCGTTCTGTGTTTTCTAACTCCGTGGTACACCTTTAGTAAAGAGGATCTTCCTCTATCCTACTCTTCCATAAATATTCTTTGAAACCGCCATATCCACTCAGTATCTGCGTGAGATGGTAATTCAATTCGCTGTGCTTCCGCTCATTCCATTGAGCTACGTCCCAAACTAATGTGAACGTCCAACGCTCTTTACTCGAGGCCTCCCACCATTCCTGCCACTTAGATATTGTTTGTGTCCTTGCTCTTTTCTTGGCGTCTTCAGATGGTCGCTCGATATTGTGTTATATAGATCGGCCATTTCGCTTGCCAGTAAGTCCACTGGAATTTTCCGGGTTGGGGCAAAGATCGCGTCGTCGGACACCGTCCGATAAGCACTTGCTATTTTTAAAGCTGCAATTCGGTATGATGCTAATATATCTTTTTGATGGGTCCTTTAGATCCGTACCACACTGGCGCTGCGTATAGTTTTATCGAGCTGGTTACTGTGGACAATAGCTGTCGGGTAACTTCGCTCGGACCACCAATGTTAGGCATTATTCGCATAAGTGCTCCATTAACTTTGGTAATTTTCCCTCCCATCACTCTGAAGTGCTCTTTGAAAGTTAACTTAGAGTCAACGTGCACTCCTAAGTATTTTAGAGAATCATTTGAGGTGATTTGATGATCTCCAAAAGTTAAGACTAACTCGTTCGCTGAGCGTTTGAAGCTTACTAATACCACTTCTGTCTTCTGGCTAGCCAACTCCAGTCCCATATTGGTTAGCCTCTCCCTTATTCTTCCTACGGCGTCATTACATAATGCTGGAAGCAGGTCCAGTTTCTTGGCCACTACTTACTTACTTTACTCAATTGGTGCTTAACCGGTTAAACGGTTATGGCCGTCCAACAAGGCGGACCAGTCGCTCCTTCTCTCTGCCAACCGGCGCCAATTGTTCACACCAAAGGAGTTTAAATATTTTTCCACCTGGTCATTCCAGCAGAGTGTGGGGCCGCCCTCTACCTCTGCGTCCATACGTGGGTTCGGATAGAAACACTTTCTAGGCCGGAGCGTCATCTTTCATTCGCATAATATGGCCTAGCCAGCGCAGCCGCTGCGTTTTAATTCGCCGGACTATGTTGATGTCTGCATAGAGCTCGTACAGACCATCGTTAAATCTTCTTCGATACTCGCCATCGCCAATGCGTAGATGTCCATGAATCTTTCGAAGAACTTTTCTCTCGAACACTCCCAGAGCCGCTTCATATGACGTTCACTTAACCCTCCAATGAGTGACAGTTCTGAACTTCACGGCCGTGTGAAAAGGTCCTAGCGACCTTTTTTTGTAAATCATGTTTTTTCATATAAACAATTTTTTTTTGATTTTTTTTGTTTTTATTGTTTATAACTTAATTCCACATACAAAAATAATTTTTTAAATTTTTTTATTTTTTTTTTGTTTGCTTAAATTTTCTTAAGACTATTATAAAAAGTTTAAAAATTATTGTTGGTGAGCGTGTACTTCTTGTCCCCCGCCCTGTGCGCAAGTGTTGCAGCGATGTAAAAGTGTGCTATGTTCTCCGCAAACAGCGTTGCCGCAGCCGAAGCAGTATGCCCGCGTTTTCCGCTGCCGCCCGTACTCAGAACGGCAAAGGCGACATGACGGTCTACTTGACCTAGCCGCAAACGACGGTGCATTGCCTTCCATCGGTCTTGGTAATACCTGAAATGAAGAGATAAATAAAAAACAAATAAATATATATTCTATTCTTGAATTTGAAGATGTTTTTCTTACCCTGACATCGAATGCTTCCATCGCATTGCGTATCCTTGGATATGAGGTTATATGGTTGTTCAGGGCACGTTCTTCGATATTTGGTGTGGCCAATTGTTTCGTTAGCAGTAACAAGAACGACCGCCGTCTGTCACTCCTTTTTATAGGCTTTATTTCGTTGTAAATCGTAAAAGCAGCCAATGCAGCGACGTCCAGCATATTATAAAACATGGCCAACGGCCATCGTTGTGTTGCTCTTTTGCAGCTGTAAGTGCCTAGCATTGGATCCATGGTATCAACGCCGCATTTGTTGGCGTTGTAATCTAATATGGCACAGGGCTTACGATTCTCGGTTTGCTCGTCAACGCGGCAAGTTTAGTGCATTGTGGAGAGCACGTTCACCACTTTATTTTTTTCGGCACGTATGAGCATAACGCTATAACCCCTTCGATGAACCCAAATAATGTACTATTGATGGTGCGCTTCGGGTTCTTCTTGAACTCCTGTGGAATGAATGTTTTGTTGTAGCGCACTGTACCAACATATGCGGTCTTCCTCCTCATCAAAATACGCGCCAAGTCAAGAGTGGTAAAGAAATTATCCGCGTATCCGGCCAGCATCTAAATATTTTTCCACAAGGTCCTGCATTATGTTCTGCCCTTGGTTTATCTCCCGTTGTTGGTTTAGCAGTTTTCCAGAATATGTCATTCCCTTCACAGGATAATAACTCTGTGAGTCGCATAACCACCATACTTTCAAACCATTGTACCCTGGGTACATGAACACTTCAGCACCAACCATACTTTCCATCTTTTCATTTAAATTTTTTTTTTCTTTTTATGCTTTTGATTTTTCTTATTACAAGTTTCATGACTCTGTAACACTCTGTATTATCTAACACTAGTCTAAACTCAACTTCCGTCCGTCTGTCAATGCTTGCATATGATTTTTGATAACAAAATACATATATCGATAATCAAGACGTCAATGATAACCATATGGGTCTTGAGCGATTTCCGGAGCTCAGCTCTTTCTTTTCCTGAGGAACTACCGTGCGGTACACATCTGGTGTAGAAATTTAAGTCCGGGTCGAGTGTTCAATTTTAAGTTAAACCTAGCAAGGCGCCTAAATTCGCGAGTGTTTTCGTAGGACGTTACCCACGGTAGATCGAACATACCAACACAAAATCATCAATTCCTGCAAAAGATCCGGCCCAGAAATTAGACAAATACCTACTGCGCATACACTGGAGAAGATTAGCGAGCGGAACGCTGGAAGACGGGTGCAGGAGCCCCCATCGAGTTGCATGCGGCTAACCCCTCAAAACCCGATCCAATTAGGCGCTTAAAATACATCAAGTTATATAGTCGCAAATTATGAAACCCAATCATACATAAAATAATCAATTTACTTTAACTCCCATAGTTCAATATTATTCTAGCGATGCGTGGTCGCTAGAAAAGAAACTAGGACAGTAAATAGATTTAAAACCGCATATGCATCTAGAAAGATGGTTAGCATGCCGATCTAAAATGATCCTAACCTAATTTAATTTAGTAATACCTACCTTTGAACCTAAGGTCTGAGTTCCCTTGTGTAAAGCTAGCTAAAAAGACCTATTAGTTTGTAACTATGTTGCTGCATGTTAATTACACATGTGGATAGGTATAACCATATATTTATCAAAAAAAAAAACAAAGGAAAAAACGAATTTAAAATTTTACTTAAGCTGAAATGAATTTGAAATTAAATATACGGTTAATACATTAGTTTACTACTTACCCTTAAGATATACCAAGTATCTTCATACTTCCAGTTAAGCTACTCTTTATACTTACCTTCAACCTAGATCTCAAATTTGCCGTCGGATATTTAATTTGATTAAGAACATTTTTTTTTATATATGCAAATATGTTAAACAACCTGTTATTAACAGAATTATTCTATGTACGTTTACTTAGAATACCATATGATCGCTGCTAAAACTGACCTAGTTCCACAAAATGTCATAACTTTTCATTCCATTTACCCACTTTCTGTTTACTTTTTCGAGAGAAACCCGAAAGGCACCTTAAACATACTAAAACTCTTACTTTAACAAAAGTTTGGAAATTCTCTTAGAATCTCTCAGTTTTTCATTTGTTTGCGCTCATGCCGGCGGCGATTAATCTTTGATACTTTTTAAGCGACCTTCGCACACCAGTCTTACAATGCATGACCTAAAAATAGCCCCAGCCGGTTTTTAAGATTAATTATATCGCAGGTTTTTTTTTTGTTGATTGGATGAAATCTTCCCTATCCCTAACGATTCTTCCATAGGGTTAAGCTTACGATCGCGTACCAGCCGCTTCATACAAAGCAAGGAAGGCCTTCTTCGCTTCGTGGGACAGCGTTGGACTAAGCAAATGGGTACATAACGACAAAAGCATGTAAGTGAATTTAAGTCATTTTGTCCACCAACTATTTTAGCATAACCAGAGAAGGAGGTGCTTAGTTACACATGTACTTACATACATAGTAGTTATGTATGTACGTAGATGCATTATATTTTTGTTTTTTTTTGCGTGCGCCAAATTGCACATAAGTTCATACATATCTATATATGCACGTCAACTTAGTTTTTTTTTTTGTATCATTAATTTCTATCTTTGAATGGATTGCTGAGATCTCTGCTTAGCAAACCAAAGGGAGTTAGAGTGGGTTTTTCTTCCCTCTCTATTATTTTTTTTCTGAATAAGCCACAAGTCTACGAGAATGGCAAGGTCGTTAGCCTATGGAATACCTTATGTATGTATGGTTGAGGTATCTTACTTTGGCGGCTGCTCTCAACCCACCCTACCATGGCTTTAAAGCTGTTAATAAAGCCCCAATAAATCCACCCACACTAACTATGGAATCAGACCAACGCAATTAAGTTTAAAATTCCATAATTACAAATATTTATTAAAGCTCAATTCATTCTTCTTATATTCTAATAGAAGCTTCAAAATAGGTATAATGCTAACACTAAGATTACAATTAATCCTAAAGTACTAACATTTATTTGTTTGGGGGTATCAATCAGCTGACCAAAACCAACCTACCTCAACCATACATACATAAGGTATTCCATAGGCTAACGACCTTGCCATTCTCGTAGACTTGTGGCTTATTCAGAAAAAAAATAATAGAGAGGGAAGAAAAACCCACTCTAACTCCCTTTGGTTTGCTAAGCAGAGATCTCAGCAATCCATTCAAAGATAGAAATTAATGATACAAAAAAAAAAACTAAGTTGACGTGCATATATAGATATGTATGAACTTATGTGCAATTTGGCGCACGCAAAAAAAAACAAAAATATAATGCATCTACGTACATACATAACTACTATGTATGTAAGTACATGTGTAACTAAGCACCTCCTTCTCTGGTTATGCTAAAATAGTTGGTGGACAAAATGACTTAAATTCACTTACATGCTTTTGTCGTTATGTACCCATTTGCTTAGTCCAACGCTGTCCCACGAAGCGAAGAAGGCCTTCCTTGCTTTGTATGAAGCGGCTGGTACGCGATCGTAAGCTTAACCCTATGGAAGAATCGTTAGGGATAGGGAAGATTTCATCCAATCAACAAAAAAAAAACCTGCGATATAATTAATCTTAAAAAACATGAACACTTCAGCACCAACCATACTTTCCATCTTTTCTTTAAATTTTTTTTTTCTTTTTATGCTTTTGATTTTTCTTATTACAAGTTTCATGACTCTGTAACACTCTGTATTATCTAACACTAGTCTAAACTCAACTTCCGTCCGTCTGTCAATGCTTGCATATGATTTTTGATAACAAAATACATATATCGATAATCAAGACGTCAATGATAACCATATGGGGTCTTGAGCGATTTCCGGAGCTCAGCTCTTTCTTTTCCTGAGGAACTACCGTGCGGTACACATCTGGTGTAGAAATTTAAGTCCGGGTCGAGTGTTCAATTTTAAGTTAAACCTAGCAAGGCGCCTAAATTCGCGAGTGTTTTCGTAGGACGTTACCCACGGTAGATCGAACATACCAACACAAAATCATCAATTCCTGCAAAAGATCCGGCCCAGAAATTAGACAAATACCTACTGCGCATACACTGGAGAAGATTAGCGAGCGGAACGCTGGAAGACGGGTGCAGGAGCCCCCATCGAGTTGCATGCGGCTAACCCCTCAAAACCCGATCCAATTAGGCGCTTAAAATACATCAAGTTATATAGTCGCAAATTATGAAACCCAATCATACATAAAATAATCAATTTACTTTAACTCCCATAGTTCAATATTATTCTAGCGATGCGTGGTCGCTAGAAAAGAAACTAGGACAGTAAATAGATTTAAAACCGCATATGCATCTAGAAAGATGGTTAGCATGCCGATCTAAAATGATCCTAACCTAATTTAATTTAGTAATACCTACCTTTGAACCTAAGGTCTGAGTTCCCTTGTGTAAAGCTAGCTAAAAAGACCTATTAGTTTGTAACTATGTTGCTGCATGTTAATTACACATGTGGATAGGTATAACCATATATTTATCAAAAAAAAAACAAAGGAAAAAACGAATTTAAAATTTTACTTAAGCTGAAATGAATTTGAAATTAAATATACGGTTAATACATTAGTTTACTACTTACCCTTAAGATATACCAAGTATCTTCATACTTCCAGTTAAGCTACTCTTTATACTTACCTTCAACCTAGATCTCAAATTTGCCGTCGGATATTTAATTTGATTAAGAACATTTTTTTTTATATATGCAAATATGTTAAACAACCTGTTATTAACAGAATTATTCTATGTACGTTTACTTAGAATACCATATGATCGCTGCTAAAACTGACCTAGTTCCACAAAATGTCATAACTTTTCATTCCATTTACCCACTTTCTGTTTACTTTTTCGAGAGAAACCCGAAAGGCACCTTAAACATACTAAAACTCTTACTTTAACAAAAGTTTGGAAATTCTCTTAGAATCTCTCAGTTTTTCATTTGTTTGCGCTCATGCCGGCGGCGATTAATCTTTGATACTTTTTAAGCGACCTTCGCACACCAGTCTTACAATGCATGACCTAAAAATAGCCCCAGCCGGTTTTTAAGATTAATTATATCGCAGGTTTTTTTTTGTTGATTGGATGAAATCTTCCCTATCCCTAACGATTCTTCCATAGGGTTAAGCTTACGATCGCGTACCAGCCGCTTCATACAAAGCAAGGAAGGCCTTCTTCGCTTCGTGGGACAGCGTTGGACTAAGCAAATGGGTACATAACGACAAAAGCATGTAAGTGAATTTAAGTCATTTTGTCCACCAACTATTTTAGCATAACCAGAGAAGGAGGTGCTTAGTTACACATGTACTTACATACATAGTAGTTATGTATGTACGTAGATGCATTATATTTTTGTTTTTTTTTGCGTGCGCCAAATTGCACATAAGTTCATACATATCTATATATGCACGTCAACTTAGTTTTTTTTTTGTATCATTAATTTCTATCTTTGAATGGATTGCTGAGATCTCTGCTTAGCAAACCAAATGGAGTTAGAGTGGGTTTTTCTTCCCTCTCTATTATTTTTTTTCTGAATAAGCCACAAGTCTACGAGAATGGCAAGGTCGTTAGCCTATGGAATACCTTATGTATGTATGGTTGAGGTAGGTTGGTTTTGGTCAGCTGATTGATACCCCCAAACAAATAAATGTTAGTACTTTAGGATTAATTGTAATCTTAGTGTTAGCATTATACCTATTTTGAAGCTTCTATTAGAATATAAGAAGAATGAATTGAGCTTTAATAAATATTTGTAATTATGGAATTTTAAACTTAATTGCGTTGGTCTGATTCCATAGTTAGTGTGGGTGGATTTATTGGGGCTTTATTAACAGCTTTAAAGCCATGGTAGGGTGGGTTGAGAGCAGCCGCCAAAGTAAGATACGCGCTGCTAGGTATGGGTTTTTCCAGGCATAATGGGTGGTACTCAGGCTTTCCGGTAGCTTTCATTAGTGTGCAAATTAAATTTCGTGTTATGCCCCCAAGCTGAAGGATGATGGCTTGGTTCAGTAAAGGTGTTTCGAACCCTCCCCAGGCTGAAGCTCCCGTACTAATGCCAGTGCACACACCACTTTTACTAACATGCTAAGCAAGCCCATCTTAAGTAAGAGGCTGAAGGGGCTCGTAACAGAAAATGGCGCCCGAGCAGGGACCTGACTGACCGACGACCGGAGGCGTACTAAGTTTTCGCCGAAGACTTTTGGTCCCTACCAATTATTCCCTCTTGGAATATTCGTTTTTTTGTCTGTTCGTTTTCTTGAAAATTTCTATATGACCTTTTTTATTTTTTTTTGTGAACCAAAGTCGATTGATTGGAAGCGCGAAACTTTAGCTAAATGCTTTTTGTTTTGACCAATTTAATTGATAGTTTTTTTGAAGCCATGTTTAGGTAGTCAGAGTAGCTCAGGGCTGACGCTGGAATTGCAGAACCCTAAAGGCTTGATGTCTACGGATCTGACCGCTGAAGCTACTGTACCTATTCGAAGATACCTTATAGGAGTTAAGATTTTGCAGATTTCATGAGCGTTTGGATGTTAGCTATTTGGAACTGTGGTTTTAGCTCGTCTGTATGTCAGCTAGCCAACCGATAGTGTAATTATCTAACACCTTTGTGAAGTTCTGGCAAACTAATTTATCTCAAAATCCATTTTCGAGTGTTTTTCTAATTTTTGATTTTGTTGCTTCCATGCCGAAAGCTTCGAGTATTCATTTTCGATTGACCTGGAATGCCCCTACCAAACTGACCGCCACACAGCTTGGATGTCAGACCAACCATATTTTTGATGATTTACTTTACTTTGTAGATTTGACAATTTTTTTTTTTGTAGTTTCACGAATATTAGGAAATACGCAAACTACCAATCTTATATTGGTAAAACCATACATATACACCTTGATTGAGCGAGATACGTATGTATGTACTATATATAGGTACATATGTGCATACAATTTAAATATATAAAACACTTAGTTTTTTTTCCATTATTGTAAATCGATTCATTGTTGTTTGGATTTAACATTTTTTTAGTTCCCAAACCCTCGCATTACGGGCATTGAGGAACTGGTCTTTTTTGGGTTGTGGTCCTCAGGATCGGAGTTTTTTTTTAAGCATTTGCTTTTCTTTTGATTTTCGATTTTTAATTTTTTTCTATTATGGCGTTTAACCAAGGGTCTGTACGGGTGACACTTCAGGGGAATAGCTGTACAATCTGTCAAGAAACCCTTGAAGCTACCGACGACATCTTAACAACGTCTTGCTCCCATACCTTTCACCGAGCATGTTTGCTAAACTGGTTGAAAAAGAACAATTCATGTCCTCAATGCAGAGCCAGGTGCACTAGCAGGGAATTTAAAAAGAACAACAATAAGAACACAGAGCTGCCCCGCAATGAGCAAGGTCACGTTGAAGACGGTGCTCAGAGTTTACCTATTTCTGCACCAGATACAGGTAGTAGAGACGAGGAAGGGCGGATCAGAAATATAGTTGCGGCCGTGATTGCGGCTAGACAGGCCACTGTAGTTGATGACCTCGAGAACCGAGTAGCCCACTTGATCGAGCAAAGACTCGAGAGTACCCTGACCACGGTCCTAGCCAGGCTAAACCTGAATAGGGAAAATCCGAATGAGCCGCCAGCTCCACCAGTAGAGAACCATAGTCCGGTAGTCAACAATATCCCCTTAGGTCCGCCAAACAATCATTCGACCGGATTTTGGCCTAGGGACATACCTCATTTACCCAATAACTCCAACCAAACTTTCCATCGTGCAATTGACCAGCTTCGCTTTAGCGATATGTCGAGTGTACCCAATTCAGGCAGAATTGCACACCTCATTTCGAGTTGGGGTATCACGTTCGATGGGTCAACGCGGTTATCGGTCGATAGCTTTATTTACCGTATCGAATGCCAGGTAATAGATACCCTCGGTGGGAATTTCAACCTCCTTTGCGAACATGTCCAAAGTTTATTTACTCACGATGCGAAAGATTGGTACTGGAGGTATCGACGTTCAGTGGAACGCGTCACTTGGATTTCCCTGTGTCAGGCCCTCAGAACTAATTTCCAACAACACAAAAGTGATTTTGAGTTGAAGGAGCATATTAGAGGCAGAAAGCAAGGTATGACCGAGAGCTTTGATGAGTTTAGGAATTCTGTTCTCAAATTGGCTGAACCCTTACAAGTACCACTGACAGAGGCCGAACTGATAGAAATTTTGCAACACAACCTACGTCCCCGCATCCGACAGCAGTTGCTATATGTACCTGTTAGCTCTCTCGCCGAACTACGTAGACTATGCTTGAAGGGTGAAAGCCTTGCAAGCGAAATTACAAAGTCCTGTACTCCACTACCATCCGCAAATGCGCGACAAGCACCCCGTAGATATGCTAATGAGCTGCAGTACGAAGACGAAATACCCGAAACTGCAGAGTGTGAAGTGGACGAGGTGACGAAACGGTCGTTCGACGCGTCGAAATTAGTGTGCTGGAACTGTAGGAGTGAAGGTCACAGGTATATGGATTGTCTTGAAGACCGAAGTGTCTTTTGTTACGGCTGCGGCAAGCCAAATGTTTATAGGCCGAAATGCGAAACGTGTTCGGGAAACTTGCAAGCGGGCGAGGTTTCGAAGTTGAACCCTCGCAAAGACCCAAAACCGAAATAATAAGTCCTTTGATTTCCCGCGCAGAAACAGGTAGCCACTCTGCGAAGACTAGTCCATTTGTCCATGAGATTGTTCCCTACGATGTCCGCCTGAAAAATTATAATGAAGTCCGAAACCGAATTTTTTCTGAAGAAAATAAGTCTATACCCGTTAGAAGTCGTTCGTCCGTCCGCATTAACGAGTTTTGGCGAGGTATTAAGGACAAACGAAGATCAATTAAGAACTTTGTGTGCTCTTTGACCAAGAAGTCATCTGACCTAAGGCCCTATGCTAAAGTAACGATTTGTGGTGTAGATCATTTAGGATTGCTAGACAGCGGAGCCCAAGTCTCATGTATAGGATCCTCACTTGCAGACGAGATTCGCAAAGAAAAGAAGCTGCGAGAACATAAAACTGCAGTTTGTACCGGTGATGGTAAAACGCAAGTGGTTTTCGGGATTATAGACTTGGAAGTAAAATTTGAGGGTAGGAATCAGTTGATTTCGTTTTTTGTCATACCGAGCATGTCTCAAAGAGTTATATTGGGGGTCGATTTTTGGATTAAATTCCAAATCGCGCCCCACCTTATATCCGAAATTGCCCTTGATGTAGAACCGTGTGGTAATGCCATGTTCTTAACTGACGAGCAAACCGTTCACTTAAATATGATTAAAAACCGATTTCCGAACTGTGATAAGGAAGGCTTAGGGAAAACGTCTTTTATGGAGTACGTAATAGAGCTACAGCCCAACGTCCGTCCGATCAAACAAAGATACTTCCCCATTTCCCCTGCGGTAGAAAAATTAGTTCACGCAGAAATCGATGAAATGCTTAAGTTAGGAGTGATCGAAGAGTCCCCTAACAGTCCTTGGTCCAGTCCGGTCGTTCTAGTGAAGAAGCCAAATAAGGTCCGTCTGTGTCTTGACTCCAGAAAGATAAACAGCGTAACCGTTAAGGACGCTTACCCCCTCCCGCATATAGATGGTATACTAAGCAGGATACCAAAGGCAAAATACATAACTTCACTAGATTTGCGTTTTATGCTTTTCTTTTTATGCTTTTGATTTTTCTTATTACAAGTTTCATGACTCTGTAACACTCTGTATTATCTAACACTAGTCTAAACTCAACTTCCGTCCGTCTGTCAATGCTTGCATATGATTTTTGATAACAAAATACATATATCGATAATCAAGACGTCAATGATAACCATATGGGTCTTGAGCGATTTCCGGAGCTCAGCTCTTTCTTTTCCTGAGGAACTACCGTGCGGTACACATCTGGTGTAGAAATTTAAGTCCGGGTCGAGTGTTCAATTTTAAGTTAAACCTAGCAAGGCGCCTAAATTCGCGAGTGTTTTCGTAGGACGTTACCCACGGTAGATCGAACATACCAACACAAAATCATCAATTCCTGCAAAAGATCCGGCCCAGAAATTAGACAAATACCTACTGCGCATACACTGGAGAAGATTAGCGAGCGGAACGCTGGAAGACGGGTGCAGGAGCCCCCATCGAGTTGCATGCGGCTAACCCCTCAAAACCCGATCCAATTAGGCGCTTAAAATACATCAAGTTATATAGTCGCAAATTATGAAACCCAATCATACATAAAATAATCAATTTACTTTAACTCCCATAGTTCAATATTATTCTAGCGATGCGTGGTCGCTAGAAAAGAAACTAGGACAGTAAATAGATTTAAAACCGCATATGCATCTAGAAAGATGGTTAGCATGCCGATCTAAAATGATCCTAACCTAATTTAATTTAGTAATACCTACCTTTGAACCTAAGGTCTGAGTTCCCTTGTGTAAAGCTAGCTAAAAAGACCTATTAGTTTGTAACTATGTTGCTGCATGTTAATTACACATGTGGATAGGTATAACCATATATTTATCAAAAAAAAAAACAAAGGAAAAAACGAATTTAAAATTTTACTTAAGCTGAAATGAATTTGAAATTAAATATACGGTTAATACATTAGTTTACTACTTACCCTTAAGATATACCAAGTATCTTCATACTTCCAGTTAAGCTACTCTTTATACTTACCTTCAACCTAGATCTCAAATTTGCCGTCGGATATTTAATTTGATTAAGAACATTTTTTTTTATATATGCAAATATGTTAAACAACCTGTTATTAACAGAATTATTCTATGTACGTTTACTTAGAATACCATATGATCGCTGCTAAAACTGACCTAGTTCCACAAAATGTCATAACTTTTCATTCCATTTACCCACTTTCTGTTTACTTTTTCGAGAGAAACCCGAAAGGCACCTTAAACATACTAAAACTCTTACTTTAACAAAAGTTTGGAAATTCTCTTAGAATCTCTCAGTTTTTCATTTGTTTGCGCTCATGCCGGCGGCGATTAATCTTTGATACTTTTTAAGCGACCTTCGCACACCAGTCTTACAATGCATGACCTAAAAATAGCCCCAGCCGGTTTTTAAGATTAATTATATCGCAGGTTTTTTTTTGTTGATTGGATGAAATCTTCCCTATCCCTAACGATTCTTCCATAGGGTTAAGCTTACGATCGCGTACCAGCCGCTTCATACAAAGCAAGGAAGGCCTTCTTCGCTTCGTGGGACAGCGTTGGACTAAGCAAATGGGTACATAACGACAAAAGCATGTAAGTGAATTTAAGTCATTTTGTCCACCAACTATTTTAGCATAACCAGAGAAGGAGGTGCTTAGTTACACATGTACTTACATACATAGTAGTTATGTATGTACGTAGATGCATTATATTTTTGTTTTTTTTTGCGTGCGCCAAATTGCACATAAGTTCATACATATCTATATATGCACGTCAACTTAGTTTTTTTTTTGTATCATTAATTTCTATCTTTGAATGGATTGCTGAGATCTCTGCTTAGCAAACCAAAGGGAGTTAGAGTGGGTTTTTCTTCCCTCTCTATTATTTTTTTTCTGAATAAGCCACAAGTCTACGAGAATGGCAAGGTCGTTAGCCTATGGAATACCTTATGTATGTATGGTTGAGGTAGGTTGGTTTTGGTCAGCTGATTGATACCCCCAAACAAATAAATGTTAGTACTTTAGGATTAATTGTAATCTTAGTGTTAGCATTATACCTATTTTGAAGCTTCTATTAGAATATAAGAAGAATGAATTGAGCTTTAATAAATATTTGTAATTATGGAATTTTA
The DNA here is from genome assembly GCF_040869045.1 of Eurosta solidaginis. Classification (NCBI taxonomy): domain Eukaryota; kingdom Metazoa; phylum Arthropoda; class Insecta; order Diptera; family Tephritidae; genus Eurosta; species Eurosta solidaginis. The sequence continues at coordinate 125,503,286 of NC_090323.1, read as the reverse complement.
AACTTAATTGCGTTGGTCTGATTCCATAGTTAGTGTGGGTGGATTTATTGGGGCTTTATTAACAGCTTTAAAGCCATGGTAGGGTGGGTTGAGAGCAGCCGCCAAAGTAAGATACGCGCTGCTAGGTATGGGTTTTTCCAGGCATAATGGGTGGTACTCAGGCTTTCCGGTAGCTTTCATTAGTGTGCAAATTAAATTTCGTGTTATGCCCCCAAGCTGAAGGATGATGGCTTGGTTCAGTAAAGGTGTTTCGAACCCTCCCCAGGCTGAAGCTCCCGTACTAATGCCAGTGCACACACCACTTTTACTAACATGCTAAGCAAGCCCATCTTAAGTAAGAGGCTGAAGGGGCTCGTAACACCATACTTAGCTGGCTTTGACGGAATATATTGTGCGAAGCGGGTGCGGCCTCTGTAAGGGAACAACTTCTCATCAACTATTAGTGCTTCATGAGGAGTGTAAGCTGCTGCCAAGTTATGTTGCAACATTTGCCAAATATCGTCAATAGCCGCAGTTTTGCTGTTGATGACTCGCTGTTGTCGAGTATTTCCATTGTCGAATCGAATAAATAGCTTTTTACACCTGAAGCGATCGTACGACAACGCAGCTTTGTATATTGGGCAACGCGTCGCGCCCCATAATTCCATAGCTGGTTCATGGTTTGATCTTGTGAGTCCAGCATACAAAAGAATAGCTACAAAGGCGTCAAACTCTTTCACTGTCACTGGCTTCCACTCCTTTTTCCTCGTGGGATTCGCCAATTTCCATGCAGCTGTAACCTCCCTGCCTTTACGATTTGTCTCACGTAGCACTAAGTGTATTATTTCCTGTGTCATGATTGAACACATTATTGTTGTAGTGGCCGAAGTAGGAGTAATTTCAGTTTGAAAAGGCAAAAAGGTCCCTAGGGACCTTCTCACTCATCGGAGGGTTAAAACACCCAAAAACGGTGATATTGAATACAGGAAAGGGCTGTATACAGTATGTTGGAGATGTTAGATCAAATTTACCACAAAAAGTTAGAGACCGAAATAATACACTTATTAAACCAGAATTCCTAGAAAAAATTATAAAAATTTTAATAGGAAAAGTAAAGCCGAAAAACAGTAAAGAGAAATACGAAAAATGAAAAAAAAATTTTAAGTCTGTCACTTATGTGGCTCAGTTGTCAGAACTTTTAACCAGGGCATACTTCTACAACAAATAAAAGTTGTGCACAAACTCGCTAACATTTTAAATAATAATGGAATAATAGTGGTCGAAATTCGACCAACTTGTATTTTTTATACTCAGCTGAGCAGAGTTCACGGAGTATATTAGTTTTGTACGGTAATCCGTAACGGCATAAACTAATGGAGATAGATATAGACTTCTATATATCGAAATGATCTGGACGAAAAAATAAATTCATTAGCCATGTCCATCCGTCCGTCCGTCTGTCCATTAACACGATAACTTGAGTAAATTTTGGGATATCTTGATGAAATTTGGTATGTAGGTTCCTGGGCACTGTGGAAAAAGCGCGATAATTCATTGCCAAAGACGGATGAAGAGATGAAACTTGCTAGGTGGGTTGACCTTATGACGCAGAATAGAAAATTAGTAAACTTTTGGACAATGGGCGTGGCACCGCCCACTTTTAAAAGAAGGTAATTTAAAAGTTTTGCAAGCTGTAATTTGGCAGTCGATAAAGATATCATTATGAAATTTGGCAGAAACATTACCCCTGTACTATATGTATGCTAAACAAAAATGAGCAAGATCGGATGACGAACACGCCTACTTAAAAAAGAAATTCTTTATAAGTCAAATTTTAACAAAAAATTGAATATTTTTACAGTATATAAGTAAATTATGTTAACATTCAACTCCTGTAATGATATGGTGCAACAAAATACAAAAATAAAATAAAATTTCAAAATGGGCCTGGCTCCGCCTTTTTTCATTTAATTTGTCTAGAATACCTTTAATGCCATAAGACGAACAAAAATTTACCATTCCTTGTGAAATTTGGTAGGAGCATTGATTCTGCGACGATAATTGTTTTCTGAGAAAATGGGCGAAATCGGTTGAGGCAACGCCCAGTTTTTATACACAGTCGACCGTCTGTCCTTCCGATCGGCCGTTAACATGATAACTTGAGAAGAAATGGATATATCCTTACTAAGCTTAGTTCACGTACTTACCTGAACTCACTTTATCTTGGTATAAAAAATGGCCGAAATCCGACTATGACGACGCCCACTTTTTCGATATCGAAAATTACGAAAAATGAAAAAAATGCCATAATTCTATACCAAATATGAAAAAAGGGATGAAACATGGTAATTGGATTGGTTTATTGACGCAAAATATAACTTTAGAAAAACCTTTGTAAAATGGGAGTGACACCTACCATATAAGTAGAAGAAAATGAAAAAGTTCTGCAGGGCGAAATCAAAAGCCCTTGAAATCTTGGCAGGAATAATGTTCGTGGTATTAGATATATAAATAAATTAGGGATACCCGACAGATGATATTCTGGGTCAACCTGGTCCACATTTTGGTCGATATCTCGAAAACGCTTTCACATATACAACTAAGGGCCACTCCCTTATAAAACCCTCATTTAATTTGATACCCATATCGCACAAACACATTCTAGAGTCACCTCTGGTCCACGTTTATGGCGATATCTCGAAAAGGCGTCTACCTATAGAACTAAGGCCCACTTTGTTTTAAAATACTCATTAACACATTTCATTTGATACCCATATCGTACAAACACATTCTGGAGTCACCCCTGGTTCACATTTATGGCGATATCTCGAAAAGGCGTCCACCTATAGAACTAAAGCCCACTCCTTTCTAAAATACTCATTAACACCTTTCATTTGATACGCATATCGTACAAACACATTCTAAAGTCACCCCTGGTCCACCTTTATGGCGATATCCCGAAATGCCGTCCACCTATTAAACAATGGCCAGCTCCCTTTTAAAATACTCTTTAATACCTTCCATTTGATACCCATGTCATACAAACACATTCCAGGGTAACGCTAGGTTCATTTTCCTACATGGTGATTTTTCATTATTTTGTCTCCAAAGCTCTCAGCTGAGTATGTAATGTTCGGTTACACCAGAAGCTAACCTTCCTTACTTGTTTTCGAATCACTCTATGCATGCAGTGCATTAATTCGTTGATAGTTGAGCAGTTAGTGTAGGGCTGCCAGACGTCCCGGTTTTCCGGGACATGTCCCGGTTTTAGGCCATTTGTCCCAGTTTCCCGGTCCAACCCTAGAATGTCCCGGTTTTCGTTTAGGTGTCCCGGTTTTTAAATCAAATCGATTGTAAATAGCCATGAAATCTACCAACTATTTGGTTTGCTTTTGGAACGGAACTGTGTGCACGAGAGTATCTCGGCTTTGCGTAAACGGAACCATTGCAATGCCTTACCACCACGCAACGTCTCCGGCATCGTTGGGAGCAATCTATCCAATGGAATGCTATAGTACTCGGCCAGCTCCTCAATTCTCTCCAAAAAGTCGTAAAGCGTTTCCCCACCCGTGAAATGGAAATCCCATCGGCGGACCGTATTCATTACTTCGGCGGCGGTCCACTCGGTACGGGGTGGTGGCGGTCGTTGATTGGCCTTTGTAACTGCAGACGGTGTATTCACATGGATGGAGGGAGTTTGGTCGGGGGGTTTTAATTTGTCTATTCTCTTCTGCCTTGATTTCGTCTTCCACCTCTGTCAATAGATTTTCAGTTGAGTTTGTGAGGTGGGTTTTGTCGAAGGCTGGGATGAGCTCGGCCGCTCCAGGGTCAGGCGAAGGTCCGACTAACCTCTACCAATTAATAACACAATTAGTTGTTGTTTTGTTCCGAACACGCACACACACACGATGCGGCTTTTGACTTTCGATGCCGACAGCCTTTGATCCCAGAGAGAGAGCGAGGGAGATAGAGAGAGAGAGAGACGCCTCGGATAATAGCGCAGGAGCGGCGGAAAAGATGACGGAACGGGTCGCGGTTCTCAGGGAACGGTGGTGATAATCCTCAAATAATATCTTACCCCCAGAGAAATCTTACTCGGATTGGTGCAGGCGGGTTACGGTGGTGCTCCTATGGCTAAGAATTGACGGCGGCGGGCAGGAAGGGCGCGGTTTGACCTAGGTGAAGTATACCGGTTAGTGATGCCCAACGTACAAATATATGTATGTACATGGGTGCTGGGTAGACTCAGTACTTGTCTCAGGGAGCCTCGGACAAGAGTCCTAGCGACCATGAGCTGTGTAGTGAAGTCCACCTTTGCATTGGGCTCGGCACCCCAATCAGGAGACGGGGAGGGAGACGCTCATCGGACACCCTGAGTTAACTTTCCGCGCCTCATGCCATTCCAATTTGTTGCTGGGTAGACTCAGTACTCCTCTCAGAGAGCCTCGGGCAAGAGTCCTAGCGACCATGAGTGGTGTAGTAAAGTCCATCGTTGCATATGGTCCGCCACTTCAACCAGGGAGCGGGGGAGCGAGATGATCATCGGCAACCCTGGTGAACTGTCCGCGACAATTGCCACCCGTATTGGTATTTATTGAGCCTGGCACGTCCCTCAAGGGGGGCCCAGGACTGGTCCTGGACGCACCTTGGGTGAACTACCCGTGCCCATCCGTCCTACGAGGTAGAAGGGACCGTATCCCCTCCTACCACGGGGGACGTTGTGCAAAAGGTGGGTTTCCCTTAGGTCGGGAGGGGGGAGATCCATGAGCCCGATGGGTTCGCTGAGAGTCTTCCCCGTTCACCTTGGGACCCCTTTGATACCTACCATCGTAAGTTGGCCTCGGCCTTACTTACCTAGGTGAAGTATGCAGTAAGTCAGGGATGGGCTCATTTTCGGCTCCTAAATCAGTTTCAGTGCCAGCGAGTGCTAGGTGAGACGTTTGTGTGTTTTGGGGTGTTAGGGGAGTAAAAAAATACATTGGAAATATCGTGCGCTTCGTCCCAAACGATATTTATCGCAAGAAGCAGCGCATTATTGACATTCATTTCGCCTTCACATACATTTAATTATATGCAAGCCGATTCATTTTGCAATATATGCATGAAAGTATTTTTAAAGTAGTAGCATTAGAGGACGTAGTAGTAGAAAAACGTACTAATGCACGTTTCGTATACAATCATGGGAAAACGAAACCCTTTTAAGGCTTGTTGGCAGTGTTGCCGTGAGCCTAGAGTTTTATTATAAACATAACTGCTTTCATTTATAAATTTCAAATTATGGAGGACTTTTCAAATTTCTTCAGCTCGCATACATATATCGTTAAATCCACACTGCAAAAATTGTTGGAGCATGTGTTGCATGTGTGTTTAATTTACGGCGACCATTTTTCTAATTTTAAAACTTGCTTTGTTTATGATTTGAATCATAAAGGAACTTTTAAAATTACAACTGAAAATTCAGTTCGAGTTGTGAATCACAAAAGCGACATTACATATTTGTGGCCTTTATACCTACATATATGACACTACTTTATTTTCATGTATTTTTTCTTGTATTTTATCCTCAATTTTTTGTCGCACTCCCTCCTAATACGGCTGCAGTAACGATGTAAGTGTGTAAACTATATTTCAAAAAACTAACGAAATACAAGAAAAATACAATCTAGTTCATTAACACAAGCGATTCAGTTTGTATTTCGATAGGTTTTTTGACATTCGGCTGTTTTTATTTTTTTCTGACAAATATAAATTTTGTTTTTAGTCTGAAAATTTGTTACATAAAAACACAATTGAAATCAACTTTCTTGTGAAAAAAGTGAACCATTAGAGATCGAAACAATTTTCGCGTGTTATTTGCATTGTTTTTATTGTTAAAAATGTTAATGTAAAAATAAAATGTAAAACAAAACAAAAACATGTCAAACTCACTAATTTTGGGGGAATAGTCGTCTCGCTTTTTCATGATAGAAATTGTTTTTGTGTTTTGAAGTTCCGATAAAGTTTCGTCAGTTTTTTTTAGCTTGGAATCAAAGCAACAATAAAGTAGTGTCATATATGCTTTAGTGCGAGCGAAGCCGCCGGTAAAGGCTAGTTTATCCTAAAACGCTTAATAATTTGAACATAATAAGAGCAGTGGCAGGTCTACTTTCCACATATGTATAAGGTCAAATACTCTATCTTTATCAATCTTATGTGTGTTTGCATATATTCTCTTCCTTTGTTCTTCGCCCCACATACCTGCACTTGATCGTCCCTCACCTAGCACTTAAATGTGCAAAGCGTGCCCTATGCATTGTGTACAGTACCAGTGTGTCAACTAAGCGATAAATGTCAAAATTACAAACAGCCTCGCTCACCTGCTCAGGTCTAGAGTTGCATTTTTGCTACCTAAGAGTACTTTAAGCTGAGTTGCATTTGATAGTTTAATAAAACTTTGTAGTTTTAACAGATGATTGCATATATTTCCGGGGAAATATAAATAATAGAAGATTTGTAGCCTCCAACAATGCGGAAAGATGCCAAAAGCAAATTTTATTTAAATTAGAGTCAAAAAGGTCTAGAGAAACTTAACAAAATATAAAGCGGGTAACATGTTTCCCTCAAAAAAATTTTCACTTCTATGACTGTTTACACAAATGCATAAAGCAAAATTATATAAACGCTTTGGTCGCATCAAAGCAAAGATAACGCAAGACCATGGTTCAATTATGTACAGGTTGGCTCATCTCATCAGCTGATTTTATTTATGTCATTGCATGGTCGAAGGGATTGTTAAAAGGAGATGGCAAACTCAAAATGAAACCAACACATGTTCAACATTTTACTTACACATACAAAAACTGTTAAGTTTTATGTTTCCATTCCATACCATTCGCACCAACACCAATACACAGATTTTGACAATTTGAACAGACATATTTTGTTGCTTTACAGATGAGCCAACCTGTATATAGTTGAACCATGCGCAAGACGTTTGATTATTTTTCGTATGGCGTCGTCAAAGCGTAGTTTATGTAAATATTTTGATGCTTCGCCGAAAGATGAGTTAAATTTATGGCAGCTCCTATATTTTGCCAAGCAAAGTTTGTTGAATGCTAAAGACCTCAAAAAGTTGAGAAATTCTCAAAGGAAGATTTACAACTCTCATCGCTTCAAAGCGAAGAAAATGGCAAGGAGTCTCATTTTTATATTATGGGCCTGCCTAGGCTTCAGATCGATGCAACACAACCAAAGCGTCTATGTAAATCCGCCTTAATTTCTGTCACTGTGAAAGTCTCCCGCAAATAAAACGGTGCTGTGAATGGAAGCAAACCAAAGAAGCGTGCAAAAATATGAATGAATGAAAGTTTAACTATTATATACACTTTTATGAAATAACATTGTTGTTTTTTCGTTTAAAAATGCTGTTACCAGACTCTTTCATTACACAAATATAATGAACTTGGGTACAGAAATTCAGAAATCCTAGAAAATATTTTACCGATATACTTTGTTGTTGAGTTTAAAAAGTATTTCACAATAATTTGAAAAACTCTACGTTTTCTATGCTTTTCACACTTAGAAAAGTAACCTTGTATAATAAATTAAATTTTTAATGAAAGTCAATAACTCTGAAGTGAACAATTTTCACCATGAAAAAAATTCAAATGCTGTGGAACAGGAGGAACACTTTTGTGACTACATAAACACTGTTTCAATCTTTACGTCCCTGCACAAAACCCTAATGACCGTTTTCAACCGAAACAACAATGGCAACCCAGATTTTCCCGTTATGCTCACTTAAGCGAGTGCCTGTCAGAAAGAAGTCAACACACTTGTACTTGTACACTATGGCCGTATGAGCAAAAGGCGCATACGAGCCGTTTTGCCCATCGGTGCAGTAAGTGATGGCGTTTGCCATTACATACTTGGCAGCGTATAAAGTTACTATGAATTTAGCTCATCAATGACTCCTCGTTATGATGGCGAATGAAAAATGCACGTCAGATATTCAGTACTACGCGTGCTGAGTATGTTTGGTTGTTCGCTGTTGGAATTGGCATACCATCTGCGGATGGTTGTTCGCTGTGCAAGGCGATCGTCGGGTATGTATATATTTCAGGCATGCTTAACGAACGAAACGATATCATTTCGTTACGATAATCAACGCTAATAAACGAAACGAAGTCACTTCGTTTCGTTTATTAGCGTTGATTATCGTAACGAAATGATATCGTTTCGTTCGTTAAGCATGCCTGATATATTTAATGTTAGGGTATGTACATATATATATTTAGTGTTAGGGTATGTACATATTTAATGTTAGGGCTTGTGAGTAGGTTATTTTGACGTGGCATTTTGCTACGTTAAAAAGTAAACATGTGGTCGTGGTTCACTCTTTTCCCTTATTTGAAGGGCTGAATTCTTTTTTTGAGAAATTTAGTATAACAGTTATTATACGTGGTGAAAAGTCAGATAGTCCCATGATAGTGGCTACTACTTTCATGTCTGCACATACTCTCCACTGGCATTGCTCGTACTGTAATTTTTCAAAAAAAGAATTCAGCCATTCAAATAAAAGAAAAAGGCGGACAACGACCACATTTTTACTTTTTTAATTTGCTCAACGCGTTAACAAAAAAAAAAAATAAAATAAAATTTCGAAATGTAGAATTTCGGACTTCGAAAGCCGATATCTATTTTTTGGAGGCTAACTTCGAAAAACGGAGATAGTACTTTGTCTACTTAAACCTCAATCTCTACAAAAAAGTGGGTTTGGTCCAATACCCAGCCGGCTGTTGCACAGTGTAATTATATCAGCTATATTCACGTTTGTGCATAAATTGTGTCATTGTATTTAAAATAATTACTGTCTAACAAGCAGAATTTTAATATGTCATGGAATTTGATCTTTGGTATATTTGTTGTGGATTTTTGCATTATTATTCGGATGGCGAGATTGGTGCGGATATTAGTGAACAGGGACACGACATCAAATGACACTAGCACTTCTTCATCATCTACATGAATATTTTTGAGTCGTTCCTTTAATCTAAACACATTCTTGACATTAGCCGTGTTTTTTTACACGCGTATACGTTTAGGTTTACGCGTAAAAAAACGCTTATCCTCGCTTAGATAATGTTTAGGAGATCCATCGAGCGGCAGTGGTTAAATAACTAGCTACAGCACAGCGTGCGCCGAAAAGCGGAGACACAAACAAACCTATGTTGTATTAACATATAGCAGAATCAGTTGCGATGAACAGTGGATACACTCCATTTTTAGAGGTGCAACATAGAATTAGTGTTGAGGTGAAACATAGACACATATTTCAGTGACATCTGAGTATAATACGTATTGAAATTTAGTAGTATTAATTTTATGAGCAGCAATTTCAAAGCTGTATTTAAAGTTTGACGCTTGGAAGTCCATATAAAGCTTAAGCGTAAACGTATATAGATGTAATAAAATTAAAGAACAAAAAATTTTTTTAAAAATAAGCTTTTATTACCCTCACTAGGGTAGGCACCTTGTCGTTGGTGTGAGAGCTTAGCCGAACTCCATAGCGTCCGACTATGAGGCGGAGCTGTTTAGGACTGACATCTACGCCGTTTCGTCTCATAGGAGGGCGGCGTGATGTAGGTGACCAATAACTGCCAACCCTCTAATCTAGAGCGTTATGTGGACTGCGCCTATTGGACGATTTGCAACCAGGGGATAAATTCGGCTGTATTCGAACGGAGCCTTCCCGATACCGGGCCACCTCGGGAAGTATTAATGGCCTTACCAAAGTAAGGGGCGCTGCTGTAGCGTACGTTTCTTTCCCCGTATATAATACTGGACCGCTGAGCCCGCCTTGTCGGGCAGGTGGTCGTACGACCAAGATGAACGACTCATTACGTGATTGTAATAAGGACGATGATAAGAGGACTAAGTCGCAAGCCAAGGATGACAAATACGCATTAAGCGATGCGTCGGACTCGGGAGAGAGAGTAGTGCTGATTCAATGAACTCCGTGTTGGAGAAGCACACAAATCAAAACGGAGTAGAAGAGTGGAGAAGGGTACTGAGCAGAGGAAGTAAAAGAGCTCTCTCGCAGTAACGTGCAGCACAAAGAATTGTATAACGCTTGGGAGCAGCGGTCGACCCAACGGAAGTGGAGATCGAGCTCTTTGAATGGGCCCATGAGGCGGTAGAAGTAGGTCGAAGACAGTTCAAAAGGTTTGCTGCGATAAACCCTCGGTTCTGCAACCAGTACGAGGAGGAAGAAACGTCGAATGGCAGAATGAAGAAGCAACGTTCGGCGGAAGGCGACAAGCCTGCTTTCAAGAGGCAGAAAAGACCCAGCCCCAGAGCCGCGAGGCAGGGCAGTCGCATAGACAAGACAAGTAGGCCCAAGGCTGTAAGACAGAAGGACCCCAACAGCGAGGTAGCAACTACCTCGAAAGCTGCGAGTCAGAGGGAAGTTCCAACTACGGAAGTGCTAAAGGGAGTTAACGCTAAGACTCCGGCTTTCTCGGAGGTGCCAAAGGGAGATAACACTAAGACTCCGGCTTTTCCCGAGAAGATGAGTGATGTGGCAAAGCAGTCACTGACTTTGGCGCTGGTTGATCGTAGCAGTCCTTTCGGACAAATGAATACTGAAAGGTGGAGATCTGTGGAAAGGGAGCTTATTACACGTTAGAGGTGGGCGAAGTCGAAAAGGACCTCAGAAGCCTAAGGGAAAAAATACAGGTGGAGGTCCCCGACGTCACCACGAAGGTGTTAGAAGAGGATCAACCGCCAAATGACTCGCACAGAGGAACACCCGGCACAACAGTTACGAGAGGCTGAAGGGCGTCTCGAATACTCTAAACCAAAAGGGCAAGGGGAGGACGATGACGTCACGACGGAGGTGCCGGAGGGGGACAAACAGCCCAATGGTGCTGCGAGTCCTACATATAAACCTCCAGCACAGTAAAGTGGCGTCGCACAAACTCCTCCTAACCCTTGAGGAGGGTTCGTTTGACGAGGCACTGATCCAGGAGCCGTGGCTCTCATCGAGAGGAAAGGTTTCTGGTATTAGCGCGCACGGGTTTGGCGTTTACTGCCCGCAAACGGAAGGACGGGTGCGGGCTGCAGTAATGGTAAGGAAACAGCTGCTTTCATATATGCTGCATAATTACACCACTGAGGACCTCGTAGCGGTGGCCGATGAGCAAAAGAATAAGCAGGAATTTATCCTGGCGTCCTGCTACGTGGCCCATGCTGCGGAGGTTCCACCGATGGAGTGCAAAAGGCTATTACAGGAGGAAGGGCGCGAAGAGCAGTTGGTCGTAGGCGCAGATGCACATGCGCGCCACAATGCGTGAGGAGGAGCAGATACGAACGAGTGAGGCGAATCTATATTTTGTTACATCCTGCAAACCAATTTGCAGATAACCAACAGGGGAAATGCCCTACATACATTGGTCCATCATCCAGCAATGTTCTGGATATTACATTGAGCTCCGAGCGTGATATATGAAGGTATGATTGGATGGTTCTTGATAGACCATCCTTCTCCGACCATGCGTATATCAGCTTCAGTATCCCCCTAAAGACGGTAGAGAAGGGACGAACCTTTAGAAACCCTAGATCAATGAACTGGACTAAATTCCCGAAACATGTAGAAACAAAACTGGGAGAACCCAAAGAGGTTGCCAATGTGGAGGAACTGTAGGAGCCGAATGAAGGACGCTTATGACTGCGTATAACAAAGCTTGCCCTCTAAGAAGATTCAGAGGAAAAGCAAAGCCGCCATGGTGGAGCAATGAGCTGAGTCTTCTAAGAAGACAGGTAAAAGAAATGTTTAAGCTCGCAAAGCCCGTGGAAAGCGAAGCGTGTCGGGATGAGAACAGGGATCTACTGAGGATCTAAAAGCGTGAAATTTCCAGGGCGACGAGAATCTCATGGAAAAGATTCTGTACGGAGATAGAGTGCTCCAGCGAAACAGCACGGCTGAAAAAAGTCCTAGCAAGGGGAAACATAGTCCAGGGACTAATAAAGAAAGAGAACGGGGAATGGTCACGTAAGAGTGAGGAATCCCTTGAGGTGCTTCTCGACACACATTTCCCATCGGGAGACGGTTTAGAAGAGTCAGCAGACATCACTACCACTTCGATCACGGAGCGGCTAGTGCCGGGGTTGGTGACCGATACCAAGATCGAATGGGCAGAGAAAACGTTTTCTAAGTTTAAATCGCCTGGCCCAGACGGTATATTCCCGGCCATGCTACAAGTTTCAAGTATGGCGGTCGTGGAATGGCTTAAAATAATATTCGATGGGTGAATAAGGCTGAATCATGTACCGCACTCTTGGAGAACTGCTCGTGTAGCTTTTCTACCAAAGGCGGGGAAGATCGGTCACGTGTATCCCAAAGACTATAGACCCATTAGCTTAACATCATTTCTGCTCAAAACCTTTGAGAGGCTGATAGATGTGTACATAAAGTCCAACGTGGATGAAAAGCTGCTCTCCAGCATGCGTACACCAAAGGCAAGTCGGTAGACACCGCATTGCATAGGGTGGTAATAAGCATAGAGAAATCCCTGGAATATAAAGAGTAAGCTCTAGGAGTCTTCTTGGACTTTGCAGGAGATTTCAATAATGTTTCTAAATAGGCGATTATGGATGGTCTTAATTACATTAAAGTACATCCCGCCTTAATCAGATGGATCGGCTGCATGTTAAATTGCAGGAAGATTACATCACAATGGGGATTGTACGTGGCCACGAAATCAGTGGACAGGGGCACGCCGCAGGGAGGGGTGCTATCACCTCTCCTGTGGACGCTGGTCATCAACCAACTGCTCAGGCGATTCGATGAGGGACCCGTAAAACTTACGGCTTACGCAGATGACGTTGCAATTGTCATAAGTGGAAAGTGCCTTCCAACGATTAGTTCTTTGATGGATCGGGCGCTTCGGGATATTCATACCTGGGCATCTAATGTCGGGTTGAAAGACAATGCGGAGAAGACGGATATGGTCTTATTTACAAAGAGGTACAAGGTCCCAAATTGGACCAGGCCTAAGTTAAGAGGGGTGGGCTTACAGGAGAAACCTTGCACAAAATATCTAGGAATCATCCTAGACAGTAAGCTCTCATGGAAACGTGGAGGACAGGGTCAAGAAGGCTTCAACGGGACTCTATGCATGTAAAAGGATGCTGGGGTGTTCGTGGGGCTTATCGCCCTCTCTTTCTCATTGGGTTTTTACAGCGATTGTAAGCCAAGCCCTATTCTATACTATGGAGTTCTTGTTTGGTGGAAAGCCACACAAAAACAACATACCTCAAAAAATGAGGGGTATGCAGACTATGGATGCTTAGCATTACGGGAGCCCTGAAAACAATCCCGACGGCTGCACTGTACGCCATTTTGCACATTCCACCTATAGACCTGGTAGCAAAGAACATAGCATTAACAACCGCAACCAGGCTCGGTGCCTCGGGGTAGCTTGAGCGCCGACCATATGGCCATAGTAGTATAGCGTCATCAATCACAAGACGAACAGACTACCTGACTTCCTATCTGCGCTTCAAGGGAGATCTTAAGGCCACAATAGAGATTGACGGTTGGTGCAAGGGTGCGTAAATGGCGGACGAGGCGATACATATGTACACAGATGGTTCCAAAGGAGTGGAAGGAGTAGGGCCTGCGGTACACTGTGCTGATCCGGAAATAACAGGTTGCCGGATTACTGTAGCGTTTTCCAAGCGGAAATTAGCCGTAACCAAAGCAGTAGAAACCCTGGAAGAGAATAGCTTAAGCTGCAACCGTGTTAACTTTTAAAAAAGTTGACAGTCAAGCAACAATTAAGGCAATAATCTCGCATACCAAAGCATTTAAATGCGTGTTAGAGTGTAAGCAGTCTCTGAAGAGAATCGGGACAGGGAGAAGCATATATCTATATTGGGTCCCAGTGCATATGGGAATAGATGGGAATAAAAAAGGGGACGAACTAGCTAAAAAGGGCGCATCCCTTGAAGTATGCTCCGTAGAGGTCCCAATTACACTGGGCGAGATTAAACGAAGGCGAGAGATGCACATGATCGACCAAGCGGGAAAGGCATGGGTTCAAGCGCGGGGCTGTAAAGTGTCGAAGATTATGTGTAGGTCTTACAACCTTAGACTAACAAAGTTGCTTCTATCATTAAAAAGAGAGGGCTGTAGACTCATGACGGATATTCTGACTGGACACTGCCTTCTGCCGTCACATGCCTTTAAATTAGGCTTGATCAATGATAGCAGATGTAGGAAGTGCGGGTTGGAGGAGGAAACGATCGAGCACGTTCTGTGCTCGTGCCCTGCACTTGCCAGGCGAAGACTCCAGCTATTAGGAGTGATACAGCTGTTAGATCTAGAAGCAGCAAGCGGCTTAAGTCCTAGGGAGCTTCTAGTGTTTGCCAAGAGGACGGAGTTATTTTATAACATAGGTCTTGCTTTTTGATAGGGTTTTTCAGTTTGGTGGTTAAAACAAATTTCTGGTAACACTACGGACTCAATCAGTCTATGTGAGGTTCTCATGGACCGGCCAGTTCAACCTAACCCAACGTAAGCTTTTATTATTGGTTAATAAAATAAACTATAAGTAAAAAATAATTAGACTGTAAAGAAGCATAACACTTTATAAGTTCATTGTAACCTTTAGCGATAATTAGGCTTCTTCGTCTGCGACAAAAGAATTCCATATTGTACATAATTATATATTTTTTACATTAAAACTTTACACCTAAATTATTAAATCTTACAGTTTATATCACAGTCCTAATTGTTCTAATAAAAGCGTGTTAAATTTTGATGGTATAATTAAGAACATTTAGGACCTCCTTTTCTTGCTATCACAATGTAACACTCTTTTATAGTGTTATATTTCTTTACAGTCAATTAATTTTTTACTTTTAAGTTAATTTTATTTACCAATAATAAAAGCTTATTTTTAAAAAAGTTTTTTTCTTTAATTTTATTTTTTAATTTTTAGTTAATTTTATTAACCAATAACAAAAGTTTATTTTAAAAAAAGTTTTTTTCTTTTATTTTATTATTATGACTTTGCCTATGTCGCGTTCAGTTTACAACTACTCATTGCAGATCTCTGCTCTGTGGGTTAAATCTGTTTCAAAAAAAAATTCCAACTTTTGCTTAGCTAAAATTCCATCGCCAAAAATCTGTAAAACAAAATCAAGTGCGCAGGAAAGTATGCAACATTTAGTGATAACAGCCTAACTTCTACGTTCGTTGTATACACAAACAAAGCGAAGTTACCTGCGTTCTTGAGCCGCTGTAGGTTATTCACCAACCTTCTAAAAAAGAATGGGAATCACCACGTGGTAAAAAAGGTTCTCATATAAAATGGCGTGGTGAATCCCATACCCGCGTAATAATAGCATGGAATTGCTACTGCGGTTTGTGTCCGTTGTTCTCGCAGTTAGCAGTTAGTTAATATGCGTACCGCTGTAGCTAGGCGGGGTTTGTATGGGACTTAGGCTTTTATTGCTTATGAGCACAAACCTTTGCCGATAACTTTGTTATTGATCAATTTATTTTTGGAATTCTTGCAAAGTAATATTGCATTGTCATCGGAGTTATACATGCGAGCAAAATTTCAGCTCAATCGGACACCGGGAAGTGTGTCAAATTTAACTTGCAAAATTTGATTACAGACAACCGCCAAGTGAAACTAAATAAAAGCTTATAAAAAAAACACGGCTATCATACTCTTCGGACGGTACATTTTTAATTTTATCTTTTATATATTTTGCTAGATGGTAACAAGGAACATTTACGGACGATGCGATAGGACGTAAGGGTGTGGTGGGTTTATGGATTTTGGGCAATCCATAAAGCCTGGGCGCAGTTGCAGCTGAAAATGATAACTTTTGTTTTTCTTTAAGGTTAATGTGTTTCTGTTTGTAAATATCTTCTACTATTTTATTATTTTTATTTTGTAGTGTATGAGTTGGGTCAGCCCTGCCTTTTTGCATGTGTTTTTGTCGTCTAGTAGAGTGTTCATTTTATTTATATACTCGCTCTTGTACATTCCCACTGTTTTATCGGGTTGGAATGGTGAAACAAGTTGTTTTTATTTGCACCAAACGCTAATGGTCAAAAGAGCCTAAGTAAGCCTAAGTAAAATTTATTTTTTCTTGTTTGGAGCAATGTTTAGCTTTTCTTGTCGGGCCTTCACAACTCATTCCTTGCCAACTAAAATAAAATAAAACAATAAATAAAGTTTAATAATTCATGAGCTTAACACCGGCTTATAATAATTGAATTTCAATTATTATGTTTTCTAAGATAAACTGATAAGAAAGAAACATTTACTGGCATATTGCGATGGAACCATTTCGAAAACCGCCAACGTAATCATCATCAGACAATTTTGTAATGTTATCAAAGGTTTCACCGGGATTCGAACTGTGAACAACAAATACCAGCAGGATAACCTAGTGGTTAAAGGCAACCGCAGTTTCACCATGTGATTCACGGTTCGAATCCCGATGAAACCTTTGATAACATTTCAAAATTGCCTGATGATGATTACGTTGGCGGTTTTCGAAATGGTTCCATCGCAATATGCCAGTAAATGTCTCATTCTTATCAGTTTCTCTTAGAAAACATAATAATTGAAATTCAATTATTATAAGTCGGTGTTAAGCTCACGAATTCTTAAATATAAGTATAAACTTATCACACCATTAAACAAACATACATAAATATGTAAAACTGAGCCCGAGTTTACAAAGCTTCTCATTCGAAACGAAGTAGAACTTTACAAGAACAAATCTACATGGCACACAAATTAATATAGAGAAAAAATGTCTCAATTGTGTTGTTAGTGTAGAAATGAGAAAAACTGAATTTAGCATGAAAACAAATACCAGCAGGATAGCATAGTGGTTAAAGGCAAATGCAGTTTCACCATGTGATTAACGGTTCGAATCCCGGTGAAACCTTTGATAACATTACAAAATTGCCTGATGATGATTACGTTGGCGGTTTTCGAAATGTTTCCATCGCAATATGCCCGTAAATGTTTCTCTCTTATCAGTTTCTCTTAGAAAACATAATAATTGAAATTCAATTATTATAAGCCGGTGTTAAGCTCATGACTTCTTAATATAAGTATAAACTGAACACGCCATTAAACAAATATACATAAATATGTAAAACTGAGCCCGAGTTTACAAAGCTTCTCATTCGCAACGAAGAAGAACTTTACAAGAACAAATCTACATGGCACACAAATTAATATAGAGACAAAATGTCTCAATTGTGTTGTTAGTGTAGAAATGAGAAAAACTGAATTAAGCATGAAAACAAATACCAGCAGGATAGCCTAGTGGTTAAAGGCAACTGCAGTTTCACCATGTGATTCACGGTTCGAATCCCGTTGAAACCTTTGATAACATTACAAAATTGCCTGATGATGATTACGTTGGCGGTTTTCGAATAGTTCCATCGCAATATGCCAGTAAATGTTTCTTTCTTATCAGTTTCTCTTAGAAGACATAATAATTGAAATTCAATTATTATAAGCCGGTGTTAAGCTCGCGAATTCTTAAATATAAGTATAAACTGAACACACCATTAAATAAAACATAAATAAATAAAGTAATTAAAAAAAATGTTTAAGTTAAACGGTTTTATTGAAAAGAATACTTAAATTAAGTAATAATAGTACTAAAAGCTAGAAAATAATTAGGTACGTATGACTAGTACCATCACACTCCTCATCAATCTAGGGCGTTGATCAAACAAATAAATAAAAGCCGGTGTCGCGTCAAATTTCTTTTGATAGTCAACCGCTCATATCTTTACAAATGATATTTTCGTATATGTATAAGTAAGACCAACTGAACCTTAAACAGGTTATGCTACCCCTCACGTTTTTAGAAATTCAGGGGTCCCAACGCCTTTATTTATTTGTCTGATCAACGCCCTAGATTGATGAGGAATGTGATGACTAATTATTTTCTAGCTAGTAGTATTATTATTATCTTATTTAAGTCTTCTCTTCAATAAAACCGTTTAGGTCCCGTCCCGTCAATTTGTAGGAAAAATTAAAAAGGAGTTCGACGCAAATTGGAAGAGATGCTCGGCCTAAAATCTAAAATCTCTTCTATATTATTTCTCATTCTATTTAGTTCACTTAAATAAATAAAAAAAAGTTCATTTTATGCCTCATTATTACAAGGACTCTTTTTTCCTGACAATTTTTTACATTCTAACTCCTCAATACATAATCCTTCCAAAGACTTTACTCGACTCAGCGCCGCGTATGGTTGTCCCTCCTCGAACTCCAAAGTATTGTGATGTCGCTTCTACCGGACTGTATGTAATATTTGTTCCAAATATGAGCCAAGTCGGACTACAAATACGAGTTTATTGAATATCTCGATCATTGCATCGGGAATTTTTTTATAAAGCGACCTAGCGGGGATTTTTTCACAAAGCGATTTCTGTTCCTGTATGTAATATGTGTTCTAAATATGAGACAAATCGGACCTCAATTACGATTTTTTTGAATATCTAGATCCTTGCGGCACCTAGCGGCAATTTTTTGTAAAGCGATTTCTATTTCTGTATGTACTATATGTTCCCAATATGAGCCAAATCAGATCACAAACACGATATTTTGGAATACCTTGATCCTTGCGCCGCCTAGAGGGAATTTTTTTCATAAAGCGATTTTTATTTCTGTATGAAATATATGTTCCAAATATGAGCCAAATTAGAAAAATACGATTTTTTGAAATATATCGATCCATACGCCACCTAGCCAAGTTTCAAGCTTGTAGCATATCGGGAAGTTACTTAAATTTTAATTACAAAATTCGTAAACAACGCCCGCTACACAGAACCAAGCTAAATAAAACCGTTTAAAAAATGCAAAAGCAAATTTACAATTTTAAGTTAACAGGCCTTGAAAAATAAGAGGATCCTTAATAAAAAATTAATTGCCAATTTAGAATAATTTTAGTAATAGTGTTATTTTGTGCCGTAGTCGAAAAAATTATATTTTATAAAGGAATAACACAAATTTACGAAAATTTGACAGCATTTACACATATATAAATATATATATATGTATAGTTTTGGGCAAATGGAATTGTAATGGAAATGAATATTTGCAGGTGCCAAGCTACATGTCAGAATTTGTTATGGTGACGGCTTGGGTACAAGACACTGGCATGCATCTGTACCCCAACACTGACATAGGTGGAAAATATACGGTGTTATCAAACGGAGAACTATACATCAATAATGCTGGGCCCAATGATGCATTTAAGAGTTACACTTGCCGCACCGTGAATCGCTTAACCGGTGAGTACACTATATTTGCTTTATTTATTATACCCAGCTGTACTTGTACACAGTAGAGATATATGCCGCCGATAAACGCCGCCGCCGAATGTCAAAAATATCGGCGCGGCGACGGCGTTCGGCGCGTTACTATATTTTCTAATGTTTTAAGACTGTCTAGGCCATTCATTGTTCATTTCGAAAATTGGTCCGATATGGTCGAAAAGGGGTATGAAGGGATGCGCATCACTGCCAGTTATAAATATCCAATAGCGAAATTTAACACTTTCTAATGGTTCAAAAGTTATTTGAGAAAAGAGGCGCTTTCAATGCCAGCTTAACACGGATTTTTCATCACCGAATTCACCTAGTTATAAAAACAAAAAACCATAAAAGAAAAGTTATATATTAAATTTAAATGCTCACTTTTCATACTTTTTTCAAAAAATTTAAAAAAGAACAATGAAATTAAATAAAATGACCTATGTCGAACATGTTTTCAAATTGTCCTCAAGTTGGTAAGAAAGCAAATTACCCGAAAAAGGTGCGGATTTTTGAAAGAATAAGCGAAATCAATAAATAAATAAATGTAAGGCACGATAACCTCCGGAAAGATTTTAGGCCGGGCTTCTCTTCCAATTTGCATCGAGTTCCTTTTAATTTTCCCTACAAATTGGCGGGACGGGACCTACATGTTTTATGCCGACTCGGAACGGCATCTGCACGCTACCAACGCACCTCGGCGATCGCCAGTGAACGTGAAATCAGTGATGCAAAATTCCTTAGTAGGCTTCAGGGGCTTAAATACTCTTTTGAAATGATTCTCAGCTCAGGCTTAAGTTGAAGATATAGGCACATATGAGAAGGTTTTGAAAAATATCTTTATTTCATTTCATATCATTCATATCCCAAGTCTCCCGGTTTGACATTTCCTAAAGTTGGCGGCTCTATCCCATACTAGTCCCTTGGAGTGAACCACATTGGATATAGCCTATCAATCGTGTTTAAATATCACCTACACGTGACGGCTCTTGTTACAAATGTGAATACGGGCACATTTTTTAACCAGGTTACGCTTTGTCCTTCGCAAGAACACTCAAAGTGGTGAAGCAGTAGTGGTATGGTCGAGCAAGTACAAAACTTAAACAAATTAGTTAAGAAATTGTTACTATTTCCAAAATACTTTTAATGTCATAAGTCGAACAAAATCTCCCAATCCGAACGAAATTTGGCATAAGCATTTTTTTCATATCTACAACTGTTAAAACACATTTTTACCCGCTCAAGTTCATTAGTGGTAGCCTTTGTTTACTTTTTGCTTCTTTAGAACGAAAATTAGTTCAGAATAGAACCATATATGTACATATATATTATTGCACTATTAACCACAAAAAGCAAACAACAGCGTTTCAAGTGCGCAGCTGGGTATGTATTGTTCGGTTTCACCCGAACTTACATTAAAATTTTAAAACAGAGTAAACAAAAGTCTAAATTGGACGGTTTTGTACATTCGGATCAAACCAATTGAGCGTACATCAGTGAGAGTGATTGGTACTATGGTTTGCAAGTACTTTGTTGTTGATGTTTTCTAAATTTTTCCACTTAACTTCATTATAAAGCAACGCATTCGTTACGAAATTATCTAATATTAGCTCATTCGGCAGACTTTGCTTTTCATATCTTCATCATCAATATATGTAAATCGGAGCTTAACCGGAATTCATGTCAATAAAGCCTGGTAAACCAGATAACGAAGGCAAGTCACATCGACCGATATCACTCCTTTCGTTAGTAGCGAAGACATTGGAAACCATCTTGCTACCTCATTTCACGGCGAATCTTCCCCTAGCCTCCCAGCAACATAGCTTCCGCAAAATGCATAGCACAAACATCACGCTAAACGCCATAAACCCTCAGATAATTTACCGACTTAATCAGGAAAAACGCCATCACAGGACGGTGGTCGTGGCACTTGTACTGTTAAAAGCTTTTGACACAATCAACGACGAACGCTACTCCAAGACAGAGAAAGGTGACATCTTCCCTTGTCTAAAAATATGGGCCGCAAATTATCTGAACAGTCGGCAAGCGTCGGTTCAATTTAGGAACGAAATTTCAAAGCCTACGAAAATTCAACAGGGTGTACCACTGGGTGGTGTCCTATCCATGCTTCTGTTTAATTTCTACATATCAAAAATTCCTTCCCCACCAGAAAGAGTTACAACCATTTCCTATGCCAACGACTGCTACCGAAATTGTATCTAAAGTACACAGCCGCAACAAAATCCGCAAGTCGCTTGCCGGCAGTACCTGGGGAAACTATAAAGAAACGTTGTTAACCACTTACGAAGCAATTGGTCAGCCTCTTCCGTGCTAAGCGTCGCCAGTTTGGTCACCGTCTTAAAAACATATACGGGAAATGGCTGCAGGCCTGTCAAAATGCTGCAATAAGAACTGCCACGGGATGCCTTTTTATAACCCCCGAACATCACCTACATAGTGAAGCCAAAGAGCTCAACATAAAAGAGCACAACGAAATGCTGAACACACAATTTTTGCTAAACTGTCACAAACCAGGACATCCTAGCAAACAACTGTTTGATCTTTTTTTTATTGGAGGTTGGGGTAGCGCACTACCCTCAAGTGACACAATGAAACCAGGCTAATCCTGTTCATATGTCCGCACCTCGTGGGACCGCCGATTTTCCTGGATAAAACATGGATCGCGTCATCGGACTCCGTTCGATACGCACATGTTATTCGTATAGCAGTAGTACGGTAAGCTGTTAGTATATCTTTTTGATGGACCATTTTAGATCCGTGCCATACTGGAGCTGCATATAATATTATAGAGCTGGTTACGTTGGATAATAGCTGGAGGGTAGCTTCGCCTGGGCCGCCGATGTTGGGCATTATTCGCGTTAGGGCTCCACTATCTCTAGAAACTTTCTCCTCCACCGCCCTGAAGTCCTCCTTAAAAGTTAGTTTTCAGTCAATGTTTACTCCTATATATCTCAAGGAAGGCTTTGAATTTATTTGATAATCTCCTATGGTTAGGATTAACTTATCCACAGTCCGCTTTAAGCTCACCAAAACCACTTCTGTCTTATTGCTAGCCATTCCTTTATTATTCCCATGGAATCATTACATAATTCTTGGAGCCGATGAAGTTTCTTGGCCACTGCTATTACGACAATATCATCTGCATAGCCGACAATTTCCGTGCCTCCGGGAAGGTCGATTTGTAGCACACCGTAACACATAGCATTCCAAAGAGTTGTACCTAGAACAGATCCCTGAGGTACACTGCTCGTGATGTTGTGCTTTCTTGGTCCTTCATCCGTATCAAAAAGGAGTACTCTGTCGCTTAAATAGCTAACATTTATTCTGAGCAGGTAAGCAGGAGTGCCAAAGTTTCGTAGGGCTGTCATTTCGCGGTGTTAGAAGCATTTCTAATATCCAAAGTTATCAGTGCACAGAGCTTCCTTTTACTTTGCAGCTATCGTGGATCTCGTCTTTTGAAATTCAAACTGACTATTTGACAAGCCACCTGGGCTTTCCAGCGACTTCTGCAGACGCTCACTAATAATACGTTCGAGAATCTTTCCTATTGAATCTAACATACAAAGGGGCCTGTATGAAGATGGCTGGTCGGGCATCTTACCAGGTTTCAGCAAAAGATCCAGCCTTTGGCATATCCATTAGCGGGGGAAAACGCCTTCTTGGAAACAGGCATTGAAGGGATCCGTAAATACCGATGTTCTAGACCGTATCGATGATTTAAGGGCTATATTTGGCGCTCCATCCGGTCCTGCTTGATCTAGCGCCACCTCCACGCGGGTTAAGAGAGCATCTCCATAAGCGCTATGACGGAATCCGGCACTTGCCAACACAGCGGTTTGACCCAGGCAAGCATAAGGAAGCCCTAAGCAAAATCCACACGTAATTGGTAAACGCTTTTCCCAGGACGCGCCCGGGTCAATATACAATATCCTGCTCTTGAAGAAGAAGAAAGCACACTTCCAAGGGAGATACAGGCCCCCATTGGTAAAACTTCGTTCTGGATACTGTAACAGGTTAAAATCTTACTTGTCCAAAATCAACCCCGTCATAATTAATGTATGTCCTTCATGCGATGTGTCTCCACTTGGCACCAACCATATTTTTAATTGTAATTTAGAGCCTACGCCTCTAACACCAATCTTCCTAACACCAATCCCATTTAGGAGTTTCTTTGAACTCCCGTTAGACGACTTTGATGACAATATTGTGACCGGTCGGACCCATTGAAAGGACGAAGCACAACAACAGTAACAACTCGAGAAGGGCAGTATCATGTCCAGGTCTCAGGGCCTTTAGGGCGTATTTATTTTATTATGTGGGTCTTTGTTTTGATAAGAGTTTTCAGTTTGGTTGTCAAACAAACTTCTGATAACACTAAGCATATATTCAGTATATGTGAGGTCCTAAGGGTTCCCTGTCAGTTCAACCTTACCTAAGATTCAAAGGTATAATTTCACTTTCTAACTGATTAAAATTAGAAAAAATATCTGACCATAGTGAGGCAAGCACTTCATGATATGCAAATCCACAAAAAAATCCAAAAACTTTATGCTTTAGGTTAAAGTGGGATATTAGTTTTATTTTGAATTGTTTTGGCAACATTTTATTTTGAACCGAAAGGAATCATTTTTTAGGTGTTTTTTTCGGTTTTTGAATTGTAAAGTATCTCGGTTCGATTCAAAGCTCCAAAATAGCGAGTGGCTCGGTTTATGAACCGGTTCGAATCGGTTTGCTGCTCTGATTTTAGATACTGCTTTGTTCGGAAGGAAGTGTTCGGGTGCTCAACTGGTGGGTGTGTACAGGTATACCAGATAAAATGCTGGTAATTTGTATTTATGACTCAGCTTCCACTTTGCGAGACTTCAAAGGAAGGCTTGAACCTTTTTGTCGCTTTCCAAGGCAGCCGGTTCTATGTATCCGACGCCTCGGGATTTTCCCCGACCAAGGGCTGTCATTTAAGTATTACCCCATTTTATTTCTTGCGTCCCTCCCACAAATTGTCGTGCTCGCGGCAGATCCTTGCAACAGAACTGCGTCATAAACTCCTGCTCCGGGAAGGTATCGTACTCAATCCAAGGCCAGTACCTGATCGTGTTCCAGAGAAATGGTTTTACTGCTTGTGCCGAAAAAGAGTATTTTTAGGGTGGTCACACTCCTGCCACTGTGTCACATGTAAGGGATGGTTTCACGTTCTGGGCTAGAGCCCAAAACCCCTCGCCCCCGCAACGTTTACAAATCGTTTGTGGTACCTTGCTGTTCACGCCCAAGGGTGTCCCGTAGTCTGCGTCTCAGTGGAAATAGAGGCGGACTCGCATTCATCGCCCACCACTCAGTGAAATATAATCTGCTTGATCCCGAAATCGTCCGAAGGGACAATGTCCTGGAACGTGAAGGCAAATCTGTCCGGTAAGGCTATGCAAATTTAGAAATTATCAACATCTACATCCCGCCTGTCACCTGTTGCCCCAGTGGATGCTGCTGTGACATTATGATCTACAGGCGGACGGCAGGGATGAGATGTTGCCGGACCTAATAGAAGAAGCGATGTTCTCCACGATAAACGGGCACGCCCCCACACATATGGTAGCCGATAGTAACATTAGCATCTGACACCTACCCATACTCCTTTCGTTCGAGGGATCCGCCGAATTTATCACTATTTAAAAACGCATTTTCATCAACTTCAAAAAAGTACAATGGGAAGATTACAAAACTTATACAGACAATCGTTTTGCTGCCCTCCCTATCCCGACTGATGACCGTCTAGCGAAGCGTTCTTTCCGCAAGAATCTCGGAGATCCGGCCTCATTTTGCAGCGGAGGCCGCAATACAGGAACGTAACATCTAAACTCATAAGAATTAAAGAAGGGGTACCACAGGGTGGTATCATAGCCCCCCTTTTGTTTAACGTCTACATATCGAAGCTACCTTCGACACCAGGAGTCAATATTTTATCCTACCCCGTTGACTGCACAAGGCCCACACATCGATGACTTATGTAATAAAATACACAGCTATTCCCTGATATTTTCAGTTTTTCGCCCCGCAAAACCTGACTTTGTCACGGACCAAATCATTGGCGACCTTATCTACAAAATGGACAGGGCACCTGTTGACCATATTGGACATCTACGTCGATGGCATTACGCTACCTACTATCTTTCACTCAAAAATACTGGGTGTGATGTTCGATTAGGATCTACATTTTGGGGAGCATGCAACCGCAAATGTATCTTAAATCTAGAGCCGTAATAAAATCCTAGGATCTCTTGCCGGCAGCATTTTGGGTAAATAAAAAGAAACGCTCATTACCACTAACAAGGCAATTGGCCGGCCGCTTGCATGCTACGCGTCCCCAATATGATCGCCCAGCCTAAAGGTTACCCACTGGAAGAAAATACAGGCCTGCCAAAACACCGCTATCAGAACCGCTACGTACTGCCCTCATATGTTCCCAAAACACCACCTACACAATGAGGTGAGAGTACTCTCCATTAGCGAGAAAAATGAAATGCTGAACAAATAGTTTATGTTGAATACTCAAAAACCTAGGCATCCCAACAGACATGCGATTGAAGAGGTCCCACCTCGCAAGGGCTTAAAAAGTCAAGCGTTATGAGGAAATACGGCACCTGAGAACACAGCCGTTTATATGTTTATACAAAAAAAAAAACACAAACAAGTCCATAGGGATATCCACAAAAAGGCATCGGACCTCTATGCCAGGCGAGAACAGTTTTTAAAGAAAAATGCCCAGAACTCGCAAAAGAGGAACGCACTCTCCCTGGGGAGACGCGCGTCACTCTAACTCAACTTCGATCTGTATACTGTAACAGGTTAAACTCTTATCCAGAATCAACCCCGACATACAAAATGTATGTTCTGCATGCAATGTGTCCCCACATGACACGAACCATCTCTTCAATTGTAATGTGGAACCAACGCCGCTAACACCCCTCTCACTCTGGTCCACCCCTGCTAAAACTGCGAGTTTCCTTGAACTCCTGTTAGAGGATATTGATGATAATTTGTTATTGGTCGCATCTATTGGATGGGGCGAAGCACTGCTACAAGAACAACAACAACAACAACAACTTGAACCTTTTTATGAGCATTTTCCTTGACAACTGCTGCTTACTCATAACTTATTTCACAGTTGAAATTTCTTTTTTATTTTGTTTCTCATCCACATGCCCCGAATTGTTTAATTTTAGGTGAAATACAAATATCTACATATCCTGGACGCATTATTGTTACTGAGCCAAAAGGCATGGTTCAGCCTCGTATAAATGTTGAAAAACGTTCTCTCCGACAAGTTGTGCTTAAGGGACAAACCACATTACCCTGTATTGCCCAGGGTCATCCGGTGCCAACTTACCGGTAAGTGGTAATTACTTCGGTAGATATGTATGTATTTGAGTGTTATACTAGGTTCAAACACACACCAAATTGGCAATTTATACTATTTGGGCAATTTATTACGCAATTTATCATATAATAAATTGTAATAATAAATTGCCAATTGAAAAAAATTGCGTTTTAAATTGTTTCAAACTGCAAATACAACCTTGTAAAGTGTGTTTATTGAGTAGATTTCAACGTCAGTTGCGCATGGCTGAACTATATGGTTGGCTCATCTCATCAGCTGATTTTATGTCTTTCATTTCACTGGAGTAGGGATTGTCAAAAGAAGATGGCAAACTCAAAATGAAACCAAAACATTGAACACATTTTCTTACAACACACAAAAATTTCAAAGTTTTATGTTTTCATTCCATTTCATTCGCCTAATACCAACACGCACATTTTGACAGTCTGAACAAAGGTATCTTCTTGCTGTAGAGATGAGCCAACCAGCTATCAAATTACTATTGTGTAAGCTAAATCGAGTTGTATGAACAGCACTCAATTCAAATCGAAATTTCCTCAATTTATTTTTCTGTTTGAACATAGTATTAAGTTTGTTTGCAGAAATCAGCTGTTCTATCAATCAAACAGCTATAAACGTACATGCTATTGCACTGTCATCTGGCGAATGCTAGCAACTTCCGGTAATGCAGTGTTAAGGGCCCATTACTGATACTTAGCTTAGACTTGACTTGGCGTAAACTTGGCAACTTAGCCACGATTATACTCCACTTAGCGCATATAAAGCGTGTATAATCAGCTGTCTTTTTATTGTGAAATATTTGCTACAAAAAGTGTTGGTTTTTAAACAAAGTTAATTTTGAGTAAAAATTAATAAATAAAATAAAAATAAATGTCAATTTGTATGACAAAATGTCAAAATGAAATGGAAACAAAGAATTGGCATCTCAAAATGTAAACTTCACTTAGAACTTACATAGAATCCAAATTCAACAGACTTCTAAATCAAGTTAAGTGCTGCTAAGTTTTGAGTAATCAGTAACATGCAATGTTCATTTAACAGAACTGTAAGTGACAGTTCTCAAGTCAAGTCAAGTCTATGCTAAGTATCAGTAATGGGCCCTTTAGTTCTAATCAAATATTCACAATACTGCCATAGTACAAATAGATTTCTTTGTGTGCTCATAATCGTTTATTTTTAACAAAATATTATAATAAAATATATTTATTGACTTCTGGCTGGCTCTAGGTCATTAGGAAATAAAACACACGTTTGTTAAGTTTTTCCCCAATATATTTCGGTTTCACATCGGTAACCGTTCTCAAGGGTCACTGCAATACTATTATAAACAAATTTAACTAAAAAATTACATACACAATTTTTGTAAACATAAAAAATTATAAACATTTACATACATTCATTTAAACGTCTGGCTGCTTTGACGTGGAGCTTATTACTGTCCGTTTGTTTGTCAACAAGTGTCTGTAGATGCGTGCAATGTTATCAGTGTCCGTTTTGTAATTCATTCTTTTATGTTCGGCGGAGTGTTTATTATATGTAAAATTTCCAATGTTAGGCGTTTGGTGTAGCATTGTTCTTGAGCTAAAATTGATGCTCTTTCGAAGTTTGGAGAATGACCGGTAGATGCACAGTGGGCCATTAGTGCTGTTTTTGCGATGCTTGAATCCTGACATTGTTTGAAGTCCGATTTGTGTTGTGATACTCTAGTTTTTAATTTCGACTTTGTTGTTCCTACGTATACATTGTTACAGTTTCGTGTTTGCTTCCGTTACAGGGAATTTTGTAAATTAGATTGCTTCTTTCCATTGGAGGTATTTTGGACTTTGTATTATTAAATATCTTGTTGGTTTGTGTGCTATTTTTATAGTTTCTTTGTTGTAAATATTTGATTTTGTTAGCCGTTCTGATAGATGAGGTACCTACATATGTGACTGATTTATAAATTTTCGAGGTTTCGTCTTTTTGCAGATTTCTCGTAGTTTTTGCTCTCTTTATTAAGGTTTTTATAATATTTTCTGGAAAGTAAGTTTGTTTCAATAAGTACAATATCTCATTCTCTATTTCTCTGTGGTAAATTTGGTCCGATATGTTCAACATGCGTCGTATACAGCCCAATACTGTATTCATTATTATCGTTTTAGGGTGTTTCGAGTGAAAATTGATGACTCGTCCGGACGCTGTTGGTTTCCTATACCATCGCAGTTTTAATTTATTTCCTGGTCTGATTACAATAGAATCAAGGTAAGGTAGTTTTCCCTCTTCTTCTAATTCTATTGTAAATTTTATGTGCCTGTTAAACGAATTCAGCGCATTTAGTGTATTATGTATCTCATCTTCGTGTATAATTGCAAAAATGTCATCGACGTATTTACTTATTAATCTGGGCTTCTGACCTAGTTTCTCGATCGTCTTGTTAAGTAGTTCCTCCATTATAATATCTGCAATAACTGGTGAAGCAGGGGATCCCATCGGCTTTCGCTTCAATTGGAAAGGAAACCGTAGCAATGGAGATAGAGGACTATAACAGCAAAATGGGTGATATATCAAACGCCTAACATTGAAAATTTTACATATAATAAACACTCCGCCGAACATAAGAATTAATTACAAAACGGACACTGATAACATTGCACACATCTACAGACACTTGTTGACAAACAAACGGACAGTATTAAGCTCCACGTCAAAGCAGTCAGACGTGTAAATGAATGTATGTAAATGTTTATAATTGTTTATGTTTACAAAAATTTTGTATATAATTTTTAAGTTAAATTTGTTTATAATATTATTGCAGTTACCCTTGAGAACGCTTACCGATGTGAAACCGAAATATATTGGGGAAAAACTTAACAAACGTGTGTTTTTATTCCTAATGACCTAGAGCCAACCAAAAGTCAATAAATATAATTTCAAGCAAAGGTCGCATAAATATTAAAATTATAATAAATTATAGCTAAACAAAATCACCACGACTAATAATGCCCCAAGCTCGCTAATAGCACGAATCCCCATCTTTACAACCAAAACTTTATTTTTAGATTTGGACTCCAAATAAGTGAGAAAAAGGGACCTGTACATAAAACAGCAATTAGAAATAATATATAAGATGTATATATATGCTTAAAAAAGACAAGTAAGATATGTCATGAAATCTGCATAGAGGTCTCAACAAGGTAAGATTTTCATGAATGAAAAATAATAATAATTAAGTTTAATTTTCAAATAAACCGTTTCTATCATTATTTACCTTTTCCGCTACGAAAAAAGTTTACATATTTTGTTCCTCATAGTCACTTTTGATTATTAAGAATTGTTAAATTAACAACATTATCGAATCAAGGCTTTGTGCATCCTTTATTTGCCAACGTTTTATTATTTTTACATATTTTTAGCTTTTTACATATTGTTACGAATATTAGCAACACTAAGGGGTACTGTCATCTCTAAGCCGATGCTAAGCAGTGACTTGTATGCACATAACCAAATTAATCATTATAGGGGGACTCATGAAAGCATATAAACTTATAAGGTGTAAAATTATATCCATTTACACACGCTGTTATATGAACGCACCTAGTAATACTATTGATAAGCTTGAATGTTTATCAGCTGTATTATTGCCGAACAAAATTTTTTTGATGGTTATACAAATTAAAAAATGCCAAGATTAAGTGAAAAATCAAAACTAAAATGCATTTACTTGCTGATGTTTGAGATTTCTGATGAAAATGCCTGCTGTAATGTCTGCAAGGTTGTATCCTTTGAGTTTACCGCGCTTACACAATGAAATGTGCGCGTAAATTTATACAAATTGTGTAAATGATTTTTCATACACAATTTGACAGCTCGTTTACGCACTAGATAAATTTATACGTTTACACACTTTATAAGGCATTTATACGGTTACATGAGTCCCCCTTATGTCTACACATATGTACGTACACGCAGCGGAGAAGCAACGCACAACAACATGCATATATCTGAGATACTCCTGAATGTATGCAATAATTGTGCAAGTATTACTCACAAACACACGCGCATGACCTGTGAGAGAAGTTATAAAAATTGTGCATCTGTAGTTATAGCTGAGAAATTTATAGCACATAACCAAGTAGTAGATTCTGGAAATGGAAGCGCCTAGAAGATGCGAACGAAAAATCTTAGAGTATAAAAGGCAGCAACAGTAGAGGCGCGATTTAAGAATTACAGTAAATTCGTTACGATATTTTTTTCAGTTTTTTCTTTTATTTTAATTTTCGACTTTTCATTTTCATTTCAGTTTATTCAATTGCTGAAGAATTCATTGTTTTAGTCAGTTTTTGAGTTATTCCAAAAAATTGTGAATTTCTACAAGTGAAGAGTCTTTCTATTTCTTCATTGCCATACCTACCTGTCAAGAAAGGTTGATAGGGAGAATGGGTGTCACGATTCGCCGGATAATGGTTTGTTTGTTTGCTCGCGGTAAATAAATTGCATCACCATGTGTTTCAAACCACCTTTTCCTCTAAATGTGGCCATAGAAAATTATCTGAAACCATCATCAAGACTAAAAAAAGCACAAAATATAATAAACATTAGGCAAACAGAAGAATAGCAGGTGGATATTTTACATATGGGCATATTTCATAAACAAATACAACTTACACAAATGAATGTACTTGATCGACTGAATCATGTGTTCGAACAGATGAATGAACAAAGACAAGACAGGAGAAAAGGTAAACAAAATTAAAGTACCGTAAGTGTAAACAAATTTTCTTAAAGCATGTAGAGTAAGCTGGGTCGATTTATTAACCTATATCGCGCCATCGATTTTTCGATAGGTTTTGGGCTCAGGAAAAAAAGTTCCCCTAAGCATACCCAAAAAAGTAATTTTCAAGGCTGCAAAATTTGAGTTTTTGACTTTTTTTTCTTTGATTTTTAAGGTTTTTTTTCACGACCTACTTAAGAAATTTTTATTTGATTTTAAAATTTTCATGTATACCCTGTCCGACTCAAAATTGTCCGCTAAAAACTTTGGCTATAACAGTTTTGTGAAAAAAAAAAATATTTTTTGGGTTTTGAGGAGTGTTTTGTTGGAAAAATTAATTTTTTCGCCATTTTTTTTAAGGATTTCTTCAGAAACGTGCAAAAGTGTTGCCGATGAAAACGAATTTGTCTCATAGTTCCTATCCCACTTAAAATTATGCGATAAAAACGATGGCATTAACAGTTTAAAAAAAATTTTTTTTTTTTTGGTTTTTGGGACTTGTTTGGTCGAAATCGATTTTTTTCATTTTCAAGGCTCCAAATCATTTTTTACGTATATGTTTCCGTTAGACCTACCACTAAGTATTATCAAAATGATCAGGGGACGAGCTGAGTTGATTTAGCCATGTCCGTCTGCCCGTCCGTCCGTCCGTCTGTCCGTTTGTTTGAATGCAAACTAGTCCCACAATTTTTGAGATATCCTGATGAAATTTGGTAAGCAGGCATATTTTGATGGGGGATTTGACATTTGTCGGAATCGACCGGATCGAACCACTATAGCATATACCTCCCATACAACCGATTGTTCAATAAGAGGGTTTTCGCCATTTCCGCCTCATTTTAACAGCTACCAACATCAAATTTTACCACAAGCTTACGTATTGGGCATAGATGGTTGTCTGAAAAAATCGTATAAATCGGACTAAAAATCGATTTCGACAAATGGTTTAGGGGGTGGTAGTATAAAATTTACCTTCCTCTCCTGGCGGGATATAGCTGTTGTGGTGGCAAGGTTGGTTACGGTGGCGCTGTGCACTGTTTGAGGGATGGATGACTCCTTGCAGTTGGTTGTACGGTAGCTGCTGGACACAATGGTGACGGTGATTTGCTGGTGGCGAATGGCTCCTCTGATGTATAATATAGAGGTCAGTTTTTCCGCAGCGGGTTGGGCAAGAATTGCGTTAAAGTTGTAAATGAACAGCGAAAAGGTAAGCCGATAATCGCACTTAATCTGGCACTATTGACTGCGGAAACGATACTGGTAATTCACGATATTCCTTTATAACGACTCCGAACCGAAATAAATAAAGAGTGGCACTTTATAAAATTTTTTTAAAAAAGCTAATTTCTTTAATTTAGAGAGGGATTTTCAATCTTAATTACAATTTCTTAAAATTTGGTATCACACCGCGATGGTTAAAGAATTCCGAATAAGTAAAAATAAAAAGAAATGTCAAAAACAATAATATAAATGTATGTATGTAGGTACATAGTCACATCTGTCAACCCATTGTTGGGGTTGCCAGAGAGGTGAAATACGCTCGCGTGTTAGCGTAAAATACAAACATTTCAAATTCTTAAGTTTAATAAATATGTACGTAATATATGATATTACGTATTTGTACGTGCAAATAATTCAGAATGCGTACTTATACGTAAAAGGTACATATATCAATAAATTCAATATAAAATTCAGGTAAATTCAGGTTTAGGTTTCCTTAAGCCTAATTTCTATTAAATAGAAGGGTTGGCTGTTGGCGACTACGACAGTCGCTCAAACATCATCCCCGCCCTAGGCGCGTTCAGCGGCTAGAGCCTCCTGTAGCTCCTTAAGGGTCCGCAATGCATCTCGAACGAGGATTTGGGACACTCTTCCTCTAGCGTTGGCGGTTTGCAGCCCTTGTGCGGTGCATCGAATGGTGCGTCGTGCGATGCTGGGTGCTGCTGAGGGAATGTTGTTTCCCGGGCGAGAACGGGGTTGCCCGGTGGCGGCAGGGGGTGCCGGTACGGCGGATCTGCCAGGCCGGGGTGCCTGGATGGCGCGCTGGGCGCTTGGGGTAGCGTCCCGCCGATGGAGTAGGGAGTGATGTCGCGCTCCACAGATCCGGCATCTGTCGTATGAGCTGCACTCGCTGGTGATGTGAGATAATGCCAAGCAATTCAGGCAAAACTCATGGGCTCGTGCAAGCATCCATCTCTGGGGTGGTTTCATTTTTTTGAATATGACGCAGTTCCGAAGAGCGTGCTGACGGGTGCATATGCGGCACCGTCGGTAATCCGTTATAAGTGTCGAGCTGCGTGATTCATTGGCGCGGTTGGGAGCAACGATCTCCGACCGCACTGGTCTTCGTGACGACGACTGATTTGCACGATCCATAGCGATCTGTAATTACAGTTGTAAAAGTATTTTAGTGGAGAGAAATACTGATACAGGGGATTTCAGCTGGCATTATGTTGCAAAATACGACATATTGGAGACGGTGATGTGGTAAGAGTGGTCAGAGGTGGTTTGAGAGTAGCTACGAATTCTCCGGGTTTGCCCGAGAGGGTGGGCTTTCAATCTGAGGGAGGAAACAGAGCTTGACAAGTGGTCGTGTGAGGGTGCCGGTTTGAGTACGAACGTCAACAACACGTATATGGCCGTCAGGTCCGGGATATACTTTTTCAATACGTCCAAGGCGCCATTCAGTCGGGGGAAGTGAGTCGTCGTGAATGCAGACACACTCACCGACCTTGGGTTGGGGTTGTGGATTTTTCCACTTCTGCCTTTTCTGGAGATCCTTTAGGTAGTCTTCCTTCCACCTTTTGCTGAATTGATGATGTAAGCTTTTTACCCTGTCCCATCGGTTTATAAGAGATAAATCCGCGTGATCCACTTCAGGGATAGCGAGGAGGGGGCTACCTCGGAGAAAGTGGCCGGGGGTCAGCGCGGTAAACTCTGTGGGATCTTGGGATAAAGGTGAGATAGGACGAGAGTTTAATACGGCTTCAATTCTTACCAAGAGGGTGGTAAATTCTTCAAATGTGAACTTGTGGGTTCCTGCAGTCCTCTTGAAGTGCAGTTTGAAACTCTTCACTGCAGACTCCCACAAGCCGCCCATGTGGGGAGCTCCGGGCGGAATGAATTTCCAATTAATGCCCTGGGGAGAGTATTTTGCGATTACTTCTTGAGAGGCAGTTTTCATGAAGTCAACGAACTCTTTTTCCGTCGCTCTTTTAGCTCCAATAAACGTTTTGCCGTTGTCACTCATCATTGTGGCAGGATATCCACGACGTCCGACGAAGCGAGCGAATGCTGCGAGAAAGGCATTTGTTGTTAGGTCCGAGCACAGCTCAAGGTGGACAGCTTTTGTCACGAAACAGACAAAAACGGCCACGTAGCCTTTCAGTAAGGTGTGAGACCTTAGCAAGGAGGCTTTTATTTGAAAAGGCCCCGCAAAGTCGACACCGGTAGTGGTGAAAGGCGGAGCATATGTGCATCGTTCCGGGGGCAAAGCCGCCATGATTTGCGATCGCATTTGCTGCTTGTGGAGGGTACAAGTTTTGCACTGATGTATGCATCTCTTTATGAGGGGTTTAAGTCGTGGAATATAGAGATCCTGTCTGAGGCATTGCTGCATGAGACGTATTTCGGCATGGAGAAGAAGTTCATGGAGGTACTGTATATAGAGGACAGCGAATCTTGATTTTTCTGGGATAATAACGGGATGTTTTTCATTGTAAGTCAACGTCGAATGAACTAGTCTACCATGAACCCTGAGGAGCCCGTTTTCATCGAGGTATGGGTTGAGGGTTAGAAGAGAGCTTCTTTGATCAATGGGTTTTGCATTTTCCAAGCATGCTCTTTCGCGAGGAAAATATCGGGTTTGTGTTAACGTCACAAGTTTATTTTTCGCTTTGCGGAGATCTTCATGAGACAGAGAGGGAGTGTAAGCGGGTTTAATGCCTCGAATTCGGTCCTTGAGATTATTAATGAACCTGAAGGCATATGCCATGACCCTGAGGGCGCGAGGAAATGACGAAAATCGATCCAATACATCGGGGTCATCTTCAGCTGAGTATAGTGCTTCGACTCGGCGCATTTCAGGCGGGTTGATGCTGCGGGTAGATGGGTTTGGCCAAGCTTCGGGGGGCTGGGTCAGCCACGCAGGGCCATTCCACCACAGCGAAGAATTTGCCAAGTCCATGGGTTTGCATCCTCTAGTGCCCATGTCTGCTGGATTGTCGCGACTGCCTACATGCTTCCAGGAGGCGCTTCCGACGAGATCCATAATTTCAGCTGTTCGATTGGATACGAAAGTTTTCCAAGCGTGGGGAGGCTTTTCGAGCCATGCTAACACAATTTCCGAGTCAGACCACATGTAAAGATTTGTAAGAGAGAGCTCGAGATGGGATTGTACGACGGCGATTAGTCGGGCAAGGAGTAGAGCTGCACATAGTTCTAGTCTTGGAAGACTGGTAGTGCGAAGAGGGGCAACCTTGCCTTTAGCGACCAGAAGGTGGGACGAAGTGGTGGCACCGTGGGTTGTTCGCAGATATATAGTGGCGCAATATGCCTTTTCTGACGCATCGCAGAAACCATGCAGTTCAACCTGCTGGTTCGGCATGTAGTCAACCCATCGAGGTATCTTTATATCTGAGATGTTGGGTAAATTTTTTGCGAACTGCGTCCATTTAATGAAGCGGAGGGGCTTCACTGGTTCATCCCAGCCAGTTCCGTCTATCCATAGCTCTTGGAGTAAAATCTTGGCCTGAATCATAATCGGCGTAAGCCACCCTGCGGGGTCAAAAAGTTTTGCGACCGAGGAGAGAATTTGTCGTTTTGTATTAGCGGACGAGAGGGGTATTGAGTCCACTGTATACGAAAACGTGTCGGTCAGAGCGTTCCACTGTATGCCGAGAGTTTTGGTGTTGCTTGCTTTCTCGAATTCCAAAAGATTGGTATCTAGCAAGTCCTCTTCTTTGATGTTTTTTATTATACTGGGGTGATTGGCCGTTATTTTCCGTAATGGAAATCCTGCTGACGCTAACACTTGGATGACTTGGGAGAGAGATGTTTCAGCAGAGAGAATTTCATGGCTGCCAGAGAGAATGTCATCTACATATGTTTCTTTCGTCAAAACAGGGACGGCTTTGGGGAAAGTTTCCTTTACATCTTTGGCCAGTTGGTGAAGAGTACGTATGGCGAGGTAGGGGGCACAGTTCACACCAAATGTGACTGTTTTCAGACGATAGTCTTTTATGGGGTCGCTCGGAGATGAGCGAAAGACGATCCTCTGATAGTCTCTGTCGTCTTCATGCATTATGATTTGACGATACATTTTTTCTACGTCTCCGTTAAAAACAAATTGGTAGGTACGCCACTTGAGAATCAGAAGCATCAGATCGGGCTGGAGGGTAGGGCCGGTATACAGAACGTCGTTGAGCGCATGTCCAGATGCCGACTTCTTTGAGGCGTTAAACACGACCCGCACCTTTGATGTCTTTTTCTCGGGTTTGACAACTGCGTGATGAGGAAGATAAAATGAGAGGCATTTTCCTCCGTCAAATTTTTCATAGGAGCCGGTTTCCTCCATATGATCGAGGGTGAGGTATTCTTCTAGAACACTATCATATTGAGTCTTTAAATCCCCTTTCTTCTGCAGACTTCTCTCCATTCCAAGAAACTGGCTTAGAGCTGAAGACCGAGAGTGGGATAATGAGATTGACTCTGGGAAGCTGGGTTTAAACGGCAGCCTTACGATATAACGACCGTTATCATCGCGTGAGGTTGTGGCTGCATAGAAATTTTCGCAAAACTCGTCTTCTGGGATTATTTGGGGTTTGGTGGGAACTTCCTCCAATTCCCAGAATTTACGCAATAAAGAGTTAAGATCTTCGTTGGACACTTCTGACACTTGCATGCAGAACGCGTTTACCATCACAGGAGCTCTACCGCTCAGAATCCATCCAAAAATGGTTTTCTGCGCTAGAAGATGGGGGGAAAGTTTCTCAACGCCATTTTGGATGATTTGCGGTATTACATCACTGCCTAGGACGAGATCTATTTGCGAGGGGGAGTGACAGTTCGAGTCTGCGAGGTTGAGGTGTGCCCATTTTGCTTGAAGCTCGCTAGTGAGCTTAAGCGAGGGGAGCATTTTTGTTAGCCGGGGTAATACTATTGCCTCTGCACTTATTCTGGTTTTGAAATCGGGGGATACCAAAGTCAGAGAGCACAATTTGTTTGAGGTCTGAACTACCTTGCCGCCCATCCCTGATATTTCAAATCTAGAGGGTTTGAATGGGAGTTTGAGTCTATCTTGGGCTCTGGTAGAGATAAAGGTTCGTTCAGATCCCTGATCCACAAGAGCTCGTAGTTTAAAAATTTCTCCTTTATGCTCTACGGGAACGATAGCCGTGGGTAAAATTATTTCACAATCGTTTTCGGAATAAAACGATTGCACTTGGCTTTTCTGCGAGCATGAAGGGCTTTCATCCAGAGCATTGGCTTGATCGGGAGTATTACCGGGTGAGACTGTGGAATTCGTGGTGGTGGCTTGTGAGGCTGTCCTTTGCAATCGTGAGGGTTGTCTTTTCGGCACTTGAGATGTGTCTTCGTGAAGCACTGAGTTGTGCCGATCTTGACATTGATTGCAAGTTTGAGTACTGGAACAGTCTTTCAATATGTGTGACTGAGAGAGGCAATTGAAACACATATTGTTTTCTCTCACAAACCTTCTGCGATCAGAGGTCGACAGCTTCTTAAATTTGAAGCAACTTATAAGGGGGTGAGATGAGGTTTTACACAAAGCGCACTTGTACATTGTTCGCTGCTCTGTCATATGAGATTGGGTGTGGGAGGTCGATCTATTTTGAAAGGGATGCGACTGCTGGGGTTTGAATGGTGGCCTAGCTTGTGGGGTGGCTTTAAATTTATTTGGTCGCCATTGATCGACTCGCTCTACGACTTCATATCGAGTTGTGAGGAACTGGTCCATTTGGGACCAGTTAGGAAGTTCTCTTCTTGAAGTCAGAGACTGCTCCCATAACGTGACTGTATTTTCAGGGAGTTTAGAGGTCACGAGATAAATAAGTATGGGGTCCCAGTTATCTGTGGACACCTGTTGCGTGGCGAGAATCTGAAGACAATTATTTACTGAGGATTGCAACTTTTGTATATCTTCACTGTTTTCCGTGGTGATCGTTTTTAAGTTCATTAGGGCCCGTATTTGATTATCTACGAGAACTCGTCTGTTCTCGTATCGGGCCTTTAGGGCTTCCCACGCTAAGGCAAAGTTGTCGTCAGTCAAGGGAAATTGATTGACTATTTGAGCTGCCTTTCCTTGGGTTTTGTATCTGAGGTGATACAATTTTTGCGCTTGGGAGAGTTTGGGATGGTTAATATAAACGGCTGTGAACATGTCACGAAATGAGGGCCATTTTTCATAACCACCATAAAATATTTCGGTATCGCAGGGAGGGATTTTCAGCGAAATACCGGAGTTGTCAGATGGAGCTGGTGTGACGGTAGGGGGAGCGGGGGCATTTGCTTGTTTAAGCAAGTGAAGCTGGTCTTCTATCTGGGCTTTTGTGTCTTCGTATGATATGAGACAGGACCTGTATATGCTATTAGCAGATGTTGGAAAATCTTCGGGCAGGTCCTGATCTGGGGTTTCGACAATCTTATCGAAGACGGTTTGAACTCTATTCCAGAATTTTTCTATATTCGAGTTTTTTATTTTGAGTGAGGACTCCGTGTTGTCTTGGAGCGACGTCGACCTAAACCGAGCACAATATTCCAAAAAATTGTCCGTTTCGGATGTAAATTTTTTGGGGGCAGACGAGATTTTAAATTTTTTAACTCCTTGAGTTTTGGAGCCACCTTTTTTGGTTTCATCGTCACTCATTTTTGAGCTTTGTTTTATGTCGCTTAGAGTTGAGAATTAATAAAATTTAACTAAGAGAGAAAAAACTTTTTTTTTTTGAATAGAGAGTATTTATTTGCTTTTAACTATGTGTGAGGGAGTTACGTTTATATTCACGTTAAATAGCAAGAGAGAATACTTTTCAAAACCAAAAAAAGTTTTTAAGTTAAATTTATTTGAGGGTGAGACTGAGAAAATTTTACCACTGTGCTGCGTTTGCACTATATTTAATATATGTCTAAGCTTTGGGCAATTGAGGGCGAGCAGTTTAATAAGAGTTATAAATGAGTAATTTTATGTGCTTGTAAGCGTATGAGTCGTGGCACAGTGGCTGACGTACCCGACCAAACGTCCGGGGTTGCGGGTTCAACTCCCACCAAGCATTCCTTTTTTTTAAATTTATAAATTATTATTATTAATGGACTGTATTGAGTTTATGGGGTTTTTGATTTAATGTATTCCATTTATTGAGTTGGGTAGTTTTAGTGTTATTGGTGTATTTAAGTCATGGGAGGATGCATAGCATCAGTACACCTCTATTTATTTATTTGTGTTTATTTTAAGGGATTCAGTTTATTAAGTTGGGTGGTTTTAGTATACGTGGGAAAAATTATGTGAGATATATGTATATATACGTATTAAAAGTATCTCGGGGGTAAATTATTATAATTTTGATACGTATGAGATTATCTAAAAATGTGTATTTTTTTTTTTTTTTGTGTGACTTAGAGGAGTCTTATTTAGCTTCGATTTGTTGGACTGTAGGGGCTTGGAGGAGAGAGAAATTAGTAGCTTATCGAAATTCTTAATGGGGATTGAGAATTTATAGCGTGCAAATTTAATGCGAGAAAAGTGCTATAATACGCACTGCACCACTCTTGTACCACTGTGCACGATATTTTATTTCACCGCTTATGTCGTTTTCTTTCTTTTGTATATCCGTATGTATGTATACGCAAGTATGGAGATTTGAAAATATTTTTTGCGTTTCGTATTAATTTAAATTGGGAAAAATCAGAAGTTAGCAGAGGTTGTGCAATATATTTAATTAACGACAAGAGATATTTTAATTTAAAATGAGGAAATTTTAAATTATTAAGAGATTTGTCGCATTAAAATATAAGGGGTGCTTTTAGCAAGTGTGCCCACTGTAGCTAACTACTGAGTTTTTCTTATTTTGCTTTGCACATATACCGTACTGAGTTTTGCAATATGGGGTTATTGCTATATGTATATATATATATATATATATATACGAAATGGTATGTGCAATTTTAGTGGGAACTTGAGAAAATTTGGCGGGAAATGAGGATTATTGGCGGGAAATAATAATCCTCGAAAATGAAATTTGCCTTAATTTTCTTTGTTTATATGTATTTTTTCCGTGATTGGGTTGTATTATCTCATTTAATACTCACGGTTTACAAAAAAGGGCGAAGGTACTTGCGTTTTTATTGCGCTGGTTTCCTTAGTGGCGTCGAAGGACCACTGGTTTAGGGGGTGGTAGTATAAAATTTACCTTCCTCTCCTGGCGGGATATAGCTGTTGTGGTGGCAAGGTTGGTTACGGTGGCGCTGTGCACTGTTTGAGGGATGGATGACTCCTTGCAGTTGGTTGTACGGTAGCTGCTGGACACGATGGTGACGGTGATTTGCTGGTGGCGAATGGCTCCTCTGATGTATAATATAGAGGTCAGTTTTTCCGCAGCGGGTTGGGCAAGAATTGCGTTAAAGTTGTAAATGAACAGCGAAAAGGTAAGCCGATAATCGCACT
Source organism: Eurosta solidaginis (assembly GCF_040869045.1). NCBI lineage: Eukaryota > Metazoa > Arthropoda > Insecta > Diptera > Tephritidae > Eurosta > Eurosta solidaginis. Next base: position 125,462,119 of record NC_090323.1, on the reverse strand, counting down.
TAATCTGGCACTATTGACTGCGGAAACGATACTGGTAATTCACGATATTCCTTTATAACGACTCCGAACCGAAATAAATAAAGAGTGGCACTTTATAAAATTTTTTTAAAAAAGCTAATTTCTTTAATTTAGAGAGGGATTTTCAATCTTAATTACAATTTCTTAAAATTTGGTATCACACCGCGATGGTTAAAGAATTCCGAATAAGTAAAAATAAAAAGAAATGTCAAAAACAATAATATAAATGTATGTATGTAGGTACATAGTCACATCTGTCAACCCATTGTTGGGGTTGCCAGAGAGGTGAAATACGCTCGCGTGTTAGCGTAAAATACAAACATTTCAAATTCTTAAGTTTAATAAATATGTACGTAATATATGATATTACGTATTTGTACGTGCAAATAATTCAGAATGCGTACTTATACGTAAAAGGTACATATATCAATAAATTCAATATAAAATTCAGGTAAATTCAGGTTTAGGTTTCCTTAAGCCTAATTTCTATTAAATAGAAGGGTTGGCTGTTGGCGACTACGACAGTCGCTCAAACAACAAAAATTATGAAAATCCTCTTACCTGAACAGTCGGTTGTATGGGATATATATTATAAATATGTCCGATCTTGACGTTTTTTTCAGACAACCATCTATGCCCAATACGTAAGCTTGTGGTAAAATTTGATATTGCTAGCTGTTAAAATGAGGCAGAAATGGGGCGGAAATGGCGGAAACCCTCTTATTGAACAATCGGTTGTATGGGAGGTATATGCTATAGTGGTCCGATCCGGTCGATTCCGACAAATGTCAAATCACCATCAAAATATGCTTGCTTACCAAATTTCATAAAGATATCTCAAAAATTGAGAGACTAGTTTTCGTTCAAACAAACGGACAGACGGACAGACAGACAGAGATGGCTAAATCAACTCAGCTCGTCCTCTGATCATTTTGGTATACTTATTGGTGGGTATAACGAAAACATATACATAAAAAGTGATTTGGAGCCTTGAAAATGAAAAAATCGATTTCGACCAAAACAAGTCCCAAAAACCAAACAAACATTTTTTTTTTAAAAACTGTTAATGCCAACGATCGATGGCGCGATATGGGTTAACTTTCGTACAGTCAAGTATAAACCATATTAACAATATATGTAACAACAAACAATAAGAACAAATTTCCAAATCATCTTCTTGCTATTTTTGTTATTGCCGCCAAGTATGTGGGTAGCGGGATATTCGCTCATCATTCGTTCATCATACGAAAGCTTTGCATTCTTTTTTAAAATTTTCCCTACAAATTGGCGGGACGGGACCTACTTGATTTTGCCGACTCCGAACGGCATCTGCAAGGCAGATGAGTTTTCACTGAGAGCTTTTCATGGCAGAAATACACTCGGCATGCTTTCCAAATACCGCCGAGGTGCGACCCCGCTTAGAAACATTTGCTTCTAATTGGAAAACTTGTTTCTAAAATTTTGATGTTGCTTTGCCCGGGAAGTGAACCCAGGATCTTCGGTGTGGTAGGCGGAGCACGTTACGATCACATCACGTCGGCCACCAAAATATTCAAATACATCGTGGAATAACCAGGTGAATTAAGCCACCAATTGTCTTGCTCTAAAGTTTTCTTTGTTCTGTCATTAGGCTATCTGAAAATTCAACAATGTTGTTCCCGAAAAGCAAGAGTAAAGTATGCCGCTTTTAGTACTTTTTCACAAAAACGTATTAACTGAATATCGATGCATCCTAACTGAATATTTAATTACGGAGATTTATTATTTGGGTATTTTCAGTGTTCGCTTTTATAAGTAAAACCGTGTTAAATATTACGATCATATTCCTGACGCTTCCATCAAATATGTTTAATTTGTTCCAAAAAAACATCTAAACAAACAGTTATAGGGATCCAACCAAATATTTTCCCTTTGGCAGCTGCTTTAGACCTTCGAGACATGTTTTTGCTATTCATACAAAAATAACACCAAAACTTTCGATTTATACTACATAATATATGTACAAGAATTCACTAAAACAATGGTATTCTAAAAATCATAATGTTACTATTGTCTCTGTTGGTGTAAAAATAAGCCGCTAGAGTTTAGAGGAATGTTAAATTTTACATAAGTACATCAATACTAGCATATTATGGAATAAGCCCCATTGTCGCATATTTTGGTAAAATTGGAAAATACATCTGGAATTCAACTGTGAAGAGTTTTTTGTTGGACCTTATGATAAAGTTTGTATAAGTTATTAAAACGAAAAATGTTGAACTTCCTACAAATCAATTAATCTGCTGGCAAGCCTTAAAGATTTTTAGGTATAGACACATTTGAGAGTATTGCTTTCACCTCCAGGTGGCTCTGTTAAACTTTTTATCATCACGACATCAGTAGTCGAGCCCGAAACCCGTTCTATTGCCGCGAAAGGCAGAAAAGTTTAGCTAAATAACTGACGTATATACGTCCGTTACGTATGTATGGATAACAACTCTCCCTATTATGCCCGGTTTTTGAGTGGAGGCCTGAGCTGAAGTTGCGCTCAGTTTACATGAGTTTTTAATTATTTTTTTAAAGCTAGCAGTAATTTAAACTAGAGCTGGCCCTTAGTATCATCTTTTGCACGGCGTAAGGTGGCACTGCTAAGCTGTAAACTGCAGTTTTTAAATGCCCATTTATGTTTACTAGTATAGCCTGTGGTCGAAATTCGACCAAAGTGTATTTTTTTCAAGTCAGTCTATGCATCAAGTGTTGGAAATATAGCAAACTGGTCTAACTTACTTAACTTTTTCTTTAAAATTTTGAATTTCATCTAAGACTTTGTACTTTTTGATTGTATTTTCTTAAATTTTCTACAAACTTTTCACATGTAATTATAACGTTTTGGTATGGAGCTCCTTAAACAAAAATATAAAAATTATGTAAAATTAAATGAAATTGACATAGAATTATGGTGAAATTACTGGAAATTGAATTGAAAAATAGGTTTTTCCACACTACCCGGAAGGTCCCCGTTGGCGCGCTACTGAAGTTAGTTTTGGGAGCTCGGTTCCCCAGTAGGCCTATATCACCCATATACATATATCACCCATTTACGTCAATAGTGTCATAATTCAAAAAACGAACTTTTAGTTAAAAACGAAGAAATTTGCTAAAGGAATTTAGCCTATTTCCCGCCACCCGATTATTTTGCATAAATACATATCTAATATGTAAGTGAAACACAAAACAAAAATTTCGAGTAGAATAGAGGATACCTTCATAAAAAATAAAATAAAAACATAAAAAATTATGTAATGAGGAAGAAGGCAGAGTTTACTAAAAAAATGTTTAATTAAAGAAAAAAATAAAGTATTTAAATTGCGAAAAAATTAAGTGAAGTGAACAAACAGTTCCATATAAAAACGCAATAAGTGCACTTAGACTTTTTTCTGGGTTTTAATGTGATCATTGTGGAAATATGAATATTCTAATGTTCGGCTATTTAATGGTGGGATTCCCATTGAGATCTATGTACGTAATTAATTTGTATTAAATTTGTAAACACTCCATTTCATGAATATATATGACCATATCTACCATAAAATATCGCCTGTGAACAATATAATACTAAGATATAACAAAGCAGAATAAATTAGAAAGAAAAGAAAAATAAACAAAAACATTGAAATTATTCACGCAAACATATTTACTAAAATAAAATTAATTTCATAACTTTAAGCGACATAAACAAATTAGGGTTATGGGATGTAAGCATCCGATTAATGGATATATAATCCAACAAAGTTAGCCTAATAATAAATAAAGTGGGTAATATACTGCCTATGAAATACGGCCGCTATGATGCCGGTTGCCGTTTTGATCTAAATTCAAAAACGTTTTTGGGACTTTTTTTCTTTCATTTAATATACATCGTGAAATTTTCCGATTCAGTGAAGTTGCATTTAAATAATAATATACCAACTTGAAATAAGAAAATATATAATAAAATAAAATAAGAACTAAAATAAATTAGCATAAAAGGCAATATAAAAAATGTCATGTTATATTTTTGTAACTTTTTTTGTTTTGTTCAGTATAAGGCATACTTTATCTAAAATGAGGATTAAATCTGCAAATTCAAAAACATTTTCGGGAAAATTTGCCATTAATTGTTATAAATAAAATAGTTAGTTTCAACAAAAGTTAACTCATTATTTGCGATTTCATGGTTTTTTGAAAACAACTAAAATAAAAAACAAAGAATCTGTTAAATAAAGACTTCTGTATTTACGTGTAATTGAAATTTGCCACAAAAAATGGGCCGGTCAAAAATTAATTCTATATAAGATTTTTTGGTACGCTACAAATTATTTTGGAACAATTTTTTAAGATTTTCGTACAGGCTATTATAGGTAAGTGGCAACAATGGCAAACCATGTTTTAATCTTTCACCGTGTAGCGCGTATGCTACAAATTTTTCTATTAATTATGAACAAATAGAGTAATATTTGTTAACAAAAATAGACCTGTTCACTGCGGCTGATCTATATGAATCGATTCATATCACTTTTATATGATTTTACGTATGCTAACTATGCGAAACCGCCTGTCAATTGTTTGTGTGGAAAGTTTGTTAGCGTATTAATATATAGATAGTGGGTAATATACTGCCTATGCAATACGGCCGCTATGATGCCGGTTGCCGCTTTGGCCTAAATCCAAAAACGTTTTTGGGGCGTTTTTTTTTTTTGTTTCGTTTAATATACAACTTGAAATTTTCCGATTCAGTCAAGTTGCATTTAAATAATAATAAACCAATTTGAAATAAGAAAATATATAATAAAATGAAACAAGAACTAAAATAAATTAGCATAAAAGGCAATATAAAAAATTTCATGTTATATTTTTGTAACTTTTTTTTTTGTTCAGTATAAGACGTACTTTATCTAAAATGAGGATTAAATCTGCAAATTCAAAAACATTTTCGGGAAAATTTGTCATTAATTGTTATAAATAAAATAGTTAGTTTCAACAAAAGTTAACTCATTATTTGCGATTTCATGTTTTTTTGAAAACAACTAAAATAAAAAACAAAGAATCTGTTAAATAAAGACTTCTGTATTTACGTGTAAGTGAAATATGCCACAAAAAATGGGCCGGTCAAAAATAAATTCTATTTAAGATTTTTTGGTACGCTACAAATTATTTTGGAACAATTTTTTAGGATTTTGGTAGAGGTTATTATAGGTAAGTGGCAACAATGGGAAACCATGTTTTAATCTTTCACCGTGTAGCGCGTACGCTTATGTAGGTTTGTGTCTTAGAGCACTTACATAATTTGTTCAAAGATGGCGCGCTTTTGTGCAAGAAAGTAAATATCCATATTTGGAGAGATTGTTGGATTTACAAAAACCTTTTTCTATTAATTATTAACAAATAGAGTAATATTTGTTAACAAAAATAGACCTATGCACTGCGGCTGATCTATACGAATCGATTCATATCACTTTTATATGATTTTACGTATGCTAACTATGCGAAACCGCCTGTCAATTGTTTGTATGGAAATTTTGTTAGCGTTTTAATATATAGATAGTGGGTAATATACTGCCTATGCAATACGGCCGCTATGATGCCGGTTGCCGCTTTGACCTAAAATCAAAAACGTTTTTGGGGCGTTTTTTTTTGTTTCGTTTAATATACAACGTGAAATTTTCCGATTCAGTCAAGTTGCTTTTAAATAATAATAAACCAATTTGAAATAAGAAAATATACAATAAAATAAAATAAGAACTAAAATAAATTAGCATAAAAGGCAATATAAAAAATGTCATGTTATATTTTTGTAACTTTTTTTTTTGTTCAGTATAAGACGTACTTTATCTAAAATGAGGATTAAATCTGCAAATTCAAAAACATTTTCGGGAAAATTTGCCATTAATTGTTATAAATAAAATAGTTAGTTTCAACAAAAGTTAACTCATTATTTGCGATTTCATGTTTTTTGGAAAACAACTAAAATAAAAATCAATGAATCTGTTAAATAAAAACTTATGTATTTACGTGCCACAAAAAATGGGCCGGTCAAAAATTAATTCTATTTAAGATTTTTTGGTACGCTACAAATTATTTTGGAACAATTTTTTAGGATTTTGGTAGAGGTTATTATAGGTAAGTGGCAACAATGGGAAACCATGTTTTAATCTTTCACCGTGTAGCGCGTACGCTTATGTAGATTTGTGTCTTAGAGCACTTACATAATTTGTCCAAAGATGGCGCGCTTTTGTGCAAGAAAGTAAATATCCATATTTGGAGAGATTTTTGGATTTACAAAAACCTTTTTCTATTAATTATTAACAAATAGAGTAATATTTGTTAACAAAAATATGCCTATGCACTGCGGCTGATCTATACGAATCGATTCATATCACTTTTATATAATTTTACGTATGCTAACTATGCGAAACCACCTGTTAATTGTTTGTATGGAAATTTTCTTAGCGTATTAATATATATATAGATATCCAATTTTTACAATGCGGGTAGGAATTATACCCTGGTCTGACCGTTGAAAATACACCCGTACCTTTTCAGATAGCGTACATGTTCTGTCTTTATCTATTTACTTCACCTGATTCAAATAATGTAATCTGGCAGTCATTTACACAAATTTTTGAAAAACACGATTGAGCAAATGATTTAAGTAATCGAACAGCGATTTAACAGGTTTTCCAGGCTGTTTTCTACTGTGAACGTTTTTTTCAAAAATTCGCCATTTGTAGGAATTCACAATGCTACAAATTCACCAGTAAAAGTAAAAATTAAACAAGTAAGGAAGGCTAACATCGGGTGTAACCGAACATTACATACTCAGCTGATAACTTTGGAGAAAAAATAATCAGTGCAACCCCATTTAATTTGTCGCATCCCTCACACAAATTTTCATCCTCCCAGCAGCTCCTTGCAGCAGGACTGCTCCATATTCTCTTACTCCGGAAAGGCATTGAATCCAATCTGGGTCCGTCTCCTGACCCCGGTCCTGAGAAATGGTTTTGCTGCATCTGCCGGAAAAGTATCTTTTTAGGACAGTCATACTCTGTTCAGTGTGTCTCGTGTAAGGGATGGTTGCATCGGACAGGTTGTTCTGGGCTTGATCCCAAAACCCGACGTCCACGTAACTTTTATAAATCTTTTGTGGCTCCTTTCTGTTCACGCCCAAGGGCGTCCCGTAGTCTACGCCTAAGCGCTCCCCCACTACCTTCCAGCAGCCCCGCTGCTCTGCAAGCCACAACAAGTACCCGCTACTGCTCGCGCCCCACGGCGCCAACAATTCAAACAGCTGCTACCACTCATATCTACTAGCTTCGTAGTCGGTAACAATGCTGAGCATCAGCCCCTGCCCCGTCTTTTCCCCCCTCTTTTCCGGCAGCAATCGTGTAGGTCAGGGAAACAGACTCTTAGTCCCTACCTCCGTTTGCACCGTTTGTCAGCACAGAATATATATGTTTGCGACATCCGCCCAATGCAGCTCCTGCCTTGGGTGGTGCCACTTTCCTAGATGTTCTGGTCTCCGCGACGGCAACCCCCCGACGGGTTTCATCGCGCCATGTTGCCAGGTCGCAAACCCAAATCATCCGGGTACCCCAATGCTTGCCCAAGGACGCCAAATCCTAGGGCCACAACAGCAATTGCGTCCTGGCCTTCCACAACCCAGACGTAGTCACCCGTCACTTACCCCCAGAGTGGCGGCGTCTCCCCTTATGCACTTCAGAATTCTGCAGTTAAACTGCAACGGACTAACTGGGAAGATTACGGAGATAGTCGATTTCATGAAGCGGCACAACATCCGCATTGCTGCGATTCAAGATACTAAACTCACAGCAAGATCTGCATTGCAGACCTGCTCTGCGTATAATGTCCACAGGAAAGACCGCGAGAGCGGAAATGGAGGCGGCCTCGCGTTTATCATACACCACTCTGTGCAATATTATATATTTGATCCTGGCATCGACCGCAGGGACAATGTCTTACAACGTCAAGGCCTATCTGCCCGGTCAGGCGATGCAAACCTAGAAATCATCAACATCTACATCCCTACTGCCACCTGTTGCCCCAGTGGATACCGCCCTAAAATCAGAGCCTTACTCACTGGCAACAATCGTATTATCTCAGGCGATTTCAATGCCCATCACGATCTATGGCACTCAAACTTGCGGGCGGACAGTAGGGGTGAGATGTTGGCGGATCAAATAGAAGAAACGACGTTCTGCACAATAAACGGAGACGCCCCCACACGTATGGTAGGAAGCTGTCACAGTTCGCCAGATATCTCAATCGTGTGCGCAGAACTCGTAAACTGCGTCAACTGGCAGCCGATGGTAACATTGGCATCCGACCACCTGCCTATACTTATTTCGCTCGAGCGTACCGCCGACTTCTTCGTCACCGAAAAACGCACTTTCATAAACTTCAAAAAAGGAAAGTGGGAAGAATATAAATCTTTTACAGACAACCTCTTTGCTGCCCTCCCTATCCCGACTGATGCCCGCCAAGGGAAGCGTGCCTTCCGTAAGGTCATTGAATCCGCCTCGGCACGTTTCATTCCCGCCGGGAGAATTCCCGAAATCCGGCCCCACTTCCCGGCGGAGGCCGCAAACTTAGCGAGAGAACGTGACCTTATAAGACAGCTTGATCCAGGTGACCCCCAAATAAGGGATATAAACCAACGCATCAGATTGCTTGTGGACAAACACAATCGGGCGAAATGGGAGGAGCACCTAAGAGGTTGTAACCTCTCTACCGGAGTAGGTAGACTTTGATCCAGCGTAAAGTCCCTATCGAATCCGACTAAGCACAAAGACAAAGTTTCCATCGCCTTTGGCGAAAAAGTGCTGTCGGATGCGAAAAAATGCGCGAGCGCTTTCTGCTGACAATATATAATGCATTCTACGGTCGACAAAGATAGACGGAGGGCCAATAGACACGCACATAAACACAAATTCAGCGCGTCACCAATCACCATCACCGCTAAAGAGGTTGGGGACGCCATTGGTTGCGCTAAACCATCCAAAGCAGTGGGCCCAGACGGCATAGCCATGCCGATGCTTAAAAGCCTAGGGAAAGAGGGTTTCAAATATTTAGCGCATGTCTTCAACCTGTCTCTTTCCACCTTTGTCATACCCGAGAAATGGAAAATGGCCAAGGTGGTCCCGCTACTAAAGCCTGGGAAACCAGCTAATATAGGAGAGTCGTATCGTCCGATATCTCTCCTATCGCCAGTAGCAAAGACGCTTGAAGCCATTTTGCTCCCTTATTTCCAAGTAAATTTGCAGCTAGCCTCTCATCAGCATGGCTTCAGAAAACTCCATAGCACTACCACCGCGCTAAATGCCATTAGCACCCAGATAAATTGCGGTTTAAATCAATACCTCCACCATAGAACAGTACTCGTAGCGCTAGACCTATCAAAAGCTTTTGATACGGTCAACCAGGGCTCGTTACTGCAAGACCTGGAAGGGTCTACCCTTCCCCCATGTCTTAAAAGGTGGACCGCAAATTATCTGGGTGGTCGGCAGGCATCGGTGCAATTTAGAAACGAAAGATCAAAACCAAGGCGAATTAAACAATGGGTGCCACAGGGTGGTGTCTTATCCCCACTTTTGTTTAATTCCTACATATCTAACTACCTTCACCACCGGAAGGAGTCACAATCGTTTCCTACGCCGATGACTGCACAATATTGGCCACAGGCCCAGGCCCAAAGATCGATGAGCTATGCAATAAAATAAACGGCTACCTCCCTGATCTCTCCAGTTTTTTCGCCTCGCGAAACCTCTTATTATCACCCACTAAATCTTCCGCGACCTTATTTACAACATGGACGTCCCAAATGTCGACCATTTTGAACATCCACGTCGATGGCACTACGCTACCGACTGTCCTACACCCCAAAATCTTTGGTGTGACGTTTGATCAGGATCTACATTTTGGTGAGCACGCAGCCGCAATTGTTCAGAGCCGTAACAAAATCCTCAAATCCCTCGCTAGCAGTACCTGGGGAAAAGATAAAGAAACGCTCATGACTACATACAAAGCAATTAGCCAGCCGATTACGTGCTACGCGTCACCCATATGGTCGCCAAGCCTAAAAATTACCCACTGGAAGAAGCTACAGGCCTGCCAAAATACTGCTCTCAGAATTGCCACGGGCTGTCTCCTTATATCCCCAGAACACCATCTGCATAATGAGGCGATAATACTCCCCATCAGGGAGAGAAATGAGATGCTGACCAAACAGTTCCTGTTGAATACCCAGAAACCTGAGCATCCCAACAGACATCTGATTGATGAACCAGCACCGCCTAGGGGCTTAAGGAGTCATCTCCGTAAGCATTTTGAGGAAATACGGCACCTGAGAAACCAGCCGTATGAAGCGGAAAACACAAGCAGGTCCTTGGTGAACTCCATAAACAGGCGTCGGACCTTTATGCCGGGAATTGCCCGGTGAATCCAGTACTCGAAGAAAAGTATCCAAAACTCGTGGAAGAGGAACGCATACTCCCCAGGGAAACGCGTGTCACTCTTGCTCAACTTCGTTCTGGATACTGTAACAGGTTAAACTCTTACCTATCCAGAATCAACCCCGATGTATGCTCCGCTTAAAATGTGTCCCCACATGACACCAACCATCTCTTTAATTGTAATGTGGAACCAACGCCTCTAACACCCCTTTCCTTATGGTCCACCCCTGTTGAAACAGCAAGTTTCCTTGGACTCCCGTTAGAGGATATCGATGACAATTTGTGATCGGTGGCGGCTGTTAGGTGGGGCGAAGCATTGCTACAACAACAACAACAAGGGATGACTCTAGAAAGTGTTTGTACGATATGGGAATCAAATGAAACGCCTTAGTTCTATAGGTTGACGCCTTTTCGAGATATCGCCATTCACGTGGACCAGGGGTGACTCTAGAATGTGTTTGTACGATATGGGTATCAAATGAAAGGGTTAGTGAGCATTTTAAAAGGAAGTGGGCATTAGGTCTATAGGTGGACGACTTTTTGAGTTATCGCCATTAAGGTGGACCCGGGGTGACTATAGAATGTGTTTGTAAGATATTGATATGAAATGAATGGTGTTAATGAGTATTTTAAAAGGGAGTGGGCCTTAGTTATATATGTGGACGCCTTTTCCAGATATCGCCATAAAGGTGGACCAGGGGTGACTCTAGAATGCGTTTGTACGATATAGATATCAAATGAAAGGTGTTAAAAGGGAGAGGGCCTTAGTTCTATAGGTGGACGCCTTTTCGAGATAACGCCATAAAAGTGGACCAGGGGTGACTCTATAATGTGTTTGTATGATATGGGTATCTAATTAAAGGCACTAATTAGGGTTTTAAAAGGGGTGGCCCTTAGTTGTATATGTGAAGGCGTTTTCGAGATATCGACCAAAATATGGACCAGGGTGACCCAGAACATCATCTGTCCGGTACCGCTAATTTATTTATATATGTAATACCACGAACAGTATTCCTGCAAAGATTCTAAGGGCTTTTGATTTCGCCCTGCGGAACTTTTTCATTTTCTTCTACTTAATATGGTAGGTGTCACACCCATTTTACAAAGTATTTTCTAAAGTTATATTTTTCGTCAATAAACCAATCAAATTACCATGTTTCATCCCTTTTTTCGTATTTGGTATAGAATTATGGCATTTTTTTATTTTTCGTAACTTTCGATATCGAAAAAGTGGTCGTGGTTATAGTCGGATTTCGGCCATTTTTTATACCAAGAAAATGTGAGTTCGGATAAGTACGTGGACTAAATTTAGTAAAGATATATCGGTTTTTGCTCAAGTTATTGTGTTAGCGGCGGAGCCACGCCCATTTTGAAATTTTCTTTTATTTTTGTATTTTGTTGCACCGTATCATTACTGGAGTTGAATGTTGACATAATTTACTTATATACAGTAAAGATATTAAATTTTTTGTTAAAATTTTACTTAAAAAAAAACAATTTTTTTAAAAACTGGGTGTGTTCTTCATCCGGTTTTGCTAATTTTTATTTAGCACATATGTAGTAATAGTAGTAACGTTCCTGCCAAATTTTATTATGATATCTTCAACGACTGCCAAATTACAGATTGCAAAACTTTTAAATTACCTTCTTTTAAAAGTGGGCGGTGCCACGCCCATTGTCCAAAATTTTACAAATTTTCTATTCTGCGTCATAAGGTCAACCCTCCTACCAGGTTTCATCGCTTTATCCGTCTTTGGTAATGAATTATCGCATTTTTTCGGTTCTTCGAAATTTTTGATATCGAAAAAGGTGGCGTGGTTATAGTCCGATATCGTTCATTTTAAATAGCGATCTGAGATGAGTGCCCAGGAACCTACATACCAAATTTCATCAAGATACCTCAAAATTTACTCAATTTATCGTGTTAACGGACAGACGGACAGGCGGACGGACATGGCTCAATCAAATTTTTTTTCGATACTGATGATTTTGATATATGGAAGTCTATATCTACCTCGATTGCTTTATACCTGTACAACCAACCGTTATCCAATCAAAGTTAATATACTTTGTGAGCTCTGCAGCCTAATTTATGTTTTTCTCAAACAAAACCCAATTTGAAAATTTTATATTCCAGCAATTACAAGGTATCCCGCATGTGCTATTCTGTAATTATCTTATATATTATTTCTAATTGTTGTTTTCTTGTACAGGTCCCTTTTTCGCTCTTATTTGGAATCCAAATCGATAAATAAAGTTTTGGTTGTAAAGATGGGGATTCGTGCTATTAGCAAGCTTTGGGTATTATTAGTCGCAGTGCTTTTGTTTAGCTATATTTTATTAAAATAATTTATTAAAAATAAAGGACTGTGAGCACACAAAGAAATCTATTTGTACTATGGCACTATTGTGAATATTTGACTATGATGCAAGTTTATAGATGTTTGATTGATTCGCCAGATAGCAGCCAAAACAAATATTCATGGAAACTGTAACATTTTGTATTCAGGAAAATAGGTATTTTAAATTTACCGATGTGGGGATCACCAACATCCCCAGTGATTGCGGATGTCATAATGGAGGAACTCTTAGAAAAAACGATAACAGGATTACGACGTCCCCCAAGACTACTGACAAAATATGTTGACGACTTATTTGCCATAGTTAACGAAAATGAAGTACAAGACACACTGAGCGCACTAAATTCGTTTGACAAGCATATAAAGTTCACGATAGAGCTCGAAGAAAACGGAAAATTAGCTTACCTGGATTCAATAATCATTAGAAGACAAAATCAATTAAAATTAAAGTGGTATCAAAAGCCAACCGTATCTGGACGAATCATCAGAATATATTTAATAGAACTAAACAGAGAATTCCAGCACCCGAAAAAAGTAACGTTGTTTACAAAATTCCATGTAACGGTAAAACGGATGAGCCATGTAATAGCATATATGTGGGTACAACAAAAGGAAAGTTAAAAACCAGACTGTCACAACACAAGTCTGACTACAAACAGTCCCACAACACAAACTTTCATAAAACAGCTCTTATGTCCCACTGTAAAAGTACCGGGCATTCTCCTAACTTTGACAGAGCAACTATACTTGAACAAGAACAACACTACGGGAAACAATTAAGGCAATAATCTCGCATAGCACAGCATCTAAATGCATGTTAGTATCTTTTTAGGACGGTCATACTCTGTTCAGTGTGTCTCGTGTAAGGGATGGTTGCATCGGACAGGTTGTTCTGGGCTTGATCCCAAAACCCGACGTCCACGTAACTTTTATAAATCTTTTGTGGCTCCTTTCTGTTCACGCCCAAGGGCGTCCCGTAGTCTACGCCTAAGCGCTCCCCCACTACCTTCCAGCAGCCCCGCTGCTCTGCAAGCCACAACAAGTACCCGCTACTGCTCGCGCCCCACGGCGCCAACAATTCAAACAGCTGCTACCACTCATATCTACTACCTTCGTAGTAGAGTCGGTAACAATGCTGAGCATCGGCCCCTGCCCCGTCTTTTCCCCCTCTTTTCCGGCAGCAATCGTGTAGGTCAGGGAAACAGACTCTTAGTCCCTACCTCCGTTTGCACCGTTTGTCAGCACAGAATATATATGTTTGCGACATCCGCCCAATGCAGCTCCTGCCTTGGGTGGTGCCACTTTCCTAGATGTTCTGGTCTCCGCGACGGCAACCCCCCGACGGGTTTCATCGCGCCATGTTGCCAGGTCGCAAACCCAAATCATCCGGGTACCCCAATGCTTGCCCAAGGACGCCAAATCCCAGGGCCACAACAGCAATTGCGTCCTGGCCTTCCACAACCCAGACGTAGTCACCCGTCACTTACCCCCAGAGTGGCGGCGTCTCCCCTTATGCACTTCAGAATTCTGCAGTTAAACTGCAACGGACTAACTGGGAAGATTACGGAGATAGTCGATTTCATGAAGCGGCACACCATCCGCATTGCTGCGATTCAAGAGACTAAACTCACAGCAAGATCTGCATTGCAGACCTGCTCTGCGTATAATGTCCACAGGAAAGACCGCGAGAGCGGAAATGGAGGCGGCCTCGCGTTTATCATACACCACTCTGTGCAATATTATATATTTGATCCTGGCATCGACCGCAGGGACAATGTCTTACAACGTCAAGGCCTATCTGCCCGGTCAGGCGATGCAAAACTAGAAATCATCAACATCTACAAATTAGATGCAGGACTCTTCATCGAAAAAAAGATATGTTAAAGGGAGGTGATCGGTTTTAATTAGACATTTTCTGCCATAGATGTGTCATCTAAAGATGGTTATAGCCCAATGGATTGCGGCTAATCCTTTTTCTATTGTAGCTTTATTAGTTTCACCTTTTGTGAATGATCTGGAATCGTATGCAATTGGTAACTGTTTGCCATCGTGTTCTTGGCTAAGGACTGCTCCGCAAGCATACCCACTAGCGTCTGTTGTTATGCGGAATTCTTTATTGAAGTCGGGGTATTGCAAAAGTTTTGGACTAATTAATGCTTCCTTTAAGTAGACAAAAGCTTTTTGACATTCTTCTGTCCAGTCGAAGGAAACATTCTTTTTACAAAGCCTAGTTATTTTTCTTAAGTATTCTGCGAAGTTCGGTACAAATCTTATGTAATAATTGCAGAACGCTACGAACCTTTTAACTTCATCTGCTGTTTTTGGTATTGGGTAGTTTTGAACTGTTTCAAATTTGCTTGGGTCGGGTAATATTCCCTTGCTTGTGCATTTTTGTCCTAAGTAAGTTACTTTCTGGCTGAAAAATAGACATTTGTCTGGATGCAGTTTTAAATTGTATTTCCTACAAGTGGAGAAAACATCTCTTAAATTTTTCAGCATGTGTTTTTCTGAACACCTTAGTACAATATCATCCATACAGAGAAATGCTTGAGATGGGTTGCAAATGCCAGTGTCATCATTCTTTGGAATGAGTTTGGTGCTACTTTTAATCCATAGGGTAGTCTTTTGAATCTATAGGTGCCATTTTCAGCAGTGAATGAGGTTATATATCTAGAATCTGGGTGTAATTCTATTTGATGAAAACCTGACATAAGGTCGAGACATGAAAAATATTTTGCTCTTCCAAGTTGATCTAGAATGTCATCAATTATTGGGAGTGGGAATTTATCTGTTGCTAACTTTTTATTTACCTGTCTGTAGTCAACTACTAATCTCCATCTTTTTTCTGTGTTCCCTGGAAGTGACTTTTTGGGAACTAGTAAAATCGGACTATTGTATTCTGATATGGAGGGTTCTACTATGTCATCTTCTATTAGCTTATTTACTTGTTTGCTTATCTCTCCTTTTTGTGTCTGAGGCAATCCATAATTTTTATATAAACAGGGGTGTCATCCTTCATACGTAATTTCTATTTGTAAAAATAATTAGAGGTAATTGGTTCTGTTTCTAATGCAAATATGTCTATAAATTCTGTACATAATGTTGTTAACTGAGATTTCACGAATTTTGGAAAATTTTTGGTTAATCTTTTTAATTTTTCTGTATTGTTGCTATTTTTATGTGTTGTTGTTTCAATTAATGTGTAGTCATCTAAATTTTCAGTATTTATTTTGTAATTTTGAATATTTGTTTTTATGTGTGGTGTTAATAATTCTAACGAAAGTTTGATCTTTATCTGTGTGGGTTTGCTTTGAAAATGCCTTCAGGTAATTGTTGGTGGGGTATGAAGATGTTTTTATTATCAGTATTTACTTTAGCTTGTCTAATGATTTCGGATCTAGGTGATCGTAATCGCATTGACAGACAGACAGTTGATGCATTGTTATTGTTTGGGGAAAGTCATATGGTCTTAGAATTAGTTTATCCTCTGTTTTTCCATAGTCTAAAATACAGTTATACTTCTTTATAAAGTCTAGTCCTATTATTTCATCGCATGGAATTGGAAAGTAGTCTTCTACGACGTGAAATTTATGGTAAATTAAGAGGTCGTCGCCTTTTAAATCCGCTTTAATTGTGCCTAATGTGCTGGTTACACCTTGACCAATCCTTTAAATCTATTATTTGTGGTGTGTTTATTTTTGTATGATTATCTACTTGATTCTTTTTAATAATTGATATATCTGCTCCTGTATATACCAAAAAATTTGAAATTGAGTTATTTCATGAAGTTCTTGTAGGTAAAGAAAGAAAAGACGCTGCCTACAGGGCTAAGTTAAAAGCGAGCGCGACAAGAAGAGTGTGTGAACGCTATCGTGAGTTGAAAAGGGAAGCGAGACGCCTTTTCAGGAAGAAAAAAGCAGAAGCAGAAAGGCGTGAGTGCGAGGAGCTTGAGCTGCTAGCCACCAGGAACAACGCCCGAAAATTCTACCAAAAAATACGGCGACAGACGGAAGGTTTTAAGACCGGGGCAAACTCCTGTAGGAATGAAAACGGCGACCTTGTAACTGATGTCCAGAGAGTGCTTAGATTATGGAGGGAACACTCCTCTGCTCTCCTAAATGGAGGCAGCAATTCACCGCGCAGAGATGAAGAACCCGATCCCGCAATCGATGATGATGGAATATATGTCCCCCCGCCCGATTATGACGAAGTTAGAATAGCAATAACCAGATTGAAAAACAACAAGGCCGTGGGCGCTGATGGATTGCCTGCGGAGCTATTCAAGTTCAGCGGCGAGGAGTTGGTAAGGCGCATGCAACAGCTTCTTAGCAAAATATGGGCGGACGAAAGCATGCCCGACGATTGGAATCTAAGTGTTCTTTGCCCAGTCCACAAGAAGGGGGATACTGCAAAATGCACCAACTATCGTGGAATCAGCCTTCTTAATATCGCATATAAGGTCCTTTCAAGTGTATTGTGCGAAATATTGAAGCCCACCGTGAACCGGCTGATTGGACCTTATCAGTGCGGCTTCAGACCTGGTAAATCTACCATCGACCAGATTTTCACAATGCGCCAAATCTTGGAAAAAACCCGTGAAAAGAGAATCGACACACATCACCTCTTCGTCGACTTTAAAGCCGCCTTCGACAGCACGAAAAGGAGCTGCCTATATGCCGCTATGTCTGAATTTGGTTTCCCCGCAAAAGTTATACGGCTGTGCAAAATGACGTTGAGCAACACCATCAACTCAGTCAGAATTGGGAAGGACCTCTCCGAGCCGTTCGAAACTAAACGAGGTTTCAGACAGGGTGACCCCCTATCGTGCGATTTCTTTAATTTGATGCTGGAGAAAATTATACTAGCTGCAGAACTTAACCGCACTGGAACAATATACTATAAAAGCGTGCAATTACTGGCATATGCTGATGACATTGATATCATCGGCCTAAACACCCGCGCTGTTAGTTCTGCTTACTCCAAGCTGGAAAAAGAAGCGGTAAAGATGGGTTTGATGGTGAATGAGGACAAAACGAAGTACCTGCTGTCATCGAGCAAAGAGTCAGCGCATATGCGCCTTGGCAACCACGCTACTGTTGGCAGCCATAATTTCGAAATAGTAAAAGACTTCGTTTATTTGGGAACCAGCATCAACACTAGCAACAACATCAGCACTGAAATCCAGCGAAGAATCAATCTTGCCAATAAATGCTACTTTGGAATAGGTAGGCAATTGAAAAGTAAAGTCCTCTCTCGGCGAACGAAAATCATACTCTACAAGTCACTTATCGTACCCGTCCTGCTATATGGGGCAGAAGCATGGACCATGACAACAGCAGATGAAGCGGCTTTGGGAGTGTTCGAGAGAAAAGTTCTTCGAAAGATTTATGGACCTCTACGCGTTGGCGATGGCGAGTACCGAAGAAGATTTAATGATGAGCTGTACGAGCTATACGCAGACATCAACATAGTCCAGCGAATTAAAACGCAGCGGCTGCGCTGGCTAGGCCATGTTATGCGAATGAAAGATGATGCTCCGGCCAAGAAAGTGTTTCTATCGGAACCCGCCTATGGAAGCAGAGGTAGAGGGCGGCCCCCACTCCGTTGGAAGGACCAGGTGGAACGATTTAAACTCCCTTGGTGTGACCAATTGGCGCCGGTTGGCGGAGCGAAGGAGCGACTGGCGCGCCTTGTTGGACGGCCATAACCGTTTAGACGGTTAAGTGCCAATTAAGTAAGTAAGTAAGTAAGTACACATATTTTTCTATCTACTGATATTGAAGTGGAGTTTCTTGGTTTTCCTGCTGGGTGCAACTTCGCACGTTGCGAGTCAGATTGTAAGATCTGTTATTGTTTCGGGTTTGTGACCCTCGTTGGAAATTATTACAATTATTATTATTTAATCTAAAGTTGTTATTTTATCTCTGCTGCGGTCCAAATCTTCTACCTCGGTAATTCCCTTAGTTGTTACTTCGGTAACCTCCACGGAAATTGTTCCGGTATTGATTTTGTTGCCGTATATTTAAAATTGTATTTGAGCTGCCCGTTATTTCCGTACAGCTATTTGTAAATTTAGAAATCGCATCGGTCATTTTTGTGAACGTTCCTGGCTTGCATGATCATTTTTTTTACTTTGTCATTGGAGCAGTTTTTACACATAGCTTTGACTGCTGCTTGTGTTGAGTATCTCGTTGCCAAGTCTGGATTAAGTCCGTCCGAGATATAAGCTCCTTTTAATGACCTAGTAATTTTTTCTATTTCCGCTGTGTACTGATTTTCAGTTTTGCTGCGTTGCTGGATGTTCAGGAGTTTAGCTGTTAAAACTTCTGCTGATTTACCCTTTATTGCTGATTTTAACTTCAATTTTATTTGTGCGATTGTACTTTCGCTGCTAATAAAATTTCTGGCTGTGCTTTTTAGTTTTGTTTTTATCATCGTTATTGCCAAAGCTTCATGATTATCCTTGATTTGGTCAAGGATATCATGAGCATCCAAAAAACTATGCAAATTTTCATGCTTGCCATAAAACTCTGGTAGCACTGATGAGGCAGTTTTGATGAATTCTACTACTGTTTGTGCCATTGTGACATTTACAGCTGGGATATTTAATGGTTTATTTTCTTCCACTGATGGAGTCTGGCTCAATGAAGGCGATGGAGACCGGCTTTGCGGAAGTTCTGAGAGAATTAAATTAAAATCAAGATAGAGTTCCTCCTCTATTATGGTTGATATCGGTATTTCTATATTATGTCTTGCTAATGAAGATACCAATTTATCCCGTACTGTGGAAAAAATTTGGTGAGCTTCTTTTTGGTGTTCTTTAGTAAGTATGTGGTTTACTGTTGTTTTATATTATTTAAAGCTTCTAAGATTACATTCAAATGCTTTATTATTGTTTCTGTTTTTATAGTAGAATTTTTGTTTATGCATTTGTATGACTTATCAGCTTTTGCTTTTTCCTCAAATAATGTGTCATAAATTTCTTGCCATTGGATTCATTTCTTGGCATATAAAAAATTTTTATTTAAATGCGTTATTGTACATTATTTGATTGTCTGAATTAACTTTCTATGTAATTTTTTATTAAAATTGCAATTGCGACAATTAAAAATGACATTATACATACAAGAATTAACAACCATTTTTGTGTATTTTATTTCCTGCTTTGGTTCATATTTGACCACTTTATTTTCGGTTTTTTCCTCTTCAGCGTTATCTTTACCGAATTCGTAGCCAGCTATCATTATGCCTTGAGCGATTTTAGTCCACCAAGGCATTTTAGTAGATTTCCCTAAATATTTTCCATCAAATTGAATAAATTGAACAATAATGCTCTTCTATTTTATTTTATTTTATTTTATTTTATTCATTTAATAATTTAAAGGAGAAAATTTATTAAATTGTTAAGTATAATTTATTTTAATCTTCGTTAGGAAAGACTATCCTCATCATCCTAACTATTTCTTCTTCTTTAGATGAAGGATTTTTTATATCTTCTATGGTTGGTTCCCTATTCATACCTATTATTTTCCAGAATTTTCTTAGCCATTCTAACTCACTATCAAAATTTCTACTTTCTATTTTTAGAGTGTCATTTTCATCCCTCTTTTTGAGGGGTTTTTTCGAAAAATCTCTAGGCATTTCAAAGTTACTCAATTATTTTAGTATACAGAAATTTATTTAATTTTCCTTAATTCTTGAATTTTCTTTTTTAACTTAATCCTATCTGCCGTATTTGTTGTTATATTTAGGATTTTGTAAGTTTCAGCTATTTCCATTCTTTTCTTAAATTTTCTGCCTCCCCGCTTCCTTCTTTGGATTTTCGGGGCAGGTACTTCTGGAATTTCCTCCGTTTTATGTAACTTGTTCCTTCGCCGATACACTTCTGTAGTGATCGGTTTCGGACCTTGCTTTTCAGATTTAATTTTTAAAATTTTTTCTGGGATTTTTATAAAACTTTTTATTGTGTTTTCACACTTTTCAAAAATTTTATGAAATTCCTCCTCTGTGGTTATTTCATTCATAACAAAGCAAATAACTGAAACTGTGTACATATATTTAATAAAATTTGGCAGATTATTTTATCCTTTATATTTTGAAATTAAAAAAAAAATTTTTTAAGGCAGTGTACTTTTCTGGATATTTCTTCTTTTTTCACATTTGTCTTTTAAATTTTAAGAGAGCCGGCAGATTAATTAAATGATTCCTAATGAAATAAAGAAAAAAAAAAATTCCTTAGCAAAAATAAAATTTTTGCCCATGGGTAAGCGTCCCTAAGGCCGCTCAATTTATTCTGAATTTAAGTATACTTAGTTAAATATAGTAGGCGCCAGTCGTGTTGCCGGTCAGGATTGGGGTTGTTGGTTTTAATAATTATCCGTGTTGGTGTACCTCCTTTTGGACCTGAAATGTCTATTCCACTCTATTATGCTGCCATGCGCGCCTTTTGGATCAAAAATTTCTATTCCACTTCTCCTACGCATGTATTACGCTGCCAGTCATATCCTTATTTAATTGCTGCTGTCAGTTGGGAATTTGCATATTGATGCGATTTATTGCCCATCTTAAGCTGTATCTTCCCAAAATATCTGCTTCTAGTTGTGTCCTGCGACCATTGGTAGTTTGCTTATTTGTGAATATGTGTGCGAGGTTTCTGCTCCAAATTGTGGCCTATGGCCATTAGTTAATTTTGACTTTGAGGAAAAAATGAAAAAAAGACTTGGCAGGATCTCTGTTCAGCTAGATTATTTTTAGCAGTTTTGCAGATTTTAATCTAACCTGGCAGGATCGCTATATAATATTTAACCGAATAAAATGAAAAAGATTCGGGAGCCGCTTGTGTTCAGCGCACAAATCTGATTGATTTTTATTATTATATTCTTTCTATTTTATAGTAAAAATGTCTTTCAATACTATTACAATTTTTACATAAAATACTTACACACTAAAAGTAACTACATTCTAATTTCTATATACCTAGTCAGCAAATATTCTTATTAGCTAATTATAGAACTAAGTGTTCTTTGCCCAGTCCACAAGAAGGGGGATACTGCAAAATGCACCAACTATCGTGGAATCAGCCTTCTTAATATCGCATATAAGGTCCTTTCAAGTGTATTGTGCGAAAGATTGAAGCCCACCGTGAACCGGCTGATTGGACCTTATCAGTGCGGCTTTAGACCTGGTAAATCTACCATCGACCAGATTTTCACAATGCGCCAAATCTTGGAAAAAACCCGTGAAAAGAGAATCGACACACATCACCTCTTCGTCGACTTTAAAGCCGCCTTCGACAGCACGAAAAAAAGCTGCCTATATGCCGCTATGTCTGAATTTGATTTCCCCGCAAAACTTATACGGCTGTGCAAAATGACGTTGAGCAACACCATCAGCTCAGTCAGAATTGGGAAGGACCTCTCCGAGCCGTTCGAAACTAAACGAGGTTTCAGACAGGGTGACCCCCTATCGTGCGATTTCTTTAATTTGATGCTGGAGAAAATTATACTAGCTGCAGAACTTAACCGCACTGGAACAATATACTATAAAAGCGTGCAATTACTGGCATATGCTGATGACATTGATATCATCGGCCTAAACACCCGCGCTGTTAGTTCTGCTTACTCCAAGCTGGAAAAAGAAGCGGTAAAGATGGGTTTGATGGTGAATGAGGACAAAACGAAGTACCTGCTGTCATCGAGCAAAGAGTCAGCGCATATGCGCCTTGGCAACCACGCTACTGTTGGCAGCCATAATTTCGAAATAGTAAAAGACTTCGTTTATTTGGGAACCAGCATCAACACTAGCAACAACATCAGCACTGAAATCCAGCGAAGAATCAATCTTGCCAATAAATGCTACTTTGGAATAGGTAGGCAATTGAAAAGTAAAGTCCTCTCTCGGCGAACGAAAATCATACTCTACAAGTCACTTATCGTACCCGTCCTGCTATATGGGGCAGAAGCATGGACCATGACAACAGCAGATGAAGCGGCTTTGGGAGTGTTCGAGAGAAAAGTTCTTCGAAAGATTTATGGACCTCTACGCGTTGGCGATGGCGAGTACCGAAGAAGATTTAATGATGAGCTGTACGAGCTATACGCAGACATCAACATAGTCCAGCGAATTAAAACGCAGCGGCTGCGCTGGCTAGGCCATGTTATGCGAATGAAAGATGATGCTCCGGCCAAGAAAGTGTTTCTATCGGAACCCGCCTATGGAAGCAGAGGTAGAGGGCGGCCCCCACTCCGTTGGAAGGACCAGGTGGAAAACGATTTAAACTCCCTTGGTGTGACCAATTGGCGCCGGTTGGCGGAGCGAAGGAGCGACTGGCGCGCCTTGTTGGACGGCCATAACCGTTTAGACGGTTAAGTGCCAATTAAGTAAGTAAGTAAGTAAGTACACATATTTTTCTATCTACTGATATTGAAGTGGAGTTTCTTGGTTTTCCTGCTGGGTGCAACTTCGCACGTTGCGAGTCAGATTGTAAGATCTGTTATTGTTTCGGGTTTGTGACCCTCGTTGGAAATTATTACAATTATTATTATTTAATCTAAAGTTGTTATTATATCTCTGCTGCGGTCCAAATCTTATACCTCGGTAATTCCCTTAGTTGTTACTTCGGTAACCTCCACGGAAATTGTTCCGGTATTGATTTTGTTGCCGTATATTTAAAATTGTATTTGAGCTGCCCGTTATTTCAGTACAGCTATTTGTAAATTTAGAAATCGCATCGGTCATTTTTGTGAACGTTCCTGGCTTGCATGATCATTTTTTTTACTTTGTCATTGGAGCAGTTTTTACACATAGCTTTGACTGCTGCTTGTGTTGAGTATCTCGTTGCCAAGTCTGGATTAAGTCCGTCCGAGATATAAGCTCCTTTTAATGACCTAGTAATTTTTTCTATTTCCGCTGTGTACTGATTTTAAGTTTTGCTGCGTTGCTGGATGTTCAGGAGTTTAGCTGTTAAAACTTCTGCTGATTTACCCTTTATTGCTGATTTTAACTTCAATTTTATTTGTGCGATTGTACTTTCGCTGCTAATAAAATTTCTGGCTGTGCTTTTTAGTTTTGTTTTTATCATCGTTATTGCCAAAGCTTCATGATTATCCTTGATTTGGTCAAGGATATCATGAGCATCCAAAAAACTATGCAAATTTTCATGCTTGCCATAAAACTCTGGTAGCACTGATGAGGCAGTTTTGATGAATTCTACTACTGTTTGTGCCATTGTGACATTTACAGCTGGGATATTTAATGGTTTATTTTCTTCCACTGATGGAGTCTGGCTCAATGAAGGCGATGGAATCCGGCTTTGCGGAAGTTCTGAGAGAATTAAATTAAAATCAAGATAGAGTTCCTCCTCTATTATGGTTGATATCGGTATTTCTATATTATGTCTTGCTAATGAAGATACCAATTTATCCCGTACTGTGGAAAAAATTTGGTGAGCTTCTTTTTGGTGTTCTTTAGTAAGTATGTGGTTTACTGTTGTTTTATATTATTTAAAGCTTCTAAGATTACATTCAAATGCTTTATTATTGTTTTTATATTAGAATTTTTGTTTATGCATTTGTATGACTTATCAGCTTTTGCTTTTTCCTCAAATAATGTGTCATAAATTTCTTGCCATTGGATTCATTTCTTGGCATATAAAAAATTTTTATTTAAATGCGTTATTGTACATTATTTGATTGTCTGAATTAACTTTTTATGTAATTTTTTATTAAAATTGCAATTGCGACAATTAAAAATGACATTATACATACAAGAATTATCAACCATTTTTGTGTATTTTATTTCCTGCTTTGGTTCATATTTGACCACTTTATTTTCGGTTTTTTCTTCTTCAGCGTTATCTTTACCGAATTCGTAGCCAGCTATCATTATGCCTTGAGCGATTTTAGTCCACCAAGGCATTTTAGTAGATTTCCCTAAATATTTTCCATCAAATTGAATAAATTGAACAATAATGCTCTTCTATTTTATTTTATTTTATTCATTTAATAATTTAAAGGAAAAAATTTATTAAATTGTTAAGTATAATTTATTTTAATCTTCGTTAGGAAAGACTATCCTCATCATCCTAACTATTTCTTCTTCTTTAGTTGAAGGATTTTTTATATCTTCTATGGTTGGTTCCCTATTCATACCTATTATTTTCCAGAATTTTCTTAGCCATTCTAACTCACTATCAAAATTTCTACTTTCTATTTTTAGAGTGTCATTTTCATCCCTCTTTTTGAGGGGTTTTTTCGAAAAATCTCTAGGCATTTCAAAGTTACTCAATTATTTTAGTATACAGAAATTTATTTAATTTTCCTTAATTCTTGAATTTTCTTTTTTAACTTAATCCTATCTGCCGTATTTGTTGTTATATTTAGGATTTTGTAAGTTTCAGCTATTTCCTTTCTTTTCTTAAATTTTCTGCCTCCCCGCTTCCTTCTTTGGATTTTCGGGGCAGGTACTTCTGGAATTTCCTCCGTTTTATGTAACTTGTTCCTTCGCCGATACTCTTCTGTAGTGATCGGTTTCGGACCTTGCTTTTCAGATTTAATTTTTAAAATTTTTTCTGGGATTTTTATAAAACTTTTTATTGTGTTTTCACACTTTTCAAAAATTTTATGAAATTCCTCCTCTGTGGTTATTTCATTCATAACAAAGCAAATAACTGAAACTGTGTACATATATTTAATAAAATTTGGCAGATTATTTTATCCTTTATATTTTGAAATTAAAAAAAAAAAATTTTTAAGGCAGTGTACTTTTCTGGATATTTCTTCTTTTTTCACATTTGTCTTTTAAATTTTAAGAGAGCCGGCAGATTAATTAAATGATTCCTAATGAAATAAAGAAAAAAAAAATTCCTTAGCAAAAATAAAATTTTTGCCCATGGGTAAGCGTCCCTAAGGCCGCTCAATTTATTCTGAATTTAAGTATACTTAGTTAAATATAGTAGGCGCCAGTCGTGTTGCCGGTCAGGATTGGGATTGTTGGTTTTAATAATTATCCGTGTTGGTGTACCTCCTTTTGGACCTGAAATGTCTATTCCACTCTATTATGCTGCCATGCGCGCCTTTTGGATCAAAAATTTCTATTCCACTTCTCCTACGCATGTATTACGCTGCCAGTCATATCCTTATTTAATTGCTGCTGTCAGTTGGGAATTTGCATATTGATGCGATTTATTGCCCATCTTAAGCTGTATCTTCCCAAAATATCTGCTTCTAGTTGTGTCCTGCGACCATTGGTAGTTTGCTTATTTGTGAATATGTGTGCGAGGTTTCTGCTCCAAATTGTGGCCTATGGCCATTAGTTAATTTTGACTTTGAGGAAAAAAGGAAAAAAAGACTTGGCAGGATCTCTGTTCAGCTAGATTATTTTTAGCAGTTTTGCAGATTTTAATCTAAGCTGGCAGGATCGCTATATAATATTTAACCGAATAAAATGAAAAAGATTCGGGAGCCGCTTGTGTTCAGCGCACAAATCTGATTGATTTTTATTATTATATTCTTTCTATTTTATAGTAAAAATGTCTTTCAATACTATTACAATTTTTACATAAAATACTTACACACTAAAAGTAACTACATTCTAATTTCTATATACCTAGTCAGCAAATATTCTTATTAGCTAATTATAGAACTATTTAGTAATATTTGGCAGTCACATTGACAAACCGACGCTGCCGATCAGTCATGCTGATCGATACGTGGGCTGGTCAGTGTGACGCATACGGGTTAAACAACTGTAAACGGATACGACCCCCCGCTGAGTTCAATATAACTTATCTATGCCGCTATGAGTTTTTTGCGTGTGGTCGAAAGTGAAATTCATTTGGTTGTACATAATATGTATTACAAGCTATACTCATTCTGGCATTTACATAAATACAAATACCTTGTATGTAAGGCGTATTGTGGTAATGCCACACTCGGCTTCGGCCGTTTTTTTGGCCCAAGCTGATTGATTACAAGTCGAACGTTCGTCCGAACTATGGCACAAAGTCTGTTTCATGAAAAATAGCATGATTAGTCTGTTGCAAGAAACAGTTCTAATTTTGTTGTACTGTGTTATTGATTCTTATTCTCTGTCCCTTAAACTGTGGCATATTTTGTAAGTTCAAACTCAAAGTATTAAACGTTTTTATCATTTCAGATGGTTTAAGGAGGAGAATGAGCAACTTTTGCCACTGCAACTGAGCGACAGAATTACAATCGTATCTGCAGGATTGCTTAAGATAGCAAAGGTAAGAATAACAAAAAAAGCATTTCTATTACTGGAATTGCTGCAATGCTGATGCCACACGTGTGCAAATAGTAGAAAAAGCACGAATTCGGCCTTAGAAATGGCTTGAATTGTAGCTACATTGTTGTATCCATTTTATACGGAAATATAACACGTGAATTGAAATTGTGTAAAATTAATATATTTCGCAAATCTGGTCTTAAATTGTTGGTCCAACGCACCCATAAACTTTGTGAAAAAGGACTTACCTCCGTATAGTAATTAAATAAACAAGGCTTTAACGTAAGGTTATAGAGAATCGCTAACGACGGACAGCAATAGAAATTGTCAAACCGGCGGTAGGTAATTCACCACATTACCTACTTGAATATTAACAAAAAACGCGGCGTTTTCGTTAAAATATCACAAAAAAATTATTGAAAACGTTAAAAAATAGTAAAATTGTGATTATTATATCAAAATAAAATTTTTCTACCATTGGAATTGGCGAATTTCATGCCACATTTCCTCAATGGTGAATTACCTACCCGCGATTTTATGATTCCCACTATTCGCTTTGTTGATGGCTCTCTATATCTTTACGTTCTCTGACTTTAACAGGGCCAAACCAATTTCTTTGTGGAGATTGATCCATAAGAAAAAAAGTAATTTCCCCGTTTTTCGCAGTAAGCTTCAAAACATACTTGGGTATTGTGGGCCATATGCATTTAATCAGTGAACACTTTAAATTTCAACATACATTTTAAATCACTACTATCAGAAATAAAATTGACTAGTTTTCTTGGCTTCCAAAGTTCAACACTAAACCCTTCCTAATATATTTTATTCATTTATTGTATTTAGAAAATTAAAAATGAAGCCTGTCGTAATCTTTTATTTGAATTGCATAAGTTTTTAAATTACATAGCAGCACAAAAAAGCCTTATTATGTAACTCGATTGGAAAGAAATTTGTTTCAGATTTGATAGCTTTAATAAGACCTCTGGTAATGAGGTGTTGATGCTATAAAGTCGATTCAGCCATCAGAATTGTTAAATCAATCGGGGTGTGCTTCGGCCCCAACTTCAAACAACTGGAAAAATTGGGCTTTTTTTGGTGTCAGAAATACATTTGTTGCATCCCCCAAATTGTTTTGTGTTGTTTATTTTTCCTTTTATTCTGAGTTTAATTTTTAATTATTATGTTGCGCAAAAACTTAACAAAAAAAATCATGGCCGACCAGAAGAGAGTCCGGTTAGACCTTGTAAGTGTTTTTATTATGCTAATGCCTATACGGGTATTTTTTCGGTCTAGAATCTATAGAAAGCGTAGAGAGTTTTCCATTTTAGTATCAAAAATTTTCTACAGGCAACAACAAAAAACATTTGTGAAACAATGTCTACGGTTTCTACATTGTGTAAAAGGTGTATTCTCTTTGTGTGCTAAATTTAGCCTTTCCACGGATACTAGACTGATAGAATTGCACTTAGTATGTCTTACCTTATAAAACAGGGAAATAGCTGTTTAGCTCTAATTCCATCTGTTAAAAAAAAATTGGCTTCATCAAATACAAAGTGGCAAAGTGTCATTGATTAAACATCATATTTTATTTTTGCCCTTTCTCTTAATTAACTATAGGCTCGACTAGAAGATAGTGGCAAGTATCTTTGTTGGGTAAACAACACGGCTGGTGAGGAAACAATACAGGTGTCCTTAACTGTAACTGGTAAGTATTTTCTATTTAAGTATGATTACGCCCAAAAGCTCATCCTCACATGTTTTTGGAATAAGTTTCATTTAAATATACTGCAGAATAAAACTAGCAATTGTTTAAAATAAGGTAGCGTAGTGAACTATTTTTTAGGAATTCTCAAAATAACTCACTTAAAAACAAAAAAAAAAAACGCGATAGAGCACTGATACCCACAATACCAAAGGTCAAGGTTTGGATACCCCGAGTGGTGAAGGCAGAGGACTCGCCGCTGCAGCGTCAAAACCCGAATATACCAACACGGGATTGGAATGTTCTTCATGTATCTTGACCCGTGGAGTAGCCAGTAATTCATCCTCCAACTTAATAAGGAATCGGAGAATGTGTTGCACTCACAGCTTGGGAAAATGTCCTGGGGTGCAGGAAGTATTTATATGCACCTTAAAAAGAGGAGCCCTCAGGAGAATAACTCCACTATGCTAAAAGCCGGGGAGATGGAAAAGAACCTCGAGAACCTCAAAGTAGCGGGCATGACGAGGGCATTAGCTCAGTGCACAACACAGGAGGTGTACAAACAGATCAATGGCATGAGCGATGGGAGCATTTCTGTAATAGTGGGCTTTAAAATTGTCACAATAAAATGGATAGAAACTACGAAGACACCTCCGAGGAATACTAAATCGAATCCTACCTAATAATATCATAAGTAAATGACAAGCAGAGTATTGATCTGCGATTTTCTAAAGACTTAAGGCTTAAAAGCAGAAGTCGTGCAGAGTAGGAGGGTGTAGGATCCGAGGAGTTTAAAGGACGAAGGGCATATTTGAGAACAATTTTTTGTATTCTCCCAAACTTGGAAACAGCAGTTTGACTAGGTGGGATGCAATAACACCATACGCAATAAGGCCATATGGAATTATTTCCAATTGGTTTGAGAAATAACAGCATATGGCGTTATTTCCAATGCAGATTGATAATAATGGTACAGATTGGAAATGAAGCCATATAAAAATGCTATCAAATGAGCAATAAGGTAAAATCGTACCTGCTCGAAATGAAAACAGATGGTTGCGCATCCGGTCCAAACCGAACTCCTATCTTTAACGAAGAATAGAAAGAGACGGGAATGAATGCAATATAGTTAGGTAGAAAATCAGGTGATCACAGCTGTTTATAAGTTTGACTTTTAAGCCTAAGATATCACACTTTTCATATCCATAATGCACGTATTTTCTGTTAATTGTCAAGTATAATCATTGATCTCGAATGAACAAAAATGTTGTGCAAATGGAAAATAATTTAATTTTCAAATATGTGCTTATACCGGGATTAAGTAAATCTTGTAAATTATTATATATAGCAGCAGAAAACAAAATTTTCAAATACAAGTACTCTCGTGAATTTGATTAAGGCCAACTTGTTACTAATAAATTTAAAAAAATTTTGTTATCATTTCCCGATTTTTTGGATAAACTAAAAAAATATTTTATATATATAAACGTAACTTGGCAGATTAATTAACCTTAGAGCAGACATCGGCAAATAATGGCACAATTGTGCAGACTCAATTCACACTTATTCTTATGCGGCAGTTACGAACGTACGTAGCACAAACGTGTCAGCTGACACGACCTATCTTATGAGTGTGCAATATAAACGAAAACTCACCGACGTGCAACGCCCGTACGTACGTAGCCCGGAACGTAGAAATCAAAACAATTTTGATTTTTTCCCTAAGAACGTGTCAGCTGATCGCTCTCTCACTAGACAGAGTTGCCGAGTAAACTTTTGTGCGCTAATTTTTGACCGTTAGCAGTTTTATGCAAAAACACCTAATTAAAGTTTGAAAAATTGTGAAAATAATTCGAAATAATTATGTAAAAGTGCAGATTATATATATATAATCTATTTATATATTAATTTAGTATTAATTCCAGCCTCTTACAACATCAAAAATTAAATTGGAAAAAGTAGATTTTTCCATAAGCATGTATGCAAAATGGGCAATGGCAACAGTGTTTATCTGTAAACAATACACACACAAATATGTTATGTACATGTACACAGACGCACACATTGATTCCTACGGGCTTGAGGGTTCGGTCAAACGTGTTTGGTACGACCTACGTCCGTACGTACGGCACACGTCGGTGGGTAATTGCCGCTTTATGCGGATAAGCACTGTTGCCATTAACCATTTTGCATGTATGCTTATGGAAACATCAACTTTTTCCAATTTAATTTTTGATATTGTAAAAGGCCGGAATACATATTAAATAAGTATAAATATATTACATAATTATAATCAGCACTTCTACATAATTATTTCGAATTATTTTCACAATTTTTCAAACTTTAATTAGGTGTTTTTGCATAAAATTGCAAACGATCAAAAATTAGCGCACAAAAGTTTACTAGGCAACTCTGTCTAGTGAGAGAGCGATCAGCTGACACGTTGTTACGGAAAAAAATCAAAATTGTTTTGATTTCTACGTTCCGGGCTACGTACGTATGGGCGTTGCACGTCGGTGAGTTTTCGTTTACATTGCTCATAAGATAGATCGTGTCAGCTGACACGTTTTTGGTACGTTCGTTCGTGAGTAATGCGGCAGTTACCCACCGACGTGTGCCGTACGTACGGACGTTTGTCGTACGAAGCACGTTTGACCGAATTCTCAAGCCCGTAGGAATCAATGCGTGCGTCTGTGTACATGTACATAACATATTTGTGTGTGTATTGTTTACAACAAAGCACTGTTGCCATTGGCCAGTTTGCATGCATGCTTATGGAAACATCAACTTTTTCCAATTTAATTTTTGATATTGTAAAAGGCCGGAATAAATATTAAATAAGTATAAATAGATTACATATTTATAATCTTCACTTTTACATAATTATTTCGAATTATTTTCACAATTTTTCAAACTTTAATTAGGTGTTTTTGCATAAAATTGCAAACGGTCAAAAATTAGCGCACAAAAGTTTACTAGGCAACTCTGTCTAGTGAGAGAGCGATCAGCTGACACGTTCTTACGGAAAAAATCAAAATTGTTTTGATTTCTACGTTCCGGGCTACGTACGTACGGGCGTTGCACGTCGGTGAGTTTTCGTTTACATTGCACACCCATAAGATAGGTCGTGTCAGCTGACACGTTTTTGGTACGTACGTTCGTGAGTAACTGCCGCATAACTGCCGCATTATTCCCTTTAGTTTAGTTGTCGCTGAGCATTTGGCGCAGTAACATCGATTGTGTTCGTCGCTCGCTATGTTGACGAATGTTATTAGCAAGCAACAATCAAAGATCGTTTGTTATTTTTTTCAATGCGCTCAAGCGAAAAATATTTAATGTTGACCAACCCTTTTGCGCAAATACAATGTATTTAATAGCGTTTTCTTTTCTGAAATAAATTGTTGCCTAAGTAAATGGTAAAGCCTTAAGCCCCCATTACTGATACTTAGCATAGACTTGACTTGCCTTGGCGAAAACTTGGCAACTTAGCCACGATTATACTCCACTTGGCGCATAAAATCTGGCATCATAATCAGCGTTGAAATTTATTTTTAAATAAATGTCAATTTGTATGACAAAATGTCAAAATGAAATGGAAACAAACAAATGGCATCTCAAAATGTAAACGTCACTTTGAACTTACATAGAAAATCAAAATTCAACAGACTTCTAAGTCAAGTTAAGTTCTGAGTAATCAGTAACATGCAATGTTTATTTAACAGAACTGTAAGTGACAGTTCGCAAGCCAAGTCAAGTCTATGCTAAGTATCAGTAATGGAGCCTTTAATAGAGTTACTCCTACCCCAGAAAACTGTCAACATTTATAGTGCATACAAAGAAAATTTCAAGTCACCATATTCACTCATATCACAAATCACACAAGAAGATTGCGCATTGCGCATGTAAACATTAGGTCAGCTCTTTTTTATGGGCAATTCTTACGTCATTTTCCTTTACCTCTTGTTTTTTCCTCTCTTTCTTTCATTCACCCAAACAGTCAACTGTGACGTAGTCCGCAAAACGAAGCAATTTTGAACTCGTGAATGCGCGATCTGGGTACTCATATGAACAGAGTATATGTGGAGCTTAAGAGCGAATTGAGAGTTTCACAGAGTTGCACCGCCACACCGCCATTTTATACAGGGTAAAAGTGTAACGCTTTTACGTTGCGAGCAGGCAACAATTCTCACAAAAGAACGAAGTACCCCGTAAAGGCGTTGCCTGGTTTTTAGAATAGAACAACAACCCTTCCACGGCGTACAAAAAGCGTAACACTTTAGCCAGAAAAGAAAACGCTATAATTGTATAAAGCTTTTGCTTGCCATTGTGCGCATTAAAAATATATTAACAAGCGATCTTTGCTTGTTGCTTGCTAATAATAGGGCCCATACATTACACCAGCTTGCATGCACAATCATGTGATTGCGCCAGCTGATTGACCGTGTGTGGGCCAGTGGTGTGATTGTGCCAGCCGATTGTGCTAAATCAAAACGAGTTTGATATTTTTATGATTGTGCACTCAGAATGGCGTCGTGGGTGTGGAAATTAGCACAGTCGACTTAAATATTTTGAGAGAACATCAACAACGCATAATAAACATGGCAAAAGAAAAACAGTTTTGGAGTGAATTTTTAGATTTATACCAGTCAATGCCAACCTTATGGAAAATTTAAAGCGAGGATTATTCAAATCGAGTGTTAAAAAATACATGCTACACAAAAATGGTGGAAAAACTAAGTGAGTTAGAGCCGGATGCCAACCGCGAAAAGGTTGTAAAAAAAATTAATAGTTTTCGCTCGAACTACAAACGAGAATTAAAAAGAATTAAAAAAATGAAAAATCTGGCACTAGTGCTGACGATGTGTTGGAGTCTTCGTTATGGTACTTCGACAAGCTGCATTTCCTCGAGGACCAGGAATTATCCGTAGAAGGAAGGTGCAGCATGGATGAAAATGACCAACAGCAAAGTGTAAGTATTTTAAATACTCATTTTTGACGTTAAATAAAGGAGTTTTCATGCAGTTACCTCCACCCAAAAAACAAAAATTTGCAGAAGCAGACAGATTGCTGCAGTTGGCTTGCCAAAAATTAAATGCGCCAGCAGACAGCAATATGGCTTTGGCAAACGGTTGGGCTGCACAGTACGCGGAGCTGTCAAAAGATCAACAACTTTGAGCACGATCTGTCGTCAATGATACACTATTTCATGGCGGATTAAATAAACTGAGTGAAGTAATGGTAGAAGATGTGCACAAAGTGTACAAAGGCGCATCAGTGCATACACCACGTGCAAGTTATATAAGAGCGTTCACTCCATGTGTTGATGAATCTTCATATTCAAATCAATATACTTATTATCCGCCGCCATCATGTGAATATCTGCCCAATCGACCAATAATAATAAGCAACGAGGCAATATCAGCTACATCGCCACAAAATCAAAGCGAAATTGTACAATTTTTCACTCAATTTGGAACTGAATAAATAAAAACAGCATTACGTTGTGTAAATAAAATTCTTTAATTTATACTTCTATTTATTACAGAATTCTATACTCTTATTTTTTGAAACATCTTTCATTTTGCCAGGGGCACAGTTCCTGTGCCATTAAAATATTCACAAAATCTATGTCTTATTTCCTTTGCATTTTCGGATGCATTTCTTATGCTAGTCGAAGCTAAGTTATGCAAATTATTTTCATTATTATCCCATTCAGAAGGCTGGGTTTCATCAGTGTCATTGTTTACTCTATTGTAATCACTTGTATTACTTAAGAAATTGTGTAGATAGCAACAAGTTAACACAATAGTCGTAACCTTTTCTGGTGAGAGATTAATAGTTTCTGCAAAATTCTAAACCTCAAAATGCCGAATGCATTTTCAACAATGCTTCTTGCGCGCGATAAACGATAATTGAATATTATTTCTTCTGGGATCATGGTACTGTGGCTTTATGGCTTTATTAAATTTGTCGTTAATGGAAATGCATCATCGCATACAAATACATAAGGCATGTCTGTATTATAACCAGTCAGTGGTTCCGGATTTGGGATACACAATTCATCATATTTCCATTTGTCAAAAAATGCCAAATCATTAAAAAGCCCAGCATCTGACGTCCGTCCATTGGCACCCACATTAACCATAAACAACTTGTTTTTTGCATTAACAATTGCCATTATAATGATCGAAAAAGTTCTCTTATAGTTAAAATAATAAGATCCAGATCCAGGTGGCTGTGTTATGTTGACATGTTTTCCATCGATGGCCCCAATACAATGTGGAAAATTCCATCTTTCCTCGAACGCATCAGCTTCTGCTTTCCATTCCTCGCTATTACTTGGCATCTACAAACATTAACAACAAAATACATATGAATTTTAATCTGACATAGATTCAGTTTACCAATCTTTATATAACTCTTTAGCACTATAATTATTGCCTCACACGTTTCAATGACAATTTTGCCAATTGTTTGCGGGGCAATGGCTGTAAGGAACTTTAAGTCCCCGAAAGAGTTACCACTTGCTAAAAAGCGTAAAGTGACTGCAAGCCGATGGTATGGAGATATTGGCTCCCTCATCATTGTTCGCTTTTTAATAATAAATGGTGTTACTTTTACCAACAATTGATCAAAAGTGGCTTTATCCATTCTTAAATAATTACGCCAATCGTTAGGCGCACTCATTTTTAATTCTTTTAGAAGTTTCATATCACCTATCTCAGGTCTGCTTTTTAGCCACTTTTTCACCCAAATACGCTTCTTCCTTTTACGCCTCATTCGTTTTTTTTTAAAGACAATAGCAATAATAATTGCTGCACAAATAACATCGTCATCCATATCTATAAACCAAAATCCACAACTTAACACGCTGAATGCCTCTAAACAAATGATAATTGTACAATCAAGATGGCATCGTATATGCTTCATTCATGATTGTGCAATCACATGATTGTGCATGCAAGCTGGTGTAATGTATGGGCCCTATAAGCGAATCAACTACGCAAACCGATGCATCAAGTAATGTACGCGATTATCGCGCTCTCACTAACACATCGGCATTTTGATTTTGCCGATCCCTTCGCTAGACGATCACATTTCGTCAAAACGGCCACGCACGATCTTATTTTCACTGTAAATATGTTTTTATACTCAGTTGAGCAGAGATCACAGAGTATATTAACTTTGATTGGATAACGGTTGGTTGTACAGGTATAAAGGAATCGAGATAGATATAGACTTCCATATATCAAAATCATCAGTATCGAAAAAAAATTTGATTGAGCCATGTCCGTCCGTCCGTTAACACGATAAATAAAAAAAATATGTAAGGCGCGATAATCTCCGAAGAGATCTAAGGCCGAGCTTCTCTCTCTTCCAATTTGCGTGGTGCTCCTCTTGATTTTTCCTACAAATTGGCCGGACGGGACCTACATGTTTTATGCCGACTCCGAACGGCATCTGCAATGCAGATGAGTTTTCACTGAGAGCTTTTCATGGCAGAAATACAACCGGAGCGCTTGCCAAACATTGCCGAGTGGCGACCCCGCTTAGAAAAATTTTCTTCTAATTGAAAAACCTTATCTAAAATTTTGATGTTGCTTTGCCCGGGGTGCGAACCCAGGGCATACGGTGTGATAGGCGGGTTTCAAGGGTTTTTTTATTTCGCCCCGCAGAACTTTTTCGTTTTCTTCTACTTAATATGGTAGGTCTCACACCCATTTTACAAAGTTTTTTCTAAAGTTATATTTCGCGTCAATAAACCAATCCAATCTCCATGTTTCATCCCTTTTTCGTATTTGGTATAGAATTATGGCATTTTTCGTAATTTTCGATATCGAAAAAGTGGGCGTGGTCATAGTCGGATTTCGTTCATTTTTTATACCAACATAAAGTGAATTCAGGTAAGTACGTGAACTAAGTTCAGTAAAGATATGTCGATTTTTGCCCAAGTTATCTTGTTAACGGCCATGCGGAAGGACAGACGGACGACTTTTTATAGAAACTGGGTGTGGCTTCAACCGATTTCGCCCATTTTCACAGAAAACAGTTAACGCCATAAAATCTATGTCCCTACTAAATTTCAAAAGGATTGGTAAATTTTTGTTCGACTTATGGCATTAAAAGTATCCTAGACAAATTAAATGAAAAAGGGCGGAGCCACGCCCATTTTGAAATTTTCTTTTATTTTTGTATTTTGTTGCACCATATAATTACTGAAGTTGAATGTTGACATAATTTACTTATATACTGTAAAGATATTAAATTTTTTGTTAAAATTTTACTTTAAAATTTTTTTTTTAAAGTGGGCGTGGTCCTTCTCCGATTTTGCTAATTTTTATTAGGCGTACATATAGTAATAGGAGTAACGTTCCTGCCAAATTTCAACATGATATCTTGAACGACTGCCAAATTACAGCTTACAAAAGTTTTAAATCACCTTCTTTTAAAAGTGGGCGGTGCCACGCCCATTGTGCAAAATTTTACTAATTTTCTACTCTGCGTCATAAGTTCAACGCACCTACCAAGTTTCATCGCTTTATCTGTCTTTGGTAGTGAATTATTCGTTCACTTTAAATAGCGATCTGAGATGAGTGCTCAGGAACCCACATACCAAATTTCATCAAGATACCTCAAAATTTACTCAAGTTATCGTGTTAACGGACGGACGGACGGACGGACATGGCTCAATCAAATTTTTTTTTCGATCATGATGATTTTGATATATGGAAGTCTATGGCCCCTATTATGAGACAAATTCGATCTTCGACTGTGGTCGAAAGAGCTGATCGAACGAATTTTCATTCGGTATTACGACGCGCGTTCGATGAAGGCAAGCGTTATTGTATAGTATATTGAAAAGTTCACAATAGCACATTTCCAATACTCTGTCAAATAAAATAAAATAAATAAACAAAAGCAGAACTAGTTATTAAATGCAAATAATAAAAATAAAAGTATGACTACAACGGAATTGTGGTTTGATGATTCGTCAGATGAAGAGGAAAGCTTACTGGAGCTAGCCAGAAGTAGAAGACGGGGGAGATGCTTCAAATCCTTTGGAAATGAATTCCACCACGTAAGTGTAGCTTTCTAAATAAGTTGATAAATTGGTGAAATTATAAGTTTTGTTATAAATTTATTCAAAATTTCAGACTGTCCAAAGAAGCGTTCATGGACTTGTTGTCCAGTACAGATGAACTGCTGCAGCAATGCACAAGAGCCAAGTCTATTCCTAATATTTTTTAATTTTGGCAACAGTTCTCCGATTTTGTGCTCAGGGATCCTACCAACTACCTACAAATGCACTCGGACTTGCCCAGCCGACTGTGTCTGTGGTACTATCAGAGGTGTTAAATGTCTTGGAAAATTTTATTTGTGAAAGATGGATAAAATTGAATTACGAGGAGGCTGAGCTGCATTAAGCAAATTTGCATTTCTATAATGTGGAAGTTCCTTTGCTATATGGAGATTTTGTTCCATAATTGAAACCAGTCTTTCAAAATGTTGTTTTGTACTCACGACCTTGAACCTCTATAAAATTAATTCAAATAGTTTAAAATTACTAGTACGTAGTAAAAAAGT
Organism: Eurosta solidaginis; assembly: GCF_040869045.1. NCBI lineage: Eukaryota > Metazoa > Arthropoda > Insecta > Diptera > Tephritidae > Eurosta > Eurosta solidaginis. The sequence continues at coordinate 125,423,723 of NC_090323.1, read as the reverse complement.
AGAACATAAATACAAAAAACTTACATTTTAAACAATTCTTTTTCTATTCGATACAGCATCGACAACAAATTTCTATTCGCTTGAAAATTAGATACACAGCGAAAATTTCGACAGAGATGAGTTGTCATAATACCAATTTCAAATTCGATTTTCGATGTTCGATAGCCAGCGAAGATCGAAGATCGAATAATGCTCATAATAGGGGCCTATATCTATCTCGATTCCTTTATACCTGTACAACCAACCGTTATCCAATCAAACTTAATATACTCTGTGAGCTCTGCTCAACTGAGTATAAAAAACAAGTGTCACACAATTGAGCCCAATGGACTCCTAAACTGCTTAACGGATTTTGAATTTGTTTTGCACGCCGTGTGTAGTTTGATCTAACTTGAAATATAGGATAGGTGACTGGGTGACTAGGGTCTCGAGATATAGGCTAAAACGTGGACCGGGTACCCCTAGAGTGTGTTTATAGAATATGGATAACAAATGAAAGCTGTTGATGAGAGATTTAGCACAGGGTAGTATTCATACCTATTGGTGACTAGGGTCTCGAGATTGAGGCCAAAACGTGGACCCTGATACCCTAGAAAGTGTTTATACAAGAAGGATAACAAATGAGAGCTGTTGATGAGTGCTTTAGTACAGGGTAATTTTCATATCTGTTTGTGACTAGGGTCTTGAGATATAGGCCAAAACGTGGACCAGGGTAACACTAGGATGTGTTTTTACATTATGATTATCAAATTGAAGCTGTTGATGAGTGCTTTAGTGCAGGGTAGTTTTCATACCTATAGGTGACTAGTGTCTCGAGATATAGGCCAAAGCGTCGACCAGGGTAACACTAGGATGTGTTTTTACATTATGGGTATCAAATTGAAGCTTTTGATGTGTGCTTTAGTACAGAGTAATTTATACCGCTGGGTGACTAGGGTCTCGAGATATAGGCGAAAACGTGGACCCGGATACCCCTAGAATGTGTGTGTAATATGGTTATCAAATGAAAGCTGTTGCTCAGAGCTTTAAAGTAATTTTCATTGTGATATTCGATTTAGTCGCATCAACCTGGCAAAACTGATAAATATGCATGCGAAGCCGAAAAAAAGCATGAATTGATAATACCCAAATACTCATTTACATACGTCCTATTCGATTCGTCTGAAATTTGGTATATAAATTTGCCTATATTAGTATTTACGATCCTTTTTTCGGGGAAGTAGACCAGAGACGGGCTGGGAATGTGATTCGGACTAGGAGTGGGACTGAGACTCGGAGTGGGAATGGAACTCGGAATGGGACTGGAACAAAATACATATCACCCTCTGGGACTGGCAATAAGGGATGAAGAAGAATGGGAAAAACTTGAGAGAAGAGAAAAGAGGGAAGGATAAGGAGACTGAGAAAGAGATATAGTGAGACGAAAATAGAGATAGATGAAGCGAAAAAGACGGAGGGAGGAGAGAATAAAATGATTAAGGAGAAGTGAAGAGGGGAGGGCAGAGTTAGAGAGAAAAAGCTTATTAAAATGTGTGCAGGTAGACCAAATTTAGGGCAGAACAACGTCTGACGGGTCTGCTAGTAAATCTTATAAAATAAAGTCGCTAAATGCCATGTATGCACATAACTTCACAGAGAATGCTCCGATTTTAAAACGGTTTTTTGCGTTTGAAAGCTTAGCTACGTGAGATGGTACAGTAAATATCATTTGAAGATATATATTATAGGGGCGTGGCAAATTGCCAAAATGTAGTAAAAAATCATAAAATTTTTGTTTACACAGCTATAACTCATAAACGGATGGATGGATTTAAAAAATTCTACTTTTCAGTAAAAATTTGAAATATTTACCTTCGACCTGCATCAAAAAAATACTTGATTCCTTTCTTATATCAGCCAATTTGTTTAAACAAATGTAACATTTTTACCAAAAAATTCGTGTGTGTGATGGTTCGGTGTCAACTGTTCGCGCTAATTGCTTTTGAGTTAGGTATGATGCGACGCATACGTACATATGTACAAAGCATTCGCTGCGTTATTTAAATTCGGGCGTAGGTTTATAGGCATGTATGAATGTACATATGTATGTATTTCCATATCATATCAGCTTGACATAGGTATGTACATACATATTTATGTAACATAAATTGTTAATTGTTAATGCAACATAAATGGTTAAGAATGCATACATCTATTGAAAAATAATCTTTCGTTAAAAATATTAAACATTTCCTTAAAATTCTTCAAAAAAGTTTTATTTTTTGGTATTTTTGCATGTATCACTCTCACTACATATTATAAAACAAAGTCGCTTTTCCTGTCCCATGTCCCTTTGAATGCCTAAACCTTTAAAACTACGCAACGGATTTTCATGCGCTTTTTTTTAATAGATAGAGTTATTGAAGTTTGTAGATTGTATAATAACACCCATTAAATAGTGGAGAAATACTGTTATTTTTGAAGTTTCTAATGTGATGTATATATCTATAAATCTTATAAAATAAAGTCGCTAAATGACATGTATGCACATAACTTCACACAGAATACTCCGATTTTAAAACGGTTTTTTGCATTTGAAAGCTTAGCTACGTGAGATGGTACAGTTAATATAATTTGAAGATATATATTATAGGGGCATGGCAAATTGCTAAAATGTAGCAAAAAATCATAAAATTTTTGTTTACACAGCTATAACTCATAAACGGATGGATGGATTTCAAAAATTCTACTTTTCAGTAAAACTTTGAAATATTTACCTTCTATCTGCATCAAAAAAAATACTTGATTCCTTTCTTGTATCAGCCAAATTGTTTAAACAAAAGTAACATTTTTACCAAAAAATGTGGTTGTTTGCTGTTAACTTTGCGCGCTAATGGCTTTTGAGTGAGGCGTGATGCGACACATACATACGTACAAATATAGCATTCGCTGCGTTATTTAACTTCGGACACACAAGTATAGGTAAGTATGGATGTACATCACTACATAGTATAAAACAAAGTCGCTTTTTCTGTCCCTATGCCCCTTTGAATGCATAAACCTTTAAAAATACGCAACGGATTTTGATGCGCATTTTTTAATAGTTAAAGAGAGATTGAAGAGAAGGAACGGATGAACATATTTCGCTGAAAATTGGTAAAGGGGTAGCTTAGAACCAGGAGACAGACATAGGATAATTTGTATCCCGTACTGGCTAGGGTCTTGAGATCAAATCGTGGACATGGCTAATCCTGGGATATGTTTATACAATATGGGTATCAAATGGAAACTATTTATGAGTACTTATGAGATATAAGCGAAAACGTGTACGCAGGTACCCCTAGAATGTGTTTATAGAATATGGACAACAAATGAAAGCTGTGGATGAGTGCTTTAGTACAGGGTAGTTTTCATACCTATTGGTGACTAGGGTCTCGAGATTGAGGCCAAAACGTGGACCCGGGTAACCCTAGAAAGTGTTTATACAATATGGATAACAAATGAAAGCTGTTGATGGGTGCTTTAGTACAGGGTACTTTTCATACCTGTTTGTGAAGGGTCTCGAGATATAGGCCAAAACGTGGATCACGGTAACACTACGATGTGTTTTTACACTATGGTTATCAAATTGAAGCTGTTGATGAGTGCTTTAGTACAGAGTAATTTTTATACCGCTGGACCAAAACCTGGACCCGGATACCCCTAGAATGTGTGTGTAATAGGGATATCAAATGGAAGCTGTTGCTGAGACCTTTAAAGTAATTTTAATTGTGATATTCGATTTAGTCGCATCAACCTGGCAAAACTGATAAATATGCATGCGAAGACGAAATAAAGACATGAATTAATAATAGCCACATAACTATTTACATGCGTCCTATTCGATTTACCTGGCAATAGGGGATGAAGCAGAATGGAAAAACTTGAGAGAAGAGAAAGGATGGAAGGAGTAGACTGAGAAAGAGATAGAGTGAGACGAAGATAGAGATAGATGTGGCGAAAATACGAAGGGAGGAGTGAATAAAAGGAGTAAGAAAAAGTGATAGGAGGGGGGCGGGGGCAGAGTTAGACGGAAAAAGCTTATTAAAATTTATGTAGATAGACCAAATTTAGGGCAGAACAACGTCTGACGGGTCTGCTAGTAACATATATAAATAAAGTAGCGGTACCCGACAGATGATGGTCTGGGTCACCCTGATCCACATTTTGGCCGATATCTAGAAAACGCCTTCACATACACAACTACCACCACTCCATTTTAAAACCCTCATTAATACCTTTAATTTGATACCAATACCGTACAAACATATTATAGAGTCACCCCTGGTCCACCTTTGTAGCGATATCTCGAAAAGGCGTCCACCTATAGAACTAAGGCCCACTCCCTTTTAAAATACTCATTTTCACCTTTCGTTTGATACCCATATTGTACACACGCATTCTAGAGTCAACCCTGGTCCACCTTTATGGCGATATCTCGAGGAGGCGTCCACCTATAGAACTAAGGCCCACTCCCTTTTAAAATACTCATTGACACCTTTCATTTGATACCCATATCGTACAAACAAATTCTTGAGTCACCCCTGGTCCACCTTTATGGCGATATCTCGAAAAGGCGTCCACCTATAGAACTAAGGCCCACTCCCTTTTAAAATACTCATTTTCACCTTTCGTTTGATACCCATATTGTACACACGCATTCTAGAGTCAACCCTGGTCCACCTTTATGGCGATATCTCGAAAAGGTGTCCACCTATAGAACTAAGGCCCACTCCCTTTTAAAATACTCATTAACACCTTTAATTTGATACCCATATCGTACAAACAAATTCTAGAGTCACCCCTGGTCCACCTTTATGGCGATATCTCGAAAAGGCGTCCACCCATAGAACTAAGGCCCACTCCCTTTTAAGATACTCATTAACACGTTTCGTTTGATACCCATATTGTAAAAACGCATTCTAGAGTCACCCCTGGTCCACCTTTATGGCGATATCTCGAAAAGGCGTCCACCCATAGAACTAAGGCCCACTCCCTTTTAAGATACTCATTAACACGTTTCGTTTGATACCCATATTGTAAAAACGAATTCTAGAGTCACCCCTGGTCCACCTTTATGGCGATATCTCGAGGAGGCGTCCACCTATAGAACTAAGGCCCACTCCCTTTTAAAATACTCATTGACACCTTTCATTTGATACCCATATCGTACAAACAAATTCTTGAGTCACCCCTGGTCCACCTTTATGGCGATATCTCGAAAAGGCGTCCACCTATAGAACTAAGGCCCACTCCCTTTTAAAATACTCATTAACACCTTTCATTTGATACCCATATCGTACAAACAAATTATAGAGTCACCCGTGACCCACCTTTATGGCGATATCTCTAAAAGGCGTCCACCTATAGAACTAAGGCCCACGCCCTTTTAAAAAACTTACTAACACCTTTCATTTGATACCCATATCATACAAACAAATTCTAGACTCACCCCTGGTCCACCTTTATGGCGATATATCGAAAATGCGTCCACCTATAGAACAAAGTCCCACTCCCTTTTTAAATACTCATTAACACCTTTCATTTGATACCCATATCGTACAAACAAATTCTAGAGTCACTCGTGGTCCACCTTTATGGCGATATCTCTAAAAGGCGTCCACCTATAGAACTAAGGCCCACGCCCTTTTAAAAAACTTATTAACACCTTTCATTTGATACCCATATCATACAAACAAATTCTAGACTCACCCCTGGTCCACCTTTATGGCGATATCTCGAAAATGCGTCCCCCTATAGAACTAAGTCCCACTCTCTTTTAAAATACTCATTAACACCTTTCATTTGATACCCATATCGTACAAACAAATTCTAGAGTCAGCCCTGGTCCACCTTTATGGCGATAACCCTAAATGGCGTCCACCTATAAAACTATGGCCCACTCCCTGTTAAAATACTCTTTAATACCTTCCATTTGATACACATGTCATACAAACACATTCCAGCGTTACCCTAGGTTCATTTTCCTACATGGTGATTTTCCCTTATTTTGTCTCCAAAGCTCTCAGCTGAGTATGTAATGTTCGGTTACACCCGAACTTAGCCTTCCTTACTTGTTATTATTCGTGTTGATCTCCGTTTTCGTACAGCGCTAGTCGGTTCTTTACTCCACTGATGACCTGATATGAAACTTCTCGCTCTCTGAGAGCGCGTGAAAATGTGCATTTTTTATAACATTGGCCATAGATGCCATCATGCTCAAAACCAAATTTGGGCATTTCAGAATAACTTTTGGGTATTTTACGTGGTAAAGGTTTAATTTATGATTTTCACCGAAAATTTACTGAAGATTGTCAAATGGGATATCAAAAAACTCAAATTTTTCTTTCAGGATTACAAATCCGAAGAAAAAAAATAACTCTTTTTCAATCGTGGAAAATTTATCAGTTAAACACCTTTCATCGAAAGGCTGCACACGAAACGGTTTTCGGTAACAACTTTCGATTGATATAAAAGTCAGCTTCTTAGTCTTCGCATTGATGTAAATGGATGCATAAAGGCCATGTTTTTGTGGAGCGTTGCAACATTCCATTTTTGACAGCTGAGATAAATTGTAGGTATACGTATAGTTTAACGCAACATGTTTAATTAATAGCCTTTTGCGGACGACAACGCAGGTACTTCACCAAGTGATCTAATTTCGTATTTTGCGCGTTTTTGTTGTATGTGGATATGCATATGTATGTACATAAACGGTTTGGTCGCATCATACTGAAACAAGGGGCTAACCGTTCATTGTTATCTTATGGCGATCCCAGTGCAGCAAAGCACAGCAATGCAATCGAAATATATTATTTCATATTTTTTCACTTATCTACCACAAAATATTTCTACAAAACTTTGCCTTTTTTATAAATTTGAATAAGTTTTTATCAGCTTACTTGCTGATTTATTTGAAAATAATGAAACCGAACGGGTTTCTTGGAGTTTTTTTTTGCGAATTTTAGGCAAATCTATAGCCATCTGACTTCAGACCCCATTCTTGGAAACGAATGAACTTTTGTTTACAATTGAATGAACAGACAGCTGATTTCAAGTCCCTTTCCTGAAAACAAATTGAGAGAGAATGAAAGTTTCGTATCAGGTCATCAGTGCTTTACTCTCTTTGAATGTACGCATTCAGAGGAGTACACAAATCGTAAGTAGATTTTTTTTTCGGTTTAGTTTTATGGCGTAGTCAAATTGACGAAGGATGACGTTTATGTAACTTTCAGGATTCAAGCAAGGCTCAAGTTCCCAATGGTTTGCTTACGGTTCCACGATAAGTCTGTACGCATTCAACTAGTAAAGGACAAATTCGCTCATATAAGAAAAATATGGGAAATTTATATTTATTTATTTATTTAAAATTATAGTCGACTCAAAAACAAAGCGGTCGACTACTAAAAATTTAAAGTATAATATATATGGGGTATTCCATCCCATTTCGACCAATTTTGAACCCGACCCCTTTAGAATTGGCTGAAAGTTTTTCTTCTTTTTCTAGCTTACGAAAGACATTTTTCGGAATTTTTTCAAATTTTTTCATCCAACTCAAAAAAAGTTATGAATTTTTAAAAAAACACCGTTTTTGTTTTCAAAATGCTATAACTTTTTCAAAAATTTACCGTTTGGGATCTTCTTTTTTAAAAAAATTTGTTTTTAAATGTACTTTTCGGAAAAAATAGTTGTTTTTTTTAATTTTTCAGTTTTTCGAGATTTTTCGAATTTCGCCATTTTTTTTTTTCTCACAAAAAACTTCAATCAATTCTGCAATCATCCCCACTAATCCCTGAATTTTATTTATATAACAAAAATGTAAGAAAATGATTTTTAAGTATTCTTTTCTTTATATATTTGGGTAATCTACGATTAAAATAACCAGGATTAATGAAAAGAATACTTAAAAATCAGAAATCAATACTTAGAATCAGAAAAGAATACTTAAAAATCATTTTCTTACATTTTTTTGTTATATAAATAAAATTGATAAAAAAAATTTTTATTTTTGAAAATTATTTTTTCAATTAAATAAAAAAAAAATAAAAAAAATCGGCCCACTCCGGGATTAGTGGGAATGATTGCAGAATTGATTGAAGTTTTTTATGAGAAAAAAAAAAATGGCAAAATTCGAAAAATCTCGAAAAACTGAAAAATTATAAAAAAAAACTTTAAAAATTTTTTTGTATTTTTTTCGAAAAGTACATTTAAAAACAAATTAAAAAAAAAGATCCCAAACGGTCAATTTTTGAAAAAGTTATAGCATTTTGAAAACAAAAACGGTGTTTTTTAAAAATTCATAACTTTTTTTGAGTTAGATGAAAAAATTTGAAAAAATTCTGAAAAACGTCTTTCGTAAGCTAGAAAAAGAAGAAAAACTTTCAGCCAATTCTAAAGGGGTCGGGTTCAAAATTGGTCGAAATGGGATGGAATACCCCATATATAGTATATATAAGAATAATATAAGTGTCCCCAGTGGCGGGTGATCGTGAGGATCTCAGAAGGGAGCTTACGCGAGGTGCTCAGAAAGGAGCTTGGTGCCCATAAGGGGGCTCACGCGACGTGCATATAAAGGAGCCGGATGCCCAGTAGGGGGAACGCGTGAAACGGTTGAAGTACCGATGTATCCAATATATCCTTATAAGAAATCGTGCATGTTTTCTACGGAAGAAATAATAATTCCAGCTTTTAAAAAATAAATTAGCTTGTATCTCTTAATTTAGATAGGCGAGTATTGCATTACGTCTAGTGGCAAAAGTACATTCAAGTCTGATACTGCTATACAAGTCACTGTAGCGCGAGCACCAGATAAGCTGAGGATTATTTTTAGCAAAGTTCCGACGACAAAGGGGTAAATAAAAAGGAACGTAGTGTCTGGAAACCATGGGAGGAACTGCAAAAAACAATCGGCCGAGAAGGTCAGCAGAATAAATTTCTCCGGTTTTCCAGAGTCGGTAAGCTAATAAAAAGAAGTATATTTCTGTATGGTAGAAGGTGGAGACTTGAGTCCCAGTTAAGGCCACGTAATGCGAATATCAAAAATTGCTTTTGAACTGACTCAAGACGCTTTATATGATTTTGAGAAACAGGGCACCAAACGCATGAGCAATACTCGAGTATTGGACGGACCAGCGATGTGTAAAGAATCTTAGTGAGATACGGATCATCGAACTCTTTAGCCCATCTTTTAACAAACCCAAGTACTCCCAACGCTTTGTTGGCAATAGATGAAATATGCATGTTGAAACTCAGTTTCGGATCAAAAAGAACACCTAGATCATTTACAATAGATATACGCTCCAAAGAGGTACCATCTATTACATACTGTTTCAAAACTGGTTTCACTCGGTGAAATGTCATATGATTACATTTAGAGCAATCCAAAGCTATTAAATTTGTTGTGCACCTACAATGGAACGAGTCTAAGTCGACCTGAAGATGATCCAAGGAACTCAAATCGGGTAGCACAGTAAGTGTAGCAAAGTTTTATGAATAGGGTAAAAAGCAAAGGGCCTAGATGATTTCCCTGAGGTACACCGGAGAAAACTCCAAACGATTCCGAGAGATTGCACTTCAACATGCCACATTAATAGGTCAAACGGAAAGCCCAGTAAATCAAGCTTATGAATAAGTAACTCATGGTTGACGGTTTCGAATGCTTTGCTGAAATCATTATCGATGACATCCGTTTGCTTGTTCGCTAAAAATCCTTCCATAACTAAAGAGGTAAATACGAGCAAGTTTGTAGTGGTTGACCTTTGACGAATGAAGCCGTGTTGGCGTGGAGATAAAAGGGAAGAGCACTGATATTGAAGTTGACTGGTAACGGTCTGTTCAAAAACTTTAGGAATAGCCGAAAGTTTAGCAATACCCCTGTAGTTCTCAACTTTTGAAGAAACTTAAAGACTTGTATGAGAACTCCTGCCACAAATTGTGATTTTTTATTTTTTAAAAGGTAATGGCTTAAAGTTGAAGCCAAGTGATAGAGGGCTGTGAATTATTAATTTAAAATAATATAAGTTTTCCTTTTTATTTTTGACTTGTATTTACCAATAATGAAATAAATTTAAAAAAAATAAAAATAAAACGCGTTCATTATTTCTACTCACACTCTTCTGAAAATTGATTTAAAATAAGTCGTCGTCATAACGACGAAGGATGACGTTAATGTACAAAAAATAAGGATGTCCGTCCAGGGTTAGGTTAAATTGAACTGGCCTGTCCATGAGGACCTCACATAACTGATTGATTCCGTAGTGTTACCAGAAGTTTGTTTTAACGACCAAACTGAAAAACCCTATCAAAAACCAGGACCTATGTTATAAAATAACTCCGTCCTCTTGGCAAATACTAGAAACTTCCTAGGACTTAAGCCACTTGCTGCTTCTAGATCTGACAGCTGTATCCCGCCTAATAGCTAGAGTGTGGGTTAATGCAGCGTTAATTCACCTACCGCGCCCGGCGCCCCGCCGCGCTGACCGTCCGTACCAAACTATGTTATCTTAGTTAGTTATAAATTTTGGAAAACGCAATAAGAACATCATGATGTCTTTATTTTCATTGCCAGTTGGAATAAGGCCATATCAAAATTATGGCTTTATTTCCAATTGCAACGGGAAATAAAACCACTATGGCCTTATTGCGTATGGCGTCATTGCACCCCACCGTTTGACTACTTGATCTCCAAATAAATACGCCATATTCCAGGTGAGACCTAAGAAAACACGTGTAGAGTAGCTTTAAAGTGTAGGGATCTGAGAAATTGCCCTCAGCATTGCGCCTCAGAAAGCCAAGCATAGAGTATGATTTAGTAGTTATGAAATCTATGTGTTTACTAAAAGAAAACTTATTGTTGCGTAACTGCAGTGGCGGAGAATTTAGAGCGAGACAAACAGCTCAATGGCGCTGCGAGGTTTACAGATAAATCTCCAACGCAGTAAAGTAGCGTCGAACGAGCTCCCCTGTCTCTTGAGAAGGGTTCGTTTGATGTGACGCTGATACAGGAGCAATGGTTCTCTTCTGAGGGAAAGATTTCTGGACTCAGCGATAGCGGATTCAGCGTTTACGATGCAAAGATGAGAAGTAGGCTTAGAGCTGCAGTCATGGTTAGAAAACACCTATACTCGTATATGCTATCTAACCTCAGCACCGAAGACCTAGCGGTAGTCGCAATTGAGGTGAAAAAAGAACTGCCCCATATCCTGGCTACATGGCCCATGGCTGGTGGGCTAAGAAGGGTGCAGAGGACGGCGTATCATAGCCGTGGATGCGAATGCGCATCACAGCATATGGGGAGGGGACGATATTAACTATAGAGGTGAGTCCCCCTTTTGTTATATACTGCAGAGTAGTCTACAGGCGGCTAACAGGGGAATCGTTCCTACGCACATATGTATGTTGGGCCAACGTCGAGCTATGTGCTTGATATGACATTTAGCTCTGAGCCTGATATATCGAGTTATGAATGGGTGGTTCTTGACAGGCCATCCTTCTCAGATCATGCATGTATTAGCTTCAGCATCCCCCTCAAGAGAGCAGAGACGTGGAAAACGTTTAGAAACCCTAGGAAAACGGACTAGTACGAATTTCAAAAAAGTTTATCAGGAAGACTGGGCCAGCATAAAGAGAATGCAAAAACTTATCAAAAGCGCTGGCAACTGCGTACAATAGAGCTTTTCCTCTGAGAAGATTCTGAGGGGACAGCGAAGCCACCATGGTAGAGTAAGAAGCTGAGCAGGTAAAAGAGACTTTTAAGTTGGCGGGGAGTGCTGGGACGAATATAGGGATCTCTTGAGGATTTATAAACGTGAAATCAATAGGTCGAAGAGGGTTTCATGGAAAAATTTCTGTGCGGATATAGATTGCTCTAGCGAAACGGCGAGACTGATGAGTCATATGCAAAGATGGGGAGTGATAAAAAGGGACAACGGGGAGGAGTTGTGTAACAAGGTCTTCAGTCCTAATACGGAGCGAGAGGTACCCGCACTGGTGACAAATACCAAAATTGAATGTGCAATAAAAACGTTTACCAAGTCCAAATCGCCGGGCCAGATGGGATACCCCTTCTATGCTGCAGATGGCAGGTGGAATCCATGTCCCGCAGTCTTGGAGAGTAGTAGTAAAGTAGTCTTCATACCGAAAGCGCGAAAAACCAGTATTTTGCACCCGAAAGACTACAGGCTAATTAGTTTGACATATTTTCTCCTCAAAGCCCTAAAAAGATTAATAGATGCGTATTTAAAATCAATCATGAATGAGGAATTATTTTCTTCAGTACAACATCCAAAGACAAGGCAGTCGATACTGCATTGCATAAGGAGGTCATGAATATAGAGAAAGCCCTGGAACACCAGGAATATGCCCTAAGTTTTTTTCTGGACATTGCCACATCTTTCAACAATGTTTCGAAACGAGCAATCATGAACAATATCAACTCGAAGTTCAACCGGCCTTAACAAATCGGATTGGCTTCATGTTAAGCTGCAGGATGATCAGATCGCAATCGGGCCTTTGCGAGGGAACAATAGGTGTAAAGAGAGGAACGACGCAGGGTGCTCCTCTGTATTATCCCCAATTCTGTGGACGCTGGTTATTAACCAATTTCTTAAGCGGTTCCACAAGCAGCTATATAGCTCTTTACGTACCTTCTCACATTTGGAAACGAATACGTCTGTTGAATGCGTTCGAGCGTTTTTTCAAGAGTGGGATGGCCTGTCCGATGATGGCATAACTGACCAATGCGCCAGCGTGCACCTTTTGGTACAACAAATTTGCACCATCAGGTTTCTTTTGTACGAACGGTTGTTACGTAGTTGATATTCTGATTTTATCAGGCATGCTTAACGAACGAAACGATATCATTTCGTTACGATAATCAACGTTAATAAACGAAACGAAGTCATTTCGTTTCGTTTATTAACGTTAAGAACGCCAAATTAACGTTAATTTGACGATCTTAACGTTAATAAACGAAACGAAGTGACTTCGTTTCGTTTGTTAACGTTGATTATCGTAACGAAATGATATCGTTTCGTTCGTTAAGCATGCCTGGATTTTATTACTTGTGTTTGCGATGACTTTACGGTACTATTTAAAATTTTTATGTGTTGTCGTAGTTTTCGTCCAGCATTTGCATCGTAAGGAGCCAATTATTCATATCGACATTTACTTTCAATATGAATCCAGCTGACTCAACCTCCCTTGCAGGTTGGTCAGGCATTCAGCTCAATGCATCAACATGTTGTAATCTACCACCTTCACGATGTACGCACTCAAAATCGTACTCGAGTAGTTTTAGCCACCATCGTGCTATTTTGGACTTAGGTTATTTATTCTCCTTTACGTGCGCTATTGCTGAGCAGTCTGTTACAAGACGAAACGGTTTCCCTAGTACGCGACCATCGTGCTATTTTGGACTAAAGTTCTTTATTCTCCTTTACGTGGGCGATTGCTGAGCAGTCTGTTACAACTATTACAAGACGAAACGTGTTCCCTAGTATGTACATTAGACTGGGTTTATTTATTAACCGATATCGCGCCATCGATTTTTCGATAGGATTTGGGCTCAGGAAAAAAATTTACACTAAGCATACCCAAAAAAATTATTTTCGAGCCTGCGAAATTAATTTTTTTTTTTTTACTTTTTTCGACTTTGATTTTTAAGGTTTTTTTTCATGACCTACTAAAAAAATTTTCATTTGATTGAAAAATTTTCATGTATACCCTGTCCGACCCAAAAATGTCTGCTAAAAAGGTTATCGATAACAGTTTTTTGGAAAAAATAAATGAAAAATATTTAGTAGGTCATGAAAAAACCCTTTAAAATGAAAGTCGAAAAAAAGTAAAAAAAAAATGAAATTTCGCAGGCTCGAAAATTATTTTTTTGGGTATACGTAGTGGAAGTTTTTTTTTCTGAGCCCAAACCCTATCGACAGATCGATGACGCGATATCGGTTCACTTTCGTCCATACAAATCGACCCACACTAATATACATATATGCGAAAACGTTCTAGTGTTTCCACAACAGCGAGAACTTCGAGGTCGAAGCTGTGGTATCGAGTTTCGGTATCGGTGCAATGACGACTGTAATAAAATACGGGCCGCCATTCAATCCCATCCGTTGATTGTAGAAGTACTCCAGCTAACCCAACGTTGCCTGCGTCGGTAAGTTCTTCATGTTGGGCGTTGTAATCATATAACACAAGGATTGGTTCATTCGTTAGTAGGGAAATTAATGTTTCGAAACCATGCTGTTGCTCAAGACCCCAAGTAGATTTGTCTTAATTATTTCTGGTTAGTGAAATGCAGAGTGGTTTCGATAAAACGAAATAGTCCTTTAAGAATTTTCTAAAGAAACCCGTGAGACCTAGCTCTTGAAAATTCTTGATGGCATCGACCTTATGAAGTCCCGGCATAACGCTGACCTCCTTAATACCGTGTCCAAGGTTCTCAATCTGTGTTGCCAGGAACTTACACTTATCAGAGCGTAGTGTAAGTCCTGCTTCTTTTAAAAGTTTTGGGAACCGCTCTAAACGTAGCCGTGCTTCACATAGAGTTTTACTTGGTATTAGAATATCATTTAAGTAAATTAGCACTTCGCCCGAATTCTTTTTTACCGCGATCTTATTCATTATGAATTGGAAAGTCGCCGGCGCCTTTACGAGACCGAAAAGCATGCGGTTAAACTCAAAGTGTCCATCTGACGTTACGAAGGCAGTATATTGTTTTGACGGTTCATCGTTTTTTATTTGATGATAGCCCATACAGAGGTCGAGCGTACTAAAATACTGGTTACCCGTGAGCTGCGCAAACTGTTCCTCCATTTTCGGCACGAGGAATGGTTGTTTCATTGTGTTTTTGTTAAGGCAACGGTAATATATGTATAAAAAAAAAAATAAATGTAAGGCGCGATAACCTCCGAAGAGATCTAAGGCCGAGCTTCTCTTCCAATTTGCGTCGTGTTCCTCTTGATTTTCCCTACAAATTGGCCGCACGGGACCTACATGTTTTATGCCGACTCCGAACGGCATCTGCAAAGCAGATGAGTTTTCACTGAGAGCTTTTCATGGCAGAAATACACCCGGAGTGCTTGCCAAACACTGCCGAGGGGCGACCCCGCTTAGAAAAATGTTCTTCTAATTGAAAAATCTTATTTCTAAAATTTTGATGTTGCTCTGCCCGGGAGTTGAACCCAGGGCATACGGTGTGATAGGCGGAGCACGCTACCATCACACCACGGTGGCCGTAATATATGTATGCTTCTTGCTTTTTTCTCCACTAAAACAAATGTTTTCTAGCAACTCCGTGATTATGTGCTATATTATCGTCTTTTTGTAACCCCGCACTTTTCAATATTTTCTATATTTTTTGCAAACACCCCACTCGTTCAGTATATTTTCCAATTGCTGGTTTTCTTTTTCATTTAACCCGTGTGGACTAGTTATGTTACGAACTTGCCCAATACGATATTCTTCGTTTTCAAATATTAAAAGCGTACTCGAACCGCACAGTACATCTTTACCGAAATTAGTGCGTCATCAATAACCACCAGATTTGTTTCAAAAGTGCGAACATCTATCTTTAACAATACATTAATCACGCAAGTGGAAATGTATTCTCCACCACCAAACCCTTGTAGGACTGTTAACACGTAGGTATGCCGTAAGAGGCGACTAAAATACCAGATTCAAGGGGTTGTGCAGCGAAACCTTTTCAGGTTGCCAGCGCAATATATAGCTTCTACAAACCCAATTGTCACCCTCACCTTCGAGCGGCGAATCCCGTTTCACTAACAGACGAGGCTCTGGCGACCCCAATCTCCTCATGGAACTTGGGGGTGGGGCGGAAGGATGGCCTGCAGGTTTAATGTGGCCATATAAATCATTCCCGAGGTGGTCGGGCTAGCACCTTAATGGTGCTGTGTTACCGGAGCGTACCGGGTCTGTATCCGGCAAAGGACCGCACTTTTCAATATTTTCTATGTTTTTTGCAAAAACCCCACTCGTTCAATATGTTTTCGAATTGCTGGTTTTCTTTTTCATTTAACCCGTGTGGACTAGTTATATTACGAACTTGCCCAATACGATATTCTTCGTTTTCAAATATTAAAAGCGTACTCGAACCGCACAGTACATCTTTTCCGCGGGGAACATTTTCCGAAATTAGTGAGTCATCAATAACCACCAGATTTTTTTCAAAAGTGCGAACATCTATCTTTAACAATACATTCATCACGCAAGTGGAAATGTATTATCCATCACCAAACCCTTGTAGGACTGTTAACAGGTAGGCATGTCGTAAGAGGCGACTAAAATACCAGATTCAAGGGGTTGTGTAGCGGAACCTTTTCAGGTTGCCAGCGCAATATATAGCTTCTACAAACCCAATTGTCACCCTCACCTTCGAGCGGCGAATCCCGTTTCACTAACAGACGAGGCTCTGGCGACCCCAATCTCCTCAACATAATTTAAGCACACAAAATACACTGGTTGTAGTTTTTGAGTATAAAAATGTAAATTCTGAACAGATTAGTTGAATAAAAAGTGAACAAATAATTGTTAAATAAAAAATACAGACAGTGTTAGTTTAAGAAATTCTGCTGTGGTAAGTGGTGAATGTGAACTACTAGAATTTGGTGAAGCTTGCTTCACACTATTTTTAATCCCTGCAACATCTTTACCCTTCGATCAATCTTTGCTTCTGCTGCGGTAAATGTACCAGCATCTACTGTGCTTCAAGTTAAACAGCGAGAATTCGAAACAAAAATTACTCGAAGAAAATTAAGCAAGCCTATTGTTGTTGGTAATTGTAATACCATTGAATTAAAAGTAGTTCCTGTATTCAAGTTTCTGCATATTTCGTCATTTTCGCCCACTGCTAAGGAATCTTATATCGTATTGTTACGAATATTAGCAAAACTAAGGAGTGCTGCCAGCTCTAAGCCGATTCTAAGCAGTGACGTGAATGCACATCAATAATTCAATCATCATGTATCTACATCAGGCATCTGCATTTAGTGGCACAATTGTGCACACTCAATTCATATGTATTCTTATTCTCTTTAGTTTAGTAGTCACTGAGCATTTGGCGCAGCAACATCGACTTTGTGCGTCGCTCGCAATGTTGACGAATGCTATTAGCAAGCAATAAGCAAAGATCGTTTGTTAATTTTTTGAGTGCGCACAAGCGAAAAATATTTAATGTTGACCAACCCTTTTGCGCAAATATAATCTATTTAATTGTATAAATTTTTTGCTTCCCATTGTGGGCATTAAAAATATAATAACAAACGATCTTGCCTTGTTGCTAGCTAATAAGCGAATGAACTAAGCAAACCGATGCATCACGTGATGTGCGCGATTATCGCGCTCTCACTAACACATCTGCATTTCCAATTTGCCGACGCTTGATCTACATAAACGAAACAATAACTGCGTCTACATATATGTACCATGTACGTGTACGAGCAGCAGAGAGTCAATGCACAAATACATGCATATATCTGAGATACTCCTATAAGTATGCAATGAGAAAAACTATAAAATTGTGCAATTGTAGTTACAGCTGGGAAGTTTGAGAGCTACTGGACTAGTAAATTCTGGAAGCGTCTAGAAGATGCGAACGAGGAAACCAAAGAGTATAAAAGGCGACAGATGTAGAGGCGCTGGATTCCAGTTTGATTTGAGTTGTCAAGCAGTTACGACTAAGACGATATCTAGCGAGCAATAGCAGTATTATTTTGAATAGTGGAGTTTCATTTGAGCTATAAGTTTGGTTATTAAGCTATTCGTTGTACAGTTTGAGTGTTATTGTGAAGTATTTTAAAAAAGGCCATTTTTCCATTTTTCCATTATTCAATATTGGAGTTATTTATTCAACAGTTTAGCGATACGAACCTAGCAAAAGGGCAAATAAGAGGATTTGCAAGTAAAATTCGTTACAATTGGTGTCAGAAGAGGAATTGTTGAGTAAATTCCGAAGATTGGGAATACAACTTGGACATGGCAAAGTTCAGTGAATTGAAGATCCAGCAACTGAAGAAGGAGTTGGAGAGCCGTGGATTGAATACAAGCGGCGTTAAACTCGAACTTCAGGCACGGCTACGAGAGGCAATGGAAGCAGAAGGAATTGATGTGGACGAGTATGTCTTTTATCCTGATGGGGACGAGACAACAACAAAAATTGAAGAGAAAAACGAAACATCGCAGACAATTACCAGCACAGACTTGAACATGATATTGGCTGCAATAACTGCTCAAACATCGACAGTAACATCCAAGATGGAAGCGCAAGAGGCACGTATAACAGAAATGTCATCACAAATATCCACCAACATGTCATCACAACTAGAAGAACAGAAAACGTATATGTAATCTCAACTAGAAGAACAGAAAACGTATATGTTATCACAATTGGAATCGCAGGAGACACGTATAACATCCAAGATGGAAGCACAGGAGACACGTATATCCGAAATGTCGTCGCAAATGTCATCTCAACTGGAAGAGCAGAAGACATATATGGTATCCGATCTGGAATCACATGAGACACGTATTTCAGAAATGTCGACACAGATTACATCAAAGATGGAAACACAACTGAAAGAGCAAGAGGCACGTATATTATCAAAACTCGAAGCGCGTATGGACGAGAAAATAACGCAGTTTGAAGAAAAATTCGAGGCAGAGGTGGATGCTTTGAGAGGTCGTATATAGGAATTGCAACTAATTCGCCCAGTTGTTTCAGCAAGCAATACGAAGGTAAAAACTCCAAATTTTGACGGCTCTGTTCCTTTCCAGGTGTTTAAGATTCAGTTTGAGAAGACCGCAGCAGTGAACAACTGGAGTGCAGAAGATAAAGTTGCTGCACTATTCGTGGCATTGAAAAGATCTGCTGCTGAAATCCTACAGACTATTCCCGAGGGAGAGCGGAACAACTACGAAACATTGATGAGCGCTCTAGAGAGGCGATACGGAAGCAAACACAGGAAGCAGATACACCAAATAGAGTTGCAAAACCGCTACCAAAAAGCTAATGAGACTTTACAGGAGTTTGCGTCAGATGTCGAAAGGCTTGCACATTTGGCGAATGCCGACGCACCCGGGAAATACACCGAAAGAGTAAAAATTCAGAGCTTTATAAATGGCATAGAGATGTGGAAACGAAGCGGGCTACATATGCGAATCCAAAACTAACATTTGCTGAAACGGTATCGCATGCTCTGATTCAGGAAACAGCGTCGCTTCTGTGTAAGCCAGTTTTCAAAGCACGCCGTGTGGAAGTAGAAAGGCCAGAGTGGGTAGACACAATTTTGGAAGCACTGAAGGGATCTCAACAGAAGAATGCCGGAGTTATTAAATGTTTCAAGTGCGCCAACCCAGGTCACATTGCACGTCATTGCGATCTTGGTTCTAATAGTTCCAACAATGTGGGTGGCCGTAAACGGAAAGCTGGCGGAAATGAGCAAGAGCGTGTCGGATGTAAAGAACGAAAACTTGCCCCGGCTATTGAATGTCCTGTGATATCTGTGTTGCAAATTGGTAGAAAATCGAGCAGTCTTACCGTCAGAGGGAATGTGGATGGCAAAGAACATGTACTGACTGTAGATACGGGCGCATCTCATTCCTTGATTCGATCTGATTTGGTCTACAGGAGAGTAAAGTCATTACCTGGAGCAAGGTTGCCTACGGTCATAGGCGAAAATAATCAAGTCCAAGGCGAAGTGGTATGTGAGGTATTAATTGGAGAAGTCATGGTTCTACACAAATTCGTTGTGGCGAAGATCGTTGATGAAGTCATATTGGGAGTGGACTTCTTGGTTGACCATGACGTCAGGATCGAGATGCGGATAAAAATTATGCGCTATAAGAACCAGGTCATACCACTTAACTTTAGTTTGGAAAAAGGGTTCAGCAGTAATCGGGTACTGGTGGAAAAGACTCGACAAAGACCACGAAAGTCAAAGGCAAAGGTTGATAGATCGAATGGGCCAAATAAATCAAAATCAAAAGTACCTGCGAGGGAAACACTGGCATTGACAAAACCTAAAAGACGCAGGAAAACGAAGCAACGAATTTCCGAGAAAGAATGCGAGGGTAGTTTCAAGCCAGAGCGCACTACTGTGGGGAAACGTGGGAACGATACTGATTATGCAAAGCAAATCCGTCCAGCGCAAGCTCTACGAAGTAGTTCATCGGCCAAACAACAGAGTGTGAAGGAACGAACCGGGGTATTGAGTAGTACGATGAAACACAGGTACCATGAGAACAATAATTCGATAGGTTTCTTGGCGGGAGATTTGGTACTGTTATACAACCCTCACCGGCGGAAAGGTGTTCCATCCAAATTTCGGTGCAGTTGGGAAGGCCCGTACAAGGTTGTGAAGAAGATCAGTGATACCATCTACCGCATAGAAAGCATTGAGAAGCCACGGTAGAGTGGTACATTTGGCGATGCTATCAGCGTTTAGATCGAGAGATTTGTCTGATCGGGACGATCAGACTTAGGTGGAGGGCAGTGTTACGAATATTAGCAAAACTAAGGAGTGCTGCCAGCTCTAAGCCGATGCTAAGCAGTGACGTGAATGCACATCAATAATTTAATCATCATGTATCTACATAAACGAAACAATATCTGCGTCTACATATATGTACCATGTTCGTGTACGAGCAGCACAGAGTCAATGCACAAATACATGCATATATCTGAGATACTCCTATAAGTATGCAATGAGAAAAACTATAAAATTGTGCAATTGTAGTTACAGCTGAGAAGTTTGAGAGCTACTGGACTAGTAGATTCTGGAAGCGTCTAGAAGATGCGAACGAGGAAACCAAAGAGTATAAAAGGCGACAGATGTAGAGGCGCTGGAATTCAGTTTGATTTGAGTTGTCAAGCAGTTACGACTAAGACGATATCTAGCGAGCAATAGCAGTATTATTTTGAATAGTGGAGTTTCATTTGAGCTATCAATTTGGTTATTAAGCACAGTTGCACAGTTTGAGTGTTATTGTGAAGTATTTTAATAAAGGCCATTTTTCCATTATTAAATATTGGAGTTATTTATTCAACAGTTTAGCGATACGAACCTAGCAAAAGGGCAAATAAGAGGATTTGCAAGTAAAATTCGTTACAGTATGTTTCAAGTCATGTTAAATTGAATCCAAATTATTGATATGTCATACATTGGTAAAGAAAGATATTCCCATTGATAGCCCACTAAAGTCAATTTCAAATTAGGTGTTTCGGAATGTTCTTTTGATAAGGTGCTAATCCAGGCCATACCTGAGTATGCGAAAATTCGCCCATTTCGTTTTTTTTTCACCAAGAAGGTGCATCAACACAACAACGATAACTAGTTCCATTACTAATAATTCTTCTAAGAACTTAAAAATATATTTTCAAATATTTCTAGTTTGAGAACAAAATCTAAGCTGATTTATGCCTTGAGCTCGTACCTGGATTACAATATTTTTGTTCTAAATCATTTCTGCTTAAGTTCGTGAAATCCAATAAAATTGTTTTATTATTTTAATATGGAGCTTTTACAAAATAAGGTGATTAATTATTTTATATTATCTTTAAAATAAAATAACAAAACTGTGTTTTTATACCAATGAACGATCAAGAATAAATCACTGGTGCCATATAGCGATACTGAGTCTGAAAAGACATATTCTGGGGAATTAGAAAACGCGATATGCGTTGGAACAAGAGGGTACAAGAAGAAACGAAAACTTCCTAAAAGACTTCGGGGTAAAAAACGAAAGCTGTATGAAGGTAAACCAAATCCTTGCGTAGGTAAAAAGTGTGGAAACAAGTGTTGTGAAAAGCTTAGTGAGCAAGATCGGTTGGTGCTAAATGAACACTTCTGGGGCTTAGGCAACAAGATACGACAAAGAGATTGGCTTCTATCGTGCATCACCCGGAAATGCGTTCAAAGGAGAACATCAGATAGCCTTAAAAAACAGTGGAGCTATGCATATTCTATTACCTATAACGAAAAGTGTTTTAAAGTTTTTCAGCAGTTTTTACTGAAAACACTTAATATTTCCCAAAACACGTTAATATGTGTTAGAAAAAAACAAAACTGTTCAAATACCTCTTTCCTGACCAAAAAAAGACCTGCTCCCCATAATAAGTCTGACGAAATAGATGTGGCTCTTTTGAAATCATTCATTGAACACCTACCATCAGTTCCTTCCCACTATTGTAGGAACAAAAGTACTAAGTTATATCTTCCACAGTACTTTCGGAACGTGCCAACTTTGTATAGGTGTTACACGCAGCACTTGATAAATACAAATCAGGAACAAGCTAAGTTATCCCTAAGAGTTTTTCGTACAATTTTCAAAAATGAATACCATATAGGCTTCCATTTGCCAAAAAAGGACAAATGCATTATTTGTGAAAAGTATAAGAATTCGGACAGAGAAGCACAAAACCTTTTACAAAAAACTGAGGATCATAAAATGCACATATGGGACAGAGATAAATCAAAAGAAATTTTCTTAGAGGACCAAAGAAAAAGCAAAGAGAATGGGACGTATATCTGCGCCAGCTTCGACCTTCAGAAAGTATTGGATACACGGCACGGAAGAAGCGTAACCATTTTCTATTCAAGAAAATATGCTTTTTATAATGAAAGCGTTTACGAAAACGGCACAAGAAACGGTTATTGCTTTTTATAGGGTGAATCGGATGGAAAACGTGGATGTAACTAAATTTCCAGTGCAATTTTCCAATACTTAAATATCGTGAATGAAAGGAGGACTCATTCTGATATAAGTCTATATTGTGATAGTTGTGTTGGGCAGAACAGGAACAGAGCTATGCAAGCGATGATAATATATTTCTCGCGATAGAAATGTTTGTGCTCCAAGTGAATGGTATACAATTATTTCGAACGCAAGAACTATACCAGAAAATTATACATGCATTTTAATTCATAATTCGGATTTTAAAGATTGGAAAACCTTTTCTCAAGCTTTGCTTCCAGCTTCAGTTAAAATATCATTTACGTCTTTGCGTTACGCTATCTTCGAAAAAGTTCTCCATTGGTTAAACTACACTTTGGTTATTTTGACGATAGCGAAAAAAAGGTATACGGTCTCAGTACAATTGTGCGGTCAAGACGAAATTCTCTCATACTTAGTAAGGGTCCTGTTACCTTGTATGATCACTTCTTACACATTTCATCTTCAAAATATAACGACCTAAAAGCTCTTTGTGAAAAGAATATCATACCAAAAGAATTTCACTATGAATATATTAGATCCCATACTGGAAAGATAATAGATACATTGCCTGAGACAGACGAAGATCACTGAATTATTTTGTTTACAACAACACTGTTTAATATATTGTGTTCAAATTTGGAATTGTATAAGTTTCCTTTAATTTCAAGTGTATGTATATACTAAAAAATTGCAATAAATACGCCTTTAATGTGCCCCTATGTAATCTGAAAAATATAATTGAAAAACTTAAATTTTAGGGTAGCCAAGAAAATAGTGTTTGGAAAGTGAGCCAACATGACAGCAAAAAAACGTAAGTACATATTAGAGGACTTTCGGTACAGTGTGGTCAAAAACCGAAAACTTAATTGTAGGTTCAAGAAATATTTTATACACATACCAAATTTCATGATAGTAGCTATTTTTTGTCAGAAGATAAGTAAAAAAACCTTCTACTGTAAAATCTACTTTTTGTTGGTTACACTTAAATTGCGGGAAGGGCTCGATATGATAGCTGAATTCACTCATATTTTAACATGCAACCTTAAATTTACCTTTCTCACATTTACAATGTAACATTTATATATTAGCATAATTTTAAAATGTCCTAATGACTTTGTAAACATGTCTGCTGGATTATTTTCAGAATCTATTTTAATTACATCAATTTCTCCATTTGAATAATTTTCATTTACAAAATGATAATGCGTCTCTATATACTTACACTTCTTCGTTAAATTTCCAAACTTACTTATACAAATGGCACCAGTATTATCCTCATAAATTCGATTGCGATGTTTCATTTCAATTCGATTGCGATGTTTCATTTCAATTCCAAACTCTTTCAGTAATTCTTTAATTAATTTTAGCTCACTTACGCATACTGACAGAGCAACATACTCAGCTTCTGTTTCCAAAATATAGTATTACCATACATTCTTATAACATATCCTGTCGTGGAATTTCTCTCAGTAATATCTCCTGCCCAATCAGAGGCAACACAACAGTCTAATATATCAGAATCTACACTTTTCTCAAACTTCAGTTTTAGTCGTTTGGTATAATACAAATATTTCAATATTCTTAATGCGTACTTATAATGACTATGATCATAACAACTTTGAAGCCTGCTTAAATAATTTACACAGTAACAAATATCTGGCCTTGTACTTGAGCCTACATACAACAGTGCTCCAATTAAATTTCTATACTTGATACAGGCATGCTTAACCAACGAAACGATATCATTTCGTTACGATAATCAACGTTAATAAACGAAACGAAGTCATTTCGTTTCGTTTATTAACGTTAAGATCGTCAAATTAACGAAACGATTTCGTTTCGTTTTCTGCCATATCAAAACGAAATCAAATCGTTTATGTTGATTATTAATTTCAAACTATGCTGGCAAAGCTGATTGATGGCGGAGTCATTAAAGGTGAAAGCATTATCCAAGCTGATTGCAACTTTTCTCATGAATGTTGACAGTACGAACATTTCTCAGAGTATTTTTGACATTACCACCAACGAATTACACAAACAAATTACATAGAGTTTGTGTGTGTATGTGCGCTCGTTGTTGCCACCTTACGGCTTCACCATGGCTATAGCATTGCCAGCACAATTCAAACATAAAGTATCACGTTTTCGTTAACGTTTTTAACGTTAACGAAAGCTTTTCGTTTCGGTTAAAAACGAGATGCAATTTATCCTGGTAATTTCTTTATCGATAATATTTCGAAGTGTTTCAACGGAAACGGTGGAAATTTTTTTAAAAACGATTAGCTTAACGTTAAGGTGCATCCCTGACTTGATATCATTTGAAGCTGCTATTGCAAGTTCTCATTTTAAATTTTGTTCCATTGGAGTCGTATATAATTATGCGTTTTCAATTTCAAATTTTGTTGCTAAGGATGCAATAATTTTTTCTTGATCCAGGGTCATAATACATTTTCCGGTGTCATAGTTTATATTAATTCCTAAATACGTTTTTATCAGACCCATGTCTTTCATTCGAAATTTTGCAGATAACCCTTTTAAAAGCAATAATCGATTCCACTACGTAATCCTAATCGTTTCAAGTACTCATCTAAGCATTCATACCATGCCCTTGGGCTTTCGCGTAATCCATACAAGGCTTTTTCGAGTTTAAAAACTTTTCCAGTATTATCGTTATAACCTTGTGGTTGTCTAACATATACTTCAGACTTAATTTTTCAGTTTAGGAACGCTGATTCGACGTCCATTTGATTTAATTCATACCCATTTTGTACGCAATAACTAAGCAAGATTTTCAAAGTTTGTGTTCTGGCTACCGGCGAATATATATCCTCTATAATTTCTCTTTGCTGAAAACCCTTTACTACAATTCTTGCTGTAAATTTATTTTCATCTTTTTTTGTGTAAACCTATTTTAAGTCTAGTATTTTCTTATCTTCCGGTTTTTTAACTAATTTCCATGTATAATTTTTTTTCAAACAGTCTATTTATATATTCATCGCTTCTCGCCATTCTTCACTGTCATTACATTCTATCGCTTCGTTATATGTTTCCGGGTTATCAACGTTTACATAATTTACGTAAATACAATTTGTTATTGGACTTCCGTATCTATTTACTGGACTAACCTTTCTCTCTGATCTTCTTTGTATCGTTGAATTTTCATCTGTACTCGTAGTTGGTGAACTATTCGTGTTCTCATTTTCTCCTAATCGTTGTTTTTATATTCTTCGTAGCCCTTCTTAATTTCATTCTCATTATCACTTACGTTATTATCAATCATTTCTTCGGTTTCTTTAAATCCAACTAAGTTTACGTTCTCTTCAAAAATATCTACATGAGTAGCAATCGTTATTTTATTATTAATCAAAACTCTATATCCTACAGCTTCATATCCAACTAACACTCCTAGATCAGCTTTTCTATCCCATTTACTTCTTCTCTTAACCTCCGGAACTCTAACAAACACTTTACTTCCATACACTCAGAATAAAATCTGTGTAAATATAACGAAAACTTTTGTACATATTACGAAATTATTCAGCAAAATTATTCTACAAAACCGTTTTCGTACATACTACGAAAATGTGACATGATAAAAAATTATTACATTTTACGAATATATGCGTACTATTTACAAATGTAAATTAGTACATTTTACGAATATTTGCGTACAATTTACAAATGTAAATTAGTACATTTTACGAATATTTGCGTACTATTTACAAATGTAAATTAGTACATTTTACGAATATATGTGTACAATTAATTACGAATTTCGTAAAATATGCGGTTCTACACTGTGTGAAAAAATAAATGCAGCTTTGATTCAATAGATAATTTATATGGTAATTTTATTTACATATGTAATGCTTAAGCTACAGCACTTGAACAGAAATTAACAGTCTCATGGAATATAAAAAGTCTTTCGTGTCGTATGAATAATAACTCAGGTTTTATTAGGTAACTTTGACGTGCTCCTACTTTGCAGATCTCCAGCTTACTTAATGTTCTTTTCTTTCCCCACTACAAATAAAACACAAGTTATTAGAAGCATGGAAGGAAAGCAATAAAGAAAAACATAGCCATTTTCACCACAGCACATAAAAGCTCTTACTCATGTTTTTAGTAAACGGATTGCTTTATAATCACCAAATATAATTCTTGTTCAGAAGAAACAGTTCCAAGGTAGGGCTTTTTATGATAATGGTGAAGATATGCTTATATATCACATACATATGTATGTTCATACTTACTTTTTTAATTCATTGAGTAGAGCATATATTCCTGGTTTGGACTTCTTTAGTAGCTAATTGATAAAATTGACGATTTATGAAATCCCACATTCCAGCGCATGGTTCAGGGTAGGCGATATTAAAAACATTATATGTTTTAAAACAAATATCCAAAGCCTTAGCAAAATCAAAAAAATTATATGAAATGTTGTCGAAGTCAACCATAAATGGTTATGTTTCAGCTAGGGTTTCAATTAAAGATATAAACGGAGCAACAGATGATTCTGCCTTAACTTTGCCGTCATAGATTTGTTTATATTCGGCTTCAGTTGAGCAAACAGCCATAAAACTGTCTCGTGACTCTTTGAGGGAATACATCCTTTTCTTGTCATTTGTTTTGTTGTTGAAAACTTTTTTGCTGATTCGAGAGCGCGGGAGACCGAAAGCGTCGGCAATGATGCAATCAAACGAAAAAAATCATTAAAAAGTAATGTTAATAAATAGGGCTTAAAATTTAAATAAATGTGTGATTACCTTCTGAGACCGTGGCTTTGTTTTTATTTACTTCGTTATATATATTGATACAGGCAGAGTCTTTGATATCTTTGATATGATTTGGGATAACTTTAAGTAGCAGTATGTTGCAAAATTCATTGAGGTTGTCAAGGACCTCACTACTGGCGCCATATAAGTATACGAAGTCCGATTCAATGTAAAGAAGAAATTCGTATTAATTAACAATAAGTAAAAATAAGACAAGGCCTGTTAAATAACAAAAAAAAAAGTTTTACGCCAATTTTTCTTTCTTTCTTATATAAAAATTTACATGTATTGAAATTTTAGTATAATTTTCTTGTTGTTAAAGAGGCCTATTGTTTCTTACCAAACGAAAACCATCAGGAAGTTTATATTGCGGCCAAGCGTTAAAAATATTTTTTGGATCATCCTGTGTGTCTTGTATATTATTCATACGTGTTGCTGCGCAAGCGGGCCAATGTTCCATTTTTTCATTATAAGTCATTGAATAAAGGTCATGTTTTAACGCTCTAATATGTTCATCCTCATAATCCGCTGCTGCAAACACTTTCTGTTTTTGTTTTTTGGAGCAACCTTCTGATGTCGTCTTCCTATTAAAATTATTTTTCCAGTTCCGAAACTTGTTATATAGTTTTCCCATTGGAGCTGGGTTTTTAATAGGGAAAAATAAATTTTTATTATGTGATAATTGAATAACGCTAATAATGTAAAAAAATAATCAAAAGGAGTTTCTTCTGTGTTAATTTCAGACACACTTACTCTCTGCTCCGCACTCTTGTCAAAGTTGTGCTTCTCTTTCATATGACGTACAAAGCAATTTAAAAAGCTAAACAATTTATTCCAATTTCCTTCATAAGTACACTTATAGGAATCTCTTTGACTCATGTTGTGTATAAGGCGAAAATGATTGGACATACTATGGAGCGAGTCCATATTAATACTGCAAATAAAGCAATTCATTCCAAGAATGCACACAAAACTAGCAATTGCGAAATTTTAAACAAGGGCGCAACAGTTTAGGAAAACGCACTTATAATATAAAGCGATCACTAAGGTGTAAAAAAATATAGATATATGTACATATAAAACCGAACAATTATTATTAAATTTCCCCCCACCCTTTGATGTCAAATGTTGCTTATAGGCAACAAATGGCTGTTTTCGGTTATATTTCCTACAGGGTATGTTATTTTTGCTAACGGTTTTTTCGATGAAATTTGTGTGTATAAGCATTTATTTACGAAGTTATATTTTGAGGAGCTTTACAAGTGTTTAATTGCGAAGTAGTTGAAATAAGTCTCAAGCGTGTGCAAAAGAAAGTGAAAAAAAAGGTTTTACAAAAATTCATATAAAAAAGTCAAGACTGGAAATTTTTTCTTAAAAACTGAATAATATTATAAATAAAAGGTAAGTAAATTAAATAACGTTTACAATACTTTAAAAAATTGTGTATTGTTTTGTGAGGAATTTTATGAACACAATGTTGCTTATAGGCAACATTTGTCTGTAGTAGCTCAGGAAGAAACTATTATCAACAATTTGATTTTTTTTAGAGATGGAGATTAGAGAGAAGGTTTCACAGAATCTGAAATAAAACAAATAATCAATTTCGACCTTTGAACCATTTTGAACGTCCACGTCAATGGCACTACGCTACCGACTGTCTTACACCCCAAAATCTTGGGTGTGACGTTCGTTTGAGCATACAGCCGCAATTGTACCGAAAATCCAGAGCCGTAATAAAGTTCTCAAATCTCTTGCTGGCAGTACTTGGGGAAAAGATAAAGAAACGCTCATTACCATTTACAAAGCAATTGGCCAGCCGATTGCATGCTACGCGTTCCCGATACGGTCTCCAAGCCTAAAGATTACCCACTGGAAGAAGCTACAGGCCTGCCAAAATACTGCCCTCAGAACCGCCACGGGTTGTCTCCTTATGCCCCCAGAACACCATCTACAAAATGAGGCGAGAATACTCCCAATAAGGGAAAGAAATGAAATGCTAACCAAACAGTTTCTGTTGAATACCCAGAAACCTGGGCATCCCGACAGACACCTGATTGATGGGCCAACACCGCCCAGGGGCTTAAGGAGTCACCTCCGTAAGCACTATGAGGAAATACGGCACCTGAGAACACAGCCGTATGAAGCCAAAAACCATTAGCAGGACTCCATAAACAGGCGTCGGACCTCTATGTCAAGAATTGCCCGGTGAATCCAGTACTCAAGGAGCAATACCCTAAACTTGCGGAAGAGGAACGCACACTCTCTATGGAAACGCGAGTCACTCTAGCCCCACTTCGATCAGCATACTGTAACAGGTTAAACTCTTAGCTATCCAGAATCAACCCCGACATACAAAATGTATGCCCTGCTTGCAATGTGTCCCCACATGACGCCAACCATCTCTTCAATTGTAATGTGGAACCAACTCCTCTAACACCTCTCTCATTATGGTCCCCCCTGTTGAAACAGCAAGTTTCCTCGGACTCCCGTTAGAGGACATTGATAACAATTTGTGATTGGTCAGACCTATTGGATGGGGCAAAGCACTGCTACAACAACAACAACAACAACAGGGCGTCCGTCGACAACCCTTTCAAGTATGGAATCAGATTCACCGCCATCAGCTTCTCCAATACCATCTAATGTTTCGAATACTGGATCACCAAGTCCATCATCTTCAGCAACACAATCATACGTATCGAAATCTCCAAAATCAATGCGTCTAGATGGAGACCGCCATTGGCTGGAATGGGGAGCAAAAGGAAGGTGCCGATTATGCCAAACCGGCATTATAATGTCAAGATGTTCAAAATGTTAGGTACCTTTGTGTTGTAACCCACAAAAAAATTGTTTTGTTTCATACAACACATAAAATGTAATAAAAATTAATAAAAATGCTATAAAGTTCAAAATTCGGTTTTATTCTAAAATTTACCACCATGGCGCAATGTTGCTTATAAGCAACATCTTATAACGGTAATTCCAAAAGGGATAGATACTTGAAATAGATATCAGTTCATATTCAAAGCTCAACTAATAACCATATATATTAAACATTTTTTTAATCGCGCCCACTTTAATTATGACATCAAAGGGTTAAAAATCAAATTTGAAGCACTTAAATTTTGTTTCAACTTGTTGCTTTTGCATAGCATTTCACAATAACACGTGAAGATAAAAATATGCAAAATGGCGGCAATTTAGTATGTTTTACGAAAATTTTCGTACATTGTACGAATGGTAAAAAGGACTTTGTGAATTAGTACAATGTACAAAAGTATTTTTTACATTATACAAAATGAAATGAATGAATGAAATTTTTTCGTAGCACTTTTACGAAATTTTGTTTTCAGTGTACAATTTAAAATTTTTAGTGTTGGGCTATTCTTTCATTATTATTTCATACGGAGTCTTTTCCTCAATTGTATTTGGTAACGTCCTATTTTTCAAATAAATAGCCGTTTTAACTACTTCCGGCCAGAATTAATATTTATTTTAGCATCTGCTAATAAACATGTCGCTGTTTCCATTACCGACCAAGGTTTTATATAAATTCCCTTTGCTTTGGCGAAGTTGCATACATCTTTATTTAAAAACGCTCTACTATTATCGCACCTAAGTTTTTTATCTTTTTTCCCGTTAAATTTTCTAGTTGATTCACGTATGTAACAATACAATCATAGACCTCATTTTTTCCTTTCATCGTATAAATTTTACCCACTTTACTGTAATCATCAATAGAATCAGAAAATATCTCACACCCTGATACCCTACTATCTGATGTGGCCCGTTTACATCTGCGTGAATAATTTCTCCTACGTCCTTAGCCCTGCGCCTGTTATTATCAAAGCTCGTCCTCGTCATTTTATTTTCAACACACGTACCGTATTTTCGTTTACATAATTCTGCTTTCCAAAACAGTTGTTATTTTATATAAGTTATTTTTCTTATGAGCAATAGCTATCAACATATTTTCTCTGCTGTAAAGTTTTGCTGTATTGCCCATTGAAATGATTTTAACTTTACTCGCGATTTTTCCAAAACTCAATAAATTTTTACTCAATTTCAGTTCGTTAAATTTTGTTACAAATTTAGTTTTTATATCTCCTACACACGTAGCTTCCAATGTACGGCCATCACCTACTTTTACCTTTATCGGATTTTCTAACTTGTTCATATTTACGAAATATTTATCATCATTAATAATGTGATCAGAGCATCCACTGTCAAAGACCCATTCTATTGAGTTCTCATACATATTTACCTTGACGTTGTTGGCTACTTTATTTTCTACCTCGGTCATAAGCGTCATAGTATTTTGGCTTAC
Organism: Eurosta solidaginis; assembly: GCF_040869045.1. Taxonomy (NCBI): domain Eukaryota; kingdom Metazoa; phylum Arthropoda; class Insecta; order Diptera; family Tephritidae; genus Eurosta; species Eurosta solidaginis. The sequence continues at coordinate 125,391,866 of NC_090323.1, read as the reverse complement.
GCTTTGACGCTGCTGACGGCCTCGCCACCGTTGACCTCTACCTCGGCTTCTGTAAGTTCCGCTATTTCTTCTTTGACCGCTGCCTTCTTGTTGTTGGTAGTATCGTGCGTTTCCCGCTTGCTGTTGCCCCGCTGCTCTTGAACCCCGTAAAGAATTGCCAGTACTCATCTGGCTTGTGCAATTGTACTGAATATGCCCAGATTTCCCGCATCTGTAGCAAGTTTTGTCCTTCTTCAATTCGCTTTTAAAAACGTTACTATTTCCACTTTTATTTCTCGACTCTATCTTTTCATATTTTTCCCTTTCTTCGTACATTTGAATTTTATTAATTAAATAGTCAGCCGTTTTTTGATTTTCTGGCAGTACATCAATTAAGTCACCAATATGGCTTAAACTACTCGGGAGCATCCTCAACATATAGTTCAATTTTTCTGTTACTGCAGCACCGGCGTTGTTCAATTCAATGATAAATTTTTCAAAGTCACTGTAGAATTCCCTTATATACGTATAATCTTTCAGTTTCATTCTTTCCAATTTGTTCCTCACACAAATCTGTAGCGCAGTTGATTCGCGCAAATACAGAGGGTCCAATTTCTTTGTTATTCCATAACTCGTTGACTCTTCGTCTACAAATTCCCTTTGTTTATTTGACAGCGCACTGTATATGTAATTCATTGCTTTTAAATCCGCATCATTCCAGGCACCAGGGATGCACCTTAACGTTAAGCTTATCGTTTATCAAAAAATTTCCACCGTTTCCGTTGAAACACTTCGAAATATTATCGATAAAGAAATTACCAGGATAAATTGCATCTCGTTTTTAACCGAAACGAAAAGCTTTCGTTAACGTTAAAAACGTTAACAAAAACGTGATACTCTATGTTTGAATTGTGCTGGCAATGCTATAGCCATGGTGAAGCCGTAAGGTGGTAACAGGGAGCGGACACACACAAACTCCATGTAATTTGTTTGTGTAATTCGGTGGTGGTAATGTCAAAAATACTCTGAGAAATGTTCGTACTGTCAAAATTCATGAGAAAATTTGCAATCAGCTTGGCTAATGCTTTCACCTCAGCTTTGCCAGCATAGTTTGAAATTAATAATCAACATAAACGATTTGATTTCGTTTGATATGGTAGACAACGAAACAAAATCATTTCGTTATTTTGACGTTCTTAACGTTAATAAACGAAACGAAATGACTTTGTTTCGTTCATTAACGTTAATTATCATAACGAAATGATATCGGTTCGTTGGTTAAGCCTGCCTACCAGGTACCTTCAGTTTCCGTCGACTTTCTCTCTCACTGAATAACCTTTTCATACTTTTTCATTTTCAAACTGCAATCCTCTTCTTCCACGTACTGTATTCGAGAACCCTCAAAAATTGGCAATGTCATGTTAAAGTCGTCCGCCATGTCTACTTTTTCAATTTCTCCAATATTCTCTTCCACTAATTTTTCTTCGGACCTCCTTTTAGTTTCTGTGATAGCGCTATTTGTTTGTTCAACTTCTCCAATATTTTCTTCCACCAATCTTTTTTCTGTTACTGCGCTATTTGTTTGTTCTTCTTTATGTCCAATTTACGATCTTTTCCGCTGTCCAGTGTTCCCATATTACTAAAATAATAAAGAAACAAGTTATAGCACTTTCAATATTAATTGCAACTGTTACTTTACCTGATTCTTATTATAACTAGACCTGAAACTCATGATATTTTTGGAGGAAAAATTGCAGGGTTTGCATTGAAGAGTTAATAAAGATATGCCAAATATCATGAATAGGGGAAGTCAAAGTAAATAAGTGAGTGAAACCTGTTGTTTCGTATTTATAATAATAACACTATGCGACAAAATCAACTTTTTTTCTGGGTATTGGACAAAACCCACTTTTTTGCAGAGATTGAGGCTTAAGTAAACAAAGTTCTATCTCCGTTTTGCGAACTTAGCCTCCAAAAAATAGATATCGGCTTACGAAGTTCGAAGTTCGAAATTCTACATTTCGAAATTTTATTTTTTTGTTAACGCGTTCAGCAAATTAAAAAAGTTTTTTTGAATGGGACCAACCCAGTCTAATGTATATTACTTGCGTGTTCTAATATGAATGCATTCTCGCCGGGAGCTTAATTCGGCTGAATACGTTTTTAACTGTCATTCCAATATGCAAATTCACTTTGTATAGCATCTAACAGATTTCTTTTATACATGCATATATACATACATATATATATACATATATATATTTATTCTCATACACTGAAAGATGTGATGCTAGTAAAACCAAAAAATCTGTTCTGTTGTTCCTAACTTAACGGAGATTCGGTGAAATTGATCGAATTATGGTTAATTCGACCGAGTTCTTTGTCAAGCGAACAAATTAGTTTAGTCATTTCAACAGAAGAGAAATTGTCGCTCTTACGTTAACAAAATTCTATAAAATTGACAGATTCCTAATCAATCCAACTGATTTTTCTGTTAACACAAAAAAGTTTTGTTTGAACGAACAGGATTTTTCCAAAATTAGTAACATTTTGTTCAAGTTTTACGAGTTTTCACTCACGCAAACAAATCTAATAAGATAATAAAAAACATCCTTTTTTAATGTTGATGTTTCCGACAGCATAAAAGTTTGAGTTGTTTTGGAATTGTTTCAAAATAAACTGTTACGAGAATTAAACTTGCCGAATTCCATGTATAGTTACTCCTGTGATGAATTACCTTCCAGCGATTTCATTCTTTACATTTCTATAGCTTACAAGTTCTCTATTTAAAATGTTATGTCAAACATTTTTACTACATGTTAGGTTCGAAAAAATCACTTGTGGCAACGCTACATGCGAGAGACTATAAATTAAATAAATTATAAAAAATAAAATTTGGTGAAAGTGCGTTTAATAAAACAAAGTAATAAAGTGTATAATGTTTAATGTATGTGTATAATGTTTAATTGTAAAGTTGAAATAAAGTTTTTGAAACCGATGCCAATGTGGTTTAACAAACGGTACATGCTCTTATTTTCGTTAGAGCATGTACTAACACGTGTGTGAATATGTATGTAGCATATATTCTAATATATAAAATTCTTCTGTCACGGATTTAGAGGCTGAACTCCTCCGAAACGGCTGAACCGATTCTCATGCAATTTTGTGAGCATATTGGGTAGGTCTGAGAATCGGCCAACGTCTAACTTTTTTTCGCTACGTGTCTAAGGTCTTGAGGTCAAAACGTGGACCCTGGTACCCCTAAAATGTGTTTATATAATATGGATATCAAATGAAAGCTGTTGATGAGTGCTATAGTACAGGATAATTTTCATTCAACTAGGAGGCTAGGGTCTCGAGATATAGGCCAAAACGTGGACCTGGGTACCCCTAGAATGTGTTTATATAATATGGATAACAAATGAAGGCTGTTGATGCGTGCTTTAGTAGAGAATAATTTTCATACCCCTGGGTGATTAGGATCTAGAGATATAGGCCAAAACGTGGACCCGGATACCCCTAGAATGTGTTTATACATTATGGATGTCAAATGAAAGCTGTTGTTGATTGCTATAGTACAGGATCATTTTCATACGACTGGGAGGCTAGGGTCTCGAGATATAGCCCAAAACGTGGACCCGGGTACCCCTAGAAGGTGTTTATACAATATGGATATCAATTGAAAGCTGTTGACGAGTGCTATAGTAAAGGATAATTTTCATACAACTGGGAGGCTAGGGTCTCGAGATATATCCCAAAACGTGGACCCGGGTACCCCTATAATGTGTTTTCACAATATGGATATCAAATGAAAGCTGTTGATGAGTGCTATAGTACAGGATAATTTTCATACAACTGGGAGGCTAGGGTCTCGAGATATAGGCCAAAACGTGGACCTGGGTACCCCTAGAATGTGTTTATATAATATGGATAACTAATGAAGGCTGTTGATGCGTGCTTTAGTACAGGATAATTTTCATACCCCTGGGTGATTAGGATCTAGAGATATAGGCCAAAACGTGGACCCGGATACCCCTAGAATGTGTTTATACATTATGGATGTCAAATGAAAGCTGTTGATGAGTGCTATAGTACAGGATCATTTTAATACAACTGTGAGGCTAGGGTCTCGAGATATAGCCCAAAACGTGGACCCGGGTACCCCTAGAAGGTGTTTATACAATATGGATATCAAATGAAAGCTGTTGATGAGTGCTATAGTAAAGGATAATTTTCATACAAGTGGGAGGCTAGGGTCTCGAGATATAGCCCAAAACGTGGACCCGGGTACCCCTATAATGTGTTTACACAATATGGATATCAAATGAAAGCTGTTGATGAATGCTATAGTACAGGATAATTTTCATACAACTAGGAGGCTAGGGCCTCGAGATATAGGCCAAAACGTGGACCTGGGTACCCCTAGAATGTGTTTATATAATATGGATAACAAATGAAGGCTGTTGATGCGTGCTTTAGTAGAGGGTAATTTTTATAACCCTGGGTAACTGTGGTCTCGAGATATAGACCAAAACGTGGAGCCGGGTAACCCTTGGATGTGTTTGTAAAATATGGAGTTATGCCCAATGGAAGCTGTTGATGTTAGCTTAAGAGCCGTTTTCTCATCTAGCCTTTAATTTAGGGCTCACTTTATCCTGTCTATAAGTGAATTTTCGTTTGCTCAAGTTCTTTTTATATTACCGGGCGGAAAAATTTACTGCCAGCTCATCTGCCTTTTAAAATTTATTCTTAGGTTTAAACGTAAATAAAAAAATTAATAAAAAACAGCTGCCAGTGAGATTCGAACCGCCGCACTTTGCGTTTCTCATAGCAGCAAAAAGTAGAGGCGACTTAATATTCAGTTTGAATTAAATATTATTTGAAATTTGTACACGATGTAATACAGAATAGTGAATTTTATATGTATTATCAATTTTTCTGTGAAAATGTAGTGTTCATTTTACTATTATCGTGAATTTATCCTTAATTTGCAGTGCTATAATTCTTGATTAAAAAAAGTAAAATATCAAAAAAAAAAAAAAAACGTGTACATGTTTAATAAATATTAGTTGTTGTTGTTGTTGTAGCAGTGCTTCGCCCCACCTAACAGACGCGACCGATCACAAACTGTCATCAATATCCTCTAACGGGAGTCCAAGGAAACTTGCTGTTTCAACAGGGGTGGACCATAGGGAAAGGGGTGTTAGAGGCGTTGGTTCCACATTACAATTAAAGAGATGGTTGGTGTCATGTGGGGACACATTGCAAGCGGGGCATACATTTTGTATGTCGGGGTTGATTCTGGATAGGTAAGAGTTTAACCTGTTACAGTATCCAGAACGAAGTTGAGCCAGAGTGACACGCGTTTCCCTGGGGAGTATGCGTTCCTCTTCCGCAAGTTTTGGATACTTTACTTTGAGTACTGGGTTCACCGGGCAATTCCCGGCATAAAGGTCCGACGCCTGTTTGTGGAGTTCACCAAGGACCTGCTTGTGTTTTTTCGCTTCATACGGCTGTGTTCTCAAATGCCGTATTTCCTCAAAATGCTTACGGAGATGACTCCTTAAGCCCCTAGGCGGTGCTGGCTCGTCAATCAGATGTCTGTTGGGATGCCCAGGTTTCTGGGTATTCAACAGGAACTGTTTGGTCAGCATCTAGTTTCTTTCCCTGATGGGGAGTATTCTCGCCTCATTATGTAGATGGTGTTCTGGGGACATAAGAAGACAGCCCGTGGCAATTCTGAGAGCAGTATTTTGGCAGGCCTGTAGCTTCTTCCAGTGGGTAATTTTCAGGCTTGGCGACCATATGGGTGACGCGTAGCACGTAATCGGCTGGCTAATTGCTTTGTATGTAGTCATGAGCGTTTCTTTATCTTTTCCCCAGGTACTGCCAGCAAGGGATTTGAGGATTTTGTTACGGCTCTGAATTCTCGGAACAATTGCGGCTGCGTGCTCACCAAAATGTAGATCCTGATCAAACGTCACACCCAAGATTTTGGGGTGTAGGACAGTCGGTAGCGTAGAGCCATCGACGTGGATGTTCAAAATGGTCGACATTTGGGACGTCCATGTTATAAATAAGGTCGCGGAAGATTTAGTCGGTGATAATGCCAGGTTTCGCGAGGCGAAAAAACTGGAGAGATCAGGGAGGTAGCCGTTTATTTTATTGCATAGCTCATCGATCTGTGGGCCTGGGCCTGTGGCCATTACTGTGCAGTCATCGGCGTAGGAAACGATTGTGACTCCTTCCGGTGGTGAAGGTAGCTTAGATATGTAGAAATTAAACAAAAGTGGGGATAGGACACCACCCTGTGGCACCCCTTGTTTAATTCTCCTTGGCTTTGATGTTTCGTTTCTAAATAGCACCGATGCCTACCGACCATCCAGATAATTTGCGGTCCACCTTTTAAGACATGGGGGAAGGGTAGACCCTTCCAGGTCTTGCAGTAACGAGCCGTGGTTGACCGTATCAAAAGCTTTTGATAGGTCTAGCGCTACGAGTACTGTTCTATGGTGGGGGTTTTGATTTAAACCGCAATTTATCTGGGTGCTAATGGCATTTAGCGCGGAGGTAGTGCTATGGAGTTTTCTGAAGCCATGCTGATGGGAGGCTAGTTGCAAATTTGCTTGGAAATAAGGGAGCAAAATGGCTTCGAGCGTCTTTGCTACTGGCGATAGGAGAGATATCGGACGATACGACTCTCCTATGTTAGCTGGTTTACCAGGCTTTAGTAGCGGGACCACCTTGGCCATTCTCCATTTCTCGGGTATGACAAAGGTGGAAAGAGACAGGTTGAAGACCTGCGCTAAATATTTGAAACCCTCTTCCCCTAGGCTTTTAAGCATCGGCATGGCTATGCCGTCTGGGCCCACTGCTTTGGATGGTTTAGCGCGACCAATGGCGTCCTCAACCTCTTTAGCGGTGATGGTGATTGGTGACGCGCTGAATTTGTGTTTATGTGCGTGTCTGTTGGCCCTCCGTCTAACTTTGTCGACCGTAGAATGCATTATATATTGTCGGCAGAAAGCGCTCGCGCATTTTTTCGCATCCGACAGCACTTTGTCGCCAAAGGCGATGGAAACTTTGTCTTTGTGCTTAGTCGGATTCGATAGGGACTTTACGGTGGACCAAAGTTTACCCACACCGGTAGAGAGGTTACAACCTCTTAGGTGCTCCTCCCATTTCGCCCGCTTGTGTTCATCCACAAGCAATCTGATGCGTTGGTTTATATCCCTTATTTGGGGGTCGCCTGGATCAAGCTGCCTAATAAGGTCACGTTCTCTCGCTAAGTTTGCGGCCTCCGCCGGGAAGTGGGGCCGGATTTCGGGAATTCTCCCGGCGGGAATGAAACGTGCCGAGGCGGATTCAATGACCTTGCGGAAGGCACGCTCCCCTTGGCGGGCATCAGTCGGGATAGGGAGGGCAGCAAAGAGGTTGTCTGTAAAGGATTTATATTCTCCCCACTTTCCTTTTTTAAAGTTTATGAAAGTGCGTTTTTCGGTGATGATGAAGTCAGCGGTACGCTCGAGCGAAACAAGTATAGGCAGGTGGTCGGATGCCAATGATACCATCGGCTGCCAGTTGACGCAGTTTACGAGTTCTGCGCTCACGATTGAGATATCTGGCGAACTGTGACAGCTTCCTACCATACGTGTGGGGGCGTCTCCGTTTATTGTTCAGAACGTCGTTTCTTCTATTTGATCCGCCAACATCTCGCCCCTACTGTCCGCCCGCAAATTTGAATGCCATAGATCATGATGTGCATTGAAGTCGCCTAAAATAATGCGATTGTTTCCAGTGAGTAAGGCTCTAATATTAGGGCGGTATCCACCGAGGCAACAGGTGGCAGGGGGGATGTAGATGTTGATGATTTCTAGGTTTGCATCGCCCGACCGGAGAGATAGGCCTTGACGTTCTAAGACGTTGTCCCTGCGGTCGATGCCAGGATCAAATATGTGATATTGCACAGAGTGGTGTATTATAAACGCGAGGCCGCCTCCATTTCCGCTCTCGCGATCTTTTCTGTGGACATTATACCCAGAGCAGGTCTGCAATGCAGATCGTGCTGTGAGTTTAGTCTCTTGAATCGCAGCAATGCGGATGTTGTGCCGCTTCATGAAATTGACTATCTCCGTAATCTTCCCAGTTAGTCCATTACAGTTTAACTGCAGAATTCTGAAGTGCATGAGGGGAGACGTCGCCACTCTGGGGGTAAGTGACGGGTGACTACGCCTGGGTTGAGGAAGGCCAGGACGCAATTGCTGTTGTGGCCCTGGGACTGGGCGTCCTTGGGCAAGCATTGGGGTACCCGGATGATTTGGGTTTGCGACCTGGCAACATGGCGCGATGAAACCCGTCGAGGGGTTGCCGTCGCGGAGACCAGAACATCTAGGAAAGTGGCACCACCCGAGGCAGGAGCTGCATTGGGCGGATGTCGCAAACATATATATTCTGTGCTGGCAAACGGTGCAAACGGAGGTAGGGACTAAGAGTCTGTTTCCCTGACCTACACGATTGCTGCCGGAAAAGAGGGGGGGAGAAGACGGGGGCAGGGGCTGTTGCTCAGCATTGCTTCCGACTCTACTACGAAGATTGTAGTTATGAGTGGTAGCAGCTGTTTGAGTTGTTGGCGCCGTAAGGCGCGAGCAGCAGCGGGTACTTGTTGTGGCTTGCTGAGCAGCGGGGCTGCTGGAAGGTAATGGGGGGCGCTTAGACGTAGATTACGGGGCGCCCTTGGGCGTGAACAGCAAGGAGCCACAAAAGATTTATAAAAGTTACGTGGACGTCGGGTTTTGGGATCATGCCCAGAACAACCTGTCCGATGCAACCATCCCTTACACGAGACACACTGAACAGAGTATGACCGTCCTAAAAAGATTCTTTTCCGGCAGATGCAGCAAAACCATTTCTCAGGACCGAGGTCAGGAGACGGACCCGGATTGGATTCGATACCTTCCCGGAGCAAGAGAATATGGAGCAGTCCTGCTGCAAGGAGCTGCTGGGAGGATGACAATTTGTGGGAGGGACGAAACAAATTAAATGGGGTTACACTGAAATGACAGTCCTTGGTCGGGAAAAATCCCGAGTCGCTCCGGTACATAGAACCGACTGCCTTGGGAAGCGAATAAATATTAGTCTTTTATTATTGTGAAATGTAAGTCAAATCGTGAGCAATGAAAGCAAACACAATGATTTATGTTTGTTTAATAAATATTAGTCTTTTATTATTGTGAAATGTAAGTCAAATCGTGAGCAATGAAAGCAAACACAATGATTTATGTTTGTGTTTTATGTACAGTCAACAATGCCCTCAAGACGCATAGGGACCAATTTGAGTCGTCGAACAATTCGAAATAGAGGCCAGTAAAATAGGAGAGCACAAAGATCAAGGGAACATGTCCAACGAAACAATGCAGATGCGCGTATAAGCATGGCGCAGTTAGGTGCATCACAATCACAAGAGAGACGAGATGAACGAAACGAACAAAAACTATTAAAACGGAGAGAAACGCGCAGATTCGTAGTCGACAGACGTACAGCAAATGACCAACAACGCCAACAAGTTCATCGAGAATTTACATATGATTCATTCCTGCGTCTAGCATTACAGTATGAGCCCGATATTGAATATTATGATCATTCAAAAGTGGTAATTGGTGCTATGGACAAGGAATGCCCGCATTGTCATGCTCTGAAATTTAAAAATGAGCCAGCTGGGATGTGTTGCGCGTCAGGAAAAGTGCAACTATCTGAAATTGAAAAACCACCTGAACCATTGAACCGTTTACTTATCGTCACGGATCCAGATTCTAACGTGTTCCTAAAGTCAATTCGAACATTCAATTCATGCTTTCAAATGACATCGTTCGGAGCAACAGAAATAGTTCGAAATACTATTGCCAAAGGTCAACAATACAATTCTACATTCAAAATCAGAGGCCAAGTTTATCATAAAATGGGCTCACTGCTCTTAATGCCAAACGAACCACATACATTTTTACAAATCTACTTCATGGGCGGCGAGGATTCCGGAAGCGCATTTGCCAATCGCGTGAATGCACGTTGTCATTATAATAACCTTGATTCATTTTATGCCAGACGCATCCTCAGCGAACTGGATGCTCTATTGAACGAGCACAACGAATTTTTGAAAATATTCAAATCACACATGCACAAATTACAAAGCGATAATCATGCTATCATCATTAATCCTGATAAAATACCAGCTGGAGAGCATATTCGTATATTCAATGCACCAGTTGTTGATGACGTTGCTGGAATTATGGTTGGTGATCGTACAGGTGCACGAGAAATTGTGTTTCGTAGAAGAAATACTAATCTTCAGTTCATTGCTGATACACATCGTTCATATGACGCTCTCCAATATCCACTAATATTCTGGAAGGGATAAGACGGATATTGTATAAACATAAAACAAAGAGATTCCGTATCAGGTACTTCATTGATTACGAATTTGATCATTAATAATTTAACAAAACAATTCAATTATTGAACGTAATTAATTTAAATAAATTTTTATGAATATATTATTACAGGAGCTGAAACAAACAAGAACGTCAGCTCAAAGGATTATTATGCGTACCGATTAATGATTAGATGTGGCCTGGACAACGTCATTCTACGATGTCGTGAGATTTGTCAACAATTCATGGTCGACATGTACGCAAAGATTGAGGGCGAACGACTACGATACTTACGATATAATCAACTAAAGCTGCGTGCGGAAGAGTACATTCATTTGCGAGACGCTATCAACAACAACACCGACGTCGCCGAAATTGGTAACCATGTCATTTTACCATCATCGTACGTAGGCAGTCCACGTCACATGCAAGAATATATACAGGATGCTCTGACATTCGTGCGCGAATATGGATGACCATTGAAATGTACTAAAATAAAAGATGTTTCGCTTTCAATGTTCCAACATTAAATCTTGTTTTATTAAATAAATTCTTGTCTTTTATAGTAATTTGCTTAACCTATACATTCATAAATATCTTAATACTAATAACTAAAAATAAGTACATAGGAAATGGGTTATGCATACATGTACGTTTGTATACAGTTTTTGTATACATGTAGTTTTGTATGCATAACTCCATACATGTAGTTTTGTACATTTAGCAGCGTCAGCAGATCAATTTGAGTGTTTTAATATTTTCCCACCATGGGTTGTATGTTTGTATGTATAGTTTATGAGCTGTGAATGGATATGGGTCTCATATTCGGCATTCCATTGATGTTGGCTAGCCGTCTGGGTTAGTTCAATAATTTATGTTGGAAAATATTGTAATATGATTATTACTAAAATATATTTGGAGTTTGTTATGCGTAATGCCGTGAATAAGTTACAGTGAGTGTGACGTATAATGATACAATACAGTGGGTGTGACGTATAATGCTACACCATCCACCTTAGAAAAAGAGTGTTATACATTTGTTGTGTGAACAAATTGTATAAGACTCTTTGTCGTATTGTTAATATTTTGATATTTTGCTTTTTGTTTTTGATTTGCTGACCTTGATATATGTATTACTTCTATATTTATTGTTTACATTATTATTGTCTTAAAAGAAAAAGTTTTTTGTTTAATGATTATTATTCTTATTTTATTTATTGTATACATTTTTATAGTCGGATTTTAAACGTGTGCACCCAATTAAAATCCACTTGTCGGTATATATTCCCTAATGTTTATATATTTATAATAATTTATGTAAATGTGGAATTGAGAAAGAAAAAAAAATCGTTTTTTCGATTTTTTTTTTTTTGTTTTTTTTTTTTTTTAATGTGTAATGAATAACGTGGAATGCTTATTTCATATGCGTTTAAGCCTATTCTTATGGATTATTAATTCCTTATCCTTACTCTTCCTGTTACTAGACTCCTCTCTATGTGGTATTAAAGTAAAATTGTTATTTTCGTCAATTTTCTTTACTTTATACCGTCCTTTATATCTATGGTCTAGCTTATGACTATCTTCTTCTCTTACTAATACTAAATCTCCTAATTTTATTTCCTTACTGGTGCTACCTTTATCATAATTGTTTTTTTGTTTTTCCTTGGCTTCTTTTACTAACTTTCTAGCTCTTTGTTGTGCTATTTGAAGTCTATATTTAATTTCCTTATCATATGCTTCGTGATTATATACTGGGCTTATTTTATTATCGTTTAAGAATTCATACATGGGGGGATTTTTCGCAAATATAAGCTCATAGGGGCAATACTAGTGTACCGTCGATGGAGTCGTGTTGTAGCAGTACGCGAAATACTTGAGATATTCGTCCCAATCATCTTTATCACTGGATATGTATGAACGTACGTATTCGTTAAACGTCCTATGACTACGTTCTACAGTGCCTAAAGTTTGATGATGGTATGGTGTTGAGGTTTTATGTTCAATTTTTAATAGTTTGCATAATTCTTCAAATAAGCAATTTTTGTATTCGGTTCCCATGTCTGTTAGGATGGTTTTCATGCAACCATAGATCAAAATAAAGTGCTCAAATATAGCTTTAGCAACTGTTATCGCATGTTTGCTCGGAACTGGAATTGCTACCAAATATTTGGTGAGGTCGCATATGATGGTAACTGCGTATTCGTTTCCGTTTATTGATCTCGGTAATGGTCCGACCGTATCGATCTGTACTATGTCAAAAGCCTTCGGAGGTGTCTCCGTTATTGTCATTGGCTCTTTTATATGCTTATTTATTTTGTTTTTCTGACAGTGGATGCAGCTTTTTACGTATTTTCTTATGTCATTTTTCATGTTTTTCCAGCTATATTTCTGCTTGATTTTATTTGTCATGCGATTTATTCCTGGGTGGCCACCACTAATAGGATCGTCATGATATTTTTGCAGAATTTCCTTAATTTTCCCGGGATTAGTCACATGTATAACCTCTGGGGTTAGTGCAATTGTTAGTTTTTTAAGAACCTTGTTTCCTTTTTCAATAAGTTTTCCTACTGCAGTATAATTTCTTTTAAACAATTTGTCCCCTAAGGACAACTGTATTCGTACAAGGCCTAAATTGCCGGCTTCTCTTTCGAGCCTGGTAAAGAATTGTCCTAAGTCAATCTTATCCTCAACAATTAGGTTGCTTGTATCAAAATCGCTACAAATTTTCTTTCCTTTTTTGAAATAGAATTTCGAAGGGTTGAAAACGAGCTCGACTAGTCTTTTTACTTCAAATTTATTTAGCGCTTCGTATATTTTGGGGTTCTCTGTGTGACTTTCTTCAATTTTAATGTTATTTTTTATATTTTTAGCTGCTGATCTAGTTGAAACTTTCATTATCTTGCATGCCTCCACTGACATTTATTTTAGATTTGTTATGTTAATGCGAGACAATGCGTCTGCGACGTGATTTTTTTTTCCAGCAATGTACTCCACTTCGAAATCGTATTCTTCTAAATCGAGTCTTACTCGTGTTAACTTAGATGAAGGGTTCTTCATCGAAAAAAGGTAAGTTAAAGGGCGATGGTCGGTTTTGATTTTGAATTTTCTACCATAGACGTATGGTCTGAAGAATGTTATGGCCCAATGGATTGCTGCTAGTTCTTTTTCTATTGTAGCTTTGTTTGTTTCACCTTTTGAAAAGGATCTGGAGGCGTAAGCGATTGGTAACTGTTTGCCGTCATGTTCCTGGCTAAGGACTGCTCCGCAAGCATACCCACTAGCGTCTGTAGTTATGCAGAATTCTTTATTGAAGTCGGGGTATTGCAAAAGTTTTGGGTTGGTTAATGCTTCCTTTAAATAGACAAAAGCTGTTTGACATTCTTCTGTCCAGTCGAAGGAAACATTCTTTTTGCAAAGCTTAGTTAATTTTCTTGAGTATTCTGCGAAATTCGGTACAAATCTTCTGTAATAATTGCAGAACGCTACGAATCTTTTAACTTCATCTGCTGTTTTTGGTGTTGGGTAATTTTGGACTATTTCAAATTTGCTTGGGTCGGGTAGTATTCCCTCGCTTGTGCATTTATGTCCTAAATAAGTTACCTCTTCGCTGAAGAATAGACATTTATCTGGATGTAATTTTAAGTTGTATTTCCTACAAGTGGCAAAAACATCTCTTAAGTTTTTCAGCATATGTTTTTCTGAACATCCTAGTACAACTAAATCATCCATATATAGAAATGCTTGGGATGGTTTGAGGCCTGCAAATGCCAGTGTCATCATTCTTTGGAAAGAGTTTGGTGCTACTTTTAATCCATAGGGTAGTCTTTTAAATCTATATGTACCATTGTCTGCTGTGAACGAGGTTATATCTCTAGAATCTTGGTGTAATTCTATTTGGTGAAAACCTGACATAAGGTCAAGGCATGGAAAATATTTTGCTCTTCCAAGTTGGTCTAAGATATCATCAATCCTTGGAAGTGGGAATTTATCCGCTGCTAGTTTTTTGTTTACTTGTCTGTAGTCAACTACCAGTCTCCATCTTTTTTCGGTATTACCTGGTAGTGATTTTTTAGGTACCAGTAAAATTGGACTGTTGTATTCTGATATTGAGGGTTCTATAATGTCATCTTCGATCAATTTATTAACCTGTTTGCTTATTTCCCTTTTTTGAGTTTCAGGCAATCTATAATTTTTTATGTATACTGGGGTGTCATCTTTCATGTGTAGTTTTTGCTTATAAAAATTATTAGAGAAGATTGGTTCTGTTTCTAGTGCAAATATGTCTATGAATTCGGTGCATAATGAGGTTAATTCTGAATTGACAAATTTTGGGAAATTTTTAGTTAATCGTTTTAATTTTTCTGTGTCATTACTCTGTTTATTATGTGTTTTTGTTTTAATTAAATTGTAGTCGTCTAAATTTTCAGTATTTATTTTGTAATTTTGAATGGTTGCGTTTTTATGTGTGGTGTTTATAATTCTGACAAAAGTTTGTTCTTTATTTGTGATTGTGTTCGCTATGAAAATTCCTTCAGATAATTGTTGATGTGGTATGAAGATGTTTTTATTATCAGAGTTTACTGTTACTTGTCTAATGACTTCAGATCTAGCAGGGATCGTAATTGTGTTGGCAGACAGATAAATTGTTAGGTACATGGTGATTGTTTGGGGAAAATCATATGGTCTTAGGATTAGTTTATCCTCCTTTTTGCCATAATCTAGAATACAATTATATTTCTTTATAAAGTCCAAACCTATTATTCCATCACATGGTATTGGAAAGTCGTCTTCTACGACGTGAAATTTATGATAAATTAGAAGGTCATCTCCTTTTAAATCAGCTTTAATTGTGCCTAATGTACTGGTTATACCCTGACCAATGCCCTTTAAGTCTGTTATTTGTTCTGTATTTATTTTTGCATGATTAAGTACTTGATTCTTTTTAATTATGGAGATATCTGCTCCTGTGTCTACTAAAAAATTTGAAATCGCATTATTTAGTGATGTTTTTGTAGATATATAACTATTTAAGTGTAAGTTTAGTACACATATTTTTCTATCTACTGATTTTGAAGTGGAGTTTCGTGGTTTTCCTGCTGGGTACAATTTCGAACGTTACGAGTCTGGTTGTATTGTCTATTGACGTTTTGGGTTTGTGCTCCTCTTTGAGCATTATTATTTGTTACTGTGTTATTATTGTATCTCGACTGTAGTCTAAATCTTCTGCCTCGGTAATTCCCATAGATGTTACTTCGGTAACCTCCACGGAAATTACTTCGATATTGGTTTTGTTGACGAATGTTTAGGATAGCATTCGAGCTGCCTTTGATTTCCGTGCAGCTGTTTGTGAATTTTGAGATTGCGTCGTTCATTGTTGTGAACGTTCCTGCTTGCATTATCATTTTGACTTTATCATTGGAGCAGTTTTTACACATGGCTTTTACTGCTGCTTGCGTAGAATATCTCGTTGCTAAGTCTGGGTTAAGTCCATCCGAGATATAAGCTCCTTCCAATGATCTGGTGATTTTTTCTATTTCAGCAGTCTACTGGTTTGCAGTTTTGCTGCGTTGTTGGATATTCAGGAGTTTTGCTGTTAAAACTTCTACTGATTCTCCTTTTATTGCAGTTTTTAGTTTACTTTTTATTTGAGCGATTGTACTTTCATTACTTATGAAGTTCCTTGCCGTACCTTTTCGCTGTGTCTTTATCATGGTTATAGCTAAAGCTTCATGAGTATCCTTGATTTGGTCTAAAATATCAAGAGCATCTAAGAAACTGTGTAAATTTTCAGGCTTGCCATCAAACTCTGGCAGCACTGGTGAGGCAGTTTTGATAAAGTCTACTACTGTTTGTGCCATTGTGACGTTTATGGGTCGGTTAAGCAGTGGTTTATTTTCTTCCACTGATGAGGTTAGACTAAATGATGGTGAAGGGGTACGGTTTCTTGAGGGTTCGGTTAGAACGGTATTAAAATCAATTTGGAAACTTTCTTCTATAGTAGCTGGAATAGGGATTTCGATGTTATATCTTGCTAATGAAGATACTAATTTATCTCGTACTGTTGAGAAAATTTGTTGAGCCTCTTTTTGGTGGTCGGTAGTAAGTATGTGATTTACTTTACTAATCAATTCTTTTATAACATTTAAGGCTTCTAAAATTATGTTTAAATGTTTTGCTATTGTTTCCGTTTTTATGGTAGTACTTTTGTTTATGCACTTGTATGATTTATCTACTTTTAATTTTTCTTCTGTTAAATTATTATGGATTTCTTGCCATGTATTCATTTCTTTCTGAAATTTCGTTTAAACTCTTGGTACATTATTTAATTGTCTCAATTTGTTTTTTATGTAATTTTTTATTAGTATTGCAATTGCGACAATCAAAAATGCAGTCACACAAACAAAAATAGTTAACCATTTATCGGAGATTTCTTCTTTATTTTCTATAATTTCCCTTGGTTCGTATTTGACCAATTTATTTTCGCTATTGTTTTCTATATTTTCCTTACCAACTTCGTATCCTGCGATACCTATTAGTATGCCATTTAGTATAGTTTTCCACCATGCCATTTTTTAAAAAATTTTACTAAGAAAATTTGTATTTATTTATTTATTCATTTATTTGCCAACCAGTATATAATTTAGTATTAGATTTTAATTCTAAAAAAAAAAAAATTACTTTTCATTTGGGAAGACCGATCTTATCATCCTAGCTATTTCTTCCTCTGTTGTTGTAGGGTTTTTTTACATCTTCTACTGTAGGTTCCCTTTCCATGCCTATATTTTTCCAAAATGGTTTTAACCATAGGAGTTGTTTTTCATAATCTACCTCTGTTTTATTTCTAATATCTTTATCTTCCCATGTAATGGGGTGTTCCCTGTGATTAGATGACATTCCAATTTACTCAAAATTATTTTTATTTTTTGTTTCTCAATTCCCTTATCTTGTCTTTTAATTTTAATCTATCTTCCTTATTGGTAGTGATATTTAGTAGTTTAAAGGTTTCAGCTATTTCCTTCCTTTTTTTAAATTGTTTACCTCCCCGTTTTCTTTTTCTTATTATTGTCGGGGAAGGTATTATAGGAATTGTTCCTTCTTATAAAGATTGTTCCGTCTCCGATATTCTTCTATTGTAATCGGAGTTGGACCTTGTTTAGTTGTTTTATTTATTTTAATTTCTTCTGCTAATTTTATAAATTCCCTAATGGTGTCTTCGCACTTCTTAAAGACTTTGTGAAAATCTTCCTCAGTTTTTATTTCTTGCATAACTAAAGGAGATAGCTGAGCCTTTGTTTTTCAAATTGAATAGTACAGATTTTCTATTTAAAAGATATTTGTTCAGTGTTTAAAAAAATTGCAACTAATTTTATTTCCTACTTAAAGAGAAGAGAAAAAAAATCCTAAGCAAAAACTTTCGTTTTTGCTCATTGTTTAGCGTCCATAAAGGCCGCCCAATTTGTTTCTAAATTTTATACCTACTTATATTTATATAGTTGCCAGTTTTGTTGTCGTCTCAACCGGTACTCCGTCGATTGCTAATGTATTTCCGGTCTCAATTTATTATCTTTTATGCGATTATATATGTAGCCATGTATTTTCCTGTCCTTAATTTATTCCACCCTTTATGCGATTAGCCATGTATGTATGTGTAATTATTTCAGCATTGCTTGTGGTGTATGAAAATAATTCCTTGGTTTCAATACCATCCGAGATTTTTACCAACTGAAGAATTAGCAGGTCTTTAAACTGCAGATGCGTTGTCGATTCTTTCTTTCATCATATAAAAAATGTTTGCAATTTTGCAGGATTTACTTGTTGTCCTGGTTTATAAACTGGCGGAATTTCCTCCAGTCGATCGTTTTAGCAATATTTGCTTGTTCAGCAAATTTTTATGCTTATTTAGGATCGGACTGGCAGGATTTTTTCCAGTCAGTTAAAATGTTTGATTTACAATCCTGTTTTATTTATTTTTACCGAACCGACAGGCTCTTCTGGCCAGCTAGATCTTTTAGCAGTTGTGCTAATTATTGACCTAGACTGGCAGGATCGCCATGAAATGTACTAAAATAAAAGATGTTTCGCTTTCAATGTTCCAACATTAAATCTTGTTTTATTAAATAAATTCTTGTCTTTTATAGTAATTTGCTTAACCTATACATTCATAAATATCTTAATACTAATAACTAATAATAAGTACATAGGAAATGGGTTATGCATACATGTAAGTTTGTATACAGTTTTTGTATACATGTAGTTTTGTATGCATAACTCCATACATGTAGTTTTGTACATTTAGCAGCGTCAGCAGATCAATTTGAGTGTTTTAATATTTTCCCACCATGGGTTGTATGTTTGTATGTATAGTTTATGAGCTGTGAATGGATATGGGTCTCATATTCGGCATTCCATTGATGTTGGCTAGCCGTCTGGGTTAGTTCAATAATTTATGTTGGAAAATATTATAATATGATTATTACTAAAATATATTTGGAGTTTGTTATGCGTAATGCCGTGAATAAGTTACAGTGAGTGTGACGTATAATGATACAATACAGTGGGTGTGACGTATAATGCTACACCATGTTTATTTATCACGTTCACATGTAATCCAAAATGGCCACAGATTGCATCTTTGCTATTGCCTGGCCAAAATGCAAGACATCGCCATGACATTACAGCACGTGTGTTCAGACAAAATCTGAAGTCTTTAATAAGTTTCATTACTAAATTACATGTATTCGGTCCCACACGTTGTTGGCTGCATTCGGTTGAGTGGCAAAAGCGAGGATTACCTCGTGCACACATTTTGGTTTGGCTAATCGACAAAATCCGTCCTGTAGAAATCGATAGTATCATTTCTGCGGAAATTCCAAATCCGTCCACTGACCAACTGCTGTTTGATATTGTTACAACAAACATGATCCATGGTCCATGTAGTACTCTTAATAGTTCATCGCCTTGCATAGCAGATGGAAAATGTACTAAAAATTTCCCTAAAGATTTTACTAATGATATGGTCACAAATGTCGACGGATACCCAATATATCGTCGGAGAAATCCCGATAATGGCGGACAATCATTTATTAAAAATATCAGCAACACAGACATTGATATTGACAATCGTTGGGCGGTGCCATATTCGCCTCTGCTGAGCAAGACATACAATGCTCATATTAATGTTCAGTTCTGCAGTTCTGTGAAGTTCATCAAATACATTTGCAAGTATATCCATAAAGGCAGTGATATGGATGTGTATAGAGTGGAAAATACTAATGTGAATGCTCCTCCAGTGAATAAAAACGATGAATAACGCTCTACAAAATTTGTCGGTACATCAGCTCCAATGAAGCAACGGGATCCAGCAGTTGTACAGTTAGCCGTCCATATTGAAAGCGGTAAGCGTTTATTTATACGTAAAATTACAGACCGATTTCTGCACAATAGTTGATTCGCAAGATACTCTCATTGAACAAATATTTCCCGATGTACACACACAGTACATAATTTATGAGTGGCTTGCAGAAAGAGCAATTTTAGCGGAAAAAAATGTAGACGTTGATAATCTAAATCTGAAAATACAAATGTTGTTGCCAGGGAACTTGGTATCATATAAATCTATTGATACATTTTGTGATGATAGCGAAGCAGTAAATTTTCCAACAGAGTTTTTGAACTCACTGGATTTGCCAGGCATGCCACCGCATAATTTACAATTAAAGGTTGGATCTGCGATTATCTCGCTTCGTAATTTGAACCCGCCCCGGCTGTGAAACGGTACGCGATTAGTCATTCAAAAATTAATGAAAAACGTGATCGAAGCCAGCATTTTAAATGGCAAGTTCCGAGGTGAAAATATATTAATACCACGGATTCCTATTATACCTACAGATGTGCCAATTCAATTCAAACGTATTCAGTTTCCGATTAGATTGGCATTTGCAATGACTATCAACAAATCTCAAGGTAAAACGATGTCTATTTTTGGCTTAGATTTGAGAACATCATGTTTTTCACACGGACAATTATACGTGGCATGCTCTCGAGTGGGTAAACAAACCATCCAGTTTGTGTTGGCTAAAGATGGACTAACAAAAAATATTGTTCACGCTATAGCATTAAGAGATTGATATTGTTTGTTAGTTATACTGCCTTAATTGATTAATTAATGATATATCATTTTAAGGAATAAATTATAATAACTTAAAAATAATGTTAGACTTTTGTTATTTTTATATTCCCTCATCGTTCACAGCGCTCCATGCCTATTTCACGCATATACCACATTCTTACACACTTACAATAAGTAAGCTATTTTTGGTTTCTATACACTAGAAATTACTCAAAAATTATTTATATGGCAAAACAAGTAAGGAAGGTTAAGTTCGGGTGTAACCGAACATTACATACTCAGTTGAGAGCTATGGGTGACAACATAAGGGAAAATAACCATGTAGGAAAATGAACCGAGGGAAACCCTGGAATGTGTTTGTATGACATGTGTATCAAATGAAAGGCATTAAAGAGTATTTTATGAGGGAGTGGGCCATAGTTCTATAGGTGGACGCCATTTAGGGATATCGCCAGAAAGGTGGATCAGGGTTGACTCTAGAATTTGTTTGTACGATATGGGTATCAAATGAAAGGTGTTAATGAGTATTTTAAAAGGGAGTAGTCCTTAGTTCCATACGTGGACGCCGTTTCGAGATATCTCCATAAAGGTGGACCAGGGGTGACCCTAGAATTTGTTTGTACAATATGGGTATCAAAAAAAAAAAAAATGTGCTAATGAGTATTTTAAAAGGGAGTGATCCTTAGTTCCATAGGTGGACGCCGTTTCGAGATATCGCCATAAAAGTGGACCAGGAGTGACCCTAGAATTTGTTTGTACAATATGGGTATCAAATTAAAGGTATTAATGAGGATTTTAAAAGGGAGTGGTGGTAGTTGTATACGTGGTCGCCTTTCCGAGATATCGCCATAAAGGTGGACCAGGGGTGACCCTAGAATTTGTTTGTACAATATGGGTATAAAAAAAGGTGCTAATGAGTATTTTAAAAGGGAGTGATCCTTAGTTCCATAGGTGGTCGCCTTTCGAGATATCGCCATAAAGGTGGACCAGGGGTGACTCTAGAATGCGTTTGTACAATATGGGTATAAAACGAAAGGTGGTAATGAATATTTTAAAAGGGAGTAGTCCTTGGTTCCATAGGTGGACGCCGTTTCGAGATATCTCCATAAAGATGGACCAGGGGTGACCCTAGAATTTGTTTGTACAATATGGGTATAAAAAAAGGTGCTAATGAGTATTTTAAAAGGGAGTGATCCTTAGTTCCATAGGTGGTCGCCTTTCGAGATATCGCCATAAAGGTGGACCAGGGGTGACTCTAGAATGCGTTTCTACAATATGGGTATCAAACGAAAGGTGTTAATGAATATTTTAAAAGGGAGTGGGCCTGAGTTCTATAGGTGGACGCCGTTTCGAAATATCGCCATAACGGTGGACCAGGGGTGACTCTAGAATGTGTTTGTAAGATATGGGTATCAAATTAAAGCTATTAATGAGGGTTTTAAAGGGGAGTGGGCCATAGTTCTATAGGTGGACGCCATTTAGGGATATCGCCATAAAGGTGGATCAGGGTTGACTCTAGAATTTGTTTGTACGATATGGGTATCAAATGAAAGGTGTTAATGAGTATTTTAAAAGGGAGTAGTCCTTGGTTCCATAGGTGGACGCCGTTTCGAGGTATCTCCATAAAGGTGGACCAGGGGTGACCCTAGAATTTGTTTGTACAATATGGGTATAAAAAAAGGTGCTAATGAGTATTTTAAAAGGGAGTGATCCCTAGTTCCATAGGTGGTCGCCTTTTCGAGATATCGATAAGGTGGACCAGGGGTGACTCTAGAATGCGTTTGTACAATATGGGTATCAAACGAAAGGTGTTAATGAATATTTTAAAAGGGAGTGGGCCTGAGTTCTATAGGTGGACGCCGTTTCGAAATATCGCCATAAAGATGGACCAGGGGTGACTCTAGAATGTGTTTGTAAGATATGGGTATCAAATTAAAGCTATTAATGAGGGTTTTAAAGGGGAGTGGTAGTAGTTGTGTAGGTGGTCGCCTTTTCGAGATATCGGCATAAAGGTGGACCAGGGGTGACTCTAGAATAGGTTTGTACAATATGGGTATCAAACGAAAGGTGTTAATGAGTATTTTAAAAGGGAGTGGGCCTTAGTTCTATAGGTGGACGCCTTTTCGAGGTATCGCAATAAAGGTGGACCAGGGGTGACTCTAGACTTTGTTTGTACGACATGGGTATCAAATGAAAGGTGTTAATTAGTATTTTTAAAAGGGAGTGGGCCTTCGTTCTAAAGGTGGTCGCCTTTTCGAGATATCGGCATAAAGGTGGACCAGGGGTGACTCTAGAATAGGTTTGTACAATATGGGTATCAAACGAAAGGTGTTAATGAGTATTTTAAAAGGGCGTGGGGCTTAGTTCTATGGGTGGACGCCTTTTCGAGATATCGCCATAAACGTGGATCAGGGGTGACTCTAGAATGTGTTTGTACGATATTGGTATCAAATTAAAGGTATTAATGACAGTTTTAAAAGGGAGTGTCGGTAGTTGTATATGTGAAGGCGTTTTCCAGATATCGACCAAAATGTGGACCAGGGTGACCCAGAACATCATCTGTTGGATACCGCTAATTTATTTATATATGTAATACCTGCCAAGATTCCAAGGGTTTTTTATTTCGCCCTGCAGAACTTTTTCATTTTCTTCTACTTAATATGGTAGGTGTCACAACCATTTTACAAAGCTTTTTCTAAAGTTATATTTCGCGTCAATAAACCAATCCAATTACCATGTTTCATCCCTTTTTTCGTATTTGGTATAGAATTATGGCATTTTTTTCATTTTTCGTAATTTTCGATATCGAAAAAGTGGACGTGGTCATAGTCGGATTTCATTCATTTTTTATACCAAGATAAAGTGCGTTCATGTAAGTACGTGAACTAAGTTCAGTAAAGATATGTCGAGTTTTGCTCTAGTTATCGTGTTAACGGCCATGCGGAAGAACAGACGGATGACTGTGTATAAAAACTGGGCGTGGCTTCAACCGATTTCGCCCATTTTCACAGAAAACGGTTAGCGTCATAAAATCTATGCCCCTACAAAATTTCAAAAGGATTGGTAAATTCGACTTATGGCATTAAAAGTATCCTAGACAAATTAAATGAAAAAGGGCGGAGCCACGCCCATTTTGAAATTTTCTTTTATTTTTGTATTTTGTTGCACCATATCATTACTGGAGTTGAATGTTGACATAATTTACTTATATACTGTAAAGATATTAAATTTTTTGTTAAAATTTTACTTTAAAAAAAATTTTGTTTAAAGTTGGCGTGGTCCTTCTCCGATTTTGCTAATTTTTATTAAGCGTACATATAGTAATAGGAGTAACGTTCCTGCCAAATTTCATCATGATATCTTCAACGACTGCCAAATTACAGCTTGCAAAAGTTTTAAATAACCTTCTTTTAAAAGTGGGCGGTGCCACGCCCGTTGTCCAAAATTTTACTAATTTTCTATTTTGCGTCATATGTTCAACTCACCTACCAAATTTCATCGCTTTATCTGTCTTTGGTAATGAATTATTGCACTTTTTCGATTTTTCTAAATTTTCGATCAGAATTCGTTTTAGAGGTATGGTTCCTTCGGCAAGGTTTCTTATTTTGATCCCTAAAATACGATTTTCACAGAGCAATGAGCGATTTTTAAATCGACCCGCCCTAATATATATACTATATATGGTCACTTGAATAAATGTTGATTACAATTATTGGTTTTTTATTAAAAAATTTAAAAAATGTGACAGAGTTTGAAATGAATTTGAAAATTTTAAAAATTGAAACTCCTTTCAATAATTGCTTGTTGCTCTATTTATATCTTTTCTGTTCATGAAAATTTCAGCATCCGCTCACTCGATTACATTAAAGTCTGTACAGTGTAATACTATTGAAGTAGATTGTTCTATATTCCCACAATTCGGCCATCCTGCTATGCATTCGTCTCAAATGCGTCATGATCGTCATCGTATTTATTTGCCCATGGTTTCATGTATTCTGCACACCTTGTGGTTTGCTTCGAGCCGTCGCCTTCACCAATGCGAACAACGTCGTATGTGTCATTTAGTTTAACTTTGGTAACACGGTCGGGCCCCAAAAATTTTGGTTTCAATTTAAGGTCACCACCGAATTGCGTGCGTTTTATTGCTACCATTTCACCGATTTTGTAGATTTTCGATGGTTTACGTCGATGATTAAATGACCTTTTATTCTCATTTTGAATTTTAAAGATTTGATCCTTTGCCGCCTTTCGTATAGCCTCACGTTCAGCGTCAAAACTTCCAATAAATTCGTCTTCTATTAGCTGTCTGATATTGTGATCGTTCTTTGTATGCATTTTGATACCCACCATAAGTTCGAAGGGTGTTTTATTTATGCTTCTAGCGTACGTAGAATTAACTGCTTGCCGTACGGTCACCAACGAAACGATACCACTTTGTTGGGTCTTCCACGCTAAGTTTTGCCAAAACATTAATTATTGTCACATTCAACCTTTCCACCTGTTACTTGAAAATGTTTGATATTTTCTGCTTCACAGTAATTTTTAAATTCGTCAGAGGTAAAAGCTGAGGCACGATCAGATATAATCCGTACAGGATTACCAAAGACAATACTTTGCATTTGCAGCTTTGAAACAACTTCTTTAGCAGATGTCGTATTGGTAGGATAAAGCCACGCGAATTTCGTAGACGAGTCAATGACAGCCAAAATGTGCTTATACTGCTTATTTGTTGACTCCAACGGCCCAAGGAAATCAATATGATACGTTTGTAATGGATGTTCTCTTTTATCTAAAGGATGAAGCTCGCCTTCTTGCTTACCACCCTTTCGATTTCCAACTATACGAGGAATACAGTTCGCGATGTGTATTCGTATCTTACCATCGAGCTGAGGTACAAAAAATTCTTTATTCACAAGCTCCTTGGTTTTCTTTAATGCAAAATGACCTCTATCGTGCGCCAGTTTAATAACTTCTCTCTGCATTGCTTTTGGAACCACTAGCAACTCGTCGTCTTCTATAATCTTATACAATATGTTATTTTTCAAACAGTACCCATTGTATGATGGTTTATCCTTTAGTAACTCTCTTATGGTTTGTAGTTCTACATCTTGTGATTGCGCCCGTCGAATCTTAGTGAAAATATTATTATCATGTATCGTCGTAACTGGACGCCTGCTTAATGCGTCAGCGTGTCGGATTTGCGAGCCCGACCTATGTTCTACTATGAAGTCACACTCTTCTAAAAAGAAAATCCATCTCACTACTCTAGTGCTAAGGTCTTTTTTCTCTAGGGTTTTGGTAAATGCTTTACAGTCAGTCACTAGCTTGAATCGCAAACCGAGTAAGTAAACTCTAAATTTTTTCATAGCTTCAATAACAGCTAAAACTTCTAGTTCGTAACTAGTAATTTTTCTCTCAGCATCCGTCGTTTTCTTACTCATATAATATACGGGATGCAGTTGCTTGTCATCTGGTGATCTCTGCAACAGTACGGCTCCATAACCATCGATTGAGGCAACTGTGTGAACTTCGGTTTCGTAATGCTGGTTGAAAATTCTTAAAACAGGTCGTGTGCTCAAAACTTCCTTTAACGAATTAAATGCGTTTAGCTGTTCCTCTTTTATTTCAAATTTCGTATTTAACTTTCGTAAATCTGTCGATGGTTTTGCGATTACTGAAAAATTGGGTATAAATTTCCGAAAGTAACTTGCTAGTCCGATAAAACTTTCTATCTCTTTTAAATTTTTAGGCATATTGTACTTCATCAAAGCTTCAACTTTACGCGGAGATGGTGAAATTTGTTGGTTTTCTTTGTATGCCCCAAGAATTCTATTTTAGTTTTAAGAAAATTACATTTTTTAACGTTAATTTTGAGTCCATAGTCTCTGCATAGGTTTAAAATTTCTTCCAAATATTCTAATGCTTCATTTTCGTTACTAGAATGAATTATTATGTCATCTATATATGGCATAGCTATACCACGTCGCGTAAAATCTCTAAAAATTGCATTTATGTGCCTTTGAAATACACTTGGCGTATTTGAAAGACCAAAAGGAACTTTTAAAAACTGGTACTGTCCGCTATGGGTAACGAATGAAGTGTATTTACTACTATCAGGTGCTACATCGACATGAAAAAATCCATTTTTCAAGCCTATTGTACTAAAAATCTTTGCATTCTGTAGCCTATCAAGTTTATCTTCAATAAGCGGAAGAGGAAAACGGTCTCTTACGGTAACTTTGTTGATTTTTCGGTAGTCCACACATAGTCTTGGAGTACCATCGCATTTTCGTATAAGAAAAACTGGGATAGTAAACTCTGAATCAGACTCCTCTATGATACCATCTTTCAGCCACTGGTCAACTTGATCATCAACTATCAATCTTTCACTTAACGGCAATCTTCGAGGTGTACATGAAATTGGTGTTTCATCTTTTAGCACACTACTTAATTGCACGCTTGTAGATTTACATTGTCTAGTTTTAAAATTTTTGACAAGATCTCTTACCTTCTGTTTGGCATTTTTACTAGCTGACTCTTCAACATTTATACAGTCATCATCTTGGTCAATTTCAATATTCAAAACAGATGCATTTTCATTATAATCACGTAGTTTTTTGATTGCAAAACCGGAAGGATTAATTTTAAGCTCGGCTTGTAAACAAATGTCCGTACCAATTATAACGTCTACGCTTAAACATTCTCTTGGGACCACTCGAAAAAGTAAATTGTATAACTCACCATCAACTGTTATTGTTTTCGTTAGCTCGCTTAATGGCTTACAATTATTGTTTTTACCAAACCCGGTTAACACTACATTTGACTCGACCATGCGTGGTTTATTTAAAGCTACTTCAATTGACATAATGTTAATTTAACTGCCTGTATCAAAAGGGCATAACAATTTACACTTTTAATGGATATATATTTTTTCGTAACTTCGTCGTTGCTTTTACTAACAACATTCACACTTTTTGTAGAGTCACTGTTAGATTTTTCTGGGCAATTCTTTGCAATATGACCAAATATCTGACACTGAAAACATTTGGCTACCTTGCTTTTGTTTTTACATTCAATTGATTTGTGTCCTTTCATTCCACAGTTAAAACACATAATGTCACTTGTTCTTCTCAAGACCATTTGATTTCTTTTCATAGTCCTTTTTAACACTCCTTTATTTGCAATTGTTTATTTTTCTCACGCATTGTTTCATAACATTTTAATTTAAGTTTAAAGTCTTTTACATTTACCGCGCCATACAATATAGTTTTATTAACATTTATATCTTTGATTCCATCTATCACATATTGAATCAATGCACATTCTTCTACGTTACCACGCGATGCTAAGTCTTTCTTATGAAAGAAATATTCATACACATTTTCGTCTTTATTTTGTTTTCTTTCAATTAGGAGTTTATGCAACTGCGCACTATTGGTTACTGATTTAAATTCGCACAACAAACTGTTTTTTAATTTCTGCCAAGAGGTTATTCCGTTGATATAAAGAGCTTTGCCAACCCTTTAAGCGATTTTTTGGCAAAAATTAATTTCTGGAAGTCGTCCCAGTACATCAACGCTGCCGTTTCCTCAAATTCTTCTACCCAAGTCTCAACGCACAATTTTTCATACCCGTCAAATTATTTTATACTGTCTTCAACATCGCGAAAGTTAATTGCAAAACGAGGCACAAAATGTGTCATTGCATTACTTCTAGCCATCTCATTATTTTCGTTAGCTACATTTACACTTGTTTGCTTATTTCCGTTGGCGTTATAGTTTCCGGTAATATCCGAAAAGCCTACCGCGCCTGCTACGTCATTATTATTTGTCTCTTCGACACCATCGCAAGACAAATAGCAATCGTCATTTCTCCGTTGTGGCACATTCGCTCGATCCGCTCGTCGATTTACATCGCTGTTATTGATTTGGCCAAAGAGGATAAATACAATAAGAGCCGTCACTCGTTATTTTTTTGGCATTTACTCGATGTATACTGAGAGGTAGTCGCTAATTTTTTTTTGGGCGAGATGTTTATAAATGTCTTCTATACATTTTCGCGGGTTATTTGTGTTTATTTTTCGACTGTATTTAATTAATGTATTTAATTCTCTTTCCAAAAATCACAGTTGCACAAGGGGCCTATACGGCATGGATAAATGCGAGACAATTAAAAATGTCCCTCTCAGAATGCATTCGGCATCAATTTTTTCAATTTCCAGCGAGATACTCGCCACAAAATAACGAGTGACGGCTCTTATTGTATTTATCCTCTTTGATTTGGCTTACAACACCGCTTGAACCGTCAATTGTTCTCACGCCGCCACCGTCGCCACGTTCATCATCGTCTTCCACATCGTCATCGTCTTCGTCGTTTGAAATAGTATACAGCAAATGGCGTTTTCGCAAATTTTTAAAAATATGAAATTTTAAGTTTTCTTCTCTATAATTCAATCTTAAGACGTTACATATTGCAGCAAGATCGCTTTCGCTTAGATTGACATC
This sequence comes from Eurosta solidaginis, assembly GCF_040869045.1. Taxonomy (NCBI): domain Eukaryota; kingdom Metazoa; phylum Arthropoda; class Insecta; order Diptera; family Tephritidae; genus Eurosta; species Eurosta solidaginis. The sequence continues at coordinate 125,362,830 of NC_090323.1, read as the reverse complement.
AATGTATTTTATTTTATTTTCATATTCCGCGGTATTTTCGTCAAATTCGAATCCTACAAACTCGCATAACCGTTGTCGATTGTTTCGGTCACCTTCGTACTCAAACACGTATTTGTGCAGCGCCGCTATGCACTCTTTCTTACTGGGCTTTAAATTTTTGCGAACTTCCGGAATCGCGCCTAACGACATGGTAATCTGCGACATTTCTTTTATATAGCTTTATTTTTTAGGTTGAGCCCCCAATATATGGTCACTTGTGTGTTATTCGCTTGCTCGCGTGTATCAAACTGGTTTATTGTTAATTTCATTATAATATTACAGCTTGAGAACTTATAGCTAAAGGGTTGCCATATAACAAGTATATAACATCTCCCCTTTTAAGATAATGTATTTCAAACAAATTTAGTAATAAGAAATAAGAAGACTTGGTAATCATTACAATATTTAGTAAAATATAGGAATTTATATTAGACGCAAACTCGTTTGCGCAACCATTTCGAGTTGCTTCGGAGAACTGTACCATCCTCTATGCGAATCCAATACGATCGTGGCTCATTGCAGATACTGATAACTGTTGCTCTTATCCAACCTTTTTCTGATGCTGATACCACACTTCTTCCCCTTCAAGGAATGATTGCTTCGGCCTTACATTGCGATCGTAGTACCGTTTCGATATCTTATTTTTGGCTTTTATATTTGGTTGTATATTGGGCACCAATTGTGGTCGAAACACATCTGTTTTCCCTAATACCAGAGTGCGCGTTTTTCTGCTCATTAGAAGCTCTGTTGGCGATGCATATATATCTTTTAATGGAGTATTGCGATATTCGAGTAATGCTAACCAAAGTTCGCCATTGCTCTCTTGTGACTTTCTTATTAAATTTTTGGCAATCGCCACATACCTTTCTGCAAACCCATTCGCCTGAGGATACCCCGGGCTCGTTGTTGTCAACTTCGTGCCAATTTTTTCGCAAAATTTTTTAAATTCAAAAGAACTGAATGGCATGTTGTCAGAAACTATTTCTATTGGTATACCACGATTCGAAAAACAAATTTTAAGTTTTCTTATGCACTCGGCAGCAGTTTTCGATGACATTGGTAAGATGTCCAAGTAACGAGAGTAATAATCAGAAACAATCAGATATATTTTTGATCCATACTCACAAATGTCAACTCCAAGCTTATTGAATGGCAACGCTGGGACATCATGTGCAATCATGGTCTCTTTAACATTTGAAGTACGATACTTTTGGCATACATTACAATTCGTTATTAGTTTTTCAATATCTTCTTCGATTTTTGGCCAGTATACCAGACTACGGGCTCTTTTTTTTTTGTTTTTTCTATTCCTAGGTGCGCAGAATGTAACTGAGCGAGAATGCTCTCCCGCAAGTCCAGCGGGACTACAACTCTGTCATTCAGGAAAATTATGTCATTTTCAATATACAACTCATTTCGAAGCTTCCAAAAAAAATTTGTATTTGCTGATAGCGTTCGTTTGTCTTTTGGCCAACCGTTTATTAAACACTTCTTCAACTCGGCTAAACAATTATCATTTTGTAATGATTTTCTAAATTTTTCCATTAGCCCATTCGTAATATTGATTGAATGAACAAACTCATTCAAATCGTCGATTTCTTGCGAGGTGTCTTCTTTATCGTAATAGCGGGATAGAAAATCTGCAATATACAGGTATTTTCCTGGTATGTGGACTAAATTTATATTATATTTGATCAAACTCAGTTTCATTCGTTGGAGTCTTGCAGATGGAATTTTACAGAAATCTTTTTTCATTATTTCTACCAGCGGTTTGTGATCGCTTTTAACTGTCACGTTACGACCATAAATATAATAATGGAATTTTCTACAAGCAAAAACAACAGCCAGCAATTCTTTTTCAACTTGTGCATAATTAATTTCGGCATCAGTAAGACGCCTTGATGCAAATGCAACAGGTTTTCCATTTTGCATAATGCAACATCCAAGACCGAATTTCGATGCATCTGTTTCAATTGTGATATTTTTAGTTTCGTCAAAAGTTTTTAGCGTGGGAGCATTTGCAATCATATTCTTGACCAGTTTCAAACAGTTTTCGTGGGCCGTTTGCCATTTGAAAACAACTGACGTTTTTAACAGTTCCCTTAGTGGCTGCGAAATTTCGGATAGTTTTGGAATGTATTCCCTCATATAATTAACCATCCCCAGCAGATTTTGTAAATCTCTTTTGTCTTTAGGTTGTTTGATTTTCATTATAGCTTTAACGCGATCTGGGTCGAATTTGATACCAACTTGGCTTATTATCTTACCCAAATATTTCACATGAGTAACTTTATATTGTATTTTATCTAAATTAAATTTAACATTCATTTCTCTGGCGCGTTCGACAACTTTTGTAAAACCTGGTCATGTTCTTCGATCGTATCTGTTGCTATTAGTACGTCATCAATGAACACTACTACGTTTTCAATACCTTCGAAATTTCTTTCATTATATTTTTGAAACACTTCGGGCCCAATTTTAATCCCAAAAGGCATGCGCTTATACCTAAAACATCCGAATGGGGTATTAAATGTGCACAACTCGCTAGACTTGGCACTTAACCCAATTTGCCAAAACCCTTGCTTTAAATCTAGCACGGTGAAATATTTTTTGTTAGCAATCTGTGCAGATATTGACTCAAATGTTGGAATTGTATGATTTTCCTGTAAAATATCGGCATTTAGATTTTGTGGGTCAATACATAGGCGAAGCTTGCCTGATTTTTTTTCAACAATTACCAAATTCGATGCTCGTTCGACTGGACCATCCACTGGTTAAATTATTTCACGCTGAACCATTTCACTAAGTTCTTTTTGCACACGTGACTTCAGTGATAACGGGATTCGTCTTGCTGGCTTAACAATTGGAATCGAACCTGCTTTCACTTTGATTTCCAGGTTTTGTACAAAACATCCAAACCCTCAAAAATGTCTCAATTTTTTGCAATAAAATGCTCTTTTGTCGTTTGTTCAATTGAGTTAACTCTTTTTATCAAGTGTAAACGTTCACATGCTTCCAGTCCTAAAAGAGGCTCAAACTTAGTGTCGATGACAGCAAATGTCAACAACGTCACTTCGTTTCTGCACATAACAACACAGTCTACAACGCCTCTATATTTTAAGTCCGCACCACTATAACTTTTTGGTGGTATGCCACCTTCTTTGAGCTGTGCATTTTTAATGTGTTTTAGGTATCTATACGACAAAACATTAACATCGGCGCCAGTGTCTAGCTTAAAATTGAGTAAGCAATCATTAACGCGAATCTTTTCATACCATCTCATTCGATGAACAAATGACCCAGCAATGTCATGTAAAACAATTTCGTCGTCTTCGTCTGCTTGCATAGTGGGCTCTCTTAACTCGTGTACTTTTGAAGCATAACAAGCAATGCTAAAGTGATTGTAACGGCCGCAGTTTTTGCATTTTTGCCCAAATGCTGGACATTTCCTAATTTCGTGTGTGCCTTTACAAAATTTGCATGTTAATATTCGCTTACCACTCTCTTTGCTTGCCGGCTTCTCTGTTCTTTTTTCGCTACTTGTTCCAAGGGCATTGGAATGCCCTCTGCCGTAATTTGCGCGCTGCTTAGACTTTGCGTTAACAGCATCTACTGAAGTGCTCTTACATTGTTTTTGCATATCATTTGCATGTTTTTCTACTATTTCGGCTGCTCTTGCCATTTCCACTGCTTTAGGTAAAGTCAAATCTTTTTGTTCTAGTAATTTTTTACGGAGTCTATTACTGTTTGTGCCCGTAACTATATTATCACGAATCATCCTATCTGCGTCAGCATATCCACAATTTTTTACCAATTTACGCAAATCTAACAAGTATGAGTCAAAGGGCTCGTTTTCCTCTTGCCGTCTCGAATTAAACCTGAACGCTTCATACACCTCGTTTTTCTTTGGTGTGCAATAGTTTTCAATAGCTTCAAATACCGTTTTGTAAATTTTCTTGTCCGCATCAGACAAACCTAATGTATTAAAAATTTCTATTATTTCCGCTCCGCAGGCGTTTAAAGATATTCCCACCTTCTGTGGATCTTTCTTGTAATCCAATTCAATCGCAATAGCATAAATCTCAAAATTTTGTTTAAAAACGCGCCAGTTTTCAGCCACATTACCATCGAGTCTTAATGGGTCTGGCCTCCGGACGTCAAAATTACTTATATTATTTGTAGCCATTTCTTGATACTCTTCGCTGTCCTCAGAATCCTCTGATTTTATCGTACTTTTTGTTTCACTTCTTGTTTTCACCATTAGTTTTTATACCGGCTGCGCCATGTGTTATTCGCTTGCTCGCGTGTATCAAACTGGTTTATTGTTAATTATACTCAGTTGAGCAGAGCTCACAGAGTATATTAAGTTTGATTGGATAACGGTTGGTTGTACATATATAAAGGAATCGAGATAGATATAGACTTCCATATATCAAAATAATCAGGATCGAAAAAAAATTTGATTGAGCCATGTCCGTCTGTCCGTCCGTCCGTCCGTCCGCCCGTTAACACGATAACTTGAGTAAATTTTGAGGTATCTTGATGAAATTTGGTATGTAGGTTCCTGAGCACTCATCTCAGATCGCTATTTAAAATGAACGATATCGGACTATAACCACGCCCACTTTTTCGATATCGAAAATTTCGAAAAACCGAAAAAGTGCGATAATTCATTACAAAAGACCGATAAAGCAACGAAACTTGGTAGATGAGTTGAACTTATGACACAAAATAGAAAATTAGTAAAATTTTGGACAATGGGCGTGGCACCGCCCACTTTTAAAAGAAGGTAATTTAAAACTTTTGCAAGCTGTAATTTGGCAGTCGTTGAAGATATCATGATGAAATTTGGCAGGAACGTTACTCTTATTACTATATGTACGCTTAATAAAAATTAGCAAAATCGGAGAAGGACCACGCCCACTTTTAAAAATTTTTTTTTTAAAGTAAAATTTTAACAAAAAATTTAATATATTTACAGTATATAAGTAAACTATGTCAAGATTCAACTCCAGTAATGATATGGTGCAACAAAATACAAAAATAAAAGAAAATTTAAAAATGGGCGTGGCTCAGCCCTTTTTCATTTAATTTGTCTAGGACACTTTTAATGCCATAAGTCGAACAAAAATTAACCAATCCTTTTGAAATTTGGTAGGGGCATAGATTTTATGGTGTTAACTGTTTTCTGTGAAAATGGGCGAAATCGGTTGATGCCACGCCAAGTTTTTATACACAGTCGTCCGTCTGTCCTTCCGAATGGCCGTTAACACGATAACTTGAGCAAAAATCGATATATCTTTACTAAACTCAGTTCACGTACTTATCTGAACTCACTTTATCTTGGTATGAAAAATGAACGAAATCCGACTATGACCACGCCCACTTTTTCCATATCGAAAATTACGAAAAATGAAAAAAATGCCATAATTCTATACCAAATACGAAAAAAGGGATGAAATATGGTAAGGTAATTGGATTGTTTTATTGACGCGAAATATAACTTTAGAAAAAACTTTATAAAATAGTTGTGACACCTACCATATTAAGTAGAAGAAAATGAAAAAGTTGTGCAGGGCGAAATAAAAAACCCTTAAAATCTTGGCAGGTATTACATATATAAATAAATTAGCGGTGTCCAACAGATGATGTTCTGGGTCACCCTGGTCCACATTTTGGTCGATATCTGGAAAACGCCTTCACATATACAACTACCACCACTCTTTTTAAAACTCTCATTATTACCTTTAATTTGATACCCATATCGTACAAACTCATTCTAGAGTCACCCCTGGTCCACCTTTATGGCGATATTTCGAAAAGGCGAACACCTATTCAACGAAGGCCCACTCCCTTTTAAAAATACTCATTAACACCTTTCATTTGATACCCATATCAAACAAACAAATTCTAAAGTCACCCCTGGTCCACCTTTATGGCGATATCTCGAAAAGGCGAACAAATATAAAACGAAGGCCCACTCCCTTTTAAAAATACTCATTAACACCTTTCATTTGATACCCATATCGTACAAACAAAGTCTAGAGTCACCCCTGGTCCACCTTTATTGCGATACCTCGAAAATGCGTCCATCTATAGAACTAAGGCCCACTCCTTCTTAAAATACTCATTAACTCCTTTCGTTTGATACCCATATTGCACAAACGAATTTTAGAGTCACCCTGGCCCACCTTTATGGCGATATCTCGAAACGGCGTCCACCTATAGAACTAAGGCCCACTCCCTTTTAAAATACTCATTAACACCTTTCGTTTGATGCCCATATTGTGCAAACAAATTCTAGGGTGACCCCTGGTCCACCTTTATGGCGATATCTCGAAACGGCGTCCACCTATGGAACTAAGGATTACTCCCTTTTAAAATGCTCATTAACACCTTTCATTTGATACCCATATCGTACAAACGCATTCTAGAGTCACCCCTGGTCCATCTTTACGGCGATATCTCGAAAAGGCGTCCATCTATAGAACTTAGGTCTACGCCCTTTTAAAATACTCATTAATACCTTTCATTTGATACCCATATCGTACAAACGCATTCTAGAGTCAAGCCTGATCCACCTTTATGGCTATATCCCTAAATGGCGTCCACCTATAGAACTATGGCCCACTCCCTCATAAAATACTCTTTAATGCCTTTCATTTGATACGCATGTCATACAAACACATTCCAGGGTTTCCCTCGGTTCATTTTCCTACATGGTTATTTTCCCTTATGTTGTCACCATAGCTCTCAACTGAGTATGTAATGTTCGGTTACACCCGAACTTAACCTTCCTTACTTGTTTCATTATAATATTACAGCTTGAGAACTTATAGCTAAAGGGTTGCCATATAACAAGTATATAACAACTTGAATAAATGTTTATTACAATTATTGGTTTTTTATTAAAAAATTGAAAAAATGTGACAGAGTTTGAAATGAATTTGAAAATTTTAAAAACTGAAACTCCTTTCAATAATTGCTTGTTGCTCTATTTGCATCTTTTCTGTTCATGAAAATTTCCCACATATATATGTAGTTTTGGTTTGAATCCTTTATTATTTTAATCACTTAAAACTACTTACAAAAAAGGTTATGAAAAAATATGATTGCACTAACATGTGCTTGCGATGGCGGCGATGAAAAGATAGAGAAAAAGTAATTGTTTTTGTTCTACATTTTACATTTCGACAACTGGCTGTGGTGAACTTTGCTATCAGCTGTTGGAGCAGCCATATCATAGGAGAGGTGTGGAAATCCGTGTTGCCACAGTACTCCCCCTGTAGTGCGTCCATGGGATATTTTACTGATCATGTGTCAAAAAAGCAGGCTTTAACCGATCTATCGATGCTTTCGTCTCTCTGCCATCTACGTCGAGTATGAAATATTTTGGAGTACGCTTTACGATTTTGTGTGGACCTGAGTACGGTGGCGAAAGCGACGGTCTTATTAGGTCGTCTCTGAGGAAAACTTGCTCACAGGTTTGTAGATGCGGATAGACAAACGGTTTTTTGACAGTATGCCACGCTGTATCAACGGGACGTAGGTCACGCATGACATCACGTAGCTGTTGAATGATCTCGGATTCGGCTCTTTTGTCATCGCTAACGAAAACTTCGGATGGTAACTTAAGCGTGGTACCATACACAAGTTCTGCTGATGTGCAATGTATGTCCTCTTTAAAAGTGGAACGTAATCCCAGTAGTATTATTGGCAAGTACGATGTCCATCTTTGAGAGTCATGACACAGAATCGCTGTTTTTAGCGTTCTATGCCAGCGCTCTATTATCCCATTTGCCTGCGGATGATATGGCGTGGTGCGCAGGTGACGTATTCCCAATAAGTTCATCAGTTCCTGGACGTAACATCAATAGGAACACCAAATCTCGAAATCCACCCACTGATCAAGGCGCGTGCCACTGTGTTGGCAGTCGAGTCGGCGATGGGAATAGCTTCTGGCCAACGGGTGAAGCGGTCGATGATGGTCAGACCGTATCGACAACCATCTGCTAACGGAAACGGGCCCACAATATCAATGTTAATATGAGCAAACCACTGCGACGGAATGCTCCTTCTAACAAGTGGTGTGGTCGCATGACGGCTTACTTTGTTGCGTTGGCATTGTACGCATGAGCGAGCGAATTCGATGCTGTCTTTGCGAATACTGGGCCAAACAAAGCGTTCACACAAAAGCTTTGCAGTGCCCCTTGAACCAGGATGTGATAGGCCGTGGGTAGATCGTAAAATTTGTCTTCGGAACTTTTTAGTGATGAATGGTCGAATTCGGTCATTTGAGACGTCACAATATACTAAGTTCGCGCTGAAAGGAAAAGCAAAACGTTTTAATTTTAAAGAATGAGTACTACCTTCCTCCATCAGCATTCGCAGCTCTTCGTCGCTTGCTTGGTCTTCAGCTAGGTCGTCATAATTTATTGGCATTGAATCGATCTGTTGGACGCTGTTAGTGTCTAGCGAAGTGTTGATTGGTTGATCTATTTCTGTACTGGTGTTGATTTGTTGTATACGTGAGAGTAAATCAGCAACGATGTTGTTTTTACCCTCCACGAAGCGTATGTCCGTCGTTATTTGGCCGACGAAATCAAGTTGACGAGCTTGTCGATCTGATGCCTTTTCGAGCTTTTGCTTGAATGCAAAAGTCAAAGGCTTATGATCGGTGTAAATATGACAACGTCTTCCTTCGATGAGATAGCGAAAGTAGCGTGTCGCAGCGTACATGGCAGTTAGTTCCCTGTCATAGGTGCTGTATCGCATCTCGGCGGCCGAAAATTTACGCGAAAAAAATCCCAGAGGCACTGTTCCTTTTTTAATGATTTGGTTGAGGACTGCACCGGCGGCAAAATTTGATGCGTCCACCCATAGTGAAAGTTCAGCGTCCGGGGATGGATGTGCCAGTAATGTACAGTTTGCCAACTGTTGCTTGCACTCCTCGAAATATCGTATGCTTTCTGGTGTCCAATCAAGCAAGGTTTTGTCATTACGTTTGTTTCCCGGAACCATTTTAAAGAGCGGCGATTGAGTTTGTATTGCATCCTTCAAAAATCGGCGGTAGAAATTCATCATCGCCAAAAATCGTTTTAGCTCCTTTGCAACCGTCGGCAGTGGGTACTCGATTAAAGCTTTAACGCGCTCTGGAAGAGGCAGAATGCCTTCACTGGTAATGCGGTGACCAAGAAAGTTTAGCTCCGAGGCGCCTAACTCGGACTTGGCAACATTGATGGTTAGTCCATTATCTTTAAGTCGTTGAAATACGATGTGAAGGTGCGATTCGTGTTCCTCTGGTGTTGCCGAAGCAATGCAAACGTCATCGAGGTAGGCGAACACAAAATCAAGGCCTCGAAAAACCTCGTGTATCAGCCTTTGAAAGGTTTGCGCAGCGTTGCGCAACCCAAAGGTCATATACTGAAATTCGTAGAGCCCAAACGGCGTAGTTATTGCCGTCTTGGCTACGTCGTCTGGGTGTATGGGTACCTGGTGGAATGCTTTCTGAAGATCGATCTTGGAGAATACCGTTTTCCCAAAGAGGGCGGCAGAAAAATCGTGTAAATATGGGAGCGGGTAACGATCCGGCACCGTATTGGCGTTTAAGGCGCGATAATCGCCACAAGGTCTCCAAGAACCGTCCGCTTTTCTCACCATATGCAGTGGGCTCGCCCAGTTGCTGCATGACGGACGACAAATGCCTAGCTTCATAAGTGTTTCGAATTCAGCACGTGCTGCGCTAAGTTTCTCCGGAGATAATCGGCGAGGTTTCGCAAACACGGGCTGTCCTGTAGTTCCAATGCGGTGTACGACCGTTGATTTTGGTTTTGCTTCGGGATTCGGAGTACGTGTAATCTCGGGGTACTGTTTTAAAATGTTCGAGAAGGGCACGCCGACATCAATAGTTTTAATTAATCCTGTATTATACGTCCCTTTCTCACAAACTGTTTTAAGCGAAGTTAATTCGTCACGCAAGCACTTATGCTTCAAGTCGACTACAAGACTGAAATTAGCTAAAAAATCTGCCCCTATAATTGCATGGCTCACGTCTGCAATTAAAAAATTCCAAATAAATTCGCGGCGCAGGCCTAGACTAAGTTTTAGCAGAACTTGGCCATAGACGTTTATAGCACTGCCGTTTGCGGCGAACAATTTTGTGGATGTAGGTGTAGCTCGAGCTGAATGTTCACTTTTTGGAACAACTGATACATCAGCACCCGTATCTATCAAAAAAATTATGTTTGTTGTTACGTCACGAATGCATAGGCGCGATGTATTTACAATTTCGGAGCGTTCGCCTAACTCCGATACTTCAGCTGAGCTGGCCTACTGCGAAGATGGGTTGTTAGAATTTGCCTTTCTAACAAAAGCACATGGTGTTCTACAATTCTTTGCTTTCTCCTTATACGTGGCGTGATACCAACATACATCATCGGCAGATTTACGATTATTAGATCGGGACCGTGAGTGCGAGCGGGAGCGTGAATGGGAACGTGGACGATGTGCGCGGTTATCTAAAAGTGTACGAACATCACGCGAAAGTGCTGAAATTTCATTTTGCATTTTCTGCATATCACTTAAAGTTGATGAAACTGCTGCCACTTCAGTAGTAGAAGCATTTAAGGATTCTATGATTGAGTCTGCAATACGTAACCTTTGCGCCAATTGAACTTCTGCCGCAATAATTGCTGCACGTGCATGCGGTGGTAGACGACCGATCCAAAGATTGAGCAACACTTTGTCACTCAGCGAAGTGCCTGCTACGCGCCTCATTTCATTGTAAAGTTCACTTGGTTTTTTGTTTGATAGGGGCATTTCCGAGAGCACCCTTTGCAAGCGCCGCTGCTCGCTGTCGGCAAAATGCTCAATCACTTTCTGTTTTATAAATTCGTATTTCCCGGTGATAGGTGTTGTTTCGATCGCAGGCCGAAGCTCTATTAAACGATGTGGAGGAACGCTTGCTAATACAATATTGTATTTACGTGTGTCCCCAATGATCATGCACGCCTCAAACCAGAACTCGAGGGAATAGAAGTACGCCTCAATGTTGCTTTCTGAAAGTGTAGGCAGAGGCAATTTGGGCAAAGAAAGCGCGTGGATGCCCTGCATATTTCTAGAGTCCGGCGTTTGGGAAATTGAAGTGCTGTCATCTTCCGCCATCTCGAAAAATTGTCGGGGTCACCAATTGTAGTTTTGGTTTGAATCCTTTATTATTTTAATCACTTAAAACTACTTACAAAAAAGGTTATGAAAAAATATGATTGCACTAACATGTGCTTGCGATGGCGGCGATGAAAAGATAGAGAAAAAGTAATTGTTTTTGTTCTACATTTTACATTTCGACAACTGGCTGTGGTGAACTTTGCTATCAGCTGTTGGAACAGCCATATCATAGGAGAGGTGTGGAAATCCGTGTTGCCACATATATACCACCATATATATGTAGTAATAAATCAAAACGTGGTCGCTTTTAAGGTTCTAGAACGAATGATTTATTCAACAGCTAATTCTTTTTTCTTACCTACGTATTATTTTACTTTACAGCTAACTATGTACTATCATTCCAGTGAGTACTTGTGAGAGCTCAATTAACATACATACATAGGATTATTCTCTTAGCAGCCGTGCTGCCATAGTGTTTAATTCTAAATTTAGGCTTAAAAATATTTAATTATATTTTGATGTGCTGCCACACTACCCTCCTCCAGAATCTTCGCTAAGGGGAGATAAGAAAGCAGGCTTTAGCTGATCGATTGAAATTTTTGCACGTCTACCGTTCATATTGACTTCAAAGTATTTCTCATGTCTGCTAACAATTTCAAACGGACCTTTATAAGGCGAGGACAACGAAGACCTAATCTGGCCGTCTCTTACAAATACGTGCGTGCAGGTTCTCAAGCTGGGATGTACAAATACTTTCCTTCGTGTATGCCAGGCAGTCTCTGTCGGCCTCAGCTCTCTCATAGCTTTACGAAGATTTTGCAAAAACTCTGCGTGAGTTTGATCGGGTTCTTTGCTTGTAAAAAATTCTCCCGGCAGTCGAAGAGTGGTACCGTATACGAGCTCACTGGGCGTTGATTTTATGTCTTCTTTATAAGTGCAGCGCATACCTAAAAGTATTATTGGTAGGAAGGTAGTCCAGTTCTGCGCACTGTGACACAATATTGCGGATTTTAATGTGCGATGCCACCTTTCGACAAGCCCGTTCGTTTGCGGATGGTACGGCGTCGTACGCAGGTGTTTAATCCCGAGAGTTTTCATAAGTTGTCGAAAAACTGAGCTCTCGAACTGCTGGCCGAGGTCCGTGGTAATATCGACGGGAACTCCAAAATTGGCGATCCAGCCATTAATCAATGCGTTGGATACTGTGTCAGCTGACTTGTCGGGCATCGGAATAGCCTCTGGCCATCGAGTAAAACGGTCTACTATCGTGAGACAGTATCGAAATCCATTAGAAATGGGGAACGGGCCAACGATATCGACGTTTAAGTGGGCAAATCGCTGAAATGGTGTTTCCCGTCTGGAAAGTGGAGTAACGCAGTGGCGCTGAATCTTGTTTCGTTGGCAGGCCGTGCAGTGCTGAGCAAACCGTCTGCTGTCACGTTGGATTCCTGGCCAGACGTATCGTTCACACATTAGTCGGGCCGTCGCTTTAGGCCCAGGATGTGATAAATCGTGAGTTGCATGTAGAGCGTTTGACCGAAACCGCTGGGTGATAAATGGCCGTATTCGCTCATGCGAAAAGTCACAGATAATTGATTTATTACTGCTTAACAAAGTATATGGCCTTAATTGGAGTGAATTTTTTTTATTACCTTCGTGAAGAAATTTCTTTAGCTCTTCATCCCTCTCTTGATCCGCCGCTAAATCCTCGTAATTTATACCTTCCGAAGTTATAGACTGGATGCGCGATAGCAGATCAGCAACGATATTTTCGCTGCCTACAATATAGCGAATGTCGGTGGTTATTTGGCCGATGAAATCAAGCTGTCTTGCTTGACGATCGGATGCCTTTGATGAATTTTGCTGGAATGCGAATGTAAGAGGTCTATGGTCGGTGTAGATATGGCATCGCCTACCTTCCAGCATATATCGAAAGTGTTTCACCGCCAGGTATACGGCAGTGAGTTCGCGATCGTAAGTGCTATAGCGAGTTTCGGCCGGAGAAAATTTCAGTGAGAAGAAACTCAGCGGTTGCACTTCGTTACTCGCAACTTGATTTAGAACAGCCCCAGCAGCATAGTTTGAAGCGTCAACCCAAAGTGACAATTCAGTGTCCGGTAACGGATGGGCCAACAATGTTGCTTCTGCTAGCTGTTGTTTGCTTTTCTCAAAACATTCTTCAGTATCAGTGGTCCACTTTAACAAGGTTTTGTCATTTTTTTTATTTGACTTAGCCATCTCAAATAGTGGACCTTGGATATTGATTGCGTTTTTTAAAAATCGTCTATAAAAATTGAGCATAGCTAAAAACTTTTTCATCTCTTGGACGGTTTGGGGTTTCGGGAAATTTAATAATACATCAACATGCTTGCGCAGTGGGCGAATATCGTCCCTCGTTATAGTATGTCCCAGAAATTCCAGTTCGGTTACCCCAAAAATTGACTTCGATGCGTTTATGGATAAATTGTTATCACAAAGACGTTGAAAAACTATTCGTAAATGTTTGCAGTGAGTTTCGGAATTAGGGGAGGCAATCACCACGTCGTCTAGATATGCGAACACAAATTTCAAACCTCTAAGAACCTCATGAATTAAGCGTTGAAATGTTTGGGCTGCATTTCTAAGCCCAAACGTCATGTGAGTGAACTCATACAGGCCGAAGGGTGTGCAGATGGCTGTTTTAGGAATATCTGTGGGATGGATCGGTACCTGGTGGAAAGCTTTTCTTAAATCAATTTTCGAGAATATTGAATTTCCTGCTAGGATTGTAGAAAAGTCGTTAAGATACGGCAAGGGGTACCGGTCCGGAACCGTAATTGAGTTAAGGGCTCGATAATCCCCGCATGGTCTCCAAAACCCATCCGCCTTACGCACCATGTGTAAAGGGCTAGACCAGCTGCTATTCGATGGACGGCATATACCGAGCTTCATTAGAGCCTCAAATTCCTCCTTAGCAGCAGTCAGTTTTTCGGGCGACAGCCTTCTAGGGCGAGCGAAAACCGGATGACCCCTTGTTTCTATGAAATGCATAACGCCAGATAATGTTTTAGTGCCTGGAACCGGTGGGCGAGTAATTGCCGCGAATTCTTCGACGATTTTTGAAATGTTCACGTTGCTTTTAAACGATTTAATGGACAGTACATTGCTGCGGTCGATTTCGCAAACAGATGTTGCGGCAGTCCGGCGATCAAGTAAACATCGATGTTTAAGATCTACTAAAAGATCGAAGTGTGCTAAAAAATCAGCGCCAATGATAGGGCAGCTGACATCAGCGATATAGAAATTCCATACAAATTCACGATTGAAATTTAAGTTTAAGTTGAGTAGAACTTCTCCGAATACCTCTATCGGAGAACCGTTCGCTGCGAACAATTGAGCGTTGGTGGATTTTGCCCTGACAGATTTTAATGATTTAGGAATAACAGACACGTCCGCCCCTGTGTCTACCAAAAAGGTTAAATTAGTTTTTTTATCATTTATTTTAAGGCGGGACATGCCATGTATGCTCTGATGTAATTGACGTGCTACAGTATGTTCGCGTTTACCTGTAACACAACCTGTCGAGCAACCCTATTGTAAATTTGTTTTGTTCGGTTGCTGTTGTTGGATGTTTTGCCTTGCTTGTTGTTTTTCTTTCGCAAATAAGCACGGGTCCCTACATTTTGTTGCTTGTCTACCATATTTTCGGTGATACCAACAAATGTTAGAGTCGTTAGTAGGGGAGCGAACAGAAGAGCTAAGATTCTCGAATTTTTTATTGATATGTTGTATTTCAGCAGAAATCTGAGCTATGTCGTCGCGTAAGCTTGAAATCTCTGTGCCAGAACTAACTGCGCTTACCTGAGTGCTTTGTAAACTATTTGCTTCAACAATAGCATCAGCGATGCGCAATTTTGCTGCTAAGTCTGCCGTAGATGCAATAACTGCGGGCTGCGCGGTCGGTGGGAGTCGACTGATCCAAAGATCCAGAAGTGCGCTTTCACTCCATGACGTTCCAGATACGTGCTGCATGTTAGAAAAAAATTCGCTTGGTTTTGATCACCTAATACCATCTCTTGAAGAACTTTTTGAAGACGTCTTGGTTGGCTGTCGGTGAAACGTTGAATTAAAGTGGATTTGAGGTAGTCGTACTTGCTCGATGACGGCGTAGCATCGATTATAGCGCGTAAGCTAAGTAGTTTTCTAGGAGGAATACTAGCTAAAACTATTGAGTATTTACGGCTGTCACCAGAAATGCCAGAAGCCTCAAACCAAAACTCCAGTGAGTAAAAAAAAGCTTCGATGTCGTTGTCTGCAATTGTAGGAATTGGAATTCGCGGTAAAGAAACTGCAGCGACGTTAGAAACGATAGATGAGCCTTGAGGAGGATAATTTTCCGTTTGATTTGTCTCGGTGGTTCCTGCTTGAGAGGTGTCAGATTTCGGATCAACCATCTTGAAAAAATCGTCGGGGTCACCAGTGTAGTAATAAATCAAAACGTGGTCGCTTTTAAGGTTCTAGAACGAATGATTTATTCAACAGCTAATTCTTTTTTCTTACCTACGTATTATTTTACTTTACAGCTAACTATGTACTATCATTCCAGTGAGTACTTGTGAGAGCTCAATTAACATACATACATAGGATTATTCTCTTAGCAGCCGTGCTGCCATAGTGTTTAATTCTAAATTTTGGCTTAAAAATATTTAATTATATTTTGATGTGCTGCCACATATATTCTATATATACCACCGATCTTTATGATTTTTTCAGACAACAATATCTGCTATATACGTAAGCATTCATTGAAATTTGAAGCCTCTAGCTCTTAAAATAGGGCAGTAATTACGAAAAGTTTCTTATCTGAACAATCGGTTGTGGGGATATATACTATATAAACGACCGATCTCATCAATTTTTTCACACAACAATATGTGCAATATACGAAAGTATATGGTGAAGTTTGAAGCTTAAATCTGATATATTGAGGAATATGTTACAAAAATCCTCTTTTTCTGAAAAATTGTTTGTATGGAGGATATATGCTATAGTGGTCAGATCCGGTCGGTTCCGGCAAATGTCTAATCGGACACCCGAATACACCAGCTCACCAAATTTTATCAAGATATCTAAAAAATTGAGGGACTAGTTTGCATACAAACAGACAGACAGACAGGCGGACAGACGGAAATACGGACATTGCTAACTCAACTCAGCTCTTCATCCTGATTATTTCAGTATACTTAGTGGTGGGCCTATCTATTTTCCTTTAAGGACTTACAATTTTGGGATTCGTGACGAAATTAATATACCATTTCATTTTCACGAAAGGTATAAATATAAATCATTAGGGGTTTTTTTTATTACGCGAGCTCGAAAAAAAACGCTCCAACTAGCATTATGGCAAAACCATACAGGTGGTTACTTTTTTTAGCTGCTTTGACATTTCTACTTCTAAAGCAGTATGTTTTTGACACTCAACCAGAGAATTACAAAAACAAAATACATGAAATGCGTGTGTTTGTTTGTATGTATGTCACCCTGCCGCGACGCTGTTATTTTGTTATTTTTGTTTATCTGCACATTCGTATGTTCATTTCATTCGCTCGTTCACAATAGTGCCCTATTTTTGAATATGCAACACTATACAACACTATCAATCAGGTCGACAATTACCTAAGCGGTTTCAACTGAAAGCGCTTAGCCAACTCAACTCGATTACTTTTTATTGTTGCTTTCCATACAAATAATTGTACTAGTTAGCAACGAAATACAGCTACTATTCAACATTTTCATCATTAAAAGCATCTATAATAAAGCGATTCAATAGGACATTAAAAGGAATGATGTGGAAAGAATTTGGTTTTCGGGGAACTTATAAATGGATTGATATTGTCACGGATATTAGCATCACTAAGCTATACCATCACTAAGGCGATGCTAAGGCCATGCTAAGCGGTATTTACGTCAATAATCAAATAATGCATACACATATATAAAGCAGCCGAGAGATGTCACACACAGATGCATTTACTTATATGCCTATGTGTGTGCGAGAGACTGTAAACTACAAACTCACATACATCTGAGAGACGCTGAAAAGTAGACAATTGTAAACACGTAGAAACTATATGAGAACTATAAACACACGAAATAGTTGGTAAGTTCTGGAAATAGAAGAGCCTAGATGTATGCAGCGTAAACTATAAAAGCGGCGCAAGGGAGTAAGAAGTAATTCAGTTTCATTTGAGTTGTCAAGCAGTTACGACTAAGACGATATCTAGCTAGAAATAGCAGTATTATTTTGAAAGTCAGTTTCATTTAAGCTATCAGTTTGGTTATTAAGCTATTCGTTGCACAGTTTGAGTATTTGTGAAGTATTTTAATAAAGGCCATTTCTCCATTATTCAATATTGGAGTTATTTATTCAACAGTTTAGCGATACGAACCTAGCAAAAGGGCAAATAAGAGGATTTGCAAGTAAATTCTTTACAATTGGTGTCAGAAGAGGAATTGTTGAATAAATTCCGAAGATTGGGAATACAACTTGGACATGACAAAGTTCAGTGAATTGAAGATCCAGCAACTGAAAAAGGAGTTGGAGAACCGTGGATTAAATACAACCGGCAATAAGATCGAACTTCAAGCACGACTACGAGAACTAATGGAGTCGCAAGGAATTGATGTGGACGAGTTTGTCTTTTATCCTGATGGGGACGAAACAAAAACAAAAATTTAAGAGAAAAACGAAACATCGCAGACAGTTACCAGCACAGATTTGAACATGATATTGGCTGCAATATCTGCACAAACAACGACAGTAGCATCAATGTCGTCGCAATTGGCATCCCAACTGGAAGCGCAAGAGGCACGTATAACAGAAATGTCGTCACAAATATCAACCGATATGGCATCCCAACTGGTATCGCAAGAAACCCGTATAACATCGCAATTGGAAGAACAGAAGACATATATGGCATCCCAACTGGAAGAGCAGAAAACATATATGGCATCCCAACTGGAATCACAGGAGGCACGTATTTCAGAAATGACGTCGCAAGTGTCATCTCAACTGGAAGACCAAAAGACATATATGGCATCTCAATTGGAAGCGCAAGAGGCACGTATATCTGAAATGTCGGCAGAAATTTTGGAACAGGTATCATCAAAACTGGAAGCGCAGGATGCAAAAATGGCTTCAGGCAGAAGTAGATGATTTAAAAGGTCGTATGGAGCAGTTATAACTAAATCGCCCAGCTGTTTCAGCAAGCAATCCAAAAGTAAAAACACCATCCTTTGACGGTTCTGTTCCTTTCCAGGTTTTGAAGCTACAGTTTGAGAAGACCGCAGCAGTGAACCAATGGAATGCTGAAAATAAAGTTGCAGCTCTGTTCGTGGCACTGAAAGGGCCTGCCGCGGAAATCTTACAGACTATTCCAGAGTACGAACGGAACAGTTATGACGCATTGATGGCTGCTGTAGAACGAAGGTATGGAAGCGAACACAGGAAACAGATGTATCAAATAGAATTGCAAAACCGTTACCAAAAAGCGAATGAGACTTTGCAAGAGTTTGCTTCGGATGTTGAAAGGTTGGCTCATTTGGCAAATGCGGACGCACCCATGGAGTACACCGAGAGGGTAAAAATCCAGAGTTTTATAAACGGCATACGGGACGTAGAAACGAAGCGAGCGACATATGCAAACCCAAAACCCACATTCGCAGAAACGGTGTCACAAGCCCTGATTCAGGAAACAGCGTCGCTTCTGTGTAAGCCAGTTTTCAAAGCACGCCGTGTGGAAGTAGAAAGGCCAGAGTGGGTAGACGCAATATTGGAGGCGCTGAAAGGATCGCAAAAGCGGAGTGAAAAAGTTATCAAATGCTTTAAATGCGGGAAGTCCGGTCACATTGCATGTCATTGCGATCTTGGTCCTAATAGTTCCAACAATGGGGGTGGCCGTAAACGCAAAGCTGGAGGAAATGAGCAAGAGCGTGTCGGATGTAAAGAACGAAAACTTGCCCCGGCTATTGAATGTACTGTGATATCTGTGTCGCAAATTGGAAGGAAATCAAGCAGTCTTACCGTCAGAGGGAATGTGGATGGCAAGGAGCGTGTACTGACTGTAGAAACGGACGCATCTCATTCCTTGATCCGATCTGACTTGGTCAACAGGAGAGTAAAACCGTTAGCTGGAGCGAGGTTGCGTACGGTCACTGGCGAGTATAACCAAGTCCGTGGAGAAGTGATCTGTGAAGTCTTAATTGGGAAGGTCATGGTTTTACACAAATTCGTTGTGGCGGAGATTGTTGATGAAGTTATATTGGGAGTGGATTTCTTGGTTGACCATGACATCAAGATCGATATGCAGAGAAGGGTGATGCATTATGAGAGCCAAGATGTGCCACTTGACTTCAGTTTGGAAAAAGGGTTCAGCAGTAAGCGAGTGCTGGTGGAGGAGATTCGACAGAGACCACGAAAGTCAAGGAAAGTAGATCGAGCAAAGGTTGATGGATCGAATGGGCCAAATAAAGCGAAATCAAAGGTACCTACGAGAAAAACACTGGCATTGACAAACCCTAATGGACGCACTAAAACGACTGAAAGAATTTTCCAGAAAGAATGCAAGGGTGGTTTCAAGCCAGCGCGTACTACTGTTGTGAAACGTGAAGACGATACTGATGATGCAAAGTCAATCCGTCAAGATCAAGCTATGCGAAGTAGTCCTTCATTGGCCAAGCAACAGAGTGCGAGGGAACGATCCAGGATAATGAGTAGTAAGATGAAATACAGGTACGACAACAAGAATAATTCGGAAGGTTTCTTGGAGGGAGATTTGGTATTGTTGTACAACCCTCAACGGCAGTTGGGAAGGCCCGTACAAAGTTGTAAAAAGGATCAGTGATGCCATATACCGCATACAAACAATTGGGAAACCACGAAATAGAAGGATGGTTCATTTGGAGAGGCTAGTTGCGATTAGATCGTGAGATTCGTTTGATCGGGACGATCAGACTTAGGTGGAGGGCAGTGTCACGGATATTAGCATCACTAAGCTATACCATCACTAAGGCGATGCTAAGGCCATGCTAAGCGGTATTTACGTCAATAATCAAATCATGTATACACATATATAAGGCAGCCGAGAGATGTCACACACAGATGCATTTACTTATAAGCCTATGTGTGTGCGAGAGACTGTAAACTATAAACTCACATACATCTGAGAGACGCTGAAAAGTAGACAATTGTAAACAAGTAGAAACTATATGAGAACTATAAACACACGAAATAGTTGGTAAGTTCTGGAAATAGAAGAGCCTAGATGTATGCAGCGTAAACTATAAAAGCGGCGCAAGCGAGTAAGAAGGAATTCAGTTTGATTTGAGTTGTCGAGCAGTTACGACTAAGACGATATCTGGCAAGCTATAGCAGTATTATTTTGAAAGTCAGTTTCATTTAAGCTATCAGTTTGGTTATTAAGCTATTCATTGCACAGTTTGAGTGTTATTGTCAGAGAATTTAAACACAATGAGAAGGAGTTTTTTTTGGCATCCACTGCTTACGATCCATTTGCATGTGACACGTCTTGCACTTCACCACTATTCCCCAAATTCATGTTAACTTAACAGGGTGCAAGACGTAACAAAAAATTCTCTTAACGATTTTCTCTGTTCGTCTGTTACCAAAAAATTCTCTGATCAGAGCAAATATATTGGAAATTTTAATTCTCTGATTTTTTGTAAATAAATTATGATGATTCATTGTAAATTGACTTGCCCATTAAGTAAGGTCTTAGGAGGCAATTATTCAATAGGGTGTTTGGTGCAGGTGTAAAGCACTTGTATCAATTTATTTTTTCTTTTTTCAACTTGTGGTTCAAATGCCGCTCATTTTTTTATTATTTATTATATATTAGGGCGTGTGTGAAATGTATGAAAATAGTTTTTTGGCTTTCGTACGCACATATGCCATTCCTTTTACGCATGAGGCTATACCATACAAAACTTCATATTTCCATTTCTGTTCTGATATTTCGAAGTTTCGAATGAGGAGAAAAAAATCTTCTTTTTCCTCCCCGCCTTCACCTGACCAACAAACAAAATAGCAAAAGCAAAATATTTTTGAGGTCGTTCGCACTTGCTCTGGCACTTGCAAGCGCAATGTATAGAGTTGGGTCGTTTCGTTCTGAACTTGTCCAATTGACCGGGTCTCTCAACTGAACAAGTGAACTAGATCTTCGATTTCAGTTCTATTTGTTCTTTTAGTTCGTTTTATCTAATTTTATTCTTTCTCTCTTATCGTTCACAAACATTGTAAATTCATACATACATACGTAGAAATTCAAAGTGAGCACGAATGTCGATGATGCCACTTATGCGATATGTGTGTATATATTTATGAAAAACATCTTTTGTAAGAAACTAATTATTACATTCATTAAACTTGAAAAGTTCATATTTACAATTTGTGCCTGTACTCTTTCAACTTCCTGGATCTTCCGAAATTTGTAACGTTTTTTTGAAGTTAATTATATATATGTATATATATTTACTTATTTATTCATAACACATTTAAATATACCAACACAAAGCATTGCTGCCTACACACCCGCTCTATACTTGTTGACTTATTTCGTGGGTCTGAGGGGCAGTGAACAAATTTGCTTGAAAAAAAGGAACAGATAAACAAAAAGAACCAAAGAACCGAATCTCTGAAATGACCGAAAAAGCGCACCTCTAGCAATGTATTTGTAATTATACATGGTCAGTTGATAAGGTTAGAATAAGGTAATCAAAGATTTGAAACGCAAATAGTTAAAAAGGGAAAAAATTGCCAAAAATCGGCGGAATTTTCTATGAACTTGACATTTGCACTTTGTTAGGGTAGAATTAAAAGGGCTATAAAACTGTATATTTAATTGGAAAAGTTTTGAGACGTAGAAACAATAGAGTTTATGTTAAATGGTTAGGATTCTCTTCTGAACACAATTCCTGGGTGGATGTTAATGATTTAAATTAATAAAGTAAATAAATAAACAAATAAATAGAAAAGTGTTTTAATAATTATTTCAGTTAACTATTTATGATAGCCTATCAACATGTCGATTACATTAACAATAAGTGGTAATTCATCTATACTGTTTGCAAATTATTTCCTTCCCATAGAACTCAAACAGGATTATGTCTTTGGGTTAATCAGTTTTGACTCATATCATACAATTCCAAATGTGGACAAAGAAAACAATTTGTTTCAAATTGGATCGAATGTTATACTAGGTACAAACACACGCCAAATTGGCAATTTATACCATTTGGGCAATTTATTACGCAATTTATCATATAATAAATTGTAATAAGAAATTCCCAATTTAAAAAAATTGCGTAATAAATTGTTTCAAACTGTAAATACAACCTTGTAAAGTGTGTTTATTGAGTATATTTAAACGTCACTTGCGCATGGCTCAACTATATGGTTGGCTCATCTCATCAGCTGATATTATTTTTTTCATTTCACTGGAGTAGGAATTGTCAAAAGAGGATGGCAAACTCAAAATGAAACCAAAACATTGAACACATTATCTTACAAAACACACAAATTTAAAAGTTATATGTTTTCATTCCATTCCATTCACCTAATTCCCACACGCACATTTTGACATTCTGAACACAGGTATGTTGTTGCTGTAGAGATGACCCAACCGGCCATCAAATTAATATTGTGTAAGCTAAATTGAGTTGTATGAACACCACTCAATTTGAATTGATATTTTATTTAATAATTTGGGAAAAATTTAAACAACGTGACATCAGGACGGACAAGGCGACAGCTGTTTCGATTATACCTTGTAAATCTCTTCAAAGCCTTTTCTCCCGGGAGTGGGAGTCGAACTCGCCATTCCCGGGAGAAAAGGCTTTGAAGAGATTTACAAGGTATAATCGAAACAGCTGTCGCCTTGTCCGTCCTGATGTCACGTTGTTTAAATTTTTCCCAAATTATTAAATAAATTATAAAATTAAAAAATTGCTTCAAATAAATGTTTTCATACATTTAAAAAAAAAAAGCAATATGGGCAATCCCCGATTATTAAAAAAAAAAAAATCATACATACAGACAAAATTGGTTAATTCGTTGTAGTTCTATAAATAGAACGAAAACAACAACAGAAACCAAAGTTTCTTTGAAAACCGCCGTACCAAGCATAGCTTTAACACATAATTGCATACGAAGTATGCAATGTGTAAAAGATTAAAATATGCAAAAAGAAGGCAATTGGGAAAGACTTCACAACAGGCATGACGTAGCTGAATGCGTTTACAACCATTTCAACTATCGTAGGGGTGCGAGTTCGACTCCCACTCCCGGGAGAAAAGGCTTTGAAGAGATTTACAAGGTATAATCGAAACAGCTGTCGCCTTGTCCGTCCTGATGTCACGTTGTTTAAATTTTTCCCAAATTATTAAATAAATTATAAAATTAAAAAATTGCTTCAAATAAATGTTTTCATACATTTAAAAAAAAAAAAAAAGCAATATGGGCAATCCCCGATTATTAAAAAAAAAATCATACATACAGACAAAATTGGTTAATTCGTTGTAGTTCTATAAATAGAACGAAAACAACAACAGAGACCAAAGTTTCTTTGAAAACCGCCGTACCAAGCATAGCTTTAACACATAATTGCATACGAAGTATGCAATGTGTAAAAGATTAAAATATGCAAAAAGAAGGCAATTGGGAAAGACTTCACAACAGGCATGACGTAGCTGAATGCGTTTACAACCATTTCAACTATCGTAGGGGTGCGAGTTCGACTCCCACTCCCGGGAGAAAAGGCTTTGAAGAGATTTACAAGGTATAATCGAAACAGCTGTCGCCTTGTCCGTCCTGATGTCACGTTGTTTAAATTTTTCCCAAATTATTAAATAAATTATAAAATTAAAAAATTGCTTCAAATAAATGTTTTCATACATTTAAAAAAAAAAAAAAAAAGCAATATGGGCAATCCCCGATTATTAAAAAAAAAAAAAATCATACATACAGACAAAATTGGTTAATTCGTTGTAGTTCTATAAATAGAACGAAAACAACAACAGAAACCAAAGTTTCTTTGAAAACCGCCGTACCAAGCATAGCTTTAACACATAATTGCATACGAAGTATGCAATGTGTAAAAGATTAAAATATGCAAAAAGAAGGCAATTGGGAAAGACTTCACAACAGGCATGACGTAGCTGAATGCGTTTACAACCATTTCAACTATCGTAGGGGTGCGAGTTCGACTCCCACTCCCGGGAGAAAAGGCTTTGAAGAGATTTACAAGGTATAATCGAAACAGCTGTCGCCTTGTCCGTCCTGATGTCACGTTGTTTAAATTTTTCCCAAATTATTAAATAAATTATAAAATTAAAAAATTGCTTCAAATAAATGTTTTCATACATTTAAAAAAAAAAAAGCAATATGGGCAATCCCCGATTATTAAAAAAAAAAATCATACATACAGACAAAATTGGTTAATTCGTTGTAGTTCTATAAATAGAACGAAAACAACAACAGAAACCAAAGTTTCTTTGAAAACCGCCGTACCAAGCATAGCTTTAACACATAATTGCATACGAAGTATGCAATGTGTAAAAGATTAAAATATGCAAAAAGAAGGCAATTGGGAAAGACTTCACAACAGGCATGACGTAGCTGAATGCGTTTACAATCATTTCAACTATCGTAGGGGTGCGAGTTCGACTCCCACTCCCGGGAGAAAAGGCTTTGAAGAGATTTACAAGGTATAATCGAATCAGCTGTCGCCTTGTCCGTCCTGATGTCACGTTGTTTAAATTTTTCCCAAATTATTAAATAAATTATAAAATTAAAAAATTGCTTCAAATAAATGTTTTCATACATTTAAAAAAAAAAAAAAAGCAATATGGGCAATCCCCGATTATTAAAAAAAAAATCATACATACAGACAAAATTGGTTAATTCGTTGTAGTTCTATAAATAGAACGAAAACAACAACAGAAACCAAAGTTTCTTTGAAAACCGCCGTACCAAGCATAGCTTTAACACATAATTGCATACGAAGTATGCAATGTGTAAAAGATTAAAATATGCAAAAAGAAGGCAATTGGGAAAGACTTCACAACAGGCATGACGTAGCTGAATGCGTTTACAACCATTTCAACTATCGTAGGGGTGCGAGTTCGACTCCCACTCCCGGGAGAAAAGGCTTTGAAGAGATTTACAAGGTATAATCGAAACAGCTGTCGCCTTGTCCGTCCTGATGTCACGTTGTTTAAATTTTTCCCAAATTATTAAATAAATTATAAAATTAAAAAATTGCTTCAAATAAATGTTTTCATACATTTAAAAAAAAAAAAAAAAGCAATATGGGCAATCCCCGATTATTAAAAAAAAAAAAAATCATACATACAGACAAAATTGGTTAATTCGTTGTAGTTCTATAAATAGAACGAAAACAACAACAGAAACCAAAGTTTCTTTGAAAACCGCCGTACCAAGCATAGCTTTAACACATAATTGCATACGAAGTATGCAATGTGTAAAAGATTAAAATATGCAAAAAGAAGGCAATTGGGAAAGACTTCACAACAGGCATGACGTAGCTGAATGCGTTTACAACCATTTCAACTATCGTAGGGGTGCGAGTTCGACTCCCACTCCCGGGAGAAAAGGCTTTGAAGAGATTTACAAGGTATAATCGAAACAGCTGTCGCCTTGTCCGTCCTGATGTCACGTTGTTTAAATTTTTCCCAAATTATTAAATAAATTATAAAATTAAAAAATTGCTTCAAATAAATGTTTTCATACATTTAAAAAAAAAAAGCAATATGGGCAATCCCCGATTATTAAAAAAAAAAATCATACATACAGACAAAATTGGTTAATTCGTTGTAGTTCTATAAATAGAACGAAAACAACAACAGAAACCAAAGTTTCTTTGAAAACCGCCGTACCAAGCATAGCTTTAACACATAATTGCATACGAAGTATGCAATGTGTAAAAGATTAAAATATGCAAAAAGAAGGCAATTGGGAAAGACTTCACAACAGGCATGACGTAGCTGAATGCGTTTACAACCATTTCAACTATCGTAGGGGTGCGAGTTCGACTCCCACTCCCGGGAGAAAAGGCTTTGAAGAGATTTACAAGGTATAATCGAAACAGCTGTCGCCTTGTCCGTCCTGATGTCACGTTGTTTAAATTTTTCCCAAATTATTAAATAAATTATAAAATTAAAAAATTGCTTCAAATAAATGTTTTCATACATTTAAAAAAAAAAAAAGCAATATGGGCAATCCCCGATTATTAAAAAAAAATCATACATACAGACAAAATTGGTTAATTCGTTGTAGTTCTATAAATAGAACGAAAACAACAACAGAAACCAAAGTTTCTTTGAAAACCGCCGTACCAAGCATAGCTTTAACACATAATTGCATACGAAGTATGCAATGTGTAAAAGATTAAAATATGCAAAAAGAAGGCAATTGGGAAAGACTTCACAATAGGCATGACGTAGCTGAATGCGTTTACAACCATTTCAACTATCGTAGGGGTGCGAGTTCGACTCCCACTCCCGGGAGAAAAGGCTTTGAAGAGATTTACAAGGTATAATCGAAACAGCTGTCGCCTTGTCCGTCCTGATGTCACGTTGTTTAAATTTTTCCCAAATTATTAAATAAATTATAAAATTAAAAAATTGCTTCAAATAAATGTTTTCATACATTTAAAAAAAAAAGCAATATGGGCAATCGCCGATTATTAAAAAAAAAAAAAAATCATACATACAGACAAAATTGAATTGATATTGCCTAAATTAATTTTTCTGTTTGAACATAGTATTATTGAGATACCTTTTGGAACATATGAAATGGGTGATATAGTTGAGACAATTACTAACATATATGACCCTTCAAATCAACGGTATATTGATATAAGCGCTAACCCCAATACATATCGAACTGAAATTATGAGCTTGTAGGAAGAAGTAAATTTTGATAAAGAATGCTAAATTGGTCCATTACTAGGTTTCAGTAAAAGGGTACTGAAGCCGGGGGTTGTTCATTACTCCGACAATCCAGTGGATATAACAAAAATAAACACGATATCTGTTGAATGTAATATCATCAACGGATCATATATAAATGAACTATCTCTGTATACAATTCATCAGTTTTCGCTTAGAGTTAGTCCAGGATATAAAATCTCAGAAATACCTGTTAATGTTATATATTTACCGGTTAATACACGTCAATTAAGCACTCTAGTTCTTAGAGTTGTTGATCAAACTGGTAGCTTGGTTAATTTTCGTGGAGAGAACATATCAATACCACTGCATTTAAAACCTATCTAAAAATGATAATTTTTAATAAAAAGCCACCACACACAGATTTTTTGAATAGTTTTCAATCAACCTCAAAAGGGAACTACCTAATTATTTTCTAGCTTTTATATTATTATTACTTATTTTTTTTGCTTACGGCCTTTGAATTATAATTTTTTAAATATAAACGAGCTCTAGACCAAATATTTGTATATTCTTAATAAAACACAATACGTGAATTTTTGATATACAATAATAATATTTATTAAATTATCGATATTTCGACTTCAGTCTGAATTCATCATCAGGACTAGGTACGAAAAGAACAAACTTACATATTAAAATCATAAAAATACACATTTGCACAAGTACAGAACTTATATTGTGTAACAAAAATATAAGTTTACGTTTTGCTTTGCACTGTTCTTAAACTTATATTTTTGTTACACTAGTCGACATATTGTATTCAACAATGTAAGTTCTGTGCTTGTGCAAATGTGTATTTTTATGATTTTAATATGTATGTATTTTTTTCTTTTCGTACCTAGTCCTGATGATGACTTCAGACTGAAGTCGAAATATCGATAAATTAAATAATATAATTGTATATCAAAAATTCACGTATTGTGTTTTATTAAGAATATACAAATATTTGGCCTAGAGCTCGTTTATATTTAAAAAGGTATTATTATTACCTCATGTAAGTATTGTTTTCAATAAAACCGTTTAACTAAAAAAAATTTCTTAATTATTTTATTATATATATAGATAGATAGCATGATCAGTAGAACGTTCAAAGCATGTCGTGTCACCTGGGGGTGACAATGGGCATTATTTTTCGACTAATTTTTATTGTGCCGAAGAAGTTTTTTATGATTCGCAAGTGGAACTTTCTGTCGTTGAGTGTTTTTAAATGCTTTATACAGAGGAAATAGTAAAATATATTGCAGATATGAAGAACCATGACCAATTTCTCTAATATCAATAACAGAAACATAACATCAATGTAACAACCAATGAAATAATAGTATACATTGAAATATTGCTTCTTACGGAATACTTCACTCCAGAGTATATGAGAATGTATTGGGAAATACAGAGTGATACCCACAATGAGCTGGAGCTGCCAGTATGAGAAGAAATAGATTTGTTGAGATTCAGCAATATCCTCCCTATATGCGACAGTTTATTCTTACCCTCCAATTATAAGTTTGCGAAGTTAGTACTTATATGGGGAAAGTGATCGTTTCGATTAAAATATTTACTCCATGAGGGTCATAAACCTACCCGAAAAATGTGTGGTAATATCGGCCTATACGTAAAATGCTGGTACATTTTCCACAATAAGTGAGCATATAACTAATTTTCTATTTAACTTCATTTCTTCATGTATATAAATAAATAATTTTAAAATAGTACATACATAAATTTTACTGGAGAAGAGGTGTGAAAAACTGCTTACACAATTCCCAGTGTCACTTGCAGGTGACACCCCATATAATTTATGTGGGATTTGTTGTTTTATTTTTATATATACTATGGTATTCATCCAATGTATTTATACCATTTTACAAGATAATTTCAATTTTTTTTGCATAAAGATGACCACGGAATGAAGAGTTAATTTCTGTACACTTAAATCAACAAAATCTTCGCTGCTGTGACGCACAGCCATAATGAATTCTCAAGAAACAGGTGTCTTATTCACAAAAAAAAATTGTATGAAAGAAACTCATTCAAAAAGGTATCTACACTCAGAAGTGGTGCTCAGATAATTCTCTAATAAATGAATTCACTTCCCCTTCCACTTCATAATGATTATGTCCAAGCAGATACAGTTTGACTGTTTTTTGAAAGAAGTTAAAATTTCTAATAACCTGTACAGGGTTAGGAAGGGAGTTGAAGAATTTGCGCGACGTGTAGATATAAAAGCTTCTAAAGTGTGACGTTGTAGAATACGGATTTTGTACAGTTGGAAGTATATTCCTACGTACGTTATAGACTTCTGAGGGAAAGCTCTCGAAGTAACCTGAACGAATAAAGAAAATACTCAAGACTTTATATAAATACAATTAACGGCACGGTAGTATATCCAGTCTCCTAAAAAGCGGAATAGAGTGATATCTATAGTTTGCATACAGATACGTCTAATAATTCCCTCTTGAATCGTTACAACTGGTGGCAGTTTATTTGCCGAGGCGCCACCCTAGCAACTGATACCATATTGAAGTTAAGATTGGAATATGCCGTAGTAAACAGTTTTTAAAGTAGATACAGTGCAACACTGTTTGAGATGATAGAACTGCCTAGTAGTATAGAGAAAGTATTGTTTCAAAGTATGGAAGTGCGCAGACCAATTCACACGATTGTCAATTATTA
The DNA here is from genome assembly GCF_040869045.1 of Eurosta solidaginis. NCBI lineage: Eukaryota > Metazoa > Arthropoda > Insecta > Diptera > Tephritidae > Eurosta > Eurosta solidaginis. The sequence goes on along the minus strand of NC_090323.1, from coordinate 125,332,923 downwards.
TACCAAGATATTTTAAATTCTCAACAACTCTGAAACAGTTATCACTGCATTGAATATTGCAATCGAAAGAACTTATCGCAACATTCTGAGTGCACTGTAAGTTAAAACGAAGGCATCCTTCGGCATGAAATATAATATCACAGCTAGGTAGTTCTTTGGCAACATGGCTAAAATACATAAGTTTCGTTTTATTACTAACAACATAGCTTTCCTTACTTGTTCATATCAATAGTCCCAGACAGAAAACCTATGCCGATGCCAAAACCTCTTGGCCACGAGGGCATCAGCAGCCTAGCACATGTTTTCTACTTGTCGTTAAAAGCTCGTTCTGAACTCCATTAACACTCATCATAGGACGGTGCTAGTACAGTTTGGCCTGTTTTGACACAGTCAATCACGACTAACCCGTTCCTTCTCCGTTATAAAGATAAATAACTTATTGAGGGTTGCACCGCGACCGTGGGTTTATTGTGTCCTCACCTCCTTCACACCACCTCATTCAAGCCGACTTCCTTGACGAACCCTAGCAGTTCTCTTGGTTTGACGGATTTAATATGGGAATGTTCTGGCCATGGTGAAACAACATACAGAGTTATGCACCTCAATAGTGAATAAAAAAAGGAATAGCAACAAAAGGCAATTCGTAGAGATCAATTGCAAAGCGAGCAGCAGGGCATTCATATGCCTGAGTGGTGGCCTGTACACCAGAATGAAGTATGAATGTTGGAGATTCGAGTTCAATACTCAGCTCCCGAGAAGCTAGCTGATGAAGAAGTAAATTCAGAAACATATCCCAGCAACAATAGCCATTTGTAAACTTTGCAATTTTTCTTTAATATCAATAATAAAAGTATTTACTTCAGTCGTGATGTGTCTCACTATACTCCTTGTGTGTGCTGCCAGTGGGAAATAGCCTACGTAGTGATGGTGATGTATTGTATCTGTTTAAGCCATTACTGATACAAGTTAACAAGGCATACACGAATACATCGACAAGCAATACAAACATTCACACGTGCACAGGGGAAAATTATGTCACGTAAACATTCAAAACTACGTAGGGTTTGATACGGCTGTGTATCAGGCATTGGCAACATGTTTAAGCGTTAGATGAGGCTTAATATGTTGGTGAAGTTGTAATTGGTTGAGGTATGTATATTATATTGCGTTCAAAACAGTAGGCTGCCGTTACAGGTAATAGTTCCCTATGTTTGTAGCGTCTAAAAGGCATATTGTGCTTCATTTCATGAAAAGTTCATAGAGTTATCACTCATAGTTATAGCATATGTGTAGAGTGTACCAACACGCCAACTGATCTTTGTATTGAACTACTTTTTTTGCCGATTACAGCGCCATTAACAGCACATTTACAGCCTCAGGTGCAAACAGTGGATGTTGACAAGGATGCACAATTTCAATGCATTGTTTCTGGACACCCTGTACATGATGTAAATTGGTTGCATGATGGTAAACCAATACTACGTGACAATCGTGTTGAGGTAAGTCGAAGCTTTGAGAGCACTATTGTGCCTTGAAAATACAGATTAGTGGTCGAGTCGCCACTTTCGGTCAACATAAGAAACTAAAATACCGTTTGCAGAGTTATGTAAATAGGGAAGTAAAAAATTTGTTTGTATGTATTAATTTAGGAGTTTCATTTTGTGAAACAAGTTTTGATTTTTCTAATACAAGGTCTCTTATTCGTCGTTTGTGCTATGCTTTAATCAAATCTTGAAATTTTACATGAATATGACACTCTTGTGCATTGCCCAAATATATTTTCTTGGAAATCTTGCAAGCAGTGCCTTTTATTGAATGTGGCAATGCTGTGAACCTTTCCTAACTGTATTCGTCCCTTTTTATCTCTAGTAATTTTAAGATCGCGGGTTCGAATCGAGTTCAAGGCCTAACAATAATTATTTTATCATTATTGAATTTACCGGTTCCCGAAATGGATCTATACAACGACTTTTGGCAGTTGTTTAAATTTTTTAGTTCTTCTATTCTAATTTAAAAAATTTTCCATTTAAGAAAAAATGTATCATAACAATAGTAATGATAAAATAATTATTGTTAGGCCTTGAGCTCGATTCGAACCCGCGATCTTACAAATCCGATATAACAAAAAAATTATTTAGTAATTTTATTATATAACTTGCTGTTACTTGGCCAAAGGTAAAAGAGGCCAGAACACTTATAAAAGCCTGGTGGGTTGCCATATCCATATCCCTATAAAAAAGCTGATCCAACCAATGCGATCGATTATTGGTTGTTGTTATTGTTGCAGCAGTGATTCGCCCCATCCAAAAGGTGCGAATACTCAAAACTGTCATCCATATCCTCTAATAGGAGTCCGAGGAAACTTGGAGTTTCAACGGAGGTGGACCATAGAGAAAGGGGTGTTACAGGCGTTGGTTCTGCATTGCAATCGAAAAGATCGTAGTCATGTGGGGCAATAAGCCGTTCATTATATATACTTTTCTGCAAATATTAAGTTTTCCCGTGCGGAAAAAGTATGTTCTAAAAATGAGATGTGCAAAATTTCACTCGAATGGGATAACTCTGCCACGTTACATTTAAAAATTTTAAAACCACATGCATTCAGGGTGCAACAGTAAATATAAAATAATTGATAACCGTTAAATAGCTAATAATTTACTATGTGCAAAAGCTCACGGAATTAGTTTATAAAGGCAAAGACATTTTATTGGGTCTGATATTTCGAGATATGTATTTCGAACAGTTATTTGATTTTTATTTTGGCGAAGTAGCAAAGCTTTAACATTTTCATATCACATTGCTGTGAACCATTTTCAAACTGGATAGCAAAGTTATAGCACATCTAGTAAAGTTATATAGCTTTACTTGGTACCTATATCTATACTGTACAGCATATTCGACCGGGGCGTAATAAAAAGTTGTAAAAGTGCGCCCCTAAAAGTCCAGCATATGTTGGGATGGTTTTTGAAATTTTTTTTTTGATCCTACGGAATAGAGCCGTAATTGTTTTTTTTTCTTGTAGCTATAGGCTATTTGATATCTTTGAAATCTGCACATTTGCTTTAAATGGTCCTTCGAGATTTCAAGTCGTTTTCACATGATTGGGTCTTGTTTAACCCCCTCAATTGCCTTCCTAGTCCAAAGTAGCATTTATTGGCAGAGTTATTCTACGCTGGCTTTCAGAGCTAATGTTGTTTGCGTTAATGCTGGTTCCTAAATAAACGAAGTCTTTTACTATTTCGAAATTATGGCTGCCATCAGTAGCGCGGTTGCCAACGCGCAAATGCGCTGACTATTTTCTCGGTGCCTTCGTTTTGTCCTCTTTCACCATCAAACCCATCTTTTCCGCTACTTTTTCAAGTTTGGAGTAAGCAGAACTTACGGAGCGGTCAGGTTCTGCAGCTTGTATAATTTTCTTCAGCATCAAATTAAAAAAATGGCATGATTTGGGTTCACCTTGTCTGAAACCTCGTTTAATTTCGGGTTCGGGGAAACTCTTTCCAATTGTGACTGAATTGATTTTGTTCTCAACATCATTTTGCACAACCGTATAAGTTTTTTAGGGAAACCAAATTCAGATATAGCGGCATAAAGGCAGCTACTGTTTGGCGCATTGTGAAAATCTTGTCGATGGTAGATTTACCAGCCGCACTGATAAGGTCAAATCAACCGATATACGGTGGACTTCAATCTTTCGCACAATAGACCTTACGGGACCTTATATGCGATATTAAGAAGGCTGTTTCGCATAGTTGGCAGAGTTTACAGGATCCCCTTTCATGTGGAATGGGCGAAGAACACTTAGATTCCAATCTTCGGGCATGCACCGCTCCGCAGGCAATCTATCAGCGCCACGGCCTTGTTGTTTTTTAATCTGGTTATTGCTATTCTGACTTCGTCATAAATTTACAACAACTAAAGTATAACGTGGCTGAATGCGTTTGTAACACTTCAACTATCGTAGAAGTGCGGGTTAAAATCCCACTCCCGGGAGAAAAGGCTTTGAAGAGATTTACAAGGTATAATCGAAACGCCTTGTTAGTCCAGATGTCACTTTGTTTAAATTTTTCTCAAATTATTAAATAAATTAAATAAAAATATTGCTTCAAATAAATGTTTTCATACATTTAAAAGCAATTAGGGCTATCCCCGCTTAATTCGTAAAAAAAGTTTAAGTTCACCTTTTTTAAAATTAAATAGAACATATGGAAGTTTCCATTGTTACGGTCCCAGCACTTTGTGTAAAATTTTTGTAACTTTAAGCAAAAGTGCCAAAAAATGATAGAATTATTATATACAAAAAGGACTTCAAGAAGAAGAAATACAGCGAGGCCAATTAAAATTTGAAAAATCAATTAGTAGTGCCCAGGTTGTTGTGGTTGTGGTTGTTGTAACAGTGCACAGGAAAGGTGAAAGGAGAGCGTAGAGGTCGCGGCATTATAAATTTCCTAAATTCTATGGAACTCATTTCCATGCCATACCTACACTGTCATATTTTCCCACTAAACTCACTGAAACTATCTTACCATATCTAAATTTTAAATTGCATATATTGATTCTGCAATCAAAAAAAAAAAAAATACTTCTTAACCCTTTCTGATTTATTAGCATGTTAAAATGGTACGCTCGCGACATCGTTAGTATTTTAGTGTATTATTAATTATGACCTTTTTTGTAATAAGACAATACATTGAGTACAATTACCTGATTATTAGGTTTAGGATCTATGTTGAATAGAGAAAAAACATTTCGTTACCGGCAGTGGCGTAGTGAGGTGTTCTTGCACCCGTTTGGCGCCACCCACTTTTTTATGAGAATCATCCAATTCTTAATCGTTGGAGTGTAATCATTTTTGTGGGAAAGTCATTATAACTCTGGCACCCTCATCCTGAAATATAGGAAACATTGCCTTCGTTGCTGAACGACAACAACGGAGGGGCTTCATTCCCCAGCGGGTTGAAAGGCTTAGAGGAGGAACTTAGTTTTGTCCGGCAGCTTCATGGCTCTGCGAATGCAGACTGGAATCAACAAAAGAAAACTATGCTGCAAAATAAACATTTATATCCCTGGTCTCTTCAAATTTTTCAGATAACAGTACTTGGCACTGATTTAATGTACATACGGCCATATTGTTCACGACGTAGACCTTGCACATAACACATAATACAATAACTGGACAGCCACCTCGATGGCATAAAGTTACTACTGTGGAACCCCAACAACTTTTGGTTGTGACGTTGCAACACAGTCTCTCCGAAATTTCCATTCGAAATTGCCTACAATGCACAAAGATGTATCAAAATCCTCAAATCGCTGCAACAGAGAAAGCTGCAGGCCTGCCAAATTTCCCACTTAGAACTGCCACGGAATATCTTCTTAAGACGTCTGAGCACCGAGGCATCCCAAAAGACAACTGATTGATGTAGTTGCGCCTCCAAGGCAGATAAGAAGACATCTGCATAAGCCCTATGACGAGATTTGGTGTAGTATGATCCATAGCAACACGAACGCAGAGTCTGTGATTTCCTTCAAAGTCGGTGAGGGAAAAATTCAAACTTCACAAATTAATATCCCACAGTTGGACTAGGTGAATCGTCCAACTGCGAAGACATGCAACATCTCTAATGATGGAAGTAAGCTAGATGCTGATATGAGCAAATTATGAACATGCCTGGTTAAATCGTACATATTAAAAAAAAAATTTAAAACCGATCTAAAAAAAATTCATACCGAATTTTCAATCTATGTTACATTTATTTTTATTTTTATCGGGCATTTGTAAAAGTCAAATATGCTAAAAATTTTTATTTGTATCCTTTGGTTTGGCATTTCCACAAAGATCTTGAGAGAGATTTTAAAAATCAAAAACTATTATGGCCGCCGTGAAGAGAGAACGGTTTTACCTTCCTATATTTTTATCATGGACTGAAGATATCAACTATAAGCAGACTCAAATACATATTTAATAATTATATGATTTTAATACATTAGTAAAACGAATATCTATGTATGTGCAAATTTTGCTTGAATTTGAGGAAGCAAATATATTTATTTATTTATTTATTTATTTATTTATTTATTTATTTATTTGTTAGTCTACAAATTTTACAATCAATCAGACTAAATATGAATTAATGAATGAACATAAATGCGGATTACAGTGTAAAATTAACAAGTATACATAGTGAGCAAAATTATATTATAAAATATGTATATACATATATTATTGAATCAGTTGTCGGGATGGACTGTGATGCCGAGCAAAGGAATTGATTATCAGTGCTGTCGGAATGGACGTGATTTCGAGCAGCTGATGTATGTTTAACACACAATAGAAGGGCTGCGATGTGTGGGAGGTTGGAAAGGACGTGATTCCAAGCCACCCGCCCAAAGTAACTATTGATTATTAGTGCTGTCGGAATGGACGTGATTTCCAGCAGCTGATGTTTATTAACACACAATGAGTAGGGCAGTGATGTGTGGGAGGTTGGAAAGGACGTGATTCCAAGCCACCCGCCCAAAGTAACTATTGATTATTAGTGCTGTCGGAATGGACGTGATTTCGAGCAGCTGATGTATATTTAACACACAATGAGTAGGGCTGCGATGTGTGGGAAGTTGGAAAGGACGTGATTCCAAGCCACCCGCCCAAAGTAACTGGAGCAGGTAACCGATTTAGTTTAACATGTGATTTTGAAACAGTTATGAGTTCAAGGCAGTGAGTATATATTTTTTTATACTGTAAAGTGTGTCGCAAGTATCAATACTATTGCAGTGATTATTGAAATCTTGACACAGACAACGAAGAGGTTCATGCATTTGAAAATTCGATCTACATGTATTTAAATATAGCGGTTGGAAATACCGAGAGGGCCTAAAAGGGACATTAAACATCACCTCGCCAAGCAGAAATGGACTGTTTATCATCCCCCTTAATAGTTTTTCCATAAATAAAACGCCAAGCATATCCCTACGGTTCTGTAGTGAAGGCAGCTGTAAAAGTTTTAACCGACTGCAATAGGGCGGTATGTTCCTTGATGGATCCCAGGGCAAATGATTTAAAGCAAAGAGCAAAAACTGCTTCTGGACCGATTCCAATTTGTCGCTATGAACCTGATAACGCGGGTTCCAGATAATGGAAGCATATTCCAATATAGGTCTTACTAACGATAAAAAAAGAGTTTTAGTGACATAGGGGTCATTGAATTCCTTTGACCACCTTTTTACGAAAGCCAAAGTGCCTCTAGCCCTATTCACACACGATTCGATATGTAATTTGAAGTCCAGTTTAGGGTCCATTATAACGCCAAGATCAGTAAAGTTTGTGACTTGCTTAATGATATAATCGCCTATCATGTACTGATAGGTTTTAAAAGATTTCCTCGTAAAACACATAAAAGTGCACTTCGGTAAATTTAGTGACATGACGTTCACGTCACACCACTCAACCAGATTATTCAGATCCAATTGAAGAAGTGCCCTATCTTCAGGTGAGCGAATGGGCATAACCAGTTTGACGTCGTCAGCGTACATCAGCGGTATGCAGCGCTTCAAAACATTTGGGAGGTCATTAATGAAGAGCAGAAACAACACTGGACCAAGGTGACTGCCCTGTGGAACTCCAGAAGATACATTGATGAATTCAGACAAACAATTGTTAAACACAACGGTTTGCTTTCTACCTACCAAGTACGAAGAGACCCAAGAGAGAAGCCGTGATGGAAAACCCAATCGATCGAGTTTTAGTAGGAGTAAGGAATGGGAAACTTTGTCAAACGCCTTACTGAAATCAGTGTAAATGACATCAACTTCGCAGTTCGTCCTTAAGTTATTGGATACGAGGGTTATGAACTCCAGCAAGTTAGACACAATGGACTTACCCCTGCAAAAGCCATGTTGAGACAGGTCCACTGCCGAAGATACTGCAAAAGCCAGTTGATTTGTGACAACTGATTCAAATAGTTTTGGAATAGCACAAAGTTTGGCTATTCCTCTATAGTTTGTGACACAAGATCTACTCCCACTTTTATAAAGTGGTATTATAAACGACTCCTTCCACTTCTTAGGGAATATCCCTTGCCTCAAAGAGGCATTAAATAAGCAGGTAAGGGGTTGACAAAGAAATTGAGCGCAAATTCTGAGCACAACAGTTGGTATTTCATCAGGTCCACTGGAGTAGGATATTTTCAGACTTTCCAGATGCCTTAGTACCTCATCTGTATGAAGATATGGGATACCTACTGAGTTAAGCGAAGGTAACATGTATTGATAATCCACCGGAGGGGAGTCAGGGATAGTCGAGTAATTAGATTTAAAAAAGTCAGCAAACATATTTGCAATCTCAGAATCAATACTGGAAATCCGATCGTTATACTTCATTACAGAAGGAAACCCTTTAATTTTTCTTTTGGAGTTGACGAAGGAATAAAATGTTTTTGGATTGGAAGAGATCCGATGCTTAATCTTCATCAGATAATTCTTATAGCATCTTATCTGTAGCCTGTTGTACTTAAGGCGCAAGATGGAGTATGCAGCATAGTCACTATTAGAGCCAGATAATTTGAAACGCTTGAAGAAGCGTGTTTTTTTGTTTTTTAGATAATTAAGTTCTCTAGAGCTCCAAGCAGTAGCTGGAGATGCTGAGGAGGTTTTGGAAAAAGGCACACATTTGAGGAATATCGCATGTAAAACGTTGGTGAAATGGACGGAGCTCGCTTCAATATATCCGTCGTACTCAGGCCACTTTATTTTAGAGACTTCGTCGATTAGTAAAGACCAATTGGCCTTTCTAAACAGAAACCGGCGGGAAGACGCATTCGGATCGGTAGTATACCGCACGGGTAAGCTAAGACAATCCAGGTAAATTAAAAGTGCTGGATGGTAAACATCCTCAGGCAATACCACTGGATGACATCTAGTAACAGAACAATTCGATGTGTCGTCTGAAAAAATCAAATCAAGATATTTGCCAAATTTATTATGAATTCTGTTAAGTTGATAAAGACCAATGTCTGCAAGGTCATTTAGAAACTCGTAGAATACAACATTACAAGCAGTGGGAACTAGCATTCCGTCAATAAAATTCCAAGACACAAAGGGCAGATTAAAGTCGCCAGCCACTAAGACAGAATCAACAGACCTTGACATAGCAAATATAAATTTCAATAGGGAAGAATGTTTTAAGTATATAGAAATATCTGACTGGGGCGGAATATAAGACGCAACAAAATATTTATAAGTAGATAAAAGTTTAACTCGCACGCAGAGGATTTCAACATCAGAAGAATCATCGAAGTACACTTCCTCGGCAGAGAACCTGGTGTGTACGGCGATTAACACGCCTCCACCAACTCTGTTTCGTCGGTCATTCCTAAAGATCTCATAAGAATCAGCTAATATCTCAGAGTTAAACACAGTTGGTTTCAACCATGTCTCAGTAAAAACCAAAACGTCATAACAGAGTTCATGACTACGGAGAAAAAGATCAACTAGTTTAGTACTTAGACCCCTAACATTCTGATAATAGACGTTGAGGCCATTATGAAAGGTGTCAGACAAATCTATGACTCCGCGGGAATTTCTACATCTTTTCGAAAAAAACGGAAGGGCTTAATGTAAACATTACTGGGCCAAAGAGAAGCATTGAAAAGTTTGCTATATTCACTTTCAATCACTCGAACTTTAAAAGCGACTCTCACTAAAGTGTTAATGTCGACATCTCTCTTTACTAACTTAAAACAAGCGACATTAGAAGCAGCAATGCCAAAGTGATCAGAGATGTATTTAGCAATACTCTCCTCAGTGACCGATGGCTTAAATGAGGACAAATGAATCCATTTATACCGCACAAATACATCCAAATCAGCATTGTCATTGCTACCACTAACAACACGCGATTTTTGCGTAATTTCTTTTGATGCACTCTTTCGTTGTCTGTCAGAAACATCAACAGATGGCACATTTGCATTAACTGCGCTAGCTGCAGCATCTGCATACGATACAGTGTCAGCAGAGCGCGACACTGCACTAGTATTTGTCACATTGTTGACAACCATTTGAGCATCAGACTTATTGGAATTATCAGAAGGCACATTTGAATTATTTTTATGATTGTTAGCTTTAGTTGATTTAGATGTGGATGCAGTAGATTTATTTTTAGATGTAGAATTGGAACTAATTGATGTTGATGTATTTCCAGATGTAGATGTAGTTTTAGATGAAATAGAGACTTTAGAAGATGAGGCGTTTTTAGATGTAGTTGTAGATGTAGATGCAGGCGAAGTAGAAGTTGTGTTTGTAGTAGCACTAGTAGAGAGAATATTCGATGTTTGCGGCTGAGTAATAATAGCAGCAGGTATAGATGTAAGAGTAGTAGTAGGTGCAGGTGATGAAGCATTAGCTCTCAGATTATCGATAGGGGAATTAGAGAACTCCGTGCCAAGCGGGGTAGCGGGAAAATCCATTAGATTGCTTTGTATTAAGTTGTTGTTATTGGATGCCATGGGGAGAGCAGAAATAAATAGCGCACTATTTCTGACTTTCGGACAACCATATGACTCAGCAACATTTAAATTGTTGTTGGATGACTTCAAAGAGTCCATTATATGATTTTTTAAATCATCGAATTTTTTAGACACAGCATTAGAAATTATATCGAAACCTTGTTTTTGAGCCACAAGAATAGCGTTCAAAATATTAGATAGCTTGTCCGGCATGTTCACACACTTTTCACACAAGTAAAGCAAATGAGGGTTAGCCTTGATTAGCTTTACTTCATAGTCCGATATACCCTCACTACAGGCTCTGTGGAAAATCCTCTTGCAGAACCCATTACACGGCACTAGACTATTGTCACCAGTTCTAGAAAATTGTTTATTACACTTTCCACAAAATTCATCCATTTTGGCAATTTAAAGTAAAGGAAAATATAAGAATACGTGAAAATATGAGAGCGAATAAAAACACGACCGTACGCAGCGAGAGAATGAACATAATATCAATGATATCATCAAAATTTACAATACCCAGATCGAAGTTGAGCTAGAGTGACGCGCGTTCCCCTGGTCCACCTTTATGGCGATATCTCGAAAAGGCGTCCACCTATAGAACTAAGGGTCACGCCCTTTTAAAATACTCATTAACACCTTTCATTTGATACCCATATTGTACAAACGCATTCTAGAGTCAACCCTGGTCCACTTTTATAACGATATTCCGAAAAGGCGTCCACCTATAGAACTAAGGCCCACTCCCTTTTAAAACACTTATTAACACCTTTCGTTTGATACCCATATTGTACAAACGCATTCTAGAGTCAACCCTGGTCCACTTCTATAACGATATTCCGAAAAGGCGTCCACCTATAGAACTAAGGCCCACTCCCTTTTAAAACACTTATTAACACCTTTCGTTTGATACCCATATTGTACAAACGCATTCTAAAGTCAACCCTGGTCCACTTTTATAACGATATTCCGAAAAGGCGTCCACCTATAGAACTAAGGCCCACTCCGTTTTAAAACACTTATTAACACCTTTCGTTTGATACCCATATTGTACAAACGCATTTTAAAGACAACCCTGGTCCACTTTTATAACGATATTCCGAAAAGGCGTCCACCTATAGAACTAAGGCCCACTCCGTTTTAAAACACTTATTAACACCTTTCGTTTGATACCCATATTGTACAAACGCATTCTAGAGTCAACCCTGGTCCACTTTTATAACGATATTCCGAAAAGGCGTCCACCTATAGAACTAAGGCCCACTCCCTTTTAAAACACTTATTAACACCTTTCGTTTGATACCCATATTGTACAAACGCATTCTAAAGTCAACCCTGGTCCACTTTTATAACGATATTCCGAAAAGGCGTCCACCTATAGAACTAAGGCCCACTCCGTTTTAAAACACTTATTAACACCTTTCGTTTGATACCCATATTGTACAAACGCATTTTAAAGACAACCCTGGTCCACTTTTATAACGATATTCCGAAAAGGCGTCCACCTATAGAACTAAGGCCCACTCCGTTTTAAAACACTTATTAACACCTTTCGTTTGATACCCATATTGTACAAACGCATTCTAGAGTCAACCCTGGTCCACTTTTATAACGATATTCCGAAAAGGCGTCCACCTATAGAACTAAGGCCCACTCCGTTTTAAAACACTTATTAACACCTTTCGTTTGATACCCATATTGTACAAACGCATTCCAGAGTCAACCCTGGTCCACTTTTATAACGATATTCCGAAAAGGCGTCCACCTATAGAACTAAGGCCCACTCCCTTTTAAAACACTTATTAACACCTTTCGTTTGATACCCATATTGTACAAACGCATTCTAAAGTCAACCCTGGTCCACTTTTATAACGATATTCCGAAAAGGCGTCCACCTATAGAACTAAGGCCCACTCCGTTTTAAGACACTTATTAACACCTTTCGTTTGATACCCATATTGTACAAACGCATTCTAGAGTCAACCCTGGTCCACTTTTATAACGATATTCCGAAAAGGCTTCCACCTATAGAACTAAGGCCCACTCCGTTTTAAAACACTTATTAACACCTTTCGTTTGATACCCATATTGTACAAACGCATTCTAAAGTCAACCCTGGTCCACTTTTATAACGATATTCCGAAAAGGCGCCCACTTATAGAACTAAGGCCCACCCCCTTTTAAAACACTTATTAACACCTTTCGTTTGATACCCATATTGTACAAACGCATTCTAGAGTCAACCCTGGTCCACTTTTATAACGATATTTCGAAAAGGCGTCCACCTATAGAACTAAGGCCCACTCCGTTTTAAAACACTTATTAACACCTTTCGTTTGATACCCATATTGTACAAACGCATTCTAGAGTCAACCCTGGTCCACTTTTATAACGATATTCCGAAAAGGCTTCCACCTATAGAACTAAGGCCCACTCCGTTTTAAAACACTTATTAACACCTTTCGTTTGATACCCATATTGTACATACGCATTCTAAAGTCACCTCTGGTCCACTTTTATAACGATATTCCGAAAAGGCGTCCACCTATAGAACTAAGGTCCACTCCCTTTCAAAATACTCCTTAACACCTTTCATTTGATACCCATATAGTACAAACAAATTCTAGAGTCACCCCTGGTCCACCTTTATGGCGATATCTCGAAAAGGCGTCCACATATAGAACTAAGGCCCACGCCCTCTTAAAATACTCATTAACACCTTTCATTTGATACTCATATCGTAAAAACAAATTCTAGAGTCACCCCTGATCCATCTTTATGGCGATATCTCAAAACGGCGTCCATCTATAGAACTTAGGCCCACGCCCTTTTAAAATACTCATTAATACCTTTCATTTCATACCCATATCGTACAAAATAAATTCCACCTTTATGGCGATATCTCGAAACGGCGTCCATCTATAGAACTTAGGCCCACGCCCTTTTAAAATACTCATTAATACCTTTCATTTGATACCCATATCGTACAAAATAAATTCTAGAGTCACCCCTGGTTCACCTTTATGGCGATATCTCGAAAAGGCGTCCACCTATAGAACTTAGGCCCACTCCCTTTTAAAATTATCATTAACACATTTCATTTGATACCCATATCGTACAAACACATTCTAGAGTCAGGCCTGGTCCACCTTTATGGCGATATCCCTAATTGGCGTCCATCTATAGAACTATGGTCCACTTCCTCTTAAAATACTCTTTAATACCTTGCATTTGATACACATGTCATACAAACACATTCCAGGGTTACCCTAGGTTCTTTTTACAATATGGTGATTTTCCCTTACTTTGTCTCCACAGCTCTCAACTGAGTATGTAATGTTCGGTTACACCCGAACTTAGCCTTCCTTACTTGTTTTGTTATAATCTCTAATATGTTCTCTGAACCTCGTTCTTACTTGCCGTCCTATTTGTCCTATGTAACTATATTGGCGTCCGCAGGTAAGCTTGTATACGCCGTGGCTGCTAAACGCATCCTTTGAGTTAGTGTTAATTCTTAGTTTTCGCTCTAGATTATTCGATGTTTTGAATGCTGTGTTAATGTTGTATTTTTTAAAGAAGTCTGCCAACTTATATGTTGCTTGTTCAGTATATGTCATAGTCGTCCAGCTACTATATTCGTTTTCATTATTTCTTTTTAGTTCTCCATTTGTCTTTTTAAGCTTATCTATTAGTGCTTTTTTATATCCGTTGTTTGCAGCGACAGTATATGTATATGACCTCAAGTTCACTCTTATATGCCTCTTGTGTAAGAGGTGTTCTTTCAAGTCTATGTACCAAGTGCCTTAATGCTGCATTTTTATGCTATTGGGGGTGATTTGAGGTATTATGTATTATTGTGTCGGTGGCCGTTGGCTTTCTATATATGTCATAGTTAAATATTTTGGCTTCCTTATCAATATTTATCGTGAAGTCTAGATAGTTGATTCCTCCGTATTTTTCTCGTCTTTCTATATATGTCAGAGCTAAATATTTTGGCTTCTTTATCAATATTTATCGAGGTCTAGATAGTTGATTCCTCCGTCTTTTTCTGTTTCCATTGTAAATTTTATATTTCCGTGCTGCTTGTTGAGGTACTCCAGTACAAGCTCTTCGTTATTAGTTGTTAAGATGCATATTATGTCACCCACGTATCTAGCATAAAATGACACGTCTAATTTGGACTTCATATCAAAAAAATACTGAATCCAAACATTACATCCGAGTCTAACTCCGCCAATCACATGGTCGAGAATGCATGTTCCCCAGCAAACATCAATAAAACTGTTAGGGTTCTTCACATACAAGCAAAAAGCCGACGCCTCAACGTACTCGAAAACATGGAAATCTTCAAACAGAAGACATTCGACGGTAGAATAATAAACGAACAGATAAGCACAATTTCTGACACAATATTCGAGCCTTTAAAATTTGTTTACAACAAACAAAGTAATAACACAGGTACAACAGACAAACACACAACAACAAATAAACACAAAATAATTAACACACCAAAACAACAAACCCACAAAGGTCAATCGACTAAAATTACGGATTTTTACCTGCCCCAGTCAGCCACACAAATCGATCAGTAAAAACCACCCTCGGTTCTAAATGAACACACAGCACATACACATAACTAAATATACACAAGCATCAATTTTGACAATACCTGCTCATGTACCTACGAACTATAAATAGACGACAAACGACAACAACAGATCAGAACGAAAATCGACACTGATGATACCACAACGCCGAAACCGGTTTGTCTCAATACCAAATTTGACAAGAGGTGACGGAAGATCGTTCCAATATACATCATAATTAATGGATGTCAATTCAATTTGGGCGCAAAATGGGTGCGATTGTCAAAAATTTTTTCAGCCGAGCAAACCTTTTGTGATTGAATCATGGAACCCGCCCATAACAGCGCACCGTTCCATGTATGTAATGGCCGAGACACAACGAAGTTTTATATGTTTATAGATGCGTTCAACGCAATTTTATGTATGCCAGTAACCTCGCTAAAATCACCCAAGATGTTGCGTTTGTAAATATGAAGGACTGTTATAAACGTTCTCACTATACATGAAAAATACTTGCTAACATATTTTATATTCTACTCATTTGTTAAATTGCAGTTTTAACTGTGAAAAATTTTATAAAAGTACCAACAAGTCACTTGCAAAGTGTGAAAGCACCTTTAGCCAAATCAAATCTCAAATTCTTCCCCTTATGCTTTGCTTGCAACAAAAGTTGGAAGATGGGTACTTTTTCATGTCAGATGGCGCTAGTGTCGCTCGATCTGCCGTTCTCAATAAAAATGCGTGCAATCTTCTCATAATGCATGGGATTGTGTTAAACTCATTTATGTAGATGAAAAACTGCTTATGTAACGGGTCTTTAAGTCTGTCCAAGGTGACAAGGTTGTTTTGTTATGTAAAAGCTTATAATGAGTGGCAACGCTTTATCGTTCCGAGCAGCAATACAAATTTGTTTATTTATTTTTTAAATAATACATTTCATACTAACTTATATTAGTAATCATATAATTGTGTATTTATTCAAACAATGTATGCATAAATAGGAATTTTTTTTGCAATTATTTCTTAAGATAATTTTTCCTTTTCAAATATAACTATGTGCATAGAAAATCGAGTGGTACGCTAGATTTCTTCCCTAAGAAACTCACCTCTATTGACTTTCTTTCCAGAGTGAAACTACTATTTCACTATTATTTAAAGCGAACGCAACAGTGAAATTGGTAAACGAAGAAGTTGTTTTTTCTAATCTTTCACTTAAGTTTCACAGACCGTAAAATTGTTCCAGGAAATTTGTTTTATTAGTGATACAAGATTATTATTATTATTGATAGGTATGGAAGCACTGGGACCTTTGTGCAGATCTATTGTGCAAGACCTTTCAGCCTAATTTTGTATCTGGAGGCTCTTGGTGTATCTAAGTACCTCTTCAGGCTTTTTACTTCATATTACATAGGGATTAAGAGTCCCACCACCTAGGTGGGATAGTCTCTGCCTAGCTAGAGCGACGCATTCGCAGAGAATGTGAACCGGCGTTTCATCATCCAGCTCACAGAAACGACAAATTTGGATACCAGATAGATTTAATTAACTTAGGTGATATCGTAGACCGCAGTGTCCCGTGTAGTACCCAGTAAGAGTTCTTAGGTCCTCCCTGCTTAGGTTAATGAGTTTGGCTGATACTTTCGTTGCCGGAAGTACAAACAGTTTGGCCTGCCTTTGCCCTGGGCAATCAATCCAGTGACATCTGAATTGTTTAGTTTCCCAGTTATTTATAGTTTCCCTGGTGTGTGCTTTTTTGAGTCCACAAAAGCGCTCTGAACCATAGAATGCTGATGTAGCACCCTGCTTTGATAGGTAATCTGCATGTTCACTACCTTCGTGTCCCTGATGGCCGGGAACCCATTCCAACAAAACCTTGATTTTGGCTCCCAGGGCATTAAGGATTTCAGTGCATTCATCCACTAGCTTAGATGTAATTGTGTAGGATTGCAAGGCACGCAGTGCCGCCTGGCTGTCCGACATAATGTAGATGCTCTTCGATGTTGAGCCTCTCCGCAGACATTCTCTACCACAGACCTCTATTGCTTTGAATTTCTGCCTGAAATATTTAGGGGGTTAGCATCCCATTGGTATCGATTTTTTGAAGTTTGGCCCATAGATACCAGCTCCCGTTCTTCCGTCATCGAATTTCGATCCATCCGTGTACCAGACCTCTGAGTCAGGGTCGTTATAAGGATTCCCTATTTCCCAGTGGGTGCTGTTCACAATGTACACTTAAAAGTTCCGTGAGATTCTGAGCTTAGGAGACATTACGTCACGCAGTTGTAATGAGGGATTTCCTATGAATTTTCTTATTATTTTCATATGCCCTATCAATGATATGATAGGCTATCATATATCCTTCTTTCCTCATTATTCAGTTGTCCCTCCCAGTTCCAAATTGATTTTTCTACTCTTTAACATGGACAGCACACATCGTATTATTATAGGGCTTATGTCCTTGTCAATCATAGCTTGTTCGATAGCTTGATGTGTTGTGTTATCGAAAGCCCCTCATATATCAATAAAAGCGCAGAGGGCTATATTTTTTGACTCTAGAGCCTTTTCGATTTTTACCGTGAGACTATAAATAGCCGTCTCCGTGGATTTCCCTGACTGGTAGGCGAACTGATTCCTACACAGAGGGGGTTTATTTAGATTGACCTCCCTGATATGCTGATCTAAGATTTTCTCCATAGAAACGAGCTCAGGCTTATTGGTCGATACGACGAGGGTAGTTGCTCGGGTTTCCCTGGCTTTGGTAAGAATACTGTCTTAAGCTATGCCCACCTGCTCGGGTTATGGCCGAGCAGTAGTGATGCCTTATATAAAGTGGAAAGACTGGGGCTGCTTTATCCCTTGCTGTAACAGACAAGGGTAGACCCCGTCCGGTCCTGGTGACTTTAATGGGCTGAAATTAGACAGCGCCCATTGCACTCGTTTCACAGTGGTGAGCTTTGTTGCTAGGCTTTTTTCATTACACTGATGGTTGGCAAATCTGCCATTATAGGTGGTGATTGATAGCCTGCTGTGTAGTCAGGAAAGTGTGTTTCGAGCAGGGGCATAGCCAGAAAATTGCCTTGGGGGGGAATGTGATATGAAAAAGGTTATATTAAAAACTCCAGCGCATGCGTCGACTTTTCTTTGCCATTTCATCTAAAACTTCATCAACGGTAACAATTTGATCTAGTTTTTAATCAGCCTAAAGGCCCCATTAATTACTGATACTTAGCATAGACTTGACTTGGCTTGAGAACTGTCACTTACAGTTCTGTTAAATGAACATTGAATGTTACTGATTACTCAAAACTTAGCAACTCCTAACTTGACTTGGAAGTCTGTTGAATTTAGATTTTCTATGTAAGTTCTAAGTGACGTTTACATTTTGAGATGCCATTTGTTTGTTTCTATTTCATTTTGACATTTTGTCATACAAATTGACAATTATTGATTATGATGCCAGATTGTATCCGCTAAGTGGAGTATAATCTAGGCTAAGTTGCCAAGTGTACGCCGAGTGAAGTCTATGCTAAGTATCAGTAATGGGGCCTCAAGAGTTGAAAAAGATCTCTCGTTCGTTGCCGTTGTTACTGGAAGCGTACACAAGATTTTCAACAATATGTGAACATTAGGAAAAGCCACAGAATCGCATTCCTGTAATATTAATCATAGATAAATTGATAAAAAAAAACCGAAGGACCTCCTTCAGGAATAAGTAGAATTCATGCTTTTTGAGCCTATGCATGAGATCTAACGTATAAGTATATAAAATTCAAAAGAAAGAAACTGATCGAATAGAAAAAAATTTAATTTAAGAAATTCATATCTACACGGAAAAACACTAATGTGTTTTTTACATTTTAAAATGTGAAAACACACTTTTTCATTTATCAAATAATTTGAATTTTACATTTTTGAAATGTGTTTTTGATATGAAAAAAATGTAGATTTTACATTAGAATAATGTGTTTTCCACATGGAAAATAATGTCAAATTTGCATTATATTTCGAAATAGCAAATGTGTACTTCGAAAAAATGCTGTCAATTTAACATTATTTAAATGTGGAGAATAAAATCAAAGCACGAGAATCGTTTAGTTCGGCAAACAAACAGAATCGTAAGCAATGTTTATTTGTGTTTTTATATTAGCTTGTCGCCGTGAAATAAGGGCAGAAGAATCATGCAAATATTCAGACGCATGGAGTTTTCATATTTGCCTTTTCTTTCCGATGAATGTAATCGCGGTTGAGGCAAACGCCTGAATTGATTATATTCACGCATGCAAAAAGTTGGTTGATTTTAAATCAATAGGGGGACTCATGAAAGCATATAAACTTATAAGGTGTAAAATTATACCCATTTACACACGCTGTTATATGAACGCACCTAGTAATATTCTTGATAAACTTGATTGTTTATCAGCTGTTTTATTGCCAAACAAAATTTTTTTGATTGCTATACAAATTAAAAAATGCCAAGATTAAGTGAAAAATCAAAACTAAAACGTCTTTACTTGCTGATGTTGGAGATTTCTGATGAAAATGCCTGCTGTAATGTCTGCACGGTTGCATTCCTTTGAGTTTACCGCGTTTACACAATGAAATGTGCGCGTAAATTTATACAAATTGTGTAAATGATTTTCCATACAAAATTTGACAGCTCGTTTACGCACTAGATAAATTTATACCTTTACACACCTTATAAGGCATTTATAAGGTTACATTCATTACATTACAGTCCCCCTAATGTCGATTATATTCGTTTAAGCAAGTTGGATCATTGAACACGATCATGTTACCGAATGTAATCGAACGTTGTTGTGTTGGATTTTTGCTGTTCTCTGATATGTATGTAGATGGTCGTTAGGCAAATTTACAAGGAAACTTCTTTATGAAATTATAGTAAAAGTTAACATGTACATTTGTATATTTAATAAATTGCAGAATTGTTATGAAACAGAATATGATTAAAATATAAGTGTTAACTTCGTACATACATATGCTTGCATATTAAAAATATAATATCACCAACAAAGTAAATACGTAGCAGAATTATAAAAAAAGTTATTAACATAGACATAAAAACATCAAATATTTGAATTATAACGACCTAAATCAAATGATCCTGAGGCAAGTGGGGAGGGTTTAAACCCCCAAACCCCCGTCGCTCCGCCCCTGGTTTCGAGTAATAGTTTGCTGGTCTCTTCCGGCCTCGTGGTGTAGCTCCCATCTGTTTTTTTTTTTAACGTGCCAATTACATTTTTGTGATCTCTAGAGTAGGCTTTTTGTAGTCTAACCGCTGCTGGAAGATCATTAGTCTTTTCACAGAACCGTTTTTAATCACACATATGTATCTAATTCTTTATCATTACTAACAAAATCCTCAATATTCACTGTAACTGAGCACGCATTTAAATTTTGATTTCTTGTTAAAATATCAAATTTGTCAGACGTCATTATAACACCGAAACCCTGACTTAAATAAAAATCCGAAATAACATGAAACAAAATTCGTAAAATATGGCCACCTATTACAAATTTAGATAAAACTTGTAACGTACCACATGCTGCACTATTACCGATACCTTTTAATACTACAACATTGTTAATTCGCTTTCCATTAAATTTAGCCGAAATGGGTTCCTTTAAAAGAGAACATTCAGCTCCACAATCAAAACAAAACTTATATGACTCACCATACTGAAGATCTCCATTTGGTTCAACCACTGAATACACGTTCACCCGTTGTTCTGACATATTTTCTTTTTTTCAGCTCCCTACCTGTAAACGTCCCGCGCTGTACTTGATTGTTGATTGATTTCGCTTTGGTGTTTTTAAGACGACAGTCAGCGATTTTATGGCCAATTTTCCCACTAAAATGACACTTGACGTAGGCAGGCAACTTTAGTTTCTTGTTCTCAGTACCACCATAAACTTGTCTTCCTGAACCTTACGCTAACCGAATGAAAAGGCTTTCAATTCCAGCTGTAGCTCATTTATGCTTTTGATGTTCGTTGTAAATATTGGACGATGTAAACGCTGGTCTAAATTTGCAGTGTGCGCAAAAACCACAGATATCGCAATTTCTTCAGTGCTAATTGACTTCCACCGTCATAGCAAAGGTATAACCAAACGGCTCCCATACAGTGAAAGACATTCCACATATCTTGGATGACCATTCATAATATTAATAAAAGTAGCAGCTGGTGTTTCAACACCCAAAAAACATTGCAAAAAATGTTCATTGAATTGATCCCACGATATGCCGGTGAACGATAACCATTGCGATGCACTTCCATAATCATGTCCACTGTTGAAAACCAGGACATTGCATCAGCGCCAGGACATTCAGGATTGAATTTTGGTAGTGCAATTATTTTTCCCTCTTGATTTGATGATTTCTGCATTTGCAAGGCCTTAACCAGCACAAGGAAGTTACGGTTTTGCGTCTCCAATAGTGCACGCCAATGATCGCTTTCATTTTCTTGAGGCGAAGTCCATCCTACTTCTGATGTCGGAGTTACCTCGACGTTTTGCTGCCAATATAAAAACTAACTCTTCAAAAATCTCAATCACGTATTTCAACTAACTCCACATATCTGAATCATATATTTTCATCATATACTCTTTGCAATTTCAACAAGTGCTTTCATCATAAAACTCTCTTTTACACATCACTCAGGGCCACATTCGATAGAGCAATATTACTCTACCTTGCTTCTAGCAAAATAATATCTCAGTAAAAAAGGAAAGATCACATGTGCCTTTCACCGCATACTATGTTGCAAATTTAATTCAATGACGCAATACCAAATATGCCAAGTAGATTCTAACACAGTAGTTGAATATACCGACATATAGGGATTCAAGGGGTTGTGTAGCGCAATATATAGCTTCTCCAACCCAATTGTCAACCTCACCTTCGAGCGGCGAATCCCGTTTCACTAACAGACGAGGCTCTGGCGACCCCAAGCTCCTCATGGAACTTGGGGGTGGGGAGGGGTGGCCTGAATGTTCAATGTGGCCATATAAATCGTTCCCGAGATGGTCGGGCCAGCACCTTAATGGTGCTGTGTTACCGGAGCGTATCGGATCTGTATCCGACAAAGGACCATCACATCGATAATACTCCCCAAAGCCTTCGGGGAGTAACCTAATCGCTACAACAACAACAACAACAACAACATACCGACATATACATATTCATACATATACATATAGTTAGATTTATTCACAGATGCCCTAACTAAAAGAGATTACAAAATTGCGTTTTTCACAGATTTTGGTATGATATATTGAAAAACAGTCGCAGTTTAAATTTTAAACTCCTAGGACCAATAACAACAGAGTTATGCCACTTTTAAAAAGCCATGTCTACATGCAGTCAATGAGAAAATAAAATGTTTTTTTTGCTTCTACTATCAATTTAGACCTAAATACGTCCAGATTTTACAATGTTCTTTCTTGGTAAGCAGATCGATAGGTATTAATTAAACAATGCTTATTTCTTTGCACATACATATTTATCCATGTACCTTTGTATATTTATATAAATTTTTACTATGTTCTAATTCTTTCTTATAGATACTAAGTGATCCGCCAAGACTGATAATTAAAAAAGTGCAAAAAGACGATCCTGGCATGTATCAGTGTTTTGTTTCCAATGAATGGGAACAAATTCAATCGACAGCGGAACTACAACTAGGAGGTAATATCCAATCTTAAATCCTTTGACAGTTTCGATATGTACATAATCGATACGCTCACGTTAGACATAAAGGGTTCAATTATTTAAATATATAAGTAAATGAGCATTATTACTTGAAGACACATGAAGAATTTCTGTGTTTTGCTGCTGTTTGGGCGATATGCTAAGAATGAGGCCATGGCATTTTTTATACTCAGCTGAGCAGAGTTCACAGAGTATATTAATTTTGTTCACATAACGGTACCTCGCGGCATAAACTAATCGAGATAGATATAGACTTCTATATATCAAAATGATCTGGGGGAAAAAGAAATTCATTTAGCCATGTCCGTCCGTCCGTCCGTCTGTCCGTGAACACGATAACTTGTGTAAATTTTCAGGTATCTTAATGAAATTTGGTATGTAAGTTCCTTGGCACTCATCTTAGCTCGCTATGTAAAATGAACGAAATCGGACTATAACCACGCCGACCTTTTCTATATCGAAAATTTCGAAAAACCGAAAAAGTGCGATAATTCATTACCAAAGACAGATAAAGCGATGAAACTTGGTAGGTGGGTTGATCTGATGACGCAGAATATAAAATTAGTAAAATTTTGGACAGTGGGCGTGGCACCGCCTACTTTTAAAAGAAGGTAATTTAAAAGTTTTGCAAGCTGTAATTGGGCAGCTGAGCATGTAATGTTCGGTACACCTGAACTTAGCATTCCTTACTTGCTTTAAATGGAAATCATGGCACACTGCGTGTAGCCTTTTCATCTGTGTGTATTTTCTTATATAAATGGGCCATACTTACATCCAGTGGCGGATCCCCGGAGGGGGTCGGACTGAAAACAAAAGAAAAACGTCTCTAAGATGCTGCATGCATTCTTCATTATTATAAAAATTCATATAATAAATTGAGAAAAAATTTCGTTGCCTATTGCAAAAAATCCCTCCAATGTGTATCTTCTGAGAAAGATTTTTTTTTGAGTGTTTATTTCTTATTTGGTACATTGGTAGCCACAACCGCTAGTGCTTAAAGGTATTTTGCTTACGTTTAGCGAATAAAAATCTGGCTTAGAAGTACAATGACAAAGTCTACAGTACGAGCATTCTATGGAAAATCTTAAATTTTTGCCGATTTTCAAACTGCTCTCCTTATTCGTAATTTTCAATGCTAATATATTTTAAAGAGATATCTCACACACACAAATATGTAGTTTTTGTTGTTGTTGTTGTAGCAATGCTCGCCCCACCTAATAGCCGCGACCGATCACAAATTGTCATCAATATCCTCTAACGGGAGTCCAAGGAAACTTGCCGTTTCAACAGGGGTGGACCATAAGGAAAGGGGTGTTAGAGGCGTTGGTTCCACATTACAATTGAAGAGATGGTTGGTGTCATGTCTGTTACAGTATCCAGAACGAAGTTGAGCAAGAGTGACACGCGTTTCCCTGGGGAGTATGCGTTCCTCTTCCGCAAGTTTTGGATAATTTTCGTTAAGTACTGGATTCACCGGGCAATTCCCGGCATAAAGGTCCGACGCCTGTTTATGGAGTTCACCAAGGACCTGCTTGTGTTTTTTCACTTCATACGGTTGGGTTCTCAGGTGCCGTATTTCCTCAAAATGCTTACGGAGATGACTCCTTAAGCCCCTAGGCGGTGCTGGTTCATCAATCAGATGTCTGTTGGGATGCCCAGGTTTCTGGGTATTCAACAGGAACTGTTTGGTCAGCATCTCATTTCTCTCCCTGATGGGGAGTATTGTCGCCTCATTATGCAGATGGTGTTCTGGGGACATAAGAAGACAGCCCGTGGCGATTCTGAGAGCAGTATTTTGGCAGGCCTGTAGTTTCTTCTAGTGGGTGATTTTTAGGCTTGGCGACCATATGGGTGACGCGTAGCACGTAATCGGCTGGCTAGTTGCTTTGTATGTAGTCATGAGCGTTTCTTTATCTTTTTCTTTCAAGTACTGCCAGCGAGGGATTTGAGGATTTTGTTACGGCTCTGAATTCTCGGAACAATTGCGGCTGCGTGCTCACCAAAATGTAGATCCTTATCAAACGTCACACCCAAGATTTTGGGGTGTCGGACAGTCGGTAGCGTAGTGCCATCGACGTGGATGTTCAAAATGGTCGACATTTGGGGCGTCCATGTTGTAAATAAGGTTGTAAATATGTAGTCATCAGCCGAAGTAGTTACTCACAGATACACACGCATATGGCTATGAAAAGGCGTGGAATACAGATATATATGTATATAGCTGGTAACTAACAAGCATGAGTTACAACTATTCGATAAATTATTAGACTTTAGGAGAAATGGGTGAACGAGGAAACCGAGAGTATAAAAGCAGCATACAAGCTATTGGTTGTGAAGTATAATTGTGAAGTACTACTCCCAAAGTAATCCAAATAAAGACCAGTTTGCAATACTGAATAGTGGAGTGATTTATTCAACAGTTTAGCGATTCGAACGTTAGCAGAAGGTTTCAAATAAGCGGAATTCCCCAAAATGCGTTACAATTGGTGTCAGAAGAGGTAGCGTTGAATAAATTCCAGAGGAGAACAAGGATATGGACAAGTTAGGTGATTTGAAGATCCGGCAGCTCAAAAGGAGTTGGAGAACCGTGGGTTGAATACAACCGGCAATAAATCCGAACTACAAACACGACTACGAGAGGCAATGACATCAGAAGGAATTAACGTAGAAGGGTATGTCTTTCATTTTGATGGCGATGAGACAACAAAATTGGAGGAAAAAAACGAAACACCGCAGACAATGGCGAACTCAGACTTGAACATGATATTGGCTGAAATATCGGCACAAATGTCTGAAATGTCATCACATGTATCCACCAACATGTCATTGCAACTGGAATCACAGGAAACACGTATAACATCCAAGATGGAAACACAACTAAAATCCCAGGAGACTCGAATAACAACCAAGAATAAAATAATTTGAAAGAACAAGATACACACATAGCACTACAACTAGAGGCACAAGAGGCGCGAATATCATCAAAACCCGAAGCGCGAATGGACGAGGAAAAAATCGAGGCCGAGGTGGACGCTTTCGGAGGACGTTTCCAGGAGTTGCAACTCAATCGCCCGGCTGCTTCAGCGAGTAATACGAAGACGTCATTGAATGCTGAAGATAAAGTTGCTGCACTGTTCATGGCATTGAAAGGGCCTGCAGCTGAAATCTTGCAGACTATTCCAGAGTACGAACGGAACAGTTATGGAGCATTGATGGCCGCTGTCTAGAGACGTTATGGAAGCGAGCATGGAAAACAGTTATACCAAATTGAATTGCAAAACCGTTTCCCATAAGCGAATGAGACTTTGCAGGAGTTTGCTTCGGATGTTGAAAGATTGGCTCATCTCGCAAATGCAGACGCACCCGTGGACTACACCGATAGGGTTAAAATTCAAATCTTTATAAAAGAATACGGGATGTCGAAAGGAACGAGCTACATATGCGAATACAAAACCAACATTCGCAGAAACGGTATCACATGCTAAGATTCAGGAAACAGCATCGCTTCTATGTAAGCCATCTTTAAAAGGATGCCGTGTGGAAATAGAAAGGCCAGACAGAGTGAACACAATAACGGAGTGAAAGAGTTATCAAATGCTTCAAATGCGGGAAGCCAAGTCACATTGCACGCCATTGCGGTCTCGACCCTAGTGGTTCCAACAGCATGAATGGTCTTAATTACAGAGCTGGAGGAGATGAGCAAGAGCGACCCAGATGTACAGATCGAGAACTTGCTCCAGCTATTGAATGTGCTGTTATATCTGTATCACAAATCGGAAGAAGAACGAACAGTCTGACCGTCAGAGGAGGTGCGGATGGCAAGGAGCGTTTACTGACTGTAGATACGGGCGCATCTCATTCCTTGATCCGATCTGATTTGGTCAACAGGAGAGTAAAGCCATTACCTAGAGCAAGATTGTGTACGGTCACTGGCAAGTATAACCAAATCCAGGGAGAAGTGGCATGTGAAGTCTTAATTGGAAAGGCCACGGTTCTACACAAATTCGTTGTGGCAGAGATTGTTGATGAAGTCATATTGGGAGTTCAGTTGACCATGGCATCAGGATCGATATGCAAGAATGATTATGCGCTATAAGAACAAGGATGTGCCACTTAACTTCAGTTTAAAGAAAGGGTTTAGCAGTAAGCGAGTGCTGGTGGAGGAGATTCGACAAAGACCACAAGAGTCAAAGGAATTAGATCGGGCAAAGATTGATGGAGCGAATGTGTCAAACACATCAAAATCAAAGGTACCGCCGAGGAAAACACTGGTATTAACAAACACTAATGGACGCACTAAAACCAACCAAAGAATTTACCAGAAAGGATGCGAGTATGGTTTCAAGCGAGGGCGCACTGCTATTGTGAAGCGTCAGAACGATACTGATTATGCAAAGCCAATCGGCCAAGCCCAACCTCTCCAAAGTAGTCCAGTGGTCATGCAACAGAGTGCGAGTTAACGAACCAGGTTAATGAGTAGTCAGATGAAACACAGGTACGACGATAACAACAATTCGGAAGGTTCCTTGGAGGGAGATTTTGTACTGTTAGACAACCCTCCCCGGCGGAAAGGTGTTCCATCCAAATTTTGGTGCAGTTGGGAAAGCCCGTACAAAGTTGTGAAGAGGATTAATGATGCCATCTACCGCATACAAAAATTGGGAAACTACGAAATAGAAGGGTTCATTTGGAGAGGCTAGCAGCGGTTGGATCGGGAGATTTGTCTGATCGGGATGATCAGACTTATGTGGAGGGCAGTGTGACGAATATTAGCATCACTGAGCTGCTACTAAATAAGTGTAGGAATGCTACCTTAAGTATAACTTGCAATGTGGCAGCACACTTAAATGCAACCCTATATACGTCACACATAACCGCAACTCGACGAACGCGCGAAGGACAGCGAAGAACAGGCAGTTGTAGTTTGAACCTGACACACGCGACACTAATCGGATATACGTTCGCTAAAATATTATAAATTTTATACTTTAAAAATAACTATATCATTACTAAATATATACTCTAATAAAATTAGTAAATAAACATTAAACCGGAGTTGTGTGGTTATTATTTCCTACAGGTGGTGTCAGAGGTGTGACGTTCCTGTTGTAATAAGAGAAAAATTGCGCAGAAAATTATATATTGTGCGCGTGTTAACTTAAACTAGCTAAGTGCATACGTATACATATTAGCTACAACGCAAAATTAAATCGCAAAAGATTACCTAGAAGTTTTTATATCGCGTTAATTTTAAAGCTATCTCAAAGTGGTAGCAGCTAAATTCTGAGAAAAAAATAATCAATACGTGTGTGCGAACACTGTACAAACTTGACATACATATGTACACATTTGCGGCGTCATTTCAAAGTGCCGTTATAATATTCAGTTAGTATATGTATATATATGTGTATATATATATGTATATGTATATATATAATAAGAAACAACATATTTTCTCAAAGACACACAAAGAGAAGCGCTAGTAACGTGCAAAGGCAGTTGAATAAGGTGTGCGGGTGTATAAGTTCTGTACGCTCGAGCGACAACACAGAGTAGACGTGTTAGTTGGAAGAAGTAAAGTATAACTCCTATAAGCGCAGTGTAGAAGCGCTAAAAATAGAGTGAACAATTGCAACCACTAGAGTGGCGCAGAGAAGACGCGCCAGTGACGTGAGTTTTAATAGCAACGCAAGATTAGATGTGTCAGTGAAAAGAAAAACTATGATCCAAAAAGCGCAGAGTAGATGCGCTAGTGATTATTATGATAACTGAAACCCTAGCACAGAGTAGATGTAGTAGTGGCAACAAGTAAAAACGTATAATGTACGTACATTTGTGCAAGTGAATTTGCGTAATGAACAAAACAATCAAAGCGCAGAGTAGACGCGCTAGTGGCAATAACAATCGAGTAACACGAAACATAGTGTAGGGCGAGTGAATTTGCAAAATTACATCAAAAGCAGTGGGACTGAGCTAGAACAAAAACAATCATCTATAAACCATACAGCAGAAGACGGCAACAGAACGAAAGACGAGAATAAATAAACAGCGAAAATTGGAGAACGGAAACAGGAGCAGCTTAGTATACTTAAGTATAGATTTAAATACATTTCAAAATTTGCGGAAGAAAGGTATGTAGTTGCATGTATAAGAGGAAAAGAGACAACAATCTATAACATGTCTATGTCTAATTGGAATAAGTGTGCAAAAATACGAAAGCAAAAAGATTGTATACAAAATCTTATAGGAATACGATAAAACGATAGTATTTCCGCAACTAAAAACAAACTTTCAAATCATTTGTTCTCTTAGTGCTTATTCGGGAAACATTTTTAAATAAGTTTTCAATCGTAATTTATATCAAGGAAATTGTTCAAAATCGCATGATTTGGTTAGTCGCGCAGATAATATCATATTTAAATTATCCTTACTCAAATTTGTTTTTAAATATCATATTAAACATGAACCGAGAACAGATTTTGTCATTGAATGTAAATGAATTAAAAGAAGCATTCAGTAGCTTAACTCTGTCGACAAATGGACGGAAAGCTGTATTGCAAACTAGGCTTTGTGAGCATTACGGTCTGGCAGTAGACGGGAACGATGGTTCCGGGCATGAAAGCGACTCATTTGAGAGTACCATGTTACCAGCAGTGGGGCGTCCGGCTTTCACTTTGCGCGATATTGAGGGTTCGCTCTCTACTTTTAGCGGTATAGGACATCCAACGGTAGAGGACTGGCTAGAGAAGTTCGAAGATAATGCCGCTGCAGTTCAGTGGGGGGGATTTTCAGAAATTTATATATGGGAAACAATTATTGAAGGGCGCGGAAAAAATGTTTATTCGAAGCCAGCGGGGTATATCTCCCTGGAATTTACTTAAGGAAAGCCTGAAAAAGGAATTTGGTATTGTGCTTTCATCCATCGAGGTACATCGGGCTCTAAGAAATCGTCATCATCTACTGAGTTATAGTGTCTGATTACATTCGCGGTTTTCGGTAGTGTTATTATGTTGGTCATTTTGAGTGGGAAATCGCGTTTTAATCGGGTTTGTAGGATATATACTTGACAAAATATTTGAATTCTTGGTTTGTATAGCATTTTCAGTTCAAATGAAACTTTTTTCAAGTCAAATGAAACTTTTTTCATTTCAAATGAAACTTTTTTCATTTCAAATGAACCTTTTTTCATTTTAAATGAAACTTTTTTCATTTCAAATGAAACTTTTTTCAAGTCAAATGAAAGCATAATACTAAGGTTATTGTCAATATATTTATATCTTACTTTATAACGCTAAGTATTTATCAAATTTTTCTTTAAGACAACTATTTCTAATTAGCCACATTGAAGGCAAAATTTTTGCTTAAATTTTCTTTGTGGATTAAGCTGCAGTTAAGGTCGGCTTAGTTTAGCCTTGCCTTTTGATCGTTTCAATTTTTAATAGATAAAGTAGCAGGGTTATACGCTAGGCAACCTATATACTACAGTTTAACCACCCACTGAAAATAAGCACCTATATTTTTTACTTGTATCTACTCCTCTTATATATAAAGCACATTCTTCTTCTACATATACTTCGTCAATAACGTAGGAATAAAGCAACGTTGAGAACAAAGAGAAGGAACCAAAGAGCATGTTGTGAACGTATTTCCTATTCACTGTCTGACACCAACTAACACATTGGTTGAATCGTCTGTATTATGCTGTTCTCTTTGACCAACGTCTTACCAAACATCATAGAACTATAGCAATGTATTGAGAGAAACATTACTTTTACCAACTATATAGTAGAGCATGTGGACTGCGGAGAGATCTTTTTTAACTATGCTGAAAAACATTACCGTAAAAAGTGATATTTTCTACTTTATGGCGCAGTTACATTGCACTTCACTTCTTTGGGCCTTTGAAAACATATACATTTGTTTTTATTCCATTATTTTTCATTGTATATTGTATTTAAATGTAATACTTAGAATATATATATTAGAATGGGTCGATTTATTAACCTATATCACGCCATCGATTTTTCGATAGGATTTGGGGTCAGGAAAAAAGTTTCACTACGCATACCCAAAAAAATAATTTTCGAGCCTGCGAAATTTCATTTTTTTTTACTTTTTTTTACTTTGATTTTTAATGGTTTTTTCATGACCTACTAAAAAATGTTCGGAGATTAAGTTTCCTTTAAACTATTCTGATCTATTTCGTTGTAGTGCGAATAAAACAAAGTTTATTCCACCTTACGGCCCAAGGTTTCGCCAAATTTCCTTGGCATCATCAGGGGCGTAATATTTTTAGATATGGCGGTTCACAAAATTACTAATGAAACATAAATAAAATTTACAAAAATTACACCATTAATTACATAGAAAATCGGTACCATCGATTTGTGGTACACTTTGTCACATTAAACACTATACAATTTTCATTTGATTGTATAATTTTCATGTATACCAACGTTTTTAGCGGACGATTTTGGGTCGGACAGGGTATACATATAAGAGCAGATACAAGTAAACAAGAAAGGAAGGCTAAGTTCGGGTGTAACCGAACATTACATACTCAGTTGAGAGCTGTGGAGACAAAGTAAGGGAAAATCACCACGTTGTAAAAAGAACCTAGGGTAACTCTGGAATGTGGTTGTATGACATGTGTATCAAATGGAAGGTATTAAAGAGTATTTTAAGAGGAAGTGGGCCATAGTTCTATAGATGGACGCCATTTAGGGATATCGCCATAAAGGTGGACCAGGGGTGACTCTAGAATTTATTTTGTACGATATGAGTATCAAATGAAAGGTGTTAATGAGTATTTTAAGAGGGCGTGGGTTTAGTTCTATATGTGGACGGCTTTTCGAGATAACGCCATAAAGGTGGACCAGGGGTGACTCTAGAATTTGTTTCTACTATATGGCTATCAAATGAAAGGTGTTAATGAGTATTTTAAAAGGGAGTGGGCCTTAGTTCTATAGGTGGACGCCTTTTCGGAATATCGTTATAAAAGTGGACCAGGGTTGACTCTAGAATGCGTTTGTACAATATGGGTATCAAACGAAAGGTGTTAATAAGTGTTTTAAAAGAGAGTGGGCCTTAGATCTATGGGTGGACGCCTTTTCGGGATATCGCCATAAACGTGGACCAGGGGTGACTCTAGAATGCGTTTGTACAATATGGGTATCAAATGAAAGGTTAATGAGTATTTTAAAAGGGCGTGGGCCTTAGTTCTATAGGTGGACGCCTTTTCGAGATATCGCCATAAAGGTGGACCAGGGGTGACTCTAGAATTTGTTTGTACGATATGGGTATCAAATGAAAGGTGTTAATGAGTATTTTAAAAGGGCGTCGGCCTTAGTTCTATAGGTGGACGCCTTTTCGAGATATCGCCATAAACGTGGACCAGGGGTGACTCTAGAATTTGTTTGTACGATATGGGTATCAAATGAAAGGTGTTAATGAGTATCTTAAAAAGGAGAGGGCCTTAGTTCTATATGTCGACGCCTTTTCGAGATATCGCCATAAACGTGGACCAGGGGTGACTCTAGAACGCGTTTGTACGATATGGGTATCAAATGAAAGGTGTTAAAGAGTATTTTAAAAAGGAGTGGGCCTTACTTCTATATGTGGACGCCTTTTCGAGATATCGCCATAAATGTGGACCAGGGGTGACTCTATAATGTGTTTGTACGATAAGGGTATCAAATTAAAGGTATTAATGAGGGTTTTAAAAGGGAGTGGCCCTTAGTTGTATATGTGAAGGCGTTTTCGAGATATCGACCAAAATGTGAACCAGGTGATCCAGAAAATCATCTGTCGGGTACCGCTAATTTATTTATATATGTAATACCACGAACAGTATTCCTTCCAAGATTCCAAGGCTTTTGATTTCGCCCTGCAAAACTTTTTCATTTTCTTCTACTTAATATGGCAGGTGTCACACCCATTTTACCAAGTTTTTTGCTAAAGTTATATTTTGCGTCAATAGACCAATACAATTACCATGTTTCATTCCGTTTTGCGTATTTGGTATAGAATTATGGCATTTTTTTCATTTTTCGTAATTTTCGATATCGAAAAAGTGGGCGTGGTCATAGTCGGACTTCGGCCATTTTTTACACCAATACAAAGTGAGTTCAAATAAGTACGTGAACTGAGTTTAGTAAAGATATATCGATTTTTGCTCAAGTTATCCTGTTAACGACCGAGCGGAAGGACAGACTGTCGACTGTGTACAAAAAATGGGCGTGGTTTCAACCGATTTCGCCCTTTTTCACAGAAAACAGTTATCGTCCTAGAATCTAAGCCTCTACCAAATTTCACAAGGATTGGTAAATTTTTTTTCGACTTATGGCATTAAAAGTATCCTAGACAAATTAAATGAAAAAGGGCGGAGCCACGCCCATTTTGAAATTTTCTTTTATTTTTGTATTTTGTTGCAACATATCATTACTGCAGTTGAATGTTGACATAATTTACTTATATACTGTAAAGATATTAACTTTTCTTTTAAAATTTGAATTAAAAAAAAAAATTTTTTTTAAAGCGGGCGTGGTCGTTCTCCGATTTTGCTAATTTTTATTAAGCAGACATATAGTAATAAGAGTAACGTTCCTGCCAAATTTCATCATGATATCTTCAACGAATGTCAAATTACAGCTTGCAAAACTTCTAAATTACCGTCTTTTAAAAGTGGGCGGTGCCACGCCCATTGTCCAAAATTTTACTATTTTTCTGTTTTGCGTCATAAGTTCAACTCACCTACCACGTTTCATCGCTTAATCCATATTTGGTAATGAATTATCGCACTTTTTCGATTTTTCGAAATTTTCGATATCGAAAAAGTGGGCGTGGTTATTGTCCGATATCGTTCATTTTAAATAGCGATCTGAGATGAGTGGCCAGAAACCTACATACCAAATTTCATCAAGATACCTCAAAATTTACTCAAGTTATCGTGTTAACGGACAGATGGACGGACGGACATGGCTCAATCGAATTTTTTTTCGATACTGATGATTTTGATATATGGAAGTCTATATCTATCTCGATTCCTTTATACCTGTACAACCAACCGTTATCCAATCAAAGTTAATATACTCTGTGAGCTCTGCTCAACTGAGTATAAAAATATAGGTGCTTATTTTCAGTGGATGGTTAAACTGTAGTATATAAGTTGCCTAGCGTATAACCCTGCTAATTTATCTATTAAAAAATTGAAACGATCAAAAGGCAAGGCTAAACTAAGCCGACCTTAACTGCAGCTTAAATTCACAAAGAAAATTTAAGCAAAAATTTTGCCTTCAATGTGGCTAATTAGAAATAGTTGTCTTAAAGAAAAATTTTATAAATAGCGTTATAAAGTACGATATAAATATATCTTGACAATTACTTTAGTATGGTTTCATTTGACTTGAAAAAAGTTTCATTTGGAATGAAAAAAGTTTCATTTAAAATGAAAAAAGTTTCATTTAAAATGAAAAAAGTTTTATGATTTTTAATAATCGGGGATTGCCCATATTGCTATTTTAAATGTATGAAAACATTTATTTGAAGCAATTTTTTTTAATTTTATAATTTATTTAATCGCCTTGTCCGTCCTGATGTCACGTTGTTTAAATTTTTCCCAAATTATTAAATAAATTATAAAATTAAAAAAAATTGCTTCAAATAAATGTTTTCATACATTTAAAATAGCAATATGGGCAATCCCCGATTATTAAAAATCATACAAACAGGCAAAATTGGTTAATTCGTTGTAGTTCTATAAATAGAACGAAAACAGCAACAAAACCAAAGTTTCTTTGAAAACCGCCGTACCAAGCATAGCTTTAACACATAATTGCATACGAAGTATGCAATGTGTAAAAGATTAAAATATGCAAAAAGAAGGCAATTGGGAAAGACTTCACAACAGGCATGACGTAGCTGAATGCGTTTACAACCATTTCAACTATCGTAGGGGTGCGAGTTCGACTCCCACTCCCGGGAGAAAAGGCTTTGAAGAGATTTACAAGGTATAATCGAAACAGCTGTCGCCTTGTCCGTCCTGATGTCACGTTGTTTAAATTTTTCCCAAATTATTAAATAAATTAGAAAAAAGTTTTATTTTAAAATGAAAAAAGGTTCATTTGAAAGGAAAAAAGTTTCATTTGACCTGAAAATGCTATATGTACAGTTTGTGTGGTTGTGCATTTTTAATTTTTCATACTCATTTCTCCAAGCTATTGTAACTATTTTAAAGTTTCTATAAAAACACTGTGCGCTGAAGATATCTTTGAAATATTTTTCAGCGCCTAGTGATACACTTTTTATAGTTTCTTTGAAGTACCTGTTGGTTGATTATAGATTTGGGTGGCTAGATATTGATCTGATTTGGTGAGGTATCTGGTTACTTGGAT
The DNA here is from genome assembly GCF_040869045.1 of Eurosta solidaginis. Classification (NCBI taxonomy): domain Eukaryota; kingdom Metazoa; phylum Arthropoda; class Insecta; order Diptera; family Tephritidae; genus Eurosta; species Eurosta solidaginis. The sequence continues at coordinate 125,297,711 of NC_090323.1, read as the reverse complement.
ACTTATTATTTTGAAGTCCTTCTTTGTAGGAAGGCAAAAATTTGTGATCTCCTAAGTGGCAGAGTTCACCTTCAGCGTTTTTTAGCTTACTTTTTCGGTCCGGTATAGTTTTCCCTTTGGTTCGTTTGTGACCTTTTGTGTGGTTTTTACCGCGCACTTGCGGGTGAGGGGATAAGTGACCATAATTTAATACAAATTGTGATTGCTCCCCGTACCACCCCGGATATGCTTGGTACGCCCTCTGTATTGGGGTGGCGTACTGCCGGGGCAAACTGGACTCTGTACGGGTTATACGTTGAACAGGAAGTGACTGCTACACCGCTCGACGTATTTGCAGAGCTTCCAGTTTATGAGCAGATTGCCTTCCTAAATGCGTGTATCTGGCAAGTCAATGACAGCATGTTTGAAAGGTGGAAGAGGCAGCGATTTCATCGTATCAGATGGTGGACGCATGAGCTAACCCGGAAGAGGAGATCAGTCAGGCGCCTGAGACGTCAGTTTCAACGCGCCCGGCAGATTGATTCCGATGGCGTGCACCAGCCCAGGAATCAATTAAGTGTGGAAATGCGGTAGTATAAGAGGATGAGGTCTACAAGATCTGTAGGCGTCGCCGCCAGACAGAAGTTAATTCCCTACGTGTCGGCGAAAGAACGCTATCAACATGGAGGGAATGTTCTCAGCTGCTTATTGAAGGGTTCTTTCCCAGGGCTGAGGTCTAGGTAGTTGCAGAGTTGGAGTATGCATTTGGCCTGGTTAGGTCTAAACGATCTCCGTGTTTGGATGGGATTAATGGAGAAATGTGCAAGTGTTTGTGGAAGTTTATCCCGGAATACTTGGAAGCCGTTTATGAGAAATTTATATGGGCTCGATACTTTCCACGTCAGTGGAAATCGGCTAGAGTTGTCGTTCTCTGAAGTCGCCTGATAAAATATGTTCTGATCCTCGGTCATACCGAGGTATCAGCCTTCTTCCGGTGCTTGGTAAAGTACTGGAGAGGGCTATGATTGAGCGACTTCAGGAGCTAATTGGGGGTAATCAGTCGGATAGGCAGTTTGGGTTTCGGAAAGGACGCAGCATAGAAGACGCCTGGATGACTGTTCAAAATTGTGTAGAGAGACGCTCCAATAAGTATGTCTTAGGCATATTTATTGAATTCAAGGGGGCGTTTACCTTCCTGCGCTGGGACAGTGTTATCGAACGGTTAGTGGAGCTCGGCTGTCCAGAAATCGCTTTGTGGCAGAGCTATTTCTCGGACAGACGAGCTCCTATCGTTGGTACCTGTGAAAGTGTGGAAAGGGAGGTGGCTCGAGGTTGTCCGCAGGGATCCATCTGTCGTCCAAATATATGGAAAATGATAATGGAATCCCTGCTAAGGCAACTCGAGCATCTTTGCAAATTCTGCGCATATGCGGATGACCTCCTCTTATTAGTAGAGGGGGATTCTCGCGCCAGCGTTGAGCGCACCAGCGAGTCCCTATGTAATATAGTGCCTGGCTGGGGCGCCCACGTTGGAGTAGAGATTTTGGTGGACAAATCCGTGACGATGCTGCTCAAGGGTAGATGTCACGGAATCGCCCAGGATTGTCCGTTCGGCGGAGTCAGCATCAGGTATGCGACTCAAGTCAAATACCTGGGGCTGACAATGGGTGAGCGAATGAACTTTCTACCACATTTGGGTGCTGTCAGGGATAAGATGCAAAAGGTTTCGGGGCAGTTACGGCGCGTCATTCGGAGTGACTGGGGCTTGAGGCGCCGTTCCTTTCGTACAATATATCGTGGTCTATTCGTGGCTTGTGCTACTTTTGGTGCCGCCATATGGTATCAAAAGGTCATGACTGCTCATGGTCTGAGGCGCGTTCTGAGCATACAAAGGTGCATGATGCTCCCATGCTTGCCATTGTGTCGTACCGTGTCAACGGATGCGATGCAGGTGCTTCTTGGTTCACCTACTCTTAACCTGGTAGTTATACAGCTTGCTGTTTCTTTCAGGCTGAGATGAAGGGCAAGTTTGCCGCTGTTGGAGGATGATTGGGTTGCTGATGATAATGTGGACAGTGGGTTGTTGTAAAGTAGGCGTCGGTTGGAAGGGGTAGTTAGGAGGAAGTGGCAGTGGGACAATAGTGCCAATGGCAGGGTAACGTACGGCTTCATCCCTGATGTTTCAGGAGGAGACGGAGGTTCAGTATTGGTGATCGTGGCATTTAATTTGTGTGTGCGTGTCTGTGAATGTTTTGGAGGGTTCTAACCCCATCTCATTCCTAGGCGGCCGGTCCGGAGTAGGTGGATACTCAACCGGTAGTAGCTTCGGCTGCGAAAGTCATACCAAGACTTTAAAGTGCTACCACAGGGAGCAGATGGCCCGCGGAGCTTACTCTGTTTCTGCTCATTTGCGGTAGGCCCCTTTGGGAGCATCGTGGTGGCTTTGGTAGATATCCGAATGCGGAAGAGCTGTTTATCTCGAATGTGGAGTTACATTGCAACCGGGTGCTATGAGCCATAGAATGGAAGAGGTGTTAGATAGGCCTCCAACCCCACCAAGGTTATGGTGTGTCAACTCACAGAGTATATTGGTACCAAGGTAAGCGAGCCTTGGGGGATGGTCAAACCTGCTTTGACCCGTGTACTTGGTGCATCGTGAGGTTAGGTCTTCTAAGACAGGTACTCACGTTAAACCTACACTCACTAAGAAATCATCGCAAGCGGCTGAATGAAGATTTCCGTGAGTACCTTTACAGCCTCATGGAGATAGGTAGATCGATAAACTTAGATGATAAAAGTCTAATAGAGTATTTAGTGGATGGAGTTCCAGACTCCAGGGCGAATAAAGCTAATATTTATCAAGCTTCTTCCATTCAAGAATTGAAGACACAAGTCGTTATTTATGAAAAGGTGCGTGGGGGGCGTCAACCCTGTACTAACGCATTGCATAATAAGCAGGACGAGAGCACTAGCAAAGTAAATGTAAGTGAAGAGAAACGTTGCTACAGGTGTGGCGAGCTACGTCATTTGGCCAATAATTGCCAAAAGAAGGGAAATTCAACATGTTTTGGGTGCAACCTGTCTTGTCACTGTGTAGCTGACTGTCCAAAAAATAAAACGCAGGTGAATTCAGAAAATGCCAGAGTAAATATGATAGAATAGGCACGTCCTTCATCAATAGGGTGCGTGATATTCAAAGATATATCAGTGAACATCTATAAGTTTTCAACCTTGTTAGGTACAGGTTGTGACCTATGCCTTATACGTTACTATGTCTTGATGATGTTAGGGGAAATCACGTTAAATAACGATGTGCATAAGTTGAAAGGAATAGGGAACAGTGTTCTAACAACAATTGGTTGTTTTGAAATTAGGTTATAAGTGGATGGTATAAATTTGTGCTTTACCTTTCATATAGTAAGAGAGCGTTACCTCGGATATCAAGCGATCATAGGCAACAATGTCCTAAAGCAAGTTGACTTGGTCGTCTCAGAAGACGATGTTGTATTCAAAACAAAAACAAAGAGCACATTGGCAAAGGAATCATTAGAACAGCCACCTGCATTGGTAGACATTCATACAGATTTTAAGGATTTGTCCTTGGCAGCGGAGTCGATGTCGGAGGAAAACCCACAGGTTGACGTATCGCATCTAAATAAAGATCAAGGTAGGGAGTTAGGAAAACTTGTCAAAGGATATTCCCCCAAGAAATTTCATGAGTCTCCGATTGAAATGAAAATAATTTTAACAGATGATATCCCTGTATCCCAAGGCCAGAGAAGAATATCATACACCGATAAAAATGTGGTTGATAAACAAATCACCGAGTGGTTACAAGATGGGATTATTCAACCCAGTTATTCAAAATACTCATCACCAGTTGTCTTGCTGGCGAAGAAAGATGGTACTACAAGATTATGTTGCGATTACCGACTGACAATTTTCCCATGCCCCTTATGGACGATGTCATTGAGAGCTTACAGGTAGCTCGCGTTTTTACCACCCTAGATCTAAGAAATGGTTTCTTTCACGTACCGATTGAGCCAGAGTCGAGGAAGTGCACCTCATTTGTAACCCATCAAGGTCAATATGTGTTTTTGTACGTTCCTTTTGGCATATCAAACTCCCCTGCGGCGGTTACACGTTACATTCTCGCGGTCTTCAGAGACTTATTAAGGGATGGTATCGTGGTAATCTACATGGATGACCTTATTATCCCATCAAGTACAATCGAGCAGGGTTTAGAGAAACTAAAAATTGTGCTGAAACTTGAAAATTAAATGGGAAAAGTGTCAATTCCTTAAGTCAAAGGTAACCTTTCTGGGGTACGTTATAGAGAATGGTACTATAAGACCTCCGGAGTCAAAGACAGAGGCGGTGAAAAACTTCCCGAGACCGTCGGACAAAAAATCTTTGCATAGATTTCTGGGACTTGATTCATATTTCCCTCGCTTTATCGGGGAATATGCAGTTATTGCCAAGCCATTGTCCGATCTTCTACGAAAAGATTCAGTACTCGTGTTTGGGGAGGAGCAGTGTGCAGCCTTTCAGCAGTTGACATCTGCATTGTCTAGCGCTCCGGTACTGCACCTCTTCAATCCAAAAGCGTTAACCGAAGTGCATACGGATGCGTCCATGCACGGATATGGCGCTGTGCCCCTGCAGAAGGACAGTGAAGATCTCCAATTCCACCCTATACACTACATGAGCCGAAGGACAAAGGAAGTAGAAGAGAAATACCATTCCTATGAACTTGAAAATTAAATTGGAAAATTGCCTATAGTGAGGCACTGAAAAAAATGGAGAGTTTATCTTATGGGGATACATTTTAAAATAATAACAGACTGCAATGCGTTCACAATGCCAATGAAGAAGAAGGATATTCCGTTAAGTATCCCGATGGGCCATGTTATTGCAGGACTTTGATTATGAAATAGTACATAAAAGTGGAACAAAAATGCGGCACGTGGAAGCCTTGAGTCGTGTAGCTTGCTTATTGCTGGGGGATTCACTTATTCATCGTCTAAAATCAGCGGAGATGCAAGACGATTGGATTCGTGCTTTTCGGCCAAAGAAGCATATGAAGATTTCTACGTTAAACACGACTTATTGTACAAAGATCCCACAAGAGAGCTTGTCGTGGTACCGTCTTTAATGGAAGAAGAAATCATTCGTACAGCTCATAAGCAAGGACATTTCTCTTTAAAGAAGACCCAGGAAGCAATAGAAAGGTCCTTTTACATTCCTCAGCTAAACTTCAAAATATCTAGGGTCGTCACAAGCTGTGTGGAATGCATCATTTCGGATGATAAATCGGGAAAGAAAGAAGGCCTTTTAAGCCCTATTGACAAGGAAGATAGGCCGTTAAGCATTCTTCATATAGATCACGTTGGGCCCATGGAGCAAACCAAGAAAGCATACAATTATATCCTTGTTGTCGTCGACGCTTTTTAAAAATTTGTATGGCTATACCCGACAAAAAATACAGGTGCAGAGGCTGTGGTGAGGTGCCTGTCCAAGCAAGCAGCCACTTTCGGAAACCCGAGGCGCGTTATTACTGATAAAGGAGCCACGTTCACAAGTAACGTGTTCAAAGAATACTGCTCAAATCAAAGTATACAGCATTTACTCATAACGACCGGTGTGCCACGTGGTAACGGCCAAGTAGAGCGGATACACCGAATCATAGTACCTTTGCTATCTAAGCTTTGTGGTGAGTCTCCTGGAAACTGGTATAAGCAGGTTGATAGAGTTCAGCAAATTGTGAATAATTCACCAACGCGAAGTACAAAGCTTGCACCGTTCAGAATTCTAGCTGGCCTAGAGATGAGGGTTACAGGGTTGCCAGCGGCGCTTATCTTCAGCGGGTGATAGAAAGAGAGACAAAATGAGACAGCGATAGTCAAATACAAATCAGGTGATCCAATCACTTTGGAATTTTGACGTTTATGTAGAAGATATTACACTTTGTCATCATTCACAATGGTTTGAACCTGACACACGCGACACTAATCGGATATACGTTCGCTAAAATATTATAAGTTTTATACTTTAAAAATAACTATAGTCATTACTAAATATATACTCTAATAAAATTAGTAAATAAATATTAAGCCGGAGTTGTGTGGTTATTATTTCCTACATAAATGCCCAACAACAATAAAGCAGCCACTCTTATGCAGAAGGCAACGAAGAGATATCTCACACACACTAATATGTAGTCATCAGCCGATGCAGTTACTCACACATACACACGCATATGGCTATGGGAGAGGCGTGGACTACAAATATACATGTATATAGCTGGTAACTAACCAAGCATGAGCTTCAACTGTTCGCGAAATTACTAGACTTTAGGAGAAATGGGTGAACGAGGAAACCGAGAGTATAAAAGCAGCGCAAGCTGAGTAATAACAAATCAGTTTTGATCTAAACACGTTATTGGTTGTGAAGTATAATTGTGGAATACTACTCCCAAAGTAATCTAAATAAAGACCAGTTTACAATACTGAATATTGGAGTGATTTATTCAACAGTTTATTGATTCAAACGTTAGCAGAAGGTTTCAAATAAGCGGAATTCCCCAAAATTCCTTACAATACATATGTATATCACAACCCATCGCACACAGGAGGAAGCATTGTCAGCATGAAAAAAAAACAAGTTGCAAAAAAAATCGGTATAGAAAAATTAAGTTGAAAAATCAAATAATTCCCGAAAATTCCTTAGCAAACATTTTTTTATTCCTTCATATTAATTAGCTGAAAAATCACAGTATTTTCATTTCTGTACATAGACTAAGCCTGTACCTGGAATATGTATGTGAATATAAGTAAACCGGAGTAAATTTCCAGAAGAGAATTTACGTCCTGCGTCTTTAAATTTTTCCTACATGTTTTACACCGATTCCGAACGAAATTTGCAAGAGAGATAAATTGATGATGAAGGAACCCAAGATTTTTGGAGGAGGTGGAGCACGCTACGATATATAGTATAGGGGAAATCGAAGTTTTAAAAGTGAACTCCACACACGTGTTCCTCAAAAACATGTTTTTTCTCTAATGAACGTATTTAAATTGTGTTTGTTATTTGAACAAACCTTGATACAACTACTATCAAATATATATATACTTTTCTTTTATATTAATAGTTTTGTGGAAGTTTTACCTGACTAACTGGTGTCCCGTACAAACAGATGCTTTTCTGTGATTTTTCACACGCGTATACAAATATTTCAAGAGCAGGTTTCTATTTTTATTCACACAGGTACCATACAATCCTAATGCACTAAAAACCTTGTCTGAAAAAGTTATATTTTTCTTTAGTTAATGCCTATATATGAAATATGTGCACGATTTGCGAATCCTACAATTTATATAATTTTTTTGTTTTTTTTTTTAAGTCCCCTCCCGGTACAAAACTGTGACAACCCAAAGAGGTTGCCAATATGGAGGAACTGGAGGAGTCTAATGAATTCCTAACAAGGACGCTTATGACTGCGTATAACAAAGCTTGCTCTCTAAGAAGATTCAGAGGAAAATTAAAGCCGCCACGGTGGAGCAATGAGCTAAGTCTTCTAAGAAGACAGGTAAAAAAGAAATTTTTAGGCTAGCAAAGACCGCGGAAAGCGAAGCGTGTCAGCACGTACAGAGATCTACTGAATATCTACAAGCGTGAAATTTCCAGGGCGAAGAGGATCTCATGGAAACGTAGAATGCTCCAGCGAAACAGCACGATTGAAGGAAGTCCTAGCAAGGGGAAACATAGTCCAGGGACTAATAAAGAAAGAGAAGGGGGAATGGTCAAGTAATACTGAGGAATCCCTAGAGGTGCTTTTCTATACACATTTCCCATCGGAAGAAGGTATAGAAGCGCCAGCAGACAGCACTCACATTTTGAGCGGGTAGTGCCGGGCTTGGTGACCGATACCAAGATCGAATGGGCGGTGAAGACGGTTTCTAAGCTTAAATCGCCGGACTCAGGTGGTATATTCCCGGCCATGCTACAAGTTTAAAGTAGAGCGGTCGTGGAATGGCTTAAAATAATATTCGAAGGGTGCATAAGACTGAATCATGTACTGCACTCTTGGATTACCTTTGGAGTTCTTGACAAAATTATTATAATAATCGTCCCGACATTTGCGAATTTCTCCATTGATTCGTTTGCATATTTGCTGAAAACCAGTATTCAAGTTGGTGTCATGTGGATGTTTGCTGCATTTTTTTCCTAATTTATTTTTCAACCTAATGCCATTCAAAAGGCATTTATTTATCCACGGTTTGAGTCTGATTTCTGATGCTTTTTTATTAACGCAGTATGTTGAGGAGTTAATGCATTGCATTAAATTATCTAAAAACAAGCCGTATGCCCTTGATACATTTTCTTCGGCGTATACTACATCGTTCCAAACATTTAAGCGAAGTCAATGTTTGATTGATCAAAATTAATTTTTTCCACAACCTTCCTATTTCTTTTTCTAACGTCTTTCTCAACCATTGTGTTTTTAAGAGAATACCACGCATACAGTGATCCGAGATACCCAGGTCCGAGTTAATAGCGGAATAGGCAGACCAAGAAGAACCAAAGAAGCGGCAGAGTACGTGATCAAGACACGTACCTGCCACTGGTCTAGTAGCTTTGTTGATAAGGGAATATAATCCATGGTCTGATAATACCATGTTATAATTATTAAGTACAGGGCTTGTACTTAATAGATCCAAATTAAAATCGCCCAAAATTACAAGATTATTAGTTGATACACTACTTAATAGTGAATTGAACTCATCGATGAATAATTGAGCAGGTTGCGAGTGAAGTCTATAAATGCAGACAAATACAAAGTTTAATTTGCAACTGCAACACGAAACCTTTAAGCGTCAGCACTAGTGAGACTAAGCCGTTCAATTTTGCTACAGTCAAACGAATCATGAACAAATACCCCTATACCGCCAGCTGGATATGAATCATTAGCACTTGCATAAAATTTATAATTAGGTAAACTATATTCATCAATTTATTTATATTTATCAATCTCAAAAGAATATATCAAGATTTCTGATACAAAGATAAGGCTAGGTATGCTCAGGAAAGCGTCAAGATTTGTTGCCAATAGATCGAAATTACGACGCAAACTAAGTATGTTTTGATGTACAGCATAAATAGATTTAAATTGACAAGAATTCGAATGAATATTCAAATCAGAAATACTTCTAATGGCTGTTGCGAGGGGCTCTTCAGTTATAAGATCAATATTATTATTTAAGTTATTTAACATAAGGCTATTAGGCAACAAATATCTTTAGTTTTTTATTTTGTTGAGATCTTCAAATGACCTTATAACACAAACATCACCATTATCAATCTTTGTTTAGAAATATTGTGCAATTTCGAATCCATAGGTACTTGAATCTTTTCTCTGTTTTTACTTTTTTTTTGCTGACATAAACAAATCCCTAGTATATTTGGTAATGCGATCATTTATGTAAATGTTTTGTTTTTTATCGCCACCAAAAACAAACACATTTAACTTCCCTTTACATGTTTTTTTACTCTGCATGATCTTCTTCTTAACATCAAACGAAGAGAGTTTGGCACATATAACATTGTCAACAGTGTTTGTTTTTTAATGCGCTGTACATAACACTTACTAATATACTCTGCTGAGACAGTGATATTAAGAGCTTCACTAAATATTCGTTGCACACACTCTCCTACATTTGCATTGTCCACGTTAGGTACACCAACTAACTCAATGTCGTTCTCAAGTTGCTTTTGCTCTCTCCAGTTGAGTCTACTTTCCAGATTGTTTACTTTCATTTTTAGCTTTGCATTTTCTTCTTTCATTTCATTTATCGTTGACAGGTAATCGGTATTTATTTTTTGAATGCAATTATTTCTTCATAAAGGAGATGAAGTGTAATTGTTTTAACGCAAAATTGTGCTTTCTTGCAATGGCTTCGTTCGGCTTTTCATTGCTTTGTTTTTATACTCAGTTGAGCAGAGCTCACAGAGTATATTAAGTTTGATTGGATAACGGTTGGTTGTACAGGTATAAAAGAATCGAGATAGATATAGACTTCCATATATCAAAATCATCAGGATCGAAAAAAGCCCCACGCCCTTTTAAAATACTCATTAACACCTTTCATTTGATACCCATATCGTACAAACATATTCTAGAGTCACCCATGGTCCACCTTTATGGCGATATCTCGAAAAGGCGACCACCTATAGAACGAAGGCCCACTCCCTTTTAAAAATACTCATTAACACTTTTCATTTGATTCCCATATCGTACAAACAAAGTCTAGAGTCACCCCTGGTCCACCTTTATTGCGATACCTCGAAAAGGCGTCCACCTATGGGACTAAGGATCACTCCCTTTTAAAATACTCATTAGCACCTTTTTTTTGATAATCTTATTGTACAAACAAATTCTAGGGTCAGCCCTGGTCCACCTTTATGGAGATATCTCGAAACGGCGTCCACCTATGGAACTAAGGATTACTCCCTTTTAAAATACTCATTAACACCTTTCATTTGATACCCATATCGTACAAACAAATTCTAGAGTCAACCCTGATCCACCTTTATGGCGATATCCCTAAATGGCGTCCACCTATAGAACTATGGCCCACTCCCTCATAAAATACTCTTTAATGCCTTTCATTTGATATACATGTCATACAAAACCATTCCAGGGTTTCCCTCGGTTCATTTTCCTACATGGTTATTTTCCCTTATGTTGTCACCATAGCCCTCAACTGAGTATGCAATGTTCGGTTACAACCGAACTTAACCTTCCTTACTTGTTCTTGTTGCTGTTGTGTTTTTGTTACATGCTGTTGTTGTTGCTGCATTTGATTTCGTAAAGCTGCAAGTATGTACTGAGCTGTGTCGTACGTACGGACGTTTGTCGTACGAGACACGTTTGGCCGAACCCTCAAGCCCGTAGGAATCAATGTGTGCGGCTGTGTACATGTACATAACATATTTCTGTCTGTATTGTTTACAGCAAAGCACTGTTGCCATTGACCAATTTGCATGCATGCTTATGCAAACATCAACTTTTGGAATTACAACTTTTCATGGTGCAAATGGCAGAAACAAATACTGAATAAGAATTTCTAGTTAATTTCTTTGTAACCTCCAATTTTATATAATAATATATAATAATAAATGCAAACGGTGAAAAATTAGCGCACAAAAGTTTACTAGGCAACCCTGTCTAGTGAGAGAGCGATCAGCTGACACGTTCTTACGGAAAAAATCAAAATTGGTTTGATGTCTACGTTCCGGGTTACGTATGTACGTACGTGTGTTGAACTTCGGTGAGTTTTCGTTTACATTGCATACTCCATAAGATAGGGCGTGTCAGCTGACACGTTTTTTCTACGTACGTTCGTAGGTAACTGCCGCTTAAGCGGCAATTACCCACCGACGTGTGCCGTGCGTACGGACGTTTCTCGTACGAAACACGTTTGACCGAACCCTCAAGCCCGTAGGAATCAATGTGTGCGTCTGTGTACAGGTACACAACATATTTGTGTGTTTATTGTTTACAGATAAGCACTGTTGCCATTGACCATTTTGCATGCATGCTTATGGAAACATCAACTTTTTCCAATTCAATTTTTGATGTTGTAAAAGGCTGGAATTAATATTAAGTAAATATTAATAGATTACATTTTTATAATCTGCACATTTGCATTATTATTTCGAATTATTTTCACAATTTTTCAAACTTTAATTATGTGTTTTTGCATAAAACTGCAAACGGTCAAAAATTAGTGCACAAACATTTACTAGGCAACTATGTCTAGTGAGAGAGCGATCAGCTGACACGTGAGTAACTGCCGCATTACTCACGAACGTACGTACCAAAAACATGTCAGCTGACACGACCTACCTTATGAGTGTACAATGTAAACGAAAACTCACCGACGTGCAACGGAAAAAAGTGATGTTTCCATAAGCATGCATGCAAAATAGTCAATGGCAACAGTGCTTATCCGTAAACAATACACAAACAAATATGTTATGTACATGTACACAGACGCACACATTGATTCCTACGGGCTTGAGAGTTCGCTCAAACGTGCTTCGTACGACAAACGTCCTTACGTACGGCACACGTCGGTGGGTAACTGCCGCATAACTGCCGCATTAAGCTAAGTTCAGCATTCTGCTGTTGCTGCGTATCTTTTGTTGTTGGCAAGGACAAAGGCTGGCTATGAAGTGATTTGCGCCGAAGGGCATTGCACTTGTCGCATCTAAATTTTATGTTTTCAGCATTCATATATTCACTGTCGTCTGTTTTAACAATCGCACAAGGATAATGAAAAGAGCTAGCGCAATCAGCACAAGTTACCTTTGAAAGATTGTTTCTATCGATTTTTTGTACACAAACCTATCATATTTAATTTTATTTATTTTTTAGTTTTAATACGGAGCAAAGAAAAATACGTACGCACCCCACGGCACTCTCCCAAAGAATTTTTATAGACCCATTAGCTTAACAAAATTTCTGCTCAAAACCTTTGAGAGGCTGATAGATGTGTACATAAAGTCCAACGTTGGTGAAAAGCTGCTCTCCACATCACAACATGCGAACACCAAGAGCAATTTGGTAGACACCAACGATTAGCTCCTTGATGGATCGGGCACTTCGGGATATTTATACCTGGGCATCTAATGTCGCGGAGAAGACGGATAAGGTCTTGTTTACAAATTTGTCCAGGCGTAAGTTAGGAGGGGTGACCCTTCAGGACAAATCTTGCACAAAATATCTAGGAATCATCCTAGACAGTAAGCTGTCATGTAAGCTCAACGCGGAGGAGACGGTGAAGAAGGCCTCAACCGCACTTTATGCATGTAAAAGAATGCTGGGGTGTACGTGGGGCTTATTGCACTTTGTCTCATTGGGTTTTTACAGCGATTGTAAGCCCTATTCTATACTATGGAGTTCTTGTTTGGTTGAAAGCCACACAAATAGCAACATACCTAAAAGAATTAGAGGGGGTATGCAGACTATCAATGCTTAGCACTGCGGTAGCCCTGGAAACAACACCTAAGATGGTAATCTTATTGGAACCCCCCCCCCCCCCCCTTCCCCCACGGAAGAAGATTTAGTGCGCGGTGCCCACGAGTTAAGTTCCCTTGGTGTTTCGAATTGGTTCAGCGAGAAATGCGCAAGTTTTATCATCTTACGACTGTTTTTTTTTTTTTTTTTTGTACAAAAAAAATCCGATTTTTTCGGTAGCCACTATCGACGTGATCGGTGGTAGCGCCTAGCGTTTTTGTTTTTTTTTTTTTTTATATATAGTAAGTGAAATTTCATTACAAAAATTCATTTCCCGGTAGAAGTGACATCAAAATACTTTCGGGCACATAAGTTCAAATTTTGTTAGTGAAATTTCTGAAAAAATACATTTCCCGGTAGAAGTGACGTCAAAATACATTGGAGCACATAAATTCAAATTTTGCTAGTGAAATTTCAATATAAAAATTCAAGTCCCGTTAGAAGAGACGTCAAAATACTTTGGAGCACATAAGTACAAATTTTGTTAGTGAAATTTTAGTAAAAAATTCATTTCCCGGTAGAAGTGACGTCAAAATACTTTGGAGCACATAAGTTCAAATTTTGCTAGTGAAATTTAAGTAAAAATTCAAGTTCCGTTAGAGGAGACGTCAAAATAATATGGAGCACATAAGTTCAAATTTTGCTAGTGAAGTTTCAATATATTAAAAAAATTTAAAAAAAAAATTTAGTTAAACGGTTTTATTGAAAGCAATACTTACATTAAGTATTAATAATACTAAGAGATAGAAAATAAAATAATTAAAAAAAAATTTTAAGTTAAACGGTGTTTCTGAAAACAATACTTACATAAAGTAGTAATAATACTAAAAGATATAAAATAATTAGGTAGGTCCTAGGTCCTAGTCATCACACTTCTCATCAATCTAGGGCGTTGATCAGACAATTAAATAAAAGCGTTGGGCGCGTGAAATTTATAAAAATGTGAGGCGTAGCATAATCTTATAAAGGTTCAGTTGGTCTTACTTATGACTATAAATAGAAATTTGACGCGTCCAACGCTTTTATTTAATTGTCTGATCAACGCCCTAGATTGATGAGGAGTATGATGACTAGTACCTAGGACCTACCTAATTATTTTCTATCTTTTAGTATTATTACTACTTAATGTAAGTATTGTTTTCAATAAAACCGTTTAACTTAAACATTTTTTTAAATTATTTTATTTGCAATAACTTTCATTTAAAGAAATGTATTGTAATGAAATTCAACTCACTACTTCTTCCAATCGCGACTAATATTCCTTAAATAAATATTGTTTCAAAAAGTAGTTTTCTAAAGCCATGCTGATTTTTTCATTTTAATTTCATTTCATTTATTTAACAAATTTTTACAACTGAGAACTTAAAGTCTTTTATATGTACATCAACTGACATTAAAAAATTATTTTACATTTTATGTAAATGGGAAGTTTCCAATATAGAACTTAAAAAAAATTAAAATACACGTACTGACATAAAAGTATGCGTTTTATATATGCATTTACTTAAATTAATCTTATAACTATTAAAAATTAATCAAGATACATGAATAGTGGAATGGCTTAAAATAATATTCGATGGGTGCATAAGACTGAATCACGTACTGTACTCTTGGAGAACTGCGCGTGTAGCGTTCCTACCAAAGGTGGGGAAGATCGGTCACATGTACCCAAAGACTATAGACCCATTAGCTTAACATCATTTCTGCTCAAAACCTCTGAGAGGCTGATAGATGTGTACATAAAGTCCAACGTCGATGAAAAGCTGCTCTCCACAACACAACATGCGTAGACCAAGAGCAATTTAGTAGACACCGCATTGCATAGGGTGGTAATAAGCATAGAGAAAGCCCTGGAATATAAGGAATATGCTTTAGGAGTCTTCTTAGACATTGCCGGGGCTTTCAATAATGTTTCTAAATGGGCGATTATGGATGGTCTTAATTACATTAAAGTATCTTTGCTTTGGACGCTGGCACATCAACCAACTGCTCAAGCGATTAGATGAGGACCCCGTAAAACTTACGGCTTACGCAGATGACGTTGCAATTGTCATAAATGAAAAGTGCCTTCCAACGATTAGCTCGTTGATGGGTCGGGCGCTTCGGGATATTCATATCTGCGCATCTAATGTCGCGGAGAAGACGGATATGGTCTTCTTTACAAAGAGGTACAAGGTCCCAAATTTGTCCAAGCCTAAGTTAGGAGGCGTGACCCTTCAGGAGAAATCTTGGTCAAAATATCTAGGAATCATCCTCCACAGTAAGCTGTCATGGAAGCTCAACGTGGAGGAGACGGTGAAGAAGGCCTCAGCGGCACTTTATGCATGTAAAAGAATACTGGAGCGTACGTGGGCTTATTGCCCTTTTTCTCATTGGGTTTTTACGGCGATTGTAAGCCCCCTATTCTATCTTATGGAGTTCTTGTTTGGTGGAAAGCCACACAAATAACAACATACCTCAAAGGATTAGAGGGGGTATGCAGACTATCAATGCTTAGCATTACGGAAGCCCTGAAAACAACACCTAAGATTCTATTCTTATTGGAACCCGCCCATGGATGAAGATGAAGTGCGTGGTGGCCACGCCGCTGGAACGAGTTAAGTTCCCTTGGTGTTTCGAATTGGTTCAGCGAAATATGCGCAAGTTTTATTATCTTACAACTGTTTTTTTTTTACAAAAAAAATCCG
Source organism: Eurosta solidaginis (assembly GCF_040869045.1). Classification (NCBI taxonomy): domain Eukaryota; kingdom Metazoa; phylum Arthropoda; class Insecta; order Diptera; family Tephritidae; genus Eurosta; species Eurosta solidaginis. The sequence continues at coordinate 125,281,964 of NC_090323.1, read as the reverse complement.
ATTTTTTCGGCAGCCACTATCGACGTGATCGGTGGTAGCGCCTAGCGAGTTTTTTTTGTTTTTGATATCCTACTTACGTCTACTGAACAAATCTGTAGTCCCAAACGAAAAAAAGTTTATGTTAGCATTACTTATCCATCCATCGGTCTATTCGTCAGCCTAGTCATCGTCAGACGCGTTTTTTGCAATAACTTTCATTTAAAGAAATGTATTGTAATGAAATTCAACTCACTACTTCTTCCAACCGCTACTAATACTCCTTAAATAAATATTGTTTCAAAATGAAATATAATTCTGTGATAATTCAATACTTAACGGCATATTTCCGTTGTTGTTGTTGTTTCTTTTGTTTTTGTTGTTGTAGCAGTGCTTCGCCCCATCCAATAGGTGCGACCGATCACAAATTGTCATCAATATAATGGTAGTCCAAGAAAACTTGCTGTTTCAACAGGGAACGCCCATAACGAGAGGAGTGTTAGAGGCGATGGTTCCACAATAAAGTTAAAGAGATGGTTGGTGTCATGCGGGGACACGTTACAAGCAGGACATATGTTTTGTATTGCGGGGTTGATTCTTGATCGGTAAAAGTTTAATCTGTTACAGTATCCTGATCGAAGTTGAGCTTGAGTGACTCTCATTTCCCTAGGGAGTGTGCGTTCCTCTTCTGCCAGTTTTGGGTATTGTTCTTTGAGTACAGGATTCACCGGGCTATTCCTGGCATAGAGGTCCGACGCCTGTTTGTGGAGTTCACTGAGGACCTGCTTGTGCTTTTTGGCTTCATACGGCTGTGTTCTCAGGTTCCGTAATTTCTCATAAATCCTACGGAGATGACTACTTAAGCTCTTGGACGGTGTTGGCTCATAAATCAGCTGTCTGTTGGGATGCCCAGGTTTCTGGGTATTCAACAGGAACTGTTTTGTTAGCATTTCATTTCTCTCCTTAATGGGGAGTATTCTCGCCTCATTATGTAGATAGGGTTCTGGGGACATAAGAAGACAACCCGTGGCGATTCTGAGGGCAGTAATTTCACTTCTTCCAGTGAGTAGTTATATCGGGGACGCGTAGCATGCAATCGGCTGGCCAATTGCTTTGTAAGTGCTAATGAGCGTTTCTTTATCTTTACCTCAGGATTTTATTGCGACTCTGAATGTTCGGTACAGTTGCGGCTACATGCTCACCAAAATCTAGATCCTGATCAAACGTCACACCCAAGATTTTGGGGGTGTAAGACAGTCGGTAGCGTAGTGCCATTGACGTGGATGTTCAAAATGGTCGACATTTGGGACGCCAATGTTGGAAATAAGGTCACCGAATATTTAGTCGGTGATAAAGTCAGGTTTCTCGAGGCGAAAAAACTGGAGAGATCAGGGAGGTACCCGTTTATTTTGTTGCAAATCTCATCGATCTGTGGGCCTGGGCCTGTGGCCATTATTGTGCAGTCATCGGCGTAGGGAACGATAGTAACTCCTGCTGTTAGCGAAGATAACTTAGAAGTTAAAATTGAAAGCTTTTGATAGGTCTAGTGCAACGAGTACTGTCCTAGGATGGGGGTTTTGATTTAAACCGCAATTTATCTGGGTGTTAATGGCATTTAGCGCGGTGGTTGTGCTACGTAGTTTTCTAAAGCCATGCTGATTTTTCATTTTCATTTCATTTATTTAACAAATTTGTACAACTAAGAACTTACAGTCTTTTATATGTACATCAACTGACATTAAAAACTTATGCTAATACATTTTATGTAAATGGGAAGTTCACAATATAGAATTTAAAGAAAATTAAAATTATGTACTGACATAAAAGTATGCGTTTTATATATGCATTTACTTAAATTAATCTTATAACTATTACAAATTAATCAAAATACACGAATAGTGGAGGAACAGAAAAAAAAAATGAAAGGAGAAACAAGGAAACTAGATGCCAGAAAGATTATTTTAGAATGGGTATTTTAGTCAAAATATAGAAGAAATATCAACATTAGCGAAGTATTTCACTATAATGCTTTTGAAGTTGATATTATTCAGCCCTACTTTAATTGATTCAGGAATTGAGTTCCAAAGTCTAACAGCGCTAATAAAAAACAATCTGCTAGACGTTAAGTATTTGAACATTGGTACCACCAATCTACGGTTTCTTTGAGACCTGGTAAAATGCAGTTTGTCATAAAGATACTTGGGGACCTTACATTTTATCAAATAATTAAGGATGTTACATCCCAGAAATTTATCCCTCCAGGGTGATAAGTGATCGTATCGACCTACCACATACACGTACCTGGTAACATTATTGAAGGTTACATTGATCTTGTTGGCGGACTCTGAGTCAAGTTTAGTATACACAAGTTCAAAGTATGTAAAGTGGGGTACAATTAGCTGCATTGGAAACTTGCGACGAGTTTCCTGTGGTGTGAACGGTGCCGATATGCGTAAGGTACGCAGTATTACATAAACATTACTGTCTACTTTATTAACATGGTCGAAAGAAGTTAAGTTGTTATTTAATACAAAGCCTAAATTTTTAACTTTGTCAGTTGTACTAAGGGCCTGCGAGCCGATCTTTAAAGATGGAATATTTTCAGGGTCGATTTCATTTTTGGGTATCGGCATAACGTACGATTTTGCAGCGTTAAAACCTAAAGCGTTGTTTTTAGCCCAACAGAATACAGCAGACAGACCACAGTTTACTTTGAAGCATAATTCTTCAACTAGGCCAACACGATTATAAAGGTACAACTGAATATCATCAGCATATGCATGGATATTAACATACCTACACACGGAAAACACATCATTGACAAACATACTAAACAATAGAGGATCTAGAACTGATCCCTGAGGAACGCCTGCTTTAATGGATTTGAATTCTGACGAAGCTTTCTCTCCTCTGACCTTTTGTTCCCTACCTTGGAGGTAACTAGCCATGACTTTAACGGAACTATCAGAAAAGGCAAAGGATTGACGGAGTTTCCAGCACAATAGCTCGTGGTTGACCAAATCGAATACCTTAGAGAAATCTAACATGGAAAGAATGTTGTTCGTCCTTCTGCGTCGTACACTTTTCTGCGTAGGCGGCCTTCGGCCGCACTTTAAAAAAATAACCCTCAGCCGGTCCAACACCGCCTACGCGATCCACAGTATATCTGCGTACAACACTTTACTGTGTAGGCGGCCTTCGACTGCGCTTCATAAAAATAACTCTTAGCCTATCCAACACCGGCTACACGATCTACAGTATTTCTGCGTAGGCGACCCTCTTTGATTCCAATGGCGTTATTGCACGTCGCATAAATTGTTACTAGTATTACACTTTACCCTAAATCACTGTTTATAACTTTATAATTTTAAATATGGTTTTAACATAAATACTTATCAGAAAAATTCCATTATTATAAAAGTTCTCGAAATAAATTTTGTTTGATATTTGCTACAAAATAGAAATAATATATAAAATCTGAGCTGATATTTTGATAATTGCTGTAATTGAGGTAAATATACGCGACCTGCAAACTAAAACCCATACTCATAACTTATTCAGGATAAATACTTTTACAGACCAATAATGGACGAAGTGACTATTATAAAATCCAACAAATTAGGAATCAAGCTCAGAGTTAATGGTTATTTGGATTATGGATGGGACTTTTAAAGTTGTGCCATCATTACTAAGGCAACTTTTTACCATTCAAAGGCGTATTTGTTCCTATAGCCTTTTTAGAAGACAACTATATATATGGAAAAGCATCAAAACGAGGAAATAAAACTCTTGCACCCATTTATTTGCCAAAATTTTGGTCAGTATTTAATCTCCCTAGAACTCAAAACAAACTCGAAGCATGTCATAGAAGACTTTTTGCTTTAATTGGTCATGCAAAAACAAATATTTATAATTTAATTGAGAACTTAAAGAATAAATAACAAATGAAACAAAAATTGAAAATGTAAACGGGGGTGAAAAACAACCAAAAACATTAAAATCATTACTTTTTGAAAAAGATAATTATTCTAAAGAAGATTTTTTAAAAAATTTAGCAATACATTTGCGTCTACAATAAAGTCGTATTTTTTATATTATTTATTACATATATGTATTTGCATTATTAAGTTTTCTCTTAATCAATTTTCTCATGTACGTTGACTTGTAATTTCATAACCTAAATAAAATTTAGAAATAATAATAATTTTATAATTTTCTATTATTCTTCTAACAATTTTAACTAAAATGTGTTTAATAACGAAATTTTAGTAAATTTGTCTGGATTATGTGCTGTCGGGATTTTGTTATATCTGGATTGTGTCTTGTCAGGATTTCTGAAAATTGTCGGGATTATAAGTTTTCGGGATTTTGAAAGTCGGGATTATGAGGTGCACCCTTGTAAAACAGTGATTTATAATGTGGGTCAGAGGATTTACAATAAAAGGAAGACAAATTTTTACGAATTTTAACGAAACCCCATCATTACCCACGGCACACGACTTTATAGACAAAATAGACTTTATTACGTCACACTCACTAACACACTTAAATTCAAACGTATTAGTAAAAGTATTGACTCGTTCAGGCATCTTCTCAGGAGATACAGAGCCGGAGTTGTTGCTGAAACCGATGAAAAAATTATTTAGTATGTCAGGGTCAGTACTGCATTCCACCTCCCATGGACCTTTAGGGTTTAATGTTACGCCATAGCGCTTTTGATGGCAGAGAAGGATCTTATTTGCTATGAAAGAAATTCCTTTTGGCCTGCTTAATTACGGCAGTCGCTTTGTTGCGAACAGCTTTGTACAACGCCCATGAAGCATCATTTCGGGACCTTCTCCATTTGGTGTGCAGCTTATTGCGCTTTTTTATTGCAGAAATAACTCTTCTACAAAACCAAGGACACGATTTATTTAAAACATGGACAGTACGTGTAGGGACATGACGATTAAACACACCATTTATGTTTTGGTTAAGATGTTCAAGTTTCTTATCTACGGTATCTAAATACCAACAATCATTCCAAGGAATACAAAAACAATCACTGAGCAACACTTTGGTATCCACAGAACGGAAATCACGATATACATATGGCTCAGGGCGTTTAAACCCAACGTTAACAGTACAATAAATTAGGTCAGGTCTGACACAAAACAAAGCCGGTCAAATTTAAGAATATATGTCAAGTCAGATATCATAAAATAGTCTAATAAGCTGGGATTGGAGTTGTTGGCATACCTCGTAGGTATTGTGTCATTTAATATGGCTAAACCAGCTGTCGAAACTTGATCACACAGTTTTTTACTATACGAGTCATTTACAAGTAAATTAACATTGAAATCGCCACTAATGACGTAACATTCATAATCAATTAGATACACGGACAGCGCAGTAAAAAAACAATCTAACGTGCAACATTAAGGCGGGTTTTAAACACAAGAAACTAAAGCTTTTTTTACACCATCAGTGACCTCAGAAATGATAAACTCAACATCTGAGTCGACAGACATACTAAGAGGCTTAATGCTAAGATTTTTCTTGCAATAAATCGCCACACCACCCCCTTTCATACATTTCCTGTGATTCCGAATGACGTTATAGCTACTAATACAAGGATGCAGATCAGGGGTGGCTTTCCGTATTTCGATATCGAGCAGAAACGAGTGTCGAAGTATCGTTTTTGCTTTCTCTAACAAAAAATATCGTCGCGTTGTATTGAACGTTCGATGTAAACAGTTCAACACCAATTTTGCTATCGTTTTTCTTTTTCGCAGCTATTAACCGCATCAAAATGTAAGTTAAAAATTTTAATATTTTTGTGATTTAACATATTTGATATTTATTTACATAGGAGCCTACAAACAAACGCTGCTCAACTGAAATTACTAGTTGAATTTATGGATAAGCATAATGCGTTAGCTAAAAATAGCTTACGAAGTACTAATAACGGCCGCGCGAAGAAAAAACAGCTATGGAGCAAATTAACGGACCTGCTAAATAGTAACGGTCCTCCTGTAAACGTGACGCAGGCATGGCAGAAAGTGCGTTGTGGCATTAGAAATTATACAAATTCTCTTTGAAAATATATTGTTTGTGGTAACAACATACTTTTATTTCTTCTAGGTATGAACTGACTACAAATATAACACGAAACGCAAACTAACACAACGCATTAACAGTTTGAAAAGAACTGGCGGTGGTCCATATGACACCGTTTCTTTAAACGACACGGACGAACGAATAATTGCCGTAGCAAAAATAAATGAACATTTGTTGGGAGTTCCAGGCGCTACGTCACATGGAAGCAATACAGACCATCCTTGTTCTTCTAAGCAGTCGGAAGAAGCATTCATAAACGACTGCTTCACAGCAATTTGGAGCGCATATAGTTCATCTAGCAACGACGAGAATAAAGCGCCAAGTGAGTCGCCAAGAGATAATATAACTTCAGGATCAGTAAGCGACAACGAGCCACCACAAACTCCCAGAGCAAGAAAACTTACAGATCCCAAAATGAAAATTATTGAAAAAGAAATAGATAATCAGGAAAAATTTCAAACTGAAATGTTAAGGCTCTTAAAAGAAAGCAACGAAATTGGACAAAAGAAGCTGCAGTTAATGAAAAAACAATTTGCAATTGAAGTTCAGTATAAGAAAATTAAAGTGCAAGTAATGGAGGCGGATTTGGAAAAAGTAAAAGTTGAACTCTCTTTGCTGAAACGAAAAATGAATAACAAATGAAGCTACCTATATGTATGTGTTAAATAAGTACAATGTTTATCTATTTGTTTATTTAATTAATTCGTCCTATGAGTGAACTTTTACGAGAATGAAGTGCAATTATATTTTATTTATTACCAATTTACAAACAATTTTACTTTATTTGCTACCAATTAAAATGAAATTCTTACATAGCTGAATGGAAAAATTGTCCTTTATTCTATTTCTTATTCTATCTGCTTCTCGGTTGCCTGTGTCTGGCGGGGTAGGTTCTATCACTCCTTCTTGCCTAGAAGTTATAGCTTCATTGTTGGTACGAAAAGGAATATTTCGGCTAATGCACACATTATGAAGAGCAGCACACACGTTTGCAATTTTCGCAACAATTGTTGGGCTATATCTTGGTTTTCTGTCGTCTGATAATATCCTCCAGCGGCCTTAACGGGACGATGCTAATATATACGATGTTAATATATTTAAAATAGATTTAATTAATAAACTAACCTTTGTAAACGCCAATAGTTCTTTCAACTTTTCCCCCAGCTTTGCTGTGAGTATCATTAAAAAAGATTTTCCTTTCGTCTGGCTCATCTTCTCGTAACCGGTACGGGGTCATTAGCCATGGTTCAAGAGGGTATCCCGAATCACCCAATAGCCACGAGTTTCTATTCCCACTGTTGTATTGTCGCTCCATTACCAGTCGCTCTTTTGAGGCCTTCCACACAAATGAGTCGTGTGCAGCACCTCCATATTGTGGGCATATAGCTTTGATCATTAGTTTGTGATCACATATCTGTAATAAAGCATGTCAAATGCGTTTACTCAATAAACAGTTCTAAAGAACATATGTATATAGGTATGCACTTACATATATACTTACAATCATTGCATTAATGCTATGCTTTCCTTTTCTATTGAAATATATATAGGTTCATTTTCCACAGGTCTTAGCAACTACAAATGAGTACCATCAACGGCACCAACGACTGGAATGAATTTAAAAAAACTAAACTTTCGTTATTAATTAATTTATTGAGCTGCATTACCTCCAGGAAAATTATATTTTTGGTTAAACCACTCCTTGCATGGCTGAAAGTCTTTTTCAAAAAGTGTCCACTTTCTACAAAGATGTTCATCCATAGATACCAAAGTACTGCGAAAAACCTTCGACAATGTACTATGCCCCATTGGTGCTGTGTGTGCTCCACCAGGTTGCCATTGGTAACCGCCACCTGCTAATATCTCCAGTGTTGCTGCTAGCCTCAAAATCGGAGGAATATACGTGCTTCGTACACCTTCCCTTAGGTTGATTTCTCTTAATACTTCCATAAAAATCTCTTTTGTTTGGAAGCTGTGAAATGCAAATGTACAGATTTAAAACTTACTCTTTGAAATGTGTATAATCTTACTGTTTTTGTGGCAACTCCATAAGGATTAGATGCATCTCCTATCCTTCTCCTATTAATTGACGAGTTTTCCGCACTAAAATCGTCCAAAATAAAAAAATAACGCCAATTAAACATTTTTTGCTTTTTATTTTTTATTTATGGCACACACTTTTTGACAGCCACAAATCACTTTCCAAACACTTCCCAAAATATGAGAACGATAGTGCCTTTATCGAAATATGGAAACCAAAACGGCCTCGTCGAGGGTTCGATATCGAATTGAAGTATCGTGCCGACGAGTGTCGACCATCGAATTACGGAAAGCCACCCCAGAGGTATTTTCACTAAGCCATGTTTCGCTTACACAAATAACATCAACCAACAATTCCTCAAAAATGTATCTAACATAATCCATTTTATCAGTGCTTAAGCTGCGCGCAATAAAATGAGCCATGTTAAGACCAACAGATTGTTTACACAAAATATTCAACAACAGATTACCATTAGCGCCGGTAGTTGAGTTAACAGGTATGTTAAATAAAATATTGTGGGCTGACATAGAGTCATCATTGCATTACTACAAAACACATATCTTTGACAAAGAAGGGAGAAAAGTAGAAAAAAAGCAATAGAGGGTATACAAATAGAACACGGAACGAGAAAGGAAAAAAAAATCAATGTATCTTAAATTTAGAAATTCTTTTATACTCTTAAAATTATACAGCTTAAATAACATTAAGTTAAAAATTATAAAGTTTTACAGTTTTACGCTCTGCCAACAATTTCATCAATGTCTATTGCATTATCTCGCGGTTCGCTTTCGAAGGGCTTTCACGTATGTAAATTCGAGCAGAGCCTTCGATTGAGATGTCGCTGGCAATCAGAGCTTTTTTGTTGGTTTTACAATAACCAGTAACAGCTTTGAGAAAACGACCTCGAGCATGCGAGGAAAACAGTTTGATGATAACTGGTGAAGAAGAAGCAGAGTTGCTGCTCGTTTGTTTGGATTTGTTGGTGGGTATTCGAAAAACTTCTCTAACAGCAGGCGCCTCAGTGTGTACAGCATGGCTATTCATTTTATAGCCCAGTTGTGCCCTCTCAATTCACACGCATATGATTCGCTCTGTCGTCGTTAATTGAGTTAAGCGGAAATTACCCACCGACTTGTGCCGTACGTACGGACGTTTGTCGTACGAAACACGTTTGACCGAACCCTCAAGCCCGTACTAATCAATGTGTGCGTTTATGTACATGTACAAACATATCTGATATCTGTGTGTATTGTTTACAGATAAGCACTGTTGCTATTGCCCATTTTGCATGCATGCTTATGGAAACATCAACTTTTTCCAATTTAATTTTTGATGTTGTAAAAGGCTGGAATTAATATTAAATAAATAAAATAGATTATATATTTATAATATGCACCTTTACATAATTGTTTCGAATTATTTTCACAATTTTTCAAACTTTAATTAGGTGTTTTTGCATAAAACTGCAATCGGTCAAAAATTAGTGCACAAAAGTTTACTAGGCAACTCTGTCTAGTGAGAGAGCGATCAGCTGACACGTTCTTACGGAAAAAATCAAAATCATTGTTTACTATATAGTTTGGCAGCTTAATTCGAGGTTATGTTGCGAATAGAGTGGAAGGCACTCGCAGGCCGTGAAACTAGGCACTCGAATGAAGTATAATGAAGGAATTGATGTTCGGAGTTTTTTTCAAAATTTGCCTGAAATCCTGAATCACAAAAGGGAGTGTAGTTAAGTACGAAAATGAAAAAATGTAGCTAGGTTTTGCTCCTTTTTTTAGCAGATTTTCATTTTAAAAATTTAATGTACAAACCAATGTTCATTCTATTACTTTTTTAGCAGGAGATTGTCATTTTAAAAATGTAATATATAAAGCAATGTATTATCTATGGAGCTTCACATGCACTTTATAAAAACGTGCTTTTTATTTTTACGAACTTATTCCTCAATGAAAATAAATGAAACCCGTATTAATGTAAGCATTAATCATGTTTCTTACTTCTTAAATGTTCTTCTTAAATATTATAAATGTGTTAAAGGTAGCGAGACTAAAATAATATTGACAAATCTGATATGTCAAACTAATTTTATATAATATAAATGACTTCATAAATTACATGCATTTTATACAAATGCATTATATTTTAAATTTTCTCTAACTATTCGTTTTGTGCTGGCTAAATTTTGCTTATGCATAACTTTCTTTGGCTATATAAGCTAACAATTCCAGGGGCCGTTTTCACCATCTTCGGTGAACGCTCACAAACACTATATGAAAGAAATCGTTCAGTGATTCGTCAAATAAGGGTTACTTTAAAACGGACGTTAAAAGTTCCCCTGTCACATGAGGAAAAATGAAATGCAACTATTTTTATAACATGAAGATAGATAGAAAATTTATTGGGGATTGCACTGCGACCGTTGATCTATTGTGCCCTCATCAGATTGCGTCGCGTTCTAGGAGGATGTGTTCCACCGTCTCTCCTGATCGATCACGAAATCGACATGAATACAAAATTATGTTTTTTATTTAGTTGAACGGCGATAAAAAATCGTTTTTTTTCTAAGATGCAAGAAACTTCAAGAAGAACATAAGTTTTTAATTATTTGTGTGTTGCTTTGACGTTGGCGTTGCGTTGCTTATGGATTGAAGCAATTAAAGCACGTATGTTCAAAGTCAGATGTAGACGCAACGCAAGTGCCAAACGACGCAAAAGTCACCTTAAGCGTATTTGCTTTAGGTGTTATTTATCAATATTAATTAAAAATGTTAGATCTCCTAAAAAGTTGAACTTAGGCAAGATAAACAAGAGGCATAGCTTCGTAGACGCCTGCAAAATATGGCATGCAGCTAAGATCTCTCTACACCTCAAGATTACCTATGCTGTGCCTAATACACTTCCATGAAGCTACGTGTCGTATCTTCTCTTAGATTTTATTTCAAAGAAATTTTTTTAGCTTTAAACTTTGTTCATAATATTCATGTACATGTCTACTACTATGGCAGTCGCTTGCATACTACCATTTCATTATTAAAAAAAATTAAGTTCGGAAAAATGCAACCTTATCACGTGCATTCTCAAACACGGTTGCCACACCATGTTGTCATTTGGGACAAAAATTTATCGAAAAAAGGACCAGACCTCAAAAAAAAGGACCAAATTTTAGTTTTATTTTATTGGTATACAAACAATTCGGCAAGTTACTACAGTATCGTATTTGTTGTAAAAAGCGAAAATTGTAGGATGTTTCAGGGGTGTCCTATATGAAATTTTAATAAAGGAGACACTTGGCTTTAGTTCAAACTGCACAAACAAAAATAAAGTGTAACTTTAGGTGTCATATTTTAAAGTTTTAAGGATAAGACTATGTCTTTCACCAATCTAACGTTGTGAACCTAGGTTTGCTTGATTGCAATGAAATAAAATGTATAGCGCAGTTAGGTTTTAGTAAGGAACGGTTAAAAAATTTGCGTTGTGGCAAACTCAATAAATCGTAAATGAAACTAAGCAATTGTGTTAATGCTATTCTTATAGATGCTTTCATTTTCATTCAGAGTTCAAACTTCATACCAGAGCCTAGATTCAGTAAGTGTGAGTTTTGAACTCACACTAATGATGAAGAGACTTAAAAGTTTCAACTGTATAATAATTGAATACCGATCGTAATATCTAAACACTAAAACAAGTCTTTTTCTGATAAGTGCGTTGTTTCATCAAAAATTAATGACAATGTGTTTGTCCGAACATTCAACACTTCATTTTTAATGCCTCGCCTAAATTATCTCCCAAGTGAAATGTCATTGTTCTGCTACATTTTATTGATAGAGCAATTTTCGTGGTAAGAATTCCATTGGAGTAAATTGAAAATTATATGTGGGTAATAGATTTGGGGCAATTTTTTTAGCAGTGTTTTGGATTTTTGTTTCAATGAAAAAGAAATAAAAGTACCAAAACCGTGCCGAAAGAGAACCAAAATTGAGAAAAGGGGACCAGCGGACCATATAAGGGTGGAAGGGAACGGACTTAGGTGGCAACCGTGTTCTCAAATGCAAGCTTCCACATCAAATACATATACATATAAGTACTTCGACATTACGAAATACCATGTCGCGTTGTGAGGCTAAGTATTTTTGCATAAAAGCTTTTTGACCACCACAATACCATAGATTAAGTATAAAATTTCGCAAAAATAATAAATGTTTTCGTAAAATCACACAGAATATCCGCATTCATTGTTTACGAATTTAGAAACAATGAGAATGGCAAATACGAACGTGTATGAAATGTAATGTCAAAACGTATATGCACATGGTTGTATTTATATGCACGAAAATGCTTTAAAATCGCATGAAATTGTTAAAATAAAGTTCAAAAATAAATGATAAAAACTTTAATATTAATGAAAAGATTCTTTTAATAACAACAAAAACGCCTTATATATTCTATATATATCAATTGGTAAGGATTATCTCACTTTAAAATTTAAGCTAAATAATCTAAAGTTTTTTTTTGAAACTGAGTCGAGAACTGTGCATGCGAATGTGCGAATTTCACCGATCAGCTGTTAGTTGCGCTACTTGGTAAAATTTACAATGATCAAAATTGTTTTGATTTCTACGTTCCGGGCTACGCACGTACGGGCGTTGCACGTCGGTGAGTTTTCGTTTACATTGCACACTCATAAGATAGGTCGTGTGAGCTGACACGTTTTTGGTACGTACGTTCGTGAGTAACTGCCGCATTCGACGTCGCTTAGCACTTGGAGTAGCAACATCGGTGGTGGGTATCGGCTGATCGGTATCAAAATATGTATGAAAAATTATGCGCGATACATATGCTTGTTGTTAGCTCGGTGCTTGCTGGCATTGTAAATTTTACCAAGTAGCGCAACTAACAGCTGATCGGTGAAAATTCGCACATTCACACGCACAGTTCTCGACTCAGTTTCAAAAAAAACTTTAGATTATTTAACTCAAATTTTAAAGTGAGATAATCCTTACGAATTTATGTATACAGAATATATAAGGCATTTTTGTTGTTATTAAAACAATAGTTTTATTTATATTAAAGCTTTTATCATTTTTTTTTTAACTTTGAAAAAACTCCGAACACCATTCCTTCATTATATGACATCCGACTGCCTAGACCACTGCCTTCCACTCTATTCGCAACATAACCTCTATTTAAGCTGCCAAACTATATAGTAAACCAGAGCCGCCCAAAAGTTGCACATTGTGCAATTTGAGTTCGTATTTTCACACAGACACTAACGATGTGCGATCACGATCGTTTGCTTTCGCTTGTCACTCACTAAAATCAACAGTGAGTGCAAAAGGAAAAGTCCAATCTACTTTTTGGGGACATAATAAAAACAATATGCTGCAAGGTTAAAGTGACTTTTAATACGTTTTAGTTAGTATTACTAAGTTCTTTGAACATACATATTAATATTAACGATTTAAATATTAATTATTAATAATAATTAATTAATTATTAATAAATATTGACAATTTAATATAAGTAACTTTTTATACATTCTACTTAGTTTTATTAATTTTTATACATTTTTTTTATTCAATAACTTTATCTTTTGAAAATATATATTTCTATCTTTACATCTACTTTGTTTTATAGTTCTTTCTTAATGAAAAAGTGATTTTTTTAGGTCAATTTTGCATTGAAAAAACACCATACCTTCTTTTATAAAAAAGTTTTATCTGGCTAGCTCGACCTCCGCGTTCTTAGTTATACGAATATACATAAATAAATATAGTCAGGATTAGCTTGAATTCAAATAATAAAAATAAGTAATATTGTTAGGATTAGCTTGAAATCAAATAACCAGATTCCTTTTTAATTTCGAACTTCACAGTCTACATTTTCTTTTAGCACACTGTGGGGATTTGTCACTCAATTTTTACACACACTTATGCAATTGTTTTAGTATTTGTGTGGCCGGCTCTGTAGTAAACAATGCTTGCTAGTAAGCGACTAAATGAAGAACCAATTCACCCGCACGATCATCGCGACGATTGCGCTCTCACTAATACAAGTGCACTTTCAGTTTTGAATAGCCCTGGTGTACAGCAAAGCCGGCCAAAAGCTGCACATTGTGCAATTTGAGTTCGTATTTTCACACCGACACTAACGATGTGTAATCACGATCGCTTGCTTTCGCTTGTCACTCACTAAAATCAACAGTGAATGCAAAAGGAAAAGTCCATGCTACTTTTTGGGCACATAATAAAAACAATATGCTGCAATGTTAAAGTGACTTTTAATACGTTTTAGTTAGTATTATTAAGCCCCTTTGAACATACATATTAATATTGATAATTTAAATATTAATTATTAATAAATATTGACAATTTAATATAAATATATTTTTATACGTTCTACTTAGTTTTATTAATTTTCATACATTTCTTTTTATTGAATAACTTCATGTTTTGAAAATATATATTTCTATTTTTACATCTACTTTGTTTTATAGTTCCTTATTAATGAAAAAGTGAATTTTTTTAAGTAAATTTTGCATTGACCATACCTTCTTTTATAAAAAAGTTTTATCTGACTAGCTCGACCTCCGCGTTCTTAGTTATACGAATATACATAAATAAATATAGTCAGGATTAGCTTGAATTCAAATAACCAAAGTCATTTTTAATTTCAAACTTCACAGTCCACATTTTCTTTTAGCACACTGTGGGGAGTTGTCACTCAATTTTTACACACACTTATGAAATTGTTTTAGTATATGTGTGGCCGGCTCTGAATTATAGCTTTTTATGAGAGAAAATGGTCGAAAAGTTACTCAATTCCATTTAGTTGGTCTCTTTTCCAAAGCGTATTATAAGGTTCAGACTGGCCAGGTTGCAGTTAACGGTTTCAGATGTACTCGTATATATCCATTCGATTGAAATATTTTTGCTGATGCAGACTATATTGCTGCAAATGATATGCACGTTACGTGCACTGCCGAAAACTCTAAAGTTTCGGAGCAAAATAATGCAACTTCGGACACTGAACGTACTCTTACTTCACCGACATCTAATACAAATCGAGAGACTTCTCCAGAACCTGTGACATCAACCAGTAAAGGAGTCCTTTCACCATGGCAGATTTTACCATTGCCAAAGATTAGAAAGCCAGTTGCTACCGGAAGAACAAGAAAGTCAAAAGCGACAGTATTAACAAAACCACCATATAAGAATCAGTTGGAAGAAAGCATTCGGAAAATCCGGGAAAAAGTGAATCTAAAAATTAAAAAAGAAAAGAAACCTTCAAAAAAGCAGCAGCGAAAGCTAGAAAAGCCAAATGTGACGAATTAACCAGTGACTCCCAAGTAAGCGTCTTCTACGCAGAATCGAACCAAGGGGATTTTTTTGATATGCCTCCAGGCGGACCAATTTGCTCCTTTTGCGAAAAGTTATGGAAGGACGAAAGAAATATATCCGAATGGAGTGATTGTTTACAGTGCAATGCGGTTTGGGCTCACGTCTGTATTCCCAAAAAAAATCCAATTTTTATTTGCGAGTCTTGCACAAATTGCAGTTTTTAAGCAATTTTAATATTTCCAATAAATTATTCATTTTTAATATCAACGAGCCAAGGAGGCATTTTATTTTACCTTTTGAGAAGCTATTTATCTTCTATTAATAAAATTGATAAACTTAAATATTTAATATTTTCTTTAATAAAACTGATCTGGTTATTATTCGGGTTAAATGGTATATTACACCAAATTAGCCTACGTTTGCGTAACATATTACCCGTCAATTTTTAGGGAAGCGGCATTTCGGGCTCACCCGACCGTTGGTGGTATTCAACTTTTGATAAAGTTCACTATAGATGATATTTTACCAAACAAAAAACAAAAAAGAGCTGGCTCTACATACGCTTTTGCTAATTTATTTGAATTCGTTGCAGATCTAATGTGCTTGCCACTCATTTATTTTTCTAAAATAAATTTAAACAAAACAAAAATCCGAAACCGTCTGGAAACTGATACATTAAAAGGAATATTGCTAGCCAATATTATTTAAAATTGAATAACTTTTCCTGTCATAATATTCAGTGTTGCCAGGTTAGCCTTTTCGTGGCTAGATTTAGCCTTTTTTTGCCTTTCGAGCTGTATTATAAGGTCACTTTTTCTCGCTAAAATTGCGACCTCCGCCGGAAAATGAGGCTGAATTTCGGGAATTCTTCCGGCGGGAATAAAGCGAGCCGAGGCGGATTCAATGACCTTGCAGAAAGCACGCTCCCTTGTCAAGCATCAGTCGGGATAGGGAGGGCAGCAAAGCGATTGCCTATAAAGGATTTGTACTCATCCCACTCTCCTTTTTTAAAGTTTATGAAAGTGCGTTTTTCGGTGACGATGAAGTCGGCGGTTCGCTCGAGCAAAATAATTATAGGCAGGTGGTCGGATGCCAATGTTACCATCGGCTGCCAGTTGACGCAGTGTACGAGTCCTGCGCTCACGATTGATATATCTGGCGAACTGTGACATACGAGTGGGGGCGTCTCCGTTTATTGTGCAGAACTTCGTTTCTTCTATTTGATCCGCCAACACCTCACCCCTGCTGTCCGCCTGCAGGTTTGAATGCCATAGATCGTGATGGGCATTGAAATCGCTAAGATAATGCGATTATCGCCAGTGAGTAGGACTATGATATTAGGGCGGTATCCACTGGGGAAACAGGTGGCAGGAGGGATGCAGATGTTGATGATTTCCGCCCTCGCGATCTTTCCTGGGAACATTACGAGATCTTTTTGTTACCTTTTCGGGATAGTTTTGGGACCCTTCTGGGATCATTTCTGGATCCGTGCGGGGTCCCATCGGGGCCATTTCCGGACTATTTCAGAATCATTTTGGGACCCTTCCGGAATCATTTCTGTATGAGTTTCGCGATCCGTCGTGGATCCCCTCGCCGTCATTTCGGAACTTTTTCTGGACTATATCAGGATAATTTAGGAATCCTTCCTGGATATTTCCTGGATGGTTTTTGAGATCTGTCCGGGAGCCCGTCAGGGTCATTTCGGAACTTTTCCGGGACTATTTGTATGTATGTATGTATTTATTTGAAAATTTGTTCCTAGCACAACAATTTTGACAAATTATTTAACAGTGCTAGTCATGCATAGCATGAGCTATAAAAATTGAACATTTATAATAATAATAAATTAGATTAATCAAATTAAATTAAATATAACGGATAATAGTTAAATATTTATATATGTAAATGTAAATCTTAAAACTAAAGAAAAGTAATTAATAAATATTAAAAGACAGCAGTATGATGATAACCTTTGGCTGATTATAGATCGAATAGTATTTAACAAATAAAGAAAGAAGACACAGAGAGAGGAAAAAGACTTAGAAATGAACATTTTAACAACAACAATTTGAGATCCAGTTTAAGAGTCGTTAAAAAATGACGTTAGCTCTTTTTTGAAGTGCAGAGCATTACTTAAGAGTCGAAGACTTGTAGGTAGGGAGTTCCAAAGACGTATTGCAGTAACAAAGAATTGGCGTTCAGAGGTTAGCGTGCGGTATGTAATGTGCTTAAGAAGAAGCGCCGATCTTGATGATTGCAGAAAAATAAGCTTACGATATAGATAGTCAGGTTCCTTCGTGTGTATCAATTTATAGAGGAAGGAGAGTGTTTTGACTTTTAAAATATTTTCGAAATAAATGTTTAGCAACCTTTCAGCATGTTGTGATACGTGATCAAGTCTTTTCAACCCATAAACATATCTAGCAGTATTGTTGTAAACAACATTTAGTTTGTTCTTGCACAGATAGTCACAGTTTGAGTAAATTACACAACCATGGAATAGCGTAGGTATTAAGTACGCTTTAGCCAGAAGTAGTCTTATGTTTTATTTCGGGATCATTTTAGTACCCTTCAGGGATCATTTCTGTGTGGTTCTCTGGATAAGTCTAGAATCGTGTCGTTGTCATGTCGGGTTTTTTGGGACTATTCCGGGAACTTTTGGTGACCCTTTCGGGGCTTTCTGGACGGTTGTCGGGATCCTCCGCGATATTGTCGGGGTCATTTCGTGGCTTTTTGTGGATAATTTGGGGATCATTTGGGGATCCTATCAGGTTATCAGCACATTGAGATCTTTTTTTACTCAATTACAAAAATAAAATGCATTAGACAGAAAACATTTTTTAAACAGATAACTTGATAAGCAGGCTAACGTGAATAGCCCATATATTTCATTTTCTCCTTGCGGACGGGACTGCGGGTAAAGCATATATGACACTACTTTATTTTTGCTTGGATTCCAAGCTAAAAAAAACTGACGAAACTTTATCGGAACTTCAAAACACAAAAACAATTTCTATCATGAAAAAGCGAGACCACTATTCTCCCAAAATTAGTGAGTTTGATATGTTTTTGTTTATGTTTTACATTTTTTTTTCACATTTACACTTTTAACAATAAAAAAAAAACATATAACACGCGGAAATTATTTCGGTCTCTAATGGTTCACTTTTTTCACAAGAAAGTTGATTTTAATTGTGTTTTTATACACCAAATTCTCAAACTAAAAACTAAATTTTCATTTGTCAGAAAAAAATAAAGAAAAAACGGCCGAATGTCAAAAAAACCTATCGAAATACAAACTCGTTTGTTTTTAAGGAACTAGATTGTATTTTCCTTGTATTTCGTTATTTTTTTGAAATATAGTTTACACACTTATACCAGTACTGAAGCCGTATTAGGAGGGAGTGCGACAAAAAATTTAGGATAAAATACAAGAAAAAATACATGAAAATAAAGTAGTGTCATATAGGTATAAGGGCTAGTATATTATAAATGGGAAAGTCTGGATGTTTGTATGTCCAGACGTTTGTCTTTGTGCCTCAATCACGCAAGAACGGCTGTACGGATTTGGATGAAATTTAGCACACATATAACCAATAGTCTAGAAGGATCTACTGGCTATATTTTATTGAAAAGGGGCTCCCCCTAGGAACAGTTATAATTTAATTATTGTATTCTTTGTGACTGAATCACGCCAGAACGTATTCACGGATCTTGACGAAATTTGGGACACAGATAGACAATAGTCTACTGGCGAAATTTTTTCGAAAATGGAAAGGGGGCGGGGGTCTCACGAACCTTCGAACAATTACTTTTTAATAATTTTTACACATTATAACTTTACGTTTACTTCCTTCACCAATATTACAAACTCAATAGGTCAAATAAGTCGAGGGCTTACAAAGTGAGCAGTGAAACCCTCCGCCTCCTCACCCCCTTCCCCTCTCCCCCTCTGGTGCAAAATCTATAAATTGTTATATCTCAATATAAATGTTCTCCTAAATCAACAATTTTTGGTATCTGGCTCAAACAGATCGAGATCTAAACAGTTTTGGAAAAACGATCGGTGGTGCTTTCCGTCTCCTCCGGCCATCCTCCTCCTTCAATTCTTTTTATCAGCACGCTTTTATTAGCTTTACCTGTATGTTTGTTTGTAACTCTTCATTCGCTCCAACGCGCCTGCTGCCTTATTAACATGCTTTTATAATTAGCTTCACCTTACTTGTAATCCCGTTAGGGTCATATCGAGACCCTTCCGGGATCATTTCTGGATGGTTTTCGGGATCCCGTCGGGGTCATTTCAGGAATTTTTCGGGACTGTTTCGGGATCATTTTGGTTCACTTCCGGGATCATTTCTGTATATTTTTCGGGATCCGTCCGGGATCCCGTCGGGGTTATTTTGGAACTTTTTCGGGACTACTCTGGGATAATTTTCCGATCCTTCCGGGATCATTTCGGGCCTATTTCGGTATCATTTGGAGACCCTTCCGTTATCATTTCTGGATGGGTTTCGGGATCCGTCCGGCATCCCGTCGGGGTAATTTCGGGAATATTTATGGGCTATTTCGGGATCATTTGCGTACCCTACAGAGATCAATTCTGGATGGTTTTCGGGATCCGTCGGGGTCATATCGGGTCTTTTTTTGGACTATTTCGGTATCTTTTTGGGACCCTTCCGGGATCATTTCTGGGTAGTTTTTGGGATCCGTCCGGCATCCCGTCGGGGTAATTTCGAGACTGTGTCAGGATCATTTCGGAACTTTTACGGGATAATTTCTGGAGGGGTTTCAGGATCCGTACGGCGTCCCGTCGGGATTATTTCGGGAGTATTCCGGGGTCATTTGGGGATACTTCCGGGATCATTTCTGGATGGTTTTCGGGATCCCATCGGGGTTATTTCGGGACTATTTCCAGAGCATTTTGGGACTCTTCCGGTATGATCTCTGGATGATTTTTGGGATCCGTCCAGGTACCCGTCAGTGTAATTTCGGAACTTTTTGGTGCTATTTCAGGATCATTTTGGAACACTTACGAGATCATTTCTGGAAAGTTTTCGGGATCCGTCCTCGATCCCGTCTCTCTCTTTAAAGATCATATCTGGATAGTTTCTGGGATCCGTCCGGGATTATTTCGCGATAATTTGTGGATAATTTCGGGATCATTTCTGAATGGTTTTCGGGATCCCGTGGGGGTTATTTCGGGACTATTTCGGGATAATTTGGGGACTCTTCCGATATAATTTCTGGATGATTTTCGGGATCCATCCGGGTACCCGTCAGGGTAATTTCGGGACTTTTTCGGGACTATTTCGGGATCATTTTGGAACCCTTACGTGATCATTTCTGGATAGTTTTCGGGATCCATCCGGGATCCCGTCGCGATTGTTTCGGGAGTATTCCGGGGTCATTTGGGGATCCTTCCGATTTAATTTCTGGATGGTTTTCGGGATCCCGTCAGGGTTATTTCGGGACTATTTCGGGATAATTTGGGGAATCTTCCGGTACAAATTCTGGATGATTTTCGGGTTCCGTCCAGGTACCCGTCAGGGTAATTTCGGGACTATTTCGAAAACATTTTGGGACCCTTGCGGAATCATTTCTGGATAGTTTTCGGGATCCGTCCGAGTCATTTAGGGACGGGGTCATTTCATGACTTTTTCTGGACTATTTTAAGATCATTTGGGACCCTTCTGAGATTTTGGGGACTCTTCCGGTATAATTTCTGGATGATTTTCAGGATCTGTCCGGGATCCCGTCAGGGTCATTTCGGAACATTTTGAGACCCTTCGGGGACCGTTTCTGGATGGTTTTCGGGATTTTTCGGGACCA
This sequence comes from Eurosta solidaginis, assembly GCF_040869045.1. Lineage (NCBI taxonomy): Eukaryota > Metazoa > Arthropoda > Insecta > Diptera > Tephritidae > Eurosta > Eurosta solidaginis. The sequence goes on along the minus strand of NC_090323.1, from coordinate 125,260,679 downwards.
TTTCGGGACTATTTTGGTATCATTTTGGAACCCTTCCGGGATCATTTAAGGACTCTTCGAAACCGGTAGTTCAGCACACATGCCTTTTTAAATTATGAGCTTTTATGGCCATGGATTCGCTGCGAATTATTCGTAATTAAAACTCGGTATGTTTTATCTTTAATATCTAACACAGCTTTTTCGTTCTGTGTATTTTTGATTTTTTTTAAATAATTCTGTAAGGAACTGAAATAACTATAATTACACTTTTTGTAATATTTTAACCAACTAAATACCCGAAAAAGCAACATTATTTTCATCTAAAAAAGTTTCTTTAGTTTTAGTTAATTGTAGTTTCACTCCTTTGTTCTATGAATAGTAATTCCTTCACCCCTATCATATTAATTAATTTAACTTAAAAACTAAACGTATTTTTTTAGTTCGAAAAAACTGTATCGTACTATTCACGTAAGCGTGCCTTTCAGGTTATCAGCTCATTTAATTATTTTTTACTATGTTACAAAAATAAAATACATTGGCAAAAATAATTTAAACAGATAACTTGATAAGCAGGCTAACGTGAGTAGCCATATATTTTATTATCTCTTGCGGACGGGGCCGCGGGTAAAGGCTAGTACATACATATGTACACACTTACTAAGCCAACTTCAATTGGGCTTACATCAAATATGCTGGCACACATTAAACATTATACGCTTTATTATTTTGTTTTATTAAACGCACTTTCACCACATTTTTTATGTTATAAGTTATTTAATTTATAGTTTTGAACTTCGCTTTGCAAATAGAAATCAAAATAGTAGTCACAAAACTGATTCGCAATTCTTTCAGTTGCAGCTCAGCTCATTCTCAATTTCTTCTCTCGCATGTAGTTGCCACACTTGATTGTTTCGAACTTGCTTAGTATAAATGTTTGACATAACATTTTAAATAGAGGACTTGTAAGTTATAGAAAAGTAAAGAATCAAATCGCTAGAAGGTAATTCACCACTGGAGTAACTTTACATGTAATTCGGCAAGTTTGATTTTCGTAACACTTTAAGTTACGATTCCAAAACAAGTCAAACTTTTTTGTTGTTGGAAATATCAACGTTTAAAAAGTATGTTTTTTATTATCTTATTAAATTCGTTCGCGTGAGTGAAAATTCGTAAAAACTTGAACAAAATGTTACTAACTTTGGAAAAATCCTGTTCGCTCTGTTTCGTTTCCCCATTTTATGTGTTTTTTCGATTTGGTGGTTTTCTTATTTTGTATTTTTTTTTTAAACAAGTGGCACCATCTTCATAAGTACAAAGTAGAGATCGCAGTGAGCGTAAAATTCTCTTTGAAACTTGCTCATGTATTGACTCTTGATCGCTGTTGAAATGACCAGCGAGATCAGTTGTGTTAACAGAAAAATCAGTTAGATTGATTAGGAATCTGTCAATTTTACAGAATTTTGTTAACTTAAGAGCGACAATTTCTCTTCTGTTGAAATTACTAAACTAATTTGTTCGCTTGGCAAAGAACTCGGTCGTATTAACCATAATTCGATCAATTTCACCGAATATCCGATAAGTCAAGAACAACAGAACCGATTTTTTGATTTTACTAGCACCATTTCTTTCAGTGTATTAAAAAAAATTATAAGTACAGCTTTTACTAGCGTTCTATTTTTTTACGGCTATTTTACGGATATGTTTCTAAGTTTCGCTTTTTATCGCCGGTCTTTCATAAATGACCAGAACCATATTTCCACAAAATTGCAAAATGTTATGAACAGCTTTTGGATTACGGCTTGCAAAACTTTTATATTTTCTTCTACTAATGCCGGGTTCTTCAGTGCGAGTTTAAACTCTAGTTAAAGTTGACTAGAGTTTAACCTTGACACTTTGTTCGATAACATAAAATTTTGCTGCTCATCTATGCTTAAGCGGCCGAAGTGGCACGGTTAAACTCTAGTCAACTTTAACTGAAAAACTCGCACTGAAAAACCCGGCATAAATGTGGTTGGTGTTACGCCCATTTTACAAAATGAAACTTAGTTTATATTTTGCGTGATAAAGTAATTCCACTCGTCAAGTTTCACCATTTAATCAGTATATGTTTCTGAATTGTCCTTTACTTTCATTTTTTTGAAATTTTTGAATGTTGCGTGGTTATTATGTTTTTTCGATAATTTTCAATACCGATATATCGTCGACAATGCTGGAAAAACCTAATTGCATGAAAGCGTCACTCAACATTTAATAATTTAAAATGTATGGAGTTAGCACCATCACTAGGGTATGCACCTTGTCGTTTGTGTGAGGGCTTATCCGAACTCCATAGCGCCCGACTATGAGGCGGAGCTGTTTAGGACTGGAATCTACGCCGTTTCACCTCATAGGAGGTTGGCGGGATGTCGGCGACCAAGAACTGCCAGCCCCCTAATCCAGGGTGTTATATGGGCCGTGCCTTTTGAACGATTCGCAGCCAGAGGATGTATTCGGCTGTATTCGAACGGAGCCTTCCCGGGCCACCTCGGGAAGTTTTGATGGCCTTTCCACAGCAAGGGGCACTACTGTGGTGGCCGGTTCTTCCTCCCTTTTTAATACTCGACCGCTTTGCCCGCCTTGTCGGGCAGGTGGTCGTAGGACAAAGATTAACGACTCAATAACTAATTTTGATAAGGACGATGGTAAGGGGAGGACGGCAACCGGTACAAGGAGGAAGAAGCGTCGAGCAGCAGAATGAAGAGGCAACGTCCAGCGGAAGGTGATACGCCTTACAGCTTGCCAAACAGCTAATCCTGACAATTTATTTTCATAACTTCACAAATTGAAATGAAGGCAATAATTGCTAATGAATTTTTATTATACTCAGCTGAGCAGAGCTCACAGAGTATATTAACTTTGTTCGCATAACGGTAATCCGTAACGGCATAAACTAATCGAGATAGATATAGACTTCTATATATCAAAGTGATCTGGGTGAAAAAAGAAATACATTTAGCCATGTCCGTCCGTCCGTCTGTCCGTCCGCCTGTAAACACGATAACTTGAGTAAATTTTGAGGAGTCTTGATGAAATATGGTATGTAGGTTCCTGGGCGCTCATCTCAGATCTCTATTTAAAATGAACGAAATCGGACTACAACCACTCCCACTTTTTCGATATCGAAAATTTCGAAAAACCGAAAAATTGCGATATTTCATTACCAAAAACAGATAAAGCGATGAAACTTGGTAGGTGCGTTGACCTTATGACGCAAAATAGAAAATTAGAAAAATGTTGGACAATGGGCGTGGCACCGCCCACTTTTAAAAGAAGGCAATTTAAAAGTTTTGCAAGCTGTAATTTGGCAGTCGTTGAAGATATCATGATGAAATTTGGTAGGCACCAAATGTGTGCCAAATAAAAATTAGCGAAATCGAATGACGAACACGCACACTTTTAAAAAATTTTTTTTTAAAGTCAAATTTTAACAAAAAAATTAATATCTTTACAGTATAAAAGTAATTTATGTCAACATTCGACTCCAGTAATGATATGGTGCAACAAAATACAAAGATAATAGAAAATTTCAAAATGGGCGTAACTCCGCCCTTTTTCGTTTAATTCGTCTAGAATACTTTTAATGCCATAAGTCGAACAAACATTTACCAATCCTTGTGAAATTTGGTAGGAAAATAGACTCTAAGACGATAACTATTTTTTGTGAAAATGGGCGAAATCGGTTGAAGCCACGCCCAGTTTTATGCACAGTAGACCGTCTGTCCTTCCGCTCGGCCGTTACCACGATAACTTGCGCAAAAAACGATATATCTTAACTAAACTTAGTTTACGTACTTATCTGAAGTCACTTTATCTTGGTATAAAATATGGCCGAAATCCGACTATGACCACGCCCACTTTTCCGATGTCGAAAATTACGAAAAATTAAAAAAATTCCATAATTCTCTACCAAATATGAAAAAAGAGATGAAACATAGTAATTGGATTGGTTTATTGACGCAAAACATAACCTTAGAAAATGAAAAAGTTCTGCACGGCGAAATCAAAAGCCCTTGGAATCTTGGCAGGAATACTGTTCGTGGTATGACATATATATAAATTAGCGGTACCCGACAGAAGATGTTCTGGGTCACCCTGGTCCACATTTTGGTCGATATCTCGAAAACGCCTTCACATATACAACTAATGGCTACTCCCTTTTAAAACCCTCATTAATACTTTTAATTTGATACCCATATCGTACAAATACATTCTAGAGTCACCCCTGGTCCACCCTTATTGCGATATCTCGAAAAGGCGTCTACCTATAGAACTAAGACCCACTACGTTTTAAATAATCATTAACACCTTTCATTTGATACACATGTCATACAAACACATTCCAAGGTTACCCTAGGTTCATTTTGCTAAATGGTGATTTTCCCTTAATTTGTCTCCAAAGCTCTCAGCTGAGTATGTAATGTTCGGTTACACCCGAACTTAGCCTTCCTTACTTGTTATTATTGACAACGCGCTTGTGATAATCAGCTGATACACGGGGTAGCCATTTATTTCATTTACTATACAAGTTGACACTTTTGAAGGATAGGCAATAATTTTTTTCAAAAAAGAAAACGCTATTAAAGAAAACGGCCAGGATGAGGACCAACAGCCAAATGGTACTGCAAGTCGCACAGAGAAACAGCCACAGCATTTACGACCCGGGAAAAGAAGACCCGCGGATAACAGTCGTAATTTGCAGGAGGTCAAGAGGGCGGTGTTGGAGGGTGACAAACAGTCTACTGGTGCTGCGATTCATACAGACAAACTCCCAACACAGTAAAGTGGTGTCGATCAGTAGTGTGTTTTTATATGTTCTGGACCACATTTTGTATGGAAAACTCGGTGCACGTCTCAGCCTAAAAAATTATTACTTTTGGTGCAGTCTGTCATCAGTCTGGCCTTAGGGATGGGAGCAGTTCATTATTTTCGGACCAGTCTGGGTTGAGTCTGACCGAAGGAATGAAACCAGGTCTATATTTATCTTGACCTGAAATTTTTACCACATCTCAAAATCATTCAACAATTCCGCTAGGTGGCGCATACGTTTTTTCGGTTTGTGTTCTGGCTAATCTTCGGCTAGGTGGCGCATAAGAAAAAGCTTAGTGGTGTATAAGAAAATGCTTAGAGCTTTTTGCTTTTTCCCTTCTACAAAAAGTAGCAGTTGGGCACCTGTAGTACCGCCCGACCCAACGCCCAACCCCCAACCCCTAAACCCCTCTTTTCACGATGGGCACTTGTAGTACCGCTCCTCCCCTTTTTTTCTCATCTGCAAAACGGGCCTGTCGGGCACCCGATCAGGGGCAGATTAAACATTTTGTTTAGCATTTTATTTGATTGTAAGTTTGTGTGTGTGTTTGTGTGTGTGTGTGTACGCTGATGCTGGTCCATATATATATATGCATGTGAGAATTTCATAATTAACTAAAGGTTATCTTAATATTGAACTCATGATTTTCCATTATTGAACATTTTATTTGTCTTTTTCTTAGGGTATAAGTTTGTATGTACATACTTACACACATGTTTGTACATGGGAATATCAACAAACTACAAAATACATGCCGATGGCCACATCCATCCATGAGAAACTTGTTCCAATGTAAATACTTACTTTTTTTGTCAAATAAGCCTTTTTCAAATAAATAAAAACAATTTTTATTTAAAATTTAAAAATTTTTTATTTATATTTTTCTCCATACTTTGGCGTGGTTAGCAATGCGTAATATACTTGTGTGTGTGTGTGTGTAGTTTCATAAAATTACTACTCTTTTTCTAAATAATCTTTTTGACAACATTTGTAAATGGAATATATTCATACATTTTATCATGGATGAGTATACAATAAGGAGCGGTGTTAGCTGATACGACCTTGTGAAATTTTAGCTCAATCCGAATATCGATGGGACCGCTTTTTATAGATTCATTCTGATGTGTAACATCTAAAACAATTATTGGAGCATGTTGAACAAATTGATCAGGTGATAAAAGTGGTTAGGGAGTGCGTCCATAGTAACTTTGTTGAAATTTCAAATACATGTCATATAATAGAGCATATTAAGATCATCATATGGATATGTAGTGGAGTTGAGGTGAACTTTAACATCCAATAAGTCGCAATGTGTAAATTTATTTTCATTTTGAAATCCTAAAATAATATAGCGAGGTCTTTCATTTTCACCAACCATTGTGACATTCCATAAGATATTAGTGCTTTCCTGTAGAGACGGTTTATGATAAACATCCCAACTTCTAAACGAAATGTTTAGTGGTTGTTTGCTATTAATTGTTCTCAACATAGTTAACCGATACGAGTCTGAAAGTTCAACATGTGGCACTTTCCATGTAATATTTAAAAGTTTTAATAAAAGCTTTTCTGATGGTGTAGTTGACGTCATAACAGCATCATCTTCTTTGGCTCGTATTAAGATTAATTCATGTTTACATTTAACAATAATTTTATCAAAATCTTCAGCGAATCCAAGCAGTTTTTTCAACGGTATACAAAAATTAAAATGTCCAGTCTTTAGGCTAATATTTTCAAATGGACAACACCCTGCATTTTTTTGATTTTTACTCTCAAATTCGTTAAGTGATACATAATTTTTCATTGCTGTTGCAGTACCCAACTCTCTAGTGCGATCAATTTCTATTCTATAAATTTCATATCGAATCTCCTCGCATAAATACGCCATAAAATGATTAAGCAGCTGCACAGTTTTTGAAACTTGCGAATTACTATTTGATATGAATCCCTCAATGTATAAAATACTGTCACTAGGTAACACATATAGGTCTTGATTTTGTATAGGGATCCGAATTTCATCATTGTTTTGAAACGATTGCAGATATGGTATTGTGACGAATATGAGTGACACCAGGTGATAATCACATCCCTAGTCTGATGCTAAGTAAATAAAGTCACAACACCAATAAAGCAGACATTCACTTGTATCTACATAAACGAATAAAACATTATGTCTACACATATGTACGTACACGCAGCAGAGAAGAGATGCTCCCAAAAGTATGCAATTGTAATTGTTGAAGTGTCGCTCACAAATACACGCATATGAGAAGCTATATACGTGCATCTGTAGTTATAATTATATGGCGGCAACTAAGTAAATTCTGGAAGCGCCTAGAAGATGCCACGAGGAAATCAAAGAGTATAAAAGCACCAGCGGTAGAGGCGCTATAATCAGTTTCGATTAAGACGATATCTAGCGAGCAATAGCAGTATTATTTTGAAAGTCAGTTTCATTTAAGCTATCAGTTTGGTTATTAAGCCAGCTAAGTATAAGTGGTATTGTGAAGTACTTTAATAAAGGCCATTTTTCCATTATTCAATATTGGAGTTATTTATTCAACAGTTTAGTGATACGAACTTAGCAAAAAGGCAAATAAGAAGATTTGCAAGCAAATTCGTTACAATTGGTGTCAGAAGATGAATTTTTGAATAAATTCCAGAGGACAACAAGGACATGTCAAAGTTAAGTGAATTGAAGATCCGCAACTGAAGAAGGAGTTGGAGAACCGTGGATTGAATACAACCGGCATTAAACTCGAACTTCAGGCACGACTACGAGAGGCAATAGAATTAGAAGGAATTGATGTGGAAGAGTATGTCTTTTATCTTGATGGCGAGGAGACAACAAAAATTGAAGAGAAAAACGAAACATCGCAGACAGTTACGAGCACAGACTTGAACATGATTTTGGCTGCAATATCTGCGCAAACATCAACAGTGGCATCCCAACTGGAATCGCAGGAGAACCGTATAACATCCAAGATAGAATCCCAAGAGACACGAATAACTTCAAAGATCGAAGCACAAGAAACGGGTATTTCAGAAATGTCGTCACAAATGCCATCTCAACTGGAATCGCAAAAGACAGATATAATATCTCAACTGGCATCCAAGATGGAAGAACAGAAGACACGTATTGCAGAAATGTCGACACAGATTACATCCAAGATGGAAGCACAAGAGGAGCGCTTATCATTGCAGGTGGCACAAATGTCTTCGCAGTTAGAAGCACAGAATACAAAAATTGTACAGCTCGAGGACAAAATGGATGCGGAGATAGAAGCTTTGAAAAGTCGTATACAGGAGTTGCAAATAAATCGCCCAACAGTTTCAGCGAGTAATACGAAGTTAAAAACTCCATCTTTTGACGGTTCTGTTCCTTTCCAGGTCTTCAAGCTACAGTTTGAGAAGACCGCAGCAGTGAACAACTGGAATGCAGAAGATAAAGTTGCTGCACTGTTCGTGGCATTGAAGGGGTCAGCAGCGGAAATCCTACAGACGATTCCCGAAGGAGAGCGAAACAATTATGAAGCATTGGTGGCTACTGTAGAACGAGGTTATGGAAGCGAGCATAGAAAACAGATATTCCAAATTGAGTTGCAAAACCGCTACCAAAAAGCAAATGAGACATTGCAGGAGTTTACTTCAGATATTGAAAGATTGGCTCATCTTGCAAATGCAGACGCACCCGTGGAATACACTGAAAGGGTAAAAATCCAGAGTTTCATAAATGGCATACGAGATATGGAAACGAAGCGGGCTACATGTGCGAATCCAAAACTAACATTTGCAGAAACGGTATCGCATGCACTGACTTAGGAAACAGCCTCACTTTTGAGCAAGCCAGCGTACAAAGCTCATCGCGTGGATATGGAAAGGCCAGACTGGGTAGACGCAATTGTGGAAGCATTGAAGGGTACGCAGCAGAAGAATAATGATGCAGTCAAATGCTTTAAGTGTGGGAAGCCAGGGCATATTGCGCGTTATTGCAACACCAACCCCAACAGTTCCAACAATGTGGGTGGTCGCAAACGCAGAGCAGAAGGTGATGAGCAAATCTCCAAGACCACTCAATCGTTAAACTAAATCGAGTCAGCCGCAAGGGGCGACAGCTGGCTCCCGCAATTGAATGCCCCATAATCTCTATCTCGCAGATTGGAAGAAGATCGAGCAATCTTACTGTTGGAGGACATGTGGACGGAAAGGAACGTTTACTGACTTTAGATACGGGTGCATCTCACTCCATCATTCGAGCGGATTTAATCAACAAAAAGATGAGACCATTGCTTGGAGCAAGATTACGCACAGCCACGGGAGAGGACACCTAGGTAATCGGAGAAGTAGAATGCGAAGTAGCAATTGGGAACGTCACGGTACTACACAATTTTATAGTGGCAGATATTGTTGATGAAATCATAATTGGAGTGGACTTCTTAATTAACCAAGGCATCAAGATCGACATGCAAAGCAAGACGATGCGATATAAGAACATGGATGTACCACTTAATTTCGGCTACGAGAGAGGCTACAGCAGTAAACGAGTACTTGTGGAAGAGAGTCAGCAAATACCACCAAAATCCGAAGCAGTCATCTGGGCAAAGGTTGATGGAGATTGTGGGAAAAACAAATTGTGGGTTGTCGAAGCAGCAAACAAATCAGCACCGAACATACTTGTAGGAAAAACCCTGGCTATGACCAAACAAGATGGACGTATTCCGGTAAGAGTACTCAATGAGTTCAAGTCACCACTCAAACTGACCAAAGGAGCTATTTTGGGAAGATGCCAAGAGGCTGAAGTAATTATTAACTGTGGACAGCTCCAGGAACACGTTTCATCTAGTAACACTGATCTTTCAAATGACGGAATGGACGGAGGGGCTAGAGGAAGATTATCAGAGTAAGGCAAAGCAACTGCTCCTAAAGTACGCAAACATATTTGACCAGGATGGTTCCAAACCAGGCCGCACCAATGTTGTGAAACATCAAATTGACACTGGAGACGCGAGGCTGATACGTCAAGCTCCACGTAGTGTTCCACTGGCGAAGCGGGAAGTGGTGAGTCAAATTATACAAGAAATGAGCGACAGCGGCATCATCGAACCATCAGCTAGTCCCTGGAGCTCACCGGTAGTACTTGTAAAGAAGAAGGATGGAAAAATGAGGTTTTGCGTGGACTACCGGAAGTTGAATGACGTTACGAAAAAGGATAGCTACCCATTGCCAAGAATTGACGACACTCTGGACTCGCTCTCTGGTACGAAATAGTTTTCCACACTGGACTTGAAAAGCGGCTACTGGCAAGCTGAAGTGAAGGAGGAAGGCAAAGAGAAAACAGCCTTGAGCGTCGGAGATGGTCTTTGGCAATTTACAGTAATGCCCTTTGGACTATGTAATGCACCAGCTACTTTCGAGAGACTCATGGATCAGGTATTTAAAGGACCACATTGGAAAACATGCTTGGTGTACCTGGACGACATCATCGTATTGGGCAAGAACTTTGATGAACATCTTAAAAACTTAGATGAAGTTTTCCAGAGAATAGCTGGCGCTGGTCTGAAGTTAAGTCGCAAAAAGTGTGCGCTGTTTAAAAAGGAAGTAAATTATTTGGGTCACAAGGTAACGACAGAAGGTATCCGTACAGCGAATGAAAAGATAGAGGCAGTAAAGGATTGGCCAAGACCACAGAATCTGCATGAATTGAGAAGTTTCCTTGGGCTGTGCACATATACCGCCGATTTGTACCAAATTTTGCCAACGTAGCTCATAGTCTGCACGAGCTAACAAGAAAAAATAAAGCTTTTGAATGGAAGAAGGAGCAAGAAGTAGCTTTCCAAACATTAAAAGAGCGTTTGTGCACTGCCCCAATGTTGGCATATCCAATTCCAGGAGCAACGTTTATTCTTGATACAGATGCGAGCGGATATGCTATAGGAGGCGTTTTATCACAACTGGTCGATGAACAGGAGAAGGTAGTTGCATATTACAGCCGTTCGATTGGAAAAACAGAGAGGAACTACTGTGTTACGCGGAGAGAGCTGTTGGCATTGGTAGAGTGCATTAAACATTTTCACAAATACCTCTACGGCCAGCGATTCCGTGTCAGGACAGATCACGCAGCTTTAAAATGGCTTCTGCAGTTCCGTAATCCGGAAGGACAATTGGCACGGTGGATCGAGCGACTACAAAGCTATGACTTTTCTATTGAGCATCGAAAAGGTAGTACCCATAGAAATGCCGATGCAATGTCACGAAGACCATGTAGTTTAGAATGCAAGCACTGTTCAAAAGCCGAGGCTAAAGAAGACATTATAGATGTCCGGCTAATGAATATAACATGTGCAGATGAATGGGACAAGGAACAGCTAGAAGATACAGATCTGTCACGTGTTATGCAAGGCCTCGAACGAAAGGAAAGACCAAACAGAGAAGAGACGTCAGCAGAGAGTCCCATTGCGAAGTCATATTGGACACAGTGGAACAGTTTAGAATTGATATCCGGTGACCTTCATCGGATATGGGAGAGTGAGGATGGTAAATGCAAGAATAAACTGATAGTTGTTCCCAGAAAGAGGATTCCTGACGTGCTCAGCGAGCTGCATAATGGTCCAAGCGGAGGTCATCTTGGAATCACGAAGACGCTCGAGAAGATTAAACAGAGATTCTATTGGATTGGTTGCCGTTAGTCGGTCACTGTGTGGATTGCGAACTGCGAGGTTTGCAGCAGAGCAAAAGGGCCCAGAACCCGAAGTCATGGCCAGATGAAGCAATATAACTCAGGTGCGCCATTTGAAAGGGTCGCTATGGATGTCGCCGGTCCATTTCCTACTAGCAACGGCGGAAACAAATATGTACTGGTAGTTATGGATTATTTCAGCAAATGGCCAGAGGTATACCCAATCCCAAATCAAGAATCGAAAACGGTAGAAGAAGTGTTTATAAACAATTGGGTTACAAGGTATGGTGTACCAATGCAGTTACATTCTGATCAAGGCAGGAATTTCGAATCAGCTGTATTCCAGGAAATGTGTAAATCATTGGGCATTCGAAAAACACGGACAACTGCATTGCATCCTCAATCCGATGGTATGGTAGAACGATTCAATAGAACATTGGAGGAGCACTTAAGGAAAGTAGTAGACAAGTACCATAAAGAGTGGGATACCCGCATACCATTATTCTTGACGGCTTACCGATCAGCCGTGCATGAGACAACGGGCCAAACCCCTGCAAAAGTAATTTTTGGCAATGACCTTAGACTGCCAGCTGATTTGAAGTTTGGGATAGATGCGAATGCGGAGAGAAATGTTAAGAAATCCACTAGTGATTTGGAAGAAGAGCTGAGTGAGATACACGATCTTGTAAGGCAACGATCAAAAATTATGAGTGACAAGATGAAAGCGAGGTACGATAAAGCAATTAATTCGGAAGGGTTTCAGGAAGGAGATTTGGTGCTGCTATACAACCCACAACGGAAAAAAGGTTTGTCCCCGAAATTGCAGTGTAATTGGGAAGGCCCATACAAAGTTGTAAAACGGATCAACGATGTAGTGTACCACATACAAACCATTGGCAAACCACGAACCAAAATGAAAGTGGTTCATTTGGAAAGGCTGGCAGCGTTTAGATCGAGAGATTTGTCTGATCGGGACGATCAGACTTAGGTGGAGGGCATTGTGATGAATATGAGTGACACCAGGTGATACTCACATCCCTAGTCTGATGCTAAGTAAATGAAGTCACAACACCAATAAAGCAGACAGTCACTTGTATCTACATAAACGAATAAAACATTATGTCTACACATATGTACGTACACGCAGCAGAGAAGAGATGCTCCCAAAAGTATGTAATTGTAATTGTTGAAGTGTCGCTCAGAAATACACGCATATGAGAAGCTATATACGTGCATCTGTAGTTATAATTATATGGCGGCAACTAAGTAAATTCTGGAAGCGCCTAGAAGATGCCACGAGGAAATCAAAGAGTATAAAAGCACCAGCGGTAGAGGCGCTATAATCAGTTTCGATTAAGACGATATCTAGCAAGCAATAGCAGTATTATTTTGAAAGTCAGTTTCATTTAAGCTATCAGTTTGGTTATTAGAGGATTTGCAAGCAAATTCGTTAGAGTATGTAGCTATGGTAATCGTTTTTTATTATACTATTATCAAACATGGGTTTGGACAAAACGTTTATTATATTACTCATTTTTTAAACTAAATCCTAGACTTATTAGGAACTCCTTATTCGTGGGGGTTAAATCAATTTTATGTTGAGCAGGAGATTTTACTTCTTTAGAGTGTAGATTTTTTGTTTTTGTAGCCAATACTTTTGAGGCTGATTGAAAACTATTCAAAAAGTCTGTATGTGGTGGCTTTTTATTAAAAATTATCATTTTTTAGATAGGTTTTAAATGCAGTCTTATTGATATGTTCTCTCCACGAAAATTATCCAAGCTACCAGTTTGATCAACAACTCCAAGAACTAGAGTTCTTATTTGACGGGTATTAACCGGTAAATATATAATATTAGCAGGTGTTTCTGAGATTTTATATCCTGGACTAACTCTAAGCGAAAACTGATGAATTGTATGCACAGATAGTTCATTTATATATGATCCGTTGATGATATTACATTCAACAGATATCTTGTTTATTTTTGTTATATCCACTGGATTGTCGGAGTAATGAACAATCTCTGGCTTCAGTACTCTTCTACTGAAACCTAGTAATGGACCAATTGAACATTCTTTATCAAAATTTAATTCTTCCTTAAAGCTCATATTTCAGTTCGAAATGTATTAGGGTGAGCGCTAATATCAATATACCCTTGATTTGAAGGGTCATATATTTTACTAATTGTCTCAACTATATCATCCATTTCATATGTTCCAACAGGTATCTTAATAACATTCGATCCAATGTGAAACAAATTGTTTTCTTTTTCCACATTTGGAATTGTATGATATGAGTCAAAACTGATTAACCCACAGACATAATCTTGTTTGAGTTCAATGGGAGGGAAATAATTTGCAATCAGTATAGATGAATTACCATTTATTGTTAATGGAATCGACATGTTGATAGGCTATCATTAAATACTTAACTGAAATAATTATTAAAACACTTTTCTATTTATTTGTTTATTTATTTACTTTATTAATTTAAATCATTGACATCCACCCAGGAAATGTGTTCAGAAGAGAATCCTAACCATTTAACATAAACTATATTGTTTCGACGTCTCAAAACTTAAATATACATGAGGGAGTTTAGTTTTCAAAAGTTCATATCCATAAAATCCTCCCTTAATTGCATTACCTTGATAGTCTTCAAGTATATATTTTGGAGCGTTTGTGTTTTTAATTGACTTTATTTTAAAAACTTCTGTTGTCCAATTTGGTGTATACCCTTTTTCAAATACATGTTTATATTTACTTATTCTAAACTCATCATTAATTTAAAATTTTGGTCTATGAAAAACTTTTAAATTGTTGTATGCAGTGTCCAATAAATGTTGTTCATTCGAGGAATTTACCTCATTTGGAGTCATTTTGATGGTCTTGTGAATAGTATTATTGTAAACATTGACTCAATTTTTATAGATATCAATCCATTGATAAGTTCCCCGAAAACTAAATTCTTTCCACATCATTCCTTTTAATGTTCTATTGAATCGCTCTATTATAGATGCTTTTAATGATGAAAATGTTGAATAATTATTTATATTTTTTGTTTGTAATAATCTTTAAATAATAAAGTTAGTATTATAAAATTCCTTTCCATCATCTGTTTGCAGGTTTTTCGGTATTCGGTTACTTGAATTTAAAATCTTAGCCACTGCATTTGTGACATTTTCTTTAGTTTTATCTTTAACTGCTTCAGCCCATGATTTTTTGGAAAATGTATCGATTACAGTTAATAGATACTGATAATGATTATTACTATTTGAATACTGAGTCATTACCACCAAGTCAGCTTGCCATAAATCATCGATTCCTTTAATAATAACACGTCTTCGTTTAAAATTTTTTCTAGCTTGTTTATGTAATTCTTCTACAATAGCTCTATTGTTATCCATTTTGTTAATGCTTTTATAGCAGGGAACTTTATTTTTAGCACTTCTACATCTTTTTCCGTAGGATGTTATTTTTAGAACTAAATTTTAATGGTTTGAGTCCCAATTGCCATTGTCCATTTGATTCTCTATTCAGACCATACAAGGTATCAAGCATTTTAATATCTTTAAGCAATTTTATATTGTGTAATAGTAAATTGCGCGGGGGGGGGGGGGGGGGGGGTGAGTAAGCTTAACCCGTTTATAATCTTCATTTAGTTGATTTTTGCTCTGACGTTTTACAGGTTATGTCTTTCCCACATATTAGGATCTTCTTCGATTCTTCTCAAAATGTTCAGTTAGAGTAGTATTATCATTTAACGTTTCAGCTTTATTTTGACTTTATACAGCCTTGTTTAGTAATTGTTCATCATTTAGTAAGCTGGGAATATGCGCGGCTGGTCGTTCACAATTATTCATATAATTTATTTTTTCTTTAACGCCGATAACACTATCTAATTTTTGGGTTTTATCAAAACATTGCTTATTAATGATATCACCAGATTTTCGCTTTTCAGGTTTTTTATCGATATCTGATTAAGTTTTCATTACATTGCTTTGTACAGCTCTTTTTATTAATTCGTCATCATGAGGTTTACTTGGAATATACGGAAGCTGGTCTTTTACAGCCATTCATAAAATTTATTTTTCTCTAACCCTAACAAAATTATCTGGTTTTTGTTTTTTATTAAAACATTGCTCATTAACAATATCAATAGGCTTTCGCTTCTTTTTTGTAGGTTTCTCCATCGCTTGCCTCTCAACATTTTCTTTCCGAGAACTATCTGTAGAATATTCTAAATCTGCATCGTTCGAATAAATGTTTGTTTTGCTACCAAGATCATTATCATTCACATAATTTTCAACGGTTGGCAATGTATCAACTTCCATGTCTTTACTTTCTTCTGCACTGTCCGCCTGCAAAATTTCATCATCGTCATCATCATCATCATCATCACCATTATTGTTAATTTTGGTGATAACCAATAAGGACAAAAGGGAACGGGGATTTCACCTGCTTTGGACTATAAGGGTCGATCCAAGGAATAAAATAAAAGAAGGCGAGATGTGTGATATTGGCACAAGTTCAATATTTAATTGAATTGAGTTCGTATATTAATATTAACACGTAAAATTTCTTATAGTTTATATAGAGTTCAGTATGAGAGTTTTGACTTTACGTTAATTTCACTTTTAACTTAAGTATACTTGAAAGTTATTTAAATGAACAAGTCAAAATGGAATTATGTAACTTTGAACAATGATTTTAATTGAACGCACTACAACTATCGGTGGCACAAACACTGCGACGATCGGAATGCTTGTGCTGATACAGTTTACCTGTGTTGATTGATGAAAATTGTAGAAACAAAAGAGAGTGGATTCAGGAGCGCGCAGCGCTTTTATAGCATTTCCAACACTGTTGGAAGTTCGAAATAAAACAGGGATGCTTCGCTATGGAACGACACGCAGGGATGCGTGATGGGCTTTGGGATCGCAGGGTTGCGTTTCCTTTAAGTGACGTAAGTCACTTAAACATGGCGCCTCCGTTGCACTGGTGCAAGGGATGCTCTCAGTTTCTCGAGTGCACGAATGGCCATATCGAGTTGCTTGTGATGTTCTTTGAGTCGCTTCACCTGTTTGCGGGTTCCTCTACTTTCGGGTTCTCTTTCTCCGAACTCTCGTTTGTGTAATAGGGTATGGTGCAGTTCATTACATACCTTGCAAGTTTCTGGACTTGTCGTGCGAGCGAGCCAAACAATTTGGGCAGTGTTTGAACTGCCGCACTATCTCCTTACGCTCGTTGACCATCATTGCCCCGAACTCCTTACAAAACCGAAGAGGATGGTATCTGAGGCAGACCGTACATTTGTGAATGGCTGGATCTCGGGTGCCTTCTGTTGGTGGCCACAACCTGTAAATGTATGAATAAATAAGAAATTCTTTGCAAACTTAATACTAATATATGTGATTGTGATCATTAAATATCCAGTGTAAAGTTGGCCTGTGGGGTATCAGATGCAATAGGGAGTGGACAGAGCTTAAGAATCGGTCGTGTGAAAATTCCATTTTGTGTCTTGACATCCGCCACTCGCACACGATTAACCGATCCATAATACACCTTCTCTACACGTCCTAATCTCCATTCTTTGGGGGGTGTTAGCTCGTTTTTAATGACGACGAAGTCGCCAATGGAAAGGTTTGTTTGAGGTAGCTTCCATTTGTATATCTGATGTAGCTCTTTGAGATACTCTTCTTTCCAGCGCAGGCTGAACTGCTCCATAGGTCGCTGGTTCATATCCGGCTCGAAGGACCATGTTAATTTTGGTGATAACCAATAAGGAAAAAAGGGAACGGGGATCTCACCTGCTTTGGACTATAAGGGTCGATCCAAGGAATGAAATAAAAGAAGGCGAGATGTGTGATATTGGCACAAGTTCAATATTTAATTCAATTCAGTTCGTATATTAATACGTAAAATTTCTTATAGTTTATACTAGAGTTCAGTATGAGAGTTTTGACTTTACGTTAATTTCACTTTTAACTTAAGTATACTTGAAAGTTATTTAAATGAACAAGTCAAAATGGAATTATGTAACTATGAACAATGATTTTAATTGAACGCACTACAACTATCGGTGGCACAAACACTGCGACGATCGGAATGCTTTGGTGCTGATACAGTTTACCTGTGTTGATTGATGAAAGTTGTAGAAACAAGAGAGAGTGAATTCAGGAGCGCGCAGCGCTTTTATAGCATTTCCAACACTGTTGGAAGTTCGAAATAAAACAGGGATGCGTGATGGGCTTTGGGATCGCAGGGTTGCGTTTCCTTTAAGTGACGTAAGTCACTTAAACAATTATAAGTAGTAACATTGTTTTTATACTCAGTTGAGCAGAGCTCACAGAGTATATTAACATTGATTGGATAACGGTTGGTTGTACAGGTATAAAGGAATCGAGATAGATATAGACTGCCATATATCAAAATCATCAGTATCGAAAAAAAATTCGATTGAGCCATGTCCGTCCGTCCGTCCGTCCGTCCGTCTGTCCGTTAACACGATAACTTGAGTAAATTTCGAGGTATCTTGATGAAATTTGGTATGTAGGTTCCTGGGCACTCATCTCAGATCGCTATTTAAAATGAACGATATCGGACAATAACCACGCCCACTTTTTCGATATCGAAAATTTCGAAAAATCGAAAAAGTGCAATAATTCATTACCAAATACGGACTAAGCGATGAAACTTGGTAGGTGAGTTGAACTTATGACGCAGAATAGAAAACTAGTAAAATTTTGGACAATGGGCGTGGCGCCGCCCACTTTTAAAAGAAGGTAATTTAGAAGTTTTGCAAGCTGTAGTTTGGCAGTCGTTGAATATATCATGATGAAATTTGGCAGGAACGTTACTCTTATTACTATATGTCTGCTTAATAAAAATTAGCAAAATCGGAGAACGACCACGTCCAATTTTTAAAAAAATTTTTTTTTAGATTCAAATTTTAAAAGAAAAGTTAATATCTTTACAGTATATAAGTAAATTATGTCAACATTCAACTCCAGTAATGATATGTTACAACAAAAATACAAAAATAAGAGAAAATTTCAAAATGGGCGTGGCTCCGCCCTTTTTCATTTAATTTGTCTAGGATAATTTTAATGCCATAAGTCGAACAAAAATTTACCAATCCTTGTGAAATTTGGTAGAGGCTTAGATTCTACGACGATAACTGTTTTCTGTGAAAAAGGGCGAAATCGGTTGAAGCCACGCCCAGCTTTTATACACAGTCGACCGTCTGTCCTTCCTCTCGGCCGTTAACACGATAACTTGAGCAAAAATCAATATATCTTTACTAAACTCAGTTCACGTACTTATCTGAACTCACTTTGTATTGGTGTAAAAAATGGCCGAAATCCGACTATGAACACGCCCACTTTTTCGATATCGAAAATTACGAAAAATGAAAAAAATGCCATAATTATATACCAAATACGAAAAACGGGATGAAACATGGTAATTGTATTGGTCTATTGACGCAAAATATAACTTTAGAAAAAAACTTGATAAAATGGGTGTGACACCTACCATATTAAGTAGAAGAAAATGAAAAAGTTTTGCAGGGCGAAATCAAAAGCCCTTGGAATCTTGGAAGGAATACTGTTCGTGGTATTACATATATAAATAAACTAGCAGTACCCAACAGATGATGTTCTGGATCACCCTGGTTCACATTTTGGTCAATATCTCGAAAACGCCTTCACATATACAACTAAGGGCCACTCCCTTTTAAAATTCTCATTAATACCTTTAATTTGATACCCATATCGTACAAAAACATTCTAGAGTCACCCCTGGTCCACGTTTATGGCGATATCTCGAAAATGCGTCCACATATAGAACTAAGGCCCACTCATTTTTAAAATCCTCATTAACATCTTTCATTTGATACCCATATCGTACAAAAAAATTTTAGAGTCACCCCTGGCCCACCTTTATGGAGATATCTCGAAAAGGCATCCACCTATAGAACTAAGGCCCACTCCCTTTTAAAATACTCATAAACACCTTTCATTTGATACCCATATCGTACAAACAAATTCTAGAGTCACCCCTGGTCCACCTTTATGGCGATATCTTGAAAAGGCGTCCACCTATAGAACTAAGGCCCACGCCCTTTTAAAATACTCTTTAACACCTTTCATTTGATACCCATATCGTACAAACAAATTCTAGAGTCACCCCTGATCCACCTTTATGGCGATATATCGAAAAGGCGTCCATCTATAGAACTAAGGCCCATGCCCTTTTAAAATACTCATTAACACCTTTCATTTGATACCCATATTGTACAAACGCATTCTAGAGTCACCCCTGGTCCACGTTTATGGCGATATCCCGAAAAGGCGTCCACCCATACAACTAAGGCCCACTCCCTTTTAAAACACTTATTAACACCTTTCGTTTGATACCCATATTGTACAAATAGCGATATCTCGAAAAGGCGTCCACATATAGAACTAAGGCCCACGCCCTCTTAAAATACTGTAACTAATTTGCTTGCAAATCCTCTTATTTGCAATCCTCTGCTAAGTTCGAATCACTAAACTGTTGAATAAATAACTCCAATTTGTAATAATGCAAAATGGCCTTTTCAAGTACTTCACAATAACACTTATACTTTGCAACGAATAGCTTGCTTAATAACCAAACTGATTGACAGCTCAAATGAAACTCTACTATTCAAAATAATACTGCTATAGCTCGCTAGATAGCGCTTAATCCAAATCTCAAATCAAACTGAATTACTTCTTACTCGCTTGCCCCGCTTTTATAGTTTACGCTGCATACTTCTAGGCTCTTCGATTTC
This sequence comes from Eurosta solidaginis, assembly GCF_040869045.1. Taxonomy (NCBI): domain Eukaryota; kingdom Metazoa; phylum Arthropoda; class Insecta; order Diptera; family Tephritidae; genus Eurosta; species Eurosta solidaginis. The sequence goes on along the minus strand of NC_090323.1, from coordinate 125,240,364 downwards.
CAGAACTTACTAGTTGTTTCGGCTACAAAATCGCCAGCCACAACTACGTGCACAAATTATTGCTCTCTCTTGTGACAACTCAGATAAGATATATGCATGTGTTTGTAGTTTACAGTCTCCCGCACACACATAAGCGTATAAGTAAATTCATCGGTGTGTGACATCTCATCTCTCCCTGCCTTGTATGTAAATGTTGCTCGCCGGAATGTGTACATATGTGTAGACGCAATTATTGATTCGTTTATGTAGATACATAATGATTGAAATATTGATGTGAATTCACGTCACTGCTTAGCATCGGCCTGGAGATGGCAGCAGTCCTCAGTTTTGCTAATATTCGTAACACTGCCCTCCACCTAAGTCTGATCGTCCCGATCAGACAAATCTCCCAATCTAAACGCCGCTAGCATCTCCAAATGGACCACCCTTCTAATCCGTGGTTTCCCAGTGGTTTGTATGCGGTAGATGGTATCACTGATCTTCTTCAAAACTTTGTACGGGCCTTCCCAACTGCACCGAAATTGGGCTGGAACACCTTTCCGCCGGTGAGGGTTGTTTAACAGTACCAAATCTCCATTCTGGAAACCTTCCGAATTATTTTCCCTGTCGTACCTGTGTTCCCTCTTACTACTCATTATTCTGGATCGTTCCCTCGCAATCTGTTTCTTGGCCAATGAAGAATTACTTCGCAGAGCTTGCGCTGGACGGATTTCCTTTGCATAATCAGTATCGTTCCGACGCTTCACAACAGTAGTGTGCCTTGGCTTGAAACCACCATTGCATTCTTTCTTGGTTTTAGTACGTCCGTTAGGGCTTTTCAATGCCAGTGTTTCTCTCACAGGTACCTTCGGTTTTGATTTGTTTGGCCTATTTGTTCCATCAACCTTTACCTTTGAATTTCGTGGCCTTCGTCGAGCCTTCTCCACCAGTACCCGATTACTGCTGAACCCTTTTTCCAAACTAAAGTTAAGTGGCACATCTTGGTTCTCATAACGCATCACCCTTCTCTGCATATCGATCTTGATGTCATGGTCAACCAAGAAATCCACTCCCAATATAACTTCATCAACAATCTCCGCCACAACAAATTTGTGTAGGACCATGACCTTCCCAATCAATACTTCACATATCACTTCTCCCTGAACTTGGTTATACTCGCCAGTGACCGTACGCAACTTTGCTCCAGGTAACGGTTTTACTCTCCTGTTGACCAAGTCAGATCGGATCAAGGAATGAGATGCGCCCGTATCTACAGTCAGTATTCGTTCTTTGCCATCCACATTCCCTCTGACGGTAAGACTGCTTGATTTCCTTCCAATTTGCGACACAGATATCACAGGGCATTCAATAGCTGGATCTAGCTCTCTACCTCTTACTCGCTCTTGCTCATCTCCTCCAGCTTTGCGTTTACGGCCACCCACATTGTTGGAACTATTAAGACCAAGATCGCAATGACGTGCTATGTGACCGGACTTCCCGCATTTGAAGCATTTGATGACTTTTTCACTTCGCTTTTGCGATCCTTTCAGTGCCTCCAATATTGCGTCTACCCACTCTGGCCTTTCTACTTCCACACGGCGTGCTTTGAAAACTGGCTTACACAGAAGCGACGCTGTTTCCTGAATCAGAGCTTGTGACACCGTTTCTGCGAATGTTGGCTTTGGGTTTGCGTATGTAGCTCGCTTTGTTTCGACGTCCCGTATGCCATTTATAAAGCTCTGAATCTTTACCCTTTCAGTGTATTCCACGGGTGCATCCGCATTTGCAAGATGAGCCAATCTTTCAATGTCCGAAGCAAACTCCTGCAAAGTCTCGTTAGCTTTTTGGTAGCGGTTTTGCAATTCTATTTGAAATATCTGTTTCCTGTGCTCGCTTCCGTATCGCCGTTCTACAGCAGCCATCAATGCGTCATAACTGTTCCGTTCGTACTCTGGAATAGTCTGTAAGATTTCGGCAGCTGGTCCTTTCAATGCTACGAAGAGTGCGGCAACTTTATCTTCCACATTCCAGTTGTTCACTGCTGCGGTCTTCTCAAACTGTAGCTTAAAGACCTGGAAAGGAACAGAACCGTCAAAGGATGGTGTTTTTACCTTTGAATTACTAGTTAAAACTGCTGGGCGATTTAGTTGCAACTGCTCGATACGTCCTCTCAAAGCATCCACCTCGGCCTCGATTTTTTCTTCAAACTGTAAAATTTTTGTATCTTGCGCCTCCAACTTCGAGGAAATACGTTCTTCTTGCTTTTCCAGTTGAGCAGAGATCTGTGATGATATCTGTGCTGAAATTTGCGCCGACATTTCGGATATCCGTGCCTCTTGTGCTTCAATCTTCGCTGTTATACGGTTCTCCTGCGATTCCAGCTGAGTTTCCATCTTGGATGTTATGCGTGTCTCTTGCGATTTCAATTGTGATGACATGTTGGTAGATATTTGTGATGACATTTCGGACATTTGTGCCGATATTGCAGCCAACATCATGTTCAGGTCTGTGTTCGTCATTGTCTGCGGTGTTTCATTTTTCTCTTCAATTTTTGCTGTTGTCTCGTCCTCATCAGGATAAAAGACATACTCGTCCACATCAATTCCTTCTGCTTCCATTGCCTCTCGTAGCCGTGCCTGAAGTTCGAGTTTAACGCCACTTGTATTCAATCCACGGCTCTCCAACTCCTTCTTTAGTTGCTGGATCTTCAATTCACTGAACTTTGCCATGTCCTTGTTGTCCTCTGGAATTTATTCAACAATTCCTCTTCTGACACCAATTGTAACGAATTTGCTTGCAAATCCTCTTATTTGCAATCCTCTGCTAAGTTCGAATCACTAAACGGTTGAATAAATAACTCCAATTTGTAATAATGCAAAATGGCCTTTTCAAGTACTTCACAATAACACTTATACTTTGCAATGAATAGCTTGCTTAATAACCAAACTGATTGACAGCTCAAATGAAACTCTACTATTCAAAATAATACTGCTATAGCTCGCTACATAGCGCTTAATCCAAATCTCAAATCAAACTGAATTACTTCTTACTCGCTTGCCCCGCTTTTATAGTTTACGCTGCATACTTCTAGGCTCTTCGATTTCCAGAACTTACTAGTTGTTTCGGCTACAAAATCGCCAGCCACAACTACGTGCACAAATTATTGCTCTCTCTTGTAACAACTCAGATAATATATATGCATGTGTTTGTAGTTTACAGTCTCCCGCACACACATACGCGTATAAGTAAATTCATCGGTGTGTGACATCTCATCTCTCGCTGCCTTGTATGTAAATGTTGCTCGTCGGAATGTGTACATATGTGTAGACGCAATTATTGATTCGTTTAAGTAGATACATAATGATTGAATTATTGATGTGAATTCACGTCACTGCTTAGCATCGGCCTGGAGATGGCAGCACTCCTCAGTTTTGCTAATATTCGTAACAATACTCATTAACACCTTTCATTTGATACCCATATCGTACAAACAAATTCTAGAGTCAACCCTGGTCCACTTTTATAACAATATTCCGAAAAGGCGTCCACCTATAGAACTAAGGCCCACTCACTCTTAAAATACTCATTAACACCTTTCATTTGATACCCATATAGTACAAATGCCGATATCTCGAAAAGACGTCCACATATAGAACTAAGGCCCACGCCCTCTTAAAATACTCATTATCACCTTTCATTTGATACTCATATCGTACAAACAAATTCTAGAGTCACCCCTGGTCCATATTTATGGCGATATCTCGAAAAGACGTCCATCTATAGAACTTAGGCCCACACAATACTCATTAATACCTTTCATTTGATACCCATATCGTACAAAATAAATTCTAGAGTCACCCCTGGTCCACCTTTATGGCGATATCTCGAAAAGGCGTCCACCTATAGAACTTAGGCCCACTCCCTTTTAAAATTATCATTAACACATTTCATTTGATACCCATATTGTACAAACAAATTCTAGAGTCAGGCCTGGTCCACCTTTATGGCGATATCCCTAAATGGCGTCCATCTATAGAACTATGGCCCACTTCCTTTAAAATACTCTTTAGTACCTTCCATTTGATACACATGTCATACAAACACATGCCAGGGTTACCCTAGGTTCTTTTTACAACATGGTGATTTTCCCTTACTTTGTCTCCACAGCTCTCAACTGAGTATGTAATGTTCGGTTACACCCGAACTTAGCCTTCCTTACTTGTTATTACTAGAGTTTTTCAAACAAGTTGATTCTATCCAATTCTCCCAATTTCATTCTTTTAAGATTTTCTTTTAATACTTTCCTGATCTTAACAAGATTTGCTAATACAGTCATATGATTATGATTTATGTATGATACATGATTTTGGTAAGTCTGTTACCTATCAGCTGTGTATCTGATAAGAATCTGGTAAATCTGTTACAGATCAGCTGTGTATCTGATAAGAATCTGGTGTGGGATATGCCTTTTATAGATGTTTTATAGTTGTATAAAATTATCGAAACCCTTTCGATATCGACCTTTATTTATGGGATCATCTTTACTTATAACAATAAAACCGTATTCATTTCTCCAAGACTATACAAATTTTTAAAAATATTTTGTATGACATATCTCCGATAACATAATCATTATAGATATGCTTAAGATTCATTTCATCTTGTTTGAACACAATAATCATGTTTGCATTATCACGAACTAAGTGTTTAGGAATTTTTGTATAACTTTAATAGATAGATAAATTATAACATAAATAGAAAGAATCAATGTTCTTATGGCGACCCATACAAAAATAATCTCGTATTGTACTTTGTTTTCCACATATTACATCATCGAATATAAAAATTGAGTCTGGTTTAGCTTCAGCGCGTTTGGTGACATCAACATTTTCACTAAATGTATAAAGATTTATTCCTTTTATCGGCTCAATAAGCCTTTTTAGATAGATATATTTTGGTTGATATAATGATTTTGAATAAATGTATATATTTCGGAAATTAAGCCCGTTTGGACTTTCAATAAAACTGAGCATAACGTTTGTTTTTCCGCAATTTGACGGTTCCACAATCAGCGCTTGTATTGAATTGGTAAAAGGGGACTATGTCTGGACACATTTTTAACATTTATACAATTGTCGGCATTATTAACCTTAAGTTGGAGACGTTGTTTAACAACTTTCATTTTGTTTACTAGATTTATAGCAATATAAACAATCGCTTTTATAATAAAATCACCATTTAATTATAACTCACCCACACTCACTCTCATTATTATTAAGAAGAAGAAGAAGAAGAAAACAAACACTTAATGGGACGAATACGTAAAAAGGCAGCCCAGGGTTTTGTAAATAGTTTGATTAATTCTTTACCTATTGAGCTTTGAAAAAAATATTCAAATGTTCAATACCTAAAGTATTTGAAAAATAAAATTGCGTGCAAAAATGTGCCCAAGAACAATTTTTTTTGCACGGTTTTTGAAACAATTTTAAAAATAGAAATTTATTTCACAGAAATAAAAAATGTGCTCTTAAAGAGTTTTTAATTACAAGCAAATTGGCGTTTGAATTGTCGGTAAAAGTCTAGTTGAGAGGTCGACTGCTAATACGCCACCAAAAATATCGAGAGAGGTGTCAAAAGACGCGTTTTGACCTCGACAATAATAATGTGAACAAGTAGGGAAGGCTAAGTTCGGGTGTAACCGAACATTACATACTCAGTTGAGAGCTGTGGAGACAAAGTAAGGGAAAATCACCATGTTGTAAAAAGAACCTAGGGTAACCCTGGAATGTGTTTGTATGACATGTGTATCAAATGGAAGGTATTAAAGAGTATTTTAAGAGGAAGTGGGCCGTAGTTCTATAGATGGACGCCATTTAGGGATATCGCCATAAAGGTGGACCAGGCCTGACTCAAGAATTTGTTTGTACGATATGGGTATCAAATGAAATGTGTTAATGATAATTTTAAAAGGGAGTGGGCCTAAGTTCTATAGGTGGATGCCTTTTCGAGATATCGCCATAAAGGTGGACCAGGGGTGACTCTAGAATTTATTTTGTACGATATGGGTATCAAATGAAAGGTATTAATGAGTATTTAAAAGGGTGTGGGCCTAAGTTCTATAGATGGACGCCTTTTCGAGATATCGCCATAAAGATGGACCAGGGGTGACTCTAGAATTTGTTTGTACGATATGAGTATCAAATGAAAGGTGTTAATTAGTATTTTAAGAGGGCGTGGGCCTTAGTTCTATATGTGGACGCCTTTTCGAGATATCGCCATAAAGGTGGACCAGGGGTGACTCTAGAATTTGTTTGTACTATATGGCTATTAAATGAAAGGTGTTTATGAGTATTATAAAAGGTAGTGGGCCTTAGTTCTATAGGTGGACGCCTTTTCGGAATATCGTTATAAAAGTGGACCGGGGTTGACTCTAGAATGTGTTTGTACAATATGGGTATCAAACGAAAGGTGTTAATAAGTGTTTTAAAAGGGAGTGGGCCTTAGTTCTATGGGTGGACGCCTTTTCGGGATATCGCCATAAACGTGGACAAGGGGTGACTCTAGAATGCGTTTGTACAATATGGGTATGAAATGAAAGGTATTAATCAGTATTTTTAAAGGGCGTGGGCCTTAGTTCTATAGGTGGACGCCTTTTCGAGATATCGCCATAAAGGTGGACCAGGGGTGACTCTAGAATTTGTTTGTACGATATGGGTATCAAATGAAAGGTGTTAATGAGTATTTTAAAAGGGCGTGGGCCTTAGTTCTATAGGTGGACGCCTTTTCAAGATATCGCCCTAAAGGTGAACCAGGGGTGACTCTAGAATTTGTTTATATGATATGGGTATCAAATGAAAGGTGCTAATAAGTATTTTAAAAGGGAGTGGGCCTTAGTTCTATAGGTGGATGCCTTTTCGAGATATCGTCATAAAGGTGGGCCAGGGGGGATTCTAGAATTTTTTTGTACGATATGGGTATCAAATGAAAGGTGTTAATGAGTATTTTAAAAAGGAGTGGGCCTTAGTTCTATATGTGGACGCCTTTTCGAGATATCGCCATAAAAGTGGACCAGGGGTGACTCTAGAATGTGTTTGTACGATATGGGTATCAAATTAAAGGTATTAATGAGGGTTTTAAAAGGGAGTGGCCCTTAGTTGTATATGTGAAGGCGTTTTCGAGATATCGACCAAAATGTGGACTAGGGTGATCCAGAACATCATCTGTCGGGTACCGCTAATTTATTTATATATGTAATACCACGAACAGTATTCCTTCCAAGATTCCAAGGGCTTTTGATTTCGCCCTGCAAAACTTTTTCATTTTCTTCTACTTAATATGGTACACCCATTTTACCAAGTTTTTTTCTAAAGTTATATTTTGCGTCAACAGACCAATACAATTACCATGTTTCATCCCATTTTTCGTATTTGGTATATATTTATGGCATTTTTTTCATTTTTCGTAATTTTCGATATCGAAAAAGTGGGCGTGGTCGTAGTCGGATTTCGGCCATTTTTTACACCAATACAAAGTGAGTTCAGATAAGTACGTGAACTGAGTTTAGTAAAGATATGTCGATTTTTGCTCAAGTTATCGTGTTAACGGCCGAGCGGAAGGACAGACGGTCGACTGTGCATAAAAACTGGGCGTGGCTTCAACCGATTTCGTCCTTTTTCACAGAAAACAGTTATCGTCCTAGAATCTAAGCCTCTACCAAATTTCACAAGGATTGGTAAATTTTTGTTCGACTTATGGCATTAAAAGTATCTTAGACAAATTAAATGAAAAAGGGCGGAGCCATGCCCATTTTGAAATTTTCTTTTATTTTTGTATTTTGTTGCAACATATCATTACTGGAGTTGAATGTTGACCTAATTTACTTATATAATGTAAAGATATTAACTTTTCTTTTAAAATTTGAATTACAAAAAAATTTTTTTTTAAAGTGGGCGTGGTCCTTCTCCGATTTTCCTAATTTTTATTAAGCAGACATATAGTAATAAGAGTAACGTTCCTGCCAAATTTCATTATGATATCTTCAACGACTGCCAAATTACAGCTTGCAAAACTTCTAAATTACCTTCTTTTAAAAGTGGGCGGTGCCACGCCCATTGTCCAAAATTTTACTATTTTTCTATTCTGCGTCATAAGTTCAACTCACCTACCAAGTTTCATCGCTTAATCCGTATTTGGTAATGAATTATCGCACTTTTTCGATTTTTCGAAATTTTCGATATCGAAAAAGTGGACGTGGTTATTGTCCGATATCGTTCATTTTAAATAGCGATCTGAGATGAGTGCCCAGGAACCTACACACCAAATTTCATCAAGATACCTCAAAATTTACTCAAGTTATCGTGTTAACGGGCAGACGGACGGACGGACGGACATGGCTCAATCGAATTTTTTTTCGATACTGATGATTTTGATATATGGAAGTCTATATCTATTTCGATTCCTTTATACCTGTACAACCAACCGTTATCCAATCAAAGTTAATATACTCTGTGAGCTCTGCTCAACTGAGTATAAAAATAAACTCAATTCAGTAAAAAAATAGCATAACATACTGTTACGAATATTAGCAAAACTGAGGAGTGCTGCCATCTCCAGGCCGATGCTAAGCAGTGACGTGAATTCACATCAATAATTCAATCATTATGTATCTACATAAACGAATCAATAATTGCGTCTACACATATCTACACATTCCGACGAGCAACATTTACATACAAGGCAGCGAGAGATGAGATGTCACACACAGATGAATTTACTTATACGCTTATGTGTGTGCGGGAGACTGTAAACTACAAACTCACATATGTACATCTGAGAAGCGCTAAAAAGTAGCCAATTGTAAACAAGTAGAAACTGTATGAGAACTATACACACACGAATATAGTTGGTAAGTTCTGGAAATGGAAGAGCCTAGAAGTATACAGCGTAAACTATAAAAGCGGGGCAGGCGAGTAAGAAGTAATTCAGTTTGAGTTGAGCAATCAATCAGTTATTGATTAAGCACGCGATCTGGCGGCCAATAGTAGAGTTCAATTTGAATTATCAATCAGTTTGGTTATTAAGCCAGCGAGTAGCAAAGTATAAGTGTCATTGTGAAGTACTTTAATAAAGGCCATTTTTCCATTATTCAGTATTGGAGTTATTTATTCAACAGTTTAGTGATTCGAACTTAGCCGAGGATTGCAAATAAGAGGATTTGCAAGTAAATTCGTTACAATACATAAATTTTTCAATTCACATTGTCAGTTTTATTTCATATAAAACAAGATTTACTGGAGCATTTACATAAATGAAATGTTAGATTTCATTGTTTGATTTGCTTACATTAACTTTTTCTAAATATGTACATTTTAAGAGCTTGAATCAGCCAAGGAAAACCTTCCGTGCTTTTTGGTCTACGAATATGGAAATTACCGATTCAAAACTAATGCTGCGAGCAAGGCTGGACTACAACGCCAATGTTCCAAGGCTTGTCAAGCGATTTTGGCTCATAGTAGAACGTATACAATTTTTCACGCGAGACAATAGACTAAAAGAACGCTCCCCTTCAGCCACACTGACTGGAAGTGTGCAAAATATTCTTAATGCTATGCAGTTGTTCGGAAATAATACTTCCATCTTCAAATCATGAAATTTGTTCAGAAGTTGAAATGGTATGAAATAGTGGCAGCGAATCACATCCCAAATGTGCTAAGTGGATGGATTTGAGATGAATGATTTCATCTATCAGATCCGTAGAAATATCGATACCATAAATCGTGCAGAATGCCGCTGCCTTTTCTCTGAGCTCTTCTTCCGTTAGATCCTGATACTTCCACAAAAAACTAAATTTAATCGCAATGTCATTTAGGGCTTCGAAACGTCTTGTCATGTTACCAATCAAGCAGTCCAAAAGAACATAAAAAACTTGCTGTTTGAATTGAGTTTCGGAATCACACTCAGGTGATTCGCCAGGTAATTTTTCGAACTGGCGCCTCCTTATCTTCCTTCTTTTCTCTGCGAAGGTATTCACAACTCCTGTACTCCCTGCCAGAACCTTACATTCTTGAAGTATGATCGACCGTTGATCCCTGAACTTCTTCAACTCATCAATCAGGCTACGTATATTTTCTGTTTCCACGTCCAGTGTTCATTTCTGGCTTGCAGTACCAGATTTCGATCGTTGATTACCGTCAACACTTTGAGCCAAATGGAGGCTAAGAGGATACACTCAAATTTCCTCATATATGCTTCAATACCTTTCAAATCCGTTAGTGTTTCTGAACTCAGATTCAAAAGCTTGATTTCATTAATAGCTTTCAATATTTCGGGAATGTGAGTTGCGAAAGGTTTCACACTATCCACACGAGCAGACCATCGTGTTTGTGATATGCTGTGCAAAGAGCAATTACTTTTTTCCTTGAGAATTTCCCATCTCTGAGGGCTTCCGCCAAAGATATTATACAATTTCTGCATAATACCGAAAAATGTGATGACTTCTGCAGCAGCTTGCGCACTCCACATAAATTTAAACTATGACAAGCACAAGGTGCAAATATTGCCAGGGAGTTATCTCTCAGTATATGACTGCGCTCCTTTGTAATGACCGCTCATATTACTGCCATTATCATACCCTTGACCACGGCAGACATCCAGGGGAATAATGTACTTTTTAAGAGTGCTGCGAATCAGCTCAGCGATAGCTTCTCCTGTTTTTGCGTTACAATCGACAAACTCTAAGACGCGTTCTTGGATTTTCCGGAGTCCCTGTCTAATAAAACATATCGCAATATAAAAACAGGCTGCTCAATATGCGCCGAATCAGGGGTTGCATTCGCTATTACTGTGTAATACTTGATGGACTTTCTCTCGCCTTCTATCTTTCTAATTACTTGACTTGCACAAATTTCTATGAACTTATTTTGTATTCCATCAGACAAATAATCTGCTTGGATACGATTCTTTTTCGTTTGAGATTCCCTCACCTTTTCCAAATGTTCATGCAATAGGGGGTCATAATTGCTGATCAGTTCCAAAATACCAAGAAAATTTCCATTTTTTGGATTTCCGATCAATGAATTATCCCCTCTAAATGCCAATCCTTTTTCTCCAAGAAATAAAACTACATCAATAATTCTGCGAAGTATCTCTCTCCAGCAAGCTGCTTCATTTTTAAGGGTTTCCGCTAAGAGAAAATCCACTGAACTTGCATTTCGAATTCTCATTTCATATTGGCGCCACTCTATATAGCAAGTTTTATGATTTTGACTATTTTCATGTTCAGGAATTTTGTCGTGTAACCTCTTCCAACCTTTTTCTTTAGAATAACCTGCAAATTTTGTCAAAGCTGATCGGGTATTTTCGGAAATTTTGCTGAAAAGCCGGCATGGAAAACAAAAAAACGCTTCTTTTGTTGCACTCAAAACGAGCCAATCACGCTTTATTTTTCTCCGTTTTTTTAGAGTAGTATGATTTGAAGGAAATGGCGACCACTTAAGTCGTTGGGAAGTCGAAATAAAATGTGATTTAAAGTTAGTTGATGCATTTTTGACAGATAACGCTTATAAAATTGTGTCAAAAACGTTTATCTAACTTAAAATCACATTTTATTTCGACTATGACTATGCCCCATAGTATTTGATCTGAATCTTATGATTTTAGTTAAGTGATTTTCAATTTTAAAACAATTTTCTGTAGCAAAAAAATATATATGTATCTATGAAATCCTAGTTAGAGAACTGTCAATACCCTGGCTGCCCTCCCCCCCTCCCCCTCTCCGTGGCCCTGAAAGTATTTAAAAACATAATACAAACATACTTTCGAAAATACTTTGAAATCGAAAGCTTACATTTTGGTATTATTAAGGGCTGTACGCAGATCAAAAGCAAACATTCAATAAAAATTTTGTATTTTTCTTGAGCATGAAAATAGCAGTAGGCACAAAATTTTGGCATTTCACGATGCTTGGCAATTTATACATGAGCGGTAAAAATAAAACAAAATTTATGAAACCCCACACCCAAGCTCACGATCCGCCACTGCTTAGTACTCATATCGTTCTATCACTAGCCATATTTGACACCTATGGGCCTCATAGCGATTCACTTTCGGCACTGTTCGGACTCCAAAAATATTCTTTTATGGTGGTTTTCAGAGACATATGTTGTATGTATGTACAAATTTACCTACGTTTTTACTTTGACAAAACTTATATGTACATTACTGTTAAACAACAACATGTTGGAAATGGGGAAACCTACTTACAGATCTTTTTACTTCCTCTATATTATATCGGCGGCGGCCACCGTGGTGTGATGGTAGCGTGCTCCGCCTATCACACCGTATGCCCTGGGTTCAACTCCCGGGCAAAGCAACATCAAAATTTTAGAAATAATGTTTTTCAATTATAAGACAATTTTTCTAAGCGGGGTCGCCCCTCGGCAGTGTTTGGCAAGCGCTCCGGGTGTATTTCTGCCATGAAAAGCTCTCAGTGAAAACTCATCTGCCTTGCAGATGCCGTTCGGAGTCGGCATAAAACATGTAGGTCCCGTCCGGCCAATTTGTAGGGAAAATCAAGAGGAGCACGACGCAAATTGGAAGAGAAGCTCGGCCTTAGATCTCTTCGGAGGTTATCGCGCCTTACATTTATTTTTATTTTATATTAATTTCGTTTGATGTTTTTCCGACTCTTACTATCCGATGTAACTTCCTGTAGAGCTGGAGTCTTGAAACTTGGAACCCACATCGGAACCGGATGACAATATAACAGGGATCGTGGAAATTCTAAAACGCGTCCGAAATCGGAAAATTTGCTTTCGAATTTTAAGGAACTTCCCGATAACCCAGTGACGTGAAACTTTGAACATAGCTTCGGGCTTTATTGCATTTCGATATTTAGGATAGAAGAGTTTTCTAGATGCGATAGGTATCGAGATGCTTAGATATATTTAGAAAGTTTACCTACAAAATGTGGAATTTTGAGACCGCTATTTGAGTAATTTTCCGAAGAGCTAGCTTTTGGAAACTGAGAACATATGGACGGGTTTTCCACGTTATCCCCAAAATCAAAATCCCCAAAACAAAATCCCCAAACTCATAATCCCAAAAATCAAAATCCCCAAACTCATAATCCTCAACACAAAATCCCCATTTTATGTGTGCAATAAATTCAAATTAGGTTTAAAATCGCCGCGACCAAAAAAGGCTAATAATCCATACCAACTTTCTGCATATGCGGCCTTCGGCCGTGCTTATAAAAAATAACCCTGGGCTACGCCATGCCAAGTCCAGGTGTGTAGCATAACCGTGGATACCGCCACGGTGATGTCCTTCTGTTCGAATTAGAGCGACTAGCAGTCCTATATATGGATAAGTAAAAATATGTATTGCCAAAACGTGAATATATAGTTATACATACATAAATATGAATAAAAGAGGAAAGAGATATAGCTATTTTTACACGGGCATGATGTTTATCATAGCACTGGGATTTTGTGTTTGGGGATTTTGATTTTGGGGATTTTGAGTTTGGGGATTATGTGTTTTGGTATTTTGTTTTCTTTGGGGATTTTGTGTTTGGGTATTTTTTTTTTTTGGTTTTTTTTTGGATTTCGTGGCACTCCCCATATGGACTTCAGAACCCGACGACAATACACCATTAGGAAAGAAATTTCGCCAGGTGGTCCAGGAATCGTGAAAATTCAAAAATCTTCCGACTTTGGAAAGTTTCTTTCGAGTTTAAGGAGCTTCCCGATAACCAAGTGAACTAAACTTTGAACATGGCTTCCGTCTTTATTACGATGTAACGATAAAAAAGTGTTATCGATGGGGCAGGGATCGAGATATTTAGAAAGTCCATTTACAACATGTGGAATCATGCGATCGCTAATTGAGTAGATTTTTGAAACTAAGAACATACTTCAGGACCCCATCGCAGTGCAACATTGGAGAAAAACAGTTTCGTTAGGTGGTCTAGAGATCGCAAAAATTCAAAATATCTTCCGAGCTTAGATATTTTGCTTTCGACTTTCAAGGAGCTTCCCGATAACCTAGTGACCTTAGCCTTTGAACATAGATTTGAGCTCTATAATATTGTAATTTTTAGGGCAATAGGGTTCTTTATTTGCCCCAGGAATCGAGATATATAGAGATGTTTAGAAAGTCTATTAACGAAATGTGGATTCTTGAGACCACCATTTGAGTAATTTCCTGTAGAGCCTGTTTCTTGAATCAAAGAACATACTTCACAACCCGATGACAATGCAATACCATGAAAAAAAAATTTCCCCAGGTGGTCAAGGGATCGTGAAAATTCAAAAAAATCTTCTGAGTTTGGAAATTTTGCTTTCGGATTTCAAGGAACTTCCCGATAACCCAGTCCGGTAATGTGCCACCTCTATATATTTGTTCCTCATGAAAATTTTTAATCAAATTTGTATATCAAAGTTCAACAAGGTAATGTCCGTTGAAACATACAATTTTCGATTCTTCTGGTCCATTTATATAAATGAAGTTCTTACAAATTTTGCATCTTCTTTTAATTAGCTTGGGTTGTATTTAATGGAATCTTTGAGCACTTTTTTCACCAACTTCCAGATGTTTGATTAATTTGAAATTTTGCACACGTTTGAAGGGCTGATGACAATGCAATAATTTTATGTTGGAGTGACAAAAGGTCGACGGACATAAGGTCAGTTAACCTTATGCCTACTTCAAACGGATAATAAGGCCAGTTTACCTTATGACCATTTGAGCTGGTCTTTGTCAGTGGCCATAGGGCCAATTGACTTTGTTTAGAAAAATAATCGCAGCGAAAATTTTAATTCCAAATTTTCTTTAGTCGCAAACATCAATCAGTCAAACGGCCCAGGTCCTTCCTACATCGACCTAAAAAAACTTAAAAAATAAATAATAGTTTGAAAAAAATTTTTATCACAAAGATTTTATGTTACACTAGCAGACCCGGCAGACATTGTTCTGCCCTAAATTTGGTCTATCTGCATACATTTTAATAAGCTTTTTCCGTTTAAATCTGCCCTCGCCCTCTACACTTATTCCTAATCTTTGTATTCACTCCTCCCTCCGTATTTTTCGCTTCATCTATCTCCATCTTCGTCTCATTCTATCTCTTTCTCAGTCTCCTTCTCTCCTTTCTCTTCTCTCAAGTTTTTCTCATCCTTCTTCATATCTTATTGCCAGTCCCAGAGGGTGGTATGTATTTTGTTCCAGTCCCATTGCGAGTCTCAGGCCCAGTCCCACTCCGAGTCTCAGTCTCAGTCTCAGTCCCAGTCCTAGTCCTAATCCCAGTCCCAGTCTGTCTCTGGTCCACTTCCCGGAAAAAAGCATCATAATACTAATATAGGCAAATTTATATACCAACTTTCAGGCAAATCGAATAGGACGTATATAAATAGGTATGTGGGTATTATTAATTCATGTCTTTATTTCGGCCTCGCATGCATATTTATCAGTTTTGTCACGTTGATGCGACTAAATCGAATATCACAATGAAAATTACTTTAAAGCTCTCAGTAACAGCTTTCTTTTGATATCCATAATATACACACATTCTAGGTGTATCCGGGTCCACGTTTTGGCCTCTATCTCGAGACCCTAGTCACCCAGCGGTGTAAAACTTACTCTGTACTAAATCACACATAAACAGCTTCAATTTGATACCCATAATGTAAAAGAACATTCTAGGTGTATCCGGGTCCAAGTTTTGGCTTATATCTTGAGACCCTAGTCACCCAGCGGCATAAAACTTACTCTGTACTGAATCACACATAAACAGCTTCAATTTGATATCCATAATGCAAAAACACATCCTAGTGTTACTCTGATCCACGTTTTGGCCTATATCTCGAGACCCTAGTCACCAATAGGTATGAAAATTACCCTGTACTAAAGCACTCATAAACAGCTTTAATTTGATACCCATAATGTAAAAACACTATCTAGGCGTTCACGGGCCCACGTGTTGGCCTCTATCTCGAGACCCTAGTCACCCAGGGGTATGAAAATTACCCTCTACTAAAACACTCATCAACAGCTTTCATTTGTTATCCATATTCTATTAACAAATTCTAGGGGTACCCGGGTTCACGTTTTGTCCTATATATCGAGACCCTGGGCGTCGATCCTGAATTTTCTTTGCTATAAACCTCACGGAGCCCGAGACCTTTCCAACGAAAGCAAAACCGTAGAAATCGGTTCGTGTATTCTGGAGTTATAGCATCAGGAAGGAAAACCCGACTTATTTTTATATTATAGATTTGATCTACTAATAATAAAATTACCTACATATGTATAATACAATTTAAGTTATTAACAGAATAATCAAATTCAGAGTAAAAAGTGTGGGGTGCTTGATATATTAAATATTACAATTATTATACTTGCAAATAAGTATTATGAAAATATAGTTAATTGAACCCCACGCTTTTTACTCGTAAAAAGATTGCAGCCAATTTTGAACTCTATGACTGGGACTTAAAAAATTATGTCACCAATCAGACTTTATTCTGTGAACTCCACGATTATCAGGTGACAGCTTCGAAGAGTTGGAACCTCTAAAATGAATAATTCACTTCATGTTTCAATTTGTTTGAACTCTCCTGATAATTCAATAGATTTGGAATTAAACAAACAGGTTATTATTGATGATTATATGCGATTTGTGTACATTTTATTACAAACAGTTGCTGGAATCCACGAAAACAAAATGAATTTGTATACATTTTATTGCAAACACTTGCAGGAATCCAAGAAAACAAAATGAAGTCAGTAAGACCCTTAACTAAATGACTAATATCTCGGGACTCCTAAAAAGACACTTAAACCCTAGTGAGATAACGTACGTCTGTGAGACGTACATCGTTTTAATTTTGCTATCAGTCTCCCACAATCTTAAAGAGAGAACATTCTCATTCTCAGTTTTCTCAGCTACAATTATTAGCTTGTCAGTGGGGGGTTTTTTCAGTAGCAACTTTTTTGTTTGCTGAAATATATACGATCCTTTTTTAAAACAAGTAAGGAAGCTAAGTTCGGGTGTAACCGAACATTACATACTCAGTTGAGAGCTATGGAGACAAAGTAAGGGAAAATCACCATGTAGGAAAATGAATCTAGGGTAATCCTGGAATGTGTTTGTATGACATGTGTATCAAATGGATGATATTAAAGAGTATTTTAAGAGGGCCATGGTTCTATAGGTGGACGCCATTTAGGGATATCGCCATAAAGGGGGACCAGGGCTGACTCTACGCTTCCCAAGGCAGTCGGTTCTATGTACCGGAGCGACTCGGGATTTTTCCCGACCAAGGACTGTCATTTCAGTGTAGCCCCATTTAATTTGTTGCGTCCTTCCCACAAATTGTCATCCTCCCAGCAGCTCCTGTTAGAGGATATTGATGACAATTTGTGATCGGTCGCGGCTGTTAGGTGGGGCGAAGCATTGCTACAACAACAACAACAACAGGGCTGACTCTAGAATTTGTTTGTACGATATGGCTATCAAATGAAAGGTGTTAATGAGTATTTTAAAAGGCGGGGGCCTAAGTTCTATAGGTGGACTTCTTTTCGAGATATCGCCATAAAGGTGGACCAGGGGTGACTCTAGAATGCGTTTGTACAATATGGGTATCAAACGAAAGGTGTTAATGAGTATTTTAAAAGGGAGTGGGCCTTAGTTCTATGGGTGGACGCCTTTTCTATATATCGCCATAAAGATGGACCAGGGGTGACTCTAGAATACGTTTGTACAATATGGGTATCAAATGAAAGGTGTTAATGAGTATTTTAAAAGGGAGTGGGCCTTAGTTCTATAGGTGGACGCCTTTTCGAGATAACGCCATAAAGGTGGACCAAGGGTGATTCTAGAAGTTGTTTGTACGATATGGGTATCAAATGAAAGGTGCTAATGAGTATTTTAAAAGGGAGTGGGCCTTAGGTCTATAGGTGGACTTCTTTTCGAGATATCGCCATAAAGGTGGACCAGGGGTGACTCTAGAATGCGTTTGTACAATATGGGTATCAAACGAAAGGTGTTAATGAGTATTTTAAAAGGGAGTGGGCCTTAGGTCTATAGGTGGACTTCTTTTCGAGATATCGCCATAAAGGTGGACCAGGGGTGACTCTAGAATGTGTTTGTACGATATTGGTATCAAATTAAAGGTATTAATGAGAGTTTTAAAAGGGAGTGGTGGTAGTTGTATATGTGAAGTCGTTTTCCAGATATCGACCAAAATGTGGACCAGGGTGACCCAGAAAATCATCTGTTGGATACCGCTAATTTATTTATATATGTAATACCTGCCAAGATATCAAGGGTGTTTTATTTCGCCCTGCAGAACTTTTTCATTTTCATCTACTTAATATGGTAAGTGTCACAACCATTTTACAAAGTTTTTTCTAAAGTTATATTTCGCGTCAATAAACCAATCCAATTACCATGTTTCATTCCTTTTTTCGTATTTGGTATAGAATTATTGCATTTTTTCATTTTTCGTAATTTTCGATATCGAAAAGTGGGCGTGGTCATAGTCGGCTTTCGTTCATTTTTTATACCAAGATAAAGTGAGTTCATATAAATACGTGAACTAAGTTCAGTAAAGATATGTCGATTTTTGCTCAAGTTATCGTGTTAACGGCCATGCGGAAGGACAGACGGAAGACTGTGTATAAAAACTGGGCGTGACTTCAACCGATTTCGCCCATTTTCACAGAAAACAGTTAACGTCATAAAATCTATGCCCCTACCAAATTACAAAAGGATTGGGAAATTTTTGTTCGACTAATGGCATTAAAAGTACCCTAGACAAACTAAATGAAAAATGGCGGAGCCACGCCCATTTTGAAATTTTCTTTATTTTTTGTATTTTGTTGCACCATATCATTACTAGAATTGAATGTTGACATAATTTATTAATATACTGTAAAAAAATTTTTTTTTAAAAGTGGGCGTGGTCCTTCTCCGATTTTGCTAATTTTTATTAAGCGTACATATAGTAATAGGAGTAACGTTCCTGCCAAATTTCATCATGATATCTTCAACGACTGCCAAATTACAGCTTGCAAAACTTTTAAATTACCTTCTTTTAAAAGTAGGCGGTGCCACGCCCATTGTCCAAAATTTTACTAATTTTCTATTCTTCGTCATAAGTTCAACTCACCTACAAAGTTTCATCGCTTTATCTGTCTTTGGTAATGAATTAATGCACTTTTTCGGTTTTTCGAAATTTTCGTTATCGAAAAAGTGGGCGTGGTTATAGTCCGATATCGTTCATTTTAAACAGCGACCAAAACCGCCAAGGGAAGCATTAATAGACGCGTTTTGGCCACGGTTACCATAATCCGAACATGTTTTCGCCTTTGGATTATTGATATCAGGACAAAACGCTTCTTTTCATACCTCTTTCCACATTTTTGGACGGGTTATTGCAGTCGACCACGGTTTCAAACTGTTTTTCGCGGAGAACATTTGAACGGGTAGAAAAACTTAGCACCCGTGTTTGTATTCTTAATGCTGGCATGACTACGAGTCCTCAGATATCCCAACGGAAGACTTTGTATAATTTTCTGTAGGACCCATATAGGTGCACTTTACATTTTGATACTAAATTCTCCAAAAAAAAATTACTATCACAGCAACCCATTTCTGATATTCCGGTCCTTTTTTTGCTTCCCTGCATCGCTTTCGACGACAGCAACCCCTACAATTTTGACAGTTCGTTCAGTATCAAAGTCATGTTCCACGCAGGTTCCACTGTGTTCCACGCTAGTTTGACACTTTCCAATCAAACCACGTCTATCGACTACATTTTCTAAAAGTTCTTCCGCGTCACACCAGACAATATCCCTTTTTTCCTTAACAGAACTTTTTTCAACATCAAAGTCCAAAATATCATGCCTGTAAAAGTCTTTCAATAAATTAGCTTTTTCTGACACTTCTTTGTGAAAGAACGCTGGCATTGATTTTCTACCACAATTTTGTTCGAATAAGACAACCGAATATTTGCATTCCTCGTCCTGAGGTTCTAGACTCGACTTGATGATTATGCAGAGTCTCAGATGGAAAAATCGTTGGCTTTTCGACCTCTTTCAGGAACACTCTTTTTGAGTTGATCAAACATTGAGAGTTTTTGGAACTTTTACGACTGGATCTTGACTCTTCTGAACCCCCGTGATGCTTTAGTGCTGAAATCCGTACATTCCATTGTCGCGATTAATTTTTATCGATAACTCAAGTGTTTTAACAACAGGTAATATTTTTTTCATGTCTATTGCTCCCTTATGTAACAGTTGCATATGAAATTGTTTTCTCTAGATGACCTGGTTTCCTTGGATAGACATATATCTCCATAGTTAGGCATGATCTTAAACGGTCTTCTATCATTATCCCTTGCGTGGTATTGAAGAATTTGGTGACAGGTTACACAGATACTTGAAGCGAACTGGGGGTTGGATAGACCGAAATCCGCGTTTATAATTTTTTTAGTAAGTAATTCATGATTCTCACTGATGCGAAAATCTTGCAATTTCTTCGAACCGAGATTTATTTTACGACCATAAGGAGCACACAATTTCTTCCTATTCTCACTTATAGATAATTCACACAGAGCGGCAAATTGATGATTTTATCGGCTTCACAACTAGGGATATACTAAACAAACAAAACATTCATTGCACTCGTGTTATGTTCTGCCTATCTGTCTTTGTCTCTCTCTCTGTATCTCTCTCTACTATTCCATTATTCGCCATCGCATGCTCTAAAACAGAGCCGGCCACACAAATACTAAAACAATTGCATAAGTGTGTGTAAAAATTGAGTGACAACTCCCCACAGTGTGCTAAAAGAAAATGTGAACAATGAAGTTTGAAATTAAGAAGGACTTATTTGAGGAGTTATTGGATTTCAAGCTAATCCTGACTATATTTACTTATATTCGCATAAAGAGAAGCGGAGGCCGAGCTAGCCAGATAAAACTTTTTTTATAAAAGAAGGTATGGTGTTTATTCAATGCAAAATTTACTTTAAAAAATTCACTTTTTCATTAAGTAAGAACTATAAAACAAAGTAAATGTAAAGATAGAAATATATATTTTCAAAACATAAAGTTATTCAATACAAAAAAATTTATCAAAATTAATAAAACTAAGTAGAACGTATAAAAATATATTTATATTAAATTGTCAATAATTAATTAATATTTAAATTGTCAATATTAATATTTATGTTCAAAGGAACTTAATAATACTAACTAAAACGCATTAAAAGTCACTTTAACCTTGCAGCATATTGTTTTTATTGTGCCCAAAAAGTAGCATGGACTTTTCCTTTTGCATTCACTGTTGATTTTAGTGAGTGATAAGCGAAAGCAAACGATCGTGATCGCACATCGTTAAAGCGCCAAATACATGACACGAACATTTCCGCGAACATTCCGCAATCTTGTTCGCAGCTTTGGCCATACACCATACGAACTTATGGCCGAACATTAGTTCTCTTTCAGACAGCGATGAATACGGACAACAATTGTGCTGCAGCAATATTGCTCGCTGTGGCAATTAAGCGTAAAAAAAGAGAGAAGGTCGCAAAAAAAGAATTTGGTGCAAAGAATGGTTTAAAAAACGAGCAGTTCTTGGACAAAGTGAGCTTATTAAAGAACTGGAATTCACGTCACAAAATGATTTTAAAAATTACGTTCGTATGAGCAAACTACTTATTTTTTTATAACTGTATCCTTTGTGGCATCAGGATCTACTTCTTTTAATTTTTCGATTAAAGTCGCATAATCATTATTCTTTTTAATTCTATTACAATAATCTTTGCTTTTTACTTGCCACAATGATGGCAAAGATTTATACATTTCAATAAATTCACTCAGAAATTATTTATTGCCCCTTTTACTTTTCCGCGCACGTCTGTTCCGTTCAGAAATTACTACGATTATGAGCTATTTCGCCATACACGCACGAACAGTTCGCGCAAATGTTCGCCAAAAATTAAAATATTTTGATTTTTGGCGAACATTTGCGCGAACTAGCAAACACCACCATACACGACAGAAAAGGTCGCAGAAACATGAAATAACGGGAATGTTCGCGGAAATGTTCGTGTCGTGTATTTGGCGCTTAAGGCTCCATTACTGATACTTAGCATAGACTTTACTTGACATGAGAACTGTCACTTACAGTTCTGTTAAATGAACATTGCATGTTACTGATTACTCAAAACTTGGCAACACTTAACTTGACTTAGAAGACTGTTGAATTTTGATTTTCTATGTAAGTTCTAAGTGACTTTTACATTTTGAGATGCCATTTGTTTGTTTCCATTTCATTTTGACATTTTGTCATACAAATTGACATTTATTTAAAAATAAATTTCAACGCAGATTATGAGGCCAGATTGTATGCGCCAAGTGGAGTATAATCATGGCTAAGTTGCCAAGTTTACGCCAAGTCAAGTCAAGTCTATGCTAAGTATCAGTAATGGGGGCTTTAGTGTCTGTGTGAAAATACGAACTCAAATTGCACAATGTGCAACTTTTGGCCGGCTCTGCTCTAAAATATAAAAACCAAAAACGTAAACAAAATAAAGTATCCTAAGCATGATATAAAAATTGGAGGTAGTTCCATTTAGTGTAACGTTAGCCACTTGACTTTTGCGGGGACAATGACAATTTCACCAAAAACAAGCTACCAGATTGAAAAATGTTACGAATTTTTCTAATTTTGATGGATTTCATGTTAACGAATACGACTAAATTACTTTCAAAGTTATTTTAAATAAAAAAGAAAAAAACAATGAGCCCCATGCCTTTGAAATATTTTAATATGAAATATCAGCCTGGAAAAGAAGGCTTTTAATAAGTTTGTCGGGCTCCCGAAAATTGTTTTGAAGGAAGAAACATGGATCGAAGTATGCAAAGCAAGGGAATATAGCCTTCTTAAGTGTTCGTACGTTTGCTCAGAACATTTACGTTTGTCAATTGCTTGCTCAATGGAGGTCTCTATAAACCGACAGAGCAATTTCTTGATAAATTGGCTACAAGTCCACATTATTTATTTATTGTATAATTTAGGAGGGAATTGTGAAACTATTTTTTAGGGAGAACATTATCCTGTAGCTCTGCAGGTTAACCACTAGTTATGAGAGCGTTTTGGCCCGTTGTACTAGAGGTCACCTAAGGGCAGCCCCGACTATACACATTCTGTGCCCTTTTAGCATTGACATAGATGCGGGGACATTGGAGGTACACTTTTTCTCAACATGCCTTGAGAGATATCCACTGCAGGGCATGATAACAGGGCCATGCTGGAGAAACGGGATTTTTCGTGGATATTTTTCTATCTAGGGGTCAAGCTGCCATAAAGATATGAGTCATTAACCAATGTATGAGTCATTATCCACTATTTTTCAATAAAATTGCATGTTTTACTGTATTCTCAATCGATATATATGCACATAAATTGTGCTAAAGTATATTATTATTGTCTCAGATGACCATTGCGTTTTCATCCTAAAGGAAATTTCCATCTCGAAAACCACAATTTGGCCTTAAACAGTAAAGCGACAGTTACCCACGAACGTACGTAGAAAAAACGTGTGAGCTGACACGACCTAACTTATCAGTGTGCAATGTAAACGAAAACTCACCGACGTTCAACGCACGTACGTACGTAGCCCGGAACGAAGAAATCAAAACAATTTTGATTTTTCCGTAAGAACATGTCAGCTGATCGCTCTCTTATAAGACAGAGTTGCCTAGTAAACTTTTGTGTGCTATGTTTGGACCAATTGCAGTTATTATACAAAGAAGCCTAATGATTGTTTAAAATTTTGTTGAAATATCCTAAAATTATTATATAAAATTAGAGGTTACAAATAAATGAACTAGAAATTGTTATTCAGTATTTGTTTCTGCTATTTGCACCATGAAAAATTGTAATTTCAAAAGTTGATGTTTGCATAAGCATGCATGCAAACTGGTCAATGGCAACAGTGCTTTGCTGTAAACAAAACACACACAAATATGTTATGTACACGCACACATTGATTCCTACGGGCTTGAGGGTTCGGTCAAACGTGTTTCGTACGACAAACGTCCGTACGTACGTCACACGTCGGTGGGTAACTGCCGCATAAGGGCATGGCAACGCTTCTGGCAAAACAACAAACATTATGAAACTTCAAAAATTCCGAAATACGTCAAAAAAATTTGAGTGGAACTACCTTCTTTTTTGTATCATAATCCTAAGTGAGCGTTTGTTGACGTTTCGGATTTTCGTAATACATAAGAGTCAAAGATTTTATCGAATGCTTTTCTTTCATATGCGTGTTCGATTTCATTATCATTAAGTATTTTCATTAAAATATATGAGAAAATTACTCTCGATTCTGCTAACCGACGTGATAATCAGGGTAAGAAATATTATCAAAAAAAGCGGACCATAAATATTGAATATGTCAAGCACATGAACCGTTACGACTTTGGGATCAAATTTTTCTATTTTCTGGCCTACTAACCTAATCCACCTTCCAGAACACCGTTCAGAATAGAGTCCAAAGATGTTTCAAAGTTTCAGGTCTCTGGGTTAGCGGGAAAACACGAATGCAAAATTTCGAAGTTGGAACCATTTTGATGTTTTTGTTTACTTTTAACGGCTCCTGTACCACCCAGCGAAAATTTTTTCCCTGATGTTGCATTGTCATCTAGTTATGAAGTTTGTTCTTAGTTGCAAGGAAATAGTTCTTCGGAAAGTTGCCCAAAGAGCGGTCTCAAAATTCCACATTTTGTAAATGGACTTTCTAAATATCTCGATCCCGGTCCCGTCTAGAAAACTATTATCCTAAAAATTACAATGTAATAGAACTCAAAAATATGGTAAAAAAGGCTCATATAGAAGAATTAGGAGTATTTTATGATATTTTTTGGCTCGGAATGTGTGCTGGTCAATTTTATAAGCAAACATTTAAAAAAATTTAACTTAACTCTTTTTGTTTTCTTACTAACCTTACTAGATGCTTCTCCAGAATTACTTTATTGGTTCTCGGAACAAACATTGCAGCCAGGTCCAACAGTATCGTTAAAGTGTGTAGCAACTGGGAATCCGTTGCCTCAATTCGCATGGTCACTTGATGGTTTTCCGGTAAGTCACATTAGCTTAACAATTAAACAAGCAAGGTATCTGACGTCGGTGAGCTGTAAATATATCGGCCTATCCCAATAGAAACGTCGTAACATCAAAATTTTCATATCTCGGATATTCTGTTAAAAAATAGTATCATATTATCATTAACAAAGTCGTATATTAGGAAGTTAGTTCAAAAGGTTGGAAGTGAAAAAATAGAATTTTTGACATGATAGATATGAACCTCTAATTAATTTTCAAAATAAATGATATATGGAAAATATGAAACAATTAGGCAATTCACAAGATCTCTTAATCGCCATATGTGACGTGCTTTAATCAAATTTCATATTAGAAACCATGGAAACAACGCAAATCTTCAAGTTTTACATGAATACCTACAACCATTGTGAATTCGTACAAGTGGCGAAGGTTTGAAAAAAACGTTCACAATAGTAAACAGCCTCGATAACCTGTTCAATCATTGTTCGATTACTTAAATCATTTGCCAAAAGTATTTTTGAAACATTTTTGTAAACGACGGGTATATTGCATTATTTACATATTTTAAAATTCTTGATTAACTGGCTGCTCATATTTTATCTAGTAACTAGATTTTAGAAATTAAAGTCAATATGTAGACTGACTTTTTGTGCACACAATTAAAAGAAAAGCTAATTTGAAACACAAATGGGCGATTCATGGCACTTCAATTTAATAACGGCGAGTAGAAAACAAACCTTTCTTCCATTCTCTGGCCATTCGCGACAGCCGTTCTCCCTGTCAGCTATTATTTGACAGGTAGGTATGGCAATGGAGGAATAGAAAGATTTTTCACTTGTATGAATTCACAATGCCTACGACACTCTTGTGAATTGTCTAGATATAAAATTTTATTTCCATGATATTAGGTCTGGTTTTTCAGTGCGAGTTTGAGTCAACTAGTTTTGCGAAAAACAGCAACAGTTTATATAAATAGCCAAAGTGGCAGTGTTGGGCTGTTAACTTTAACTTTAGCAACTACTAAATTGTGCACTAAAAAATAGAGCCCAAGCATCAAAAGTCAAGTTTAACTGTTGTTCAAATTCGCTCTGAAATACTGGGCCTTGCAGGATATAATTACGAAGTTTAAAAAAACTCAACGCTTTTAAAGCACTCCCAACTAAAAATTTAAAAATAATTTGTAAAATACGTTTAAAACAATAATAATTTTATTTTACACTTTAAATTCAACACGCGAAAGGAAACAAATCTCAAATTATTTTGAATGAACTGCGCTTTTTACCACCGAAAGTATTTCGTAACACATTCCAAGGTCGCAATATATATATTAACAATGCAGTAGTCGGTCACAAATTATAACCTTCAGTAATTAGAATGCCCAGAAATTAGAATCAATTTTTTCAATACATTACACGATCTGAAATTAGAACCCAAAATTCTGAGCGTATTTTTGTAAGGTCGGGTGAAACCGAACATTTCATACCCAGCTGTACATTTGAAATGCTGTTGTTGTTTGTTTTGTGTGCTTAATAGTATTATAAGGGTGCGCAATAATACATATACATATGGTTCTATTCTGAACTAATTTTTCATTTTGCTTAGTCATAAAAGGGGCGGTGCCACGCCCATTTTTTAAAATTAGAATTTTTTCCAATTTATTGTTATAAATCCACTTTGTTAATGAAATACCATTGATATAAAGCTCTTTTTGCAAAAATGTAGCTTATTTTATTTGTCCGCGACCCTTTTAAAAATCTTTTATATAAAAGTGGGCGTGGTCCTTAACCGATTTCGTTAATTTTTCTTCAAAGCATTCCTTATAGTAGAGGCAACCTCTCTGCCGATTTTTGTTACGATAGGTTTAACGATTTTTGATTTTTGGATAATAATATTTGTAAAATTGATTTTATCACAAATGGGCGGTTCCACACCCATTTAAATTTTTTTTCCAAATTTTTATCAAGAGTCTCAATATCAGTCCACACGTCAAATTTCAACATTCTATTTGTTATATACTATTATTTACTAAATAATCAGGTTTTTTGTATTTTCCAAAATGTTATATATATAAAAAGTGGGCGTGGTTATCATCCGATTTCGCTCATTTTCAATACCAATCTATTCTTGGTCCAGATAAGCTCGTCTACCAAATTTGGTGAAGATATCTTAACATTTAATCAAGTCATCGTGTTAAAGGGCAGACGGACAGACGGATATGGCTCAATCAATTTTTTTCGATACTGATGATTTTGATATATGGAAGTCTATATTCTACTCGATTCCTTTATACCTGTACAACCAACCGTTATCCAATCAAACTTATAATACCCTGTGTACAAGTACAGCTGGGTATAAAAAGGGGAATCCCCAATTTATGTTACGCTCGGTAGTCGTTAGATTTTCGTCGCTGTTCTGTACAGTTTTTCTGTGAAATTCGATACTCGGGCACTTGTTTGGCATTGTGCATTTAAAAGTAAAAGTAATTCGCTGAAACTGCAAAATAGACCTAAAAAATACTTTGTGCTTGGAAACCAAAGTTCAGATCTTGGAAAAGTTTGACAAAGGCGTTCAAGGGAAGCGGTTAGCCGTAGAATTTGATGTGCCTCCATCTGCAATTAGCTATATCAAATCGAATAAATCATCAATTTTAAATGCTATTTCTAATACCTATCATGAGGCTAGCAAAAAATCATTGCACGTCGCTGTATATTAGTTACTAGCCTTTACCCGCGGCCCCGTCCGCAAGGAGAAAATAAAATATATGGGCTATTCACATTAGCCTGCTTATCAAGTTAAAAAAAATAACTAAATGAGCTGATAACCTGATAGGCGCGCTTACCTGAATAGTACAATACAGTTTTTTCGCATTAAAAAGATACATTTTGTTTTTGTTTAATTGATATGACAGGAGTAAAGGAAATACTATTCATAGAACAAAGGAGTGAAACTACAGTTAACTAAAACCAAAGAGAATTTTATAGATGAAAATAGTGTTGCTTTTTCAGGTATTTAGTTGGTTAAAATATTACAAAAGAGTAATTATAGTTATAACAGTTCGTTACAGGATTTGTTAGATATTAAAGACAGAACATACCGAATTTAAATTACGAATAATTAACTTTAACTTTTACTTTTACTTTTACATTTACTTTTACTTTTATTTTAACTTTAACTTTATGATAGAGATCCAATTTTATGTATTTGGCCTGCTGCTAACACCGAACCTTTTCGAACCTTTTCTGAAAAATATCCGTTACGGTTTTTTTTTTTTCATTTAGTCGCCAAGCCCGCTATAAAATCTATGCAATAGCTTAAAAATTAATAATGCTGTATCCCACTCTGGTAGCACGATTTTATATCAGATTGAAAATACTGTATATTTTTATCAAATCTGCCTAAGTGCTAACGTAAAAGCTTTTTTAGTTTAAATGAACACCTTAAATAAGAAAAGGCTTACAACTTTTAAGCTCTGTAACGGTTGAAACATAAAGAAAGGAAGGTAAAATAGAAACACCACATAGAGCTTTCGTTTGACGTTTTAATAAGTTTTCTACTTTTTACTGCCTTATTTCAGCTTCACACATAAGTCCGATTTTTGCTGTTAGCCGTTAAAATATGGTTTAACTATCTAGTACTTTTTTTTTAGGTTTGAAAAGACTTTACAGCAGTGCAACAGCTACATAAAATTAACCCCCTAGAAAGTAGCTAAGTATTTCGGACTCCCCGAAGATCTTAGGCATGTCTAATATGAATTGTCTATAATCTTAATCTTTATATATAAAAATCACGTGTCACATTGCTTGTCCGCGATAGACTCCTAAACTACTGAACCGATTTCGAAATTGTTTTGCACCCGTGTGCAGTTTGATCTAACATGAAATATAGGATAGGTTATATCTCAGTTTATAATCGCAATATTATTTTATTGCAAATTTGTTATATGTTTATACGTAATAATAAAATGTTACGTATACGCACCGGCACTCATATTTTCAGGTGGTGTGGATATACTTCCATATAATTGGTTGGCGTTTAATTAAACAACGTGCTTATCACTAAAAAATATTATAGCGAATGATATCAAGTATAGCTTAAAGGGGCCCACGATTTAGAGGTACTAAGACATTTTTTTTAAATTCAGGAGAGTTTAGTTGTTCCATGTGCAATTTTTAAGCCGAACTTGAAAAGCAACGAATATCTGAATTTGGTTTTAATATTATAGTGAAGTGTGAAAAATAAAAATCTATATGTGCGTCGGTCGATTTTGTTCAAACTTTCACGCAAATAGAATATACCTCACGCGGTGGTTATTACATAGGTTTGGTTGCGATCGACGCACAGTGGCGCCTCTGCCGTTAAAGCATGGCAAATATCAAAAAAATCATGAAAGCGTTCGCTAATTCTAATACATGTTTCTAATAGAGAATTTTCCAGGGATCAAGAATATACAACTGTTTTTCACAGAAAATTATAGTTTACCAGGTAGAGCCGCTCAAATTTGACCAATTTTCAACACTGGGAAAAATTTTTAATTTTTCTTTTTTCGTTGTATTTAAAATGGTTTTGTGAGTAAATAAGGCGGTCGGTTGTCGTTTTCTTGTACAGCAATTAAAGATAATTTAATTTAGGATTGAAACAAAAAAATTGTTTTTTTTTCGGTAAAGTAAAAGTTGTTTTTCGAAATGCCTATTTTTAGGCCCTTTTTAAAATTTTGATGGAAAAAAAGCTAAAATATGTGCTCCGTCAAATTAACAGTAGTTACTTGTGAAATATTCAGTTACCTAAATTCATAAAGTCTACCTGCGTCCAGCTGCAACTTCACTTTTTACATCAAATAAAGTTAAACAACCTTGGGCATAAATACGCGCCTGAGCAGGTATATATAATTCAGTACGGCCGTAAGGTCGTTTTTGCTATTGGAACTTGTTAACAACAAGCATTTTTTTTAGTTACGAATTGTATACCTGAAATTCTGTTTAATGATTTGAGTAGGTATATAAAGCTATCCATCATAGAATGCACATTATCATTCGTCTTTTGGAGATTAAGGAACTAAGTATTCTGTTCACTTAAATAAAGTGAATAGTATTTTTAAATATAGTTCACAGTTTAATATTTAGACAGATACACTCGAAGCCAATTCTAATATGTATCTAGAAATCTCGAAACTATTTGCGGTGTTTAAATCTACAAAGTCAAGACGGGACTTCGTTGAGGCTATTATGAGAGAATTAGCGAGTGAAACAAGCATTAAAGAAAAGGAAGGCCTGGAAGAAAAATTTGGTTTACAATACATTATGATAAATTATTAAATTTTTCGAGCTCAAGGCCACGCATAAATAAAAACCAAATATTTTATATCTTTCAATCATCTGGTCGATCAGGCACAGCCAAGAGTTCCTGAGGATGATCTCAGATTGAGGTCGAAATATCGATTAACATTAAACAAGTGTATTTATTGAAAGATATAAAATATTTGGTTTTTATTTATGCGTGGCCTTGAGCTCGAAAAATTTAATAATTTAAATATTGAAGGCCGAAAAACAACAAATAAAAATACATTATGATAGAAAGAAAATGGAAGGACGTCTATCGTAACAATTCAAAATTTCTAAGTAATCATGAAAAGCGGCTAGCTGACACAACTTTTTTGGACGCCAACCAATCCAACTAGAGGGAGACCAAAAAAAACCCATAGAAGAGTGTTCTACCGACACAAGGAAAAGGAAGCTGTCTGATACCACAAAAGCTATGGCCACGACCCATCTTTCAGAAGCACTGGCTATTAAATATAAAAAAGACGAAGAAAACGTGAAGTCTCATATAACAGAAGCAGTTGCGGTAGCAAGTCCAGTGCGACTGATGAGGATCAAAAACAGCATTCCCACACCACCAAATGCGCTACCTAGGAAATGCACTCCCGAAGAAGCTTTGGCGCTGTTTATAGATCTCGGTTTAACGAAGAAAAATATATTATATTGCGTAAGTCATTATTGCAACGTAATGCCCATATTTTACCTGGATTAAAAAAAATTACTGAAGCCAAGAAAAAAGCAGTTCCTCAAAGTCCCAAAATAACCGAAATATCAGCTGAAATTGAGCTACAAAATCTAATGGATCATACGTCTACACGATTCCTTCAAAGTTTTACTGAAGAAAAGTTGAAATGACTGCCAAAGGAGCTAGCATTGATAACTAAGTGGGGCTTGTTCCATTACGACTAAAAGATGAAGCTTCACAATGTTAGAAAAATCCACGTCCGTCATCAACTATATTGTGTATGCACATATATTGTATATCAAGTTGTTAATAAAGGAAAAAAAAAAAAAATACGAGAAGGAGTCTTCGGAACTCATAAAAGCTACAGTGAGTGATATAAAAAATCAAATTGCTAAATTAGAGCCAACAATAATTGAAATTAAAGAGGGGAATGTCATTACAATAAAGCATGATTTTCTTCTAACAATGGTCGATGGAAAAGTTTTGAACTTAATAACAAATACGACATCTACAATGAAATGTCCAATTTGTAAGAAGAGCCAAAAAGGACTTTGAAAATCTTGATGATTCAATAACTGACGAACTAAATTATGAGTATGGAATATCTCCTTTGCATGCTAGGATAAGATGTATGGAATTTGTTTTGAAGCTGGCTTATACACTACCACAACAAGGGAACTTTTCGACGACAATACAACATGTAAGGAGAAACAAAACAGGAGAAAAAAATAATTCAGAATGCATTCTATAAAGAGATTGGCCTCAGAGTTGACTGTCCAAAGTATGAATACGGAAATACAAATGATGGTAACTCCTCAAGAAGATTTTTTGAAAACGATGAAGTGGCTGCTCGCATAACAGGAGTTGATAGGGATATTGTGAAAAGATTGGGAGTAATTTTAAATATTTTAAACTGCCATGAACCAGTTAATGGACCCAAATTTGGAGAATATGCATCTAAAAATACAGAGTTGCTGCATCAAAAGTATCCTGAGGAGAAACTTCACCAACGGTACATAAAATTTTAGCACATGGAAAAGATTTAATAGAGTACCAGTGCTTACCAGTGAAGAAGCTCGAGAATCTAAGAAAAAGGACTACAAAAGATATAGATGTATGAACACCTGCAAAGTATCACGAGTTAGACAAAACGAAGACCTTTTCAACATGTTAGCTATCTCTTCTGATCCTGTCATATCATCTATGAGGTATGTAAGAACACAAAAAGATCTTGCAGATGCGTATAGCTCAGAAATGGTTGCTTTGTTAGATGTATGTTCCAGTGACGATGACTTACTTACTTAATTAGCGCTTAACCGTCTAAACGGTTATGGCCGTCCAACAAGGCGCGCCAGTCGCTCCTTCGCTCCGCCAACCGGCGCCTATTGGTCACACCAAGGGGGTTTAAATCGTTTTCCACCTGGCCCTTCCAACGGAGTGGGGGCCGCCCTCTACCTCTGCTTCCATAGGCGGGTTCCGATAGAAACACTTTCTTGGCCGGAGCATCATCAATCATTCGCAAAATATGGCCTAGCCAGCGCAGCCGCTTCGTTTTAATTCGCTGGATTATGTTGATGTCTGCGTATAGCTGGTACAGCTCATCATTAAATCTTCTTCGGTACTCGCCATCGCCAACGCGTAGAGGTCCATAAATCTTTCGAAGAACTTTTCTCTCGAAGTGACGATGACTATGTTAAGATAAAATAAATTTCTCACTTGTTATCACAACAATGAAAAAGATATTTACTAATCAATTTTGTCACTTTATTGAAAAATAAGATATCTATGTACAAGTTAATTTTTTATTTCAAACAAAAGAATAAATTAATTTAGTAATTTATAAATATATACTTTTCGTTATTGCATTTCTCTAAAGTTTATCAAATTTATTTTAAAGCTTAGGCATTTCGCCTTCAAACGAGTATTAAATTTTTATAGAAATCAATACGTCTATCGAGTTTGGTACAAATTGGTAAAGCGGTTACTAAGATCAAACTTTTTAGCATAAATGGGCAGTGCCACTCCCCTTTTCCAAAATTCGTTGGCTGTTTAATCTTTAGCTCAAATAAAATTTCATTGAACCACTTTAAATAACTTTTAGTTATTAATAAAATACATATTTGGCTTGTAAATTAAAAAAAAAAAAAACATGTAAAATTTTACGATGAATTTTGAAGCACCTTGTTATTGTGGCACCAAAAACGGACATTTGAGTTTATAAGAGTATTGCCATTTAAAATAAACAATACGTCTATCGATTTTGGTAGTTATTGATTACGTGATTACTTAGATACAACTTTTTATCATAAGTGGGCAGTGCCACGCTATCTTATCAAAATCATTAGTTTATCTTATTTAATGCTTAAATACGTCATTATAAGACAAATCTCATTTAATTTTTTTTATTTTTTACTAAAAACATTTTGTTTTTGCATTTTTCTAAAAATTTTCGACTTTGACGATCTGTGACATTCTGAGCTTTCGCACAATAAAACTTCAAATAATTAGCTTTCATTTCCATTTTAAATTTTTAAAATACCTTCATTGGTTCAAAAGTTATGATTTTTACAAAGAAAAAACTCAAAAGGCGCCACTGTGCTACGTACAGGGTTTCGAGATATAGGCGGAA
The DNA here is from genome assembly GCF_040869045.1 of Eurosta solidaginis. Taxonomy (NCBI): domain Eukaryota; kingdom Metazoa; phylum Arthropoda; class Insecta; order Diptera; family Tephritidae; genus Eurosta; species Eurosta solidaginis. The sequence goes on along the minus strand of NC_090323.1, from coordinate 125,206,619 downwards.
ACGTGGACTTGGCTACCCCTAGAATGTGTTTATCGAATATGGATAACAAATGAAAACTGTTGATGAGTGCTTTAGTAGAGGGTAATTTTCATACCCTTGGTTGACTAGGATCTCGAGATATAGGCCAAAACGTGGGCCCGTGAATTCCTAGACAGTGTTTATACAATATGGATATCAAATGAAAGCTGTTGATGAGTGCTTTAGTAGAGAGTAATTTTCATACCCCTGGGTGACTAGAATCTCGAGATATAGGCCAAACCGTGGGCCCGTGAATGCCTAGACAGTGTTTATACAATATGGATATCAAAGGAAAGCTGTTGATGAGTGCTTTAGTACAGAGTAATATATTATACCGCTGGGTGACTAGGGTCTGGAGATATAGGCCAAAACGTGGACCCGGGTACCCCTAGAATGTGTGGGTAATATGGATATCAAATGAAAGCTGTTGCTGAGAGCTCTAAAGTAATTTTGATTGTGATATTCGATTTAGTCGCATCAACCTGGAAAACTGATAAATATGCATGCGAAGCCGAAATAAAAACATTAATTAATAATACCCACAATTGGTATATAAATTTGCCTATATTAGTATTTACGATCATTTTTCCGGGAAGTAGACCAGAGACGGACTGGGACTGAGAATAGGTCTAGGACTGGGACTGAGACTCGGAGTGGGACTGGTACTGAGACTGGAACAAAATACCTACCGCCCTCTGGGACAGGCAATAAGCGATGAAGAAGAATGAAAAAAACTTGAGAGAAGAGAAAAGAGAGAAGGAGAAGGAGACTGAGAAAGTGATAGAATGGGACTAAGATGGAGATAAATGAAGCGAAAAAGACGGAGGAAAGAGTGAATGAAAGGATTAGGAAAAAGTGAAGAGGGAGGGAGGGCAGAGTTTGATGGAAAAAGCTTATTAAAATGTATGCAGATAGGCCAAATTTAGGGCAGAACAACGTCTGCCGGGTCTGCTAGTATAAAAGTTAACACCTGCAGCCTAAGACCAGCCGCTAAACTAGCGCATAAGCAAAGTCAGCAAATTTGTCTCCTAGAGCTAGCGATCAAAATAAGAAATTCACAGCGGCTAGCCAGCATTCGCTAATTACTGCGAATCTGCAATTCAACACCAACATGCAGCTGCATGGCGGTTCGTATTAGTGTTCAGCAATCGTAACAACTTCCTCGAATCGTGGGAGTGAATTCATGCAGATATCGTATTTGGAGCATCTGCGAATTCCATAACATCATCACAAGCCAGTCACAGCGCGGCGTTCCTGGAACTCTTCCCAGCGGCGATACCAGCAGCGACTGCGACGGTAGGTTAGGATTAAAAATCGAGTAGTTTGTAAGTTTAGTTTAGTTTTGAAACTCACCGAAAAAGCAAGTGCTTTCGGTAATAAAAATTAATCATCCACTCGAGTTATTAATTGATATTTTATAATTGGCGCCCTAACGTGGGAAGTAGCTGTAATAAAATCGGGACATCAAGGAAGACACCAGGAAATCGAATTTTATTTTATAAATATGTATTTTAAGCTGTAAGTAGAGTGAAAAAAATGTGTGAATAATGTTAAAATTAATAAAATAATAAAAAAAGAAAAAGAAAGAAAAAAAGGAAATTACAAATTGTGAATTTTGAGAGAAATGTTAAAAATATACGAAAATTAAAAGAATGGGAAGGAGAGAAAAAAGAAATTAAAAATTGTGAATTCTGAGTTAAATAATGTTAAAAATATACGATAACTAAAAAAAAAGAAAAATACGAGAACGAATTGTGAGCTTTTTAATCCTTTCACGGGAGATTGCGAAATCGTATGAGAATATTGATGTTTTTGTTTTGTAGGCAAGTGATTTGGCAGGTTCATGAGTGATTGTGAATTAGCTGATTTGTTGGATAGGCTAAACAGGATAGTAGTCGATAAAAAAAGGCTCGGTGGTGTTTGTGATCAGGGAGCTTGGTATTCAGGTTTAAATATGGCTTTGGAAGCCGACCAGGTGAAGGCACTAATAGACAGTGCCGTTTCCTCTGCACTCGCTGTACAGAGGGAAAACTTTGAAGAGCGGCTAACTACCATTAGTCAGCGCATAAGTGATGTAAAAATTACTGCACCTGAGGTAGAGGCATATAAAGAAATAGAGATAGTGCCCGGTAAACCGTGCGATGAACCCCTTGCTATGTTTCTTGGCGACAGGCAGCCCAGACGGCATACAAGATTTTTGAAACATATGAAGGCAGTAGTAAGCATTACCAAGCTGTTGCCATAATTAGAAATAAGGTGAAAGGATCGGCAGATATGGTACTGGCATCCTTCAACACGGTGTTAAATTTCAAGGCTATAGTCAGTCGCCTTGATTTTACATACAGCGACAAACGACCCATCTACCTGATCGAGCAGGAGCTCTCAACCCTCCGCCAGGGAAGTTTAATACTCCTGCGGTACTACAACGAGGTTGAGAAGAAATTAACTCTTCTCACCAACAAGACAATCATGACATACGACAAGGCCATAGCTACGTCCTTCAATGAAAAATATAGGATGGACGCCTTGCGCGTGTTCATTTCAGGTTTTAGTACCTCTTTGCGATGTGCTGTTTTCGGCACGACCTAGTGACTTCCCATCTGCTTTAGCGTTGGCTCAGGAGGTAAAGTCAAATCACGAGCGATACTTATTTGCGAGTACGTACTCTAGGAATTGGGAAGATAGAGCCCAAAGATTTGAAGGTAAGCAGCAGCATAGGGAAAAGATTACTGGTGGAAGAGCCCCAGTCAAGGATATTTATCCCTCAAAGAGCCCTCATTTTAATAGAAGTCAGGGAACCACTAATAAGCCTCAACGAAAAATGAAGCCAGTGCAGCCAATGGAAGTAGACTCTACACTTCGCTATAGGCAAAGCACGCAACATCATCCCAATAATAGTGTTCCGCCTCGGAATTGGGTGCCGCCTGGTGCAAATCAGAATCAGTCATATGGTCAGGCTGCGTAAAGGCCGAATCATGGTTCTGCTCGATTTACAGGACCAAAACAACAAAGAATCAACCACTTATCCTCAGGGTCAAGATAGCGAAGAATATCGGGAGGTTGCAAATTCGGAGGCTGCAGCAGTGGACGATGATTTGTCTGATTCAGATCAAATAAATTTTTTAGAGAAAGCTCCCTGCTACCTTTCATCGAGAGAACAATTGCAGGGAGAAGAATTAAACTACTAATAGATACAGGGGCATCAAAGAATTATATTAAGCCTCTAAAAGAGCTTAAGAATATAATACCGGTCGAAAATCGGTTTTTAGTAAAGTCAATACATGGCTTTAATGATGTTAGGGGAAAAATGTATGGTTAATTTGTTTGGCACAAACAGTCCCTTTTTTTTGCTCCCCATGCTTTCAACTTTCGACGGAATAGTTGGGTTTGATCTGCTTACGCAGACAAATGCTACATTAGATTTTAAAAACAAAATAATAAAAACCAATTCTGGCTCCGAGGAACTTAAATTCTTGAGGTGTGGTAACGTGAATTTCAAACATGTGGAGGCGCAGGTTGTGAAAAACAAATTTCAAAAAATGATAATAAATTTGATGGGGGTATTCTCGGACCCAAATGAAGCACTCCCTTACAATACGAACATTGTCGCCACTATTCGCGCCGAAAGTAACGACCCGGTTATTCCAAGTTGTACCCATACCCTATGGGTGTCTCAGACTTCGTGAATGCGGAAATTCGTGACTTATTAAGAAATGGAATAATAAGACCATCGCGACCACCATACAACAATCCAATCTAGGTTGTTGATAAAAAGGAAAGGATGGGCACGGTAACACCAAAAAGCGTCTGGTTTTAGATTTTAGGAAGCTAAACCAGAAAACCATCGACGACAAATATCTTATTTCTAATGTAACAGTCATATTGTCAAATCTGGGAAGGGCCAAGTATTTCACAACGCTTGACCTTAAATCAGGCTTTCACCAAACATCACTTGCAGACCAAGATCAAGAGTACCGCGTTTTCGGTGGTTCATGGGAAATACGAGTTCTGTAGACTCCCTTTCGGATTGAAGAATGCACCCAGCATTTTTCAGAGGGCCATCGACGACGTACTTCGAGAACAGATAGGGATGTGTTGTTATGTTTACGTCGATGACGTTAATTTTTTTTCCGAAGACGAGGAGAAACACGTTGAGCATATTGAGTGGGTTTTGAGAAGGCTGTACGAAGCTAATATGAGGGTATCCCGTGGAAAATCTCACTTCTTTAAACAAAGTGTGGAGTACTTGGGCTTTGTGGTATCTAAGGACGGTATTAAGACGAGTCCCAGTAAGATCGAAGCAATTCGCAATTACGAACAGCCCTCAACTTTGTTCAATGCCAGGTCCTTCCTGGGGCTGGCAAGTTATTATAGATGTTTTATAAAGGATTTTACATCGATAGCAAGGCCTTTGACGGATATCCTTAAAGGTGAAAACGGTAAAGTTAAGTCTACACAATCGAAGAAAGTAAGGGTAAACCTGAATGAAGACCAGTTGAAAGCTTTTAGCAAATTAAAATAGGTGTTGGCATCTGAGGACGTTATTCTTTCCTATCCAGATTTTAAGAAGCTTTTCGATCTTACGACGGACGCTTCATCATTGGGTATAGGGGCCGTGTTTTCTCAGGGTGGAAAGCCGATAACTATAATTTCTAGAACCCTGAAGGATCGGGAACAGAATTTCGCAACTAACGAAAGAGAGTTGCTGGCAATTGTCTGGGCTCTCAAGAGCCTTAGAAATTACCTTTACGCCGTTAGGAATCTGAATATTTATACAGATCACCACTCACGTTTGCGGTTTCAGACCGGAATCCAAACGCAAAGATTAAACGTTGGAAGGCTTTTATTGATGAACACAATGCACAGATTTTTGACAAACCCGGTAAGGAAAATTATGTTGCTGACGCACTGTCACGACAGAATATGCATGTCCTAGAGGAGGAAGGACAGTCCGATTTGGCTACCATTCATAGCGAAATGTCTTTGTCGCATACAATCGAATCAACAGAGAAACCACTCAATTGTTTCAGAAACCAAATTGTTCTGGAGGAGGCAAATCTTGATTTGAGACGAAATTTCATATATTTCGGAAAAAAACTCGTCATCAAATTCAGTTCACTAACAGCAGAACACTTGTTGACGAGATTAAGGTGGTTATAAATCCAAACGTGGTGAATGCGATACATTGCTGCCTGCCAACTTTGGCAAGCATTCAACACGAATTTTTTACATCTTTTCCATCAACGAAATTTTGGCATTGTAAACGCATGGTGTCGGACATTGTCAACAAGGATGAACATAGAGAGATAATTACGACTGAACACAACCGTGCTCACAGAGCAGCTCAAGAAAACGTGAAGCAGATCCTCTGTGACTACTACTTTCCAAAAATGACTAAGCTGGCAACCGAAATAGTTTCAAATTGTAAAATATGCAACAGGGCCAAATATGACAGACACTCCCGTAGGCAGGCACTAGGGGTAACCCCCACACCGTCCTATGCTGGAGAGATGCTACATATTGACATTTTCTCCACAGACAAAAAATACTTTCTCACTTGTCTGGATAAGTTTTCTAAATTTGCGGTGTTACAGCACGTACCATCCCGTACTATTGTAGATTTGAAAAGCCCAATTCTGCAGCTAATGAACATATTTCCGGGTACAAGGACTGTCTACTGCGATAATGAGGCATGGCTAAATTCCGAAACGATAAAATCTCTGTTAAAAAATCAATTTGATGTCGAAGCAATTGTGCTTATATTGTTGGCTACGTTGGAATATAATCGAACTATTCATTCTGTCACCGGCAAAAACCCATTGATGTGATTCACACCACACCACAGGATATGCGAAATGAAATAATGGATAGAATAGAGAAATCCCAACAAACACTGCTGAAGAGGAATAACGCTTCCAGACAAAGAGAGTATTCGACGTGGAGGAGCGTGTATTGGTGAAAACCAATAAGAGATTAGGGAATAAGTTGACACCCCTCTACATAGAGGAAAAGGTAGAAGCGGACTTGGGGACCACAGTCTTAATTAAAAGGAGGGTGGTCCACAAGGACAACATAAAATAATTTTAAATTTAAATTTTAGGGTAACCAAAGTAGAATAATTTTCGTATTTTCTAGGATTCTTTCGGTGATACTTCTATTTGGGTCGACCACAGCAAAACTTACTGATTACTCACACTCTAGTTACATACCTATTCAGGACGGGATTGTAACTGTTTGGCAGGCGGTTGGCTTTCTTAAACCTACAACAAATCTCAGGTTTAAATGGAAATAGCCGAAGAAACAAAGGAACTAACGAAGCATTTTCCTGCATCTCACATGAGGATGTTATTGGACTTGGACATCGAGCATATAAAAACACTTTTTGAAACATTAAGTACTCACCACAGGCAGGCACGAAGCATAAACATTTTAGGGACAGCTTTGAAAGATATAGCAGGAACACCAGATTTCGAAGATTTTGAAAATTTAAATCTTCGACAACAAGAGCTTATTAATTCAGAAAATAGGCAAATAGAAATAAACCCAGAAGTACCAAACAAAAAATTAACGAGCTAACAGATACAGTGAACCTAATCACAAACAATGTTAAAGTTAAGAAGATTGACACTATTCATTTATACGAAACATTGCTCGCCAGAAATAGAGTTTTAATTTCCGAAATTGAAATCTTGATTTCAGCCATTGCCCTTGCAAGGATTGGCGTCATTAATCCCTCAATATTAAATTTTGAAGATGTAAAAAAAAATAATTAACATGCACTCTACAAATACAACAATAACAGACTTAATGGAGGTATCTAGTATTAGGGCCTGTTCGACAATAATTTTTTATATTTTTTAATAAAGTATCCGAAACCTATATTACTATGTAAGAGAGTCATCTTGTTTCCCGTTCAACACAACGAAACTGTCCTGCACTTTGGTAACGACAACAACGTCGCTGACTGTGACAATAAGATTTTAGTTATTGGCAACTGTATTACAGCACTCACATCCACATTTTGCAAAAAGCTACAAAATACAACATGCGCACAACAACTACACTCGGGAGGTGTGGTTCACTGCAGCACGCGCCCCAGCCATCTTGAGCCCGTTACATTTGTTAATGAAGGTATCGTAGTTATCAACGACAATACCGCTGTGATCAAGTCAAATGATGGTTCTGAGAAAACCGTTACTGGTACTTACCTTATAACCTTCGAGGACGAGATTCAAATCAATGGATCTTGCTTTAAGGACAAAAATGGTATGTTGAGGAACTTGCCAGGTTCTGTGACGACAACACTTGTCAATATTACCAACCATCAAGATATATTGAGCCTGCCATACCTTAAAAGAATGAATCTACAGAACTTGGGGTACATTGAAAGAATGGAGACGAGAACCGTAGTGTGGCCAATACTATCTGGCCTGGCTACTATTGCAATTCTGGTCTGTGGCTACTCCCTCCTCAAACTGCCGCAGAAGCAAAACAGGAAACGCCAAAAACACGTTATCCAGGCTGTCATTGAAAGCCTTAAAAAGTCCGAGGACGGTCTTCATTTAGAATTGGAGTAGTTAACACCTGCAGCCTAAGGTCAGCCGCTAAACTAGCGCATAAGCAAAGTCAGCTAATTTGTCTCCTAAAGCTGGCGATCAAAATAAGAAATTCACGAGCGGCTTGCCAGCATTCGCTAATTACTGCGAATCTGCAATTCAACACCAACATGCAGCGGCATGGCGGTTCGTATTAATGTTCAGCAATCATAACAACTTCCTCGAATCGTGGGAGTGAATTCATGCAGATATCGTATTTCGAACATCTGCAAATTCCGTAACATCATCACAAGCCAGTCACACTGCGACCGACTGCGACGGTGGCGGCTGTAGGTTAGGATTAAAAATCGAGTAGTTTGTAAGTTTAGTTTAGTTTTTAAACTCACCGAAAAAGCAAGTGCTTTCGGTAATACAAAATAAATCATCCACTCGAGTTATTAATTGATATTTTATAATTTACATGTATAAATTTCGTGTCACCTTGTTAGTTTGATCCAACTTGAAAGATAGGATAGCGTTCCTGTGAAGTCTCTTTGAGGGAAGTGGACCAGGGACTGATCTATTCGAACAAATTCTATTCACGGTTTGATTTGTCTGAAAGATTGTTTAGAGGTAGCCCTTTGCCTAGATTAGTATTTACGATACTTTTTTTCTGGGAAGGGGACTAGGAACCGATTAATTCGAATAAATTCTATTCATGGTTCGATTTGTCTGCAATTTAGTGTATAGGTAGCCCTTTGCCTAGATAAGTATTTACGACACTTTTTTCCAGCAAATGGAGCAGGGACCGACTGGGACTTGAGCTAGGGCTGATATTGTGACTAGGACTTGGACTTGGGCTGGGAGTGGGACTGGGAACAAGGGATGGAGAAGAGTAAGAAGAAGTAGGGGGAAAGAAACGAGGGAAAGAAAAAGAGATAGAGAGATAGATATAGATAGAGCTGAAATGAAGTGAGGGAATAGACGAAGAGTGAGAAAGAGAAGCAGAAAAAGAGAAAGGCAGAAGTAAGAGTGTATAAAATGATTAGGGAAAAGGGGAGAGAGGGGAAGGGAGAGTAAGAGGTAAAAACTGCTTTAAAGTTATGCAGATAGACCAAAGCTAGACCAGAATAACGTCTGCCGGGTCTGCTGGTATAATATAAGTTGCTTTTCATTGTCTAAAAATACAATGTTGAATCTAAAGCGAAAATATTTCCAATTGGTCCCGAAATAGTCTCGAAATGATTCTGAAGTGAGTCTGCTGTTCTGAAATGGTTTCGAAATTATCTTGAGGTTATTTCCGAAATGATAACTACAACAATTCCGAATTGATCCTGAAATTGTCGCGGACTGTTTTTCTTAAAAAAAAAATAAAATTAAAGAAAAAAAAAATTTTTTTAAATAAGCTTTTATTATTGGTTAATAAAATTAACTAAAAAGTAAACAATAAATTGACAATAAGAAATATAACACTTTATAAGTTCATTGTAACTTTTAACGATAATTAGGCTTTTTCGTCTGCGACAAAAAAAATCTCTCTCTAAAACTTACAGTTTATATCACAGTCCCAATTGTTCTAATAAAAAACGTGTTAAATTTTGATGGTATAATTAAGAACATTTAGGATCTCCTTTTCTTGCTATCGCAATGTAACACGCTTTTATTAGAACAATTAGGACTGTGATATAAACTGTAAGATTTAATAATTTAGGTGTAAAGTTTTAATGTTAAAAATATATAATTATGTACAATATAGAATTTTTTTGTCGCAGACGAAAAAGCCTAATTATCGTTAAAGGTTACAATGAATTTATAAAGTGGTATATTTCTTAGAGTCAATTTATTGTTTACTTTTTAGTTAATTTTATTAACCAATAATAAAAGCTTATTTTTAAAAAAGTTTTTTTTCTTTAATTTTATTTTTTACTTTTTAGTTAATTTTATTAACCAATAATAAAAGCTTAATTTTAAAAAAGGTTTTTTCTTTAATTTTATTGTTCATTTTGTTCCCACGAGTATAGGACAAAAACGGTCCATCCCCCCAGAGGTCCATTGTAAAGGGATAAGGGCTTTAGTACAACAGGGTTCGCCCTGGTACCCTGAGGCGAAACGTTAGCGAAATGAAATTTTTATACACCGTCATATCATTCAGCCCTCGGCACGTGCGGTGAGCATTGGGTCATAAATACTAATAATAAATCAGAAAAAATCCAAATTCATAACCAACAAATTTTCTCTGTGGCAGAGATCGGCATCACGTAACTTTTTTGATACTTTAATATATCCGCAGCAATTTGAGTATGAGTACGTATAAAACAACCAAGCGCAGCTAGCCTAATCTATTCGTTTACTTACAAAAATTATTGTGTAAGTATAAGCTATGATCAGAGAATTTAAACACAATGAGAAGGCGTTTTTGCTAGATTCCAACTTTTTTGCATGTGAACACGTCTTGCACTTCACCACACACAATCCAATTTCAATGTTAACCAGTTAACAGCAGAAAATTCTCTGTCAACAGTTTCAGCTGGTGTATAAATTCTCTGGATTTTCTCTTAAGATTTCTTTGTGGGAATATAGGTATTTAGTAGGATTAATTATATTTAAATTTTATTATTTGTAGCAATATATTTGCATGTTTTATGATTTAATATGAATTTGAATTTAATTAATATAATTTAGAAATTTTAAAAAAGGTAAAAAAAGCTTAATTTCAATGGTAAATGGAGGGTCGAAAATGGCCTTGTGGCGTTGCAAATTCGTATATGCGGTCTAAGTAGCAGATAAGACAACACGAAAATTATAGTAAGTTTGGCGCACCTGTTAGGAACTCGTTTAAGGCTGCAAATACTTCAGGTTCAAGCCTAATTAAAGCTTTTTTTTGTTTTTTGTTGGAAAATCCCATTAAAAATATCGAGTTATGAATTTTCGATAGGCAAAAGCCGAAAAGTCGATGTCATTTTGCTTATTATATTTGTTAATTATATCATTTTTTCTGTAATTTGAAATAATATTTCAAGTATACAGTTTTATAGCTCTTTTAATTCTACCCTAAAAAAGTGCAAATGTCAAGTTCATAGAAAATTCCGCCGATTTTTGGCAATTTTTTCCGTTTTTGACTATTTTGCGTTTCAAATCTTTGATTACCTTATTCTGACCTGATCAACTGACAATGTATAATTACAAATACATTGCTAGAGTTGCGCTTTTTCGTTCATTTCAGAAATTCGGTTCTTTCGTTCTTTTTGTTCATCTGTTCCTTTTTTTTCAAGCAAATTTGTTCACTGCCGCTCAGACCCACGAAAAAAGTCAACAAGTATAGAGGGTGGTGTGTATGAAGCAATGCTTTGTGTAGGTATATTTAAATGTGTTATGAATAAATAAGTTAATATATATACATATGTATAATTAACTTCAAAAAAAGTTACAAATTTCGGAAGATCGAGGAAGTTAAAAGAGTACAGGTACAAATTGTAAATATGAACATAAATGTAACAATTAGTTTCTTACAAAAGATGTTTTTCATAAATATATACACACATATCGCATAAGTGGCATCATAGACATTCGTGCTCACTGTGAATTTTTACGTATGTATGTATGAATTTACAATGTTCGTGAACGAGAAGGGAGAAAGAATAACATTAGGTAAAACGAACTAAAAGAACAAATAGAACCGAAATCGAAGATCTAGTTCACTTGTTCAGTTGAGAGACCCGGTCAATTGAACAAGTTCAGAACGAACGAAACGACCCAACTCTTTACATTGCGCTTGCAAGTGGGAACTACCTCAAAAATATTTCGCTTTTGCTATTTTGTTTGTTGGTAAGGTGAAGGCGGCGAGGAAAAAGAAGATTTTTTTCTCCTCATTCGAAACTTCGAAATATCAGAAAAGAAATGGAAATATGAAGTTTTGTATGGTATAGCCTCATGCGTAAAGGGAATGGCATATGTGCGTACGAATGCCAAAATACTATTTTCATACATTTCACACGCGCCAATTTTTATGAGTACCTGGTAATATAAAAATGTTTCTTGCCCAATGATTTACACTTTGAAGACAAGGAAGGAAGATATTGGATTTTTTCACAATGTCTTTGAAAAAATAAATTCTATAAGTTTGCTTTTGGACAAGGTGTAGTAGGCGGGATGGAAGTTTTCCTCTTAGGTTGTAGTAGTTTTGGCCTATATGTACGCGGCCAGACAGAAACTTTGAATGTGTTAGTAAGCGGAATCATGTCGAAATAAAAATATTGTCTGACTTCGATTTTTTGTTCTTCCTCTTATGTTTGTGATTTTGTTGATGAGAATTAGGCGGGAATGTAAGATTTCCTCGCCAAAATCTAAAGTTGTGTTAGTTTTGGCCTATATGTACAAGGCCGGACGAAATTTTTGAATGTGTTGGTAATAAGAATCGACACAAAATCAAATTTTAAGATTTTGTCTCTGGTTTGACTTTTGTGCTTGAAGATGAAGCGAAGGCGGGTATGGAAGTTAGGAAAAATGTTTGCACATTTTTAGCGACATTTGCTATTTTGTATGGTCGCCTATTACCATGCCAGCTTTCAATGGTCTTGAAATGCCCTTTTTAGCTTTGAGAAAAATTTCTAACAATTGAAAGGAATTCAACAATTGTTTGAATTTGGTTAGCTTTTAATTTTGTCAAATGGTTTTAGCACATTTTTATATATTCTTGCAAAAAATTTTGCTTTGATATTGCATTGTAAGAAAACGCGCTTATCGGCAAAATTTTGCTATTTTGGCGCAATATCAGCATTTTTATAATTTCAGCTAAAAAAAAAAAAATAAAGAAGGATTTTAACTGGAGCGGGCTTCGAATCCACGAAATCCTACAACAATTCACTTACCCATACAGTTGCGCCACAATAGATTATTAACCCTACAAGAAACGCTGATAGTTTTACTAATACAATCACACTTGTAATTGACAATGCTGATCCTGCGATGATGTAAACATTGATACTCAAATTTATGTATGTTCCTTTGTTCGCTCACGCATGTCCGCATGTTCCCAACGACAGCCTATAATCATGAAAAAGGACTCAAACTGGGAAAGCTTCGGACACCTGGTACAGAACAAAAGAACATACAGCAGATACCATTATGCATGTGAGACAGATACATAATTCTCAACGGAATTTTATGTATGCGAGAACAGTTTATCCGATGTAATCATGTTGTCACTACTGACTGTCATATGACAATCAAATGATTATCACGGTTGTTTTGTTATTTTTTAAATTCCGCCATTTTCAACCGACGAAAACCATATAAAAAATAAGTTTAAAAAATGAAAAAGAGAGCATTTCAAAGCTCCATGCTAAAAGAAAAAAAATCGAAAATAAAATTAAAAAATACCAAAAGCTGTAGGAATGTATGGGGCGCACTCAAAAAATTGATACGCGAAAAATAATAGTGGTTAGTGGTGATTCATTTTTAAATGTGATTCCGCATGAGGAAAGCGCTCTTCCGTTGTTTTGTTATTTTCTGAATTTAAATTGAACATTCTGAACTCGAATTCTTATAAAACTATTTATTTTAAACAAATAAAAAACACGTATGATTTTATCACGTACAAAATTAAAAACGTAATGAAATAAAGTAAATAAAAAGAAAAAATCATTGTTTCATTTTTGGCGGAATATAACAATGGTCATTTATGATAGTATAACAGTCAAACCTGATATCTACAGTAAACTATCATTTATGACACTTTTTGATAGTTACAGTGTCATCACTGATCCAGGAAAAGGAATGAGAGTGAGCAGTACGGCTATATACTTAATCAGTAGGCCATGTTGGTGTATAAGAAGGAGACAAAAACTCACACGTACACAGTTGTTTACATCACATTTGCGCAAGTCCCCTTAAGTTCGTGATAGAAAGTTTGTATGAGGCGCTGATCGTTAGGTTGACATTGCTGACTATCAGATGATAGTCAGTATTCTTGTAGGGTAAGTTTCATAGCCTAACAGGCAGTTATTAGCATGAGTTTCAACATTTGCAATATATTTGCTCTGATCAGAGAATTTTTTGGTAACAGATGAACAGAGAAAATCGTTAAGAGAATTTTCTGTTACGTCTTGCACCCTGTTAAGTTAACATGAATTTGGGAATAGTGGTGAAGTGCAAGACGTGTCACATGCAAATGGATCGTAACCAGTGGATGCCAAAAAAACTCCTTCTCATTGTGTATAAATTCTCTGCTATGATGCATATGGATACAAGCTAAAACGGTCTCTCACGAACTAATCTCGTGTTTGGTTTGTTTTCGTATGAAAGTTTTCATTGAAATACCAGAGAATTTAAACACAATGAGAAGGCGTTTTTGCTAGATTCCAACTTTTTTGCATGTGAATACGTCTTGCACTTCACCACACACAATCCAATTTCAATGTTAACCAGTTAACAGCAGAAGTTCTCTGTCAACAGTTTCAGCTGTATAAATTCTCTGGATTTTCTCTTAAGATGATTTCTTTGTGGGAATATAGGTTTTTAGTAGGATTAATTAAATTAAATTTTATTACTTGTAGCAATATATTTGCTTGTTTTATAATTTAATATGAATTTGAATTTAATTAATATAATTTAGGAATTTTAAAAAAGTTAAAATAAGCTTAATTTCAATGGTAAATGGGGGGTTGAAAATAGCCTTATGGCGTGCAAATTCGTATATACGGTCTAAGTAGCAGATAAGACAACACAAAAATTATAGTAAGTTTGGCGCACCTGTTAGGCACTCGTTTAAGGCTGCAAGTACTTCAGGTTCGAGCCTAAATAAACCTTTTTTTTGTTTTTTTCTTTTTGTTAAAAATCCCATTAAAATATGGAATTATGAATTTTCGATAGGCAAAAGCCGAAAAGTCGATGTCATTTTGCTTATTATATTTGTTAATTATATCATTTTTTCTGTAATTTGAAATAATATTTCAAATATACAGTTTTATAGCCCTTTTAATTCTACCCTAACAAAGTGCAAATGTCAAGTTCATAGAAAATTCCGCCGATTTTTGGCAATTTTTTCCCTTTTTGACTATTTGCGTTTCAAATCTTTGATTACCTTATTCTGACCTTATCAACTGACCATGTATAATTACAAATACATTGCTAGAGGTGCGCTTTTTCGGTCATTTCAGAGATTCGGTTCTTTGGTTCTTTTTGTTTATCTGTTCCTTTTTTTCAAGCAAATTTGTTCACTGCCCCTCAGACCCACGAAATAAGTCAACAAGTATAGAGGGGGTGTGTATGCAGCAATGCTTTGTGTTGGTATATTTAAATGTGTTATGAATAAATAAGTTAATATATATACATATGTATAATTAACTTCAAAAAACGTTACAAATTTCGGAAGATCCAGGAAGTTGAAAGAGTACAGGCACAAATTGTAAATATGAACTTTTCAAGTTTAATGAATGTAATAATTAGTTTCTTACAAAAGATGTTTTTTATAAATATATACACACATATCGCATAAGTGGCATCATCGACATTCGTGCTCACTTTGAATTTCTACGTATGTATGTATGAATTTACAATGTTTGTGAACGAGAAGAGAGAAAGAATAATATTAGATAAAACGAGCTAAAAGAACAAATAGAACTGAAATCGAAGATCTAGTTCACTTGTTCAGTTGAGAGACCCGGTCAATTGAACAAGTTCAGAACGAAACGACCCAACTCTATACATTGCGCTTGCAAGTGCCAGAGCAAGTGCGAACGACCTCAAAAATATTTCGCTTTTGCTATTTTGTTTGTTGGTCAGATGAAGGCGGCGAGGAAAAAGAAGATTTTTTTCTCCTCATTCGAAACTTCGAAATATCAGAACAGAAATGGAAATATGAAGTTTTGTATGGTATAGCCTCATGCGTAAAAGGAATGGCATATGTGCGTACGAAAGCCAAAAAACTATTTTCATACATTTCACACACGCCCTAATATATAATAAATAATAAAACAACGAGCGGCATTTGAACCACAAGTTGAGAAAAGAAAAAATAAATTGATACAAGTGCTTTACACCTGCACCAAACACCCTATTGAATAATTGTCTCCTAAGGCCTTACTTAATGGGCAAGTCCATTTACAATGAATCGTCATAATTTATTTACAAAAAATCAGAGAATTAAAATTTCCAATATATTTGCTCTGATCAGAGAATTTTTTGGTAACAGACGAACAGAGAAAATCGTTAAGAGAATTTTCTGTTACGTCTTGCACCCTGTTAAGTTAACATGAATTTGGGAATACTGGTGAAGTGCAAGACGTGTCACATGCAAATGGATCGTAAGCAGTGGATGCCAAAAAAACTCCTTCTCATTGTGTTTAAATTCTCTGGAAATACGAAGCAAAAGTTTGCTTCGAAGGGTGAATTTCAAAGCGCAACTGCTAGCTCAGCCAGAGAATTTAAACACAATGAGAAGGAGTTTTTTTGGCATCCACTGCTTACGATCCATTTGCATGTGACACGTCTTGCACTTACTTCACCACTATTCCCAAATTCATGTTAACTTAACAGGGTGCAAGACGTAACAGAAAATTCTCTTAACGATTTTCTCTGTTCGTCTGTTACCAAAAAATTCTCTGATCAGAGCAAATATATTGGAAATTTTAATTCTCTGATTTTTTGTAAATAAATTATGATGATTCATTGTAAATGGACTTGCCCATTAAGTAAGGTCTTAGGAGACAATTATTCAATAGGGTGTTTGGTGCAGGTACTTGTATCAATTTATTTTTTCTTTTCTCAACTTGTGGTTCAAATGCCGCTCGTTGTTTTATTATTTATTATATATTAGGGCGTGTGTGAAATGTATGAAAATAGTTTTTTGGCTTTCGTACGCGCATATGCCATTCCTTTTACGCATGAGGCTATACCATACAAAACTTCATATTTCCATTTCTGTTCTGATATTTCGAAGTTTCGAATGAGGAGAAAAAAATCTTCTTTTTCCTCGCCGCCTTCACCTGACCAACAAACAAAATAGCAAAAGCGAAATATTTTTGAGGTCGTTCGCACTTGCTCTGGCACTTGCAAGCGCAATGTATATAGTTGGGTCGTTTCGTTCTGAACTTGTTCAATTGACCGGGTCTCTCAACTGAACAAGTGAACTAGATCTTCGATTTCAGTTCTATTTGTTCTTTTAGCTCGTTTTATCTAATATTATTCTTTCTCTCTTCTCGTTCACAAACATTGTAAATTCATACATACATACGTAGAAATTCAAAGTGAGCACGAATGTCGATGATGCCACTTATGCGATATGTGTGTATATATTTATAAAAAACATCTTTTGTAAGAAACTAATTATTACATTCATTAAACTTGAAAAGTTCATATTTACAATTTGTGCCTGTACTCTTTCAACTTCCTGGATCTTCCGAAATTTGTAACGTTTTTTGAAGTTAATTATACATATGTATATATATTAACTTATTTATTCATAACACATTTAAATATACCAACACAAAGCATTGCTGCATACACACCCCCTCTATACTTGTTGACTTATTTCGTGGGTCTGAGGGGCAGTGAACAAATTTGCTTGAAAAAAAGGAACAGATAAACAAAAAGAACCAAAGAACCGAATCTCTGAAATGACCGAAAAAGCGCACCTCTAGCAATGTATTTGTAATTATACATGGTCATTTGATAAGGTCAGAATAAGGTAATCAAAGATTTGAAACGCAAATAGTCAAAAAGGGAAAAAATTGCCAAAAATCGGCGGAATTTTCTATGAACTTGACATTTGCACTTTGTTAGGGTAGAATTAAAAGGGCTATAAAACTGTATATTTGAAATATTATTTCAAATTACAGAAAAAATGATATAATTAACAAATATAATAAGCAAAATGACATCGACTTTTCGGCTTTTGCCTATCGAAAATTCCTAATTCCATATTTTAATGGGATTTTTCAACAAAAAAAAAAAAAACAAAAAAAAGGTTTATTTAGGCTCGAACCTGAAGTACTTGCAGCCTTAAACGAGTGCCTAACAGGTGCGCCAAACTTACTATAATTTTTGTGTTGTCTTATCTGCTACTTAGACCGTATATACGAATTTGCACGCCATAAGGCTATTTTCAACCCCCCATTTACCATTGAAATTAAGCTTATTTTAACTTTTTTTAAATTCCTAAATTATATTAATTAAATTCAAATTCATATTAAATTATAAAACAAGCAAATATATTGCTACAAGTAATAAAATTTAATTTAATTAATCCTACTAAATACCTATATTCCCACAAAGAAATCATCTTAAGAGAAAATCCAGAGAATTTATACAGCTGAAACTGTTGACAGAGAATTTTCTGCTGTTAACTGGTTAACATTGAAATTGGATTGTGTGTGGTGAAGTGCAAGACGTATTCACATGCAAAAAAGTTGGAATCTAGCAAAAACGCCTTCTCATTGTGTTTAAATTTTCTGGCTCAGCTAATCAGTTATCAGCTGAGTGAAAGAAATTGTGCTTTTGAAACGATACGTTAAACCAACTGTCAACAATCCATCGATAAAAACGTTGAGTGAATGGAGCGGAAAATTTGTATGCTCACTAGTTTGTCGTAAATTTGCAACTGTGCGTTCCAAGAAGTTATCACTAATCAACTTCGCCAGCAGTATTGTGCCCCTATTACGGTATACAACTCAACTTAGTTGGGTTGTAATTAAAACAACTCAACCTTCAGACAACTCAACTCCTGTTTGGTATTACGAATTACAACTTATTTCAGTTGAACTTGAATTGGTGCTGCCAACCTAAAAAAGTGTTGATTTGACAGATAAATGAACAGCTGATCAATTTGTGGCGAAAATTTAAGCATTTGCAAAAGTAATTTTGTTATTACAAGATATTATATGATATGAAATCTATTTTATAATGGCGAAAATGTTGGTGATTAACATGTCGCGAATGCGCAAAACATTCGCGTGATCATTCCAATCCCTTGGAACTACCAAGCACCAAGTAAGAAATGTTTAAGTGACAAATAATGAGCTTCAAATGAAGTTATTTTGCAGATTTGAAAAGAAGCATTTTACTCATTACTAAACAAAATTAAGGACCAATTCCACAAACGCTTTCAAGGGAAGGCTGAACCCCTATTTTAAAATTATGCGCCACATTCAGATTCCTTGCTGATTGCAGCTATCAAAAATGCTGTGGAAATGATTTTGGTGTTGGAATGGTTTTAGATATTATTGAGAAGCATATTTCAGCGAAGTGGATTAAAACCCAAACAGCAAAAATTGTATTTTACTCTAAAACAGGATTCCCAGGAGTAGTGATTACTAACAATGGAACTCACGTTCGCATAATTTCACCTATTTTGGCTGCATCCGAACTGCGGCCAGCCTCGTTCAACTTCGGAATATCGCTCCATAAAGTCAAAAAGTTATTCAATGTAATCCTTAGTTTAAACGTTGTTTTTTCTATAAATGTGCACAAAATTTCTGATTATTGTTTGATTAAAAAATGTTTAATTACCGGCTTTAAATTTTTTTTTTTTTTTTGTAACGTGTTATGAGCCCGTGCACCATCAAACTTTCATCAAAGGTGGATCAAAAGACGCGTTTCGATCTCCGTTTTGGTAAAAGTCTAGTTGAGGGGTTGACTGCTAATACTGCTAATTTGTTTCTTTTCCGCCTTCGGATTATTCTTCTCGAGGTCAATACGCGTCTTTGGACACCTCTCTCGTAATTTTTGATAGCGTATTAGCAGTCGACCCCTCAACTAGACTTTTACCTCCGTTTTTAGGATTCGAAAGCGGAAATTAAAAATTTTATTTCTGTCGCAAAATATTTGCAAAAACCCACAAAATGGCCCGAGGGTCCAAAATATGAGGCCCGATCTACGGTTTTTTTACACAGAAGATCTTCTTGTGTTGGCGGCCTTTGGCCGCGATTTGTAAAAATAACCCTGGGTAGGTCCAACGCCTTTCTGCATTAGTGTGTACAAAAAATCTGGCACAATACATCCACATGAAAATTTGAACCGAAATGATATGATAGAAATTAAATTTTAGTTTTTGTTTTCGGATTCTTAAATCGGAGGTCGAAGCGCGTCTTTTGATATCAACTTTGAAAATTTTTGTTAAAAATTAGGTGGTGAACCGTCTACTAAAACGTTGCATTTTTTCAAAACAACTGCAAAATTGTATGAGACAACTGCTAGTAATCAGTTGTAAGATTTTGACGCGTTTGACAACTACACTAATACAACGTTGTAAACGGTAATGCCACAAAAAGTTGTTAGACGGGACAACTCAACTGACATTTTTTTTGACAGGTTGAGTTGTAATCTGTAATACCAAATTGCGAAATTTCAACCCAACCAGAGTTGAGTTGTAAACGGTAATAGGGGCATTGCTTTTGGAATGCGCCCTATGCTTTGTTTAACTCATTCAAATGAATTTGTATATATGTGCATACACATGTTTTCGAGAAAACATATCGTATGTGTTTGTCAAAAGTAGCTTCACTTCGGATATCAGCATCTTCGGTTGTCAGATCTTTCGCGTTCAACGCTAACGCGGTGTCAGGATGAAAAAAGACTCTCAACCAAATTACTGATACGAATCGCTACGTTTGAATAACCTTGACTGAGTATGAGTACACGATTTTTTATATCATGATCCGAATATATTGGGGCATATTCATAATCGAAATAAAATGTGACTAAGTTAGTTGAAGAATTTTTGACAGAGAGCACATATAAAATTGTGTCAAACAGTGTTAACTAACTTAAAATCATATTTTATTGTGACTTTGCCTATGTCGCGTTCAGTTTACAACTACTCATTGCAGATCTCTGCTCTGTGGGTTAAATCTGTTTTAGATGGGTCTCCTAAGCATTATCTAAGTGAGGATAGGCGTTTTTTTTTCACGCGCAAACGTAAACCTATACGCGTGTATAAAAAAACACGGCTAATATTACAACTTTCGCTTAGCTAAAATTCCATCGCCAAAAATCCGTAAAACAAAATCAAGTGCGCAGAAATGTATGCAACACTTACCGATAAGAGCCTAACCGCGTTAGCGTTCGTTGTATCACAGAATTTTTACACTTTGAAAATGACGGCTGTTGTTTGCAAGGTTGCATTCCTTTGAGTGTTCGTTTTCACCATCTGGATTAACAAAGTCATGAGCCTGGCCATTCGCGCAATTTTAGTGATGTAAATTGCATGGCGCCAGCGCCAATGCGGTGCCAGCTCAATGGTAGCTCATTGACGAGGCACTAGTTTGGTGTTATTGGCACTAC
This sequence comes from Eurosta solidaginis, assembly GCF_040869045.1. Lineage (NCBI taxonomy): Eukaryota > Metazoa > Arthropoda > Insecta > Diptera > Tephritidae > Eurosta > Eurosta solidaginis. The sequence continues at coordinate 125,185,788 of NC_090323.1, read as the reverse complement.
TGGCAATGATGACACTAAGCTGATGACGGTAGCGCTGGTAGTTCAGCTTTTGAATCAAAGAAAGAATTGATGACCCGTGTAAATATCATGGCTTTGGCCGTGTAAATTATGGTGTATTTGAATATTTTAGATTTAATGCAAAATTAATATGTGTGTGTTTGAGCGGCCAAATAATAACAGTAGTATTGCTAAGTGCTGCTTAGTTGATGGAATGTCGCTATTTTCCTACCGATGATCAGCAGATTGTCAATATTTCGTTAAATGGACGCGCGAAATTGCCACATCTGCTCAAATTTTCCAAGATTTTCCGTTCTTGATTTAACTTAAGCTGTTATGCCAATATTTTTCAGCCAGCTGTTTTCAAATAGGTAATTTTTCCAAAAGCAAAATAAATTACAGAAAAGATTACAGAGGTAAACAGCCTTGAAAATTCAGCTATGTTGGTTATACACAGAAATACAACAGAGGGTTGTGTCTCCGCTTTTCGCAAGCGTGAGATTCACCACGCGTGCACGCGTGATTCACCACGTCTAAGTATCACAGTCCACGGTTAGGTACCGGCGGGTTTGTATGGGACTTAGGCTGTTATGCCAAAGTAAACACAAATCTTTACCGATAACTGTGTTATCGATTAATTTATCGAATTCTAACAACGTAATATTGCATGGTCATCGGAGTTATACATGTGTGCAAAATTTCAGCTCAATCGGACACCGGGAAGTGTATCAAATTTAACTTGCAAAATTCCATTACATACAACAGCCAAGTGAAGGTAAATAAAAGCTTATAAAAAAAACGACAAGTCCATGTTTTATTGTATAAATCGATGTATCCATTTTTTAAGGGAAAAAATTATAAGTTCAGCTTTTATTGCCGTTTTATATTTTTACCGCACTTTTACGAAAATGTTTAGAAGTTTCACTTCAATTCACTCTCAAAAATAAATATACTTTTTTCGCCGGCCTTTCAAATATAAAAACACAAACTCCCGAGAGAAAATCTTGTTACTATCCCACTAGTACTTATTTGCTACGTTATATATCTAGTTCGGATTCCGAAACGGAAACGGAACTTTGGAAACGGAAAGCTTTACCACTTGTTACTAACTTCCCTACGCGGTAATTTTTTTCTGGAGCAGCAAGTGTGAGAACCTTATTTACTTAGCGAAATTAAATCAGATTTCAATTGAATCTGCTTTTTCGAAAGAACTAAGTTGCCAACTTAGGAGGCAACGATAATTTCCATGTAAATAGTACACAAATTGCTTCTGGCTTAATCTACAACCATAACTGGATATTTAAGCTCTTTCTTTGCAAAAAATTAGAAATGTTTTGTCTGTACCTGCATCTATCAAAAAATATTTTTTTAAATCACGGGAACAAAAGGAAACGTTTTTCCATCTTATTTGCTCTACTTTATTCTTTCATTTTATATCATCAGAGTTTTTTTACAGATTCCAGACAACTCTCGTTACTTGGTTGGACAATATGTGACTATTCATGACGATGTTATAAGCCACGTAAATATATCAAATGTTAAGGAGGAAGATGGCGGCGAATACACGTGCACAGCGCAAAATGCTATTGGAAAGTAAGTGCTTTGTTTTGCCTGTATAATTTGAACCAAGTTTCCCTCTACTTCTTCCTCTATCTCTCCCCTTCCACTACTTTCCTTTCAACTACGTCACCTTTTTTCTCACCACGTGTCTCTATTTCAACTTCTATCCATTCTCCATTTTTTAAAAACTTTAATCGCCGGTTCGTTTTCCAATAGATCGGTCCATATTCCACCATATATTTGTCTTTTTGAGGACAAGTTTTGTTTAAACTTTGAGGTACAGAAATAATTTTTTTAGATGCCTTGGTAAACAGTTTGGTGTAAATCGATTGCTGAGTAAAATATAACGCAATCGCGGCTGGCAGATGGGAAAGGCCCAATTTCAGAGTATTTTTCCAAGCCGCCAAATCTCAAGATTTTTTTCAAAAACGACCTGTATCAATTTAGTTGAAGAGGGCCCTATATAGGATTTTTCATTTACGCAATATCTAGTATCAGAATGTATTGAATTTATGCTTAGATGGAACGCCTTTGAATGAAATTCTTAGATAAAGCATTTTTGAATAAAATTCAAAAGTTGGCCCTGCAGGCCGTGGACCAGAAATAGCTCTGATATGTTTATACGGTGTGGATAAGAAACAAGGGAGTTTTAATATACAGAAAATTTCATCTCTGGATATTTGGGAGATATCAGCCAAAATATGGACCTCCGTAAAAATAAGTTGCTTCTAGAAAATATGAGCACTAAACAGCAGCTACTAATATGTGTTAAGTTTATAGGTGTATTTATATCTAGCAATCAGTTTCGAAGACAACACCCAACATGTGGCCCAGTGGAAGACCTGTAATGGGCATAGTGCCCTTCAAGCTCAGTTTTTACTATAAATCTCTATCACTATAGATTTTTACTATAACTAAGTTTTTAGTGCTTCTGTCGGAAGAGAAGCTCGGCCTAAAATCTTTTCGGAGGTTATCGCGCCTTACATTTATTTTATTTTAAGTTTTTAGTGATGAAAAAGTTTAGTGGAAAAAATCCTTTGTACATATTAGAGACTTACGCCGATAACTTTATCGGCGGCGGCATAGGATGCATTGTATACCGGCGGCGGCTCCTGCGTGGCGGCGAGCTGGCCTACGCCGACGTACCTACCTACTTTAAAACACTTGATTTTTATACTCAGCTGAGCAGAGCTCACAGAGTATATTAATTTTGTTCGCATAACGGTACCCCGTAACGGCATAAACTAATCGAGATAGATATAGACTTATATATCAAAATGATCTGGGCGAAAAAAGAAATTCATTTAGCCATGCCCGTCCGTCCGTCCGTAAACACCATAACTTGAGTAAATTTTGGGTTATCTTAATGAAATTTGGTATGTATGTTCCTGGGTACTCATTTTAGATCGCTATTTAAGATGAACGAAATCGGACTATAACCACGCCCATTTTTTTGATATCGAAAATTTCTGAAAACGGAAAAAGTGCGATAATTCATTACCAAAGACGGATAAAGCGATGAAAATTGGTAGGTGCGTTGAGCATATGACGCAGAATAGAAGACTAGTAAAATTTTGGACAATGGGCGTGGCGTCGCCCACTTTTAAAAGAAGGTAATTTAAAAGTTTTGCAAGCTGTAATTTGGCAGTCGTTAAAGTTATCATGATGAAATTTGGCAGGAACGTTACTCCTATTACTATATGTGTTCTAAATAAAAATTAGCAAAATCGGATGACAAACACGCCCACTTTAAAAAAAAAAATTTTAAAAGTCAAATTTTAACAAAAATTGAATATATTTACAGTATAAAAGTAAATTATGTCAACATTCAACTCCAGTAATGATATGGTGCAACAAAATACAAAACTAAAAGAAAATTTCAAGATGGGCGTGGCTCCGCCCTTTTTCATTTAATTTGTCTAGAATACTTTTAATGCTATAAATCGAACAAAAATTTACCCAATCCTTTTGAAATTTGGCAGTGGCATAGATTCTATGACGATAACTGTTTTCTGTGAAAATGGGCGAATTCGGTTGAAGCCACGCCTAGTTTTTATACAAAGTCGATCGTCTGTCCTTCCGCTCGGCCGTTAATACGATAACTTGAGCAAAAATCGATATATCTTTACTAAACTTAGTTGACGTACTTATCTGCACTCACTTTATCTTGGTAATAAAAATGGGCGAAATCCGACTATGACCACGCCCACTTTTTCGATATCGAAAATTTCGAAAAATTAAAAAATGCCTTAATTCTATACCAAATACGAAAAAAAGATGAAACATGGTGATTGGGTTGGCTTTTTGACGCAAAATATAATTATATTAAGTAGAATAAAATGAAAAAGTTCTGCAGGGCGAAATCAAAAGCCCTTGGAATCATGGCAGGAATACTGTTCGTAGTATTACATATAAAAATAAATTAGTTGTACCCGACAGATGATGTTCTGGGTCACCCTGGTCCACATTTTGGTCGATATATTGAAAACGCTTTCACATATACAACTAAGGGCCACTCCCTTTTAAAACCATCCCTAACGCCTTTAATTTGATACCCATATCGTTCAAACACATTATAGTGTCACACTTGGTCCACTTTTATGGCGATATATCGAAAAGGTGTCCACCTTTAGAACTAAGGCTGAGCAGAGCTCACAGAGTATATTAATTTTGTTCGCATAACGGTACCCCGTAACGAAATAAACTAATATAGATAGATATAGACTTCTATATATCAAAATGATTTGGGCGAAGAAAGAAATCCATTTAGCCATGTCCGTCCGTCTAACCGTAAACTCGATAACTTGAGTAAATTTTGAGGTATCTTAATGAAATTTGGTATGTAAGTTCCTGGGCACTCATCTCAGATCGCCTTTTAAAATGAACGATATCGAACTATAACCACGCCCACTTTTTCGATACCGAAAATTTCGAAAAACGGAAAAAGTGCTATAATTCATTACCAAAGATGGATAAAGCGATGAAACTTGGTAGGTGGGTGGACCTTATGCAGAATAGAAAATTAGCAAAATTTTGGACAATGGGCGTGGCACCACCCACATTTAAAAGAAGGGAATTTAAAAGTTTTGCAAGCTGTAATTTGGCAGCTGAGTATGTAATGTTCGGTTACACCCGAACTTAGCCTTCCTTACTTGTTGTTATTGATATTAAAGAAAATTGCAAAGTTTACAAACGGCGATGGTTACTAGGACATGTTTCTGAATTTCACTTATTCATCAGCTAGCTTCTCGGGAGCTGAGTATTGAACTCGAAATCTCCAACATTCATACTTTATACTAGTGTAAAGGCAGATAGATGCCTTTAACCACTCAGCTATATGAATGCCCCGCTGCTCGCTTTGCAATTGGTCTGTAAGAATTGCCTTTTTGTTGATATTCCTTTACTCGCAATTTAGATACATACTAATTCTATATGATTTTAATCGTAATTGTATGGAATATTTATAGGCGCACTTAAAGCTAAGTAACAAGTACAATTTCCGCAGTGCAATCCAACCACTAGTTGCCATCACGCCTCCTGTCCCTCACACTATAAGACAGCACAGTAGGTATAGGACTGTAACTTCTATCGCATACTTCTTCGACGTTACTTTCTTAGAAGCTTTAGGTGTAGCTCCGAAGACTAGACTTGAAACCTTTCTTTTAAATGGACGTTGTGGCAGCGCGCTGCCCTCAAGTGGCCCAATGAAACCAGGCTAATTCTGTTCACGCGATCGATTTATATATATAACTTTAATAACTTTTTTTTGTTTTTTTTTATTTTTGCGGCGTCTTTGATGGGCAGCGGTTTGTCAAGGGTCGCGATCTGAGACTGCTCAGCTACAGAAGAGATTTCATCAGCCAAGCGTTCTACTTAAAGAGAACAGAAGCAAACGTATTATACAGTAATTATTAAGAGATGTGAGAACAATCTTTTTTATAGAAAAAAGGGAGTCCGAGCTATCAAATGTGTTTGAGTGACAATTATAATCTTGGCATAAACGCCGAAAAGGTTCATTTTGTTCGAAATTCGTTCTACATTGTTTCAGCAGAAGAGGTTTGAAGTGTCTCTATGACCGAGAGGGAACACAAAAGTTCACTTCATTCAGAAGGAATGGGCTCGAAATTGATCCATTTAAAAGTTTTATCATAAATATTACACCGAGCTTTTCCCTTCGACTAGCAAGAGTTGGAAGATTGATAAGCTTTAATCGATTAGTATAAGGTGGAAGATTAGTTAAAGAGTCCCATTGAAAATTTCTTAAGGCAAATAGTAAAAATTGTTTTTGTAATTATTCGAGACTGTCTGCATGGTTTTGGTAACGCGGATTCCAAATTATTGAGCCGTATTCTAATATTGGTCTAACTAATGTTGTAAAAAGTGATTTAGTTATGTAAGGGTCGTTAAATTCTTTTGACCACCGTTTAACAAATGCAAAAACACATTTCCCTTTAGTCACTGTAGCATTAATATGAAGATTGAAACTAAGTTTGGAATCCATCGTGACTCCCAAGCCAATAAAACTATTCACAGTTTCTACCAGGGATGCACCTTAACGTTAAGCTAATCGTTTATCAAAAAATTTCCACCGTTTCCGTTGAAATGCTTCGAAATATTATTGATAAAGAAATTATCAAGATAAATTGTATCTCGTTTTTAACCGAAACGAAAAGCTTTCGTTGACGTTAAAAACGTTAACAAAAACGTGGTACTTTATATTTGAATTGTGCTGGCAATGCTATAGCTATGGTGAAGCCGTAAGGTGGTAACAGCGGGCGGACATACACACTTCAACTCCACGTAATCTGTTTGTGTAATTCGTTGGTGGTAATGTCAAAAATACTCTGAGAAATGTTCGTACTGTCAAAATTCATGAGAAAAGTTGCAATCAGCTTGGCTAATGCTTTCACCTTTAATGACTCCGCCATGAAGCAGCTTTGCCAGCATAGTTTGAAATTAATAATCAACATAAACGATTTGATTTCGTTTTGATATGGCAGAAAACGAAACAAAATCATTTCGTTAATTTGACGTTCTTATTAATAAACGAAACAAAGTGATTTCGTTTCGTTTATTAACGTTAATTATCATAACGAAATGATATCGGTTCGTTGGTTAAGCATGCCTGGTTTCTACACTATAGTTGTTAATTATATATGAAGCTGGTGGCGAAATTCTCCGAGAAAAACGCATGAATTTACATTTTTTGAGATTGAGCGGCATACAATTTACATTGCACCAAGTGATTTAAATCCATTTGAAGCAAGGAATGTTCCTCAACCGAGGAATTTCAAAATTTAAACGATAAGGAGTAACTATTCGGTCAAGGATGCCGCCCTCGAAGTCAGAAACTGTCTAAATGGATATCGTTGCGTAACTCATGGGAGAAAATCGTATAAACGTCGGCGCATCTACATAATTTAAATTTGACACAGACTCTGGATACATTTTTTAAATTGTAGGTCAAAATTCGCAGACGTTTGTGTTCAAAAGTTTGATTTTAATAGTCTTCGTTAAAACAAAATGATATTTTCAAAGAAAGTCGACCGATTTTAAGGGTAGAGCAAACTTCTGTTTCCCGGTCTGTTGGGTGAGAGTGCCCATATATGCATTTAATTTCTTTTCGAACTACTGTTGGTAAGATAGTGCCGATGTATGCACTCTATTTATTCACGCACTAACTGTAACATAAGAATATGTCATGTATTATACCGTCATTTGAAATCAATGCCTGTATTCAAGATGTACATACATACAGCTTTCTATTTAACACTTCACTTTTTGTAATTTTATGTTTTAGTTGACTACAAGCAAATAAACGGTGAAGAATTTTGATAGAAACGTTCATGTTTTTTGATTAATATATTTCAACCCCCATACATTTGACAGGACAGTCCTGTAAAATAAATTAAACTTTTTTATACAACTTTATACTGCTGAGCGTATCATTGGGTCATCTATATTGAAAAGGACTAGTCCTGTACCCCTGTACCATAAAATGTACTGCTGTGCTCACGCGTATCACTGGGCCAGTTAAAGTGCAAAAGTTAAATTAATCTGTTTGCCAACAATTGTGTTACGGCAAAGTACCACCATCAAGTCAAGAAGGCTCTAGGCATCCAATTGTATAACATTCCGTCCACCATAGCGTTCCAGATCGGAAATACAAGGTGAACGTAATATTATATTAATTAGAAGGCTCACCATTTAACATTGGGATCATATTATCGAATGCAGCAACACTGCTCCTTAACCCATTTTTATCAAAGCTACACCAAGGCATCGTCGACATCAAGTGGTCACTTGGCGCACACAAAAGGTGAACAATAAAGCTTCCTGATATCAAACAATCATCTTAATTGGCTTTACAACCATCAGCTTCATCACATCATCAACATCAACAAGAGCATTCCATTTTCCGTCGGCATTGCATCATTAAGGTAGCGGTAGGCAGATACCCACACAGTTATTATAAGTTGATTGCCCTAAAATTTATGTATACTTATGTATATACTTTTGAAATTGCATTGTACCGTGCATATTCATTAAACAGTGCGTATATAAGATTATAAACGTAGGAAGAACTTATCGAAATAATTAAGAATCAAAGCATTAAAAATTAATTCGAATCTCTGTAACGCTCTCACCTAATATATTCTCTACGATAGTAGGGGCAAAAATAATATTCGCGCATATTTATTTTGCATCATAAGCAGCAGACACTGGCGGCGGTGACACTCGCTATCGTGTTCGCATACCTTTATGATATTTAAAATTCTTCTATAAAGGCAGCGTTAAGCCAAATATCGCTTCATTTAAATTACCACTATTTTCACTTTTTATTAATTTTCAAAAGAAGGGCTACACAGTTACGCTGTATAAGTTCTTTTTTCGAATTTTGTTACATTAACCTTTCTTTAAAATGGGAAATGACGATGACCAACCACCAAGTGTCGACGCTGTATCGACGTTAAAACAACAACGCTCTGTTACGAAGCGAAAGATAACAAATATGAAAATTAAGGTAGAAAAAGAAGGGGAGTCGGCAGATTCCATCACGTTGGAATGTCGTCTGCAAATATTAGAATCTCATTTTAATCAAATAAGCCACATTCACGGTCAGATAGAAAAAATTAACCCTGAGGACAATGCAAGAAGCGTCATAGAGGAAAGTTATATTGAAGTAAAAGGAAGGATTATGCGGTTGTTGTATAAGGTTGCACCGTACAAGCGTAGCCGAAGCAAGTTTTGCAAATGCTTCTACGAATCATCCCTTTACACATAAAAGTCGATTACCAAAACTAAAATTACCCAAATTTGATGGCAAATATTGCGAATATAAACGATTTTCGCATACATTTGCCAATCTTGTCAACGACGATCCCACCATTCCGACAATAGAAAAATTCAATTATTTGATAAATTGTTTGTCAGGACAAGCATTGGCAATAGTAGAACCATTTCAGATAACAGAGGAGAATTACCCTAAGGCTCTGGCACGTTTAAAGGAACGTTATGACAATAATGTTTTAATTTTCTTAGGGTATATTTCTTCATTGTTTGGTCTACAAACAATGACCCAAGCTGATTCCACTGCTTTACGCACGATCATAGACAAGGTTCCTGCTATGCGCTCATCTTTGCTCTCGTTAGGATCGGAAATTGATGTTTTAGACGCAATTATAATTCATATAGTTCTTTGAATAGTAGATAGTGGCTCAAAGGCTATGTATGCGGAAAAACAAGAATGAGATCAATGCTATACCATTCTGAGCAGGCGTTGTCAGCTTTTAGAAAGTCGTATTAAAGGTTTTGAGTCTCTCGAACCTCAAGGCAATGTCAAGACAAAATCTAGCCCGAAAAGATCTCATGCCTTCGTCAACTCCAAGTCAGCACGCGTGTTTTATAACCGCACAGGACATGTCGCAGGAAGTTGCTCTGAGTTCCTTACGCTCCCCGTTAATGAGCGATTTGAATTTGTCAAGCATTCAGGAATGTATTTGAACTGCTTGCGCAAAGGATATGCAGTCTCGAAATGCCCACATTTAAATGCCGTGTGTGCAAAGCATCTCACCACACACATTTACATGTTTCTGTCACTAAACCTTCAGCAGAAGCTTCGGTTAATCATGCTACTAAATTTAATGCAAAACAATCTTTCGGCGCCAAGACTGTTACACCGCAGATTACTATGTCCATGGTTACTCAGTCATTCAGAAGAGCCATGTTGTTGTTGTTTTTGTTGTTGTAGCGATAAGGTTGCTCCCCGAAGGCTTTGGGAAGTGTTATCGATGTGATGGTCCTTTGCCGGATACAGATCCGCTCCGGAAACACAGCACCATTAAGGTGCTAGCCCGACCATCTCGGGAACGGTTTATATGGCCACATTAAACCTTCAGGCCATCCCTCCCTCCCCACCCTCAAGTTCCATGAGGAGCTTGTGGTCGTCAGAGTCTCGTCTGTTAGTGAAACAGGATTCGCCGCGGATAGGTGAGGTTGACAATTGGGTTTGGAGAAGCTATATATTGCGCTGGCAACCTGAAGGGTTGCGCTACACAGCCCCTTGAATCTGGTATTTTAGTCGCCTCTTACGACAGGTATACCTACCGCAAGTATATTCTGACCCCCTAACCCGCTGGGGTGAAGACTGACTCACTGTCAGAAGAGCCATAATACCCACTGCTATAGTCATGGTAAAACACAAGTTTGGAATTTTTCAGCCGGTTCGCGCTTTTAGATTCCGGTTCCGAAGTAAATTTCATAACTGAAGAAACTGCAAAACGCTTGCAACTAAATCGTTTGCATTTTAATCAAAATATTTCAGGTATAGGCGGTATTCAAACCCAAAGTAAACATGCTGTTATTGCTACAATTCGGTCACGATTTACTAATTTTGAATTTTCTGCACGGTTTGCTATTACCAAATGTATATCAGCAAACCAACCAGGCGATCATATACGAACGGATAACTGGAATAATCCCGAAGGGATCAATTTAGCAGACCCCTTGTTTAACAAGCCTCAACGAATTGATATATTGATTATCACAGAAGTATTTTTCGAAATTCTCTATCCCGAAAGTGTTTCTTTTGGCAAAGGTTTACCTTCCTTAACAAACACTGCGTTAGGGTGGATAGTTGGCGGAAAAGATGAGTTCAAAACCGAGCCGCCTCGGTCGCTCATATGTAACATAGCTGTGTAGTCCTCAAATCTGGACGAATTGCTACACAAATTCTGGGAGGTGGAGGAAGTTGCTCAACACTCCTCGCCATTAACGGAAGAAGACAGGCGTTGTGAACAACATTTCTGTGACAATGTGTCAGTCACTGCCAGTGGGCGCTTGCAAGTCAGCCTGCCCTTTACAGAATCCCCAGAAGATTTACGAAACTCATTTGAAAACGCGCGTAAAAGATTTCTGTCGCTTTAGCGCCATTTGTATCATAAGGATTCATTAAATCAAATGAACTGCGAGTTCATGCACGAGTACGAGAGTTTAGGGCACATGTCGATAGTCAGCAAAACAAATCTTGAGAGTCTACACTATGTTATTCCACATCACTGTGTTTTACGCCCAGAAAGTACCACTACAAAGCTTCGAGTCGTTTTCGAGGCTTCAGCCTCAACTTCATCTCATCGTTCACTCAATGACATTTTGATGGTAGGACCCATCATTGAACAAGAGTTGTTGTATTTTCGTTTGAATCGTTACGCTTTAAAAGCCGATATTGCGAAAATATATCGGCAGGTTTTAATTAACGAAAGTAACCGCAACTTTCAGTTAATCTTCTGGAGAGAAAGGAAAGACGAACCTCTGAATTTAGCATGTGGTATGGCCTCAGCCCCTTTCCTTACCATTAGATGCCTGTTCTTTATTGCTGACTCCTTTCGCGACATCTACCCCATTGGTTCTAGAGTCTTAAAAGAGGAGTTATACATTGCCGATTTGTTAACTGGGGCTGATAGTGAAAAAGAGCTGGAGGAAATTCGCAATTAAGTCACTGAACTGCTCTCTCGCTCAGGACTTCACTTAGCTAAGTGGAACTCAAATAGTTTAAGGGTAATTTCTAACAAAAGAAGCGAAATCCCTTTAAAGGGAAGGAATGGAACTATGAGAGAGGCACTTAGTATGGCATGGAAGCCAAGTGTTGATGTGATTTGTTTTCGCTTCGAATTTGTTAGCAATGAAAAAATTACCAAGCGGTATATTTTATCATGCGTTGCTAGAATATACGATGTATTGGGTTTGCGGAGCCCAATCACAATTCGGTGCAAAATTCTTATGCAGGAGTCGTGGATTCAACAACTTGATTGGGATGATCCCCTTCCAAAGGATCTAGCCGATTTGTGGTTGCAAATAACAGGGGACTTGCCACAAATCAAGAAAATAGAAGTTCCTAGATTTGTTTTCCCTTTCCCAACCGTGTCAGCGAAATTCGTGGTTTCGCAGATGCATCATCGCGTGTGTATGGCTGCGCGATTTACATTCCAACACTCGTACAAGCTTCTTTTCAATGTTCTCTGCTTATATCTAAATCAAAAGTGGCTCCCATCAAAAGTCAGTCTATACCAAAACTAGAATTATGTGCAGCATTGTTACTTACACGAACATGGAATCACATCAAAGAAAAGCTTCAGAACTACGTAAAATAGGTTTACTTTTGGTCAGATCCAAAACAGCATGCATCGACACTAAACTGTTTCGTTGCAAATCGTGTTTCAGAGATCCATGAAAATAGCAAGGAAATTTGTTGGAGGCATGTTCCAATAAAAAGTAATCGCTCAGATATTGTTTCACGGGGATGTACCGCATAAGAGCTGCTCAAAACCATGTGGTTCTCAAGACCAGAATTCCTTCATCTAAACGAAGATAATTGGCCTGGCTAGATACGTGCACTGAAACACCCGACTTAGAACGTCGCAATGTTGTAACTTTCAAGTGTAACATTGAAAATAGTCAAGAAGACATTTTTAATACTATTATTGAACGATGCTCCTCGTTTCGTAAAGTTCTTCGCATAATTTCATATATATATCGCGTTTTCAATCGGGTTCCACCCAGTGCAAACTACTTCGCACAGAAGGTAGTTCATACATCTTCAAGTGAACTTGACCAAATCTTCTGGCGAATCGTATCCTATATACAAAGGCTTGATTAAAAATATAAATAAAACAAGTAAGGAAGGCTAAGTTCGGGTGTAACCGAACATTACATACACAGTTAAGAGCTACCTGTACAACCAACCGTTATCCAATCAAAGTTAATATATTCTGTGAGCTCTGCTCAACTGAGTATAAAAATGTAAGGCGCGATAACCTCCGAAGAGGTTTTAGGCCGAGCTTCTCTTCCAATTTGCGTCGTGCTTCTTTTTAATTTTTCCTACAAATTGGCGGGATGGGACCTATTTGTTTTATGCCGACTCCGAACGGCATCTGCGAGGCAGATGAGTTTTCACTGAGAGCTTTTCATGGCAGAAATGCACTCGGAGTGCTTGCCAAACACTGCCGAGGGGCGACCATGCTTAGAAACATTTTCTTCTAATTGAAAAACCTAATTTCTAAAATTTTGATCTTGCCCGGGGTGTGAACCCAGGGCATTCGGTGTGGTAGGCGGAGCACGCTACCATCACACTACGGTGGCCGCTAGTCTTGAATACAAACAAGAAATCGAAAGCCGTAAGAAGGGCCAACCTTTAACGGAAAATCTCCAACGTCTTTCCCCGTTCCTCCAGGAAATGAGAAAATTGGAACAGAAGCTTCCTCATCCTTAGAGTTGGTGGTCGTCTTCGAAATGCTAACATACCTTATGAAGAGAAGCATCCAGCTCTTCTTCCGAAAACTCACCGTTTCACACATTTGTATATTTCAATTTTGCATAAATCAAATCTACACGCAGGAGCAAAGGTTTAATTTAGTTTTCTTCAGTAGCGCGTATGGGTGATCAACGCCAGCGAACTTGTGCGTAAAACAGTACGCAATTGCGTACATTGCTTCCATTATAAACCCAAACTAATAAGCCAAATCATATGGAAGTTACCGGCAGATCACGTAACTGCTCAGATTCCCTTTGCTGTATGTGGAGTAGAATTTTGCTTCCCATTTCTTATTTCGTTTCGTATTCGAGGCAAGCCTCCATATAAGACGTATGCAGCCATTTTCGTATGTTTTTCTTCAAAGGCCACTCACATTGAGTTTGTCTCCGATTTGTCAACGAATACCTTTTTGCTGTGTTTAAAACGATTCGTATCTCGGCGTGGTACACCATCTCGTTTATATTGCGACAATGTTTGTTGGTACGCATAATAAACTCAAAGAATTTCAAACTAGTCACTTTAACGAAAATTTTCTGGATGCAGTGTTGAATTACAGCAACGAAGTTGGCCTAGAATTTCGATTCATACCTCCTAGAGCTCCGCACTTCGGTGGCCTCTGGGAGGCAGCGGTGAAATCTGCAAAAACACGTTTATTAAAAAACATGGGGCAGGCGAAATTAACATACGAAGAGCTTCAAACGCTTCTTGTAGAAATTGAAGCAATTCTAAATTCTCGTCCCATAATTGCACTTTGGACAGACCGCAACGACGGGCCAGCGTTAACGCCAAGGCACCTTTTAATAGGGAAACCACTTAAGGCTATACCATTTGAAAAAGTCGATATTAATATAAACATGGCTGCACTGACATCTTTTCAATAACTTACCTTTCTAAAAAATTAATTTTGGCAGCAATGGAAATGCAACCACTTGCGATGGCTTCAGCAGCGTATGAAGTGGAACAAAGAAGAAGCAGATATAAAGCTGGGACATGATGTCATTATTCAAGAAGATAATTTGCCACCGCAGTAGTGGCTTCTTGCTCGTGTCACAAGTGCAAGCCCGGGTGCTGATGGAAAAATTCGAGTAGTTGACTTACAAACAAAAAAGGCAATTATTAGAAGAGCCATTCATAAGCTCGCTCCTCTACCTTCAATGGAAAACGCTTGAAAGTTTAAGCACCCTTCAACGGGGGGAGTATATTGGGTGAGAGTGCCCATTTATGCATTTAATTTATTTACGCACTACTTTTGTTAAGATAGTGCCCATGTATGTACTCTATTTATTCACGCACTAACTGTAACATAAGAACAAGTAAGGACGGGACGGTGTTCGGCTGTGCCGAAGAATTCATACCTTTCTGAATGGGGCTGAACAATAATCTTATCACATTCGTAATCTCCAAACACTGCGCTGTATAAGATAAGAAATATATAGTGAACAGATGTACATACCTAAACGATTTCAAAATAAATATAAAAAAATGGCAAAAACCCCCCTTGTCTGAACGATCGGTTATATGTGATATATATTATATATAGCTCCGATCGAAATGATTTTTACAGGAAATCTTCTATGATATATTAGAGCAGAGCAGTTATATGGGATATATATAATATATATCTCCGATCGAAATGATTTTTTCAGGAAATATTCTATGATATATTAGAATATATATCACCAAGTTTCACGTTTTTATATTGGAAACTAAGGGAGAAATGGCCAAAAAATTTTCTATCTGAACGATCGATTGTATGGGATAGGTATATACTATATGCATATAGCTCCGATCAAAGTGATTTTTTCAGGAAATCTTCTATGATATATTAGAATAAATATCACCAAGTTTATCGTTTTTATATTGGAAATTAAAGGAGAAATGGCTAAAAATATTTCTATCTGAACGATCGGTTTTATGGGATATGTATTATGTATAGCTCCGATCGAAAGGATTTTCTCATGAAACCTTCTATGATATATTAGAATAAATATCACCAAGTTTAACGTTTTTATAATGGAAATTAAGGGAGGAATTGCCAAAAATATTTCTATCTGACCGATCGGTTGTATGGAATATATACTATATATAGCTCCGATCAAAGTGATTTTTTCAGAAAATCTTCTATGATATATTAGAATATATACTACCGAGTTTCACGTATACTTTCTAAATTGCGGCAGGAATGACCAAAATCGTCTTATGAGAACGATCGGTTGTATGCGAGATATATGTTATTGTAGTCCGATCCTACCGGATGCGACAAATGTCTAATATAATACAAAAATACATCCTTGTGCCAAATTTCATTGAGATATCTCAAAATTTGAGGGACTAGTTTGCGTTCAAACAGAGAGACGGGTGGACGGACGCACAGACGGACATGGCTATATCAACTCAGTTCGTCGCCCTGATCAATTCGGTATATTTATATTTCTCAACGTTACAGACATCGGACCAAAGTTAATATAAAAGTTCATGTTCATGAAAGGTATAATAAATCCTGTATTATACCGTCATTAGAAGTCAATGCCTGTATTCAAGGTTATAGGCCCTATAACGGGATAGAAGTAACGAGAAGAAGTACTTGGCAATTCAAATTCTTGTGCTATCGAATTTGTTTTTGGAAAATTTGATAAATCGCCATTCTCTAGGTTTCTATGCAAAGCTTGAAGTTGAATTTTAAATTTATCCATGAGTAAAAGGAGCTCCCATATAAATTTATTTTTTCCTTGTAGAACTAAATTTAGTTTATTATAATTTTTGGCGACCTTTTTCTTCAACTAATTGTCCTGTTTTGCTGGCTCGAGGTCCGTGTTTTATAAATTAAACACAATTGTTTCTTTTTTCAAAAAAACCGATATATTTCGATTGCTCTACGGCAATCGTCTTCAAGGTTAAAGAGCTAATAAAAACATAATGACAACAATTAACAAATATACATATCAAACATTTAACATATTTACATAATTTTCTTAACACGTTTGCTCTGTGCGACGTGGAGTATGGTACTACCTTTTACTTAGCAGGTGTTTGTAAATATGAGCGGAATGGTCCACATCACTCTTATACTTGAGTCGTATGTTTGTCGGTACGTTGATAATATGTAACATTTTAAGAGTAAATCGTTTATTATAGTGTTGTTCTTGTTGTAGTATTTTGGTCTCGTCAAAGTTAGGTATGTGGCCGCTAGTTGCACAGTGGGCCATGAGTGCAGTTTTGTGATTATTTAGTTGATGGCATTGTTTTAAATCCGATTTGTGTTGTGATAATCTTGTTTTTAATTTTGACTTGGTTGTACCGACATAAATGTCATTGCAAGTTTCCCCAACATTGCCTTTACAGGGAATTTTGTATAAAACGTTACTTTTGTCCATATTTGATATATTCGATTTGGTTTTATTGAAAATACTTTTTAATGTGTTAGAGGGCTTATGTGCTATTTTTACGTTTTCTTTGTTATAACAGTCAGACTTGGCCAGACGATCTGAGAGCTGTGGTACATAAGCCAACGACTTAAAAATAAATGGTTTCTCGGGGTTTTGAATATTTTTTGGAAGTTTAGCTTTTTTATTAATTTTTTAATTGTGTATTTAGGAAAATCGTTAAATCGAAAAACGGAGTACCTATAAATCGCACTAAAGAGCCGCTGCCCTTTGACATAATAACACTCGCGCACTGAATTGACCTTATTTAAATATACGAAAAATGTCGCTAATATCGCGGATTTTTATTTGCACACAGATAAAATATAAACAAACGAGAAACGTCAAACACGGGATAGGGTCACAATAGAGGAATTGGCAAAAGCTCTTTTCCAAGGGTTGCCAGTTAATCATTGAGAGTGGTGAATATAGGAAAGAGACGAATATAGAATGGAAATAATTCGTTATGAAGACAATACAAAACGGTATAGGAAAACGGTGCCGGATATCGATTTCAACGACATAAAAGGAGGTTACTACAGGACAAGTAAAACTAATACAGTACTGAGAAGCAGTCGAAATTGCAGTGCGCGGTCCGCTGAAAGAAAAAAAAAAAGTTTAATTCGGTTAAAAGAAGTTCCCTGTGCGCGTGAAATTATATCGAAGTATGTGATTTTGGAATTGTTTAAAAGAAAAAAAAAACTTTTTTGTATACCCCTATTACCGGCTTTTGGCATTAAAATACATACCGAATCCGTCGGTGAATAATTCAATCCAACATACGGCATAATGGATGTGGAATAGCTTTCATTGGTAAGTGCAGATTTCGGTTTTTTTCGTTAGATTTTTCTTGCCCTTAATTCCTTTTTTTTTTTTTGCGCCATTTTGGGGTTCACGCAATCCCATCGTCGAATTCGGTCATTGATTTTCCAGGTTTTAAACCCCCATCAAAGCTTAATTATCTTCTTTTTTAAAATAATTTCCTTTTCTTTTGTTGCACAGATTTTCTTTGTAAACTTTAATCTTACCCGTATTTTTTTTTTCTTTCGGAGTTCAACTCTCCATTGAAAACTTAAACATTTTTCTAAAATTGATTCCCTTATTAGTGAGAACATTTTTTCCTTCTTCTTGTAAATTGTGGTTTCTTGCAAAAAATTTTGCTATCTTTGTGGTGTTCAAAACACCATAATGAGGAAAAAACCGCGTGAACGCCAAAATTGGCGTGAAATACCATACTATCCCAATTAAGTCGCGCTGAATGCTATTTTTTTTTTCCGGTAGTGGGAATGCATCTGGTCACCGTGGATCACACAAAAGCTTTACCAGCGCCAGGGAAACCTTTATACCGGTTCATATTAGCTGTCCTATTATAGCACTCACCTATAAATACAATTTCTTCACCTATAATTCGTCCAGAGGAAGAGACCGGAATAACTTTAAAAGAAAACCAAGCACCCAAATAACTCGGAGAACGGAAATATCGGAAGCAGAACGTTTCATACATGATAGGGCACCTTATGTATTTTTATATGTGTATTTTGTTTATTTATATAATTCAGTTTTTTTTGTCAAGTTTAAGTGGCCCCTATAGGCCCTCAGAATATATTCCAACCGAGTAATTGCAGGAAGAAAACGTTTTTTTTTTCGTGCAATGTCCATTGAGCCTTGCCAGAAACCCCTGAACTTCCATGAGAGCGCTCTTATAGGTAGGCATTAGGGTGTCTTTATGCTGATAAGTTGAAGTTGGCTCCGATTGAGGGGATAGATAAGCGTTTGGGTGGAATTTTTCTGTGACCAAATAGGCCATCAAAAAATTGTTAATTTTTAAGGCAACACGTTTGAGAAGGTATCTCCTATGATAGGACTTTTTGTAACATGGAAAATACTGTTTTTTTTGTTTTTTTTTGTTTAAATCATAGATGTGTATTGTGAAGATTTTTTCCGCTAAGACTCGAGAATATTCGGAAGATAAAATTTTGAATGTAACGGGAGTTTTATGTGTGATCCCGTTATTTTTTTTTTGTGGTACAGTATCATACAGCAAACTTTTTTTTTATAAAATATATATTCTGGTTTAAGATTCGGAATTGGATGAATCCATGTATATACATGCGTACCAATATATATACATACATGCTTCCGGAAAATCGATCCTTCTTGAAAAGGTTTTAAATTTTTATTCCTGTTTTTTTTTTTTGTGTCTGTCTATAAGTGATTTTCGTGAACCTGTGCGAAATTACACATTGTATTCAATATGGTGCATGCTGGTATTTATACATATGTAAATATATATATTGGTCCTAATAAGACATAATTTCGTCGTAATGCGATGTTGTGTAGATCAGGTTAATGTAAAGTATATTTTAGTGTCGGATAATCACTGAAGTTTTTTTTTGTTTTGTCCTGATATAAATCATTGTTTTTTTTTTACAAACATTGCTGTTTGGCTCAATAGCCGTAAGATACGCTGTTTTTTTTATAGCTTTCTTTGTATAGAAGTAAGATATTTTAAATAAATAATGTGTTAGATTGAAATTAGAAAAGAAATTGAAATGGTCGGCTAAAATCAATTGGTAGGGGTGGGGAAGGATGACGCAAGGGTAAGTGAATAGGGTCATGTGGAGCAGTGGAAAAGGGGACCTGCATAGCGAATAGAGCGGTCCAAGGTAGATTGGGCTTTCTGCGAGGGGTATGCACGGAAGTCAGATGACGATGATTGTGACATCCGCCCCGCATCAAGGTGGACAAGGGTTAAGGGCCCTGACCTCTCGCCCTGAGCTAGCTGGGGGACATTCCACCTTGATTGCGCAAAGGGCGGATTCACCTCTAAGAGGTGTACGGTACAATAATTATGGCGCCCAATCGAAAGCATACAGAGGGGCCGCTATATTTATTATAGCACCCAAACACAGGAAATTTTTTTTTTTATACCATACACATATGGTGATCAAATGAAATGTAATCGTGGGGATTTTACAGCAGCGCCGAAGATTGAAATTGGCGCCCACCAATGAGTAAATCTGGAATTCGAATATAACATCTCATTCGACATTAATAACCAAATACTCATTTTAAATTATAAATATATTTCAGTCTTCCAAATATACATATAATTTTTTTTCACGTATGCAATCATCGAGTTAAACGGGTCTAGCCGTATGCGACCAACACCCTGTCTCGGTGACTTATTTATGGTGTTTGATCCGAAAATTTAAATGCACCGAGACAGGAGTTGGAAGCAGATGGCAGACCTTAGCAATAGCCCATAGATGGCATAGCCGCATTAGGGTGGCCGGCTAGTTGCATCTTTTTTAAGCTCCAAAAAAAAAACAAAATTCTTTTCCTTTCGAGTCATTACAATATAATACATTTTTTTTTGTAGCTTCAGATAAAAGAGAAGTCCTTATTAAATTTTTTTTTGTTAATAGGTTGCTCCTTAATTATGCAAATTATACATCATGACCTCAGGCGGTCAGCTGCATAAAGCTAGTGTTACATAATGTATGCAAATTTTAGAACATATCCACATATTGATTTTTTTTTGAAATACTGAAGTGCATACACCCTCGTAGGAACGCAAGAGTTTGCTCCAATGGCTCCTAGCATCAAAAACTTTTTTTTGATAGGCCTGAGCGTCATCTGAACCCACCCAAACATATATATGTGAAATTTGAAATTATTAATACTTTTTTGTGAAATCAATTTGAAGTCAAATAGTTTGACATAGAATTCAAATTATAAATAATTTTCTTTGATGACACATCGAAATTAAATAGTGAAACTGATCTTCGAAAACGAGTGAAATTAAACTATAAATTTTTTTGATATAAATATTTTGTTTGAAAACAATTTTTGCGATCAGATTTGAAATCGAATTGCCTCCTTTTTTTTTGCGGAACAAAGTGGGAAATATACTGTGCGATAGGTGTAAAACACCAATCGTATGGGTCGCTTCGAACCTTATAACACCCGATACAAGACTAAACAATTAAATAAACTAAAATCGTTCAGTATGGCGAACTCCCATGAAACTACCTTTATAGATCTTTCTGATCGATTCGGAGGCGGTAGCGCGGCCGTAGCCGCAGGCGGAGAGACTAGGCAAGCGAATACTAATAACGCTTCAGCAGAGCCAAACAAGAGCACCGGTACTATTCCGAAAGCGCCTAAAGAGCAATCGCAACCATTACAAGCTCCACCATCGAACTTGAATTTTCCACCACCTACTACTAACAACACTGTCGAACCAAATCGAGCTTCTGTAGGCAACCCTCGTGGGCTTAGGGATGAGTTAGCGCCAATTCTAAAAGAACTGATGGTCGAGGCGAAACAAGCTATTATGACTGAAATTCGCGAGAGTTTACCGGAGTTAACGAGGACAACTCCAAATACAGGTACAGCGTTAGAGCAGTCAGGGGGAAATGGTAGGGCACATAATCGAAATAATAAACGTCGAAGACACAATTCGATCATCGAATCTCGCGATTCTAGGCGTTCCCTCGATTTAGCTACGCATGTTAATACAAATAATGGTAACGGCAATAGAAACAACAAACATCACATGATCAGTGCAACAGCCCACACGCGCAATAACCCACCACCAGTTCGTCAACCACAAATTGTCGAGGAAGGAGAATTTGCAGCTATCTCTGCCGGACGTCGAGAAGTGTCAGGAATAAGGGATAGGGAATTGTCCAGGCCAAACATTAAGGTAGAAAAATGGGGACTAGATTTTAAAGGGCACCGCGATGCCATGCCAGTCGAAGATTTTATATTCCGACTGGAATATTTGAAAGAACACTACGGTTGTACTTGGGGAGAAATAATAAGCAATTTCCACCGACTACTAAGCGGCGAGGCACGTGAGTGGTACTGGCTTTACATAAAGTCGCACGGCAGAGTCGATTGGCCGAGCTTGCAGCTCGCGCTGCTACCCCAATTTTCAGACCAGCGTACAGATTTTGAGATCCTTAGGGAACTGACAGAAAGGAAGCAAAGACCTGTAGAAAACATCGACGATTACTTCCATGCCGTCGGAGTGTTGCGATCCAGACTTAAGAAACCAATTCCGGAATATGAAATAGTTCGTTTGGCAAAAGGGAATCTGCGAGAATCTCTAGCTAAAATGGTCTACCCTATTTCGGCATATTCCTTAGACCAATTACGGATGGAATGTAAGGCAGTCGAACGATGTTTTCCGCGCCGAGACCGCACATCGCTGAGTAGTTTTACGCCACACACACAACAGGTAAATGAAAATTATCAAGCTGAAGACGATGAGCGATTTGCTCCCGGTGATAAGGGTCAAGTCACCGTGGAGGAAATACGCCATCAGTCTTCAAATAAGCAGTCGGGCGTTCGCAGAAACGTTTCGTGCTGGAATTTTGGCGCTGACGACCACTTCTTCACCGACTGCATGTCGCTTCAGCGCCGCATTTTCTGTTACAAATGTGGCAAACAGGATGTTATTACTCCTAAATGCCCAATGTGTAACCCAGCGGGAAACGCTCTGAGGAACGCGATCGTGACGGGGGAATCGCGCTCCACCCAAACCTCGTCAAAGTAGACGCGTCAACAAATACAGAACCGTATATAGAATTAGCAATTACAACTGATATTTGCATTTTCAATAAAAACACAAAAACCGTAAAGCCCTCAAAGACAGGGAAGGAAAATACGATATCCTATGAAGAACGACTTAGGAAGTACCTCGAAACTCGGGAAAGAATTTTTGCGGAAAGCATTGTTATGGGACGTCGGGCGGTTTCGCGTAAAATTCAGAAGGCAAGGGAACGATTTCAAAAAAGAAAAAAACTCCGACAGAAAGTAGTGGCTTCTATTAAAACATTAAGTACCACAGACCCGCGAGTATATGCGGATATAGATATAATGGGCATACAAACACGCGGCTTACTAGATACTGGCGCCTCCGTCAGCATTCTAGGCCGTGGCTGTCTGGAGTTGGTAGAGGAATTAGGAGTTACTATCGAACGTTATGTGTCTTCTGTCAAAACTGCAGGCGGCCACAGACATAATGTCTTAGGCAAAACAACTTTACCGGTAAAGTTCAACACAGTAGAACAAACAATTACATTTTTCTTATACCCGTACCTAGAGCAAAATATCTACCTCGGGGTCGACTTCTGGAAGGCGTTCGATTTGGCACCTGAAGTTATTACCGTAGATGAAATCGATTTAACAAAAATAGAGCAAGAGATGGTGTCGGAAGAAGACAGGAACGAACGTCGCGTTTTACACTGTTTAACGCCAGAGCAGAAAGAACGTTTAGAAAAAGTAGTAAAAGGGTTTAGAACATATGAAGATCACGGGTTGGGCGTACAAGCTTGGAAAAACATACAATAAAGTTGGTCGACGAAACAGTACCGATTAAGGAGCGACATTACCCTCTTTCGCCGGCGATGCAAGCCATCGTGTACGAAGAGGTCGATAAAATGTTGGAGTTGGGCGTTATAGAGGAGAGTGAGAGCCCCTGGAGTAACCGAACGACAGTGGTGAGGAAACCGGGGAAAAATCGCTTTTGTTTAGACGCTCGTAAACTAAACGCCGTCACCGTAAAAGATGCATACCCTTTACAAAACATATAGGGTATACTAAGTCGCATTGACGATACACACTTTATAAGCAGCGTTGACCTAAAGTTCGCGTTTTGGCAAATCGAGCTAGACGAGGCTAGTAAACCTTATACCGCGTTTACCGTGCCTGGACGTCCACTCTACCAATTCGTCACAATGCCATTTGGATTATGTAACGCGGCCCAAAGACTATGTCGTCTAATGGACCGTGTCATCCCGCAAAGACTAAAATCAAACGCTTTTATCTATTTGGATGACTTACTAATCATCGCCCCTGACTTTGACCCACATCTTCGGATTTTGCAAGAAGTCGTCATCTGCTTAAGAGACGCGAACCTTACAATAGGGTTGAAAAAATCGAGATTTTGTTTCAAGGAATTGCCATATTTAGGTTATATAGTAGGGGGCGGGATGTTAAAGACAGATCCTGAAAAGATCAAAGCAATACAGAAAATCCCTGTTCCAAAAACGGTAAAAGATGTGCGCAGTTTCCTCGGAACTGCAGGATGGTATAGGAGATTTATAAAAGATTTCGCCACAATGGCAGCACCTTTGACAGATTCGTTGAAGAAGGGGAAAAAGTTCGAAATGTCTGAAGAAGCAGTGGAAGCATTCAATAGCTTGAAGAGAGCACTTACGAGTGCTCCGGTTCTTAAACACCCTGATTTTTCAAAAAGATTTTTCATACAATGCGATGCATCTGATTATGGTCTGGGTGCAGTACTCTACCAAAAAGAAAGGGATGATGCAGAAAAGCCAATCGCATACTTTTCACAAAAGTTCAACGACTGTCAAAGAAAATATAGTACAACGGAGAAGGAATGTCTTGCGGCGGTGATGGCCGTCAAGAGATTTCGACCATATATCGATATAATGCCATTCACTATAGTGACTGATCATGCTAGCCTTAAATGGCTAATGTCTTTAAAAGATTTAAATGGAAGACTAGCTAGGTGGTCATTACAATTACAAGCTTTTAATTTTGAAATAGAACACCGTAAAGGTGCAGACAATATAGTGGCCGATACGCTCTCGCGTTGTATAGCAGAGGTCACAGAATATCCAATAGCAAATATGGATACCGTTGAGTTCGAATCGAAGGAATATAAAGAATTAATAAACACGATAGAAAACAATACAGATAGGTTGCCTGATCTAAAGGTAGAAGACGGGATGGTTTTTAAAAAGTTTTTGTCGAAAAACGTAGAACTAGAGGAAAATGAGTGGAAATTGTGGGTCCCTGAAGCTCTGACGTCAACTCTCATCGAAAACGCACATTGTCCAGAGATAGCTGCGCACGGGGGTATGGCGAAAACTCTACATAGACTTAGGAGGTTGTACTAGTGGCCTAACATGGTGGTACAGGTTCGCAACTTTGTGCGAGAATGCCAGACCTGTAAGGAAACAAAACCCTGTAATACAATCTTAAAGCCAGGAATCGGAACAGAGGTGGTAACAGTTCGCCCATTTCAAAAATTATACATTGATTTTTTAGGCAAATATCCGAGATCGAAACGAGGAAACTGTTTTATTCTTATCATTGTCGATCATTTTTCAAAGTTCATTTTTCTGAAGGCAATGCGCGAAGCCACCGCAAGCAATGTGGTTAAGTTCTTAACCGAAGAAATATTTCATAAGTTTGGTGTTCCGGAAATAGTACATTCCGATAACGGCAAACAATTTGTATCCAAACAGTTCTCGGAACTATTAGAAACGTACGGGGTTAGACACCTAAAAACAGCTTTTTATACACCGCAATCGAATGCCGCCGAAAGGGCAACCCAATCGGTGTTAGCTGCGATCAGATCATATTTAGAAAATGACCATAGGGATTGGGATTTATACCTAACCGAGATTGAGTGTTCTCTTCGGAGTGCAGTGCACTCGACGACAGGAGTGTCGCCATACTTTGCACTCTTCGGATTTAATATGTTCACAAATGGGGCTGATTATGCGCTCGCAAGGAAATTTAATTGTCTTAATGACAACGAAATGTTTGTACTTGATCATAGTGACAAGCTTAGGTTAATGCGTGAGAAAATACAAGAGAATTTACATGAAGCGTACGAAAGTAACGCGGCGCGCTACAATAAAAGAATTCGCGAAATACAGTGCAAGCCTGGCCAAGAAATTTACAAACGGAATTTTGTACTTAGCGACTTTAAACAAAATGTAACAAATTGTCGCAAGTTCACAAAGTGTCGAATTACTAAGGCGCTAGGTAACAATATGTACTTGTTAGAGTCGTTGGCAGGGAAGAGTTTAGGGGCCTGGCACGCGAAGGACCTTAAACAATAAACGAATCCTAAAGAACCTAATTCTACAGAACCTAACGCTTAATAATTAACTTAATATGAGTTAACCTAGAACTAAATAACTTACGGTTAAATAACTTAAAACTACGCAATTATGTACTATATAACTTAATATTAAAATGCCGCTGCGATGACCTGAAAGAAGGACAAAATGTAATTAACTTTATACAAATATATTCCATTACTTGCTGTGAATACCACCTTCGATGAGGGTCAAGTCGGGGGTAGGGTATTCCTGCAGAAGTGTTGATGCAAAATTTTCGTATAAGAAAAGAAAGATTACAAAAAGTAACGAATCCTAAGTACATATCTCAGTTTTTTTTTTACTTCCCGTAACATATGCCCGGCTAAGCTCTCGAGGCAGGAGACATTGTCGGGGTGTGGGTTTTCCCCGCGTTGGTCGCACTTTGGCCCACTCGAGTGGTACAGCTGAACTCCCAAGTCATGGGCAAGTTACCTAGAAAGACAGAATAAAAGTAGGCAAAAGTAATAACCCTTAGACACATGTGTACAAGTCATATATACTTCCCGTAAACTCGGCATTCCAGGATTCCAACACCGCGCCCGCTACGCCTCAAAACCGGAGCCTCCTATTTTCGCACTGAAAAAGAAAAAAAAAAATTTAATTATTTTAGCCAGAAAAGCATGGGCCACTTATATAAGTGCACATTTTTTTTGTGTTGGGTAACCAAATCATCAAAACTACAACAACCACTTGAAAAATTGTCAACTTCCACTGAAAGTATTTATTTTCAATTATTACCTTTTCTGAGGCATTTGGTTGTCGGTGGACACCTTTCGCGATGCGTGTGGATGCCTTCAGCAGTCGACGACTGCTCCAAAACTCCAAGATTTGGGGTGTATCGCAGATCCCTGGGCCTTGGGGCTATCGGGGCGAAGAGCCTGCTTTCAAGCCACCCCAGAAGCACAACGGAGTGCCTATAAATCGCACTAAAGAGCCGCTGCCCTTTGACATAATAACACTCGCGCACTGAATTGACCTTATTTAAATATACGAAAAATGTCACTAATATCGCGGATTTTTATTTGCACACAGATAAAATATAAACAAACGAGAAACGTCAAACACGGGATAGGGTCACAATAGAGGAATTGGCAAAAGCTCTTTTCCAAGGGTTGCCAGTTAATCATTGAGAGTGGTGAATATAGGAAAGAGACGAATATAGAATGGAAATAATTCGTTATGAAGACAATACAAAACGGTATAGGAAAACGGTGCCGGAGATCGATTTCAACGACATAAAAGGAGGTTACTACAGGACAAGTAAAACTAATACAGTACTGAGAAGCAGTCGAAATTGCAGTGCGCGCTCCGCTGAAAGAAAAAAAAAGGTTTAATTCGGTTAAAAGAAGTTCCCTGTGCGCGTGAAATTATATCGAAGTATGTGATTTTGGAATTGTTTAAAAGAAAAAAAAAACTTTTTTGTATACCCCTATTACCGGCTTTTGGCATTAAAATACATACCGAATCCGTCGGTGAATAATTCAATCCAACTTACGGCATAATGGATGTGGAATAGCTTTCATTGGTAAGTGCAGATTTCGGTTTTTTTCGTTAGATTTTTCTTGCCCTTAATTCCTTTTTTTTTTTGCGCCATTTTGGGGTTCACGCAATCCCATCGTCGACTTCGGTCATTGATTTTCCAGGTTTTAAACCCCCTTCAAAGCTTAATTATCTTCTTTTTTAAAATAATTTCCCTTTCTTTTGTTGCACAGATTTTCTTTGTAAACTTTAATCTTACCCGTATTTTTTTTCTTTCGGAGTTCAACTCTCCATTCAAAACTTAAACATTTTTCTAAAATTGATTCCTTTATTAGTGAGAACATTTTTTCCTTCTTCTTGTAAATTGTGGTTTCTTGCAAAAAATTTTGCTATCTTTATCGTGTTCGAAACACCATAATGAGGTAAAAACCGCGTGAACGCCAAAATTGGCGTGAAATACCATACTATCCCAATTAAGTCGCGCTGAATGCTATTTTTTTATTCCGGTAGTGGGAATGCATCTGGTCACCGTGGATCACACAAAAGCTTTACCAGCGCCAGGGAAACCTTTATACCGGTTCATATTAGCTGTCCCATTATAGCACTCACCTATAAATACAATTTCTTCACCTATAATTCGTCCAGCGGAGGAGACCGGAATAACTTTAAAAGAAAACCAAGCACCCAAATAACTCGGAGAACGGAAATATCGGAAGCAGAACGTTTCATACATGATAGGGCACCTTACGTATCTTTATATGTGTATTTGGTTTATTTATAAAATTCAGTTTTTTTTGTCAAGTTGAACTGTACCAAATTAAGTGGCCCCTATAGGCCCTCAGAATATATTCCAACCGAGTAATTGTAGGAAGAAAACGTTTTTTTTTTTTTGTTTAAATCATAGATGTGTATTGTGAAGATTTTTTCCGCTAAGACTCGAGAATATTCGGAAGATAAAATTTTGAATGTAACGGGAGTTTTATGTGTGATCTAGTTATTTTTTTTTGTGGTACAGTATCATACAGCAAACTTTTTTTTTATAAAATATATATTCTGGTTTAAGATTCGGAATTGGATGAATCCATGTATATACATGCGTACCAATATATATACATACATGCTTCCGGAAAATCGATCCTTCTTGAAAAGGTTTTAAATTCCTGTTTAAAATTCCTGTTTTTTTTTTTTGGTGTCTATAAGTGATTTTCGTGAACCTGTGCGAAATTACACATTGTATTCAATATGGTGCATGCTGGTATTTATACATACTTATGTAAATATATATATTGGTCCTAATAAGACATAATTTCGTCGTAATGCGATGTTGTGTAGATCAGGTTAATGTAAAGTATATTTTAGTGTCGGATAATCACTGAAGTTTTTTTTTTGTTTTGTCCTGATATAAATCATTGTTTTTTTTTTTACAAACATTGCTGTTTGGCTCAATAGCCGTAAGATACGCTGTTTTTTTTATCGCTTTCTTTGTATAGAAGTAAGATATTTTAAATAAATAATGTGTTATATTGAAATTAGAAAAGAAATTGAAATGGTCGGCTAAAATCAATTGGTAGGGGTGGGGAAGGATGACGCAAGGGTAAGTGAATAGGGTCATGTGGAGCAGAGGAAAAGGGGACCTGCATAGCGAATCGAGCGGTCCAAGGTAGGGTGGGCTTTCTGCGAGGGGTATGCACGGAAGTCAGATGACGATGATTGTGACATCCGCCCCGCATCAAGGTGGACAAGGGTTAAGGGCCCCGACCTCTCGCCCTGAGCTAGATGGGGGACATTCCACCTTGATTGCGCAAAGGGGCGGATTCACATCTAAAAGGTGTACGTTACAACCTGTTGGTGAATAATGCAGTGGTATGCCGGTACATTAATGCCATTCTTTAATAACTGTCCAATTAATCCAGTTTTTCTTCCAGTCATTGACTTCGCTCCATCTCTGCAAAGTGGGCAAAGCTTATATCGATCAAGAACTAAAAAAACTCGCCTTTCGAGTGCATCATATGTTGTTTGACCATTGGCGTGTCCATGGAGAGTTTGCAAACACTTCTGTTATATTAAATTCATCATCTACCCTCCTGATACAAATAATGAGCTGTGAGAGATCATTTTGGTCTGTGGCTTCGTCAAGGCATAGTGAAAAATATTTGCATTTTGAAATTTTTTCCAAAGTTATGTGCCTAATGTAGGAGCAAATATCTTCAGAGCGGCGGTAAATGGTTCTGGGTGATAAAGGAATCTGATCAGTCATTTCACAAAACATGTTTCCTGCACTTCCGAAACATTGATGAACAGATTTCATAACATTTTTGATGAGCTCTCGATCAGTAAAAGGCCGACCATGTTTAGCCAGTTCATGGGCTACTAAAAAGCTTGCCTTATTTTTGGTTTCGGCTAGTTGCAGTGCACTCATTGACTGATTTTTTTCCAAACTAGGCAGTTTGTATACATTTTTTGCCATTTCCTCATAAAAGGGTTTTTTAATTGTATTAAATAAAGTTCCCTGTCCCTGCCAGAATAGTTTTCTAACTCTTTGTGACAGGATTTGTAATGCCTCTCTAAATTGAAAGATTGAATGCCCCCTTTTCTATGGCATACAGCTTCCCCCTCTAAATTTTCTGCAAAAAAAAAAATTGCATTTCCCACTCTATGTTGAACTTTGTCATAATTACTAGCACGCAAAAACAATAATTGGGGCATTAACTTGGTCATACATACATACATGCATACATACATATAAGCACCTAAATATACGTATAAAGCTAAAACTAATATACGTATCGCTGTAGTCGTATCCCTAACGTAATCAGATGTTTATAGTTACGACGGTAAACCAAAACCCAATTGGTTGGCTACGATACGGTTACGTCCTTAGCGGCACCAATAATCGATTGCATTGATTCTCATAAGGTTGGTCGAATCAGCTGTTATAAGGTTACCGATACGGTTACCGATAAAGCACCAATGTCTTCAGCTTAAATCAGCGCTTTGATCAAAAGCAATGTTGCTCACTTGCAGTGTTGCCAGGTGATGTAAAAAAAAGAAGCTAGATTGGCAAAAAAAAAGGTTAGAAAAGGCTAAATTTAGAAACAAACGAAGGTAAAAAAAGGCCAGAAACTTTTTTGGTTAATTCATTAAATTTTTTTTATATTTTAGTTTACACATTTGTAAATAAAAACCTATAAACATAACTTAAACATAACTTCTTGTTTCAAAACATATCAGGCACATTTTCCTTGACTAGCACATGGAATTACTTTAAATTATTGCATATGTGTATATACATAAAAAAAATATTACAAACTAATTATTTATATAAAATATTCCCCGTCTGAAGAATCAGAAGAGCTTAAGTCTGCGTATAAAGTTTGGCTATTTACCATAGATATGAGATCATCGGTAATTTCAAAATCATTACAACATTTAGATAAGCGTTTTAACGAGCATCTAATATTAAGCAGCGCATTAAGCATTTTAATTTTTAGTTTGTTCCTTAATTTAGTTTTCAGAATTTTCTTGCCACTAAAAATTCTTTCAACCTCCGCGTTACTGAGTGGTAATACTAAAAAACTAAATATGAATTCGACAAGTTCTACAAAAGGAGGTTCGTTTAATGCATTTTTATGTTCCTGGAGTTCCGACCAAAATTTCATGGTGGAGTGTACATTTTTCCATTGTATAGTTATAAGTTTTCGCCACTGCAGCTCTATTAATGCTATTTGACTTGAAGAATAACTATACTTCTCATTTTCAAAGTAAGAAAATACATCTGGCTTTGAAACTTTCAACGAATTTTCAGCAGAAAAAGAATTAAACCCTTGTAGAGAACTCATAATATTAGGTATTAGGTGTTCACTGGAACTATTGAAATTACTTTATTTTAGAAATTATTAAAAATACATTCGGAGTAAAAAAGGCTAGAAAAAAGTCACGAAGCTAAACCCAAAATTTGAGGCTAAAGGCAAAAAAAAAAGGCTAAATCTAGCCTCGAAAAGGCTAACCTGGCAACACTGCTCACTTGAATGCTAGGTAAGAACCAAAGATGACTTGATACGAAACATTTGTTTACGCGCTCATTTTTTGCGCTCCCACGAGGGATTTATCTCAAATGCCAGAACAAAAAATGTGCCAGCTAAAACGAAAAACGGGCCAAAAATTTCGGTAAACTTTAGTTTGACCTACAACTGTAGAATGGCTTCAAAAATTATGGGAAAAAGGATCAAAATACTTGTTTTAGTGTAAATATTATTAGTTCGATGGCGGAGGGTAAATATTATTTCCCCTTCAAAAGTTATCACTAAAAACAGGTTTTGTAAATATGAAGTCCCGATGCAACCAGTCCATTTTGATCACAGAACCTGGAACGTCAGACATGTAGGATAAGCCCTATTCATTAAATGATGTTAACTATTATATCGTAGGTCCGATTTACTGAAATTTTAAAAGAATATATGGTTTTCACTGTGAGTTAAATGCGTTACAATATTTGACTAATTAATTTAATGAAAATGTAAATTTTACTTAGATTTGTTTATATTTGACTCTAACTAGTCGTATTATTGTAAAATAAGTTTAGAGAAATGAATATTTTACGACTATCATTTTATTAAATGATTGAAGCTATAATCGCCGAAATGTATGTCAAAAATCCCCATCTTCAGATCTATTAATTTTTGTTTGGAGTGGCATCATTGACAAATGTTATAAAAAATGTGCATTTTGACAGCGCTCTCTCGAAACAAAGAGTTGTTAATCCATTCATCTATGGTAAGAACTGAGAGCGCTATGAATTTTTCTACCGTAGATATGACACACACAGTCACAAGATGAATTGTTTGAATGTATGCGAATTCCGATGCCTGTTATAGAGCAAAAAAAAAACTTTTTTGTATACCCCTATTACCGGCTTTTGGCATTAAAATACATACCGAATCCGTCGGTGAATAATTCAATCCAACTTACGGCATAATGGATGTGGAATAGCTTTCATTGGTAAGTGCAGATTTCGGTTTTTTTCGTTAGATTTTTCTTGCCCTTAATTCCTTTTTTTTTTTGCGCCATTTTGGGGTTCACGCAATCCCATCGTCGACTTCGGTCATTGATTTTCCAGGTTTTAAACCCCCTTCAAAGCTTAATTATCTTCTTTTTTAAACTAATTTCCCTTTCTTTTGTTGCACAGATTTTCTTTGTAAACTTTAATCTTACCCGTATTTTTTTTCTTTCGGAGTTCAACTCTCCATTCAAAACTTAAACATTTTTCTAAAATTGATTCCTTTATTAGTGAGAACATTTTTTCCTTCTTCTTGTAAATTGTGGTTTCTTGCAAAAAATTTTGCTATCTTTATCGTGTTCGAAACACCATAATGAGGAAAAAACCGCGTGAACGCCAAAATTGGCGTGAAATACCATACTATCCCAATTAAGTCGCGCTGAATGCTATTTTTTTATTCCGGTAGTGGGAATGCATCTGGTCACCGTGGATCACACAAAAGCTTTACCAGCGCCAGGGAAACCTTTATACCGGTTCATATTAGCTGTCCCATTATAGCACTCACCTATAAATACAATTTCTTCACCTATAATTCGTCCAGCGGAGGAGACCGGAATAACTTTAAAAGAAAACCAAGCACCCAAATAACTCGGAGAACGGAAATATCGGAAGCAGAACGTTTCATACATGATAGGGCACCTTACGTATCTTTATATGTGTATTTGGTTTATTTATAAAATTCAGTTTTTTTTGTCAAGTTGAACTGTACCAAATTAAGTGGCCCCTATAGGCCCTCAGAATATATTCCAACCGAGTAATTGTAGGAAGAAAACGTTTTTTTTTTTTGTTTAAATCATAGATGTGTATTGTGAAGATTTTTTCCGCTAAGACTCGAGAATATTCGGAAGATAAAATTTTGAATGTAACGGGAGTTTTATGTGTGATCTAGTTATTTTTTTTTGTGGTACAGTATCATACAGCAAACTTTTTTTTTATAAAATATATATTCTGGTTTAAGATTCGGAATTGGATGAATCCATGTATATACATGCGTACCAATATATATACATACATGCTTCCGGAAAATCGATCCTTCTTGAAAAGGTTTTAAATTCCTGTTTAAAATTCCTGTTTTTTTTTTTTGGTGTCTATAAGTGATTTTCGTGAACCTGTGCGAAATTACACATTGTATTCAATATGGTGCATGCTGGTATTTATACATACTTATGTAAATATATATATTGGTCCTAATAAGACATAATTTCGTCGTAATGCGATGTTGTGTAGATCAGGTTAATGTAAAGTATATTTTAGTGTCGGATAATCACTGAAGTTTTTTTTTTGTTTTGTCCTGATATAAATCATTGTTTTTTTTTTTACAAACATTGCTGTTTGGCTCAATAGCCGTAAGATACGCTGTTTTTTTTATCGCTTTCTTTGTATAGAAGTAAGATATTTTAAATAAATAATGTGTTATATTGAAATTAGAAAAGAAATTGAAATGGTCGGCTAAAATCAATTGGTAGGGGTGGGGAAGGATGACGCAAGGGTAAGTGAATAGGGTCATGTGGAGCAGAGGAAAAGGGGACCTGCATAGCGAATCGAGCGGTCCAAGGTAGGGTGGGCTTTCTGCGAGGGGTATGCACGGAAGTCAGATGACGATGATTGTGATATCCGCCCCGCATCAAGGTGGACAAGGGTTAAGGGCCCCGACCTCTCGCCCTGAGCTAGATGGGGGACATTCCACCTTGATTGCGCAAAGGGGCGGATTCACATCTAAAAGGTGTACGTTACAACCTGTTGGTGAATAATGCAGTGGTATGCCGGTACATTAATGCCATTCTTTAATAACTGTCCAATTAATCCAGTTTTTCTTCCAGTCATTGACTTCGCTCCATCTCTGCAAAGTGGGCAAAGCTTATATCGATCAAGAACTAAAAAAAACTCGCCTTTCGAGTGCATCATATGTTGTTTGACCATTGGCGTGTCCATGGAGAGTTTGCAAACACTTCTGTTATATTAAATTCATCATCTACCCTCCTGATACAAATAATGAGCTGTGAGAGATCATTTTGGTCTGTGGCTTCGTCAAGGCATAGTGAAAAATATTTGCATTTTGAAATTTTTTCCAAAGTTATGTGCCTAATGTAGGAGCAAATATCTTCAGAGCGGCGGTAAATGGTTCTGGGTGATAAAGGAATCTGATCAGTCATTTCACAAAACATGTTTCCTGCACTTCCGAAACATTGATGAACAGATTTCATAACATTTTTGATGAGCTCTCGATCAGTAAAAGGCCGACCATGTTTAGCCAGTTCATGGGCTACTAAAAAGCTT
Organism: Eurosta solidaginis; assembly: GCF_040869045.1. NCBI lineage: Eukaryota > Metazoa > Arthropoda > Insecta > Diptera > Tephritidae > Eurosta > Eurosta solidaginis. The sequence goes on along the minus strand of NC_090323.1, from coordinate 125,151,255 downwards.
GCCTTATTTTTGGTTTCGGCTAGTTGCAGTGCACTCATTGACTGATTTTTTTCCAAACTAGGCAGTTTGTATAAATTTTTTGCCATTTCCTCATAAAAGGGTTTTTTAATTGTATTAAATAAAGTTCCCTGTCCCTGCCAGAATAGTTTTCTAACTCTTTGTGACAGGATTTGTAATGCCTCTCTAAATTGAAAGATTGAATGCCCCCTTTTCTATGGCATACAGCTTCCCCCTCTAAATTTTCTGCAAAAAAAAAAATTGCATTTCCCACTCTATGTTGAACTTTGTCATAATTACTAGCGCGCAAAAACAATAATTGGGGCATTAACTTGGTCATACATACATACATGCATACATACATATAAGCACCTAAATATACGTATAAAGCTAAAACTAATATACGTATCGCTGTAGTCGTATCCCTAACGTAATCAGATGTTTATAGTTACGACGGTAAACCAAAACCCAATTGGTTGGCTACGATACGGTTACGTCCTTAGCGGCACCAATAATCGATTGCATTGATTCTCATAAGGTTGGTCGAATCAGCTGTTATAAGGTTACCGATACGGTTACCGATAAAGCACCAATGTCTTCAGCTTAAATCAGCGCTTTGATCAAAAGCAATGTTGCTCACTTGCAGTGTTGCCAGGTGATGTAAAAAAAAGAAGCTAGATTGGCAAAAAAAAAGGTTAGAAAAGGCTAAATTTAGAAACAAACGAAGCTAAAAAAAGGCCAGAAACTTTTTTGGTTAATTCATTAAATTTTTTTTATATTTTAGTTTACACATTTGTAAATAAAAACCTATAAACATAACTTAAACATAACTTCTTGTTTCAAAACATATCAGGCACATTTTCCTTGACTAGCACATGGAATTACTTTAAATTATTGCATATGTGTATATACATAAAAAAAATATTACAAACTAATTATTTATATAAAATATTCCCCGTCTGAAGAATCAGAAGAGCTTAAGTCTGCGTATAAAGTTTGGCTATTTACCATAGATATGAGATCATCGGTAATTTCAAAATCATTACAACATTTAGATAAGCGTTTTAACGAGCATCTAATATTAAGCAGCGCATTAAGCATTTTAATTTTTAGTTTGTTCCTTAATTTAGTTTTCAGAATTTTCTTGCCACTAAAAATTCTTTCAACCTCCGCGTTACTGAGTGGTAATACTAAAAAACTAAATATGAATTCGACAAGTTCTACAAAAGGAGGTTCGTTTAATGCATTTTTATGTTCCTGGAGTTCCGACCAAAATTTCATGGTGGAGTGTACATTTTTCCATTGTATAGTTATAAGTTTTCGCCACTGCAGCTCTATTAATGCTATTTGACTTGAAGAATAACTATACTTCTCATTTTCAAAGTAAGAAAATACATCTGGCTTTGAAACTTTCAACGAATTTTCAGCAGAAAAAGAATTAAACCCTTGTAGAGAACTCATAATATTAGGTATTAGGTGTTCACTGGAACTATTGAAATTACTTTATTTTAGAAATTATTAAAAATACATTCGGAGTAAAAAAGGCTAGAAAAAAGTCACGAAGCTAAACCCAAAATTTGAGGCTAAAGGCAAAAAAAAAAGGCTAAATCTAGCCTCGAAAAGGCTAACCTGGCAACACTGCTCACTTGAATGCTAGGTAAGAACCAAAGATGACTTGATACGAAACATTTGTTTACGCGCTCATTTTTTGCGCTCCCACGAGGGATTTATCTCAAATGCCAGAACAAAAAATGTGCCAGCTAAAACGAAAAACGGGCCAAAAATTTCGGTAAACTTTAGTTTGACCTACAACTGTAGAATGGCTTCAAAAATTATGGGAAAAAGGATCAAAATACTTGTTTTAGTGTAAATATTATTAGTTCGATGGCGGAGGGTAAATATTATTTCCCCTTCAAAAGTTATCACTAAAAACAGGTTTTGTAAATATGAAGTCCCGATGCAACCAGTCCATTTTGATCACAGAACCTGGAACGTCAGACATGTAGGATAAGCCCTATTCATTAAATGATGTTAACTATTATATCGTAGGTCCGATTTACTGAAATTTTAAAAGAATATATGGTTTTCACTGTGAGTTAAATGCGTTACAATATTTGACTAATTAATTTAATGAAAATGTAAATTTTACTTAGATTTGTTTATATTTGACTCTAACTAGTCGTATTATTGTAAAATAAGTTTAGAGAAATGAATATTTTACGACTATCATTTTATTAAATGATTGAAGCTATAATCGCCGAAATGTATGTCAAAAATCCCCATCTTCAGATCTATTAATTTTTGTTTGGAGTGGCATCATTGACAAATGTTATAAAAAATGTGCATTTTGACAGCGCTCTCTCGAAACAAAGAGTTGTTAATCCATTCATCTATGGTAAGAACTGAGAGCGCTATGAATTTTTCTACCGTAGATATGACACACACAGTCACAAGATGAATTGTTTGAATGTATGCGAATTCCGATGCCTGTTATAGAGCATTGAAAGCTATTGTGCTCTCTTTTATATTACGATGTACATATATACAGTTATCGACTTAACACTTCACTTTTTGTAATTTTACGTTTTATTTGACTAAAAGCAAATAAACGTTGAAGAAGTTTGATAGAAACGTTCATGTGTTTTGATTAATATATTTCAACCCCCATACACGTCTTTTGATATAAAAATTCATTATAAATTTCCGCGTAGCTTCAGTTTTCGAACTAGTTCGACTGTCCACTTCTTTGGGGTAGTAGCACACCCGGTCATTTGTTCGACTGTCTTGGTAAAGCTTTTGCTTTACCACTTTAATTCTTCTTGGGAAGGACAAAGCCTTACCTGGTAAATATGCATATGTGTCTATATATTCACAATTGTAACAAGATCCGTAACGTGTTGGTGATATTTAAACTTGGTTGATAGGCTTTATTCAATGTGATTCACTCCATGGGTGTTGGATAGTGAAGTGTGAAAATCTAAGTTAACATTTCAGACGCTATTTTATAATAAACATCAGAGGTTTGAATATAAGGCCAAGTAATTTTTCAAACCATTCTCATACGTACATATACCATCAAATTAAGTATGAAGTGAGAATCATTTCAAAGCAGTATGCTGTCAGTTTGCGTGTAATGCATAGAAACCCGTTTTTCTGTAAAAGTGTTTATTAGAAAGCAATGCACAATGCGCAATGATTCGTGCGGTTTGCTTAAAAAATTATTGAGTTTTTCAATAGGTCAATACTGTGGAAGAAAACAAGAAAAAACAATTTAAGTACTTAAACAAAGAAAAAACTTGGCGTGATGTACCCGAAGAGATTTAGGCAGAGCTTCTCTTCCAAATTGCGTCGTGCTCCTTTTAATCTTCTTTAAAAATTTGCGGCACGGGACCTTTGTAAATGTTTTATGCCACGGCATGTTTTATGCAAGGCATATGAATTTTTCACTGAGAAGTTTTTCATGGCAGAAATACACTCGGAGTGTTTGTTAAATCACTGCGGAAGGGAAGTTGATCCCAGGACCCTCAGTGTGGTAGGAGAGCACGCTACCACCACACCACGGCGGCCGCCAATGCACTTGTGTCAAATATATGTCGATACTAAATCGAATCGACCAAAATATTAAAACGACAATAATACTAATAATGTATGTATAAGCATTATTCAAACAGGAAAGGAAGGCTAAGTTCGGGTGTAACCGAACATTCTTCTAAAAAAAAAAAATACTCAGCTGAGAGCTTAGCTGCGTTGGTTTCGTAGGGTTTCGTAGATGGTTCATATGTGGGTTTTAATTCCATATCACATACATTTGGGAAATATTGAAAAATTGTAGACCAAGGGTGACCTTTTTGGAACGATTTTCCTTCATCCTTTGTCAAATAAGGGAAAATCGCCATGTAGGAAAATGAACCTAGGGTAACCCTGGAATGTGTTTGAATTGCATGGGTATCAAATGGAAGGTATTAAAGAGTATTTTAAAAGAGAGTGTGCCTTAGTTCTATAGGTGGACGCCTTTTCGAGATATCGCCATAAAGGTGGAACAGGGGTGACTCTATAATGTGTTTGAACGATATGGGTATTAAATTAAAGGTGTTAATGAGTATTTTAAAAGGGAGTGGGCCTTAGTTCTATCGTGATAAAGGTGGACCAGGGGTGGCTCTATAATATGTTGGAACGATATGGGTATCAAATTAAAGGTATTAATGATGATTTTAAATGAGAGTGGCCCTTAGTTGTATATGTGAATGCGTTTTCGAGATATCGGCCAAAATGCGGACCAGGGTGACCAAGAACGTCATCTGTCGGGTACCGCTAATTTATTTATATATGTAATACCCCTAACAGTATTCCTGCCATGATTCCAAGGGCTTTTGATTTCGCCCTGCAGAACTTCATTTTCCTCTACTTAATATGGTAGGTGTCACACTCATTTTACAATGCTTTTTTTAATTATATTTTGCGTCAAAAAACCAACCCAATCACCATGTTTCATCCTTTTTTTCGTATTTGGTATAGAATTATGGCATTTTTTTTTTCATTTTTCGAAATTTTCGATATCGAAAAAGTGGGCGTAGTCATAGTCGGATTTCGCCCATTTTTATTATAAAGTGAGTGCAGATAAGTATGTGAACTAAGTTTAGTACAAATATATCGATTTTTGCTCAAGTTATCGTGTTAACGGCCGAGCGGAAGGACAGACTGTTGACTGTGTATTACAACTGGGCGTCGCTTCAACCGAATTCGCCTATTTTCTCAGTTATCGTAATAGAAGCAATACCCTTACCAAATTTCACAAGGATTGGTAAATTTTTGTTTGAGTTATGGCATTAAAAGTATTCTAGACAAATTAAATGAAAAAGGGCGGAGCCACGCCCATTTAAAAATTTTTTTTTATTTTTTTATTTTGTTGCACCATATCATTACTGGAGTTGAATGTTGATATAATTTATTTATCGGCCTACTGATTTGTAAGATCGCGAGTTTGAATCGAGCTCAAGGCCTAACAATAATTATTTTATCATTATTATTGTTATAATATATTTTTTCTTAATTGAAAACATTTTTTAATTAGAATAGAAGAAAGAAAAAATTTAGACAACTGCCAAAGCTCGTTGTATAGATCCATTTCGGGAACTGCTAAATTCCTTGATCGGCAACGTTTAGGCGCCGCTGCTGTGGCTGAGTGGTTATAGTGGTTAGTGAATGGTTATAGCAGCGGCGCCTAAACGTTGCCGATGAAGGAATTTAGCAGTTCCCGAAATGGATCTATACAACGAGCTTTGGCAGTTGTCTAAATTTTTTCTTTCTTCTATTCTAATTTAAAAATTTTTTCAATTAAGAAAAAATATATTATAACAATAATAATGATAAAATAATTATTGTTAGGCCTTGAGCTCGATTCAAACTCGCGATCCTATAATTTATTTATATATTGTAAAAATATTCAATTTTTTGTTAAATTTGACTTTTAAATTTTTTTTAAAGTGGGTGTGTTTGTCATCCAATTTTGCTAATTTTTATTTAGAATACATATAGTAATAGGAGTAACGTTTCTACCAAATTTCATCGTGATATCTTCAACAACAACCAAATTCCAGCTTGCAAAACTTTTAAATTACCTTCTTTTAAAAGTGGGCGGTGCCACACCCATTGACCAAAATTTTAGATATTTTCTATTCTGCGTGTTAAGGTCAACGCACCTACAAAGTTTCCTTCTTTGGTAATGAATTATCGCACCTTTTCCGTTCTTCGAAATTTTCGATATCAAAAAAGTGGGCGTTAAAGTCCGATTTCGTTCATTTTAAACAGCGATCTGAGATGAGTGCCCAGGAACTTACATACCAAATTTCAATAAGATACCTCAAAATTTACACAAATTATCGTGTTCACGGACAGACGGACGGACGGACGGATGGACATGGCTAAATGAATTTCTTTTTCCCCCAAATCATTTTGATATATAGAAGTCTATATCTATCTATGCGAACAAAATTAATATACTCTGTGAGCTCTGCTCAGATGAGTATAAAAATATCGGCTGACTACTGCCACTTCGGCCACTATTCACATTCAATTATTTTCTTTTCTAATTCACAGGGTTTCGCATAATGCTAAAGTAAATATATACGGTCTTCCATACATTCGAGAAATGCCAAAAATAACTGGAATATCAGGTTCAGACTTAATTGTAAAGTGTCCTGTAGCGGGCTATCCAATTGAAAAAATCCATTGGGAGCGAGGTAAGTATATATATGATATGTATATATACATATGCATGTCTTAAATGTTTTTGTTTTTCTTGTGACCAAGTGAATAGGAAACTCTCATAGCACCCTTTCTCTCCCACCCTCCTTATTTCACTAATATTTCCTCAAACATAGGATCTCTATAACAAGTATTTCAAAGCTGTTACAAATTTGCTTTTTCCTAGTAGGGCCCGTGGCACCGCCCACATTCCCAGTATTTTATACAGATTTAATTTAAATACTCAAATAATCGTAATCCATGTCACTTTTTCAGGGACCATACAGGTCACTATAATTTTTATTTCAAGGTTAAGCTAGTGAGGTTAAAGTCCCCGGTTCGTGATAATCTCACATAGACTGAATAAGCTCATATTGTTAACCGAAGTTTGCTCAACCACCAAACTGAAAACCCCTTTCAGAAACCAGGACCTATGTTACAAAATAACTCCGTTCTCTTGGTAAATTATTGAAGTTTTCTAGGGCTGAAAACGCCTTTCCGATAACTCCGTTGTCTTGGCAAATACTATAAACTTTCTAGGACTGAAACCCACTTTCAGAAAACAGGACATATGATGTGGAATAACGCCGTTATCTTGGAAAATACTACAAGCTTCCTAGGACTTATATAACTTGATGCTTCTATAGCTAATAGCTGTGCCACTCCTAGTACCGGGAATCTTATCCTGGCGAGCGCAGAGCACGAGTATAGAACGGGCTCGATCGTTTCCTCCTCCAACCCGCACTTGTGACGAATATGTGCAGCCAGAATATACATCATGAGCCTACAGTCCTAACTAAGGTTGTAAGACGTATACATGGTCTTCGAGACTTTGCAGCCTTACGTTGGTTCCACGTCATTTCTGCTTGGTCGATCATGTACAACTCTACATCTTACGTAGAAGCTTCTATAAAGGCAAGGAAACTGAGCACACGCCTATAACTCGGTGGGAAAAGTGGGAACGCATCCTAAACCTTGTGTGTAACCATAAACAACAATGACTCCTATCAAGTACGTTCTATTGTGGCTTCCGAAATCGCAATCCTGCTTGCATGTATCTTAAAGATAGCAAAACGGTATACATATTGTGACGAATATTAGCATCACTAAGCTGTTAGTAAATAATCACGCAACAACAAAAACATGATGCAGCCACTCTTATGTACATGTACACCAGGGGTCCCCGAAATCAAAACTGTGGCTGTGTTATTCAAACTAAAAACATCTTATTGATGGTGGTTTAGTTGTTGATGAAAATGAGGTAGGACGTATGCATGCATGTTTGTTAACACACAAAAAGTAATTCGTAAATGTGCCATATAAATACTGCTTTATTGCTTGAGTCTAAGGAAAAATTTAAGCAAAATAAATTGCTAACATTAAACCATGAAAACATTCTGCGCATGAGCGTTTTCTTGCAAAATATCTTTTCGCAAATGCGCAAGTAAACAATAGCCCCACCCGATGTTGCTACTATGCTTGTTCAGCGACAGCTAAAGCCGAAGAAAGACGAAAGAGAATAATACGTGTGAAGTGGTGCCATCAATTATTCAACTAAATGGTGACCCCTGATGTACACATTAAAGCAGACGTCGGCAAAATGAAAATGCAGCTGTGTTAGTGAGAGTCACACAAATCACATGATGCATCATTTTGTGTTGTTCATTCGCTTATTAGCAAGTAAGAAGCGAAGATCGTTTGTGGGCAATGGTCGGCAAATAGTGAAACATGGGCAACATTCGTCAACATTGCGAGCGGTGCTAAACTATCAACGACTACTAAACTAAAGAGAATAAGAATAGGTGTGAATTGAGTGTGCACAATTGTTCCACTATTTGCCGGCGTCTGCATTAAAGCTAGCAACACTTATGTAGAAGGCGACGAAGAGCTATCTCACACACACAGATGTAGTCATCAGCCGAAGTAGTTACTCATACATACACACGCATATGGCTATAAACTACAAATATACATGTACTTATATAGCTGGTAACCAAGCATGAGGTACAACTGTTCGCGAAATTAGTAGACCTTAGGAGAAATGGGTGAACGAGGAAACCGAGAGTATAAAAGTAGCGCATTCTGGGTAATAACGAATCAGTTTTGGTGTTTAAGCATGTTATTGGTTGTGAAGTACTACACCCAAATTAATCTAAATAAAGACCAGTTTGCAATACTGAATGTTGGAGTGATTTATTTAACAGTTTAGCGATTCGAAAGTTAGCAGAAGGTTTCAAATAAGCGGAATTTCTCGAAATCCGTTACAATATGATCTTTGCTGGCCTTCCAAACTATAAGATCTTAGATCAATGGTGCCATCGGCGCTTCTGAAAACTATTCGGCACTCACCTCGTTGTAAATAGCAAAATAAGACGAAGTAAAAATACCGTAGTAGATTTCTTAAATCTATGAGGGGTTCAGGATTTTGGGCAAATGGTTTAACATCATTCCAGAAAATGTTTTGAGAGCCAAGAGCTGCTAAGATATCTTTACAAACGATTTTTTGTTTAGTTTAGCGTTAGTGAATTTTATATGGTTGGATTGATTTTGAAAAAGTGATTTTCCTAATAATTGCAGACAGCTCATAATGGAATAAAACCAGACAGGTGAAGTCAATATTACAATATGGATTCACATTTGACAATACTTGCCCTCATTCGTTTAAGTGCTGCTTCTTGACTTATCTGCATCGTTGCTTGTTTTCAGTATCATAAGAAAATATTATATTAATGCCTTAACCGTCCTGTGCATAGATGGGTACCCGGGTACCTTTTGCATATTCAAAAGCCATTTTTAAATAATCTACAAATAGAAACGAGTTAAAATTTTGTGGCATAGTATGGGAATAAGTTTTCTAAAAAAAGATGATTTTTTTAATAAATTAGTTTTTTATTACTAGTCCTCATGGCTGGGATACCCAGGTACCACTCGTAGTTCTCACGTTTTTACGTAATCTACAAATAGAAACAAGTTAAAATTTTGTGGCATCCTATGGGAATAAGTTTTCTCGAGGCCTTGCTTTGAATAAAACACTATGTTAATATTCATACATTTATTTGGTCGATATTTCGACTTCAATCTGAGGTCATTTTCAAGACTTTTTAAAAAAACACAACATGAAAAGATAATAAACAGAAATATATTAATTATATCACATACATACATACATTTATAACACTAGATCGCCTTACTTGCATGGAAATGCCTGATCGACTAATCAGGTGTTCTAACAAAATAATAGGAAAAAGGTGGAAAAAGGAAAGTAAACAATTAGAGGACCGCAAGTATAAACAAATTTTAAGGAACCGTATAAGTAAACAAAATTACACAACAACAATCATACACAGAGAATTTTTAAGAATAACAAGACAAAATGCAACAAAGCAAAATGTACATAATATCATTCCTCCCCTCCCCTTTCATTAGTTGTTCTCCCAATCTCGTTCGCAGCGGGATATTTGCTGGGCTGTGGCGCTCTCGATGAACCTTTAGCGATTTTCCCTGTATGTTGTTGCTGCTTTGAAACTAAATTGCGATACGCGTAGGCACATTGGTCTACGTCAGACTTGTAATTCATTCTATTAGGGGTGTTCATAATATGGAGCATCTCCAAAATATATCTTTTATTGTAGTGTTTTTCTTTATCGAGAATTCCAACATTTTCAAAATCGGGGTAATGTCCAGTGTAAGCACAATGAGATGACAAGGCAGTCGCAAAAACAAACTCTCAGCGACAGACAGGTTCAAACATGAGACCGTACTGAAAACAAAAAGGTTCCTTAAAAACAACAAGCATCTGCTCGTGCTTAACGCCGATAAGGGAAATGTCACAGTGGTCATGGACAAACCAGAATACGACCAAAAGATGCAAATCTTAGTTAACGACATTTCAACGTACAGGGTACTGAAACGCGATCCAACGAATAAATTACAAAAAGGAACAACGAAATAGTCCAAAAGATGTTTAATATTGGTTCTATCGATTTGAAAGGAAAGAATTTCCTTACATGCAAAAACGCAAACCCTCCTAGAATATATGGTCTGCCGCAAATACATAAAGATGGCATACCGCTCCGACCCATTTGTTCGGCCATTGACGCTCCGTCTTACAACTTATGCAAATATGTAGTCCAAATCCTCAAAAATTTAAATACATCGCCCATTCAAAGATAAGATTAAAGACACATATATTTATGATGATGAAAGTGTAGGGTTGTTGTTGTTGTTGTTGTAGCGATAAGGTTGCTCCCCGAAGGCTTTGGGGAGGGTATCGATGTGATGATCCTTTGCCGGATACAGATCCGGTACGCTCCGGTACCACAGCACCATTAGGGTCCTAGCCCGACCATCTCGGGAACGATTTATGTGGCCACATTAAACCTTCAAGCCATTCCCCCTCTCCACCCCCAAGTTCCATGAGGAGCTTGGGGTCGCCAGAGCCTCGTCTGTTAGTGAAACAGGATTCGCCGCGGATAGGTGAGGTTGACAATTGGGTTTGGAGAAGCTATATATTGCGCTGGCAACCTGAAGGGTTGCGCTACACAGCCCCTTGAATCTGGTATTTTAGTCGCCTCTTACGACAGGCATACCTACCGCGGGTATATTCTGATCCCCTAACCCGCTGGGGTGAAAGTGTAGTGTCGTTTGATGTGGTCTCCTTGTTCCCTAGCATCCCTGCGGATGTGGCCATTGAAATCATATCTTCAAGATGGAATGACATAAAAGAACACACATCACTGACAAAGGAAATATTTCTTAACATGGTTAAATTCTGCATCAAGGATAACCGTTACTTCAAATACAACAAAAAAATTTACGAGCAACTTACAGGAATGCCCATGGGTTCTCCAGCTTCCCCAGTAATAGCTGACATCGTTATGGAAGAGTTGTTTATGAAGTTTGTAACAGACGCGAAGAAAACACCCCGATTGTGGACAAAATATGTTGCTGATATTTTTGCGGTTGTAAAAACTACAGAAATAGAAAACATGTTAAAATTGCTAAATGGATACCACAGCACTATCAAATTTACAGTAGAGGTGGAGAAAGATGGAGAGATACCCTATCTTGACACTTTGATAATAAATAAAAACAACAGATTGTGGATTGATTGGTATATGAAACCAACCTCATCGGGGAGATTTATTAACTACAATTCTAAACATGAAACAAAAATTAATAGAAACACCGCGAAGAATTTTATAAGTAGAGTTCTCACGATAAGTGAGAAAATATTTCATAAAAAGAATATTGCCATAATAAAGAAGACGTTAGAACAGAATGAATTCGCCAGAGAATTGATTAATAAACTTATTCACAACTTATACGCAGGAGCAAAAAAATGAAAACTTATGTGAAAAAGGCAATAAATTATATAAGCCAGCATCGTATATTCCCGGATTGGCAGAAAGAATGAAAAGTTCGAACCTACATATTTGACAGGGAAAAATACACAATAGCATTCACATAAAACAATTCACTCCGACAAGTATTTAACAATATGAAGGACCCGATTCCAAAGTTAGAGACATCTAATTTAATCTATGAAATTCCATGTAATGGCGACGGGTCCCACGTATGCGGGAAGGTATATGTGGGGACAACAAAACAAAAACTGAAGACAAGGGTTTCCGGTCACAGGTCCAATATCATGCTAAGAAGGGGGGGGGGGGGGGGGGGGGGAGATGATATTATGCACATTTTGCTTTGTTGCATTTTGTCTTGTTATTCTTAAAAAATCTCTGTGTATGATTGTTGTTGTGTAATTTTGTTTACTTATACGGTTCCTTAAAATTTGTTTATACTTGCGGTACTCTAATTGTTTACTTTCCTTTTTCCACCTTCTTCCTATTATTTTGTTAGAACACCTGATTAGTCGATCAGGCATTTCCATGCAAGTAAGTCGATCTAGTGTTATAAATGTATGTATGTGATATAATTAATATATTTCTGTTTATTATCTTTTCATGTTTTGTTTTTTGAAAAAGTCTTGAAAATGACTTCAGATTGAAGTTGAAATATCGACCAAATAAATGTATGAATATTAACTTAGTGTTTTATTCAAAGCAAGGCCTCGAGCTCACAAAACCCTACAATTTTTAAATAAACAAGGCCATCAAAAATCAAAAATTTGGAATAAGTTTTCTACAAAAAGGAGAAAAAATTTTTTGAAATATACTTTCATAAAGATGGTTGTTTAATAAATTAGCTTTTTATTACTAGTTCTCGTGGCTGGGATACGCAGGTACCACCAGTATTTCTCACGTATGAACTGCCTTGTGGTACCTCTGTACCCAGCCACGCGAACTAAGAAGAAAAAATATTAATGAACAGGAGGGTTAATGAAGTAAAATTCAGAAAAATAACGCCTGTGGTCTGTATTTCCTTTTGCAGGAGGGTTTTTTCCTTATCCTGAGAGAGAAGGGAGCGTTTTAGAGAACGGAACTGAATAGCTGAATATTTAGAATACCATTCCCACAACTATATATTGTTGACGTTATTGATATGATTGAAAATCTGGTACAATATCATGAAGCTGCGAATGAGTATCTGGGAGGCTTGTAATACGAAAACTCCTTATTGACGGTATACGGTCCCAAGACCCAACACTTATCTATGTAAAATAAGCGTTGAAGTTGGCTCATTGAGCAGAAAGAGGTGGCTAATGTAAAAATATATAGCAGCAGAAGTTTCACTGCAATGTCACCTGATTGCAAAAAAAAAATCTGTGGCTTATAAGAACTTTAAACAGCTCTGTCTAACACAAACATTCTTCTGACTTTTTCTATCTTTCCACCTGCCGCTTCTCTGTCTAACAATTTCCTTCCTATCTATAAAATAGTACCAAAAATTTGTTCTCCCAACTACTTTAAAACTCATGACTGGATTATGAGGGCCGTCAAATGTTTGTTGTTGTCCTATTGACTTCGCCTGTCTGGTTTTATTGCGTCATGTAGACAGCTAAATCAACATGGTGAATAATTTCAGTTCGCTTATTAGAACAGAAAATATTAAATCATGTAATGTTGACTCAAACCTTATGCGAAAAATTGATTGAAACCGAAAGAAATGGAGGCCTTAAGTGGAAGTTTTTAATCCTTGCAGAATGTTAAAATCGAATAATTTTCGCTGAATGAAAAGTTTTAGCAGATCCTGAGTGAAGCGTAGTGGCGTAGTAAATTTCAAAATTCATCGAAAAACATAGTAATAATGTCATTAATAAAAACTCAATATGCCTGATTATTTTCTAAGTAGGGAAGTCAGTAACTAGTGATACAAATTTCTAGGTCAGAAATAGACTTAAATTGCCAAAAAGAACTGGTTCCAGGCCCGACGAGAGGGGAGGGGGAATGGGGGATTCCCCCCTGGCCCGGGGTTTCTCAGAGGGCCCGCGATTTAGAGGTACTAAGAAATTTTTTTTTTTAATTCAGGAGAGTCTTTAGTTGTTCTACGTTCAAATTTTAAGCCGAATTTCAAAAGCAACGAATATTGATAATGATTTTTTGCCTGGGCCTTCGAACAGTGAGGAGACAATCAAATCATTAAACAAAAATGTATGTTTACATGAATCGGAAATCGTAAAGTTTTCGTGGTGACACTGAAGGTTCATCTTCAAAAAGTCTTCCAACAATACCACCAACTCTGTATGAAAGTCCAGATCATTTAAACGACTTCGATATCGGTAACGTGTATAATGAAAGAGGCCTAGCGAAAGTATATATATTGCTGAACGAAACAATGGACATTTTTTGGGCATCTAAGATCTCATAAACCATTATGATCCGATATTTAGAGATCATTTGGAGAAAGTTAGGATTTCACAACAGCAGCACGGACGTTTACAAGTTCACTATCTTTCCCCAGACATTCAGAACGAGTTTATAGAAATTTGTGCAAAACACGTGAGGGAAACTATATTAGATCAAGACAAGAAAGCCAAGTATTTTGCTATTATCGTTGATGCTATGCCTGATGCTAATAACGTTGACTACGTTCATTTTGCACTAAATCCATTTCAATTCGAAAGCGACAAATTTTACAATTCAAGAACAGTTTTTGGCTTTCCTGATTTGTAACCACGAAATCACTGATTTAATTTGCTATACTCTAGATAAACATGAAATCCCATTAAAAGATTGTCGTGCACATGGGTACGATAACGGCGCCAATATGAAAGGAGCTTACAACGGGAGCACAACGCCACATTCTCGACAAAAGCTCGAATGCTGATTACTCGCCTTGTGCAACCCACAGTCTGAATTTATGTGGTCTTGATGCTGCAGAATGTTGTACGGCTGCAACTACTTTCTTCTTCTATTTTCAGCAGCAGTCCAAAACGATGGGACACATCCTTAAAAAAATGTACCGAGCTATCTTTATAGTCTTTCAGACAAATGCCAAATTTGACTTCGTAAGCATACGGAGATGTTACCGGCATTCTCAAGTTCATCAACAAGTTCGAAAGACGTTCTGAAGATAATGTAAATGAATACATTCGTGAACGATTTGCAGCTATGAGAAATTTGAGCGAGACGTTTTCCTTTTTGTGGCAATTTGAAGACATGGATGAAACTATGGTTCGGGCGAGCGCAGCAAAATTTGTCGCAAAATACAAGTCGGACATTTCTCAAAGCTTAGAATGCGAAATAATTCACTTGAAACACATTTACGAAGCAAATTTTGATAAAGGTCTGTCACCATTGCAAAATGCATTGCTAAATGCCATGTACATTAGCCTGGGTGGATTTGTATGGACGAAAGTTAACCGATATCGCGCCATCGATTTGATTCAGGAAAAAAGGATTTGAGCTCAGGAAAAAAAGTTCCACTACGCATGGTAGGTAGGTTGAACTTGCCGGTCCATGAGGACCTAACATAGACTGATTGAGTCCGTAGTGTTACCAGAAGACCATATCAAAAACCAGGACCTATGTTATAAAATAACTCCGTCCTCTTGGCAAATACTAGAAGCTTCCTAGAACTTAAGCCACTTGCTGCTTCTAGATCTGACAGCTGTATCACTCCTAAAGCTGGAGTCTTAACCTGGCAAGTGCAGGGCACGAGCACAGAACGTGCTCGATCGATTCCTCCTCAAACCCGCACTTCCTACATCTGCTATCACTGACCAGGCCTAATTTAAAGGCATGTGACGCCAGAAGGCAGTGACCAGCCACAATACCCGTCATGAGTCTACAGTCCTCTCTTTTTATTGATAGAAGCAACTGTGTTAGTCTAAGGTTGTAAGACCTACACATAATCTTCGACACTTTACAGCCCCGCGCTTGAACCCACGTCTTTCCCGCTTGGTCGATCATGTGCACCTCTCGCCTTCGCTTAATCTCGCCCAATCTAATTGGGACATCTACGGAGCAAGCTTCAAGGGATACGCCCTTTTTAGTTAGTTCGTCCGCTTTTTCATTCCCATTTATTCCCATATGCCCTGGGACCCAATATAGATGTATGCTTCTCCATGTCCCGATTCTCTCCAGAGACTGCTTACACTCTAACACGAATTAATATGCTGTGCTATGCGAGATTATTGCCTTAATTGCTGCATGACTGTCAATATAAAAGTTCACACGGTTGCAGCTTAAGCTATTCTCTTCCAGGGTTTCTACTGCTTTGGTTACGGCTAATATTTCCGCTTGGAAAACGCTACAGTAATCCGGATCAGCGCAGTATACCACAGACCCTACTCCTTCCACTACTTTGGAACCATCTGTGTACACATGTATCGCCTCGCCCGCCATTTGCGCACCCTTGCGCCAACCGTCCACCTCTATTGTGGCCTTAAGATCTCCCTCGAAGCGCAGATAAGGAATCATGTAGTCTGTTTGTCTTGTGATTGATGACGCTATACTACTATGGCCATATGGTCGGCGCTCAAGCTGCCCCGAAGCACCGAGCCTGGTTGCGGTCGTTAACGCTTTGTTCTTTGCTACCAGGTCTACAGGTGGGATGTGCAGAATGGCATACAGTGCAGCCGTCGGGGTTATTTTCAGGGCTCCCGTAATGCTAAGCATCGATAGTCTGCATACCCCCTCTAATTTTTTGAGGTATGTTGTTGTTTGTGTGGCTTTCCACCAAACAAGAACTCCATAGTATAGAATAGGGTTTACAATCGCTGTAAAAACCCAATGAGAAAGAGAGGGCGATAGGCCCCACGTATACCCCAGCATTCTTTTACATGCATAGAGTGCCGTTGAGGCCTTCTTGACCCTCTCCTCCACGTTGAGCTTCCATGACAGCTTACTGTCTAGGACGATTCCTAGATATTTTGTGCAAGGTTTCTCCTGTAAGGTCACCCCTCCTAACTTAGGCCTGGTCCAATTTGGGACCTTGTACCTCTTTGTAAACAAGACCATATCCGTCTTCTCCGCATTGACTTTCAACCCAACATTAGATGCCCAGTTATGAATATCCCGAAGCGCCCGATCCATCAAAGAACTAATCGTTGGAAGGCACATTTGACAATTGCAACGTCATCTGCGTAAGCCGTAGGTTTTACGGGTCCCTCATCGAATTTCCTGAGCAGTTGGTTGATGACCAGCGTCCACAGCAGAGGTGATAGCACCCCTCCCTGCGGCGTGCCCCTGTCCACTGATTTCGTGGCCTCGTACAATCCCCATTGTGATTTCATCTTTCTGCAATTTAACATGCAGCCGATCCATCTGATTAAGGCATGATGTGCTTTAATGTAATTAAGACCATCCATAATCGCCCATTTTGCAACATTATTGAAAGCCTCGGCAATGTCCAAGAAGACTCCTAGAGCATACTCCTTATATTCCAGGGATTTCTCTATGCTTATTACCACCCTATGCAATGCGGTGTCTACCGACTTGCCTTTGGTCTACGCATGCTGTGTTGTGGAGAGCAGCTTTTCATCCACGTTGGACTTTATGTACACATCTATCAGCCTCTCAAAGGTTTTGAGCAGAAATGATGTTAAGCTAATGGGTCTATAGTCTTTGGGATATACGTGACCGATCTTCCCCGCCTTTGGTAAAAAAGCTACACGAGCAGTTCTCCAAGAGTGCGGTACATCATTCAGTCTTATGCACCCATCGAATATTATTTTAAGCCATTCTACGACCGCCCTACTTGAGACTTGTAGCATGGCCGGGAATATAACATCTGGGCCCGGCGATTTAAACTTAGAAAACTTCTTCACTGCCCACTCGATCTTGGTATCGGTCACCAAGCCCGGCACTACTAGCTCCGTGATCGAAGTGTGAGTGATGTCTGCTGGCTCTGCTAAACCGTCTCCCGATGGGAAATGTGTATCGAGATGCACCTCAGGGGATTCCTCACTATTACGTGACCATTCCCTGTTCTCTTTCTTTATTAGTCCCTGGACTATGTTTCCCTTTGCTAGGACTTTTTTCAACCGTGCTCTTTCGCTGGAGCACTCTATGTCCGTACAGAAACTTTTCCATGAGTTTATCTTCGCCCTGCTAATTTCACGCTTGTAGATCCTTAGTAGATCCCTGTACTCGTCCCGACACGCTCGCTTTCCGCGGTCTTTGCGAGCTTAAACATTTCTTTTACCTGTATTCTTAGAAGACTCAGCTCATTGCTCCACCATGGCGGCTTTGCTTTTCCTCTGAATCTTCTTAGGGGGCAAGCTTTGTTATACGCAGTCATAAGCGTCCTTGTTAGGAATTCATTCGACTCCTCCAGTTCCTCTACATTAGCAACCTCTTTGGGTTGTCCCAGTTTTGTTTCTACATGTTTCTAGAATTCAGTCCAGTTCGTTGACCTTGGGTTTCTAAAGGTTCCTCCCTTCTCTACCCTCTTTAGGGGGATGCTGAAGCTGATATACGCATGATCGGAGAAGGATGGTCTATCAAGAACCATCCAATCATACCTTGATATATCACGCTCGGAGCTCAAAGTAATATCCAGAACATTGCTGGATGTTGGCCCAATGTATGTAGGGACATTTCACCTGTTGGCTATCTGCAAATTGGTTTGCAGCATGTAACAAAACAGAGATTCGCCTATCTCGTTCGTATCTGCTCCTCCCCTCGTATTGTGGTGCGCATTTGGATCTGCGCCTATGACCAACCGCCCTTTGCGCCCTTCCTCCTGTACTAGCCTTTTGCACTTCATCGGTGGAACCTCCGCAGCATGGGCCATGTAGCAGGACGCCAGGATAAATGCCTGCTTATTCTTTTGCTCAACGGCCACCGCTACGAGATCCTCAGTGGTGTAATTAGGCAGCATATATGAATGCAGCTGTTTCCTTACCATTACTACAGCTCGCACCCGTCCTTCCGTTTGCGCGTAGTAAACGCCAAACCCGCGCGCGCTAAGTCTAGAAACCTTTCATCCCGATGAGAGCCACGGCTCCTGGATCAGCGTCACGTCAAACGAACACTCCTCAGGGGTTAGGAGGAGTTCGCTCGATGCCACTTTACTATGTTGGAGGTTTATCTGTAGCATTCGCAGCACCATTGGGCTGTTTGTCCCCCTCCAGTACCTCCGTCTTGACGTCGTCGTCCTCCCCTTGCCCTTTTGGTTTAGAATATTCGAGACCCCCTTCAGCCTCTCGTGACTGTTGTGCCGGGTGTTCCTCTGTGCGAATCACAGCACCATTTAGCGGTTGGTCCTCTTCTAGCACGTTCGTGGTGAGGTCGGGGACCTCCACCTGTCTTTTTCCCCTTAGGCTTTTGAGGTCCTTTTCGACTTCGCCCACCTCTAGCTTGTTAGGGTTTTTATCCTCGGGACTTATTTTCCTGAGTCGCATGTAAATTTTGCCAGTGCCAAAGAACATTTTGCCAAGCTGCTTGTACAAAATATCCTCCGCCTGCTTGTTTATTTGGAAGATGTAGAACTGACCATCCTCGGTAGGCCGAGATACAGTAAGTACCTTCTAATCCTGTGTCGGTATGTTCGGATTCTGATTCTGCAGAAGTCGCAGTGTATCCTCCGACTTCATCACGCATGGTATCCATACCTTAACTTTTGGTACCTTGGGGATTTGCGCATACCCAAAGAAATAATTTTCGAGTTTGCAAAAAAAAAAAATGGCGAAAGGGTAAATGTTTCGACCAAAACACTCCCCAAAACCCAAAAAATATTTTTTTATTTCAAAACTGTTGTAAAAACATTGGCGATAACAGTTTTTTGAAAAAAAAAATATTTTTTGGGTTTTGGGGAGTGTTTTGGTTGAAAAATTCACCCCTTCGCCATTTTACTTCCGCAGGTTCGAAAATTATTTTTTTGGGTATGCGTAGTGGAACTTTTTTCCTGAGCCCAAATCCTCTCGAAAAATCGATGGCGCGATATCGGTTAATAAATCGACACAGTCATATGTTCAAAATCTGTATACAATTTTCCCCAACATTTGTGTTGCTTTAGGTATCTTTTGCACTATACCCAGGAGCGAATTTACACAGGGGCAACATGAGCAGCTGCCCAGGGCGCCGTTTCAATAGGGGCGCCAAAACTAAGACAAGGAAAAATTTTTTTTTTATTTATCAAAAAAAATTTTTTTTTGAATATTACAACAAGAATGTAAGATTTTTTCATTTTTTTACAGAGAAAAAATTAATCAAAGTACATTTCAGAACATTGGTACAGTTCTTAACCTTCGCCCCAGTGGGACTTACATATCGCTCATTTGCTGCATTTTCACTTTTCAAAATACACAAATTTTCAGGAAGGGAAATTTTGAGATTCAACCGCCATATGGTGCGCAAGTAAATGCAACATTTGGTTTGTATCTGAAGCGCTTAGTTTTCAGCAAATCATAATGAATGTTTTACTCAACATGAAGTATAATGTAACTAACTATTCTGCAGCATTAACTCAAAAATCACGTTTTTTTATTTATGCCGGTCTTGCAGCAAATGAGCGATATGTAAACACTAAGTTTTAGCAGCTTGTGTGCAGTAAATGACGTGAAAAGCCCGGCCCACATTCAAAACGAGGACTGCGACCGACAACGGCGAAAAACTGAAGCTTGGCGATATTTGCCGCCAAGCACCGACGACTGATTATCATGAAAGCGACAACGACAGTTCTGCATTAGCACAAACAACAACAAAAATTTTTGAAAAAGTATTGCGTGTGTTAAAAAAATGTATAACTAATAAATTTCAACACATATTTAAGGCTATTTGCATTTATTTTGATTTTTATTCACAAAAAGAAAAAAGGACGCCACGACCGTCGCCTGTCAAAATGGAAATAAATCTAATCTAGCGACAGCGGCATTCATGATTGATTGCCGCTTTGTCGTGTCGTGCCCAAAAAATTCCTCCCCCTAAGAACATGTGTAAAAATAACTTGACAGATGCCGCACCGTCGTTGTCGTCTTCAATCTGTTTTCCCTAAAAGATTCAAATTTAATTGAAATTTCAAATCAAGTAGGCATTAAAGTATTTTTTCGGGGAAATGCGCGAGCTCACATTTTCAAAGGAAACTAAGATATGAATATTTTCTGTTTCTGGTTAATTTGAATAGTTCGCGCCTCTATACAATGCGCTGCGTACATTTTATGTAATCTTAAAAGTCGTTCCGGGTTAAAAACATCAAAAAAGTGTCAGTGAATTAATGTTTTTGTGAAAAATAGAAGAATGAGTGCAAATATGAAAAAGTTAAGCGGCGCAGCAAACAAAAAACGTGCAGCCGAGAAAGTGCAGAAAGACAAAGATTTACTGTCGAAAATCCCTAAACTTAATTGTTTTTTCAAACTCCTCGAAAAGAAAATGACTCCGTTGTTGATCATAACCAAAAAGGCAAAAATGCATAAGTCAATTGATCGACAGCTAGGTTAGCCCAGGTAGATTCTGGGCCAGAAAGCCAGATTTCGCTACCTGGGAGGCACCCTACTGTCAAAAATTGTGAGTTTAGTTTCAGTACGAAACATTTTCAATATAAAATTGTTTTTCAGATTCGAATTATGAACTGCAATTTAATGATATTGCGAAATCTGTGCCACCTAATAATGAGGGTTTAAGATCAGATCATTTTGCAGGTTAGAATATGGAAAAAATGTGGTACCTATATAAGAGTTTTAATTATATGTTTTATACATTATAGGTCAAAGTCTCGAAAGTGGAGAAGTCACATCAAATCCCCCTACATGTGACATACCTATTCAGGAAAATAAAGGTTTGAATTCCCCACAAGACCCTAGTGGACTGGATCAATTGATTTTGAGCGATGATCCCGCCAAATGGACAATTAATGATGCAATTCGTGATCATATAGCAATACATGGATGCAAATAGAATCCTGAAGTTGATTTCAGTCTACCCAAACGAATTTATCTTGATGGAAGCGTAAGATACCTATCAAAAAATTTCTTTCATAGAAGTCTTCAAAATGGAGAGACAAGTCTTCGCACTTGGCTTATTTATTCTGCTAGCAAAGGAAGTGTGTTTTGTGTACCATGTCTTTTGTTCGATCCTGCTTCTTATTTCAAAATGGGATTCAATGATTGGAAACATTCGACTCAACGGGTAAAAGAGCATGAAAATTCTCCAAGCCACAAAAACAACGTATTGAAACTGAAACAAAGGAGTCATCAGAAATCAAGGATTGATAAAACGCTCGTTATTCAATTGAATGAAGAAATAGATTACTGGAGGAAAATTTTAAACGGAGTTATTTCTGGTATCGCCAAATAATGGGAATTATTTGATATTTCTGGAAGTTGTTGCAGAATATGACCCCTTCTTGGCTGAACGCATAAAAAAATTTGGCAACAAGTTATTTATCCAAAACGATTTGTGAGGAGTTCATAAGTTTGATGGCGAAAAAAGTGATATCTACCATTTCAGAGGAGATAAAAGCAGAAAAATATTAGTAGTAGTAGATTCGACCCCTAGGTTGTAAGACCTACACATAATCTTCGACACTTTACAGCCCCGCGCTTGAACCCACGTCTTTCCCGCTTGGTCGATCATGTGCACCTCTCGCCTTCGCTTAATCTCGGCCAATCTAATTGGGACATCTACGGAGCAAGCTTCAAGGGATACGCCCTTTTTAGCTAGTTCGTCCGCTTTTTCATTCCCATTTATTCCCATATGCCCTGGGACCCAATATAGATGTATGCTTCTCCCTGTCCCGATTCTCTCCAGAAACTGCTTACACTCTGACACGCATTAAGATGCTGTGCTATGCGAGATTTTGCCTTAATTGCTGCTTGACTGTCAATATAAAAGTTAACACGGTTGCAGCTTCAGCTATTCTCTTCCAGGGTTTCTACTGCTTTGGTTACGGCTAATATTTCCGCTTGGAAAACGCTACAGTAATCCGGATCAGCGCAGTATACGGCAGACCCTACTCCTTCCACTACTTTGGAACCATCTGTGTACACATGTATCGCCTCGTCCGCCATTTGCGCACCCTTGCGCCAACCGTCGACCTCTATTGTGGCCTTAAGATCTCCCTCGAAGCGCAGATAAGGAATCATGTAGTCTGTTTGTCTTGTGATTGATGACGCTATACTACTATGGCCATATGGTCGGCGCTCAAGCTGCCCCGAAGCACCGAGCCTGGTTGCGGTCGTTAACGCTTTGTTCTTTGCTACAAGGTCTACAGGTGGGATGTGCAGAATGGCATACAGTGCAGCCGTCGGGGTTATTTTCAGGGCTCCCGTAATGCTAAGCATCGATAGTCTGCATACCCCTCTAATTTTTTGAGGTATGTTGTTTTTTGTGTGGCTTTCCACCAAACAAGAACTCCATAGTATAGAATAGGGTTTACAATCGCTGTAAAAACCCAATGAGAAAGAGAGGGCGATAGGCCCCACGTACACCCAGCATTCTTTTACATGCATAGAGTGCCGTTGAGGCCTTCTTGACCCTCTCCTCCACGTTGAGCTTCAATGACAGCTTACTGTCTAGGATGATTCCTAGATATTTTGTGCAAGGTTTCTCCTGTAAGGTCACCCCTCCTAACTTAGGCCTGGTCCAATTTGGGACCTTGTACCTCTTTGTAAACAAGACCATATCCGTCTTCTCCGCATTGACTTTCAACCTAACATTAGATGCCCAGTTATGAATATCCCGAAGCGCCCGATCCATCAAAGAACTAATCGTTGGAAGGCACTTTTGACAATTGTAGATTCGACCCCTGATATATCCCACGTTGACCAGCTATCGTTCGTTTTTAGATATTTCCAGCAAAATGGTGTCCCCGTTGAACGATTTCTAAAATTCATGGAGAACACGGGGCACAAGGCGATAGAATTAGCTGATGCTATTGTAAAGACTCTGACTGACCTCGGACTAGACATTGCTGACTGTCGCGGTCAATCATACGATAACGCGAAAAACATGTCTGGAGTTTATAATGGTCTTCAAGCTCGGATAAAAGCATCAAATCCTGCAGCAGAAACAAAACGTTGGGAACATCTGCAATCAGCTGCCTCAAAACCCATCACTTTGAAATCATTATCTACAACTAGATGGTTAGCTCGATACGACGCAGTTAAAATTCTGAATGATAATTATGTCAAAATTATTGAAGTTTTGATAGCGATTGAAGAAGATTTGACAGAAAAAGCAATTTGTCGGCAAGAAGCGAAGGGGGGTGCGGCTTGATTTGTTTGCCCAGGGCGCTTCTAGAGGTAAATCCGTCCCTGACTATACATGTCACTGTACCTAGTGCAGAACGTTCCTTCAGCATCCTTTCAAGGATCAAAAACTTTCATCGATCGTGTTCATTTCAAGAGCGAGTTTCAGGACTTGCCACGCTTCGTTTTTAATCCGTTTTGGCAAGCCAGTTAATCTTGATATTATTATAAGAAATTTTGCAGCGAAAAAACCAAGAAGAGCCACTCCTTGATATCCGAACTTTCTATATTGAATAATTAAAATTTATAATCATCATTAAATTTATCAGAAATGTATTAAAATGTTACCAAATAACTAGAAAAGATTATTTGAAACAATATGTGGCTGTTAAAAGATAATTTTATTTCTACGTTACAATAAAATAGTATAAATACTTAGTAAATATTCTGTGTTAATTTTATTTTCAGCTCTTAGTCCAAAAATCATTTAGTTGATGTGGCAAAATTTTTTTGGTGTAATCCATTAATAATGATTCATGAATGAGACGCCATTAATTCAAGTTAATCAAATGTATTAGTGGATTTTTTATAGGGGGCCCGTAATTTGGTTAGTCCTGGGCCCGGATTTTCTCTCTACAGCCCTGACTAGTTCAATTGAAGTTAGAAAAGGTAAAGCAGTGGAGGCCAATGTTTTTTTTTTTTTTTGCTTTATTGACAACAAAATTTGATTTGCTTTACAACAATTTTTTCAAAAAAAACAATGTTTTTGTGCGAGAAGATAGCTTATCTCTTATGTAAAACTATATGCCATCAATATTAATGAGGATACATAGAGAGTGCAGCAGTAAGAAAAATAAAATAAAATAAAATTAAAAGAAAAGAAATTAGTTTAGCTGTGAAATAACGTATTATAAGTAATGTTTGATTTAAATTTGTAGGATTTAAATAAATACATAACTTATTACAAGTAACGTATGATTTAAATACCATTTCCGTATATCAGTAAAGGTAAGAGGAAAATTAGCAATTACATTTTACAGCTGAATATTAAAATTATAGTTTGCAAGAAGTAGGCGTTTGACTTCAGTTTTAAAGCTTTGCAGATTTCTTGCATTTTTAACTTCATCTGGAAGTTTGTTGAATAATTTTACACCATAGTGTTTTATTGATTTTGCACATCTTTCTGTTCGAAAAAGACGTGGTTTGATATTTGTTCGAGTTCTAAGGGCATATTCTGGGGTTTGTTCTTCTTGTATGTTCAAATTATGTTTAATTAAATTATTTTTTATTTTGTAGAACGCTATTAGCGAATATCTGGCCTATTACAATATAACAGCTCACTTGATGTTCTCCGCGGTAAATTTAAAATGTTTTTAATTACTTCATTTTGTGTTCTTTGTAATTCATTTATAAGTTGCTCTGAGCTAACATTCCATATTGGATTCAAATAGTTAATATATGACATGAACAAAGAGTTGTATAGCAGCCATAGTTGTCTTTTTGGAATTAATTTCCGATTTCTATATATCGAGAAATTCAGTGGTATTAATTTCATTTTCAGCTTGTTTATGTGTTCTCGCCAATTTAAATTTGCATCAAACCAAATGCCAAGGTATTTTAGACTCTCGACCCTCGTAATAAAACTACCATCTAGATGAATTCCCTTCAGATCTTTCATACCGGGAATATTTTTATAGTTGTTAAATATTATAAAATTTGTTTTCGAGATATTCATTTTCAGCAAATTACGTTCAAACCATTTCGAAAGTTTCTTTATATCCGTTTGGATATTGACTAATAGTTCGTCTAGAGTATCAGTAGCATACAAGAATGTCCCGTCATCGGCATAAAATTGCGGGTTTCCATTTAACTCGAGTTTAAATATATTGTTGATGTATATTACAAATAGAGTTGCAGCTAATTTTGATCCTTGTGGAACACCAGTTTTAATAGTTTTGGTTAGACTTTTTGTATCTTTTATTTGGACAAATTGCTTTCTATCAATTAAAAAACTTTCGAAGAGTTTAATAGCAGTGCCATTAACTCCCAACTCTCTAAGCTTTTGTATCGTGATGTAAAGATTTATTGAGTCAAACGCTTTGCTAAGATCAATCGCCAGCATAGCAACGTATTTTTTTCTATCTAAATTTTCATATAGAAATTCTGTACAAGTGATGCATGCGGACAAAGTACTTGAGTTTTCTGTAAATACAAACTGATTGTCGCTAATTATGTCATTACTTTTAATGAATTCTTTCAATCTGTTTAATAAAATACTTTCAAATACTTTGTCAATTGTACTTAACTTCGTTATAGGTCTATAATTTGAACAGACTTCCTTGCTTCCACTTTTGTGAATTGGAACTACTGATCCAATTTTTAACTCCTCTGGATACTGACCACTTATAAAACACTCATTAATAAATTTTGCTAATGGACCAGACAGTTCGTCTTTATATTTCTGTACCAGTCGCGCAGAGATTCCGTCAGGTCCGTTGGCCGACTTTGGGTTAAGACTACCAATTGCTAAACGTACTTCTTCGATATGACACTGAGATAATATAAAAGGGTGTATTATTCCATTTAACGGTTCAGGAGAGTACTCAAAACTGTCTGGCGTATTTATAATGTTTAGAAAGTAATTATTAAAAGCATCAGCTATCTCTGAAGGGTATGTAATATTGGTTTCATTATATTCTATCTGCGTGATATCTGAGAACGAGGTATTATTCTGTCCATAAACAAGCTGATTTAAGATCTTCCACGTTTTAGTGCTAGATGCAACGCCTAGGCCATCGTCATATTAAGTTCGCCAATTTAAAGCAAGCATTCCTGCACTAGGGGTGCATTAGTTTAGACCTACTAGACCTAAATTACCAAATAAGTACTAGTTCGATAGTAACTAGATTTCCTCCAGTTTAAAACCCGAGAGTTTGGGTTTTCATATTTCATTAAAATATATATATGATAAATCTTAAAAAAACAGCTACTATCTTTAAGGAGCTTCGACTGTTAGTATGCCATCTTTCCCTACATATTAAAGCCTTTCCTTTATGACAATGGAAAGAAACTAATATTCTAGCCAATTCATATTAAATATCGACAAGTCCTTCAGAGGGCCATTTTGGGGAATCCAAAATGAGTACTTAGTTGTTTTCTCGCGGTCCATTTTATGTAGCTGTTGCACAACTGGAGAGGTGTTTTCAAACCCTGTCTTCAAAGCACATTGCAGAAAAAATGTTAAGATTAGTTAAACCATATTTCAACGGCTAAAAGTAGAAAACGTAACAGTAAAAACATTTTCGGCGCTACAAAGACGCACTACATTCAACCACGAATACCGAAGTCGCTAGACAAATGCTGCGAATAGCTACCGTAGAAACTATAAGATGCGTTTGTCCTTACTTACTTAACTGGTTAAACTGTTATGGCCGTCCAACAAGGCGCACCAGTCGCTTCCTCGCTGGGTGAACTGGCACAAATAGATCATACCAAGGGAATTTAAATCGTTTTCCACCTGGTCTTTCCAGCGGAGTGGGAGCCGCCCGTTTGCTTAACATGGCCTAACCAGCGTAGCTGCTGCATTTTAATTCGCTGGGCTATGTTGATGTCTACGTTGCAGCTCCTCATTTATTCTTCTTCTGTAATCGCCTTTGCCAATGCGCAGAGGTTGCTAAATCATTCGACGAACATTTCTTTTGAATACCCACAGAGCCGCCTCATCTGATGTTGTCACGGTCCATCATTGTTTACTATATAGTTTTGCAACTTAAATTGAGGTTATATTGCGAATAGAGTGGAAGGCAGTAAAAGACGGCAGTCGACTGGAGTGGAATGAAGAACAGCAGGAAGAGCAGAGTTGCATTGCATCAATATACCTTCAATCTATATATCAATATTACAGCTATATGGAGAAAAAATAACTAAGCAAACATTTTCTCTTAACTACTGCAAATGAGGCGTCCTCAGTGCTATATATTCCAAAATCATTACAGTTTATGTCTGTTTAAAAACTTAACTTGAATTTTCTAAAAGATTTTAGTAATATGGCCATTAGTGATGTTTTGTGTGTGTGCTAATTCTGAGATCAGCTGCTAGTTGCGCTACTTGTTAAGGTTTACAATGCGAACCATGCTTCTGCACCATATAGCAACTGGTACGATATGTGACGGGATCCGTACGATATGCCGAAAAAAAATTGTCGAAACACAAAGGGCCGAATCGTTAAAAACCTCTTTATACAGAAAACTTTTTTCATCGAATTAAAAAATGTAGAAAAAAGAAAACTGACCGAAAATGGCCGAAAAAATTCTAAAATGGTATACTTAAAGAATCCGTAAGATATGTCGAAAAAAAAATGTCGAAACACAAAGGGCCGAATCGTTAAAAACCTCTTTATACAGAAAACTTTTTTCATCGAATTAAAAAATGTAGAAAAATTAAAAATGACCGAAAATGGCTGAAAAAAGTCGAAATTGGTATACTTAAAGGAATCCGTAAGATATGTCGAAAAAAAAATGTCGAAACACAAAGGGCCGAATCGTTAAAAACCTCTTTATACAGAAAACTTTTTTCATCGAATTAAAAAATGAAGAAAAAAGAAAACTGACCGAAAATGGCCGAAAAAAGTCGAAATTGGTATACTTAAAGCAAAACTCCAAAAACAAAATTTTAGGGCAGTGTTTTATTATTACGGTTGTAAATTATGACAGCATCAAAAAAACTATACTTGTACAATGAATGGTTGGCGTTAATATTATGTACAAGCACACACCAAATCGGCAATTTATACCATTTGGACAATTCATTACCCAATTTATCATATTATAAATTGTAATAATAAATTTCCAATTTAAAAAAAAAATCGTAATAAATTGTTTAAAATTGCAAATGCAACCTTGTATGCTGATTTTATTTTTTTCATTTCACTGGAGTAGGGATTGTCAAAATAAGATGGCAAACTCAAAATGAAACCAAAACATTGAACATAATTTCTTTTAAAACACAAAAATTTCAAATACTAAATACGCAAAATTTTTCAAAACTTCAGTTTTTGTATACTATGTCATTTTATCAAGAATATTTCGAATGCGTTCTTTCCTCTTTTGATATACTTTTTTGGGGTTTGTTGCATTTTCGGTACTAATGGCTGATTTTATTGAGAAAAGCTGATGATTTGTTGTGTATATTTAGATTTACTGTTAGCTCGCATATATTTAGTTGGAGCATTTACATGAATGACCCAGTGCAAGGCAGAAAGAAAAATACTTCCTACGCAAAAGTAAACTCGCGCGAAATTGACACATCATTCATTACATTGATTCGACATTTTTTCTTCGGCATTTTATTTTTCGATATTTTAATTTTCAACATTTTTGGTTTTCGACATTTTCTTTTCCGAATTTTTTTTTTTGGCATTTTTAGTTTCGAAATTCAAATTTTCGACATACATACGTACATATCGTACCAGACCCTAAGTGACTTCTAGAATATGGTTTAGTTTGCCGAGAGAGGACTTAACTTTCCAATTGCCTACCTAGCCCAAAATGCATGTAAATGTCATATTTGTGTGTCTTGTTTGCATAAAAGCAATGTTGTCATCTAGTGGTTTGCATGCATGCTAATGCGAATATCAAATTTTGAAATTATAGTAGGGGGACTCATTAAAGTATATAAATTTATAAGGTGTAAACCTTTTACACACACTGTTATATGAACGCATATAGTTATATTCTTGACAAATTTAATTGTCGATGTTGTTGTTGTTGTAGCAAGAGCCGTTGGTTTCATATTGCAATTAAAGGGATCGCCGGTCTCATGTGGGGACATACAGCAATCAGGACATACATACATTATGTATGTCGGGGTTGATTCTTGGTAGGTAAGAGTTTAACCTGTAACAGTATTCACATCGAAGTTGAGCTAGAGAGACGCGCGTCTCCCTAGGGAAAGAGCTCTCTTCTTCTGCGAGTTCAGGGTATTTATCATTAAGATCTTTGGTTCGCCGAGCAATTCCTGGCATAGAGGTCCGATGCTTTTTTATGGATATCACTGAGGACCTGTTTGTGTTTTTTTTTCTTCATACGGCTGTGTTCTCAGGTGTCGTATTTCTTCATAATGCAGGAGCAAAAAAATGAAAACTTATGTGAAAAAGGCAATAAATTATATAAGCCAGCATCGTATATTCCCGGATTGGCAGAAAGAATGAAAAGTTCGAACCTACATATTTGACAGGGAAAAATACACAATAGCATTCACATAAAACAATTCACTCCGACAAGTATTTAACAATATGAAGGACCCGATTCCAAAGTTAGAGACATCTAATTTAATCTATGAAATTCCATGTAATGGCGACGGGTCCCACGTATGCGGGAAGGTATATGTGGGGACAACAAAACAAAAACTGAAGACAAGGGTTTCCGGTCACAGGTCCAATATCATGCTAAGAAGGGGGAGGGGGGGGGGGATGATATTATGCACATTTTGCTTTGTTGCATTTTGTCTTGTTATTCTTAAAAAATCTCTGTGTATGATTGTTGTTGTGTAATTTTGTTTACTTATACGGTTCCTTAAAATTTGTTTATACTTGCGGTACTCTAATTGTTTACTTTCCTTTTTCCACCTTCTTCCTATTATTTTGTTAGAACACCTGATTAGTCGATCAGGCATTTCCATGCAAGTAAGTCGATCTAGTGTTATAAATGTATGTATGTGATATAATTAATATATTTCTGTTTATTATCTTTTCATGTTTTGTTTTTTGAAAAAGTCTTGAAAATGACTTCAGATTGAAGTTGAAATATGGACCAAATAAATGTATGAATATTAACTTAGTGTTTTATTCAAAGCAAGGCCTCGAGCTCACAAAACCCTACAATTTTTAAATAAACAAGGCCATCAAAAATCAAAAATTTGGAATAAGTTTTCTACAAAAAGGAGAAAAAATTTTTTGAAATATACTTTCATAAAGATGGTTGTTTAATAAATTAGCTTTTTATTACTAGTTCTCGTGGCTGGGATACGCAGGTACCACCAGTATTTCTCACGTATGAACTGCCTTGTGGTACCTCTGTACCCAGCCACGCGAACTAAGAAGAAAAAATATTAATGAACAGGAGGGTTAATGAAGTAAAATTCAGAAAAATAACGCCTGTGGTCTGTATTTCCTTTTGCAGGAGGGTTTTTTCCTTATCCTGAGAGAGAAGGGAGCGTTTTAGAGAACGGAACTGAATGGCTGAATATTTAGAATACCATTCCCACAACTATATATTGCTGACGTTATTGATATGATTGAAAATCTGGTACAATATCATGAAGCTGCGAATGAGTATCTGGGAGGCTTGTAATACGAAAACTCCTTATTGACGGTATACGGTCCCAAGACCCAACACTTATCTATGTAAAATAAGCGTTGAAGTTGGCTCATTGAGCAGAAAGAGGTGGCTAATGTAAAAATATATAGCAGCAGAAGTTTCACTGCAATGTCACCTGATTGCAAAAAAAAAATCTGTGGCTTATAAGAACTTTAAACAGCTCTGTCTAACACAAACATTCTTCTGCCTTTTTCTATCTTTCCACCTGCCGCTTCTCTGTCTAACAATTTCCTTCCTATCTATAAAATAGTACCAAAAATTTGTTCTCCCAACTACTTTAAAACTCATGACTGGATTATGAGGGCCGTCAAATGTTTGTTGTTGTCCTATTGACTTCGCCTGTCTGGTTTTATTGCGTCATGTAGACAGCTAAATCAACATGGTGAATAATTTCAGTTCGCTTATTAGAACAGAAAATATTAAATCATGTAATGTTGACTCAAACCTTATGCGAAAAATTGATTGAAACCGAAAGAAATGGAGGCCTTAAGTGGAAGTTTTTAATCCTTGCAGAATGTTAAAATCGAATAATTTTCGCTGAATGAAAAGTTTTAGCAGATCCTGAGTGAAGCGTAGTGGCGTAGTAAATTTCAAAATTCATCGAAAAACATAGTAATAATGTCATTAATAAAAACTCAATATGCCTGATTATTTTCTAAGTAGGGAAGTCAGTAACTAGTGATACAAATTTCTAGGTCAGAAATAGACTTAAATTGCCAAAAAGAACTGGTTCCAGGCCCGACGAGAGGGGAGGGGGAATGGGGGATTCCCCCCTGGCCCGGGGTTTCTCAGAGGGCCCGCGATTTAGAGGTACTAAGAAATTTTTTTTTTTAATTCAGGAGAGTCTTTAGTTGTTCTACGTTCAAATTTTAAGCCGAATTTCAAAAGCAACGAATATTGATAATGATTTTTTGCCTGGGCCTTCGAACAGTGAGGAGACAATCAAATCATTAAACAAAAATGTATGTTTACATGAATCGGAAATCGTAAAGTTTTCGTGGTGACACTGAAGGTTCATCTTCAAAAAGTCTTCCAACAATACCACCAACTCTGTATGAAAGTCCAGATCATTTAAACGACTTCGATATCGGTAACGTGTATAATGAAAGAGGCCTAGCGAAAGTATATATATTGCTGAACGAAACAATGGACATTTTTTGGGCATCTAAGATCTCATAAACCATTATGATCCGATATTTAGAGATCAATTGGAGAAAGTTAGGATTTCACAACAGCAGCACGGACGTTTACAAGTTCACTATCTTTCCCCAGACATTCAGAACGAGTTTATAGAAATTTGTGCAAAACACGTGAGGGAAACTATATTAGATCAAGACAAGAAAGCCAAGTATTTTGCTATTATCGTTGATGCTATGCCTGATGCTAATAACGTTGACTACGTTCATTTTGCACTAAATCCATTTCAATTCGAAAGCGACAAATTTTACAATTCAAGAACAGTTTTTGGCTTTCCTGATTTGTAACCACGAAATCACTGATTTAATTTGCTATACTCTAGATAAACATGAAATCCCATTAAAAGATTGTCGTGCACACGGGTACGATAACGGCGCCAATATGAAAGGAGCTTACAACGGGAGCACAACGCCACATTCTCGACAAAAGCTCGAATGCTGATTACTCGCCTTGTGCAACCCACAGTCTGAATTTATGTGGTCTTGATGCTGCAGAATGTTGTACGGCTGCAACTACTTTCTTCTTCTATTTTCAGCAGCAGTCCAAAACGATGGGACACATCCTTAAAAAAATGTACCGAGCTATCTTTATAGTCTTTCAGACAAATGCCAAATTTGACTTCGTAAGCATACGGAGATGTTACCGGCATTCTCAAGTACATCAACAAGTTCGAAAGACGTTCTGAAGATAATGTAAATGAATACATTCGTGAACGATTTGCAGCTATGAGAAATTTGAGCGAGACGTTTTCCTTTTTGTGGCAATTTGAAGACATGGATGAAACTATGGTTCGGGCGAGCGCAGCAAAATTTGTCGCAAAATACAAGTCGGACATTTCTCAAAGCTTAGAATGCGAAATAATTCACTTGAAACACATCTACGAAGCAAATTTTGATAAAGGTCTGTCACCATTGCAAAATGCATTGCTAAATGCCATGTACATTAGCCTGGGTGGATTTGTATGGACGAAAGTTAACCGATATCGCGCCATCGATTTGATTCAGGAAAAAAAGGATTTGAGCTCAGGAAAAAAAGTTCCACTACGCATGGTAGGTAGGTTGAACTTGCCGGTCCATGAGGACCTAACATAGACTGATTGAGTCCGTAGTGTTACCAGAAGACCATATCAAAAACCAGGACCTATGTTATAAAATAACTCCGTCCTCTTGGCAAATACTAGAAGCTTCCTAGAACTTAAGCCACTTGCTGCTTCTAGATCTGACAGCTGTATCACTCCTAATAGCTGGAGTCTTAACCTGGCAAGTGCAGGGCACGAGCACAGAACGTGCTCGATCGTTTCCTCCTCAAACCCGCACTTCCTACATCTGCTATCACTGACCAGGCCTAATTTAAAGGCATGTGACGCCAGAAGGCAGTGACCAGCCACAATACCCGTCATGAGTCTACAGTCCTCTCTTTTTATTGATAGAAGCAACTGTGTTAGTCTAAGGTTGTAAGACCTACACATAATCTTCGACACTTTACAGCCCCGCGCTTGAACCCACGTCTTTCCCGCTTGGTCGATCATGTGCACCTCTCGCCTTCGCTTAATCTCGGCCAATCTAATTGGGACATCTACGGAGCAAGCTTCAAGGGATACGCCCTTTTTAGTTAGTTCGTCCGCTTTTTCATTCCCATTTATTCCCATATGCCCTGGGACCCAATATAGATGTATGCTTCTCCATGTCCCGATTCTCTCCAGAGACTGCTTACACTCTAACACGCATTAATATGCTGTGCTATGCGATATTATTGCCTTAATTGCTGCTTGACTGTCAATATAAAAGTTAACACGGTTGCAGCTTAAGCTATTCTCTTCCAGGGTTTCTACTGCTTTGGTTACGGCTAATATTTCCGCTTGGAAAACGCTACAGTAATCCGGATCAGCGCAGTATACCACAGACCCTACTCCTTCCACTACTTTGGAACCATCTGTGTACACATGTATCGCCTCGGCCGCCATTTGCGCACCCTTGCGCCAACCGTCCACCTCTATTGTGGCCTTAAGATCTCCCTCGAAGCGCAGATAAGGAATCATGTAGTCTGTTTGTCTTGTGATTGATGACGCTATACTACTATGGCCATATGGTCGGCGCTCAAGCTGCCCCGAAGCACCGAGCCTGGTTGCGGTCGTTAACGCTTTGTTCTTTGCTACCAGGTCTACAGGTGGGATGTGCAGAATGGCATACAGTGCAGCCGTCGGGGTTATTTTCAGGGCTCCCGTAATGCTAAGCATCGATAGTCTGCATACCCCCTCTAATTTTTTGAGGTATGTTGTTGTTTGTGTGGCTTTCCACCAAACAAGAACTCCATAGTATAGAATAGGGTTTACAATCGCTGTAAAAACCCAATGAGAAAGAGAGGGCGATAGGCCCCACGTATACCCCAGCATTCTTTTACATGCATAGAGTGCCGTTGAGGCCTTCTTGACCCTCTCCTCCACGTTGAGCTTCCATGACAGCTTACTGTCTAGGATGATTCCTAGATATTTTGTGCAAGGTTTCTCCTGTAAGGTCACCCCTCCTAACTTAGGCCTGGTCCAATTTGGGACCTTGTACCTCTTTGTAAACAAGACCATATCCGTCTTCTCCGCATTGACTTTCAACCCAACATTAGATGCCCAGTTATGAATATCCCGAAGCGCCCGATCCATCAAAGAACTAATCGTTGGAAGGCACATTTGACAATTGCAACGTCATCTGCGTAAGCCGTAGGTTTTACGGGTCCCTCATCGAATTTCCTGAGCAGTTGGTTGATGACCAGCGTCCACAGCAGAGGTGATAGCACCCCTCCCTGCGGCGTGCCCCTGTCCACTGATTTCGTGGCCTCGTACAATCCCCATTGTGATTTCATCTTTCTGCAATTTAACATGCAGCCGATCCATCTGATTAAGGCATGATGTGCTTTAATGTAATTAAGACCATCCATAATCGCCCATTTTGCAACATTATTGAAAGCCTCGGCAATGTCCAAGAAGACTCCTAGAGCATACTCCTTATATTCCAGGGATTTCTCTATGCTTATTACCACCCTATGCAATGCGGTGTCTACCGACTTGCCTTTGGTCTACGCATGCTGTGTTGTGGAGAGCAGCTTTTCATCCACGTTGGACTTTATGTACACATCTATCAGCCTCTCAAAGGTTTTGAGCAGAAATGATGTTAAGCTAATGGGTCTATAGTCTTTGGGATATACGTGACCGATCTTCCCCGCCTTTGGTAAAAAAGCTACACGAGCAGTTCTCCAAGAGTGCGGTACATCATTCAGTCTTATGCACCCATCGAATATTATTTTAAGCCATTCTACGACCGCCCTACTTGAGACTTGTAGCATGGCCGGGAATATAACATCTGGGCCCGGCGATTTAAACTTAGAAAACTTCTTCACTGCCCACTCGATCTTGGTATCGGTCACCAAGCCCGGCACTACTAGCTCCGTGATCGAAGTGTGAGTGATGTCTGCTGGCTCTGCTAAACCGTCTCCCGATGGGAAATGTGTATCGAGATGCACCTCAGGGGATTCCTCACTATTACGTGACCATTCCCTGTTCTCTTTCTTTATTAGTCCCTGGACTATGTTTCCCTTTGCTAGGACTTTTTTCAACCGTGCTCTTTCGCTGGAGCACTCTATGTCCGTACAGAAACTTTTCCATGAGTTTATCTTCGCCCTGCTAATTTCACGCTTGTAGATCCTTAGTAGATCCCTGTACTCGTCCCGACACGCTCGCTTTCCGCGGTCTTTGCGAGCTTAAACATTTCTTTTACCTGTATTCTTAGAAGACTCAGCTCATTGCTCCACCATGGCGGCTTTGCTTTTCCTCTGAATCTTCTTAGGGGGCAAGCTTTGTTATACGCAGTCATAAGCGTCCTTGTTAGGAATTCATTCGACTCCTCCAGTTCCTCTACATTAGCAACCTCTTTGGGTTGTCCCAGTTTTGTTTCTACATGTTTCTAGAATTCAGTCCAGTTCGTTGACCTTGGGTTTCTAAAGGTTCCTCCCTTCTCTACCCTCTTTAGGGGGATGCTGAAGCTGATATACGCATGATCGGAGAAGGATGGTCTATCAAGAACCATCCAATCATACCTTGATATATCACGCTCGGAGCTCAAAGTAATATCCAGAACATTGCTGGATGTTGGCCCAATGTATGTAGGGACATTTCACCTGTTGGCTATCTGCAAATTGGTTTGCAGCATGTAACAAAACAGAGATTCGCCTATCTCGTTCGTATCTGCTCCTCCCCTCGAATTGTGGTGCGCATTTGGATCTGCGCCTATGACCAACCGCCCTTTGCGCCCTTCCTCCTGTACTAGCCTTTTGCACTTCATCGGTGGAACCTCCGCAGCATGGGCCATGTAGCAGGACGCCAGGATAAATGCCTGCTTATTCTTTTGCTCAACGGCCACCGCTACGAGATCCTCAGTGGTGTAATTAGGCAGCATATATGAATGCAGCTGTTTCCTTACCATTACTACAGCTCGCACCCGTCCTTCCGTTTGCGCGTAGTAAACGCCAAACCCGCGCGCGCTAAGTCCAGAAACCTTTCATCCCGATGAGAGCCACGGCTCCTGGATCAGCGTCACGTCAAACGAACCCTCCTCAGGGGTTAGGAGGAGTTCGCTCGATGCCACTTTACTGTGTTGGAGGTTTATCTGTAGCATTCGCAGCACCATTGGGCTGTTTGTCCCCCTCCAGTACCTCCGTTTTGACGTCGTCGTCCTCCCCTTGCCCTTTTGGTTTAGAATATTCGAGACCCCCTTCAGCCTCTCGTGACTGTTGTGCCGGGTGTTCCTCTGTGCGAATCACAGCACCATTTAGCGGTTGGTCCTCTTCTAGCACGTTCGTGGTGAGGTCGGGGACCTCCACCTGTCTTTTTCCCCTTAGGCTTTTGAGGTCCTTTTCGACTTCGCCCACCTCTAGCTTGTTAGGGTTTTTATCCTCGGGACTTATTTTCCTGAATCGCATGTAAATTTTGCCAGTGCCAAAGAACATTTTGCCAAGCTGCTTGTACAAAATATCCTCCGCCTGCTTGTTTATTTGGGAGATGTAGAACTGACCATCCTCGGTAGGCCGAGATACAGTAAGTACCTTCTAATCCTGTGTCGGTATGTTCGGATTCTGATTCTGCAGAAGTCGCAGTGTATCCTCCGACTTCATCACGCATGGTATCCATACCTTAACTTTTGGTACCTTGGGGATTTGCGCATACCCAAAGAAATAATTTTCGAGTTTGCAAAAAAAAAAATGGCGAAAGGGTAAATGTTTCGACCAAAACACTCCCCAAAACCCAAAAAATATTTTTTTATTTCAAAACTGTTGTAAAAACATTGGCGATAACAGTTTT
Organism: Eurosta solidaginis; assembly: GCF_040869045.1. Taxonomy (NCBI): domain Eukaryota; kingdom Metazoa; phylum Arthropoda; class Insecta; order Diptera; family Tephritidae; genus Eurosta; species Eurosta solidaginis. The sequence goes on along the minus strand of NC_090323.1, from coordinate 125,113,565 downwards.
TTGAAAAAAAAAAAATATTTTTTGGGTTTTGGGGAGTGTTTTGGTTGAAAAATTCACCCCTTCGCCATTTTACTTCCGCAGGTTCGAAAATTATTTTTTTGGGTATGCGTAGTGGAACTTTTTTCCTGAGCCCAATTCCTCTCGAAAAATCGATGGCGCGATATCGGTTAATAAATCGACACAGTCATATGTTCAAAATCTGTATACAATTTTCCCCAACATTTGTGTTGCTTTAGGTATCTTTTGCACTATACCCAGGAGCGAATTTACACAGGGGCAACATGGGCAGCTGCCCAGGGCGCCGTTTCAATAGGGGCGGCAAAACTAAGACAAGGAAAAATTTTTTTTTTATTTATCAAAAAAAATTTTTTTTTGAATATTACAACAAGAATGTAAGATTTTTTCATTTTTTTACAGAGAAAAAATTAATCAAAGTACATTTCAGAACATTGGTACAGTTCTTAACCTTCGCCCCAGTGGGACTTACATATCGCTCATTTGCTGCATTTTCACTTTTCAAAATACACAAATTTTCAGGAAGGGAAATTTTGAGATTCAACCGCCATATGGTGCGCAAGTAAATGCAACATTTGGTTTGTATCTGAAGCGCTTAGTTTTCAGCAAATCATAAAGAATGTTTTACTCAACATGAAGTATAATGTAACTAACTATTCTGCAGCATTAACTCAAAAATCACGTTTTTTTATTTATGCCGGTCTTGCAGCAAATGAGCGATATGTAAACACTAAGTTTTAGCAGCTTGTGTGCAGTAAATGACGTGAAAAGCCCGGCCCACATTCAAAACGAGGACTGCGACCGACAACGGCGAAAAACTGAAGCTTGGCGATATTTGCCGCCAAGCACCGACGACTGATTATCATGAAAGCGACAACGACAGTTCTGCATTAGCTCAAACAACAACAAAAATTTTTGAAAAAGTATTGCGTGTGTTAAAAAAATGTATAATTAATAAATTTCAACACATATTTAAGGCTATTTGCATTTATTTTGATTTTTATTCACAAAAAGAAAAAAGGACGCCACGACCGTCGCCTGTCAAAATGGAAATAGATCTAATCTAGCGACAGCGGCATTCATGATTGATTGCCGCTTTGTCGTGTCGTGCCCAAAAAATTCCTCCCCCTAAGAACATGTGTAAAAATAACTTGACAGATGCCGCACCGTCGTTGTCGTCTTCAATCTGTTTTCCCTAAAAGATTCAAATTTAATTGAAATTTCAAATCAAGTAGGCATTAAAGTATTTTTTCGGGGAAATGCGCGAGCTCACTTTTTCAAAGGAAACTAAGATATGAATATTTTCTGTTTCTGGTTAATTTGAATAGTTCGCGCCTCTATACAATGGGCTGCGTACATTTTATGTAATCTTAAAAGTCGTTCCGGGTTAAAAATATCAAAAAAGTGTCAGTGAATTAATGTTTTTGTGAAAAATAGAAGAATGAGTGCAAATATGAAAAAGTTAAGCGGCGCAGCAAACAAAAAACGTGCAGCCGAGAAAGTGCAGAAAGACAAAGATTTACTGTCGAAAATCCCTAAACTTAATTGTTTTTTCAAACTCCTCGAAAAGAAAATGACTCCGTTGTTGATCATAACCAAAAAGGCAAAAATGCATAAGTCAATTGATCGACAGCTAGGTTAGCCCAGGTAGATTCTGGGCCAGAAAGCCAGATTTCGCTACCTGGGAGGCACCCTACTGTCAAAAATTGTGAGTTTAGTTTCAGTACGAAACATTTTCAATATAAAATTGTTTTTCAGATTCGAATTATGAACTGCAATTTAATGATATTGCGAAATCTGTGCCACCTAATAATGAGGGTTTAAGATCAGATCATTTTGAAGGTTAGAATATGGAAAAAATGTGGTACCTATATAAGAGTTTTAATTATATGTTTTATACATTATAGGTCAAAGTCTCGAAAGTGGAGAAGTCACATCAAATCCCCCTACATGTGACATACCTATTCAGGAAAATAAAGGTTTGAATTCCCCACAAGACCCTAGTGGACTGGATCAATTGATTTTGAGCGATGATCCCGCCAAATGGACAATTAATGATGCAATTCGTGATCATATAGCAATACATGGATGCAAATAGAATCCTGAAGTTGATTTCAGTCTACCCAAACGAATTTATCTTGATGGAAGCGTAAGATACCTATCAAAAAATTTCTTTCATAGAAGTCTTCAAAATGGAGAGACAAGTCTTCGCACTTGGCTTATTTATTCTGCTAGCAAAGGAAGTGTGTTTTGTGTACCATGTCTTTTGTTCGATCCTGCTTCTTATTTCAAAATGGGATTCAATGATTGGAAACATTCGACTCAACGGGTAAAAGAGCATGAAAATTCTCCAAGCCACAAAAACAAGGTATTGAAACTGAAACAAAGGAGTCATCAGAAATCAAGGATTGATAAAACGCTCGTTATTCAATTGAATGAAGAAATAGATTACTGGAGGAAAATTTTAAACGGAGTTATTTCTGTAACGAAAGCTTTAGCATCCCGTGGACTTCCATTCAGGGGCAGTGACGAAAAACTGGTATCTCCAAATAATGGGAATTATTTGATATTTCTGGAAGTTGTTGCAGAATATGACCCCTTCTTGGCTGAACGCATAAAAAAATTTGGCAACAAGTTATTTATCCAAAACGATTTGTGAGGAGTTCATAAGTTTGATGGCGAAAAAAGTGATATCTACCATTTCAGAGGAGATAAAAGCAGAAAAATATTAGTAGTAGTAGATTCGACCCCTAGGTTGTAAGACCTACACATAATCTTCGACACTTTACAGCCCCGCGCTTGAACCCACGTCTTTCCCGCTTGGTCGATCATGTGCACCTCTCGCCTTCGCTTAATCTCGGCCAATCTAATTGGGACATCTACGGAGCAAGCTTCAAGGGATACGCCCTTTTTAGCTAGTTCGTCCGCTTTTTCATTCCCATTTATTCCCATATGCCCTGGGACCCAATATAGATGTATGCTTCTCCCTGTCCCGATTCTCTCCAGAAACTGCTTACACTCTGACATGCATTAAGATGCTGTGCTATGCGAGATTATTGCCTTAATTGCTGCTTGACTGTCAATATAAAAGTTAACACGGTTGCAGCTTCAGCTATTCTCTTCCAGGGTTTCTACTGCTTTGGTTACGGCTAATATTTCCGCTTGGAAAACGCTACAGTAATCCGGATCAGCGCAGTATACGGCAGACCCTACTCCTTCCACTACTTTGGAACCATCTGTGTACACATGTATCGCCTCGTCCGCCATTTGCGCACCCTTGCGCCAACCGTCGACCTCTATTGTGGCCTTAAGATCTCCCTCGAAGCGCAGATAAGGAATCATGTAGTCTGTTTGTCTTGTGATTGATGACGCTATACTACTATGGCCATATGGTCGGCGCTCAAGCTGCCCCGAAGCACCGAGCCTGGTTGCGGTCGTTAACGCTTTGTTCTTTGCTACAAGGTCTACAGGTGGGATGTGCAGAATGGCATACAGTGCAGCCGTCGGGGTTATTTTCAGGGCTCCCGTAATGCTAAGCATCGATAGTCTGCATACCCCTCTAATTTTTTGAGGTATGTTGTTTTTTGTGTGGCTTTCCACCAAACAAGAACTCCATAGTATAGAATAGGGTTTACAATCGCTGTAAAAACCCAATGAGAAAGAGAGGGCGATAGGCCCCACGTACACCCAGCATTCTTTTACATGCATAGAGTGCCGTTGAGTCCTTCTTGACCCTCTCCTCCACGTTGAGCTTCCATGACAGCTTACTGTCTAGGATGATTCCTAGATATTTTGTGCAAGGTTTCTCCTGTAAGGTCACCCCTCCTAACTTAGGCCTGGTCCAATTTGGGACCTTGTACCTCTTTGTAAACAAGACCATATCCGTCTTCTCCGCATTGACTTTCAACCTAACATTAGATGCCCAGTTATGAATATCCCGAAGCGCCCGATCCATCAAAGAACTAATCGTTGGAAGGCACTTTTGACAATTGTAGATTCGACCCCTGATATATCCCACGTTGACCAGCTATCGTTCGTTTTTAGATATTTCCAGCAAAATGGTGTCCCCGTTGAACGATTTCTAAAATTCATGGAGAACACGGGGCACAAGGCGATAGAATTAGCTGATGCTATTGTAAAAACTCTGACTGACCTCGGACTAGACATTGCTGACTGTCGCGGTCAATCATACGATAACGCGAAAAACATGTCTGGAGTTTATAATGGTCTTCAAGCTCGGATAAAAGCATCAAATCCTGCAGCAGAAACAAAACGTTGGAAACATCTGCAATCAGCTGCCTCAAAACCCATCACTTTGAAATCATTATCTACAACTAGATGGTTAGCTCGATACGACGCAGTTAAAATTCTGAATGATAATTATGTCAAAATTATTGAAGTTTTGATAGCGATTGAAGAAGATTTGACAGAAAAAGCAATTTGTCGGCAAGAAGCGAAGGGCATTCGAATTCAATTGGAGAAGCTTGAAACTTCATTTCTGACTATTTTGTGGCACTTCCTGCTTGCAGATTCAATGCAGTGAGTCAAAAATTACAAGCTGTTGAATGCAGTATTGCCGAAATCATTGAAAATTACAAGGGACTGCAAAAGATTGTCTCTGACTGTCGGGATGAATTTGATGAATACGAGAAACGAGCCCTCGAGTTATCAGAAGATTCAGAGTACCATTCCAGTAAGACACGAAAACGGAAACGTAAATTGAGAACAGATGAATCGGTTCGTGGAGAAGTGACACTGTGCGGAAGAGAAAATTTCAGAGTAAATTTCTTCAATGTTATTCTAGATAATTTGACTGTGGAATTAGAAGAGAGACGCAAGGCATACGATTAAATCAACAAAAATTTATGATTATCCTCAAGGCGAGCGAATTGTCTTCTAACGAAGAACTCAGAATGGAATCGAAGGCTATGATATCTTCGTTCTCGTCTGATTTGGAACCGACAACTGATGACGAATTCGTCCATTTTTTTGCTTATTGCAAAGAAAATAATATTAAGACGAAATCTCCACTGAATGTTATGAAGCTTATTCGGTCCGATGATTTGAACACAATTTTTCCGAACGTTGACATCGCATGTCGCATGTTTGCTACCATGGCAGTGACTAATTGCAGCGCCGAAAGGTCTTTTTCTTGTTTGAAAAGAATAAAAAATTACCTTCGCTCCAAAATGACTGAAGATCGACTCAACAGTTTAGCACTGCTTTGTATTGAATCTGATATTCTTCTCTCTTTGAATTTTGAACATTTTATTACAGATTTTGCCTCCCAAAAAGTAAGACGCAAGTGTTTTTGAATAATCTTTTCCACATGTCTGTGTTATTAGTTTTCTGACAATCTATAAGTTTCTTGAAACTAAAAATATTTTGTGATACGCTTCATTATATAAATAAAAATGAAATAAATATTCTTTCTAAGAAAACTCGAATCAAATTTTTTGAATCCGTAAAATATATCAGTAATGAAATATCACCACACGAAGGCAAGTACGATTTTTTTGCAAATATTGGGGTGCGGCTTTATTTGTTTGCCCAGGGCGCTTCTAGAGGTAAATCCGTCCCTGACTATACATGTCACTGTACCTAGTGCAGAACGTTCCTTCAGCATCCTTTCAAGGATCAAAAACTTTCATCGATCGTGTTCATTTCAAGAGCGAGTTTCAGGACTTGCCACGCTTCGTTTTTAATCCGTTTTGGCAAGCCAGTTAATCTTGATATTATTATAAGAAATTTTGCAGCGAAAAAACCAAGAAGAGCCACTCCTTGATATCCGAACTTTCTATATTGAATAATTAAAATTTATAATCATCATTAAATTTATCAGAAATGTATTAAAATGTTACCAAATAACTAGAAAAGATTATTTGAAACAATATGTGGCTGTTAAAAGATAATTTTATTTCTACGTTACAATAAAATAGTATAAATACTTAGTAAATATTCTGTGTTAATTTTATTTTCAGCTCTTAGTCCAAAAATCATTTAGTTGATGTGGCAAAATTTTTTTGGTGTAATCCATTAATAATGATTCATGAATGAGACGCCATTAATTCAAGTTAATCAAATGTATTAGTGGATTTTTTATAGGGGCCCGTAAATTGGTTAGTCCTGGGCCCGGATTTTCTCTCTACAGCCCTGACTAGTTCAATTGAAGTTAGAAAAGGTAATGCAGTGGAGGCCAATGTTTTTTTTTTTTTTGCTTTATTGACAACAAAATTTGATTTGCTTTACAACAATTTTTTCAAAAAAAACAATGTTTTTGTGCGAGAAGATAGCTTATCTCTTATGTAAAACTATATGCCATCAATATTAATGAGGATACATAGAGAGTGCAGCAGTAAGAAAAATAAAATAAAATAAAATTAAAAGAAAAGAAATTAGTTTAGCTGTGAAATAACGTATTATAAGTAATGTTTGATTTAAATTTGTAGGATTTAAATAAATACATAACTTATTACAAGTAACGTATGATTTAAATACCATTTCCGTATATCAGTAAAGGTAAGAGGAAAATTAGCAATTACATTTTACAGCTGAATATTAAAATTATAGTTTGCAAGAAGTAGGCGTTTGACTTCAGTTTTAAAGCTTTGCAGATTTCTTGCATTTTTAACTTCATCTGGAAGTTTGTTGAATAATTTTACACCATAGTGTTTTATTGATTTTGCACATCTTTCTGTTCGAAAAAGACGTGGTTTGATATTTGTTCGAGTTCTAAGGGCATATTCTGGGGTTTGTTCTTCTTGTATGTTCAAATTATGTTTAATTAAATTATTTTTTATTTTGTAGAACGCTATTAGCGAATATCTGGCCTATTACAATATAACAGCTCACTTGATGTTCTCCGCGGTAAATTTAAAATGTTTTTAATTACTTCATTTTGTGTTCTTTGTAATTCATTTATAAGTTGCTCTGAGCTAACATTCCATATTGGATTCAAATAGTTAATATATGACATGAACAAAGAGTTGTATAGCAGCCATAGTTGTCTTTTTGGAATTAATTTCCGATTTCTATATATCGAGAAATTCAGTGGTATTAATTTCATTTTCAGCTTGTTTATGTGTTCTCGCCAATTTAAATTTGCATCAAACCAAATGCCAAGGTATTTTAGACTCTCGACCCTCGTAATAAAACTACCATCTAGATGAATTCCCTTCAGATCTTTCATACCGGGAATATTTTTATAGTTGTTAAATATTATAAAATTTGTTTTCGAGATATTCATTTTCAGCAAATTACGTTCAAACCATTTCGAAAGTTTCTTTATATCCGTTTGGATATTGACTAATAGTTCGTCTAGAGTATCAGTAGCATACAATAATGTCCCGTCATCGGCATAAAATTGCGGGTTTCCATTTAACTCGAGTTTAAATATATTGTTGATGTATATTACAAATAGAGTTGCAGCTAATTTTGATCCTTGTGGAACACCAGTTTTAATAGTTTTGGTTAGACTTTTTGTATCTTTTATTTGGACAAATTGCTTTCTATCAATTAAAAAACTTTCGAAGAGTTTAATAGCAGTGCCATTAACTCCCAACTCTCTAAGCTTTTGTATCGTGATGTAAAGATTTATTGAGTCAAACGCTTTGCTAAGATCAATCGCCAGCATAGCAACGTATTTTTTTCTATCTAAATTTTCATATAGAAATTCTGTACAAGTGATGCATGCGGACAAAGTACTTGAGTTTTCTGTAAATACAAACTGATTGTCGCTAATTATGTCATTACTTTTAATGAATTCTTTCAATCTGTTTAATAAAATACTTTCAAATACTTTGTCAATTGTACTTAACTTCGTTATAGGTCTATAATTTGAACAGACTTCCTTGCTTCCACTTTTGTGAATTGGAACTACTGATCCAATTTTTAACTCCTCTGGATACTGACCACTTATAAAACACTCATTAATAAATTTTGCTAATGGACCAGACAGTTCGTCTTTATATTTCTGTACCAGTCGCGCAGAGATTCCGTCAGGTCCGTTGGCCGACTTTGGGTTAAGACTACCAATTGCTAAACGTACTTCTTCGGTATGACACTGAGATAATATAAAAGGGTGTATTATTCCATTTAACGGTTCAGGAGAGTACTCAAAACTGTCTGGCGTATTTATAATGTTTAGAAAGTAATTATTAAAAGCATCAGCTATCTCTGAAGGGTATGTAATATTGGTTTCATTATATTCTATCTGCGTGATATCTGAGAACGAGGTATTATTCTGTCCATAAACAAGCTGATTTAAGATCTTCCACGTTTTAGTGCTAGATGCAACGCCTAGGCCATCGTCATATTAAGTTCGCCAATTTAAAGCAAGCATTCCTGCACTAGGGGTGCATTAGTTTAGACCTACTAGACCTAAATTACCAAATAAGTACTAGTTCGATAGTAACTAGATTTCCTCCAGTTTAAAACCCGAGAGTTTGGGTTTTCATATTTCATTAAAATATATATATGATAAATCTTAAAAAAACAGCTACTATCTTTAAGGAGCTTCGACTGTTAGTATGCCATCTTTCCCTACATATTAAAGCCTTTCCTTTATGACAATGGAAAGAAACTAATATTCTAGCCAATTCATATTAAATATCGACAAGTCCTTCAGAGGGCCATTTTGGGGAATCCAAAATGAGTACTTAGTTGTTTTCTCGCGGTCCATTTTATGTAGCTGTTGCACAACTGGAGAGGTGTTTTCAAACCCTGTCTTCAAAGCACATTGCAGAAAAAATGTTAAGATTAGTTAAACCATATTTCAACGGCTAAAAGTAAAAAACGTAACAGTAAAAACATTTTCGGCGCTACAAAGACGCACTACATTCAACCACGAATACCGAAGTCGCTAGACAAATGCTGCGAATAGCTACCGTAGAAACTATAAGATGCGTTTGTCCTTACTTACTTAACTGGTTAAACTGTTATGGCCGTCCAACAAGGCGCACCAGTCGCTTCCTCGCTGGGTGAACTGGCACAAATAGATCATACCAAGGGAATTTAAATCGTTTTCCACCTGGTCTTTCCAGCGGAGTGGGAGCCGCCCGTTTGCTTAACATGGCCTAACCAGCGTAGCTGCTGCATTTTAATTCGCTGGGCTATGTTGATGTCTACGTTGCAGCTCCTCATTTATTCTTCTTCTGTAATCGCCTTTGCCAATGCGCAGAGGTTGCTAAATCATTCGACGAACATTTCTTTTGAATACCCACAGAGCCGCCTCATCTGATGTTGTCACGGTCCATCATTGTTTACTATATAGTTTTGCAACTTAAATTGAGGTTATATTGCGAATAGAGTGGAAGGCAGTAAAAGACGGCAGTCGACTGGAGTGGAATGAAGAACAGCAGGAAGAGCAGAGTTGCATTGCATCAATATACCTTCAATCTATATATCAATATTACAGCTATATGGAGAAAAAATAACTAAGCAAACATTTTCTCTTAACTACTGCAAATGAGGCGTCCTCAGTGCTATATATTCCAAAATCATTACAGTTTATGTCTGTTTAAAAACTTAACTTGAATTTTCTAAAAGATTTTAGTAATATGGCCATTAGTGATGTTTTGTGTGTGTGCTAATTCTGAGATCAGCTGCTAGTTGCGCTACTTGTTAAGGTTTACAATGCGAACCATGCTTCTGCACCATATAGCAACTGGTACGATATGTGACGGGATCCGTACGATATGCCGAAAAAAAATTGTCGAAACACAAAGGGCCGAATCGTTAAAAACCTCTTTATACAGAAAACTTTTTTCATCGAATTAAAAAATGTAGAAAAAAGAAAACTGACCGAAAATGGCCGAAAAAAGTCGAAATTGGTATACTTAAAGCAAAACTCCAAAAACAAAATTTTAGGGCAGTGTTTTATTATTACGGTTGTAAATTATGACAGCATCAAAAAAACTATACTTGTACAATGAATGGTTGGCGTTAATATTATGTACAAGCACACACCAAATCGGCAATTTATACCATTTGGACAATTCATTACCCAATTTATCATATTATAAATTGTAATAATAAATTTCCAATTTAAAAAAAAAATCGTAATAAATTGTTTAAAATTGCAAATGCAACCTTGTATGCTGATTTTATTTTTTTCATTTCACTGGAGTAGGGATTGTCAAAATAAGATGGCAAACTCAAAATGAAACCAAAACATTGAACATAATTTCTTTTAAAACACAAAAATTTCAAATACTAAATACGCTAAATTTTTCAAAACTTCAGTTTTTGTATACTATGTCATTTTATCAAGAATATTTCGAATGCGTTCTTTCCTCTTTTGATATACTTTTTTGGGTTTTGTTGCATTTTCAGTACTAATGGCTGATTTTATTGAGAAAAGCTGATGATTTGTTGTGTATATTTAGATTTACTGTTAGCTCGCATATATTTAGTTGGAGCATTTACATGAATGACCCAGTGCAAGGCAGAAAGAAAAATACTTCCTACGCAAAAGTAAACTCGCGCGAAATTGACACATCATTCATTACATTGATTCGACATTTTTTCTTCGGCATTTTATTTTTCGATATTTTAATTTTCAACATTTTTGGTTTTCGACATTTTCTTTTCCGAATTTTTTTTTTGGCATTTTTAGTTTCGAAATTCAAATTTTCGACATACATACGTACATATCGTACCAGACCCTAAGTGACTTCTAGAATATGGTTTAGTTTGCCGAGAGAGGACTTAACTTTCCAATTGCCTACCTAGCCCAAAATGCATGTACATGTCATATTTGTGTGTCTTGTTTGCATAAAAGCAATGTTGTCATCTAGTGGTTTGCATGCATGCTAATGCGAATATGAAATTTTGAAATTATAGTAGGGGGACTCATTAAAGTATATAAATTTATAACTTTACACACACTGTTATATGAACGCATATAGTTATATTCTTGACAAATTTAATTGTCGATGTTGTTGTTGTTGTAGCAAGAGCCGTTGGTTTCATATTGCAATTAAAGGGATCGCCGGTCTCATGTGGGGACATACAGCAATCAGGACATACATACATTATGTATGTCGGGGTTGATTCTTGGTAGGTAAGAGTTTAACCTGTAACAGTATTCACATCGAAGTTGAGCTAGAGAGACGCGCGTCTCCCTAGGGAAAGAGCTCTCTTCTTCTGCGAGTTCAGGGTATTTATCATTAAGATCTTTGGTTCGCCGAGCAATTCCTGGCATAGAGGTCCGATGCTTTTTTATGGATATCACTGAGGACCTGTTTGTGTTTTTTTTTCTTCATACGGCTGTGTTCTCAGGTGTCGTATTTCTTCATAATGCTTGCGGAGATGACTTCTGAAGAACCTGGAAGGATGGGCCTCTTCAATCAGATGTCTGTTGGGATGCCCAGATTTCTGGGTATTCAACAGAAACTGTTTGTTCAGCATTTCTTTTCTCTTCCTGATGGGGAGTACTCTCACCTCACTGTGTAGGTGGTGTTCTGGGAACATAAGAAGACAGCGCGTAGCGGTTCGGAGAAAGTTTTTCGGCGGCCTGTATTTTCTTCCAGTGAGTAACCTTTAGGCTTGCCGACCACATCGGAGATTTGACGATTTTATTACGGCCCTGGATTTTAGGTTCAGTTGCAGTTCCATGCTCGCCAAAATGTGATAACCCCTGCTTAATTCTTCTTTGTTTAGATGTTACGTTCCTGAATTGCACCGATGCTTGCCGACCAGACAGATAATTTGAGGGCCATCTTTTGAAATATGGTTGAAGGGAGCATCCTTCCAAGTCTTGCAGTAACGTGCCGTGGTTGACTGTATCTAAAGTTTTGGTAAGTCTAGCGATACGAGTACTATTCTGTGACTGGGTTTTTGATTCCATCATAAATTTATCTGCGTGTTGGTAGCGTTTAGCGCGTTGGTAGGTCTATTTAGTTTTCGAAAGCCATGCTGATGATTGGCAAGATGCAAGTTTGCAGTGAAATAGGGAAGCAGAATGGCTTCAAGTGTCTTTGCTACTGGCTATAGGAGAGATATCGGACGATAAAATCCTCCTATGTTGGCTGGTTTGTCAGGCTGTAGTAGCGGTACCACCCTTGTCATTTTCTATTTTTCGGGCCAAAATAAAAGTTCCCCTTGATAACAAAGAAACGGCTTATACGAATTAAATTTTTTTTTATTTCCGATAAGCTTTTTCATAGTTATCAAGCGGGACTTTTATTTTGGCCTTAATAAATAAAAGTAGGATTTAACTTTGATTTCCGGACTTTTATTTTTAAAAGCCCGAGTTTAACTAGTTCTATCGGACTCAAAAAATAAAATATTTAAAGTCCAAAATTAATAGTTTAGCAAGGAATTATATTATATAAGGAATAACAGTTTCAGCCCCTGCTAGATACTTTAATCCCTCTTTGCCAAGGTTTTTAAGCATCGGCACGGCTATGACGTCTGGGCCTTCTGCTTTAGAGGTTTTAGAACTCCGCCTCTTCGGCGGTAAATGTAATAGGGGAGTCGCTGTGTTTGTGCTTGTGTGCGCGTCGGCAGAAAGCACTCGCGCATTTTTTCGCATCCGACTGCACTTTATCGCCAAAGGCAATGGATATTTTGTCATTGTGCTTAGTCGGGTTCGATAGAGACTTTACGGAAGACCATAGCTTACCTACAACGGCAGGTGCTCCTCCCATTTCGTCTGCTTGTGTTTATCCACAAGCTGTCTGATGCGTTGGTTTATGTCCTTTATTTGAGGGTCGTGCTGTCCTACAACGTCACGTGCTCTCGCTAGAGTTGCGGCCTCCGCTGGAAAGTGTGGCAGAATTTCCCAGATTCTGCCAGCGGGAATAAAACGAACCGATCCCGATTCAATGAACTTGCGGAAAGCACGCTTCCCTTGACGGGTACCAGTCGGGATTGGGAGGGCAGCTAAGCGATTGTCTGTATATGTTTTACAGTATTCCCACTTTACTTTTTTGAAGTTGACGGAAGTGCGTTTTTCAATAGTGATAAATTCGGCTGATCGTACCAGTGGCTACCTGTTGACGCAGTTAACATAACAAGTCCTGCGCTCACGATGTAAATGTCTAGTGAACTATGACAGCTTCCTACCACATGTGAGAGAGCGTCCCCGTTTATCGTACAAAACGCCGTTTCTTCTATATGGTCTGCCAACATCTCACTCCTGCTGTCCGCCTGTAGAACAGAAAGCCACAGATCGTGGTGAATCGCGAGAATAATGCAATTTTCACCAGCGAGTAGTGCCTGATGTCAGGCAGTATTCGCTGACTGTCGGATGCCCTTGGGTGTGAACAGCAAGGTGCTACAAAAGATTTGTAAAAATTACGTGGTCGACGGGTTTTGAGATCTAGCCCAGAACACGCCGTGCGATGTAACCATCCTTTATAATTGACACTTTGTCTCACGCAGCAACCGGCTGTTATGTCTGCAAAGTTGCATTCCTTTGAGTTTACCTCGCTCCCACGATGAAATGTGCGCGTAAATTTATAGCACTTTCTTTTCTGAAACAAATTGTTGCCTGAAAAAATGGTAAAACCTTAATATACTTACTCCTACCCTTGAAAAGTGTCAACTTTTATAGTGCACGAAAAGAACATAAATGGCTATCCCGTGTATAAGCTGATCCTCACAAGCGCATTGTCAATAATAATACAAATTCATTAGCTATTATTGCCCTCATTTAAATTTTCTTCGCTAAATATTTGTGAGGTTACGATAGTAAATTGCCCCGAACAGCTGGTAAAAGTGTAACGCCTTTGCGTTGTGAGCAGGTAACAATTTTCACAAAAGAACGGAATACCCCGTAAACGCGTTGCCTGGTTTTTAAAATAAAACAAAATAGGGGGACTCATGAAAGCATATAAACTTATAAGGTGTAAAATTGTATCCATTTACACACGCGGTTATATGAACGCACCTAGTAATACTCCTGATAAACTTGATTGTTTATCAGCTGTATTATTGCCAAACAAAATTTTTTTGATTGTTATAAAAATTAAAAAATGCCAAGATTAAGTGAAAAAACAAAACTAAAACGCCTTTACTTGCTGATGTTGGAGATTTCTGATGAAAATGCCTGCTGTAATGTATGCAAGGTTGCATTCCTTTGAGTTTACCGCGTTTACACAATGAAATGTGCGCGTAAATTTATACAAATTGTGTAAATGATTTTTCATACAAAATTTGACAGCTCGTTTACGCACTATATAAATTTATACGTTTACACACTTTATAAGGCATTTATACGGTTACATGAGTCCCCCTAATATATTTACACTCTTTGCACAGCCTACAAAAAGCGTAACACTTTTGCCAGAAAAGAAGACGCTATTATAAAAATCTGACAGTTCATTTACGAAGTAGATAAACTTATACATTACACAATTTATAAGGCATTTATAAAGTTTAGTGAGCCCCCTAGCATTTCATTTTGTGAAGGAATGGAACTGGCAAAAAATTAGTATAACTAGTTAACTCATCTATAATCTACAACCTTATGTAGAAATTATTACTAGAAGAACTTATTTTAAGAAGAACATTTATTAAGTGTTTTTATATACTATCTGCAAATAGTTAGTTCAAACATAGCTAATATAAAATTAGGTAGGCAACTCTGTCCAGTGGGGGAGCAATCAGCTGACACGTTGTTACGGAAAAAATGAAAATTTGTTTGATTCCCATGTTTTCAATTGCAAGGCATTCTCATAAGATAGGTCATATCAGCTGGCACGTACTATGTACGTACGTACGCACTTCGGTGAATATTCGCAGCAATAATCTTATGGCCTCGTACGCTACTTTTGCAAAGGTCTTAAGGCATGTTATTATACTATAGTTCGCCTTTATTATTATTGAAATTCAACCACAACTTTCCTTTCCCTTCCTTTCCTTGCTGTTCCTTTTATATTCTAGTTTGTTTCAATTATTTAATTTGTGTTTTTTTTTCATTTATTAACCAACAAAAAAGTCATCAAAAATGTATACAGACGAAAAACATTCGTAACTCCAACTTGAAAAACCTCGTTTGTTTTTGTTACCACTTGGAATTAAAAATTCACTTTTCTTATTTGCTGAATATCGCGCCATATTTCCAACAAAACAATTATGTACACACTCTTCGTGTTATTTAATTTAATAAATTTTTTTATTTATATTGTCACGGATATTAGCATCACTAAGCTATACCATCACTAAGGCGATGCTAAGGCCACGCTAAGCGATATTTACGTCAATATCCAAATCATGTATACACATATATAAGGCAGCCGAGAGATGTCACACACAGATGCATTTACTTATACGCCTATGTGTGCGCGACAGACTGTAAACTACAAATATTCACATCAATAATTCAATCATTATGTATCTGCATAAACGAATAAATAATTGCGTCTACATATATGTACCATGTACGTATACGAGCAGCGGAGAGTCAATGCGCAAACACATGCATATATCTGAGATACTCCTATAAATATGCAATGAGAAAAACTATAAAATTGTGCAATTGTAGTTACAGCTGAGATGTTTGAGAGCTAATGGACTAGTAGATTCTGGAAGCGCCTAGAAGATGCGAATGTTAAAATCAAAGAGTATAAAAGGCGACAGATGTAGAGGCGCTGGAATTCAGTTTGATTTGAGTTGTCAAGCAGTTACGACTAAGACGATATCTAGCGAGCAATAGCAGTATTATTTTGAAAGTCAGTTTCCTTTAAGCTATCAGTTTGGTTATTAAGCTATTCGTTGCACAGTTTGAGTGTTATTGTGAAGTATTTTAATAAAGGCCATTTTTCCATTATTCAATATTGGAGTTATTTATTCAACAGTTTAGCGATACGAAACTAGCAAAAGGGCAAATAAGAAGATTTGCAGTAAATTCGTTACAATTGGTGTCAGAAGAGGAATTGTTGAATAAATTCCGAAGATTGGGAATACAACTTGGACATGGCAAAGTTGAGTGAATTGACGATCCAGCAACTGAAGGAGGAGTTGGAATTCCGTGGATTGGCTACTTCTGGCGATAAATCCCAGCTACGACTAAGTGTAGCTATGGTATTTGAAGGAATCTACAATGCTGAGGAGTATGTCTTTCATTATGATAGCGACAAAACAACAACAAAAATGGAAGAAAAAAACGAAACACCGCAGACAGTGACGAGCACAATATCTGTACAAACATCGACAATGGCATCTCAGCTGGAGTCACAGGAGGCACGCATTTCAGAAATGGCGTCGCAAATGGCATCTCAATTGGAAGAACAGAAGACATATAGCGCAAGAGGCACGTATATCTGGAATGTCGAGAAAAATTTCGGAACAGGTATCATCGCAGCTCTTTGCGAAACTGGAAGAGCAGGTGCAAAAATTTTACAACTCGAGGACAAAATTGATGCCGAGATAGAAGCGTTGAAATGTCTTATGCAACAGTTACAACTAAATCGCCCAGCTGTTCCAGCGAGAAATCAGAAGGTAAAAACTCCATCTTTTGACGGCTCTGTTCCTTTCGAGGTATTCAAACTTCAATTTGAGAAGACGTCAACAGTGAACAACTGGACTGCTGAAGATAAAGTTGCTGCTCTGTTCGTAGCATCGAAGGGGCCAGCAGCCGAAATCCTACAGACGATTCCCGAGGGAGAGCGGAACAACTATGAAGCATTGATGGCCGCTGTCGTGAGACGTTATGGAAGCGAGCATAGAAAACAGATATACCAAATTGAGTTGCAAAACCGTTACCAAAAAGCAAATGAGACATTGCAGGAGTTTTCTTCGGATATTGAAAGATTGGCTCATCTTGCAAATGCGGACGCACCCGTGGAGTACACCGAGAGGGTATATATCCAGAGTTTTATGAATGGCATACGGGACGTAGAAACGAAGCGAGCGACATATGCAAACCCAAAACCCACATTCGCAGAAACGGTATCCCATGCACTGACTCAAGAAACAGCATTGCTTCTGTGTAAGTCAGTTTTCAAAGCACGCCGTGTGGAGGTAGAAAGGCCAGAGTGGGTAGACGAAATATTGGAGGCGCTGAAAGGATCGCATAAGCGGAGTGAAAAAGTTATCAAATGTTTCAAATGCGGGAAGCCCGGTCACATTGCACGTCATTGCGATCTTGGTCCGGGTAGTTCCAACTTGGGTGCCCGTAAACGCAGAGCTGAAGGAGATGAGCAAATCTCCAAGTCCACTCAATCGTTAAACTAAAGCGAGTCAGCCGCAAGGGACGACAGCTGGCTCCCTCAATTGAATGCCCCATAATCTCTATCTCACAAATTGGAAGAAGGTCAAACAATCTTACAGTCGGAGGACATGTGGATGGAAAGGAACGTTTACTGACTGTAGATACGGGTGCATCTCATTCCATCATTCGAGCGGATTTAGTCAACAAGAAGGTAAGACCATTGCATGGAGCAAGATTGCGTACAGCCACTGGAGAAGACAGCACGGTTCTAGGAGAAGTATCATGTGAAGTCGCAATTGGGAACGTCACGGTAGTACACAATTTTATAGTGGCAGAGATTGTTGATGAAATCATAATTGGAGTGGACTTCTTAATCGACCAGGGCATCAAGATCGACATGCAAAGCAAGACGATGCGATATAAGAACATGGATGTGCCACTTAATTTCGGCTACGGAGAGGCTACAGCAGTAAACGAGTGCAGGTGGAAGAGAGTCAGCAAATACCACCAAAATCAGAAGCAGTCATCTGGGCAAAGGTTGATGGAGATTGTGGGACAAACAAATTGTGGGTTGTCGAAGCAGCAAATAAATCAGCACTGAACATACTTGTAGGAAAAACCGTGGCTATGACAAAACAAGATGGACGTATTCCGGTAAGAGTACTTAATGAGTTCAAGTCACCATTCAATTTGACCAAAGGAACTATTTTGGGAAGATGCCAAGAGGCCGAAGTAGTTATTAACTGTGAACAGCTCCAGGAACACGTTTTATCTAGTAATACTGATCTTTCAAACGACATCACGGCATGGACGCAAGGGCTAGAGGAAGCCTATCAGAGTAAGGCAAAACAACTGCTCCTAAAGTACGCGAACATCTTTGACCAGGATGGTTTCAAACCAGGCCGCACCAACGTTGTGAAACATCAAATTGACACTGGAGATGCGAGGCCGATCCGTCAAGCTCCACGTAGTGTTCCACTGGCGAAGCGGGAAGTTGTGAGTCAAATCATACAAGAAATGAGCGACAGCGGCGTAATCGAACCATCAGCTAGTCCATGGAGCTCACCGGTAGCACTTGTAAAGAAGAAGGATGGAAAAATGAGGTTTGCGTGGACTACCGGAAATTGAATGACGTAACGAAAAAGGATAGGTAATCATTGCCAAGAATTGACGACACTCTGGACTCGCTATCTGGTACGAAATGGTTTTCCACGCTGGACTTGAAAAGCGGCTACTGGCAAGTGGAGGTGAAGGACGAAGATAAAGAGAAAACAGCCTTCAGTGTCGGTGATGGTCTTTGGCAATTTACAGTGATGCCTTTGGGACTTTGTAATGCACCAGCTACTTTTGAGAGACTCATGGACCAGGTACTGAAAGGACTACATTGGAAAACATGCTTGGTGTACCTGGACGACATCATCGTATTGGGCAAGAATTTTGATGAACATCTTAGGAACTTGGAGGAAGTTTTCCAAAGAATAGCTGGCGCTGGTCTGAAGTTAAGTCCCAAAAAGTGTGCGCTGTTTAAAAAGGAAGTAAATTATTTGGGCCACAAGGTAACGACAGAGGGCATCTGCGCTGCGAACGAAAAGATAGAGGCAGTAAAGGATTGGCCAAGACCACAGACTCTGCATGAATTGAGAAGTTTCCTTGGGCTGTGCACATATTACCGCCGATTTTTGCCAAATTTTTCCAGCGTAGCCCATAGCCTCCATGAGCTTACAAGAAAACATAAAGCTTTTGAATGGAAAAAGGAGCAAGAGGTGGCTTTCCAAACATTGAAGGAGCGTTTGTGCACTGCCCCAATGTTGGCATATCCGATTCCTGGAGCAATATTTATTCTAGATACAGATGCGAGTGGATATGCTATAGGAGGCGTTTTGTCACAACTGGTTGATGGACAGGAGAAGGTAGTTGCATATTACAGCCGTTCGATTGGAAAACCAGAGAGGAAGTACTGCGTTACGCGGAGAGAGCTGTTGGCATTGGTAGAGTGCATTAAACATTTTCACAAATATCTCTACGGCCAGCGATTCCGTGTCAGGGCAGATCACGCAGCGTTAAAACGGCTTCTGCAGTTCCGCAATCCGGAAGGACAATTGGCACGGTGGATCGAGCGACTACAAAACTATGACTTTTCCATTGAGCATCGAAAAGGTAGTACCCATGGAAATGCCGATGCAATGTCACGAAGGCCATGTAGTTTGGAATGCAAGCACTGTTCAAAGGCCGAGGCTAAAGAAGACATTATAGATGTCCGGCTAATGACTATAACGTGTACGGATGAATGGGACAAGGAACAACTAAGAAAGTGTCAGCTAGAAGATACAGATCTGTCACATGTTATGCAAGAGCTCGAACGAAACGAAAGACCAAGCAGAGAGGAGATGTCAGCAGAGACTCCCATTGCGAAGTCATATTGGGCACAGTGGAACAGTTTAGAATTGATATCCGGTTGCTTGCATCGAGTATGGGAGAGTGAGGATGGTCAATGCAAGAAGAAACTGATAGTTGTTCCCAGAGAGAGGATTCCTGACGTGCTCAGTTAGCTGCACAATGGTCCAAGCGGAGGTCATCTTGGAATCACGAAGACACTCGAGAAAATTAAGCAGAGATTCTATTGGGTTGGTTGCCGTCAGTCGGTCACCGAGTGGATTGCCAATTGCGAGGTATGCAACAGAGCGAAAGGGCCCAAAACCCGAAGTCATGGCCAGATGAAGCAGTCTATTTCAGGTGCGCCATTTGAAAAGATCGCCATGGATGTCGCAGGTCCATTTCCTACTAGCAATCGCGGAAACAAATACGTACTGGTGGTTATGGATTATTTCAGTAAATGGCTAGAGGTATACCCAATCCCAAACCAAGAAGCAGAAACAGTAGCAGAAGTGGTTAAAAACGAATGGGTTGCAAGGTATGGTGTACCAATGGAGTTACTTCTGACCAAGGCAGGAATTTTGAATCAGCTGTGTTCCAAGAAATGTGCAAGAAGTTGTGCATTCAAAAAACACCGACAACTGCATTGCATCCTCAATCCGAGGGTATGGTGGAACGTTTCAATAGAACATTGGAGGAGCATTTAAGGAAAGTAGTAGACAAGTACCATAAGGACTGGGATACACACATATCATTATTCTTGATGGCCTACCTATCGGCAGTACATGACACAACGGGCCAAACTCCCGCAAAGGTAATTTTTGGCAATGAGCTTCGACTGCCAGCTGATTTGAAGTATGGAATAGATGCCGATGCGGAGAGGAATGTCAAGAAATCCACTGGTGTCTTGGAAGAAGAGCTGAGAGAGATACACGATCTGGTAAGGCAACGAGCAAAGATTATGAGTGACAAGATGAAAGCGAGGTACGATAAAGCAATTAATGCGGAAGGGTTTCAGGAAGGAGATTTGGTGCTGCTATACGACCCACAACGAAAAAAAGGTTTGTCCCCGAAATTGCAGTGTAACTGGGAAGGCCCATACAAAGTTGTAAAACGGATCAACGATGTAGTGTACCGCATACAAACCACTACCAAACCACGAACCAAAATGAAAGTGGTTCATTTGGAAAGATTAGCAGCGTTTAGATCGAGAGATTTGTCTGATCGGAACGATCAGACTTAGGTGGAGGGCAGTGTCACGGATATTAGCATCACTAAGCTATACCATCACTAAGGCGATGCTAAGGCCACGCTAAGCGATATTTACGTCAATATCCAAATCATGTATACACATATATAAGGCAGCCGAGAGATGTCACACACAGATGCATTTACTTATACGCCTATGTGTGCGCGACAGACTGTAAACTACAAATATTCACATTAATAATTCAATCATTATGTATCTGCATAAACGAATAAATAATTGCGTCTACACATATGTACCATGTACGTATACGAGCAGCGGAGAGTCAATACCCAAACACATGCATATATCTGAGATACTCCTATAAGTATGCAATGAGAAAAACTATAAAATTGTGCAATTGTAGTTACAGCTGAGATGTTTGAGAGCTAATGGACTAGTAAATTCTGGAAGCGCCTAGAAGATGCGAATGTGAAAATCAAAGAGTATAAAAGGCGACAGATGTAGAGGCGATGGAATTCAGTTTGATTTGAGTTGTCAAGCAGTTACGACTAAGACGATATCTAGCGAGCAATAGCAGTATTATTTTGAAAGTCAGTTTCCTTTAAGCCATCAGTTTGGTTATTAAGCTATTCGTTGCACAGTTTGAGTGTTATTGTGAAGTATTTTATTAAAGGCCATTTTTCCATTATTCAACAGTTTAGCGATACGAAACTAGCAAAAGGGCAAATAAGAGGATTTGCAGTAAATTCTTTACAATATTTTGGCAACTCCAACTTGAATAAGTTCGTTAATTTGTGTAAAGACTTTTAATAGCAGGAATGAAAATAAGTATTTCATAATTTTTCCGGACTCTGGTGCTTTTGTTACTACAAAATTTCTATATAAACTCTCTTTGTGAACATTCGATCTGAGAAGACTGTTTAATTAAAAGGGGCTTGCTATATTTGCTCGCGAGGTCAAGTTTATGTAAATCAGGGATAACCATTTGTTATTCTCTTTCGTCTTTAGTTGTCGCTGATGTAAATACTCAGCTTTTTTACACGTCGCCTGCTCAACACAGCAACATGATATGTATAAAAGCAATACGCGTATCGTCCGTAGTGTGAGTGTCAACAGTCGCAGTTTCTGTTATAGGTGGGTTGTTTGTGTATAGTACAGTGGTCGGCGCGCCACAGCTCTATTGAGCCAGACTTGTTTCCAACCAATTCTTAAAGCCCTGGAAAATTTTACAGCTCAAGGACATCGATGTAATTGGTCAATAACTTATGGTGAATGAAATCTGAACAAACGTATTATATTCAAAACAAAGTATGAAATGATATTTGTTTTATTTAAAGTAAATTTATTTTAATATCTAGAGATGTAAGATAAATTTATAAATAAATATTTACTCCATTACGGCTTGCTTTTCGTAATTTTCCGGCAATTTCCTCATTGATTCTTGATTTCCTTTTGTATCGATATTTTTAAGCTCCTATTTTATTTTATTAACTAAATAAGTCGTGTTTTTTGCACAGTGTCCTTCCCATAAACACGCCTATTAAAATGTGCCCAAAAAGTTCAATTGGTCGCACCTGGGAAGACTTTTGGGGGTTGTACTTTTTAGGTACAAATTAAATTTTCCGGCTATGTACGTCCTTTAGCTTGCTTTTTGCATAATGTGAAGATGCAAATCCAGCCAGAATACTAGCTGGCTGTCATTCGTTGCCTTCCACTATGAAGTAGCTCTCATCGTCCATAACGCATTTGTAAGTTGAAGATGTGGCAAAATATTTTTGCGAAAGTAGCGCAACCTGGATTTAATTGCTTGTGCCTGCTTTTCTGTAGTAGCTGGTTTCGATTTTCTTTTTTTATTTGTATGTTCTTATCTTTCAAATAATGTTTAATAGTATTCTTATCAACTTGGTATTTTCGTCCAAGCTGACGAAACGACTTTCCTTTGCGCCCCAACTTTCCTTTGCGCCCAGCTTTCAACTTTTCACGTACTTTACTGTCTTGAAAATCACATTTTTTGCCGGAACCTTTTTTTCGGAATATGCTTTTATTATCTCTGAAAATCCCAATGGTCTTGTATATGGATGTTTTCTTAAATCCCATGTCCCTAAAATGATGAAATATTACATTTGTGCTTTTGTCAGGATTATTTTCACACAATTTCCCAATTAATTCGCGCCTCTGAAACTCGTTCGAAGACATTTTGACTACTAATCGTGTGCTCATATAAATAATTTTTACGCGAAAATATCACGAAGATGTCCCGTTAATTTTATGCATTCAAATTTGTTTTTAAAATATTAGGGCTACTTAATTTTTGTGTTCATAAGTTGTGCTCGGATTTCATTCACCATACTTTAGTGCCATTCCATAACGCCCTAGTCATAACCGTACAATAGCCAACCAATTGGTTTTTGGTTTCTAGCCATATCCATAATCTATAAATATATGAGTTAGTGAGTTTATTAAATTTTTGCATATTTAGTTATTGTTTTGGATAAGTTTTGAATAAGAGACTATTATTGTGGAATCTGTTTGACATTTTGTGGGCTTTCTTCTTTTTTATGAAAATGTCACAATTTTTAGGCTGAGGCACCAATAACTGAAGCCAATAGATACAAATAAGTAAAAATATGGTTACGACTATAGCGTTATGACTATGTCAACTTTGCAGGCCTTTTACTCTCCATCATCGTTCAGTAGGTAGTTAGCGAGACAGCAACGAATAAGTATTGCGCACGGCTGTCGCACAAATGTTGAGATTCCCTGTGAGAAATGTCATGACGGGGAAACGCAACTGTTATGACGGCCTTTCCGTAATTAACTCATGATCTGAACATGTTTAGGGTGGATCCTTCCTTTTTATATTTGTTATACATAGGTAATTAATATTAATTTTTTTGAATTATTTTAAAAAAAAGTTTGCGTAGCTTCATTCTGGACTCGATTTTTTCTGAGGCTAAAAAAAAAAATTTACTTCTGCTTTGGAAAAAATTATTATAGAATGTTCAAAATAACTTAGCAAAATAGTCAAACAATTATCATTCATGGATCTATATGTTTTTTGTGTCAGTCTCATATTTTCCAAACATTCTGAACTTTTCTGATTGCGGCACTTGTATTAGTATCGGAGATATGATTTTTTAAGCGAGTGGTCGCCACTATTCTTGTGCTATTTGCCGTGTGAAGCCGCTTTGACAAGCCTAGGGTCGAGTATATTTATATGTAAATTGCAGTTATCCTTCGAAACGTCTACAACTTGATGAATTAAGGGACTAGGGAATATATCAAACAATTTCTAAATCAAAAATAAAGTTTTCAAAAAAGCTTGTTTACTCTATTTTTAATAAATGCATGTTGCCATTTGAACTTTAATTTCTTGCTAGGATGATCATGCTCTCGCTTGAAAAGTAAAATGTTGTGGAACACAGCAACACCTTTAGAACTACATAAACCCTGTTTCAATCTTTTACGTCCCTGCACAGAGCCCGAATTGACCGTTTTCAACCGAAACAACAATGGGTTGCCGATTTTCCCGTTATGCTAACTTATAGTGCCTGTCAGAAATAAGTCAACACACTTGTGCTAACCCCTTGTTGTTGTTGTTGTAGCAGTGCTACGTCCTTGTCGTTTTCTTTACTGAAAATAATGTCGCCTTGTTGGTTCCTTTCGCAAAATAGTTCCGCCATTTTAGAGTTTAAGAGTGCAAAATGAGGGTAACATATTTTGCAGAATTGAAAACGCCGATTGGAATCCAAAAAACTGCTCTGTTCGAAATTATTATACATTAAAACCTTTGTTTTTCTTCTAATACTCTTAAATAGATGGACAAACGTTGCCTATAAACCGCAGACAGCGCGCTTACAACAATGGTACTCTGATAATTGAGCAGCTTCAACGACTGGAAGATGCGGGTACTTATACATGCATGGCCCAAAATAAGCAGAAGCAAACGTCCCGACGCAATGTGGAAATTCAAGTACTAGGTAACTTTATACTCCGACCAGGAGATTTCAAAATTTTACGAAAATATTAGTCCTTAAATCTCCTAGGAGTATCATTTGTAAGGAATATTGCTCACACCATCGCACTACACAAAATTGTGAGATGTATGTATTTTATGCTTTTTATACTCAGCGTGCTTTGCACACAGAGTATATTAACTTTGATTGGATAACGGTTGCTTGTACAGGTATAAAGGAATCGAGATAGATATAGACTTCCATATATCAAAATCATCAGTATCGAAAAAAATTTGATTGAGCCATGTCCGTCCGTTGTTAGCACGATAACATGAGTAAATATTGAGATATTTTCACCAAATTTGGTACAATAGCTTATCTGGACCCAGAATAGATTGGTATTGAAAATGAGCGAAATAGGATGATAACTACGCCCACTTTTTATATATATATAATTTTGGAAAACACAAAAAACCTGATAATTTAGTAAATAATACACCCAGAATGTTGAAATTTTACGTGTGGACTGACTTGAGACTTTTGAAAAAAATTTGGAACAATTTTTTTTAAAATGGGCCTGGCACCGCCCACTTGTGATAAAATCAATTTTACAAATATTATTAATCATAAATCAAAAATCGTTAAACCTATCGTAACAAAATTCGGCAGAGAGGTTGCCTTTACTATAAGGAATGCTTTGAAGAAAAATTTACGAAATCGGTTAAGGCCCACGCTCACTTTTATATAAAAGATTTTTAAAAGGGTCGTGGACGAATAAAATAAGCTATATCTTTGCAAAAAAGAGCTTTATATCAGTGGTATTTCATTTCA
This sequence comes from Eurosta solidaginis, assembly GCF_040869045.1. Classification (NCBI taxonomy): domain Eukaryota; kingdom Metazoa; phylum Arthropoda; class Insecta; order Diptera; family Tephritidae; genus Eurosta; species Eurosta solidaginis. Next base: position 125,088,022 of record NC_090323.1, on the reverse strand, counting down.
CAAGTGGATATATAACAATAAATAGGAAAAAATTCAAATTAAAAAAAAAAAATGGGCGTGGGACCGCCCCTTTTATGACTAAGCAATTTTCTATGTTTCGGGAGCCATAACTCGAAGAAAAATTAACGGATCGTAATCAAATTGGGTACACGTTTTCCCCATAGCAGGAAATATTTCTAGTAAAATTGACGAGATCGGTTAAAGACCACGCCCACTTTTATATAAACGCTTTTTAAAAGGGTCGTAGACGATAATAATAAGCTATATCTTAGCGAAAAGGAGCTTTGCGTCAATAAAATTTTACTTTCTAAATTGAATTATAACATTAAATTGGAAAACACTAAAATTTTTGAAACTGGGCGTGGCACCGCCCTTTTTATGACTAAGCAATTTTCTATGTTTCGGGAGCCATAACTCGAAGAAAAATTAACATACCGTAATGAAATTGTGTACACATATTTTTCTTATAGCAGAAAATATTTATAGTAAAAATGGACGGGATCAGTTAAAGACCACGGCAACTTAGATATAAAACAAGTTTAAAAGGGTTGTAGACTAGTATAATAACACTGGATCACAAATTCCAAATTTTTTCTGCACCAGAGACGCCATTATGAAATATCGTAAATATCTCAAAAACGTTACCATAGAATTAAAAATAACCTGGATCTTCAGAATCAGGGGGTGATTTTACATAGGAATTTCATAATGGCGTCTCTGGTGAATTTTGGCTGTAAACCAGTGTAAGCTATAACTTACCAAAAAATAGTTTTGAATCAATGATATTTCACTTATCAAGTTTTATTGTAAGAGGAAATGGGGAGAAATTTTTTTTTAAATGGGCGATGCCACGTGTTATGTAGAAAAGTAATTTATCTAAAATGAAATGTACAATTGAAGCTCACGCTGAGTATATAATGTTCGGTTACACCCGAACTTAGACACCTTTTCTTTGTTATATTTTGCACATGTCCAGCCACAGATCAGAAACGTAAAATCTATAGAGAATAATTAACGATGGAAAGCAATAGAAATTGTCAAGCTGGCATTAGGTAATTAACCACTTTGAAAACGTTAAAAACATTGTTAAATTTTGATTCAATGTGGATAAAACAAGTGTGATATCTTATCCGTTAATTGCCTGACAGGATGTTCAAGATGGCTACTTTTTGGCGTTTTGGCAGCGTTTTGATAGGATGTTCAATATGGCGGCGCATATCTTCAGCGGGTGATAGGAAGAGATACAGGATGAGAGCACGATAGTTACTTTGAAAATCAGGTGATCAATTCTATTTGTAAATTTGACGTCTATGCAGAAGTTATTACACTTGTCTTATCCACAATGTTGTGATTATTGTATCAAAATAAAGTTTTTCTAGTGTTGCAATTGACGAATTTAATGACATTTCCCCAATGGTGAGTTACCTTCCGTTGGCGGTTCTCTATAGTTATACGTTCTCTGCCACAGATGGTAGTGCTTAAAGGTTTCCCCCTTCCTTGTTTCAAGTTGATCCACGTTTTGTCGACGCGAAGGAGCAAAAATGTGTTCGGATCGCTGCTGAACGCGTGAGCCAACTGCGGCACCCACTGGGTGAATATTTTTTTCATGCCATTTATGTAGCATGTTTCGTGCACAATCCCGCAGTCTCAACAGTTTCACATAAGTTCAATCTTTGATAAGACAAAATCATTCAGATCCCGAACTATCAGCGTCACTTATGCGCAGACGAAAATTTATGAGGAAGTGGCTGTAGAATACAAACGATAAGCCGCAGCTTCTTGCTAAGTCCTTACAGCAGTCTACTAATAAATGGAAGCTAGCGTTCGCTGATTTTTCAGTGCGAATTTGAAGTTGCCTAGATTTGATTTCTACCATTTTTTCCGCTTAAGATAAATCAGTGGTATGATGGTAACGTGCTCACCTACCACACCGAATATTCTGTGTTAAAACAGGTTTTTTCAATTAGAAAAAAGTGTCTAAGCGGGGTTGCCCCTCGGCAGTGATTTGGCAAATACTCCGAGTGTATTTCTGTCATGAAAAGCTTCTCAGTGAAAATTCATCTGCCTTGCAGATGCTGTTCGGAGTCAGCATAAAACATGTAGGTCCCGTCCCACCTATTTGTAGGAAAAATTAAAAGGAGCACGACGGAAATTGGAAGAGAAGGTCGGCGAAAATCTCTTTAGAGGTTATCGCTCCTTGCATTTATTTTAATTTTATTTATTTAAACTCGCACTAAAAACCGAGGCCTAACTGTGCGCCAAAGTGGCGAAAATATCAAACCAACTATGATTTGGCGCATATTTCACCTAAGTCCTTGGCCGTGATCATCAATGCGATATCATTGGGTACATTGAGGCGCAAGACTCCATTGTACATAACGTTCCACAGCAGGGGACCTAGCACGAGGCATTAAGGAACACCGTCTGCAACTAGGAGCTTTTTTACCCCCAGGGGCTTAGAATACTCCCGCTGTAGACATACCTGTCGTAAGGGGCGATTAAAATCCACAGACCTAGGATATTCAACGTCTTTGATCAAATCGTTTCAGAGATGGTCGAGCTAGTACCTTAATGCTGCTAATTTCCGGAATGGATAGACATAATAAGATAAAGCTGATAAGTCTATTCCAGCCGCCAATGGAAGTATCTATGAATTTCTTAACGGCGAATTGAAAAAAAAACATATTAGGCGTAAAGGGGCCTGCATGTTTTACGGCGTCACCGTACGGCGTTAAATCGGAAAAAGTTGTCTCAAAATCAAATTTATCTGTAACGGTTTAGGCTAGAGTTATCAAACAAACAAAGCTTGATTGGGCAAAAATCGGATATTGATACAAAATTCAAAACTAAAAATTTAAAAAATTATTAAAAATAAATTAAAGCCTTATTTTTCTTTAAAATCAATCCTACTATAGATTATGAGTTGCTGAACTGGAATTTGTAAAAAAAGTGCATTTTATATGATCGAACATTTAACTCGTTACAAATTAACCAACTATACCATCACGTATAGAAAACTATTTGGTGCAGCGAAAGAGCGTTGCGTTGAATTAAATTAATTCACATCTGCGGGTGGCAGGTAGAGTTGTGCTTTTCGTTCATTTCAGAGATTCGAATCTTTCGTTATTTTCTGATGAACGAAAAAGTTGTTCTTTTTGTTCATTTGTTCTTTTTTTTCAAGCAAATTTGTTCACTGCTGCTTGCCCCCGCGGAAAAAGCCAACAAGTATAGATTGGGGTGTGTATGCAGCAATGCTTTGTGTAGGTATATTTAAATGTGTTCTGAATAAATAAGTTAATATATATATATGTATAATTAACTTCAAAAAAAAAAGTTACAAATTTCGGAAGATCCAGGAAATTGAAAGAGTACAGACACAAATTGTAAATATGAACTTTTCAAGTTTAATAAATGTAATAATTAGTTTTTTACAAAACATGTTTTTCATAAATAGTCCATACATATATTGTTGTAGCAGTGCCACACACAAAGATGACCACACATATCTTTAGTGTAAGTGGCATCATCGACATTCGTACTCATTGTGAATTTCTGCATATGTATGTATGAATTTACGTATGTATGTTCGCGAACGAGATGAGAGAAAGAATAACATTAGATAAAACGAACTAAAAGAACAAATGAACTAAAAGAACAAATAGAACCGAAGTCGAAGATCTAGTTCACTTGTTCAGTTCAGAGACCCGGTCAACTGAACAAGTTCGTATCGAAACGACCCAACTCTAGTGGCAGCAAAGGAATAGCAAAAATGGCGGATGCCGGCTTCTAAGGTGGTTAGTACTTACGCAAATTGAGTAGCGGGGTTTATATGGTACGGTTGACATCAACGTTAACTTTTCTTATGTGCGTATCAATTTATACAGCGGCGTATGTGGTTACAAAACTTTATTTAATTGATACATATAAGGTATTTTACAAAATTTATTCGTGGGCGGTAGTCAAAATCACACTTTTTGCTGGCGCGTAAGAAGAAGAAGTCGATGAGAAAAAGCAAACGTCAAAGTCTATTAGTTGCGGAAAGTAACTAATGAACACTATTTTACCGGCGAAACTGCACTACCTTATCATTGATTGCGCAATTTGGCACTATGCAGTATTTGCATGAGACATTTTTGCATTTTTATTAGGTGGCCAGTTAATCGTTGCGGAGAAATTTGATTTTGAGAGAACTTTTTCCACGCGGACGCTATGGGGCCATTCCGAGTCGGTTTAAAACATGTACATAGCTCGCCAATTTGTAGGAAAAATTAAAACGAGGCACGGCGCGAATTGGAAGGAAATCTCTTCTTGACGTAAAAATCCCCATGTATGTACATCTAGTGTATGTAAAAACAAGTAAGGAAGGCTAAGTTCGGGTGTAACCGATCATTACATACTCAGCTGAGAGCTTTGGAGACAAAATAAGGGAAATTCACCATGTAGGAAAATGAACCTAGGGTAACCCTGGAATGTGTTTCTATGGCATGGGTATCAAATGGAAGATATTAAAGAGTATTTTAAAAGGGAGTGGGCCGTAGTTCTATAGTTGGACGCCATTTCGGGATATCGCCATAAAGGTGGACCAGGGTAACTCTAGAATATTTTTGTACGATATGTAATACCCCGAACAGTATTCCTGCCCAGTTTCCCAGGGCTTTTGATTTCGCCCTGCAGAACTTTTTCAGTTTCTTCTACTTAATATGAAAGTTATATTTTGCGTCAATAAACCAATCCAATTACCATGTTTCATCCCTTTTTTCATATTTGGTATAGAATTATGACATTTTTTAGTTTTTCGTAATTTTTGATATCGAAAAAGTGGGCGTGGTCATAGTCGGATTTCGGCTATTTTTTATACCAAGATAAAGTGAGTTCAGATAAGTACGTGAACTAAGTTTGGTAAAGATATATCGATTTTTGCTCAAGTTATCGTGTTAACGGCCGAACGGAAGGACAGGCGGTCGACTGTGTACAAAAACTGGGCGTGGTTTCAACCGATAACGCCCATTTTCACAGAAAACTGTTATCGCCATAGAATCTATGGCCCTACCAACTTTCACAAGGATTGGTAAATTTTTTTTCGACTTATGGCATTAAAAGTATTCTAGACAAATTGAATGAAAAAGGGTGGAGCCACGCCGATTTTGAAATTTTCTTTTATTTTATTTCCTATTTTGTTGCATCATATCATTACTGGAGTTGAATGTTTACATAATTTACTTATATACTGTAAGGATATTAAATTTTTTGTTAAAATTTCACTTAAAAAAATTTTTTTTTTTAAGTGGGCGTGTTCGTCATCCGATTTTGCAAATTTTTATTTAGCACACATATAGTGATAGGAGTAACGTTCCTGCCAAATTTCACCATGATATCTTCACCGACTGCCAAATTACGACTCGCAAAACTTTTAAATTACCTTCTTTTAAAAGTGGGCGGTGCCACGCCCATTGTCCAAAATTTTACTAATTTTCTATTTTGCGTCATAAGTTCAACCTACCTACCAAGTTTCATCGCTTCATCCGTCCTTGGTAATGAATTATCGCACTTTTTCGGTTTTTCGAAATTTTCGATATCGAAAAAGTGGGCGTGGTTCTAGTCCGGTTTCCTTGATTTTAAATAGTGAACTGACATGGATGCCCAGGAACCTACATACCAAATTTCATCAAGATACCTCAAAATTTATTCAAGTTATCGTGTTAACGGACAAACGAACGGACGGACATGGCTAAATGAATTTCTTTCTTCGCCCAGATCATTTTGATATATAGAAGCCTCTATCTATCTCGACTAGTTTATGAAGTTACGGATTATCGTTATGTGAACAAAATGAATATACTCTGTGGGCTCTGCTCAGCTGAGTATAATGAAGCGTTATTTGCCTCTCCTCTAAATTTTTAACTTTTTATGTTGTTATATGTCCGTCCGTCTGTCCGTTAACACGATAACTTGAGTAAGTTTTGAGATATCTTGATGAAATTTGGTATGTAGGTTCCTGGGCACTCATCCCAGATCGGTATTTAAAATAAACGAAATCGGACTATAACCACGCCCACTTTTTCGATATCGAAAATTTCGAAAAAGAGAAAAATTTCGATAATTCATTACCAAAGACGGATAAAGCGATGAAACTTGGTAGGTGGGTTGACCTTATGACGCAGAATAGAAAGTTAGTAAAATTTTCGACAATGAGCGCGTCACCGCCCACTTTTAAAAGAAGGTAATTTAAAAGTTTTGCAAGCTGTAATTTGGCAGTCGTTGAAGATATCATGATGAAATTTGGCAGGAACATTACTCCTATAACTATATGTATGCTAAATAAAAATGAGCAAAATCGATTGACGAACACGCCCACTTTAAAAAAAATATTATTTTTAAAGTAAAATTTCAACAAAAAATTTAATATCTTTACAGTAAGTAAATTATGTCAACATTCAACTCCAGTAATGTTATGGTGCAACAAAATACAAAAATAAAAGAAAATTTCAAAATGGGCGTGGCTCTGCCCTTTTTCATTTAATTTTTCAAGAATAGCTTTAATGCCATAAGTCGGACAAAAATTTACAAATCCTTCTGAAATTCGGTAGGGGAATAGATTCTGTGACGATAACTGTTTTCTGTGAAAACGGGCAAAATCGGTTGAATCTACGCCCAGTTTTTATACACAGTCGACCGTCTGTCCTTCCGCTCGGCTGTTAACATGATAACTTGAGCAAAAATCGATATATCCTTACTAAACTTAGTTCACGTACTTATCTGAACTCACTTTTTCTTGGTGTAAAAAATGGCCGAAATCCGACTATGACCACGCCCACTTTTTCGATATCAAATATTACGAAAAATGAAAAAATGCCATAATTCTAGAAAAGAATTTAAAAAGGTCGATATCACGAAAACGCCTTCACATATACAAACACATATAAAACACTCATTAACACGTTTCATTTGATTCCCATATCGTACAAACACATTCTAGAGTCACCCCTGGCCCACCTTTATGGCGATATCTCGAAAAGGCGTCCACCTATAGAACTAAGGCCCACTCCCTTTTAAAATACTCATTAACACATTTCATTTGATTCCCATATTGTACAAACACATTTTGTCACCCCTGGTCCACCTTTATGGCGATATCCCGAAATGGTGTCCACCTATAGAACTATGGTCCACTCCCTTTTAAAATACTCTTTAATACCTTTCATTTGATACCCATGTCATACAAACACATTCCAGAGTAGAGTAGGTTCATTTTCCAACTTGGTGATTTTCCCTTATTTTGTCTCCAAAGCTCTTAGCTGAGTATGTAATGTTCGGTTACACCCGAAATTAGCCTTCCTTACTTGTTTTGGTTAAGATTTTTGTGAATTAAGGTAATGGTGTACTCTATTTTGCTTCTAACTGTGGATACCAAGGCTTAAATCTTGAATTGAGGAAGAATGTAAGGAAAAAAACCTCGTATAAAAATAAAGTTGCTTTATTTTTCTGTAAAGTTAACTTATTAATTTTATACATTTATTTACATCTCTAGTTCCTCCAAAAATTATGCCAATCCAAGCGATGACTAATATGTTGCGAGAGGGTATGCGTGCTGCCATTTCTTGCCAAATTCTTGAAGGTGATTTGCCTGTAAGTTTTCGATGGGAACGCAATGGCAAACCATTAATAGGAACAGGGTAAGTTACAAACTAAGGAAAAATACATACAGGACAACAGGTTGCGATTTTTTTGTAGATTCTGAGACCGCCGGTCGGGAACTACCAGTTGTATCTTATTTATGAAGTCAAATGTGCGCATCGTTATAGACACGGCAAGGCGATGATTTAACATAAAAAATATTAAAATGTATAATTCCAAAAATATAAATATGATCGCATTCTCAACAGCGTTAGTTATAAGATTTTAGCTATGTTCGGCCAGCACAAAGCTTGTACAAGTTTGTACCAATTGTTATTGAACATTATTCAGTTAGACAAAAAACTTGTATAATTTTTAGAGAGACAGCGCAGTTTTGACGATTCGTTTGGATGCGAAGATTCAAACTCTGGAAAAATTTCTTCCATCACAAATTAGCATAGCACGAAAACATATGACCCTTAAGTTTCTATTACTCATACTTAGCATAGACTTGGCCTGACTTGGCTTGGCTGACAACTTAGACCTGACTGTACTTCCCTTAGCACATATCATCTGCATTGTACTTCAAGAAATATCAAAAAAAAATTTAAAAGCATAAATCACATCCAAAAGTGCCGACGTACGGTGGGGTATTTGATCAATTTAGCTGGCCAAAATTAAAACAGCAGTTATTTCTGTTCGAAAAGTGGTTGTCTCACTTCATTGTTATGAAAGAAAATATTTGACAGTAAATCCACGGTGTTCCGCGCAGAATTACTATGTGTCGGGCCACCGGCTTAGGATGCCCGGGTCATTTTTTGGCATTACATGAGATATTTCAATATGGGTATCAAACGAAAAGTATTTTATTCCACATTTCTTTTGATACTTTTAAGCAGGGTTGCCACCTCACCTACTTTTTTATATTTCTTTTGCTTATTTATTTATATAATTCAATGAAACATATTTTGTTATAAATAGATATTTTTTAATATATAAAAGTAAAAATCGTATAAAGTTTAAGTTTTGGATCTCTCAAATGGGTGAAGTTCTCTGCTGTCTTTTCGATGCGTTTTGATTTGTTGTTGACGTTGTTGGAATATTGTCCTCGTCTTCACCAATATCTGAGTCCGTATCAGCATCGGCATTGTATTTTTCGAAGTAGCACTTTTCGCAAGTCCTTATATAGTGTTTGGTGCAGGGCGGAGTAAGACAATGGTCGGAAACTGCCTTTGTTTTGTTGTCGACTTCAGCAGTTCTGCAGGTTTCACACCGTCGTTTCAAAGTGTTTACCTGGGAAAAGAAAATAATGAAATTGTTTTGAAATTATATAAGCTAGGAAAACTTACCTGTATTGTTGGACGCAAACTCGATACTGAAGGAACTATTTTAAAATCTCTCAAGTCCATTGCAATTTTAGTTGTAGAATCAATTTATGTTTTGCATCGATTGTGCAATTGTTTCTATGATAGCTCCATTGCCAAGTCTTTCAAAAATATTTTCCGCTTTTCAGACTTATGGATGTTAAAAGCTTTGGCAATTGTGGCTTATTTTCTCTTATTGTGCCCACCAAGGTCGTATTCCGTGCAAGAAATTCCTCTGCCAAGTCGTAGCTTGTGTAAAAGTTGTCCATCGTGATATTCACACCCTTATCCAAATAGCGATTACTGAGTCGCATTACGAGACTGCTTGCGATGCCAGTAGACCTCTGTTCATTAGGCTGTGAACCCAAATATACCTCACCTGAAACGGGATAATTGGTTTTTGCGTCAACAAGCCAAAATATTTGTATGCCATATTTTCCAGTCTTAGATGGAATATATTGGCGGAAACTGCATCGGTTTCTTGTTGAAAGTAACTGCTCATCAATTGTCAATTCTTTACATGGACTGTAGGGCGTTAATGCCCACACATGACGAATAGGTGCCAACTTATCGGGCCATAATCTCTCAGCGCGAGTCATGGAATTTTCAAAGTGTAAAAAAAAGCGGCTCAATTGCTCAAACTGATACAATGACATCACTGCTCTATAAAAGGGCATGTTCATTTTGTGAAAAGGATCTTTAGATTGAACTAAGTTTGCTTTTTCAGCACCGCCGTATAAAATTATTGCAATAAAATCATATATTTCATCAACATTCGTGTCCTGCCAATATCTTAATTTTTTTGGAACTGCTTGACGCATATTGGCTTCAATTACTCTTTTAGCTTTCCTATTCGTATCAAGAGATACCTTCGACAAGAGACACTGGGAAAACGCGTATGAATGCGTCTCTTTTTGACTCAAATCTTTCCGTGCATAAGGACGTTGCAACGTTGATTGTCTGTGCATTTCCAACGCCAGTTCTGTTCGCCGTTATTCAGTTTGACTTGCCATTGACCACCATACAGTTCGGTCGTTCCTTCCTTGACAGAATACCCTCCAAAATCCGTTAGAAATTTATATCTTTCCATGCAAAATATATGAAGAAATATTATGGACACTGAGTGCCCCAATTCACGTACAGAGAACCAACCATATGAAATGCCGTTACTTTTTTATTTTAACAGTTATACACCTAAATTTTTAAAACCTTAGAAGCAAATCTGCAATTTATCAGTCTTCCCGGTCTTCAGTAATTCAACATCAAAACCTAATATGGGCACTGAGTGCCCAACTCACGGTTCTATGGTTAAAAAAAGTTGAAATATTTTGAAGAATCGACTTTTGGCTAGCTAGATTGATCAAATACCCCACCGTGCGACGCTACTTAGAACTGCGCAGAAAATCAAAAATCAGCATGATTCTAAATCAAGTCAAGTATTTCTAATGCTAGGTTTTCATTAGGTCAAAATGAAATTTTAACATCAAATTTGGCGTTGCCCAACGCAATTGTCATTCTCACTTAACTTATTGGTCAATTTAATTGTCATTTGTAGTCAAAACGGACGTCAAACGCATTGAACGTTGTATGACCAGAGACAATAAAGTAGAGATATTGCATGTGCTGTAAATAGTATGATGCATGCTTCACAAAATTCAATAGGACACTTCCACCACAACAAAATTATACACCTCGGATATTTCTGTTAATATTTTAACATAAATTGAGCGAGAGCATATTAGTTCTATTGTATGTTAACCATATGTACTTTGTCAGGTGCTTTTTCAATTTCAATTTCAATTTATTTAAAACAATGTATTAGTGCAATAAGATCGATAATGATCCTTTCTAGCACAACAGTTAAATATACAAGAAATATATACATAAGTTACTCATGAGCAAGCTTAAAATTAAATATTAATAGTAATGGTAAAACATTGAAATAAAATGTAAAAATTTAATATTTGCATTTCAATAACAAAAATTATCTATATGTGTAATTAAAGAATTTAACTAACTATATGATAAATATTATATAGATGAAAACATAGATAGCAAATCTCATCGTTTTTATTTTGATTTATACGTATAAATACATAAGGTAATTCAAAGGAAATCGAATGATTTTCTAAAGAAAACAGTTTTGCGCCAAAAATTGAATATTTCAAGGATATCAGCGATCTGATTTTCAATTGTGAAAAGTTCGGCACGGTCAAAATTTTGCAAAGTTTATTTTAAAGTTAAATGCCTAATATTCGAAAGTGTTATGTGAAGTGTAGTGCCAAAGATAGTAAGATCGTTCGTTTGTTATACTCAGCTGAGCAGAGGTCACAGAGTATATTAACTTTGTTCGCATAACGGTAATCCGTAACGGCATAAACTAATCGAGATAGATATAGACTTCTATATATCAAAATGATATGGGCGAAAAAAGAAATTCATTTAGCCATGTCCGTCCGTCCGTCCGTCCGTAAACACGATAACTTGAGTAAATTATGAGGTATCTTGATAAAATTTGGTATGTAGGTTTCTGGGCACTCATCTCAGATCGCTATTTAAAATTAACGAAATCGGACTATAACCACGCCCACTTTTTCGATATCGAAAATTTCGAAAAACCGAAAAAGTGCGATAATTCATTACCAAAGACGGGTAAAACGACGAAACTTGGTAGGTGGGTTGAGCGTGGCACCGCCCACTTTTAAAACAAGGTAATTTCAAAGTTTTGCAAGCTGCAATTTGGCAGTCGTTGAAGATATAATGATGAAATTTGGCAGGAACGTTACTCCTATTACTATATGTATGCTAAATAAAAATTAGCAAAATCGAATTACGAACACGCCCACTTTAAAAAAAATTTTTTTTTAAGTCAAATTTTAACAAAAAATGTAATATCTTTACAGTATATAAGTAAATTATGTCAAAATTCAACTCCAGTTATAGTATGGTGCAACAAAATACAAAAATAAAAGAAAATTTCAAAATGGGCGTGGCTCTGCCCTTTTTCATTTAATTCGTCTAGAATACTTTTAATGCCATAAGTCGAACAAAAATTTACATATCTTTGTGAAATGTGGTAGGGGCATAGATTTTATGACGTTAACTGTTTTCTGTGAAAATGGGCGAATCGGTTGAAGCCACGCCCAGTTTTTATACACAGTCATCCGTTTGTCCTTCCGCTCGGCCGTTAACACGATAACTTGAGCAAAAGTCGATATATCTTTACTAAACTTAGTTCACGTACTTATCTGAACTCACTTTATCTTGGTATAAAAAATAGCCGAAATCCGACAATGACCACGCCCACTTTTTCGATATCGAAAATTACGAAAAATGAAAAAATTCCATAATTCTATACCAAATATGAAAAAAGAGATAAAACATGGTAATTGGATTGGTTTAATGACGCAAAATATAACTTTAGAAAAAGCTTTGTAAAATGGGTGTGACACCTACCATATTAAGTAGAAGAAAATGAAAAAGTTCTTCAGGGCGCAATCAAACGCCCTTGGAATCTTGGCAGGAATACTGTTCGTGGTATTACATATATAAATAAATTAGCGGTACCCGATAGATGATGTTCTGGGTCACTCTGGTTCACATTTTGGTCGATATCTCGAAAACGCCTTCACATATACAACTAAGGGCCAATCCCTTTCAAAACGCTCACTAATACCTTTAATTTGATACCCATATTGTACAAACACATTCTATAGTCACCTCTGGTCCACCCTTATGACGATGTCTCAAAAAGGCGTCCACCTATATAACTAAGGCCCACTACGTTTTAAATAATCATTCAAACCTTTCGTTTGATACCCATGTCGTACAAACGCATTCTAGAGTCACCCCTGGTCCACCTTTATAGCGATATCTTGAAAAGGCGTCCACCTATAGCACTAAGGCCCACTCCCTTTTAAAATACTCATTAACACCTTTCATTTGATACCCATATCATACAAACACATTCTAGAGTAACCCCTGGTCCACCTTTATGGCGATATCTCGAAAAGGCGTCCACCTATAGGCCCACTCCCTTTTAAAATGCTCTTTAATACCTTCCATTTGAAACCCATGTCATACAAACACATTCCAGGGTTACCCTAGGTTAATTTTGCTAAATGGTGACTTTCCCTTATTTTGTCTCCAAAGCTCTCAGCTGAGTATGTAATGTTCGGTTACACCCGAACTTAGCCTTCCTTACTTGTTTTCATTTCCACAGGACGACGGTGAAGCCTACAAGTGGAAACAAACCTTGAAAATTTCACTACCGAAGAAGATTACCTTCACAAAAAGAAAATAAAAACTCCGCTAGGTGGCGCAAGGATCGAGATATTCAAAAAATCGTATTTGTAGACCGGTTTTGGAGCATACTTGGAACCAGGCATGCTTAACCAACGAACCGATATCATTTCGTTACAATAATTAACGTTAATAAACGAAACGTCAAATTAACGAAATGATTTTGTTTCGTTGTCTGCCATATCAAAACGAAATCAAATCGTTTATGTTGATTATTAATTTCAAACTATGCTGGCAAAGCTGATTGATGGCGGAGTCATTAAAGGTGAAAGCATTAGCCAAGCTGGTTGCAAATTTTCTCATGAATTTTGACAGTACGAACATTTCTCAGAGTATTTTTGACATTACCAACACCGAATTACACAAACAAATTACATGGAGTTTGTGTGTGTATGTCCGCTCCCTGTTACCACCTTACGGCTTCACCATGGCTATAGCATTGCCAGCACAATTCAAACATAGAGTATCACGTTTTTGTTAACGTTTTTAACGTTAACGAAAGCTTTTCGTTTCGGTTAAAAACGAGATGCAATTTATCCTGATAATTTCTTTATCGATAATATTTCGAAGTGTTTCAACGGAAACGGTGGAAATTTTTTGATAAACGATAAGCTTAACGCTAACGTGTATCCCTGCTTGGAACAAATATTACATAAATTGTCAGGAAAGAGTCCTTGTATTAATGAGGCACTAAATAGAATGAGAAATAAAAGGCAATTAAATAAAAAATATTAGCTTGAAAAAAAATAAGTAAAAAAAATTTGTATGTTAAAGGTTTTTATTGAAAACAATACTTACATTAAGTAATAATAATACTAAAAGCTAGAAAATAATTAGGCAGGTCCTAGCTACTAGTCATCAGACTTCTCATTAACCTAGAGCGTTGATCAGACAAATAACTAAAAGCGTCGGGCGCGTGAAAGGCAGCAATGTTAATTTCCTGGGCTAGTGTTATTTGCCAACCGAAATATATCCATTTTTATCCGGCCAGCCTCCAAATCACGCTCATTCAAAATAATGGCTACAGGTTTTTTGATCAGGAGATAGTCAAGTAGCTTGGGTGCTCTACGATTTGCTACCTGATAATACTGATACCCACAGATGGATGCGCGCCGAGGGCAATAAACCTCCACAAATTGGAAGTATTATAATATAATATCAAATACATTGCCCACCTTTAAGGTGATCCGTCAGCCTATCCGTCCTAAGAGTAATTTAAATGGAGGTTTCGTGATGAAATTCGGTATAAAACATATTCTGTCCTTGAGTAATATTCCCACTAAAAGGGAGTATAGAGGGGCATTGTAACGCTTACTTAGGCTGTACAGACCTTTTGATAAAGCTTAGCGTCGACTCCTGATAGCGATATCACGAGAACGGTTGAAGCTATAGTGATGAAATTTGAGAGGAGAACCGCGCCAAGAAAAATTGGTTTATAAGCACGCCCATTTACTGTATAATGATACCGCATAAAGCCCAGTAGTAAATCTTTCTCCCATACTTGTCGTCGCCAACGAAAAAACATATTTATTGATCATGATAATCATTAAGCAACGTAAGAAATAAACGATGAACAAATATATGTTAAATAACAATAATTATGTTAAATAACCAATGCTTAGACTCTTCAGGGCTGTGCTCACAGCACTGAAGCACACCTTGTTACCAGTATAACCTTTAAATGAAAATTAAATATACATGTTTGTTCAAAAAATTTTTTTCGAAAAGTTTAAAAATTTTTTTTTTAATTAGGCCCCGCAAGACCACAAGCGGCGATGCTTTTTTCCTGTGTTTGAAAATCATTATTATGTATTCTTAAATAACCAAAGCTTAAACTCTTTAGGGCTGTGCTCACAGCACTGAAACACACATTGTTACCATTATAACCTTTAAATGCAAAATAAAATATACATGTTTGTTAAAAAAAAATTGTTGGAAAAGTTTAAAAACATTTTTTTTTAATTAGGCCCCGCAAGACCACAAACGGCGATGCTGTATTCCTGTGTTTGAAAATCACTCCGAGTGTTTTTCTGCCATGAAAAGCTCTCAGTGAAAACTGATCTGCCTTGCAGGTGTCGTTCGGAGGCGGCATAAAACAAGTAGGTTCCGTGCCGCCAATATGTAGGAAAAATTAAAAGGAGCACTGTCAAGACTGGTTATCGCGCCTTACATTTTGTTTTTTAAACGACTTTTAATATCAGGTCACAGGTTTTCTGTGGGGTTGAAGTCAGCAGACTAGGCAAGACAGCGCATAACTGTAGAATAAATAATGCCAATATTCAATAATGCAAAATGATCTTTATTAGATTACTTTGAAAGTACTTCACAATAACACTTTTACTTCACAACCAATAGCGTGCTTAAATCAAAACTAATTACTGATTACTAAGCTTGCGCTGCTTTTATACCCTCCGTTGAATCATTCGCATATTTCTACTAAAGTCTAAACGTTACGCCTTCTAGAATCTCTTGCTTGGTTACCAGCGATATACATGTATTTTTGTAGTTTATGCGTTTCTCATATTCATATGTGTGTGTATGTGTGAGCACAATTTCGGCCGATGACTACATGCGCTTCCCTGCTAGACGGCTATCCGTCTTTTGAGGTATCAATTGACAGATATGGCTGATGGATATTTACATCAGGGCGTAAAGCAAAGTTTCCATCAGGTTGTTAGAAGCGACATGAAAAACCTGACACAGAAAAACCTGATCCGTCTCTCTTTTGCACACGAGAATTGTCATATCGCTATTCTTGTCATTGCCTACGACCTATTCCATCATCCCTGATGTAAATATCATATATGTAGGACTTCTATATCACTACTACTGAACTGTGTAGCTTGTCAAACATTACAGTACAGATATATAACGAGGGAAGGAGACAAAATCTCAAGGATGTCGTTAAATTTTTGTAAAAAAGGGGCTCAAATATATGTATGTATATTTCAACAAGCCGTCTTGCTTCTATCAATATTGTACGTTAGGCTACTTCGTTCTCCAAATGTAAAAGTAAGCTTTTGTTTTCCATTAGTATCATAATATTTTTATTGTTTTAAGAACTCCGCAGAATAGCATTACCGATTTGTGCTGAGTGCGCAGATATACGTATGTAAAGGAGCCCTTAGTGACCAAAAAGCGACAAAAAAAGCAAATAATGCCAACTGACAACTACGAATTTCCCATGCACAGAATTAACAGTTACAAAATATGCGTAGGCGCCACACATGCATTAATTAAAAACAAATCTAGTTAGCGGACGTAAGATTTTTAGCTGTTACAAGTAAATTTAATATCAAGAATGTCGAAGCGTTGTTTTTTGTGTGATAAAAAGGGAGACAAATTTAATAATACTAGCCGGACCCGTGTGTATGTTGCGCAGCAAAATACAAAACACAGGTACGGCTAGTATAAATAAATTAGCGGTACCCGACAGATGATGCTCTGGGCCACCCTGGTCCACATTTTGTTCGATATCTCGAGAACGCCTTCACATATACAACTAAGGGCCACTCCCTTTTAAAACCCTCATTATTACCTTTAATTTGATACCCATATCGTACAAACACATTCTAGAATCTCCCCTGGTGCACCTTTATGGCGATATCCCGAAATGGCGTCCACCTATAGAACTATGGCCCACTCCCTTTTAAAATACTCTTTAATACCTTCCATTTGAAACCCATGTCATACAAACACATTCCAGGGTTACCCAAGGTTCATTCTGCTAAATGGTGATTTTCCCTTATTTTGTCTCCAAGGCTCTCAGCTGAGTACGTAATATTCGGTTACACCCGAACTTAGCCTTCCTTACTTTTTTTTTTACTACTTATGTAAATAAAGTACTTTGTATGGCTGCAGCCCATGTTTAAATAATAAATACATCAGGCCTTGTATTGTATTTGTTGGCCTTTTCATTGTTTAATCGACTAAACTTTTATAACAATTAGTATGCAGAAGTTGGGCAAAGGGGATAGTGACCCGTTTTCACCCCTTTAATACTTTTTTTAAACACGCTACTACAATTCACTAACACTAACAAAGCCCGCGCATGCGCAGAACATACATTTGTTTCAGCAAAAAATGATTGACAGAAAATTTACACATTAGGAAGATAGGAAGGTATTGATATAGAAGTATTATATATATAGTAAATATACATAAGGTATGTATAAACAAAAACAGCAAACACATCTGATGTAAACACCAATCAGACGTGTATAAATAAAACCAGCAGACAGCGCTGATGTAGAAATTCGTCAAACCTGTATAAATAAGATCCCACCTGATGTAAAAACCTTTCACATTTCAGATGACTGATTCCCAGCTTCTATAAATATGTCACATTTTGCTCCAAATTCGCCAACTGCTGTGCCATAATTGCTTAGTTCATTGCCAATGTGTTTTGCTAAATGGGAATAAAAATTATTTAGAAAATGCAATAATAAATTAAATATCAATACATACATTCGTCAATATAACCTGTCTCTCTGTTGCTGACTTCCACTACTGAAGGCTGGACGCGAGCATGAGCAGTCTCATTAAAACCTCCGCTGGTCGCGAAGCTCATCTTAAGGGGTTTCGCTGAAAATTATACTCATATAATATTCTACTTGGTTTTATTTAAAAAATTAATTATAGTTACCGTTGTTTTGTGATGACTATATTGCTATTAATAGCGGTATAGAAGAGGCATTTTTGAAAGAGGAATTTTTGATTTACGAATGTAATAAAGGTAGTATTAAATTAAATTTAACACAGTGAAAGTTATAATAGACTCAGTGGAATGTGTGGTTTATTTGGATAAGTCGTGAAATAGGTAGGAACTAAATTTACATTTTATTTTCGTTAAGCCTTAGAAATAACTGTTTAAGGACATCGTTTGGTTTATTAATAATTATAATTGGGCACAACCGCAACAATATTTTGATTTAATTGGCAAATATATCGTTAATATCTTTTGAATGCGTTAAAATTTTTATTTTCCGCCTTCGGATTATTAATACTGATGTCAAGGCGCGTCGTTTGACACCTCTCTCGATATTTTTGGTAGCGTATTAGCAGTCGACCACTCAACTAGACTTTTATCTTTTTTTGTGGCTACAACAAAATCATCTAAATTACAACAACCACATGAAAATTGTCAATTTCATTTGCAAATATCTCTTGACAGATCCAAAAATTGTCACCTCCACTTTCAGATTCGCGATCATGGATCCAAAACGCGCTTTTATACCCCTCTTTATATAGAACGTATACTGAGAGTGTCATGCTGTTGTGTAGAATTACCGAACACCTTTCTACATTGGAGGCCTTCGGCAGCGATTATAAAAAATTATGGTAGATGGTTCCAACACCGGTTTTGAGATCAAAACTAAACCCGTGGAAAACATTTTTACCAACAGTTATTTTTTGTGGGTACCACAATATCATCACAATTACAACATGAAAATTTTAAATTTTGTTTGCAAATATCGTGGTGCTGGGTCCAAGCGCATCTAGTAACATCTCTCCCGCTAGCAGTTGTGAGCTAAAGAATTGCCTGATTTGCGCCATAGGAACAATATTTTCACTATTGTCCTCATAAACCACATATTTAACATTTATTTACGCTGGCTTCATAGAGCCTTTTTTTACTGCTGAAGCAGTTTTTTAAATGCCTCTTATTCATTTACTGACTTTTTTAACAGGTCCCGCTGTAATAATTAATTAAATTGGCAAACAAAATTTCACGATTGAATTTGTCAAATGACGCGCATTTTTTGGCTTTCTTTTCGATCTTCTTCTTCTTTCGGTAAGAAATGTCAAAGAAAGAGGAACACGAGAAAAATTTATCCGAGTGTGTTAGTGATGTCAAAAATTCTGTTAATGTGTTGGAGTTTCCGTCAGCTCTGTCTAGTAGGGTTTTGAGTATCTGTCTGTCGCCTTGTATGTACATATGTGCGTAAACGATGATTGATTTGTTTATGTACACAAGAGTGACAGCTTGCTTTATTGTTGTTGTGCCTTCATTTAACAACCGCTTAGTGATGTTAGTATCACTTAGTGATGCTAAGATTCGTTACAATACTTTCTGGAAACTGGACCACCACATAGCTTGCTGTTGCTTTCATCTGACCGCAGCATATTAAGGATGCTAAAACAGGCTAATACTTATGTTGCTAAGTCAAATTTATTCAGGATTACACATTCTTTTTTTTAATGTCCACATTTTGATGTTTCTGCGACCTTTCTTTAGGAGAACACACAAAAACAAACAAACCGAGTGCATTCGATCGTATAATAGTCGATACAGTAGGGCAACCGCGAAAAAAATTGTCTAAGACAAAGTGATAACATTAAAATTATAACTTCAGACAAAGGTAACAAAACGGGTATGGAAATACAAGATTATAATGAAAAAATGAATATAATTCTTAATGACTTGACTATAGGGGGAGTCATGAAAGCATATAAACTTATAAGGTGTAAAATTATATCCATTTACACACACTGTTATATGAACGCACCTAGTAATATTCTTGATAAACTTGATTGTTTATCAGCTGTATTATTACCAAACACAAATTTTTTTTGATTGTTATACAAATTAAAAAATGGCAATATTAAGTGAAAAATCGAAACTACAAGTCTTTACTTGGAGATTTCTGATGAAAATGCCTGCTGTAATGTCTGCAAGGTTGCATTCCTTTGAGTATACCGCGTTTACACAATTAAATGTGCGCGTAAATTTATACAAATTGTGTAAATGATTTTTCATACAAAATTTGACAGCTCGTTTACGCACTAGATAAATTTATACGTTTACACACTTTATAATACATTTATAAGGTTAAATGAGTCCCCCTTATGTCTTGTAACAACCATGTCAATATCCCCGAGAATATACGGTCTTCCAAAGATTCATAAGGAAGGAACACCTCTTAGGCCGATTTGCTCCACCACAGGCTCACAATCTTATGGGCTTTGTAAATATAATACAAACATTTTAAAGAACGTGACTTTAAATTTCAGTTATAACATTAAAAATACACTTGACTTCAAAGAAAAAATTAATAATAAATATATATGTGACAATGAAAAGCTGATTTCGTTCGATGTTTTCTCACTGTTTCCTAGCGTACCAACACGACTTGCACTTGACGTTATAAAATAAAAATGGATAAAAATAGAAAAATATACAACAAAAAAATACCAAATTTAATGATACAATATACACCAATGGGATCACCAACATCCCCATTCATTGCAGATATTGTAAAGGAGCAATTGCTGGAAACTACACTTAAAAATTTAAATCATAAACCAAGACTCCTTACAAAATACGTGGATTACATATTTAAAATAATAAACGGAAACGAGGTTAAAAATACACCTGACGCATTAAAATATTTTGACAAACATATACAGTTTTTTACAGAATTAGAAGACGACGGAAAATTGCCATATCTTGACTCGATCGTAATCAGACAGAATAAAACTAAAGTGGTAAAAGAAACCAACTTCATCCGGACGACTCATCATCTATAATTCAAAACACCCTAGGACAATGATAATCAATATATCAATGAGCTGTAGGTGCACAAAGAATGCTACAAATATTGGACGACACTTACCCCAATGATATAAAGCAAGAAATAATAGTTTTACTAAGAAACGATGATTTTCCCGAGAATGTTATAAAAACATTAATAAAAAAGCGTTAACAGAGAAACGAAAAATTGTGTCAGGGAAACCAAAAAGGTTTAAATCTGTTGTGGATGTTCCTCAATTTTCTGAACGTCTTACAAAATCAAATTGTTATAACAGCGAAGAAATTAAAATAGCCCACAAACCTATTAACACATTAAGGCATGTATTTAATAGAACAATCAAAAATACCTGAAACGGAGAAAAGTAATGTAATTTACAAAATACTATGCAAACGGAATGAAATTGAATCTTACGATAACATTTATGTGGGCACTATCAAATCAAAATTGAAAACTCGACTCTCACAACATATTGTACCGAATTTACTGCAAATCTTCTTATTTGCAACCTTCTTCTAAGTTGGAATCACTAAACTGTTGAATAAATAACTCCAATATTGAATAATGGAAAAATGGCCTTTATTAAAGTACTTCACAATAAATAATACTGCTATTGCTCGCCAAAAAGCGTCTTAATCAAAACTGCTTCTAGCGCCTTTATCTGTCGCTGCCTTTTATACTCTTTGATTTCCTCGTTCGCATCTTCTAGGCGCTTCCATTTCCAGAATCTACTCGTTGACCATCAGTTATCAAATTTCTCAGCTGTAACTACAATTGCACAACTTTATAGCTTCTCTCATTGCATACTTTCGGGAGTATCTCAGATATATGCATGTGGTTGTGCGTTGCTTCTCAGCTGCGTATACGTACTTATGTGTAGACATAATTATTGATTCGTTTATGTAGATACATAATGATTGATTTATGGATGTGCATACAAGGCGCTGCTTAGCATCGGCTTAGAGATGGCAGTACCCCTTAGTGTTGCTAATATTCGTAACACTGCCCTCCACCTAAGTCTGATCGTCTCGATCAGACAAATCTCTCGATCTTACCGCTGCTAGCCTCTCCAAATGAACCACCCATCTATTTCGTGGTTTCCCAATTATTTGTATGCGGTAGATGACATCACTGTGATCCTCTTCACAACTCTGTACGGGCCTTCCCCAATGCACCGATATTTGGATGGAACACCTTTCCGCCGGTGAGGGTTGTATAGCAGTACCAAATCTCCCTCCCGGAAACCTTCCGAATTATTTTCCTTGTCGTACCTGTGTTTCATCTTACTACTCATTATCCCGGATCGTTCCCTCGCACTCTGTTGTTTGCCAAATGAACTACTTCGCAGAGCTTGCGCTTGACGGATTGGCTTCGCATAATCAGTATCGTTCCCACGTTTCACAAGAGTAGTGCGCCCCGGCTTGAAACGACCCTCGCATTCTTTCTGGGAAATTCGTTCCTTCGTTTTTGTGCGTCCATTAGGGTTTGTCAATGCCAGTGTTTCTCTCGCAGGTACTTTTGATTTCGCTTTATTTGGCCCATTCGATCCATCAACCTTTACCTTTGACTTTCGTGATCTTTGTCGAGCCTTCTCCACCAGTACCCGATTACTGCTGAACCCTTTCTCCAAACTAAAGTAAAGTGGTATATCCTGGTTCTTATAGCGCATAATCTTTCTCCGCATATCTCCTGATGTCAAGGTCAACTAAGAATTCCACTCCCAATATGACTTCATCAACAATCTCCGCCACAATGAATTTGTGTAGAACCATGCCATTTCCAATTAATACCTCACATACCCATTCTCCTTGGACTTGCTTATACTCGCCAGTGACCGTACGCAGTCTTGCTCCAGGTAATGGTTTTACTCTCCTGTTGACCAAGTCAGATCGGATTAAGGAATGAGATGCGCCCGTATCTACAGTCAGTACACGCTCCTTGCCATCCAGCGTTCCTTTGACGGCAAGACTGCTCGATTTCCTTCCAATTTGAGACACAGATATCAGAGGACATTCAATATCTGGGGCAAGTTTTCGTTCTTTACATCTGACAAGCTCTTGCTCATCTCCTCCAACTTTGCGTTTACGGCCACCCACATTGTTGGAACTATTAGCACCAAGATCGCAATGACGTGCAATGTGACCGGGCTTCCCGCATTTGAAGCATTTGACAACTCTTTCACTCCGCTTTTGCGATCCTTTCAGCGCCTCCAATATGGCGTCTACCCACTGTGGCCTTTCTACTTTCACACGGCGTCTTTGAAAACTGGCTTACACAGAAGCGACGCTGTTTCCTGAATCAGAGCTTGTGACACAGCTTCTGCGAATGTTGGCTTTGGGTTTGCGTATGTAGCTCGATTTGTTTCAACGTCCCGTATGCCATTTATAAAGCTTTCAGACTTCAGCTTTCTTTACCCTTTCAGTGTATTCCACGGGTGTGTCCGCATTTGCAAGATGTGCCAGCCTTTCAACAACCGACGCAAACTCTTGCAACGTTTCACCAGGCCTCTGGAAGCGATTCAGTAACCCCATTTGGTATATCTGTCTCCTATGCTCAGTTCCGTATCGTCTCTCTAGAGCGCCAATCAATGCTTCATTGCAGTTCTGTTCGCCCTCTGGAATGGTTTGTAAAATCTCAGCTGCAGGCCCTTTCAATGCCATGAACAGTGCAGCAACTTTATCTTCAGAATTCCAGTTGTTCACTGTTGCGGTCTTCTCAAACTGAATCTTAAACACCTGGAAAGGAACAGAACCGTCAAACGGTGGTGTTTTTACGTTTGGATTGCTTGCTGAAACAGCTGGGCGATTTAGTTGTAACTGCTCCATACGACCTTTTTAATCATATACTTCTGCCTGAAATTGAGCCATTTTTGCATCCGGCGCTTCCAGTTTTGATGATACCTGTTCCAAAATTTCTGCCGACATTTCAGATAAACGTGCCTCTTTCGCTTCCAATTGAGATGCCATATATGTCTTTTGGTCTTCCAGCTGAGATGGCGCTTGCGACGTCATTTCTGAAATACGTGCCTCCTGTGATTCCAGCTGGGATGCCATATATGTCTTCTGCTCTTCCAGTTGGGATGCCATATATGTCTTCTGTTTTTCGAGCTGTGTTTCCATCTTGGATGTAATCTGTGTCGACATTTCTGACATTTGGGACGACATTGATGTTACTGTCGATGTTTGTGCAGATATTGCAGGCAAAATCATGTTCAAGTCTGTGCTCGTAACTGTCTGCGATGTTTCGTTTTTCTCTTAAATTTTTGTTGTTGTCTCGTCCCCATCAGGATAAAAGACATACTCGTCCACATCGATTCCTTGCGACTCCATTACCTCTCGTAGCCGTGCTTGAAATTCGATCTTTTTGCCGGTTGTATTCAATCCACGGTTCCTCACTCCTTTTTCAGTTGCTGGATGCTCAGTTCACTCAACTTTGACATGTCCAAGTTATATTCCCAATCTGCGGAATTTATTCAACAATTCCTCTTCTGACACCAATTGTAACGAATTTACTGCAAATCCTCTTATTTTCAACCTTCTTCTAAGTTCTAATCACTAAACTATTGAATAAATAACTCCAATATTGAATAATGTGAAAATGGCCTTTATTAAAGTACTTCACAATAAGTAATACTGCTATTGCTCGCCAGATAGCGTCTTAATCAAAACTGCTTCTAGCGCCTCTATCTGTCGCTGCCTTTTATACTCTTTGGTTTCCTCGTTCGCATCTTCTAGGCGCTTCCATTTCCAGAATCTACTAGTTGACCATCAGCTATCAAATTTCTCAGCTGTAACTACAATTGCACGATTTTATAGCTTCTCTCATTGCATACTTTGGGAAGTATCTCAGATATATGCATGTGGTTGTGCGTTGCTTCTCAGCCGCGTATACGTACTTACGTGTAGACATAATGATTGATTCGTTTATGTAGATACATAATCATTGATTTATGGATATGCATACAAGGCGCTCCTTAGCATCGTCTTAGAGATGACAGTACCCCTTAGTGTTGTTAATATTCGTAACAATATGTAAGCCCGACTAAAAACAATGTCACAGTACGAATAACTATAAAACAGCACTCATGGCCCACTGTGCTAACAAAAGCCACTGTCTGAACTTCGACGCCGCTTCAGTTGCTCAGCAAGAATAACAAAGCAAGAAAAGGATGACAATAGAAGTGTTACATATAATAAATACAACGGAAACTAGAAGAATAAATTACAAAACAGCCATTGACAATATTGCGCATCACATATACACTTATTAACAAAGAACGGACAGTGTGATACTCCGCGTTAGGCAGTAAATACGCGAAAAATAAATGCATGTAATTAGTTCAAAAATGTATTATTTGATTTACAACTAATAAATAAATTGTATGCTTTTATGTTGTTTATTTGCCCTGAAGACGACTACCGAAGGTAATTGAAATAGATTGGCAAAACAAGAACCCTTGGTGTTTTATTGTTTTTTGACCTCTACCCAGCAATATTGAGAGATATTGAATATCTACAGATAGTTTCAGCACCAACTGGAAAAGCGAGATCACCAGAGATTTTACTTGTGGATTCCAGCTATGTAAAATGCTGCTATCGTCTTTGAAGGAAGGATTATATTTTCGACCGCGATTTCTGTCTTTCATTTTATAACTGAGGGAAATTGCTGTGGTTTGTGCTATAGAAATTTTGAGTTCATGGCTCCCTCCCATATATGTTGTTAGGATCTATGAAATCAAACGAAGAATTAATGTTGTTTTATAGTTTTTAAAAGCATTGAGGCATTTTTTGTTAAAAGTTGTATAAATATTCTGATTTAACTTTTTTCATGCTGGCACTCATATGTATAATTTTGTGGACAGCTGTATGTATGTATATAATCTCCATATATATGATTTGTGAACATATATGCAGCAAGTATTCGGAAATGCACGCATTCAGTTACTATAAATATTAAAATAAATAGTTAATTAACCCTAGAATATCATACTTATTTTTAATACGTAAACATCATACTTCGTCGAATCGACTACGGTAATATTTAAAAGGTACAAGGGGTGTCTCCTGTTTAAAAAACGATGTTTAAATTTGTATTAATAAATTCTTTTTAATGTATTTTAATGAAATAAGACAAAAACAGTTTAGCTTTTTAATATTATTTATTTAAAAAAAAGTTTCACAGCACTATTTCATTTGCCTTGTGTATAAAATAGAACAAAAACAAAACAATAAAAAAATAACAAAAAAATAAAAAATTCATTTATCTTTTTTTCCTTTCTTAAATCTAATTATTGAACTAGAGAAACAATATATTTTTGGAATATTCAGACTTTAATTTGTACAAGAGGAACAAAGTTCAACTTTGTGCTCCCCACACAGGCTTTTTCTACATTTTGCGCAAACTGACTTACGAAAGACAAACTGCACAAAATGCACAAATTTTTCGCTTTTATTTAATTGTCTACGTACTAGATTGATAAGGAGTGTGATGACTAGTACCTAGGACCTACCTAATTATTTTCTAGCTTTTAATATTGTTACCACTTATTGTAACTATTGTTTTCAATAAAATTGTTTAACTAAAAAAAATTTTTTAATTATTTTATATTCCATTAGTTTTACAGCGTATGATACGCATTCATTAACAAAGTATTTGCCAAAAAATCAGACCTGTTACATTGAGGTTTTTGTCCACCTCCCAAAAATATATGAATTAAGGCTTTTTATTATAAAAATATCTGTATGTAGGTATCTGAAACAATCAAACAATTAAATGTAATAACAAATATATTTTAACACATACAATACTTATGGTGTCTTCCTATCAGCAACGAAGTATTTCGCCGGTTAGATGAATACTCTGCTAGTTTAGTAATTGAACACATTACCTCGGAACATTCGGGCAACTACACTTGCATTTCGAGCAATATCGCCGGAACAGAACGGGTCACGGTACCATTGACAGTGAACGTACCTCCTAAATGGGTATTAGAACCAAAGGATTCAAGCGCTCAAGCTGGACAAGATGTTTGGCTGCACTGCCAGTCTTCTGGCTACCCAAATCCAACAATTACATGGAAAAAAGCTATTGGCCCTACCCCTGGTGAATATAAGGATTTTTTGTATGAACCAACTGTGCAGCTATTTCCAAATGGCACTATATACTTCAAGAAAATCAATAAGGAGTCCCAGGGACACTTTCTTTGCGAGTCAAAAAATAATATCGGTTCAGGAGTCAGCAAAGTCATATTCCTAAAAGTGAATGGTAAGTAAAAATACTTTAATAAACTAAAATATGATTTTTTTTACAAAGTTTAGGCCAATCCAATAGTTTAAACCCGTACCTCGATGAGGTCAAAATCCAAAGCCTAATATAGAAACACACCCCTTTAAAATCTCCAAGCGGGGCTTAAACTAATGTGATATATTTGACCTCGGTACGCCATGGTGTGGTGGTAGCGTGCTCCGCCTACCACACCGAAGATCCTCCGTTCAAGTCCCGGGCAAAGAAACGTTAGGAATTTTAGAAAGAAATTTTTTCAATTAGAAAAAGGTCGCCATCGGCAGTGAATTGGAAAACACTTCGAGTGTATTTTTGCCATGAAAAGCATATCGGTGAAAACTGATCTGCCTTGCAGATGCATGTAGAAAAAATTTAAAAAGGATCTCGAAGCAAATTGGAAGAGAAGCTCGGCCCAAATTCTCTTCGGAGTAATATAGCGCCTTGCATTAATTCATTATTTTGATCTCGGTATTAACATTTCAAAGGGTGAGGTTGGAAAAACCGTTCACTTGGTTCATATCAACCAACCCAATGTACATTTATTACATACATATCGTCGCTGCGCCCGCCCATGATAAAAACACCTACTAGGTGTAACTGTCCTCTCTTCTGTTCGGCCATGATTTTTTATTTTTTTTTTTTTTAAGTTTTTGCGCAATATAATATGTAAAAAGCAATCTCATAACAAAAGGAAATCAAAAAATGAACAAAGTCAAATATGAAACTTGTTTTTGTGTGTGAAAAAAGTTAATATGTATTGGTGCAGTTTTTTTTTTGCATTTCAGAAAAATGCCAACAATGTCACAAACGGTTATACCTGGAAGTTTTATAATTATGGTTGCACTTATGATAAAAATATTACAACATTAAACCGGTGAGACTGGCTATCGTTACGTTTGAAAAAATTTTAAAATTCCCACTGCTCTCACATTTTTATTTTTCTTTTATTCTCACAATTAAAAATAATAAGTAGATATATATAGTTTTTTTTTAATTTTATTCAAGTATGTGTTTTTTACGTACGCTTATATTTTAACGGTGGAAAGTAGTTTTTTTGGTGGACAATGGAAATTGGAATCATTAAGCTACTCGACGATCACGGAAACGATTTGATGTGAACTTGTCTCATTATTCGATTACCAGAGCTTTGAAAACGAGGAATAATTCAATCCCCTTCAGCGAAAATTGTAGTAGAAATCTTCTTTTAGTAGTCGGCCTTGACAGAAGAGTTATCTTATGGGCTGTCTTGATCCGTTTCGGATAAACTGTTAATTGGGAATACTCAGAACACGTTCCAAATATGTATATAAATAAGATTCCAAATATAAAAACGATTCCATAAATACTTAAAGAGAGGCGAATCTATCGAACATTAACAAATTTTCCATACAATCATTTGCCAGGCTGTTTTGCATACTTAGCATACGTAATCATATACAAGTTATGCGGCAGTTACTGACGAACGTACGTACCAAAAACGTGTCAGCTGAAACGACCTATCGTATGAGTGTGCAATGTAAACGAAAACTCACCGACGTGCAACGCCCGTACGTACGTAGCCCGGAACGTAGAAATCAAAACATTTTAGATTTTTTCCGTAAGAACGTGTCAGGTGATCGCTCTCTCACTAGACAGAGTTGCCTAGTAAACTGTTGTGCGCTAATTTTTGACCGTTTGCAGTTTTATGCAAAAAGACCTAATTAAAGTTTGAAAAATTGTGAAAATAATTCGAAATAATTATGTAAAAGAGCAGATTATAAATATGTAATCTATTTATATTTATTTAATATTAATTCCAGTCTTTTACAACATCAAAAATTAAATTGGAAAAAGTTGATGTTTCCATAAGCATGAATGCAAACTGGTCAGTGGCAACAGTGCTTATATGTAAACAATACACATACAAATATGTTATGTGCATGTACACAGACGCACACATTGATTCCTGCGATTTATATGTATATATAGATATCAATGAACTTTCTCTCCTCGCTCTCCTTTGACACAATAATTTTACTGCTAATTTTAAGAATTCATTTTAAATTCGAATTTGAAGTTAACCGAATTTTATTCATCACCAATAAAATCAGTCTTAGAGAAACCATCCGAGAATAAACAAACACATTTTGGGTATTCTAAAACAAACAAATTTATTGGTGTTTTATTAAGAAAAGTTAAGTGGCGACGAGGATGGGATACGTATATTAAATTATCGTATCCAGTGATCGAACATTTGCGTGCAAAGCAAATTTAGAATTTTATAAATATAAATTTAAAAAAAAATTATGAAAAGCCTTTAAAAAATTCGTGATTGTCATTTGAGAAAAAGAAATAAACTTACGTGTGCATAAAGTTTACTAAATGAAAAAAAAAAATTTACTATACAATCCAAAAACTTTAAAGTGACATTGATATGATATTTTATTAAAAATATAAAAAGCAAAACCAACCACGTACATATGTCCTAACGGAAAATAAGTGACTTTCATCTGACTTTCAAACAGTGTGCATTTATATTAAAACAATAACAAAGCAATGCACTTTTATCCAAAGCTACAATGAAACATTTGAGAAAAAGCAATTGTAATAACATCAGTTTGAACTTGAAAAAAAGAGACCAAGAAAAAAAAATTGCATACCAACAAAAATAAATAAAACGCGTTACTGCACCTAGAGACAGTAAATAATAACAACAAAATCATCACCTGAAACTTCCACAGAGAGATATCCGCCTACAATAACATTTTTCGTGTGTATACATAAATTCGAACAAAGCGGACGCGCAAATATTTTCGAAAAAAAAGTTCGCCCAGTGAGAGCTTAAGCAGCAAACAATAGACAACCAACTCGTAATAGCAAGCAAGCAGCACAACAAAACAAAAACAATGGCGCTGACACTTGCCGACTGCCTACGGGAAGCGAGGAGCTTACCACCGTTCGCCGGAATCAGTGAGTACTCACTAAATAATTATTTTAGAGACGTCACAACTGTTCTCCAGCTAACTCCAAATGAACACAAAGTTACGCTCCAACAAGTTCTAAGCAACCGTTTGCAGGGAAATGCGTTAAGAGCTGTAGAGACATTAGTGAACCCTACTTTTAATGATATTATAAATAAACTCAAAGAAGAATTTGGTATTAAGAGAACATATTTTAATTTAAGAACAGATGCTCATAATGTCGAAGCGAGGAACATTGAAGAGTTACATTGTAAATTACGAATGATATTAAGCGAAATGAACACAAAATACTCTTTGGATCCCAACGAAAAGTATACTCCCTTAAATAATGAGCAACTAATTTTTGTTGTTTATGTTAACTATTTACCAATACATATAAAATCCCTTTTACTGCAAAATAATATAAATTCTTTAAACAAAGCTTGTACATATTATTTGGAAAATAATATATTAAAAGATATACAATTAGTAAGCAATAGACATGCAAATAGTTTTCCTAATAATAACTTAAAACTTAATAATTATCCAAATAATAATAATATGGCCAATAATTTTCGTAATAGGTTTAATTATTCAAATGGTAGTCACTTCCAACAGCAGCAAAATTCTAGAAACTCGCCTAATTTTCGTAGTCAGAATAGGCAGAGGTTTTGGCAATTCCAACCGAAATTTTGGTAATTTACAGACTCAAAATAATAGTGGTACTTTTAGTAGTAACAACAGAAACTAGGCAAATTTTCAAAGCCAATACTTTAACCGTTCCATAGATAATAGATACCTCCAAAGTCAAAATTATAACAATGGAAATATCAATAATTTACAACAAAATCAACAACTGCCATATAATAACAATTTTAGAAATTATTTAGTGCCAATGGAAATAGATGCTATTAATTTTACAGAAAATTTTCCTGTTCAGCCTCGAAATTATCACTACCCATAATTACACTTACTATAAATAATACAAAAACAAGGTGCTTAATTGATAGTGGAGCTGCTACAACTCTCGGGGACTACAATTTCTTTTCGAAGATAGGAATCAAAAAACAATTAAAACCCCCTATTTTATTAAATACCCTGGTAGGTGATAACATTATAAACGAAGAAGTTATCGTTTACCAACCTAGTGAATTTAAAATAAAAAATAGTACTATGCCAGTTAAGTTAGTTAATTTTATTGATAAAAAGTTTGATTGCATAATAGGTGTAAACATATTGCGCCCCTTGGGAGTAATAATAGACTTTAAAGATAATACCCTTTTAATTAACGACAGAGAAATACACTTTATCGAAAATGGTTTTAATATTTCCTATGAAGAAATTTACTATTTAGAAAAATTTGAATTAGAAAAATTTAAAGATTTAATACCTACGAGTTTAAATAAGGAAGAGAATAAATTGCTAGAAAATTTTCTAAATAAAAATAAAAAGGCATTTTATATAAATGGTCAAAACTTAACAACAACTACCTGCGTAAAGCATAAAATAATAACTAATTCTAATAAAGTAATATACTGCAGAAATTATAGGCATCCACAAATATTAGAAAATGAAATAGAGAAACAAATAAATGAAATGCTAAAAGAAAACATAATACGCCCTAGTAAGTCGCCATATAATTCCCCATTGTGGATAGTAGATCAAATAATCCGACTGAAAAGAAATGGCGCTTAGTAATAGATTTTAGGAGGTTAAATGAAATAACTATAGATGATAAATTTCCCATACCCAACATAGAGTCACTATTCGATAAGTTAGGTAAGGCCCAATATTTTTCGTCATTGGATTTAGCAAAGGGTTTTCATCAAGTTTTAATGGATGAAAGGGATATTGAGAAAACAGCTTTTTCAACGCCTATGAGTCATTATGAGTTCATTCGAATGCCCTTTGGTCTCAAAAACTCTCCCGCTACATTCCAGAGAATGCTTAATTATGTTTTATCGCACTATATTAATAAAATATGTATTATTTATATGGACTAGTCTTTTCAACCTCTCTAACCGAACATTTAGAAAGCTTACAGAAAATTTTTAATAAGCTAAATGAATACAACCTCAAGGTACAAATTGAAAAATGTAAGTTTTTATCCAAGGAAACGAACTTCCTTGGCCATATTATAACAAATAAAGGAATAAAACCGAACCCTGAAAAGATTAGTGTAATGGCAAATTTAGAGCCACCAAGGACAGTAAAAGATATAAAATCTTTTCTGGGCCTAACCGGATATTACCGGAAATTTATTAGGAACTATTCGTTGGTTGCAAACCCTATTATTAAATATTTAAAAAAAAATAAATAAAATTGATATTAATGATAAATCGTATATAGAGTCCTTTGAAAAGCTGAAAAAAAATTTAATAAATCCGCCATTACTACGGTACCCCGATTTTAATAAAAAGTTCACATTAACTACCGAAGCAAGTAACGTAGCCGTCGGTGCGCTTTTGAGTCAGGAGGGGAAACCTGTAAGTTACGCCAGTACGACTTTGAATGGGCACGAAAAGAATTACTCCACGTTAGAGAAGGAGTTATTAGCGATTGTGTGGTCAATAAAGTATTATCGTCCGTACCTTTATGGCTGAAAATTTCTAGTCCAAACGGATCACCAGCCCTTAAATGGCTGTATTCGCTTAAGTAACCAATTTCGCGAATTATTAGGTGGAAAATTTTACTAGACGAATTCTACTTCGATATTGAGTATCTCAAAGGAAAGGAAAACAGGGTTGCCGTCTTTTTGAGCAGGGTTCAGCTGACTCAACCATTTTCAGTGGAAGTTCACAATATGGAGGAAAATTTAAACTCTAGCATCTTTGTAATAGATAAAATTGTAAATAAATATAGAACGCAAATAAGACTAGTTACAAATAAACGTAAGGAAACAGAAACACTTTTTAAAAAATATAAAATAATATACATCTCTGAAAATTATTTAAATAATGCACACTACTTAAACGATTTATTAAGGCGACAATTGAAAAATGGAAAAGTTGGAATACACTCAGAATTAAACGATAATAAATACAATATAATAAAAGCTAAATTAACTGAATTATTTATAACAAACTTAATTTTATAAAATTTACCAAAATTGCGCGCGATGTTGAATCCGAGAAATCTTTGTTGAATATCATTGATGATATTCACACGAAAGGTAACCATAGAGGAGTTCAAGAGAACTTTGGAGAATTAAAAGATAACTATTTTAACCCTAAACTAATAAAATTAATAAACAGATATTGTAATAACTGTAGAATATGTTGCGAAAATAAATATGACAGAAAGCCTATACGTAAACAATTTCAACATACGATAACACCCGAAAAACATAATGAAATAATACATATAGATATTTTCCAAATACAAAAAACCTCTTTTTTAACAAGTATAGATAAATTTACTAAAATAGGCACTGCACATAAGTTAAGCGATAAAAATATGGTAACAATCAGAACTTAAATTGAAGAAAGGATCGCATTCTTGGGAAAACCCGATAAACTTATTATGGATAATGAATTTAATAATACGCTTATAAAACTTTTCTGTCAAGAAAATAATATAGAGACACACTTCACTACACCTAATTCCCATACCGGCAATTAATATGTAGAAAGAATGCATTCCACACTTTTAGGACACATAAGAATCCTAAAAAATTCCGAAAATATTTATGACGCTGAAGAATTGGTACTTAAGACAGTTAAATTCTATAATAACACAATTCATAGCACAACCAAATTAAAACCAAACGATTTCATAAACAAAAAAACATAGATTTAAGAGAAGTTAAGGAAAGATCTGAAAGAAAAAAAGAAAGCAATTGATAAGGAAAATTTAAAAAGAGAAAATAAAACACTTAATTTGCGGGACTCGAATTTGTATATTAAAAATCCAATAGCAGTTAGACAAAAGTCAGCAAAAAGATTTTCCAAGTACCACTACAGTAATACCAATAAAGTAGATACTGCACGGTTTAAAAGGCCATTAAAATCAATAACATAAATCAGATATAAAACGAAGAAAAAAAAAAAGAAAACTATTTCTTAATGTTTTTGTTTACTAAACATTGATTATGAGATAAGAAATAACTATTTAAGGAAAAGTACTTTGAAGATATCAAAATAAATTTATTTTTCTAAAAAAACAAAAAAAAAATTTAAAAACAACAGTACCTAGCTTCTATAAAATACAAATTTGTATTAAATAGTTCACTAAGACATATTGTTAGTTTTAAGCCATAATTTAATTGAGTATTTAAGTATTAGTCTGAGAAAATTTTTATCCCGTGCTATATATATTTATATATTGACATAAAAATTCGACGGGACTCGAATTCAATATGGGGAGGCGAGTTATATGTATATGTAGATATCAATGAACTTTCTCTCCTCGCTCTCCTTTGCCCCAATAATTTTACCGCTAATTTTAAGAATTCATCACCAATAAAATCAGTCTTAGAGAAACCATCCGAGAATAAACAAACACATTTTCTGTATTCTAAAACATAAATTTATTGGTGTTTTATTAAGAAAATATAAGTTAGGGGCTTGAGGGTTCGGTCAAACGTGTTTCGTACGACAAACGTTCGTACGTACGGGACACGTCGGTGGGTAATTGCCGCTTTATACATATTGTGGCGAATGTTGACATCACTAGGCAAACTGCCACTCATGTGTACCAGTGATGATAATCATGGTACATTTGTACTTTTTTTGGTACATTTTTGTAAAATACAGCAGGCATGCTTAATCAACGAACCGATATCATTTCGTTACGATAATTAACGTTAATAAACGAAACAAAGTCATTTCGTTTCGTTTATTACCGTTAAGAACGTCAAATTAACGAAATGATTTTGTTTCGTTTTCTGCCATATCAAAACGAAATCAAATCGTTATGTTGATTATTAATTTCAAACTATGCTGGCAAACCTGAATGATGGCGGAGTCATTAAAGGTGAAAGCATTAGCCAAGCTGATTGCAACTTTTCTCATGAATTTTGACAGTACGAACATTTCTCATAGTATTTTTGACATTACCACCAACGAACTACACAAACAAATTACATGGAGTTTGTGTGTGTATGCCCGCTCGCTGATACCACCTTACGGCTTCACCATGGCTATAGCATTGCCAGCACAGTTCAAACATAAAGTATCACGTTTTTGTTAACGTTTTTAACGTTAACGAAGGCTTTTCGTTTCGGTTAAAAACGAGATACAATTTATCTTGATAATTTCTTTATCGATAATATTTCGAAGTGTTTCAACGGAAACGGTGGACATTTTTTGATAAACGATTAGCTTAACGTTAAGGTGCATCCCTGACTTCAAGTCATTTGCAAAGCAGCTCTGAATGTACAAAAAATTTTTAAATGTTTCGATAAAAATATATAGTTAAGTTGTTTTGTTGCCGAGCACAATTTGAAACTTGCAATTATGGTTCATTTAAATATGATTATGAAAAATAGCATAACTGATGCTAAAATTGTGAACAAATTTTGCATCAATAGAATTAAAGCACAGAAAATAATAACTCAAATCACAGGGCCAGAAAATTATAAATCCATAATTGTATTTTGTCAGAAGAATTATTACTCTCTAATAATAGATGAAACGACTGATATATGTATATCAAAAAATTTGGCAGTTTCGATTCGAATTTTTGATAAAAAGGGCATTGATATATTTTTAGAGTTGATACCTTTGACCGACAGTAGCACGGAGGGTATTTTTAATGCCATTATTAAATCTTTGAAAGACCAGTCAATACCACTTGAAATTATTGATTTCACTGCCGCCAATTCCTCGGTTATAATGGGAGCAAAAAGCGGAGTGCAAGCAAGGATGAAGCAAGTTGTTCCAAATCCGCATGCTAATAGATGTGTTTGTCACATTTTAAATTTAGCTTCAATGGCCGCTTGTGATGTATTTCCCAACAAAATTGATAAATTTTTAAAAGACGTAAACTATCATTTTTGTAACAGCCCCCTTAGGAGGGCAGACTTTCAGAGTTTTCAAGAACATTTCGGTACAGAAATGCATGTTATACTAAAGTACGCCCCCTCAAGGCGGCTTTCTAGACAAGCAGCCATAGATAGAACTCTTGAGCAATGGGATGCCCTCAAGTATTATTTTAATCTTTACGGATTTGAAAATAAAAGCAGTAATCAAAATATTAACTTTATATCTGAACATTTTCAAAGTCGTATTTATAAAGCGTATTTTACATTTCTTTGTTATATTTTAAGTGAAATAAATAATGTGAATATAGTAATGCAGTCTGAAGATATTGGCATATATTTACTTATTACCAAATTAAAAATTTTATAAAAAATCTTATTTAGACTCCAGTCCCATTTGGATGTTAAATATTTATTCAGACGAAAATCACTTAACCCCATATCAAGTTTACTGCGGTGTTAATGTGGATATTATTCTATCAAACAAACTTTTCGAAAAAGATGACGTCCACATATTTAAGAGGTGTGCTAAACAATTTTATATACAATTTTGTAGTACTTTATTAAAGAAAGTAAATTTGAATTATAGAACTTTGTTGTGGGCTGCAAAGCTTTCACCAGAAAGTACTTTAAGCTATGAAACAAATAGTATTGTGCCTTTAGTTATGCACTTGCTTCCGAAATCTGCATTTGATAAAATAGGAAAAATTTATTCTGAATTTATATCTTTAGCAGAGCATGAGAGCCTTAAAAAATTCAAGAATTTAAATATATGCAGCTTTTGGGAAGAATTAAGATCAGTTAAAAGTAAATTAAATGCGCAAATGTTTTCTAATATTTATAGAATAGTTCAAGGCATATTGTCGATTCCACATTCATCCACAAACGTAGAAAGGATATTTTTTATACAAAATTGAATTAAAACTAAGACTTGATGAAATCAACTTACAATAGCTGTCATAATATAGAAACGAAAAAAAGCTTTTTGTCAACTGAGTTATTTAAAGAACTCAAAGAAGAAGAACTGTTAACGTAGTGATTGAAACATGAGTTATTAATATAGATGTAGGCGACAATTTGTCAACTTTTATACAAGAATCTAAATCTTTTGAACCTAAAATATTTTTATGAAACGTTTTTGCATTGAATTCAGCTGTTATTTCCTTTATATATTAATTTTATATTCCTTACTGGTACTCAATAGAGTAATATTTTTATATATGTATATTATTGTACGCTTCAATCGATAAACTTCTTTTATTATTTTTCCTCGAAAAGTATTTCTTGATATTTCATATTTCCCTGCTATACATTTTAATTTGTTTTAGAAAGTTTCCTGACTAAAAACAGTTTTTAGACAAAGAAGCAGAATATAGCTCTAGTTTGGTTCAAATTCACATCCGAAGACTTTTGGTATATTTTTGATGATTTGGTACATTTGAAAAAATCCATTTCTCATCCCTGATGTTTACATGAACAAATCAATCATCATTTACACGCATACATACAAGACAACGAAGAGATACTCACACACACAGATGTAGTCATCAGCCGAAGTAGTTACTCATACATACACACGCATATGGATATAAACTACAAATATGCACGTTTATAGCTGGTAACCAAGCAGAAGATTCTAGAAGGCGAAAAGTTTAGACTTTATAAGAAATATTCGAATGAAGCAACGGAGAGTATAAAAGCAGCGCAAGCTGAGTAGTCAGAATCAGTTTTTATTTAAACACGCTATAGGTTGTGAAGTATAATTGTGAAGTACTACTCTTGAAGTAATCTAAATAAAGACCACTTTGCAATACTAATCTAAAAAAAAAATAAATGTAAGGCGCGATAACCCCCGGAGAGATCTAAGGCCGAGCTTTTCTACCAATTTGCGTCGTGCTCCTCTTGATTTCCCTACAAATTGGTCGGACGGGACCTACATGTTTTATGCCGACTCCGAACGGCATCTGCAAGGCAGATGAGTTTTCACTGAGAGCTTTTCATGGCAGAAATACACTCGGAGCGCTTGTCAGACACTGCCGAGGAGCGACCGCGCTTAGAAAAATTTTCTTCTAATTGAAAAACCTTTATTCTAATATTTTGATGTTGCTTTGGCCGGGGTGTGAACCCAGGGCATACGGTGTGGTAGGCGGAGCACGCTACCATCACATCACGGTGGCCGCAATACTAATCAGTGGAGTGATTTATTCAACAGTTTAGCGATTCGAACGTTAGCAGAAGGTTTCAAGTAAGCGGAATATTGCTCTATTTGTTTATAGTTAATGGAAATATTTTTTTTTTGCGAATTCGAACAATCTCTCGAATTTTACTTCCGTGCGCAAAGCACCACCTTTTCGAAATTCAAAGGCACAAACCTATTATTTAGGCCCTCTCTAATTCGAAGAGCTGCTTAGTCGTGTTGCTCAATTGTTTCATCTACACAGTGGTCACCAAAATTGAAACAGTTGTTGTGTTAGTAAGAGTAAAATCATTAAGCTGGTAATGGTTTGGCAGTAGATCAGTGGTCGTCAGCTAGGGAAATAATTATTGGCGCTCACTTCGGACACATTACTATTTTCTTTCGTTTAGTATTTGCCGAACAAGCAGAGCAGCAACATCAGAGGAGGCTATTGTTTATTTTCGCGTTTCCAAACAGATATTTTGCAAGTAAACGGCTAAGTGCATAATGTTTAAATAGTTAAATGTAAGCAATATACACTGTTTAAATATTTTATTAGACCCATGCAATAAAATGGTATTTGTATTGCATATTTGCGTACTATTTTTTGAGTGTTAGTAAACATGCGCGCATACATCCTACGTCATTGCTTTTTTATCAACTACTACACCACTACCAGCTTAATGATTTTACTCTTACTAACACAGCCAGTTTTAATTTTGGTGACCACTGATCTACATACATATACGTACGGGCCAGACGGTGAGAGAACTACTCACTTACTCATTTTGAGTCCGAATAAAAAATGGTTTCCCCATTGTTGGCACTTACCGATAGTGTTCTGTACCAAAATCGTAAAAAATTTTGTTCCAAAATAATTTTTAGCGCACGAAAGAACCTTAAATATAATTAATTTTTGACCGGCCCATTTTTTTGCAAATTTCACTTACACGTCAATACATACTTTATTTACCAGATCATCTATACTAATATATATTTTGAAAGCCGTTTTTTTCTGGACCGCAAAGCTCGAGAACGGCTGAACCGATTGATATGAAATTTTGAGCATAGATTTGGTGGTGGCTCGACATGGTTATAGGCTAAAAAACTGCAAGGATTTAGAAAGGTTTTTGAGATATCGACCAAAATGTGGACCAGGGTAACCCTAAAATGTGGTCATGCGATATGGGTATCAAACGATAGGTATCGACGAGGGTTTTAATGTAGGGTTGATTTCATTTCAATATCCAACTTAGTTTGCGAGATATCGACCAAAATGTGGACCATGATAACTCTACAATGTGCTCATACGATATGGGTATCAAACGATAGGCATTGACGAGGATATTAATGCAAGGTAGTTTTAATTTTGTTACCTTTATTGGTTTGGGAGTATCGAAAATGTGGACTAGGGTAAACTCAGAAGGCTTATATATATATATTATGGGTATCAAAGATATATGTATATATAAAAGAAAATATTGTTAGTTACACTATTTATAACTCAAGAACGGATGAACCGATTTGGATCAAAATTGGCGGAGAGGTAGCTTAGAACCAGGAGACGGACATAGGATACCCTTTAACCCGTTCTGGCTAGTGTCTTGAGATCAAAACGTGGATCAGCGTAACACTAGGATGTGTTTTTACATTATGGTTACAAAATTCGAGCTGTTGATGTGTGCTTTAGTACAGTGTATTTTTTATGCCGCTGGGTGACCAGGGTCTCGAGATATAGGCCAAAACGTGGACCCGGATACCCCTAGAATGTGTGTGTAATACAGATATCAAGTGAAAGCTGTTGCTTAGAGCTTTAAAGTAATTTTCATTGTGATATTGCATGCGAAGCTGAAATAAAGACATGAATTAATAATACAAATATACCTATTTATATACGTCCTATTTGATTTGCCTGAAATTTGGTATATAAATTTGCCTATATAGGATTTGCGATCCTCTTTTGCGGGAAGTAGACCAGAGACGGAGTGGGATCAGGACTACATACCACCCTCTGGGACTGGCAATTAGGCATAAAGAAGAACGAGAAGAACTTGAGAGAAGAGAAAAGAGGGAAGGAGACGGAGGCTGAGAAAGAGATAGAGTGAGACGAAGATAGAGATAGATGAAGCGAAAGAGACGGAGGGAGGAGTGAATAAAAGGATTCAGAAAAAGTGAAGAGGGGGGGGGGGGCAGATTTAGCGTAATTAATCAAAAATAAAACATATATATTTTATTTTATTTTCGTGAAAATATTGTAGTATTGGAATCTTACACTTGAGTCCAGTCAAAGAACCACAAGTTGGGAACTATCATTTTTCAACTTAAGTAATATCATTTTTTGCTTTCTAAAAAATTCCCTACTTTTCTGAGTACGCTATGATTCTCAAGCTAAGCCACTGCTTCGTAACAACTCTTGAGACTATAGAGGTATGATAGTTTGTTCAGCTGAGTAGCAGAGCTCACAGAGTATATTAAATTTGTTCCCATTACGGTAATCCGTAACAGCATAAACTTATCGAGATAGATATAGACTTCTATATCAAAATGATCTGGGCGAAAAAAGAAATTCATTTAGCCATGTCCGTCCGTCCGTCCGTCCGCCCGTCTGTCCGTTAACACGATAACTTGAGTAAATTTTGAGGTATCTTGATGGGTTCCTTGGCACCCATCACAGATCGCTATTTAAAATGAACGAAATCGGACTACAACCAACCACGCCCACTTTTTCGATATCAAAAATTTCGAAAAACATAAAAAGTGCGATAATTAATAACCAAAGGCGGATAAAGCGATGAAACTTGGTAGGTTGGTTGACCTTATGACGCAGAATAGAAAATTAGTAAAATTTTGGACAATGGGCGTGGCACCGCCCACTTTTAAAAGAAGGTAATTTTAAAGTTTTGCAAGCTGTAATTTTGCAGTCGTTGAAGATATCCTGATGAAATTTGGCAGGAGCGTTACTCCTATTACTATATGTGTGTTTAAAGTCAAATTTTAACAAAAAATTGAATATCTTTACAGTGTATAAGTAAATTATGTCAACATTCAACTCCAGTAATGATATAGTGCAACAAAATACAAAAATAAAAGAAAATTTTAAAACGGGCGTGGCTCCGCCCTTTTTCATTTAATTTGTCTACGATACTTTTAACTTCATAATTCGAACAAAAATTTACCAATCCTTGTGAAATTTGGTAGGGGCATAGATTCTATGACGTTAACTGTTTTCTGTGAAACTGGGCGAAATCGGTTGAAGCCATGCCCAGTTTTTATACACAGTCGACCGTCTGTCCCTCCGCTCGGCCGTTAACACGATAACTTGAGCAAAAATCGATATATCTTTACTGAACTTAGTTCACGTACTTATCTGAACTCACTTTCCGAACTATGAGCGCCCACTTTTTCGATATTGAAAATTACGAAAAATGAAAAAAAAACGCCACAATTTTATACCAAATATGAAAAAAGGGATGAAAAATGGGACAAAATTGGTTTGGTTTATTGACGCAAAAAACGGGTGTGACACCTACTATATTAAGTAGAAGAAAATGAAAAAGTTATGCAGGGCGAAATCAAAAGCCATTGAAATCTTGGCAGGTATTACATATATAAATAAATTAGCGGTACCCGACAGATGATGTTCTGGGTTACCCTGGTCCACATTTTGGTCGATATCTCGAAAACGTCTTCACATATACAACTATGGGCCACTCCCTTTTA
This sequence comes from Eurosta solidaginis, assembly GCF_040869045.1. Lineage (NCBI taxonomy): Eukaryota > Metazoa > Arthropoda > Insecta > Diptera > Tephritidae > Eurosta > Eurosta solidaginis. The sequence goes on along the minus strand of NC_090323.1, from coordinate 125,046,113 downwards.
AAACCCTCATTAATACCTTTAATTTGATATCCATATCGTACAAACACATTCTAGAGTCACCCCTGGTCCACCTTTATGGCGATATATCGAAAAGGCGTCCACCTATAGAACTAAGGCCCACTCCCTTTTAAATAATCATTAACACCTTTTATTTGATACCCATATCGTACAAACGCATTCTAGAGTCACCCCTGGTCAACCTTTATGGCGATATCCCAAAAGAGTGTCCACCTATAGATCTAAGGCCCACTCCCTTTTAAAATACTCATTAACACCTTTCATTCCAGGGTTACCCTCGGTTCATTTTCCTACATGGTGATTTTCCCTTATTTTGTCTCCAAAGCTCTCAGCTGAGTATGTAATGTTCGGTTTCACCCGAACTTAGCCTTCCTTACTTGTTTTTTATTTGAGTTGCTTTCAAAAAAATATGAAATCCCAAATAACGAGTTAGCTTTATTTATTTATTTATTTATTCATTATTTATAGTCGACGACAAACTATGGTCGACTGCATAATATAAAAGATATATAAATATACAACTCAAAAGATAAAATTTAAGATATATCGATATTTCAACAATGTTATATTGCAAACAAAGATATGTTATTGAACATTACACTTTAATTGCAGAATATAATAATAATAAGAAACATGAGCAGAAATAAGATCTTATACCGAGATCTTATACTGGCGGAATGCATCAGATTCCGCTCAGCATGACTTCGGAATGTAGTGGATTCCAATCTTGCTGTTGGAATGCAACAAGATTCCAATCAGCTTGCCATGGGAATCCGGCAGTGCTAAGAGTAGTGTAAAGAGGATATGCCATCACAAGGCATAAAAAAGTAACATGACCTGTGACCGGCTTCCAATCAGCTCGATGCCTGACCCATAAGATTATACTGCCGGAATGCATACGATTCCGGTCAGTGACTCATGAAAAAGCATGTTTTTTACGTTGTTGTAATGCACCAGATTCCAATCAACAGAGTACTGTCTTGTTCCTTCTTAATGATACATGTTGATAAATGTTCCTCCATCCTTAAACGAGATAGTTCCTGTTTTTTATGGATGAAATAAATTCCGGCAATTAAATTAAATTAGCTTGTATCTCTTAAATTAGATAGGCAAGTATTGCATTACGTATAGTGGCAAAAGTACATTCAAGACTGATACATCTATACAAGTCATTGTGTTGCGCGCACCAGATAAGAAGAGGATTATTTTTAGCAAAGTTTCGTCGACAGAGGGGTAAATAAAAAGGAACGTAGTGTCTGGATACTCTAGGGGGAACCGCAAAAAACAAGCGGTAATATACTCCGATTTTCCAGAGTGGGTAAGTTAATAACAAGAAGTCTACTTCTGTATGGAGGAAAGTGGAGACTTGAGTCCCAATTAAGGCCGCGCAATGCGAATATCAAAAATTTTTAACTGCCCCAAGGCGCTTTATATGCTTTTGAGAAACAGGGGACCAAACGCATGAGCAATACTCAAGTATTGGACGAACCAGCGATGTGTAAAGAACCTTAGGGAGGTACGGATCATCGAACTCTTTAGCCCATCTTTTAACAAATCCAAGTAAACCCAACGCTTTGTTGGCAATAGATGAAATATGCATGTTAAAATTCAATTTCGGATCAAAAAGAACACCTAGATCATTTGCAATAGATATACGCTCCAAAGGCGTACCATCTATTACATAAGGTTCAATGCTGGCTTCACTCGGTGAAATGTCATATGCTTACAATGCAATTTAAAGCTAGTAAATTTGTTGTGCACCAACATTGGAACGAGTCCAAGTCGGCCTGAAGAAGATCCAAGGAACTCAAATCGGTAGGACAGTAAGTTTATCAAAATTTTACATCATCCACATACATTATAGTATGGGAATATAATATTGTCTGTGGCAAGTCATTAATGAAAAGGGCAAAGATGAAACTAACTAAATTTATTTATAACAATTATGGTAAATTTGCCCAAAATGTTTTTACATCTCCAAATTTTATGCTCATTTAAAAAAAAAATTAATTCGTTGAAAATTACATAATATTTGAAAACTTTAAGTGCATGTCATTTTTTTAACTTAGTGTGCAGCCTTTCTTTACTACTACTTAAAAATTTTTATTTTTTACTTTTACATTATCACTGACTTGGGTGGTAGGAAAGATGTCGGCGCTAAACTAAAAATAGTACAAAATAATGAAAGATTTTTTTAATCAAAATAAACAACAAAAATGTTTTTGCACTAAGCTGAATCCAAATATATTTTCACCAACCACTTTTAAATTATAGTGAACTTATTTTCAGCTCTACTACCACTAATACCCTGCAAAAATCGCGAGTGCTTCAAAATTAACCACAATTCATACAAAAAAATATGGTCCAATTAAAATTGAGATGTCATAGGACTAGACCATATACTCCAGCTCCGCATTACATCAGAGTAATCCATGGAGTACCCACAGTCCAATAAACATCGTGTAGTCATTACAATCGTTAAAAACGAGCAGTGATCGGCTTAAAATATGTTCGTGTAGAAACATGAGTTGGTCCATTGCTGCATTACAGTGGAGTATAATGGTAAGCACTCCAGTGCACCACATGATCCAACGATTTTTGCAGGGTACTGAGTGAGGCTGTTATTTTGCCACTCCCCTGCAAAAATCGCGAGTACTCCATGCATGCATGTATGGAGTACTCGCTATGGACCAACCGAGTACTCCAAAATTAACCACAATTCATACAAAAAATATGGTCCAATTAACATTGCGATGTCCTAGGACTGGACCATATACTCCACCTCCGCATTACATCAGAGTAATCCATGGAGTAGCCACAGTCCAATAAACATCGTGTAGTGACCCTGCAAAAATCGTTGGATCATGTGGTCCACTGGAGTACTTACCATTATACTCCACTGTAATGCAGCAATGGACCAACTCATGTTTCTACACAAACATATTGTAAGCCGATCATTGCTCGTTTTTAACGATTGTAACTCCATTTATTACTCTGATGTAACGCGGAGCTGGAGTATATGGTCCAGTCCTAGGACATCGCAATGTTAATTGGACCATATTTTTTGTATGATTTGTGGTTAATTTTGGAGTACTCGGTTGGTCCATATCGAGTACTCCATAAATGCATGCATGGAGTACTCGCGATTTTTGCAGGGGAATACAATCGTTAAAAACAAGCAATGATCGGCTTACAATGTGTTCGTGTAGAAACATGAGTTGGTCCATTGCTGCATTACAGTGGAATATAATGGTAAGTACTCCAGTGGACCACATGATCCAACGATTTTTGCAGGGTCACTACTCAACTATTAACGCATTCATGCACTGGATGCTTAGAGTGAGTCGAAATAAAAAGATGACAAAAAAATTTTAAGGACTACCTTTATATAAATGGACCAAAAAATATAAGGCAATTTTTCCTTTACTACAGACATAGTCTTGTTGAATTTTGACTAAAAAACTTTCACAATAGCTCTGGTAAAAGAACTTTGGGATTTAAAATTATAAAGGTAGAGCGCGTGTATAAATTTTAAATAATCAATTAGTTTATCCCAAGTACATGGTTTGCCTTAAATTGAAAGATTGCGCTCCACCTTTATAGTTTTAAATCCCAAAATTCTTTTACAAGAGCTATTGTTAAAGTTTTTTAGTCAAATTTAACAAGACTATGTCTGTATTAAAGGAAAAATTGCCTTCTAGTTTTTGGTCCATTTATATAAAGGTAGTCCTTAAATTTTTTTTTATCATCTTTTTATTTTCAATTTTGTAGCGCTGCATAGAACAAGGCAATTGCAACTTCGATTAGTACTTTAAGTAATTCCTAAGTGAAAATTCTTATCTTTATTTATTTGTTGAGAAATATCAAGATTTAAAAGAATTAGTGGAATTTTCGCTGACAACACTGGCGAAAACTACATTATTCCACCTCGCATCATAACCAGAGAATTCCACCTCGTTTTTCAGCTACTTAATTTGCACAGCTGAAAATCGTGGTGAAATTCTCATGCGCCTGAAAGTCTAAAAGAATCGTGGTGAAAGTCGCGTACGACTAAAAGTATGCAAGGACGTGAATTGAGTTGGGCCTTCAACGAGATGGAATTCTACAACGCCTGCAACACTCAGGAGGTTAGCCATTAAGGTATGGCCTAATCTTCTAAATAGTTCGACTTGTGCGTTACGTAGCTCAAATTTTTTGATCAAACATTGCACTGTCACCGAGTTTTAAACCATATTTTAGGTTTCACGTCTCTAGATATCCAGGAGGTTAGTTAAAAATCGTTTGCACGATTCCCAATTTAAAACTAGTTTTCTCAATATCTCGATCCATGCGCCACCTAGCGGAATTTTTTTGATAAAATATTACATTGTCACCGGGTTCGGACTTACGGCCCAAGTTTCATGTCTCTAGCTCTTCGGGAAGTTACTCGAAAATCGATCGCAAGATTCCCCCCGTTTTTAAAAGATTTGCAGTTATCTTGACTAGCGCGCCACCCAGCGGAATTCTATAAGTTGTATTGTCACAAGGCCTCTAAGTGCCAAGTTTCAAGTCTCTAGGTAACCGGGAAGTTAGTTAAAAATGGATTGAAAGATTCCCGAATTAAAATCAGTTTTCTTACTATCTCGATCCGCGTGCCACCTAGCGATTTTTTTTCATCAAATGTTGCATTGTCACCGGGTTCTGACCCACGGCCCAAGTTTCAAGTCCCTAGCTCACCGTAAGTTACTCAAAAATCGATCGCAAGATTTCCCTCGTTTTTAAGGGATTTGTAGTTATCTCAATTAGCACGCAACTTAGCGGAACTCTATAAATTTTATTGTCGCAGGGTCTCGAACTATGTGCTAAGTTACAAGTCTCTAGGTAAACGCGAAGTTAGTTAAAAATGGATTGAAACATTCCCAAATTAAAATTAATTTTCCGAATATCTCGATCAATGCGCCACCTAACGGAATTTTTTTGATAAAATATTGCATTGCCACCGGGTTCTGACTTACGGCTCATATCTCCAGCTCACCGGGAAGTTACTCAAAAATCGATTGCAAAATTCCCCCCGTTTTTCAAGGATTTTTAGTTATCTCACTTAGCGCTCCGCCTAGCGGAATTTTGTTTTCTGAAGATTGTATTGTCACCAAGCTTCGAACTGTGTGCCAAGTTTCAAGTCTCTAGGTCTCCGGGATGTTAGTTAAAAATGGATTGAAAGATTCCCAAATCAAAATTAATTTTCTTATTATCTCGATCCATGCGCTACCTAGCGAAATTTCTTTTGATCAAAATTGCATTGTCACCGGGTTCTGACAGGGTGAGTCTCTAGCTCACCAGGAAGTTAGTTAAAAATCGATCGCAAGATTCCCTGCGTTTTTTCAGGGATTAACGTTTATCTTGATTCGTCTGCCAATTGGCGGCATTTTGTTTTCCACGAATTAGAGTGCCATCGACTCGCAAACTATGTGCTAAGTTTCAAGTCTCTGGATCACCGAGAAGTTAGTTAAAAGTGGATAGCAAAATTTCCATTTTAAAATAAATTTTCTGTATATCTCGATCCGTGCGCCATCTAGCGGATTTTTTTCACTTACGTTGTAATGTCTCCCTGATCTGAATTATTTTCTAAGTATCAAGTGTCTAGCTCAATGGAAGATACCGAAAAAGGCTTTTCCGTGGGTCAAAAATTCGTATGGTAATGAGGGGACAAACATGAAAGCGACTTAATATAAAGGTAAAAAAAAAATACAAGCTGGTCGAATTTCGACTACGGGCGATACTAGTATTCTTTTAAGTATTTGCGGGTTTGAGCACAATGTTTATTTGTTGGAGAAGTCTGCCCTGGTTAAAAGTTCTGACAACTGAGGTACATAAGTGGCAGATTTATAATTTTTTCGTTTTTCGTTACTGTTTTTCGAATTTATCTTTCCTATTAAAGTTTTTATAATTTTCTCTGGGAATCCTGTTTTGATAAGTGTATTATTTGGATCTCTACCTTTTTGCGGTAAATTTGGTCTGAGATCTCCAACATTTATACTAATTATATAAAAATGCTTATATTGGCAATGTTTGTAACGGCTAATCTCAAGAAGCACCAAACCGATTTTATTGAATTTTTTTTTTAAAGAAAGTATTGGCGCAAATAAATACCCTGCGCTTTTTATTTTTTACATTTTGACAAACTAAAGCCCTTTATTTTTAGGATAAAGGTGATGAAAACCCCCAAATAATACAAGCATAAGACTTTTCAATGGCCAAACCCAAGCTACAGCGGGCCAACAATAATAACTTTGTGCTTGTGAAGAGATACATACACTCACAGCCAAAGAGAGTGCGTCATTTCGCTCTTGGCAAATGCACGAGCTTTTTGCTTTGTTATTGTTTTGCGACAACCACTGAAAATCAAAACTGTCAATTCCGTACAAAGCAACACATATGTACTTATGTATGTAGTAAAGGTGATTAGAAACACACATTATATCAGGGATGCACCTTAACGTTAAGCTTATAGTTTATCAAAAAATTTCCACCGTTTCCGTTGAAACACTTCGAAATATTATCGATAAAGAAATTATCAGGATAAATTGCATCTCGTTTTTAACCGAAACGAAAAGCTTTCGTTAACGTTAAAAACGTTAACAAAAACGTGATACTCTATGTTTGAATTGTGCTGGCAATGCTATAGCCATGGTGAAGCCGTAAGGTGGTAATAGGGAGCGGACATACACACACAAACTCCATGAAATTTGTTTGTGTAATTCGGTGGTGGTAATGTCAAAAATAATCTGAGAAATGTTCGTACTGTCAAAATTCATGAGAAAATTTGCAATCAGCTTGGCTAATGCTTTCACCTTTAATGACTCCGCCATCAAACAGCTTTGCCAGCATAGTTTGAAATTAATAACCAACAAAAGATTTGATTTCGTTTTGATATGGCAGACAACAAAACAAAATCATTTCGTTAATTTGACGTTCTTAACGTTAATAAACGAAACGAAATGACTTTGTTTCGTTTATTCACGTTAATTATCGTAACGAAATGATATCGGTTCGTTGGTTAAGCATGCCTGCATTATATGCAAATCCAAAATGTGATTTGCTTTGATATTGATTTGCTACAAACAAAGCAACACATATGTATGTAGCTTAAGAAAATAATAAACGCGATCTATCTGTCTCTACCTCCCTTCACCTTATTTTCAATTCCGATATTTATTAGCGAAGTATGATGCTTTTTGGAACAAAGGTGAGAGTTAAAATGAAAGGTTGCGAGCCTTGAACAAAAGAGGCAAACGGCGATTGGTCTGAAGTCAGCATTTAACTACAGACCACATCTGAATTATATCGAAAATTCTCCACTTTTCATTGGCGGCATAAGTGAAATTTGGGTTTTTTGTAAGGCTGGGAAGTGGCCAAATGAAATAACAGTTATGTGCTGTAGTAAGAGTCATTTCAAATTAAGTGATATCGGTGAGCCTCCGCCAGCAATCAAAGCGCTGCTTACAGGAGAGCATACGTCGTCCAGCCATTTGAAACAAAATATAAGAAAATACAATAGTTGTTTCGCTATGACTTCGTTGGGCGGCAATGAAATTAGAGAAGGTAATTTCATGCCAACTTTCAAAATACATGGACAAGTGTATACTATTGGAAGTTTATTACCACCGCCCAACATGGTTCCAAAATTTTTACAAATATATTTTTCTTCCCAAGAGGAGCAACTTTCGATGCGCCAAAATGCTGCACCAACTCTTCAAAGAGATAACTTGAAATTGATTCAGGAAATTCTGCTTGAAAATATGTGTATGTTCGAAGTTTTATGACTTCTATGGAGCGTATGACATCTAATTCGAATAACTATGGGGTTGTAGCGGGGTCGCCCCTCGGCAGTGTTTGGCAAGCGCTTCGGGTGTATTTCTGCCATGAAAAGCTCTCAGTGAAAACTCATCTGCCTTGCAGATGCCGTTCGGAGTCGGCATAAAACATGTAGGTCCCGTCCGGCCAATTTGTAGGGAAAATCAAGAGGAGCACGACGCAAATTGGAAGAGAAGCTCGGCCTTAGATCTCGTCGGAGGTTACCGCGCCTTACATTTATTTTTTTTTATGGGGTTGTAATCCATGTCTACAAACGCCCTGTTAATGAACACCGTGGTAGATATAATACCCCGACTACAGACGAGGTCGCAGTATTGATAGTTGACGAAAATGCTGGTCGATAACACGATAAGACTCTCCATCGTGTGTCAGAAATTCATCCTTCATATGACCCCTTGAAACACCCTATCATAAAAACAAAAAATAAATAAATGGTGAGGACGGTGACTGCATAAATATACCACAAACTTCTCCAAGCAGAGGGGCACCTAACCTACCAAAACAGTTTCATGTATGCGATTTTATGCATACAAAATTATGATTATAGAAAATAGCTTTAATGCGCTTCATAGATATGGATACATATCTCTTCAACCGATACTGTGTGGACATGGCTGCTAAAATGATGACCAAAAGGTTGAATTTTATAAGAGTACACCAAAAGAGGTTGCGTGCAAATAGTTATATACATCTAAGGGATGCTGTTAACGAGGATTGCAATCCTGAAAATATTGGTCAGTTTTGTCGTCTTCATGTACTGGACCGCCTCAATAGTTTCATGAACGTACGCAAGACGCCCTCTTATATGCCCGTCATTATGGAAGGTCTGACTTATTTATAACATTCACATGCAATCAAGAGTGGAGTCAAATCAAAAACGAATTGTTTCCTAATCAACGACCAAGTGAACGCCATCACATTGTGTCAAGTGTACTCCATATCAAACTATACCAACTCATGAGTTTAATTACAAAACAAGATATTGTAACGAACTTACTGCAAATCCTCTTATTCGCAACCTTCTACTAACGTTCGTATCGCTAAACTGTTGAATAAATAACTCCAATATTTAATAATGCAAAATGGCCTTTATTAACGTGCGTCACAATAACACTGGTACTTCACAACCAACAGCTTGCTTAAATGAAACTGATTTTCAAAATAATACTGCTATTGCTCGCTAAATAGCGTCTTAAATCCAACTGATTCTCGCGCCTCTATTATTGGTGCCTTTATACTCTGTGATTTCCCCGTTGCATCTTCTAGGCGCTTCCAGAATTTACTTAGTTACTGCCATATATTTATAACTACAGATGCACGTGTATAGCTTCTTATATGCGCGTGTATTTGTGAGCGACACTTCCACAATAATAATTGCATACTTTTGGCAGCATCTCAGATAAGATATCTGAATGTGTTTGTGCGTCTCTTCTCCGCAGCGTGTACGTACATATGTGTAGGCATAATGATTGATCTATTGGTGTGTATACAAGGCACTGCTTAGCATCGGCTTAGAGATGAGAGTATCCCTTAGTGTTGCTAATATTCGTCACACTGTCCTCCACTTAAGTCTGATCGTCCCGATCAGACAAATGTATCGATCTAAACGCCGCTAGCATCTCCAAATGTACCACTCTTCTACTTCGTGGTTTCCCAATGGTTTGTATGCGGTAGATGGTGTCACTGATCTTCTTCACAACTTTGCAAGGGCCTTCCCAACTACACCGAAATTTGGATGTAACACCTTTCCGCCGGTGAGGGTAGTGGTACAGTACCAAGTCTCCCGCCAAGAAACCTTCCGAATTATTATTCTCATCGTACCTGCGTTTCATCTTACTACTCATTATCCTGGATCGTTCCCTCGCACTCTGTTGTTTGGCCAATGAACTACTTCGCAGAGCTTGCGCTTGACGGACTGGCTTCGCATAATCAGTATCGTTCACACGTTTTTCAACAGTGGCGCGCCCTGGCTTGAAACTACCCTCGTATTCCTTCTGGGAATTTCTTTCCTTCGTTTTCGTGTGTCCCTTTGGTTTTGTCAATGCCAGTGTTTCTCTAGCAGGTACTTTTGATTTCGCTTTATTTTGCCCATTCGATCCATCAACCTTTACCGTTGACTTCCGTAGTCTTTGTCGAGCCTTCTCCACCAGTACCCGATTACTGCTGAACCCTTTCTCCAAACTAAAGTAAAGTGGTATATCCTGGTTCTTATAGCGCATAATCTTTCTCCGCATATCAATCCTGATGTCAAGGTCAACTAAGAAGTCTACTCCCAATATGACTTCATCAACAATCTCCGCCACAATGAATTTGTGTAGAACCATGACCTTCCCAATTAAGACTTCACATATTACTTCTCCCTGGACTTGGTTATACTCGCCTGTGACCGTACGCAACCTTGCTCCAGGTAATGGCTTTACTCTCCTATTGACCAAATCAGATCGGATTAAGGAGTGAGATGCGCCCGTAGCTACAGTCAGTACACGCTCCTTGTCATCCAGCTTTCCTTTGATGGCAAGACTGCTCGATTTTCTTCCACTTTGCGGGATAGATATCACAGGACATTCACCAGGTGGAGCTAGCTCTTGATATTTACATCTGGCACGCTCTTGCTCATCTAATCCAGCTTTGTTATTAAGACCACTCATGCTGTTGCAACCACTAGGATCAAGATCGCAATGACATGCAATGTGACCGGGCTTCCCGCATTTGAATCATTTGATAACTCTCTCACTCCGCTTTTGCTATCCTTTCAGCGCCTCCAATATTGCGTCTACCCACTCTGGCCTTTCTACTTCCACCCGCCGTGCTTTGAAAACTGGCTTATACAGAAGCGACGCTGTTTCCTGAATCAGAGATTGTGAACCCGTTTTGCGAATGTTGGCTTTGCGTTTGCGTATGTAGCTCGCGTTGTTTGGACGTCCCGTATGCCATTTATAAAGCTCTCAATCTTTACCTTTTCAGTGTATTCCACGGGTGCGTCCGCATTCGCTAAATGTGCCAGGCTTTCAGCATTCGACGCAAACTCTTGCAATGTTTCACCAGGCCTCTGGAAGCAGTTCAGTAACTCCATTTGGTATATCTGTCTCCTATGCACAGTTCCGTATCGTCTCTCAAGAGCACCCATCAATGCTTCATAACAGTTCCGTTCGCCCTCTGGAATGGTTTGTAAAATATCAGCTGCAGGCCCTTTCAATGCCATGAACAATGCAGCAACTTTATCTTCCGCATTCCAGTTGTTCACTGCTGCGGTCTTCTCTTAGTGATGTGTTTTCTCACGGTCAACTGTATGTCGCTATTTCAAGAACTGTTTCCCCATAGAACCAAAGTTTTCTCATTCCTGGAAATGATAACAACACAAAGAATGTTATATGCCGGGAAGTTTTTAATTAATAAAAAAAATGTACCTTATTTTATGTATTATTTTTCTACGTTCTACAATAAAATTTCGACTGCTGAATGGAATAGCACCCTATTCAAAATTATTTTCAAAAACGTCCTACCTGAGAATTTGACTCAAAATGCCCTACCGCAAAATTTGATTGAAGAACGCCCTATTTCAAAATTTGTTTCATCTCGGTATAAATTCAATAGGCTCATTTCATTTCAAGACACCTGGTCCGCGCAGGACATGATTTTTGATTTCGATGAAATTTTAGTATGTTGTTCTTTGGTCAAAATAATGAAACACGTGTATTTTTTTTTGCTCAAAAAATTTTTTTTCGGATTTATCGGCAATTGAATTCCATAAAATGCAGTCGGTGTTTTACTTTTATATAACTTTATAAACAATAACTTTATAAAGAATAGCATGTAGTTTAAAAAAAAATTTTGTTTAGTATTTAGTAAAAATTTATGACTTTTTTCAAAAATGAATTTCTCAAAAAACGTTACTCTTTTTTTGTTTAAAATTTTTCTATATTGAGTGAACAGTTCATGTTTCAACTTGGCTAAATGCGTATTAGCCGAAACTTGCTGTTTTCGAGATATGAATTTTTGAATATTAAACATTTTTTCCCCGCTTTTATTGATGCAATCCATTACAACATATAATAACTTTGTCGAAAATTAACCGATTCTCATGATTTTTTCTTTGAAAGGTTTGTTATTACTTTTATATTTATATACAGTTATAAACAATTGCATATAGTTACAAAAAAATTATATTTGTAGTTTTAGTAAAAATTTATGAATTTTTTTTCCAAAAATTAATATTTCAAAAAAAAGGTTATTGTTTTTTGCTTAAACTTTTTCTATATCGAGTGAGCAGCTTATATTTCAACTTGGGTAAATATCTATTGGCCAACGCTCATTGTTTTTGCAATATGAATTTTTGAATATTAATCTTTTTTTCCCATATATTAATGCATTACATATCAGCATACAAGGCGATCAATGCCAAATGCTTAAAATTAATTAAAATATCACATTTTTATTAAAAACATTCATTTGTTGTTATCTTTCAGAATATGGCAAAATATTTCACTACAATGCCGTCACAAGAGCATTTGCCATGTCCTGTTACAAAACACTGTAATTCTGAAAAATAACAACAAATGAATATTTTTAATAATAAATGTGATATTTTAATTAATTTTAAGCATTTGGCATTGATCGCCTTGTATGCTGATATGTAATGCATTAATATATGGGAAAAAAGATTAATATTCCAAAATTCATATTGCGAAAACAACGAGCGTTGGCAAATGGATATTTATCCAAGTTGAAATATAAACTGCTCACTCGATATAGAAAAAGTTTAAACAAAAAACAATAACCGTTTTTTTTAAATATTAATTAAAAAAAAGTCATAAATTTTTACTAAATACTAAAATAATAATTTTTTTGTAACTATATGCAATTGTTTATAAATTTATATAAAATTGAAAGTAATAGCAAAAAGAAAAAATCATGAGAATCGGTTAGTTTTCGACAAAGTTATTGTATGCTGTAATGCATTGCATCAATAAATGGGGGAAAAAGTTTTTTAATATTCAAAAATTCATATCTCGAAAACAGCAAGTTTCGGCTAATAGGCATTTAACCAAGTTGAAATATGAACTGTTCACTCAATACAGAAAAAGTTTAAACAAAAAAAGGTAACGTTTTTTGAGAAATTAATTTTTGAAAAAAGTCATACATTTTTACTAAATACTAATTTTTTTTAAACTATATGCTATTGTTTATAAAGTTATATAAAAGTAAATATAATAACGAACATTTCAAAGAAAAAATTATGGGAATCGGTTAATTTTTGACAAAGTTATTGACAGTTGAAAAAATAAGTGAATAAAATACCGACTGCATTTTATGGAATTCAATTGCCGATAAATCCGAAAAAAAATTTTTTTGAGGCAAAAAAAATATACACATGTTTCATTATTTTGACCGAAGAACAACATATTAAAATTTCATCGAAAGCAAAAATTATGTCCTGCGCGGACCGGGTGTCTTGAAATGGAATGAGCCAATACAATTTGAGCTGAGATAAATTCTGAGATGGGGCGTTCTTCAATAAAATTCTGAGATAGGGCGTTTTCGAAAAAAAATTCTGATGTAGGGTGTTTTTAAAAAGAGTTTTGAGGTGGGGCGGTTTTGAAAAACATTTTGATATCGAGTGATGGGTAAGGCTTTTCAACTGAGCACCGTTTTCACCAAAGTCAATATTTTGCGATGATATTTGGTCAGCGCCGAGTCCTGTGGTCGAGCAGAACACTGTGTGAATTTTGTTGCAAAATTCTCTATGTTTTTTTTTTTTAAATTGGCAATTAAATATTTTTGGACTGTTTTGGTAAATTAATTGTTTATCCGAAAGTAAGTGTCCAAATGGGACAATTGTTTAGGTATAGATTCAAAAGACATTCGAGTACAGGGTAAAATTATTTTTTTGCAAACATTGTTTTTGTTGTTGGCTTGCAATAAATTTTCTATAAACAATTGAATATTTAAACAATTTCTCCTCCTTGCAGACGGAAATTTTAAAGAACAGCTTAAGTAAAAGCAATTTCTGGGATAATCTGCGAAAAAAAAATGTTTGAGATCTGACATAGTTTGAAAACATTGCTTTGGTTTACGAAAATTCTATAGACGACAGTAAAAAAAAATATGAAAATGTGAAAAATAAGCCCAACGGCTGATGGCAGTATTCTTAATGTAATTGGCACTTGATGACATTTTTTCTGGATCTGCTTTAGATGGTATGGAGATCCGCCGAATTTTCAATTTTAATGGCACTATCAGCTGCCCTGCATACAATTTTCCACAATATTTTGCAAACCGGCTTCAACAGTGGAATTTATTTACGTGACGTAAAACATAATTATAACATTTGCACAGGGTATGACCAGTATTTCCATAAGGAGACGAATGTAATTTTCGTTGTATAAATATTCTCTACACGTTCAACCCACGTATTATCCGGCTAGCTCGCTAAATTTAATATTTTCATCACTTATTCGCACTAAATTTGTGTACACTCTATTATGGTTATTTTTTTGAAAAGGGTTCACCAGTGATTTGGATTCGGCATTTTGTTCACCAATATGCTCGCATTTAATATCAATGCAAACAAAATAATTATTAATAACTCTATTTTTATTTTTTCCTTTATTGAAAACAAAATTTTTAGTACTAAATGTTTCGTAAAAAAAAGCAATGTTTTCAAACTATGTCAGATCTCAAACACTTTTTTGCGCAGATTATCCCAGAAATGGGTTTTACATAAACTGTTCTTTAAAATTTCCGTCTGTAAGGCGGAGAAATTGTTTAAATATTCAATTGTTTATAGAAAATTTATTGCAAACCAACAACAAAAACAATGTTTGCAAAAAAATAATTTTGCCTGTACTAGAATGTCTTTTGAATCTATATATAAAAAAGTGTCCCATTTAGACGCTTACTTTCGGATAAACAATTAATTTACCAAAACAGTCAAAAAATATTTAATTGCCAATTTAAAAAAAAAACATGCAGAATTTTGCAACAAAATTCACACAGTGTTCTGCTCGATCATAAGACTCGGCGCTGACCAAATATCATCGCAAAATATTGACTTTTGTGAAAACGGTGCTCAGTTGAAAAAGCCTTATCTTGATATTAGACTCAGCAGTCGATTTACTTAAGTACTTTTTTTGCGTTTTGTTTTCTTTCAAAGTTGTTCATTAATAAATCGTTTATAACGCTAACGAATTTAAAAGTGTTTGCATTTCATACAACAGAGGGTATTACACTATAACCTTCGTAGCAGAAATAAAATAATTAAAAACAAAATTTAAGTTAAACGGTTTTATTGAAAACAATACTTACATGAAGTAATAATAATACTGAAAGCTAGAAAATAATTACCTAGGTCTTAGGTACCAGTCATCATAATCCTCATCAATCTAGGGCGTTGATCAGACAATTAAATAAAAGCGTTGGGCGCGTGAAATTTCTAAAAATGTGAGGCGTAGCATAACCTTATTAAGGTTCAGTTGGTCTTATATATGACTATCAATAGAAATTTGACGCGTCCAACGTTTTTATTTAATTGTCTGATCAACGCCCTATATTGATGAGAAATTTTTTTAAATTATTTTATTTTCAAGTTTTTAGTTTTTATTGCCTATTATTTCTCATTATATTTAGTCCATTTAGTGATTCATTATTACAAGGACTCTTTCCTGACAATTTGTTACAATCTAAGTCCTCAATATACAATCCTTCCAAAGACTTTACTCGACTCTGCGCCACGTATGCTTGTCCCTCCTCGAACTCCAAAATATTTTGATGTCACTTCTACCGGACTATATGTAATATTTGTTCCAAATATGAGCCAAATCGGACATCATAGGTCGATTTCTATACATGTATGTATTATGTGTTCCAAAAACACGATTTTTTTGTATATCTCTATCCTTACGCCACCTAGCGGTGATTTTTTACATATGTCGCTTTCTCTTCTTATATGTATTATGTGTTCCAAATATGATCCAAATCGGACCACAAATACGATTTTTGTGAATATCGCGATCCTTGCGCCACCTAGCGCCGATTTTTTTCTTATTATTGCATTGTCATCGGGTTCTGAACTATATTCCAAATTTCAAGCTTGTAGCTTATCGGGAAGTTACTTAAATTTCAATTACAAAAAAGTACTGTCCAACCAGCCTGTCAAGTCAACCTAAATAAAACCGTTTTTTTTTAAATACATGACATGTGTATGTGTATCTCTTCTTTTAAACTATACCCAAATAGCAAAAGCTCAATAGATTTACTTTTTGCGGCGTAACGAAGTAAGCCGGGTACTTGCTAATACTGTATACAGTCCATTTCTGTATTCAATATCATCGTTAGGTTAAAGGACGCTTTGCGAAACTGTCGAGAATTATAGCATTCTCGACAATAAGGGGTCTTTGTTTCCGATATCATGAAAGGAGTTAGAATACAAATCGAGTTCTAACGTCTAATTGGTTTCTAACGTAAATTTTAAATTGAAACGCAATTAAAATCAATTATTCAAAAATAATTCACTTTTCATTGTTTTATTATTTCAACTTTTAATGGATTATAAGCTTTTAACCTACATTAAATGGATATTTCGTTGCTACTTATTCCTTCAATATTAAGATCTACGTTGATTTGAGGTATAAATGAGAACACGTTTTCTTCATGATGCCAGCCAAATATAAGTATACCGAATTGATGAGGTTGACAATCTGTTTTGATTTAGCCATTCCCGCCTGTCTGTTCGAATGCAAAATAGTCACTTAATTAAAATTTTTATGATATACTAGAAGACCCGGCAGACATTGCCCTGCCCTCAATTTGGCCTATCTGCATACATTTTAATAAGCTTTTTCCGTCTGACCCTCCCCTCCCCCTCTTCACTTTTTCCTAATCCTTTTATTCACTCCTCCCACTATCTTTTTCGCTTCATCTATCTTAATCTTCGTCTCATTCTATCTCTTTCTTAATCTCCTTTTCCCTCTCTCTTTTCTCTTCTCTCAATTCCTTCTCATTCTTCTGCATCCCTTATTGTCTGTCCCAGAGGATGGTATGTATTTTATTCCAGTCCCAGTCCCAGTCCCACTCCGAGTCTCAATCCCAGTCCCACTCCAGGTCTCAGTCCCAGTTCTAGTCCCAGTCCGTCTCTGGATAATATATTACTCTGTACCAAAGCACTCATCAACAGCTTTCATTTGATATCCATATTGTATAAACACTGTCTAGGCATTCACTGGCCCACGTTTTGGCCTATATCTCGAGACCCTGTACCTGTAGCAGGGATGCACCTTAACGTTAAGCTAATCGTTTATCAAAAAATTTCCACCGTTTCCGTTGAAACACTTCGAAATATTATCGATAAAGAAATTATCAAGATAAATTGTATCTCGTTTTTAACCGAAACGAAAAGCTTTCGTTAACGTTAAAAACGTTAACGAAAACGTGATACTTTATGTTTGAATTGTGCTGGCAATGCTATAGCCATGGTGAAGCCGTAAGGTGGCAACAACGAGCGCACATACACACACAAACTCTATGTAATTTGTTTGTGTAATTCGTTGGTGGTAATGTCAAAAATACTCTGAGAAATGTTCGTACTGTCAAAATTCATGAGAAAAGTTGCAATCAGCTTGGATAATGCTTTCACCTTTAATGACTCCGCCATCAATCAGCTTTGCCAGCATAGTTTGAAATTAATAATCAACATAAACGATTTGATTTCGTCTTGATATGGCAGAAAACGAAACGAAATCATTTCGTTAATTTGACGATCTTAACGTTAATAAACGAAACGAAATGACTTCGTTTCGTTTATTAACGTTGATTATCGTAACGAAATGATATCGTTTCGTTGGTTAAGCATGCCTGACCTGTAGTAACCACCGCGTGAGGTTTACGCAACTTGTGTGAAAGTTTGAACAAAATCGACCGACGCATCTCTTCAAACACCGGCGACCAACTAACACACATTTTAGCCTTTAGCCTATTTTCGTTGCTTTTGAAATTTGGCTTAAAAATTGCACATGGAACAACCAGAGAATTTAAACACAATGAGAAGGAGTTTTTTTGGCATCCACTGCTTACGATCCATTTGCATGTGACACGTCTTGCACTTCACCAGTATTCCCAAATTCATGTTAACTTAACAGGGTGCAAGACGTAACAGAAAATTCTCTTAACGATTTTCTCTGTTCGTCTGTTACCAAAAAATTCTCTGATCAGAGCAAATATATTGGAAATTTTAATTCTCTGATTTTTTGTAAATAAATTATGACGATTCATTGTAAATGGACTTGCCCATTAAGTAAGGTCTTAGGAGACAATTATTCAATAGGGTGTTTGGTGCAGGTGTAAAGCACTTGTATCAATTTATTTTTTCTTTTCTCAACTTGTGGTTCAAATGCCGCTCGTTGTTTTATTATTTATTATATATTAGGGCGTGTGTGAAATGTATGAAAATAGTTTTTTGGCTTTCGTACGCACATATGCCATTCCTTTTACGCATGAGGCTATACCATACAAAACTTCATATTTCCATTTCTGTTCTGATATTTCGAAGTTTCGAATGAGGAGAAAAAAATCTTCTTTTTCCTCGCCGCCTTCACCTGACCAACAAACAAAATAGCAAAAGCGAAATATTTTTGAGGTCGTTCGCACTTGCTCTGGCACTTGCAAGCGCAATGTATAGAGTTGGGTCGTTTCGTTCTGAACTTGTTCAATTGACCGGGTCTCTCAACTGAACAAGTGAACTAGATCTTCGATTTCAGTTCTATTTGTTCTTTTAGCTCGTTTTATCTAATATTATTCTTTCTCTCTTCTCGTTCACAAACATTGTAAATTCATACATACATACGTAGAAATTCAAAGTGAGCACGAATGTCGATGATGCCACTTATGCGATATGTGTGTATATATTTATAAAAAACATCTTTTGTAAGAAACTAATTATTACATTCATTAAACTTGAAAAGTTCATATTTACAATTTGTGCCTGTACTCTTTCAACTTCCTGGATCTTCCGAAATTTGTAACGTTTTTTGAAGTTAATTATACATATGTATATATATTAACTTATTTATTCATAACACATTTAAATATACCAACACAAAGCATTGCTGCATACACACCCCCTCTATACTTGTTGACTTATTTCGTTGGTCTGAGGGGCAGTGAACAAATTTGCTTGAAAAAAAGGAACAGATAAACAAAAAGAACCAAAGAACCGAATCTCTGAAATGACCGAAAAAGCGCACCTCTAGCAATGTATTTGTAATTATACATGGTCAGTTGATAAGGTTAGAATAAGGTAATCAAAGATTTGAAACGCAAATAGTCAAAAAGGGAAAAAATTGCCAAAAATCGGCGGAATTTTCTATGAACTTGACATTTGCACTTTGTTAGGGTAGAATTAAAAGGGCTATAAAACTGTATATTTGAAATGTTATTTCAAATTACAGAAAAAATTATATAATTAACAAATATAATAAGCAAAATGACATCGACTTTTCGGCTTTTGCCTATCGAAAATTCATAATTCCATATTTTAATGGGATTTTTAACAAAAAGAAAAAAACAAAAAAAAGGTTTATTTAGGCTCGAACCTGAAGTACTTGCAGCCTTAAACGAGTGCCTAACAGGTGCGCCAAACTTACTATAATTTTTGTGTTGTCTTATCTGCTACTTAGACCGTATATACGAATTTGCACGCCATAAGGCTATTTTCAACCCCCCATTTGCCATTGAAATTAAGCTTATTTTAACTTTTTTAAAATTCCTAAATTATATTAATTAAATTCAAATTCATATTAAATTATAAAACAAGCAAATATATTGCTACAAGTAATAAAATTTAATTTAATTAATCCTACTAAAAACCTATATTCCCACAAAGAAATCATCTTAAGAGAAAATCCAGAGAATTTATACAGCTGAAACTGTTGACAGAGAACTTCTGCTGTTAACTGGTTAACATTGAAATTGGATTGTGTGTGGTGAAGTGCAAGACGTATTCACATGCAAAAAAGTTGGAATCTAGCAAAAACGCCTTCTCATTGTGTTTAAATTCTCTGAATAAGCAAAATATCTGCTAACAACAACGTATATATTAACTTATTGGACACCCTCAGCATTATTGTTGCTAACTTCTCTTCATTACAAAATGTCTGTATGCGTGAGCGATGTTGTCGGTGTCGCTCTTAAAATTCATGCGTATGTCATTAGATGTATTGATAATATGTAGCATTTCTAGAGTGTACCACTTGGAATATTGTTTTTCTTCTTGCAATATTGTAACATTCTCTAAGTCCGGAGAGTGTCCCGTGGTCTTGCAATGTTGCGATAAAGCCGTTCTGTTATGATATTCGATTTGGGAGCGGAAATCCTTGTCTTTAGTTTTGATTTAGTAGTACCCAAATATACTTTGTTGCATACGTGGGACCCGTCACCATTACATTTAATTTTGTATATTACGTCGGATTTCTCGTATTTTTCGATTTTGCTTTTTGTATTGCTGTATATTTGTTGTAGGTATTTTTATACTGGAACGCGATTTGAAATTTTTCTTTGTCATACATGTTTGAATGTTTTATTCGGTTAAACAAACCAGGTACAAATACGGCAGTCTTATATATTTTATGTTTTGTTCTTTGTTTTTATTCGTAGCATAAAATTGGTGGATATAACCATTAATAAGGTGGATCGGAAACTCGTTGTTTTGAAGTATTTTTTATGATGATGCTTATATTTTTCGGGTGATATATTCTATCGCTGATAGAGAGAACTCGCCTGATAAAATTTTTTGCAGTATTTATTATTATACTCCTATGATGTTTCGAGTTAAAATTTATTAACCTCCTGGAAGCCGTAGGCTTTTTATACCAGTCAAAGGTTAGGTGGTTGTTATTTCTTATTACTACCGTGTCCAGAAACGGCAGCATTCCATTATTTTCCATCTCAGATGTGAATTTTATTGAGTTATGAAATGAGTTCAAGAGGCCCAGCATTTCTTCAACGGAATCGGTTTTCACAATAGCGAATAAATCGTCAACGTACTTTGTGGCAAGACGAGGTTTGTGCCGTGATTCTTCCTCAAATTTCAATAATAATTCCTCCATTACTATATCGGCTATAACCGGTGATGCTGGTGATCCCATAGGCATACCTGATCGTTGTTCATAAACTTTGTTCTTGTACTTAAAGTATCTGTTATCTTTTATACAGAAGCGTACAAAACTTAAAAATAGCTCTTGGTTAAGGGTTGTGTGGGGTTTTATTTGGTCCCATTTGGGCAATATGATCTCTATGGCATGGTCTACTGGGATACTAGGAAACAGCGCCATAACATCATGTGGATCTTTAGTAGTCCATACAATCTGGGCGCATTGGCCGTTCTGCTCATTAGTTTATGTTTTTCTTTTTCATCTATCATTTGGTTTTTAAACAGTTTTCTACGATCTCGTTATTCCTATCTTGCAACTCATTAGTGGGATCACGTTTTAAAACACGGTATGAGGAAATATCGTTAACTAATGTTTGCAATTTTCTATCGCAATCGGATTTTTCTATTACAACTGTTACGTTTCCTTTGTCTGCATTGAGAACTAACAGATGGCTATTTTGTTTGAAGAATTTTTTTGTCGTTTGTAAGGTATTTAAAATATATTTGTCACGCACGCTAATGTTTGTTCTATTGAGGTGGTCCCGTATTAATGTAGTCAAATTGTTCATCTCAATCTCTTGTTGCTCTTTGTCTTTCATCGTCTGTATAAAGTCTTCGCCGTCTGCGATAAGCTTAAATAAAGGAAATTCTTTATTAGTTGTTGGTATGGAGTATTTCGGTCCCAGGGAGAGAATCCACTGTACATCCGTCGGTATACTAATATTTGTGGTATTGTGAAACCACTTGGGTACATTTTGTATGTTAAGTAATTGTGTTTGTTTGTCTTTGAGCCTCTCAAATTTGTTTATTTGTATTTTTCTAATTTTGGCTCTGAGGTTTTGAGACAATACTCTTTCACTATCGAAAAATACCTTAGAATCCTCCGCGTTAAGCTTTATTTGTAATCTATTGTTTAATTTATTTACCTCTCTTCCTTTTTGTTTTTGTAGATCATGCTTAATTTTAATAATAAGGTTTAGATTAGTTTTTTCTGCACAGTAGCCAAGTACCTTTCTATTGAGTTGGTGATCTTCTCTGATATCTTTCCATTGTTGATGTTGCATTTTAAAGTGTACGAGATGTTCTTAGTAGCATTGTTAATGAAGTTGGGTATGACACCACTTTTTCTGCATCTCGCTAGAAAATTTATGGATTGAGACAACTTTGTGAGTTGTTGTGTATTTTGGCGGTAACGTTTTGTACACTTGTTGGTTTCTATGTCGTATTTATCTTTAACACGTCTGTAAATGTTAACTGTGTTTTTGTTGTTACGGTGTGCTCTCCATTCCATAATTGATGTTGTTTTTATTTTTATTTTCGGCCTTTCAAAAGTTATATCAAGAAGAATTTCCGAGCTCTAGGCCACACATATATATTAGTACTAAAAATTCAATGAATTATACCATATATGTTGTATTTATTTATTTTGTAGATATTTCGATTTCAATTAGAAATCATCTTCAGGACTGCTTAGATGCCTTACAAGCGACACAGAAATTCTTCAAACAAAATAACCATCTGTTAGTTCTCAATGCAGACAAAGGAAACGTAACAGTTGTAATAGAAAAATCTGATTACGATAGAAAATTGCAAACATTAGTTACCGATATTTCCTCATACCGTGTTTTAAAACGTGACCCCACTAATATATTCCAAAATAGAAATAACGAGATCGTATAAAAACTGTTTAAAAACCAAATGATAGATGAAAAATAAAAATATAAACTAATGGGCAGAACGGCCAATGCGCCCAGATTGTATGGCCTACCAAAGATCCACAAAGAAGGAACTCCACTTAGACCTATATCTTCGTCCATTAATTCTCCGTCGTATAATTTGTGTAAATACTTGGTTAATGTCCTGAAAAATATCACTAAAAGTCCAAGAACAATGTTCAAGACACGATTGAGTTCAAGAATAAGATTAAAAATACATATATATATGATGATGAGAGTCTGGTATCGTTTGATGTTATGTCCCTGTTTCCTAGTATCCCAGTAGACCATGCCATAGAGATCATATCGTCCAAATGGGACCAAATAAAAACCCCACACAACCCTTAACCAAGAGCTATTTTTAAGTGTTCTACGCTTCTGTATAAAAGATAACAGATACTTTAAGTACAATAACGATCGGGTATGCCTATGGGATCACCAGCATCACCGGTAATAGCCGATATAGTTATGGAGGAATAACTATTGAAATTTGAGGAAGAATCACGGCACAAACCTCGTCTGCTCACAAAGTACGTTGACGATTTATTCGCTATTGTGAAAACCGATTCCGTTGAAGAAATGCTGGGCCTCTTGAACTCATTTCATAACTCAATAAAATTCACATCTGAGATGGAAAATAATAGAATGTTGCCGTTTCTGGACACGGTAGTAATAAGAAATAACAACCACCTAACCTTTGACTGGTATAAAAAGCCTACGGCTTCTGGGAGGATAATAAATTTTAACTCGAAACATAATAGGAGTATAATAATAAACACTGCCAAAAATTTTATCAGGCGAGCTCTCTCTATCAGCGATAGAATATATCACCTGAAAAATATAAGCATCATCAAAAAAATACTTCAAAACAACGAGTTTCCGATCCACCTTATTAATGGTTATATCTGCCAATTTTATGCTACGAATAAAAACAAAGAACAAAACATAAACAAAATATGTATATATGACTGCCGTATTTGTACCTGGTTTGTCTAACCGAATAAAACATTCAAACATGTATGACAAAGAAAAATTTCAAATCGCGTTTCAGTATAAAAATAACCAACAACAAATATACAGCAATACAAAAAGAAAAATCGAAAAGTACAAGAAATCCGACGTAATATACAAAATTAAATGTAATGGCGACGGGTTCCACGTATGCAACAAAGTATATGTGGGTACTACTAAAACAAAACTAAAGACAAGGATTTCCGCTCACAAATCGAACATCAAAAATCGCGACCACTCTAACGACAACAGAACGGCTTTATCGCAACATTGAAGACCACGGGACACTCTCTGGACTTAGAGAATGTTACAATATGCAAGAAGAAAAACAATATTCCAAGCGGTACGCCCTCGAAATGCTACATATTATCAATACATCTAATGACATACGCATGAATTTTAAGAGCGACACCGACAACATCGCTCACGCATACAGACATTTGGTAATGAAGAGAAGTTAGCAAAAATAATGCTGAGGTTGTCCAATAGGTTAATATATGCGTTGTTGTTAGCAGATATTTTGTTTATTATTACTGTTTATTATTTGTATACATCTTTGTTTTCTGTTTATGATATTCTGTGTTCTGCACTGAAATTTTAAATTAGTCGACAAGGTGCATTCAGAAGTGTAAGTGTTAGATTATGTTTGTGCATTTATGGTTTTTATAGAAAAATGTATTTTTTACAGCCCTGAAGATGATTTCTAATTGAAATCGAAATATCGACAAAATAAATAAATCCAACATACATGGTATAATTAATTGCATTTTTATTACTAATATATATGTGTGGCCTAGAGCTCGGAAATTCTTCTAGATTCAATTACAACTACAACAATACCGGAATGCGAGATATTGGCTCATTTGTTTATGGTATACGGCATTAAACGACGCACAGTGGCGCCTTTTGAGTTTTTTCTTTGCAAAAATCATAACTTTTGAGCCAATGAAGATATTTTAAAAATTTAAAATGCAAATCAAAGCTAACTATTTGAGGTTTTATTGTGTGAAAGCTCAGAATGTCACAGATACAGGGTGATTCAAAAAAATTCGTTAAAGTCGAAAATTTTTAGAAAAATGCAAAAACAAAATGCTTTAGTAAAAAATAAAAAAAATAAAATGAGATTTGTCTTATAATGACGTATTTAAGCATTAAATAAGATAAACTAATGATTTTGATAAGATAGCGTGGCACTGCCCACTTATGATAAAAAGTTGTATCTAAATAGTCACGTAACCAATAACTACCAAAATCGATAGACGTATTGTTTCTTTTCAATGGCAATACTCTTATGAAGCTCAAATGTCCGTTTTTGGTGCCACAATAACAAGGTGCTTCAAAATTCATCGTAAAATTTTACATGTTTTTTTTTTTTTTAATTTACAAGCCAAATATGTATTTTATTAATAACTAAAAGTTATTTAAAGTGAAATTTTATTTGGGCTAAAGATTAAACAGCCAACGAATTATGGAAAAGGGGAGTGGCGCTGCCCATATATGCTAAAACGTTTGATCTTAGTAACCGCTTTACCAATTTGTACCAAACTCGATAGACGTATTGAAGACGAAATGCCTAAGCTTTAAAATAAATTTGATAAACTTTATAGAAATGCAATGACGAAAAGTATATATTTCTAAATTACTAAATTAATTAATTCTTTTATTTGAAATAAAAAATTAACTTGTACATAGATATCTTATATTTCAATAAAGTAACAAAATTGATTAGTAAATCTCTTTTTCATTGTTGTGATAAGAGGTGAGAAACTTATTATACACAGTTGAGCAGAGCTCACAGAGTATATTAACTTTGATTGGATAAGGGTTGGTTGTACAGGTATAAAGGAATCGAGATAGATATAGACTTCCATATATCAAAATCATCAGGATCGAAAAAAAATTTCATTGAGCCATGTCCGTCCGTCCGTCCGTTAACACGATAAAAAAAAAAAAAAAAAAAAAAATTTGGTGCGTAGGTTCCTGAGCACTCATCAGAACGCTATTTAAAATGAACAATATTGAACTATAACCACGCCCACTTTTTCGATATCGAAAATTTCGAAAAACCGAAAAAGTGCTATAATTCATTACCAAAGACGGATAAAGCGATGAAGCTTGGTAGGTGAGTTGAAATTATGACGCAGAATATAAAATTAGTAAAATTTTGGACAATGGGCGTGGCACCGCCCACTTTTAAAAGAAGGTAATCTAAAATTTACCAAACTGTAATTTGGCAGTCGTTGAAGATATCATAATGAAATTTGGCAGAAACGTTACTCCTATTACTATATGTATGCTTAATAAAAATTATAAAAATCGGAGAACGACTACGCCCACTTTAAAAAAAATTTTTTTAAGTCAAATTTTAACAAAAAATTTAATATCTTTACAGCATATATGTAAATTATATCAACATTCAACTCCAGTAATGATATGGTGCAACAAAATGCAAAAATAAAAGAAAATTTCAAAATGGGCGTGGCTCCACCCTTTTTCATTCAATTTGTCTAGGATACTTTTAATGCCATAAGTCGAACAAAAATGTACCAATCCTTGTGAAATTTGGTAGGGGCTTAGACTCTGGGACGGTAACTTATTTCTGTGAAAAAGGGCGAAATCGGTTAAAGACACGCCCAGTTTTTATACACAGTCGACCGTCTGTCCTTCCACTCGGCCGTTAACACGATAACTTGAGCAAAAATCGATATACCTTTACTAAACTCAGTTCACGTACTTATCTAAACTCACTTTGTATTGGTGTAAAAAATGGCCGAAGTCCGACTATGATCACGCCCACTTTTTCGATATCGAAAATTACCAAAAACGAACAAAATGCCATAATTCTATACCAAATACGAAAAAAGGGATGAAACATGGTATTTGGATTGGTTTATTGACGCAAAATATAACTTTAGAAAAAAACATTGTAAAATGGGTGTGACACCTACCATATTAAGTAGAATGAAATGAAAAAGTTCTGCAGAAAAATTCTATAGTCACCACTGGTCCACCTTTATGCCGATATTTCGAAAAGGCGACCACCTATACAACTACCACCACTCCCTTTTAAAACCCTCATTAATACCTTTAATTTGATACCCATATCGTACAAACACATTCTAGAGTCACCCCTGGTCCACCTTTATGGCGATATCTCGAAAAGGCGTCCACCTATAGAACTAAGCCCCACACCCTTTTAAAATACTCATTAACACCTTTTGTTTGATACCCATATTGTACAAACACATTTTAGAGTCACCACCCCTGGTCCACCTTTATGGCGATATCTCGAAAAGGCGTCCACCTATAGAACTAAGGCCCACTCCCTTTTAAAATACTCATTAACACCTTTCGTTTGATACCCATATTGTACAAACATATTCGAGAGTCACCCCTGGTCCACCTTTATGCCGATATCTCGAAAAGGCGACCACCTATAAAACTGCCACCACTCCCTTTTAAAACCCTCATTAATACCTTTTATTTGATACCCACATCGTACAAACACATTCTAGAGTCACCCCTGGTCCACCTTTATGGCGATATCTCGAAAAGGCGTCCACCTATAGAACTAAGCCCCACGCCCTTTTAAAATACTCATTAACACCTTTCGTGTGATACCCATATCGTACAAACAAATTCTAGGGTCACCCCTGGTCCACCTCTATGGCGATATCTCGAAACGGCGTCCACCTATGGAACTAAGGATCACTCCCTTTTAAATACTCATTAACACCTTTCAGTTGATACCCATATCGTACAAACAACCCTGATCCACCTTTATGGCGATATCCCTAAATGGCGCCCACCTATAGAAATATGGCCCACTCCCTGATAAAATACTATTTAATACCTTTCATTTGATACACATGCCATACAAACACATTCCAGGGTTACCCTCGGTTCATTTTCCTACATGCTTATTTTTCCTTATGTTGTCACCATATCTCTCAACTGAGTATGTAATGTTCGGTTACACCCGAACTTAACCTTCCTTACTTGTTTTATCTTAACATAGTCATCGTCACTGGAACGTATATCTAACAAAGCAACCATTTCTGAGCTATACGCATCTGTAAGATCTTTTTGTGTTCTTACATACCTCATAGATGATATGCCTGGATCAGAAGAAATAGCTAACATGTTGAAAAGGTCTTATATCTTTTGAAGTCCTTGTTCTTAGATTCTTGAGCTTCTTCAGACAATTCTCCTAATGGTAAGCACTGGTACTCTATTAAATCTTTTCCATGTGCTAAAATTTTATGTACCGTTGGTGTAAGTTTCTTCTCAGGATACTTTTGATGCAGCAACTCTGTAGTTTTAGATGCATATTCTCCATTCCATTTACTGGTTCATGGCAGCTTAAAATATTTAAAATTACTTCCAATCTTTTCACAATATCTCTATCAACTCCTGTTATGCGAGCAGTCACTTCATAGTTTTCAAAAAATCTTCTTGAGGAGTTACCATCATTTGTGTTTCCGTATCCATACTTTGGACAGTCAACTCTAAGGCCAATCTCTTTATAGAATGCATCCTGAATTATTTTTTTCTCCTGTTTTGTTTCTCCTTACATGTTGTATTGTCGTCGAAACCTTCTCCTTGTTGTGGTAGTGTATAAGCCAGCTTCAAAACAAATTCCATACATCTTATCCTAGCATGCAAAGGCGATATTCCAGATTTTCAAAATCCTTTTGGCTCTTCTTACAAATTGGACATTTCGTTGTAGATGTCGTATTTGTTATTAAGTTCAAAACTTTTCCATCGACCATTGTTAGAAGAATATAATGCTTTATTGTAATGACATTCCCCTCTTCAATTGCAATTACTGTTGGTTCTAATTTGGCAGTTTGATTTTTTATATCACTCACTGTAGCTTTTATGAGTTCCGAAGATTCATTCTCGTATTTAAATAATATCGGGCGGCACAATATAGTTGATAACGGACGTGGATTTTTCAATATTCTGAAGCTTCATCTTTTAGTCGTAATGGAACAATAGAAGCCATAAACATATTACTATCTGTAATTATTTCATCGTCTACATTTATTCTTTGTTTATATGCGCTTTGTCCTGATGATCCATCACAGCCCCACTTAGTTATAAATGCCAGCTCCTTTGGCAGTGATTTCAACTTTTCTTCAGTAAAACTTTGAAGGAGTCGTGTAGACGTATGATCCATTAGGCTTTGTAGCTCAATTTCAGCTGATACTTCGGTTATTTTGGGACTTAGAGCAACTGCTTATTTCATTACGTTGCAATAATGACTTACGCAATATAATATAATTTTTCTTTTTTAAACCGAGATCTATAAACAGCGCCAAAGCTTCTTCGGGTCTGTATTTCCTAGGTAGCGCATTTGTTGGTGTGGGAATGCTGTTTTTGATCCTCATCAGTCGCACTGGACTTGCTACCGCAACTGCTTCTGTTATATGAGACTTCACGTTTTCTTCGTTTTTTTATATTTAATAGCCAGTGCTTCTGAAAGATGAGTCATGGTCATAGCTTTTGTGGTATCAGACAGCTTCCTTTTCTTTGTGTAGGTAGAACACTCTTCTATGGGTTTTGTTGGTCTCCCTCTAGTTGGATTGGTTGACGTGCTAGGCGTTTCTTCGTCGAAAAAAGTTTTGTCAGCTAGCCACTTTTCATGCTTACTTAGAAATTTTGAATTGTTATGATAGACGTCCTTCCATTTTCTTTCTATCATAATGTATTGTAAACCAATTTTTTTTTCCAGGCCTTCCTTTTATTTAATGCTTGTTTCACTCGCTAATTCTCTCATAATAGCCTCAACGAAGTCCCCTCTTGACTTTGTAGATTTAAACACCGCAAATAGTTTCGAGTTTTCTAGATACATATTAGAATTGGCTTCGAGTGTATCTGACTAAATATTAAACTGGGAACTATATTTAAAAATACTATTCACCTTATTGAAGTAAACAGAATACTTAGTTCCTTAATCTCCAAAAGACGAATGATAATATGCATTGTTTGATGGATAGCTTTATATACCTACTCAAATTATTAAAATGAATTTCAGGTATACAATTCGTAACTAAAAAACTGTATGTTGTTAACAAGTTCCAATAGCAAAAACGAGGCGCGTATTTATGCCCAAGGTTGTTTAACTTTAGTTGATGTAAAAAGTGAAGTTGCAGCTGGACGCAGGTAGACTTTATGAATTTAGGTAACTGAATATTTCACAAGTAACTACTGTTAATTTGACGGAGCACATATTTTAGCTTTTTTTCCATCAAAATTTTAAAAATGGCCTAAAAAAGGCATTTCGAAAAACAACTTTTACTATTACCGAAAAAAAACAATTTTTTTTTTGTTTCAATCCTAAATTAAATTATCTTTAATTGCTATACAAGAAAACGACAACCGGCCGCCTTATTTACTCACAAAACCATTTTAAATACAACGAAAAAAAGAAAAATCTCAATCTTTCCCAAGGTTGAAAATTGGTCAAATTTGAGCGGCTCTACCTGGTACACTATAATTTTCTGTGAGAAACAGTTGTATACTCTTGATCCCTGGACAATTCTCTATTAGAAACATGTATTAGAATTAGCGAACGCTTTCATGATTTTTTTGATATTTGCCATGCTTTAACGGCAGAGGCGCCACTGTGCGACGGTTAGTTATACCACTTAGCAAAATGGGGTAGATGAACGAGCTAATCGAACGCTTGTCGAAATGTCACGTTGTTAGAATGGTTGAAGCTTCCTCAAAGCCTCAAATAAGCTATAAATACAGCCACTTATATTAGAAATCGGTTGAAAACCAAATTAGTAAAAGGTACAACGCCGTCCGAGCGCTGGACCGGGAGAAAACCATCGGTATCTCATTTAAAGGTTTTTGGTTGCGAAGCTTTAGCATTGTATAATAGACCAGTAGTCGAATTCACT
This sequence comes from Eurosta solidaginis, assembly GCF_040869045.1. Taxonomy (NCBI): domain Eukaryota; kingdom Metazoa; phylum Arthropoda; class Insecta; order Diptera; family Tephritidae; genus Eurosta; species Eurosta solidaginis. Next base: position 125,015,463 of record NC_090323.1, on the reverse strand, counting down.
AACTTACAACGATGCGATTTGTCGAGATTTTAATTAACGATTTTGTCGCTTGCCTTATCGATTGTACTATTAACTAACTTAGTTTTAACGACTCGAAATAAATGGCATTTAAATTTTGTTTCAATAGTAGAAAGGTGGCAGCACAGCTTAACGAAACTTAAAAAATGCGAAAAGCACAAAAGGGATGCCAAAAATAAATAAATTCCGTATACTAACTGCTTTTAAAAGTCATTATTGTGCAAGGTTTTACATATTTTAACAAAAGATAAGTAAATGGGGTATTACTTTTTTTTTTCTCTGTGGATATCGAAGTTATTCTTGTACCCCTTCATCAAGTTGAGCAATAATATCATGAGCCAACCCTGGGGTTAGTCGGTACAGCTTTGGAAACTCCGTTGCATTCAAGTGGAATGGATTATCTACTTCTCCAAGAAGGTGTCTGTCCTCTGGCGATGGACTTTGTAATTCTTCGTCTTGTGATAAAACGTACGCCAAGTACACAAATGCCATTTGATTTATAAATAAAGCAACTTTTCGTGGTTGAAAGTATTTAATTAAAGTTCCGATTTGCTTTTTTAACTAAAATTTCCGGAAATGTTAATTTCGTGATTTTTAACGCAGCCAATTTACTTGCCGTTAATTTAACAACACAGCTGATCGTCGATAAACGAATATCGATACAAAATAGTTACTGAATAACGAAATCGTTATAGTTATCGATTCGCAAATAAAGCTATGGCAAATGTCGTTGAAAAAGTTAGTGAGTTCCACTACAGATAAGTTAAAGTTTCAGCCAAAATGTACGAAATTGACTTTCGTTGGTTACGCGGATTTGACTAAAGGTTATAAATTGTATAATTGATCGTTTTTGCGCGCGACGTAATATTTTTTGAGAATACATTTGGCAATGAAAACAATGAATGCAGGTACAGGAATAAGAACCGGAAAAAGTAGTAAGTTAGTATCTGTTAAAGAAACAGGTGAGCAGGAGAAAAGTGATAACGCTTCGAGCGAAAGCATTTATGAAGAAGAAAGAGAAGATATCGTCATAAGAAAAAGCAAGAGAGGTAGGCCGAGAATAGTGCGAAATGGTAGTGCTGGACGATCGCGAAAAAATACGTTATGGAAGGGCCTGAGAGTTTAAATGTAGTGTTTCCAACCCTGTTTCCGTGACCAGTGCGTTGAGTTCGGTAAACAGCTAGCAGTGGAAAGCTGTGATGCAGATAGAGTACCAATCTCTCTTGAAAAATGTTATTTGGGAATTGGTAGATTGCCCAAAAGGCAAATATAACATTGGTTCAAAGTGGGTTTTTGAGATATCTTGATAAAATTTAGTTAGGAGATATTCATGTGTCCGGTTAGAAATTTGTGAGAACATACATATAACTAGAGCTAGGCTTCAATTTTTACAAAATTTATTGTTTTTATATATAGTACATATTCCATACAACCTATTTTTGATAGAGAGACAATGAAGTATTGTCATAGGTATCTTATGCACACAACTAGGAATGTGAACATTTCTTTGAGGATTACCGATCTATTATTTGCTGAATATCGCATATGTACATCTTTCCTCTATATATTACATATCTTTTATAACCGATTGTTCGGATATTACGAATGGGATAAGATTATTGCTCAGCTCCATTTATGAAAGGTAAAAGGCCTTCGGCATAGCTGAAGACAGCCCTTTTTAAACGGTTTTATTTAGCTTGACCCTGTGTAGCGAGCGGCCGGCCGTTGTTTACGAATTTTGTAATTAAAATTTAAGTAACATCCCGATAAGCTACAAGCGTGAAGCTTGGAATATAGTTCAGGACCTGATGACAATGCAATTATAAGAAAAAACTCCGATAGGTGGCGCATGGATCGAAATATTTCAAAAAATCGTATTTGTGGTCCGCTTTTGCTCATATTTGGAACACATAATACATACATGAATAGAAGCGATCTATAAACGACTTAACTACTGTTTTCAATAAAACCGTTTAACTTAAAATTTTTTTAAATTATTTTATTTACTTGTTTTGATTCATTTTCACTTACTAATTTTCATTAGTACATATGAAAACTGATTTTACAACATACAACATTTTCGCAAAACAAATGAACTTGTGGAGTGTTTTAGTAGTTTGAGCACCCAGCATCCTTTGATAACTTCTTAACAAAAATATATAACTTTAAAAAAATCGCAAACAATCAAATAGTTCCAAAATAACATGCAATAAATAAAATTAATAAAAACGAATGTATGTATAAGTAACTACTTTTTTTTCGCAGCGACGATATTTGCTTTCGGTATGTTGCAAGATAAGGCATACGTATATGCTCCTGTCTGTCCCTGCTGCCCTATATCTGCACCAAACTTAGGACACAAATCTTATCGTTCAAGTACACGTGCTACCGATATTTAGATTAAAACATGATTAGATTTCTATATTTTGATTTCCAGAGCTTTAAGGCCGTTAATGAAAGACAAAAACTAAGTTTTTTCTTGTTCTCCTACGCGTTTCGATGTTTTTACATCTTCTTCAGGGAGCCTGGTTTATTTAACATAAAATATAAAACAAAAATGACAATTATTAATATTTTCACGACAAACAACATTCATCAATATTTCACTTACATTAATTTGTATAATTACACACATTAAAATATAATTTAATTGTGACTACAACAATAACAATAATAATAAATAACACAACATTCTGCACATTTAAAAAGAGCCACTGCGTCCATTGCCTCGTACACTGTAATTGATTGCAGTCGCGTAGGCGCAGTTTATGTTATCCACATCTTCTTTGAAATTCATCGTTTTGTTTACCTTTTGTTGTATGCGCAGCCCTTCTAATGTTAATCTCGTTTTCTCTCTTCTCTCAATATCTATAATTTTCGGGTTTTCAAAATCTGCTGTATGGCCTGTGCTCAGGTGCTCAGCAAGCGCTGTAGTCGTTTTTTTTTTGTTTTTCGCGTCGGTTTTATGCTCATTTATTCTTATGTTTAACGATCTCTTCGTGGTTCCAATATATATTTTATCACATTCTTCTCCTATTGCTCCATTGCACTTTATTTCATACACTACGTCGTGTTGTTGGTATTTGCTTATCTTGTCCTTTGTTTGTGTAAATATTGTGCTAAGTGTTTGGTTTGGTTTGTGTGAAATTTTTATGTTGTTGTTCTTTGTAAAGCTTTGCATTGATTTGTTGTCTGTTGGGCTTGGTATGTATTTGACGCCTGTGTATATTTTCTTTTCGTTTTCAGTTCTTAAGCTTGCATTATTTCGCGCATTGTTAGGTATATTTGCCTTGGTTGTTGTAACCCATGCGTCTATAAGTTTATTAGGGTAGGCATTTTTGTATAAGATGTTTTTAATTCGTAGTTCGTTTTCTTTCATGAACTCCTGTTCGCTTAAGTTTAGAACTTTCTTAATAAACTTAACTTCCGTATTTTTATTCTGCACCCATGGGTGATTGGAGTGATAATTTATCATCCTTGATGATGCTACGGCCTTGGAGTACCAATTAGTTTTAAGTTTATTGTTTGATTTTATTATTTCTACGTCTAGAAAGGCTATTTTGTTTTCTTTTTCTTTTTCTATTGTAAATTGGATTTTATTATGTTGTCTGTTTAGAGTTTTTAGTATTTCTTCTGCCTTCTTGGTTTTTATTATTGCGAATATATCATCTACATACTTATTGATGTATTTGATATATATGTCCTTAGTTTTTAATTCGGCAATGCTGTCGTCAAGAATCTTATCCAGCACTATATCAGCTACAGTTGGTGACAGTGGGTTGCCCATTGGCATTCCGTAAACCCTTTTTCCATCGTACATTATTTCGCGCATTGTATGTACGATGGAAAATTCTACCAACAGGTTTACGGAATTAACTACTGTTAATTTGGCGGAGCACATATTTTAGCTTTTTTTTCCATCAAAATTTTAAAAAGTGCCTAAAAATAGGCATTTCGAAAAACAATTTTTACTTTTACCGAAAAAAAAAACATTTATTGCAATTTTTTACGAATTTAGCTATATCACGACTCATATATTTCCAATAGTATTTAGTTTTCAATTTTGCATATAGTTTTTTCGTACCGCAGTGTCCGCCTAGAAGTGGGTCATCGTGAAAAATTGTCATCAGTTTCTGTTTTTTGTCGTTCTCTGTTACTGTTTCTACTGGGTCTGTTAGTATAATTTGTAAACATTTTAAAATTTGATTTCCCCTATCTTTTAAATTTGTGATTGTGAAATATTTGAAAAATATATAATTTTTTGGCCATTCTAACTGCTTAATCTTGTGAATGTCGGCTACTTTTTCAAGCCTCAAAAGTAACTCATCTAAATTCGTTATTTCGTTGGCATTCGCAAAATTAAGTAACTCGATTTTTTTGTGTTTTAAATGTGCACATAGTTGAAAATTTGAAATTTGGTCGCTTTTATCGTAGGTTATTTGTGTTTTAACTCGCGGTATTTTCTTCGAGAAGTCGTGCGAAAATTTGTCGTAAACCTGTACTGCTTGTATTTCACTACTTTCGTCTGTCTTGGGTTTGTCGTAATTTTGTGGTTTTGTCTGTCTTGACTTTGACCTTGTTGTAACCGCTAAAACATGTTTCGTCGAGTCTTTTATTTCGTCTATCGTTATTCGTGAAAGCGCGTCTGCCACAACGTTCGATTTGCCTTTAACGTATACTATTGTAAAATTATATTCTGCAAGTTCTAATCTTATTCTTGTAAGTTTGGACGACGGATCCTTCATATTAAAAAGATAAACTAATGGTCGATGGTCGGATTTTACTATAAAATGTGTACCGTAAACGTACGGACGAAATTGTTTAATTGCGAAATATATTGCTAAAAGTTCTAACTCAATGATAGGTTTTTTCTGTTCTGCTTTGTTAAAAGATTTTGAAGCAAAACAGATTGGTAAGTCAGCATCTTCATGCTGTTGACTTAATATAGCACCGCATCCAACTTTTGAAGCATCAACTGTAATTATGAACTCTTTACTAAAATCAGGATACTGTAAAATTTGAGGAGACATTAGAGCTAATTTTAATTTCGAAAAAGCAACTTCACAAGCTTCGTCCCAAACAAAGTCCACTTTTTTCCTACTCAAACGATTGAGAGGTGCTGCCAGCAATGCGAAATTCGGAATAAATCGTCTATAATAGTTTGCAAAGGCGACAAAGCGCCGAGCGGCATCTTTGTCAGTAGGCTTTGTATATTTTTTAATCGCGTTTATTTTAGAATCGTCTGGCAGTAATCCTTTCGAGGAACATTTGTGTCATAGGAAAGTTACTTCGGAACGAAGGAAATTACATTTGTTGGGATTCAGCTTTAAGTTGAATTTTCTACAAGTTTCAAAAACTTTCTCTAAATTTTTACAATGATGTGTCTCGCTACACCCTATGACGATAATATCGTCGATATACATGAATGCTTGATTAGGCGCGATGCCTGAAAATGCGAGTGACATCATACGCGAAAATGAATTGGGTGCTACATTTAAACCAAAAGGTAAGACTTTCCACCGAAAAGCTCCTCTATCAGTACTAAAAGATGTTACGTCCCTGGAGTTAGGATGCAATGGAATTTGATGGAAACCAGAAAAAAGATCTAAAGTTGAAAAATATTTTGCCCTACCGAGGTTGTCAAGTATATCGTCCACGCGTGCTAACGGAAATTTGTCGGCGATAAGCTTTTTATTAACCGCTCTAAAATCTACGCACATACGATATGCCTTTTGACCTGTGGGATCTTTTTTGGAACTAAAATTAGTGGGCTATTGTAATTTGAAAAACTTGGCTCTATTAAATCGTTCTGCAGTAAATTATTAACCTGTCTATTTATTTCTTCCCGTTGTGAATAAGGCAAACGATAGATTTTAATGTAAACCGGATTTTTGTCAGTCAATCTAAGTTTCTGTTCGTAAAAGTTGTTAAGAGTCATACGGTCCGTTTTTAAAGCAAATACATCGGCATATTTTAGGCATAAATCAAGCAATTGGCATTGGTCATATTTTGGCATTTGTTTTTGTAGAACACTTTTTAATTCTTCCAGACGTTTTGTATTTTCTGAAGTTTCACTGATTTTGTATACGTTGAAGTTGGTAATTTCTTCGGTTACTATATTGCATTTGTTGACATATTTTACCTCATCGGTTATATTTAAAACTTTTAAAATTGGGTTATTTGTGTCAACAATGCACTTTGCGGTAAAAACACCACTACAAATTTCTTGCGCGTCTACAAAAACAGGATTTTTAGATTTCTTCAAATTAAACAACCGATAAACTTCACATCTTGGAGGAATCACTAAAGTGTCTGTGGTCATACCATGTAAAAATTTTATACTATAAGTTTCTGTGCCAATGCTAATTGTTATGCTATTGTTTGCGTAGTCGATTATGCACTTATATGTTTTTAGAAAATCCTTGCCGAGTATGCCGTCCGAAGGTATGTTAAAATCGTCACTTACTACGTGTAATTTATGCGGAATGAAAAAATTTGATGCAATTAGATTTGTATTTACTGTACCTAACGTTGAAACCGAATCTGTTGTTACACCTGTTATGTTAATAATATCTTTAACGTTGATTTGAACTCTATTTGTTAAACTTGAAAATTTAATTAGGGAAATATCAGCTTGAGAATCTACGAGAAAAGTGCACGGCTGATAAGAATCACTACATTTTAATTCGATGAAATCGGAATAGTTGAGATTCAAATAGTAAACAGCGTTTTTAGGAAAGTTTTCATCTAGTATTCTAGCTCTTGCTCCCCCAGTGTTCGCTCCTGAGGGGCGTCCGCGTTTAAAGCACGCACATTAGCATTATTACTCGCATTTCCACGTCTGTTACTATTGTTTCCCCGAGAACTAGATCGATTGCCCGAATTATTGTTATTAGAATTATTACTGTGGCCTCTTCTACTATTGTTATTAAACCTATAACTGTTTCCATTATTATTGTATCTGCTGTTATTGTTATTGAAACGGCTGTTATTATTATTGAAACGACTGCTATTGTTATTGAACCTATTACTGTAATTATGTCCCCTAAATCCGCCTCGAAAACTATTTGGCCTATTAATGCGCGACTGAAATGCTAGCACTTGACGTTCTTTAACTTCATTATTACGCTCAACTATCATTTTTGCAACTACGTCCTTTGAGTCGCTGAAAGTAGTTGATGCTAAAATTGACTTAACTAATTCTGAACGAGTGTTCAGCCTACATACGTTAACTGTTTGCTCTACAGCCATTTCGTGAGCTTTCGCTTGCGTCATACCTTCAATGATCAGGGAACGTTCTAATGAGTCTGACAATTCTTCAACACGCTTGGCAAATTCCGAGTAGTTATTGTTTACCACATGTAAAGACGCGATTTTACCCGCGACAACTTTTGAATTGTCAGGTTTAATTCTACTTCGTAACGCGGCTTTAATTTGACTAACGGAATTTACCTCAGTTCGAATTGCTTCGCGTGCTTTACCCTCGAGTTTCGATTTTAGAAATGATATGAAAGTACCAGTTAAATTTTCATCAGCGAACTCTTCAAGTAATTCAATTTTGTCTATAAAGGACTCAAGCGCTAACGGATCGCCGCTGTAGTTTTCTCTAATAGAAGTAGCACACATGGTAATGAAATATCTCTTTTGCTCGAGTGTTGCCATGATTTGATCGTTAAGATCTGAAGCTGAATTAGAAGAAGTTGAGGCAATGTTTGGACTAATTGGATCGTTAAGATCTGGGTTTAAGTTAGAAGAAGTTGAAGTTAATTTTGCACTATTGGAATCGTTGAGATTTGACTCTAAATTAGAAGTTAAATTTTTGTTAGGAGAATCTTCGAAGCCTTGGAAATCTGCTGATAAAGATAATTTATTTTCCTGTCTTGTGAATTTTTCGGTCGACGATGAAGTTAAGCTTTCCGAGCTTGACGTTAATTTGTTGGAATCTGTTTCTGAGTCTGAAGTTTTGTGGGCTCGCTTCCTAGCTCTAAGGTTGTACATGTAGTTATAAGAAGAAGGATGTATACTTGAAGTTGAAATCTCGAAGGGAGAAAAAAAAAAATTGGAAAGGGAACTGGTTTACAGTGAATTGTCGCTAACGAAGTATTTGTAATTTACTGGAGAATCTAATTGAAATTATTGATACTAGAAAGCTGAAAGAAGAAATTGAATTTAGAATGGGCTCAAAAATTTAAAAGTATGAATGGCAAAAAAAAATCTCGGTAATGTGGTAATCACGGACGCACAGCTTTCTAAAAAAAAATCTCATTTGGTTTTTTACGGGACCACCGTTTTTTAAAAAAAATCTGAATTAATTTTCCACAAACCAATGTTTATATCAAAATTCCAAAATTTATAGATTACACGTGAACTGCTTAATAGTTTACTTATATAGTGAAAAATAATTTTTTTTGAGAATGTAAGTATTAAAAAACTGAGGTATAATGAAAATTTGAGAAATGGAAATATAGACATGTGCAACTTTGAAAGAAAAATGTGTGAAATGATTTAAAAATTTTAAATTAAAATTGAAGCTGAGAGTATGGGAATTTGTGAAGTGTGTTGAGAATCTTTTAAATTAGAAATTTGAAAATATTAAAAATTTGAAGAAAATGTGAATTCGTAAAATGAGTTGAAACTTGAGAGAAAAATTTAAATGTAAATTTGCAAATGTTGAATTTTATAAAATGGTTCGAAAATTTTAGAATTGTTGATAAATGAAAAAGTATTAATTGTTAAATTTAGACGGACGCACCGCTTTAATCAAAAATGTATTTGGTTGTTCAACAGTACTACCGTTTTAATCGAAATCCAAAATATTTTATGTATATACGTAAGTGTGTGTATGTCGAAAAAAATTTTTTCACAAAAACTACATATACATATGAAATTGATATACTTAAATGCTGCTTCCGAGGTTCTGTTTAGCCGCCGCTGCTTCCTCTGCTGCGCTGCTGCCCCGATGTTGGCCCTGCTGCTGCTACCGCGCTGCCAGTATTATGCGCTGCTGTTGTATAAATTTTAAATTGCGTCGGTTTCGCGCCGTTATGCGTCTATATGTATGTATGCATATGGCGTGGTTTTTGTGCCGCTATGTGAGCAAGTGGAGGAGTGCCGTTATGAATTTTGGTGACTGGTGGTACAGTTTGCGAATTAATTCCGCACTTTAAATTATTTTCGTATTCGTAAATTAATATTGAAAATTTTTCTGCTTTTCTTAATTTTGTATTATCTCTGTTTGTTTTATTTGGTTTTATTATATCGATGATTTTGTGTTATTTCCGTATCAATTAAAATTTTTTATTATGGTTTTACTCTTTTGTTAAATTTTGTTACCTCCTTTCTCATTAAAGATTTCGTTTATAATTGTCTTATTTCTGCCGTATTTAAATTTTGTACTTTAGTTTTTAAAGTTTTGATTATCTCCGTAGAATTTAGGTTTTTTGTATATTACAATTTAATTTATATTCTTTTATTTCTGTAAAATTTAGTCGTTGGTATTATTATTTTTGATTACCTCCGTAGAATTTAGATTTTTATATTACAGGTTAATTTATATTCTTTTATTTCTGTGAAATTTAGTACTTGGTATTATTATTTTTAATTATCTCCGTAGAATTTAGATTTTTATATTACAGGTTAATTTATATTCTTTTATTTCTGTAAAATTTAGTATTTGACGTTATTACTTTGATTATTTTAAATTTATTAAGTTGTGTTAAATTTGGTTGTATTTCACTGCACCACCACTTTTCACTTCCTCACTCCACTGTACTCACTTTTTGACTGCCAAAATAAAATTACCGAGGCTCCAGCCTCACGGTCGCCATGTGGCGTTCCAAACAATGGAAGCCTTCTTCTTCATACGCCTTTACAACGCTCCTTCATTTTTGGGAGGACGCCGCCTCCAAACTGTTGCCATTTTTTTGGGTTTTGGCAATTAAATCCACCGAGGGGGCCTTCTTTTGAAAAGCATCAAATATTTGTCACTTTCAATAAAACGAAAGAACTTAAAAATGTTCTTTTTTAATTTTTAATTTATTCACGAGAAGTTTCAGCTCTACACGATGTCGGTCAAAATTGGAATGGCCGCTCGTATTTTATTTTTTCTTTCTTTTTCTTTTGTGTGACGTTGGCTGCAGTTGTACTTGCCATGCGTGTTGCCACTGCGTGCGCCTGTCAAGTACAACTAAAGCCCCAACCACATAAGATACCTTACTATAGTGTTGCTAATGCTATAACAGTTGTATATTCTTGAGCCCTGGAAAATTCTCTATTAGAAACATGTATTAGAATTAGCGAACGCTTTCATGATTTTTTTGATATTTGCCATGCTTTAACGGCAGAGGCGCCACTGTGCGACGGTTAGTTATATCACTTAGCAAAATGGGGTAGATGAACGAGCTAATCGAACGCTTGTCGAAATGTCACGTTGTTAGAATGGTTGAAGCTTCCTCAAAGCCTCAAAGAAGCTATAAATACAGCCACTTATATTAGAAATCGGTGGAAAACCAAATTAGTAAAAGGTACAACGCCGTCCGAGCGCTGGACCGGGAGAAAACCATCGGTATCTCATTTAAAGGTTTTTGGTTGCGAAGCTTTAGCATTGTATAATAGACCAGTAGTGGAATTCACTAACTTTCAACGATGCGATTTGTCGAGATTTTAATTAACGATTTTGTCGCTTGCCTTATCGATTGTACTATTCACTAACTTAGTTTTAACGACTCGAAATAAATGGCATTTAAATTTCGTTTTAATAGTAGAAACGTGGCAGCACAGCTTAACGAAACTTAAAAAATGCGAAAAGCACAAAAGGGATGCCAAAAATAAATAAATTCCGTATACTAACTGCTTTTAAAAGTCATTATTGTGCAAGGTTTTACATATTTTAACAAAAGATAAGTAAATGGGGTATTACTTTTTTTTTCTCTGTGGATATCGAAGTTATTCTTGTACCCCTTCATCAAGTTGAGCAATAATATCATGAGCCAAGTCTGGGGTTAGTCGGTACAGCTTTGGAAACTCCGTTGCATTGAAGTGGAATCGATTATCTACTTCTCCAAGAAGGTGTCTGTCCTCTGGCGATGGACTTAGTAATTCTTCATCTTGTGATAAAACGTACACCAAGTACACAAATGCCATTTGATTTATAAATAAAGCAACTTTTCGTGTTTGAAAGTATTTAATTAAAGTTCCGATTTCCTTTTTTAACTAAAGTTTCCGGAAATGTTAATTTCGTGATTTTTAACGCAGCCAATTTACTTGCCGTTAATTTACCAACACAGCTGATCGTCGATAAACGAATATCGATACAAAATAGTTACTGAATAACGAAATCGTTATTTTTATCGATTCGCAAATAAAGCGATGGCAAATGTCGTTGAAAAAGTTAGTGAGTTCCACTACACAGATAAGTTAAAGATTCAGCCAAAATGTACGAAATTGACTTTCGTTGCTTACGCGGATTTGACTAAAGGTTATAAATTGTATAATTGATCGTTTTTGCGCGCGACGTAATATTTTTTGAGAATACATTTGGCAATGAAAACAATGAATGCAGGTACAGGAATAAGAATCGGATAAAGATAATGCATTAGTATCTGTTAAAGAAACAGGTGAGCAGGTGAAAAGTGATAACGCTTCGAGCGAAAGCATTTATGAAGAAGAAAGTGAAGATATCGTCATAAGAAAAAGCAAGAGAGGTAGGCCGAGAATAGTGCGAAATGGTAGTGCTGGACGATCGCGAAAAAATACGTGATGGAAGGGCCTGAGAGTTTAAATGTAGTGGTTTCCAACCCTGTTTCCGTGACCAGTGTGTTGAGTTCGGTAAACAGCTAGCAGTGGAAAGCTGTGATGCAGACAGAGTACCAATCTCTCCTGAACAATGTTATTTGGGAATTGGTAGATTGCCCAAAAGGCAAATATAACATTGGTTCAAAGTGGGTTTTTGAGATATCTTGATAAAATTTAGTTAGGAGATATTCATGTGTCCGGTTAGACATTTGTCATAACATACATATAACTAGAGCTAGGCTTCAATTTTTACAAAGTTTATTGTTTTTATATATAGTACATATTCCATACAACCTATTTTTGATAGAGAGAAAATGAAGCATTGTCATAGGTATCTTATGCACATAACTAGGAATGTGAACATTTCTTTGAGGATTACCAATCTATTATTTGCTGAATATCGCATATGTACATCTTTCCTCTATATATTACATATCTTTTATAGTCGATTGTTCGGATATTACGAATGGGATAAGATTATTACTCAGCTCCATTTATGAAAGGTAAAAAGCCTTCGGCATAGCTGAAGACAGGCCTTTTTAAAGGGTTTTATTTAGCTTGACTCTGTGTAGCGAGCGGCCGGCCGTTGTTTACGAATTTTGTAATTAAAATTTAAGTAACATCCCGATAAGCTACAAGCGTGAAGCTTGGAATATAGTTCAGGACCCGATGACAATGCAATTATAAGAAAAAACTCCGATAGGTGGCGCATGGATCGAAATATTTCAAAAAATCGTGTTTGTGGTCCGACTTGGCTCATATTTGGAACACATAATACGTACAGGAATAGAAAGCGACCAATGACGAAAAATCGCCGATAAGTGGCGCATGGATCGAAATATTTCAAAAAATCGTATTTGTGGTCCGCTTTTGCTCATATTTGGAACACATAATACATACATGAATAGAAGCGATCTATAAAGCGATCTGTTTTCAATAAAATCGTTTAACTTAAAATTTTTTTTAAATTATTTTATTTACATACTTGTTTTGATTCATTTTCACTTACTAATTTTCATTAGTACAAATGAAAACTGATTTTACAACATACAACATTTTCGCAAAACAAATGAACTTGTGGAGTGTTTTAGTAGTTTGAGCACCCAGCATCCTTTGATAACTTCTTAACAAAAATATATAACTTAAAAAAAATCGCAAACAATCAAATAGTTCCAAAATAACATGCAATAAATAAAATTAATAAAAACGAATGTATGTATAAGTAACTACTTTTTTTTTCGCAGCGACGATATTTGCTTTCGGTATGTTGTAAGATAAGGCATACGTATATGCTCCTGTCTGCCCCTGCTGCCCTATATCTGCACCAAACTTAGGACACAAATCTTATCGTTCAAGTACACGTGCTACCGAGATTTCGATTAAAACATGATTAGATTTCTAAATTTTGATTTTCAGAGCTTTAAGGGCGTTAATGAAAGACAAAAACTAAGTTTTTCCTTGTTTTCCTACTCGTTTCGATGTTTTTATATCTTCTTCAGGGAGCCTGGTTTACTTAACATAAAACATAAAACAAAAATGACAATTATTAATATTTTCCCAACAAACAACATTCATCAATATTTCACTTACATTAATTTGTATAATTACACACATTAAAATATAATTTAATTGTGACTACAACAATAACAAAAATAATAAATAACACAACATTCTGCATTTAAAAAGAGCCACTGCGTCCATTGCCTCGTACACTGTAATTGATTGCAGTCGCGTAGGCGCAGTTTATGTTATCCACATCTTCTATGAAATTCATCGTTTTGTTTACCTTTTGTTGTATGCGCAGCCCTTCTAATGTTAATCTCGTTTTCTCTCTTCTCTCAATATCTATAATTTTCGGGTTTTCAAAATCTGCTGTATGGCCTGTGCTCAGGTGCTCAGCAAGCGCTGTAGTCGTTTTTTTTTGTTTTTCGCGTCGGCTTTATGCTCATTTATTCTTATGTTTAACGATCTCCTCGTGGTTCCAATATATATTTTATCACATTCTTCTCCTATTGCTCCATTGCACTTTATTTCATACACTATGTCGTGTTGTTGGTATTTGCTTATCTTGTCCTTTGTTTGTTTGGTTTGGTTTGTGTGCAATTTTTATGTTGTTGTTCTTTGTAAAGCTTTGCATTGATTTGTTGTCTGTTGTTGTAAAGCTTTGCATTGATTTGTTTTCGTTTTCAGTTCTTAAGCTTACATTATTTCGCGCATTGTTAGGTATGTTTGCCTTGGTTGTTGTAACCCATGCGTCTATAAGTTTATTAGGGTAGGCATTTTTGTATAAGATGTTTTTAATTCGTAGTTCGTTTTCTTTCATGAACTCCTGTTCGCTTAAGTTTAGAACTTTCTTAATAAACTTAATTTCCGTATTTTTATTCTGCACCCATGGGTGGTTGGAGTGATAATTTATCATCCTTGATGATGCTACGGCCTTGGAGTACCAATTAGTTTTAAGTTTATTGTTTGATTTTATTATCTCAACGTCTAGGAAGGCTATTTTGTTTTCTTTTTCTTTTTCTATTGTAAATTGGATTTTATTATGTTGTCTGTTTAGAGTTTTTAGTATTTCTTCTGCCTCCTTGGTTTTTATTGCGAATATATCATCTACATACTTATTGATGTATTTGATATATATGTCCTTAGTTTTTAATTCGGCAATGCTGTCGTCAAGAATCTTATCCAGCACTATATCAGCTACAGTTGGTGACAGTGGGTTGCCCATTGGCATTCCGTAAACCTGTTGGTAGAATTTTCCATCGTACATACAATGCGCGAAATAATGTAAGATTCTTGACGACAGCATTGCCGAATTAAAAACTAAGGACATATATATCAAATACATCAATAAGTATGTAGATGATATATTCGCAATATTAAAAACCAAGGACGCAGAAGAAATACTAAAAACTCTAAACAGACAACATAATAAAATCCAATTTACAATAGAAAAAGAGAAAGAAAACAAAATAGCCTTCCTAAACATTAAAAGTAATTGGTACTCCAAGGCCGTAGCATCATCAAGGATGATAAACTATCGCTCCAACCACCCATGGGTGCAGAAGAAAAATACGGCAATTAAGTTTATTAAGAAAGTTCTAAATTTAAGCGAACAGGAGTTCATGAAAGAAAACGAACGACGAATTAAAAACATGTTATACAAAAATGCCTACCCTAATAAACTTATAGACGCATGGATTACAACAACCAAGGCAAACATACCTAACAATGCGCGAAATAATGTAAGCTTAAGAACTGAAAACGAAAAGAAAATATACACAGGCGTCAAATACATACCAGGCCTAACAGACAACAAATCAATGCAAAGCTTTACAAAGAACAACAATATAAAAATTGCACACAAACCAAACCAAACACTTAGCACAATATTTACACAAACAAAGGACAAGATAAGCAAATACCAACAACACGACGTAGTGTATGAAATAAAGTGCAATGGAGCAATAGGAAAAGAATGTGATAAAATATATATTGGAACCACGAAAAGATCGTTAAACATAAGAACAAATGAGCATAAAACCGACGCGAAAAACAAAAAAACCACTACTGCGCTTGCTGAGCACCTGACTAGCACAGGCACGAAAATTATAGATATTGAGAGAAGAGATAAAACGAGATTAACATTAGAAGGGCTGCGCATACAACAAAAAGTAAACAAAACGATGAATTTCAAAGAAGATGTGGATAACATAAACTGCGCCTACGCGACTGCAATCAATTACAGTGTACGAGGCAATGAACGCAGTGGCTCTTTTTAAATGTGCAGAATGTTGTGTTATTTATTATTATTGTTATTGTTGTAGTAACAATTAAATTATATTTTAATGTGTGTAATTATACAAATTAATGTAAGTGAAATATTGATGAATGTTGTTTGTTGTGAAAATATTGTAACGAATTTACTTGCAAATCCTCTTATTTGCAATCCTCTGCTAAGTTCGAATCACTAAACTGTTGAATAAATAACTCCAATTTGTAATAATGCAAAATGGCCTTTATTAAAGTACTTCACAATACACTCAAACTGTGCAACGAATAGCTTGCTTAATAACCACACTGACTGATAGCTCAATGAAACTCTACTATTCAAAATAGTACTGCTATTGCTCGCTAGATATCGTCTTAATCGCAACTGCTTGACAACTCAAATCAAACTGAATTACTTCTTACTCGCCTGCATCGCTTTTATAGTTTACGCTGCATACTTCTAGGCTCTTCGATTTCCAGAAGTTACTAGTTGTTTCGGCTACAAAATCGCCAGCCACAACTACGTGCACAAATTATTGCTCTCTCTTGTGACAACTCAGATAAGGTATATGCATGTGTTTGTAGTTTACAGTCTCCCGCACACACATAAGCGTATAATTAAATTCATCGGTGTGTGACATCTCATCTCTCGCTGCCTTGTATGTAAATGTTGCTCGTCGGAATGTGTACATATGTGTAGACGCAATTATTGATTCGTTTATGTAGATACATAATGATTGAATTATTGATGTGCATTCACGTCACTGCTTAGATCGGCTTAGAGCTGGCAGCACTCCTTAGTTTTGCTAATATTCGTAACACTGCCCTCCACCTAAGTCTGATCGTCCCGATCAGACAAATCTCTCGATCTAAACGCTGCTAATCTCTCCAAATGAACCACTTTCATTTTGGTTCGTGGTTTGGTAGTGGTTTGTATGCGGTACACTACATCGTTGATCCGTTTTACAACTTTGTATGGGCCTTCCCAGTTACACTGCAATTTCGGGGACAAACCTTTTTTTCGTTGTGGGTTGTATAGCAGCACCAAATCTCCTTCCTGAAACCCTTCCGAATTAATTGCTTTATCGTACCTCGCTTTCATCTTGTCACTCATAATCTTTGCTCGTTGCCTTACCAGATCGTGTATCTCTCTCAGCTCTTCTTCTAAGACATCAGTGGATTTCTTGTGCTTCAATCTTCGATGTAATCTGTGTCGACATTTCTGACATACGCGTTTCTTGTGCTTCAATCTTCGATGTAATCTGTGTCGACATTTCTGACATACGCGTTTCTTGTGCTTCAATCTTGGATGTTATGCGTGTCTCCTGCGATTCTAGTTGTGATGACATTGTCGATGTTTGAGCAGATATTGCAGCCAAAATCATGTTCAAGTCTGTGCTCGTAACTGTCTGCGATGTTTCGTTTTTCTCTTCAACTTTTGTTACTTCCTCGCCATCAAGATGAAAGTCATACTTTTCCACATCAATTCCTTCCGCTTCCATTGCCTCTCGTAGCCGTGCCTGAAGTTCAAGTTTAACGCCGCTTGTATTCAATCCACGGCTCTCCAACTCCTTCTTTAGTTGCTGGATCTTCAATTCACTGAACTTTGCCATGTCGTTGTTGTCCTCTGGAATTTATTCAACAATTCCTCTTCTGACACCAATTGTAACGAATTTACTTGCAAATCCTCTTATTTGCAATCCTCTGCTAAGTTCGAATCACTAAACTGTTGAATAAATAACTCCAATTTGTAATAATGCAAAATGGCCTTTATTAAAGTACTTCACAATACACTCAAACTGTGCAACGAATAGCTTGCTTAATAACCACACTGACTGATAGCTCAATGAAACTCTACTATTCAAAATAGTACTGCTATTGCTCGCTAGATATCGTCTTAATCGCAACTGCTTGACAACTCAAATCAAACTGAATTACTTCTTACTCGCCTGCATCGCTTTTATAGTTTACGCTGCATACTTCTAGGCTCTTCGATTTCCAGAAGTTACTAGTTGTTTCGGCTACAAAATCGCCAGCCACAACTACGTGCACAAATTATTGCTCTCTCTTGTGACAACTCAGATAAGGTATATGCATGTGTTTGTAGTTTACAGTCTCCCGCACACACATAAGCGTATAAGTAAATTCATCGGTGTGTGACATCTCATCTCTCGCTGCCTTGTATGTAAATGTTGCTCGTCGGAATGTGTACATATGTGTAGACGCAATTATTGATTCGTTTATGTAGATACATAATGATTGAATTATTGATGTGCATTCACGTCACTGCTTAGATCGGCTTAGAGCTGGCAGCACTCCTTAGTTTTGCTAATATTCGTAACAATATTAATAATTGTCATTTTTGTTTTATGTTAAATAAACCAGGCTCCCTGAAGAAGATGTAAAAACATCGAAACACGTAGGAGAGCAAGGAAAAACTTAGTTTTTGTCTTTTATTAACGGCCTTAAAGCTCTGAAAATCAAAATATTAAAATTTCAACAATTGGCCCAAAAATTATTAAAATGATTAGATTTCCTTTTTTTCATTTTTTCCATTTTTTCGTTTTAGTTCCTGCTCACTTCCAAACAAAAACAAAGCAAATTTCTGTGGCAAATGGAAAACAGGTTCATGTGCAGTGCAACGTCCAAGGTGACAATCCGATTGATATCAAATGGAAAGTACAAGCAATGCAACAGTATTTGGACGAATCACTCGATTCACGGTACATGTATAAAATTACCCTTTGTTCAAAATTGAATTAACTCTTTAGTAAACTAACTACATATTTTATATTTTCTATACTTATTAAAATTCCCACTTTTTAGGAAAATTCAATGACATTGGCACATACATATATCTACTTACGCCAAGAGAAAAAATGCGGTAACGTTTACTGACTGCCTTCTAGAAATGTTGAGGCCAGCAGTTATAATTTATTCATTAACTATACAAATATTCGTTCAAAATTGAAAAATTCGATTCACGGCCCTTTTAAGACGACAATGAATTTTAAGGTAGTAGATGGGGTAACATTTTGGAATAAATTGCTAGTCTTTTTACTATTTTCGTCATCGATTTCTGATTATTTTACACCTTCTGATAACGTTGGAATCGCTAAACTGTTGAATAATACACTCCAATATTTAGTATTGCAAACTGGTCTTTATTTAGTTTAGTTTGGGCGTACTTCACAATTATACTTCACTTCAGAACTAATAGCGTGCTTAAATCAAACTGAATACTCTCGGTTCTCTCTTTCCCCATTTCTCCTAAGGTACCTATAGTAATTTCGCGAACAGTTGTATCTCTCGCTTGGTTACTAATTATATACATGTATATTTGTAGTTTATGCTTTTCTACTAGCCATATGCGTGTGCGTGTATGAGTATCTACTTCGGCTGATGACTACATGTGTGTGTGTGTGATATCTCTTCGTTGCCTTGCACATCAGTGTTGTCGCTTGCTGTGTTTTGTTGTTGCGACTCTTGTATGTAATACTTGCCAGCCTTAAGTTACCACCCCAAAGTGCAGCACAACAATTTTTTGTCGGAGTTCAGGGTTTATTCTGAACAGTTCTAGAGTTCCCTAAGGGGTGCGAAAGGAGTTCTGCAACCCCAATGGTTTAAAAAAAAAATAAAAGTTTGGGGTCCAGCACCCTTTTACGCAGAAAAAAGTTCTGAACCGATTTTCTAGTAGAAAAAGAAGTGCTCTAGAGTTCCCTAGGGAGTGCGAAAAGAGTTCTGCAGCCCTAATGGTTTTTTTAATATATTTTTAGGGTCCAGCACCCCTTTTACTTAGAAAAAAAGCTATGAACCGATTTTCTAGTAGAAAAACAAGTGCTCTAGAGTTCCCTATGTGGTGCGAAAATAGTTCTGCAACCCTCATAGGTTTTTTTTTTATTTTTGGGGTCCAGCACCCTTTTTACGCAGAAAAAAATTTCTGAGCCGATTTTCGAGTAGAAAAAGCAGTGCTCTAGAGTTCCCTAGGGGGTGCGAAAAGAGTTATGCAACCCTAATAGGTTACAAAAAAAATTGTTGGGGTCCAGCACCCTTTTTACGCAGAAAAAAGTTCTGAACCGATTTTCTAGTAGAAAAAGAAGTGCTCTAGAGTTCCCAAGGGGGTGCAAAAAGAGTTCTGCAACCCTAATAGGTTTAAAAAATTTTTTTTTTGGAGTCCAGCACCCTTTTCACGCAAAAAAAAATTCTGAACCGATTTTCTAGTAGAAAAATAAGTGCTCTAGATTTCCCTAGGGGGTGCGAAAAGAGTTCTGCAACCCCAATGGGCGTTTTTTAATATTTTTAGGGTCCAGCACCCCCTCTACGCAGAAAAAAAGTTCTGAACCGATTTTCTAGTAGAAAAAGAAGTGCTCTAGATCTCCCTAGGGGATGCGAAAAGAGTTCTGCAACCCTAATGTTGCAACCGCAGACGTTTCAAAATACATCAGGTATTTGAATTCAGATACTAGAACCAGATTTTTTTTATTTTATTTAATTTGCGACAAGTCTTGCACTTTAATTACATCTCAACATAAAATAAAAGGTGAGGAAAAATTATTTCTCTTTCGTCAGCGAATGATCGTTTTTGTTTCATATCATCACATTCGTACCAATTCGCACCACTGTAGACAAACGCCGTGTAATGGCCGACAGCTAACTCTCTGGCATCAATAACATGGGAGAGTCGGTACATTTTGTTCTGATTGCGATTTTCTTCATTTCCGATTGCTTCACCAACATCGATAGGAACATTAATATACAATTTTTGAAACTCATATCCACAATGACACATTTTTTTCATAGAATATGAGAATGTAAGATCGCGGAGTAATGACTCGGTTAAAGAGCCAATATTGATAGCGCAATCGTAAATTTTGAGGGGGCGGGAGTTCAGTTTTGGCTTCTGGTAAAACCATAGTCCAGAAAGCAAATGGTATCTTTGGATATAATGTTTATTTATAAGCTTTCCATCTTTCATAATTTCACGAGCAAGAAGAGCCAGTGGAGTTTTCGATTCTTGAACGAAGGTTTTGAGCTCAGCATTTATATGCATCGCTTGCGTAAAAATAATTAAAAACGAATCAAATGCACACGTGTTTGATATTTGAATACGAGCTGTCCCAACTTTCAAAGAACCTGTGGACGATCCATTACGCATAATTGGGATACTAATGGAATGTGTTCCTCTGATGCAGTTCCATTCAAGTAAATCACTTAAATACGTCTTGGATACTTTCCTTGGTTCAAAATTCGAAGGCTTTTGCTTTCGTTTACATGTTTTCGAGACGTTACTGACATCTTTTAAAGGCGCGTTGTGTTTATGTTGTACAAAGTCACGATCAGGGCTGTCAATTACAACAAGATTTCGATCAATTCCAGTCACAGAAACATCCGGCTTGTCTCCAAAAATCGGAATTATTTTCCCCTCCTGAATAATCTCTAAATTATTGTGACGAGGAATTCTCTTCGAAATCCACTTTTTGGATGATTTTTCTACGACTGGATCAAAATTTTTAAACGAAGTTTCTACGAAGGAAGCAGAACCTTCTATGACCGAAGCAGAATCTTCTATTGACGTGAATAAGGGATTTTCTTCTTGATTTTTCCCTTTCCAGTTTTCTTCTTCCGCAAGGGCTCGACGCAAAGAAATAACACTGGTATTCAGCGGAGATTTTGTTGGAGCATCATTCTTTTGAAACTTGTATTCCGATATTTTGCTACCTGCAAAGTTTATTTCACCTTGCAAGTACTTATGATGCAGAAAAACAAACTTATCTAGTTTTATCTGAAGATCATGAAACACGTGATTTTTTAACTTGGAAAATTCTGACTCGATTGTTGAAGAAGATCTTATTTTTGTTTGGACCCCAAGGGAAGGGTACATGATTCGAGCCCAAAGTGGAAGCCAATATGTAAGCTTTTTGATTTGTTCTGCAGTTTTCGGCAAGTAATAAGGATTAACATTAAGAACCGAATCACTTTGCGAAGTGCCACTGATTACTGTTGCCTGATCCAACAGTTTTTTTGACCATGAAGTCCAAGACTCAGAACAATCATCTATAATGCCTTCGGGAATGAAACACCCTTCTTCATTTGAGTTATTGTGAGGGTCCTTCTGATCGTCTACGTCATATTTCACTATTTCTGGCGTGCCTCTGAGCAAGTCGTTGACATATTCTAAATGCTTCTGCGCTGGCAGTTATTGAAGGTCAACGTAACCAATGTTTTGACTCATTGAAATAACCATGAGAGAAAAAATGCTTTTTCAATCTCAACAATATCATCCATTTGATATACGTGAGCGAAAGATCTAAGGAACAATTGTCGAATTTTTGGTTTCCCTGTTTTCAAACATTTCCAAGGAGCAATTATTGCAATGAAGTGACAGACGTTCAAGCTTAAACAACAAGTCGGCAAAGTTACAGTCTTATGCAATATTAGATGTTTAAAACAAATTGGCAGGTATTCTCGCAAATCGTAACAACTTGCGAAAGATCGTGCAACAGCAATCAACAGCGCCTTGCTGAAATCTGTTATAAACAATTTTGGTATCCTTCCTGCTGACTGAAAAATTTTGCTGAAAAATATGAGAAAATGAAGCATCATGTATCGAAGACAACATCTGATACAAACTTGCGTTTGCCACTTGGCTAATGCATTTTACAATACACAAATAAATGTACTTGCTCATAGCGCAGGTTACTTTTGTGTCAAAAACTTGTCTTTCAACTGGTAAAGCAATCTTGGAAATGAATCCTCCAGAAGCACAAGTACATAGTCTGGATCTTTTTCTGCTATGAATTTGTGAAAAGTAACCTGTAGATAGATCTTGCAAAAGAGGAGTGCTGTAATTTGATCAAATTGTCGATGGAACTCGTGCTGTTAAATCCAAACATAGTGTTCAACTCCATTAGAAAGAGTAGGTGGTATAGGATCGCCAAATTCCATGGCACTATTAGCTTGTTCATTTCTCCACTTACTAGCTGCTTTTTTTCTATTGCAAGTTCTCTAGCTATAAACGCACGACCTTCTCCACGTAATTGTTGTCGTTTTGAATGAGAAAATTGACTTTGGAAGCCAATAATTTCAATATGCAACTGAACATCATCTGTGTCCTTTTTCGGCTTGTGATAAATGAATCCAATCAGTTCAGCCTTGCACTCAGAGCACTGCCCATTGAATTTTACATAGTACTTGGCAGAAGAGCTTAATTGAACATTGGATTTCTTGAACGCGAGAGCACACGGTAATTTAGTTTGTCATAAATGGTCTTAGCTATCACGTCTGTCCATTTATATTTCCTCAAAGCCATTTTGCCGATATTTTCAACTGGTTTAATTGATACCTATTTTGCAGCAGATAAAAAAAAAAATTAGTTTGGTTGCATACAACCTCAGCAGCTACTTCCTCATTCAACGAATTGTAAATCGACGAAAAACGAAATCGTATAACCCGTTTCGATTTTGCTTCAGAGTTTCATAAACATGCTTAAAAGTCATTGGCGAATTAGCATCTCCCATTATTTTTGAAATTTGTTTGAAAACTGGAGAAGACGGTATCAGCACCGACCCACATTCTCTGATGATGCGATGTTCTTCTGAGCTCAGAATTTCTCGCAAAAGTTCGATATTGTACATTTTGGAAGTTTGGAATTTCAAGTTCAGTATAAAGAAGAATACAAACTAAAAGGAAAAACTTTTCATTATTAGGTGTATTTTATTCGCAAACGAGGTGAATAAAACACTCGCTAAAGTTTTTGTTTGTCGAACAACAAAAAGTGTTAGAATTTCAACAAGTTTCAGCCGATTTTTGTCAGTAACCATTTTTTTACTGGAAATAAAACATTTTTTTTAAGATCTATGCAGTAGTAAGTAAAGTAGGTCTGTAAATTTAAGTAAGTCATACTCTAATCAATTCTTAACAAAACCCTATACTTAATATTAGTTAATGAAAGCCACTTCAGAGGGTTTTGAATTGGAAAGAAGCTCTAAAATCTCTGCATTAAAAAATGTAACGCGAGTTACCGTTAGTTTAACTTAACATATTAATTGAACTTATAACTTTATTTGAAAAAAATGGACATTTTCAACAAAGCTCATCTAACTGGCTGTAACGATAATGCCATATTATCTGAAAATGTTAAATCTTGAAAACAAAAAGTGATTTTAACTTGCACAATTTTGCCTCTGATGTAATGTGAGCTACCATGGAAGTGCCCATATGAAGAATTTCATATCATAACCGATATGCCTTGAACCCGATTCAAAAATTAACACTGAACATTTTTGGCGCAATGGTGTTAACACATTTAGTTAATACCGGCTTCGGTGTTGGCTTCATGGTATCGAAGCCAAAAAAAGTGCCGATACCCACCATTAGTTTGTTATTTTAATTTTTAAAATGAAAAAAAAAAAAAAATTTTTTAATTTTTCCGTTGCGTTTATTGTGGCAGGCAAACTTGCAAGTGCGTTATCTCAAAGTGACGCCAACGCCAAAACAACGCAAAAGTCGAATGTGTTTGGGCTTTTATGCGTTTTTGAATGTGATAAGTACATCAAAAATGATTATTTGTAAAGAAATATAATTGTAGGGTCAAAAAAAATATAACAAAAATATTTTTATGCATAATTGGACAATATAAATAACCTACACTATGTATTTTGTCATTTGTATTTTCAGTGTAGCACCGCGTTATTAATAAAGAAAAAAAAACAATCTCACTCACATGTGAACAAACAAATTTTTCAAGGTTCGAATCGAGCTCAAGGCCACAACAATAATTTTTTTCTAATGATAATTATTGTTATTTTTTATTTTTCTAAATTTGGAAAATTGTATTTTGTTTTTGGAATAGTAAGTAGAAAATCTTTCAGACAACCTGCCATAGCTGCGCAGATAGATCCATTTCGAAGGGTGCTAAGCCTTCATCAACAGTACGCTTTAGGCATGCTGCGATAACCATTTAGCTATACAGCGGTGGTTTGTTTGACTGGCAAATTTGCTACTTCTATTCCTTTTTACCAACTATATTTATTCAGTGTTGCGCCATCTGGTGCAAATCACTGATAATGCTGGATTTTTGTTTATTGTCAATTACTTTGTTTGACATTCCCAAGTGCTCATGGTTTATTAACAATTGTTTTTGTTTTTATCGGCCTATTGATAAATCATTCAAGGTTCGAATCGAGCTCAAGGCCAGAACAATAATTGTTTTCTAATGATAATTATTGTTATTTTTTATTTTTCTAAATTTGAAAAATTGTATTTTGTTTTTGGAATAGTAAGTAGAAAATTTTTCAGACAACCTGCCATAGGTGCACAGATAGATCCATTTCGAAGAGTGCTAAGCCTTCATCATCAGTACGCTTTAGGCATGCTGCGCCAACCATTTAGCTATACAGCGGTGGTTTGTTTGACTGGCAAATTTGCTACTTCTATTCCTTTTTACCAACTATATTTATTCAGTGTTGCGCCATCTGGTGCAAATCACTGATAATGCTGGATTTTTGTTAATTGTCAATTTTTATTTTCAAAATGTTTATTGCCTTCAATATTTTTACTTTATAGAGAAGTTTTCTACCAGTGCTGCAGCAGCTAACTTATACAATCTGGAGTGTTTTATTGAACGTTTCCGAATAAAAGATCGCTACTTTAAATTTAAATTGATAGGAATGAAAAACTTATATTTACCGAGTTTAGTAGCTGACATGAACTTTTTGGATTTGGAATTTGGAATAAGCGCGTTATATGTTGTGTAGGGCCTATTTTTGGCTCCTAAATCAGTTTCAGTGCCAGTGAGTGCTTGGTGAGACGTTTGTGTGTTTTGGGGTGTTGGGGGAGTAAAAAAATACATTGGAAATATCGTATGCTTCGTCTCAAACGATATTCATCGCCATAGTGTACAAGTACAAGTGTGTTGACTTCTTTCTGACAGGCGCTCGCTTAAGTGAGCATAACGGGAAAATCTGGGTTGCCATTGTTGTTTCGGTTGAAAACGGTCAATTAGAGTTCTGTGCAGAGACGTAAAAGATTGAAACAGGGCTTATGTAGTCACAAAAGTGTTTCTCCTGTTCCACAGCATTTTAATTTTATGTCATGGCGAAAAGTGTTCAGTTCAGAGTTATTGATTTGCATTAAAAGTTTAATTTATTACGCAGAGTTACTCCTTTAAGTGTAAAAAGCAGAGAAAACGTAGATTCTTTCAAATTATTGTGAAAAACTTTTTAATTTGAATTTCTGTACGCAAGTTCACTATATTTGTGTGACACAAGAATCTGGAGGTCAATTCCTTAACTATGAAAAACTGAAAAATGTACACTTATTGCAATCTCATTTGCACACACAATTTACACTTTGAATTTAGTTGTGTTTTTATGCACAAAATTTTGAAACTAAAAACAAAATTTTCATTTGTCAGAAAAAATAAAGAAAAAACGGCCTAATGTCAAAAAACCCTAACGAAATACAAACTGGCTTGTTTATTTTTAATGAACTACGTTGTATTTTCCTTGCATTTCGTTAGTTTTTTTAATTATAGTTCACACACTTACAACAGTACTGAAACCTTATTGGCTCCCTCGACAAAAAATTAAAGAGAAAATACAAGAAAAATACATAGAGAATAAAATAGTGTCATATAGGAGTTTGATTTGTTTGCACTTACAGCACCATTTTATTTGCAGGAGACTTTCACAGCTACAAAAATTAAGGCGGATTTACACAGGCGCTTTGGTTGTGTTGCATTCATTAATTCATCTGTGGGGCGAAGTATAGAAAAATTTACATAAATGCGTGCCTACGTTTTGACAACGCCATACGAAAAACAATGAAACGCCGTACGTTATCTTTACTTTGAAGCGACCAAAGCGTTTATATAATTTTGCCCTTATGCATTTGTGTAAACAGCCTTAGAGTGAAATGTTTCCATGTTACATGTGTGGCGCTTTATATTTTTACTCTTATATAAATAAAGTTTGCTTTCCGTACGTTCCCGCATTGTTGCAGGCTACAAATCTTCTAGTATTCTTATTTCCGCGGAAATATATGCAACTATTTCATCTGTAAATACTACCAAGTTTTATTAAACTATCAAATGCAACTCAGCTTGAAGTACTCTGACGTACCAAAAATGCAACTCTAGACCTGAGATTTGCATCAGGTGAGCGAGGCTGTTTGTAGTTTTGACGTTTATCGCTTATCACACTTGTATAGGTACACTATGTTCATCGCAAGAAGGTTGCGGAAAAACCAAAAAAACTGAAATGAAAATATTCTCTCTCAACCTCGAAAACCAATTCCTTAACAGTGTTGCAATAGTACGAAAACAAAAACATTAATTTTTTGGCAATAAATACGAAAAACGTAATAACCATTTACTGAAGTCGACTTTATGTTAAGCAGCGCATAATTGACATAAATTTTCCCTTCACATATATTTAATTATATGCAAGCCGATTCATTTTGCAATATATACATAAAAGTATTTAAAAAAGTATTTTTAAAGTAGTAGCATTAGAGGAAGTAGTAGTAGAAAAACGTACTAATGCACGTTTCGTATACAATCGTGGGAAAACGATCAGACTTGTTGGCAGTGTTGCCGTGAGCCTAGAAAGAAATGTATCAGTTTACAAATAAAAAAGGTACCAATCGCATAAACAACGACTAATTTTACCAGTTTTATTATAAACATAAATGCTTTCATTTATAAATTTCAAATTATGGAGGAATTTTCTAATTTCTTCAGCTCACATATGTACATATATCGTTAAATCCACACTGCAAAAATTATTGGAGCATGTGTTGCATGTGTGTTTAGTTTACGGCGAACATTTTTCTAATTTTAAAACTTGCTTTGTTTATGATTTGAATCATAAATGAACTTTTAAAATTACAACTGAAAATTCAGTTCGAGTTGTGAATCACAAAAGCGACATTACATATTTGTGGCCTTTAGTGTGAGCGAAGCCGCCGGTAAAGGCTAGTTTATCCTAAAACGCTTAATAATTTGAACCAAGGCGAATTCATTACAGGTGGTGTTATCCCATCCGCTGATTGCTTCTTCTTGATAATTTTCCATACAAAGCCTTGTACAACAAAATGTCAGTTAATCGAAATCTATGAAAATTTTCTTTTGAATTGACATTCTTCTGCACGGCGAATTGATTGAATTCGCTTTGACACCACCTGGTATAGATTCGCCTTGATTTGAACATAATAAGAGCGGGGGCAGCTCTATTTTCCACATAGCTAAATACTCTCTCTTTATCAATCTTATGTGTGTTTGTATATTATTCTCTTCCTGTGTTCTTCGCCCCACATACCTGCACTTGATCGTCCCTCACCTAGCACTTAAATGTTCAAAGCGTGCCCGTATGAGCAAAAGGCTCATACGAGCCGTTTTGCCCATCGCTGTTGTAAGCGACCATTCTCATCGACAATTACGTAAGTCATCCTGTAGCACGCTCTTATAATTAAAACTTCAGCTATTGGTACAGGATTTTAAAGGTATATGTTGCTCACAACCTTATTCGCTTTAACCATAAAATGAATGGTAATCGTGAATAACGTGGTAACTTAGCACCAATTTTGCCGAAATTGGGCACCCTATAGCTGTAGAAATACACCCAGCAAAAATGTACCCGTATATTGATTAGTAAAATGACTAAAAGCTGTGTCGATGGAACACGTAAATCGTTAAGTAGCATTTGTACAGGACGTCGGGACTGTTTGTGACCAGTCCATTCCGTCGTACCTATTTATGTGATTGTCCATACTTCTCACACATATACGGTATTAGGTTATCGAAATGTAAACAAACTATAGTGCTGTACTGTTCTTACATTCACGTTATGGCAGTCATTTTTTAAGTTATATACCTGTAACTTTACGAGTATTTTTACGTTAATATGACCGACTTTTCACTAGTATTATGATCGTTTTTATACTTGGATTATACTGCTATATAAATAAAACATTTCTTTAATTCAAATCCATTAACATTTCTTTTACTCAACATTTTTATAATATATTACATTATTTATAATAGTTGTAAATTATTAACTATAAGTCTTAAGGAAGGAATAGTTTTTCAGTCTTGTTGGTGAGCCATAAATACAAATTTTATTAAATGCGATTGTATGGGAAACTTAAATAAATTAATTAATGATATAGAAAACAAAAGAGAAGAACTCACAGAACTATTGGTTGCAGTAAACCATCAAATCGCGTGTAGGCAATTCCCTATTTGAGTAAGTTGACTTGTAATTCGCCAATTTTAATACTATACCTTTTTTATTTTAGTTCAGAAAGCTGCAATTGAGGTTCGAAAGTTGCAATTGAAGTTCAAAAATTTCAATTCAAGTTCAGAAAATTTAAATTCAAGCTCAGAGTTTCTATTTGTATTTCAGAAAATTAAAATTGAAGTTCAGAATTTCTGTTTGTAGTTCAGAAAATTATAGTTGAAATTAAATTGTAATTTTCTGAATTCCTGAGCTTCAATTATAATTTACTGAACTTCTTTTGAAAATTCTGAACTTCAATTGTAATTTCTTTAACTTCAATTGAAATTCCCGAGCTTTCAGAACTTCAATTACAACCTTCAAAATTTTTTTACATAAAATGAACAATTTAACATTTTTTCTGACAGTTAAAGTGACGAATTGCCTACCAGTGGTTTGAAACCACTTGCATTCGTGTTGGCGCTTCTCTATATCATTAATATAAGAATATCTTTTTAATAATTTAATTAATAGACAAATATAATTTTTTTCCTTTAAATTTTAGAACTGTGTACAAAAATATGTAATTTTACATATCGCAACCTAAACCAAAAAGTGTTGCAACTCATAATCAGAGTAACTTTGTGTTGAATGTTTGATTTATACCACAAAAATAACAAAATTCTTAACAAACTCAGTCTAAACGATAACGATAACTACCAAAAAAAACATTAGTTATTTCACGATGCTTTCATTGATTGATATACATTTAAATACCGATTTACAATTTTTTCAGTTTTGACATTTTTTAGTTTAGAATGCGATATATACATTCAGTGGAATAATTTTACATTGAGGGTACTTTATGCAATTTTCTTTTTTTCTTAAATGTAGGTACACATAGTAATATTTTGTTTTAAATTATGTGATCACAATATTTATAAGGACCATTTAGTTGATGGTATTGGTACTTTGAGTTAAATTCATCAGCAATTATTTATATTCAAAATATTTTTTTGTTATACATCTATTTTACAAAATTTGGTTAAAAATTATTAACAAATTCGTTGCAATTAAATTGCTTTAAAAATCTTTGCAAACTTTGTGCGTTTGTTGAATATTTTTTTTTCAATTAGAGCATGAAAAGCTTAGAATAAGACCGTAGGAAAAAGCTAAGAATTATTAGATTCCTAGATACTTTTTAACCAAGATTATTCCAGTGTGTGTTGTTCGTTTGTTGTACAAATTCGTTGCATATTAATTTTCAGATCAAGAATACTCAAAGGTGTCGTGGCATCGTCTTGTTGATCAATCGCGCGCCGCAATATCCATTGGTGGGAATTGACATTCATTATAAAGTAGCGAAGGCACGGTCCTGCGCAAACACATCGCCAACCTGTGTTGGCAAAAGATATGCTAAACTGTAGAGGAAGAAACATTTTTAAAATTTAATAGCTATCTTCATCACCAGAAGGAGTCACTATTGTTTCTTACACCATTTGGTCGCCAAGCCTAAAATTAGCCACTGGAAGAAGCTACAGGCCTGCCAAAATACTTCCCTCAGAACCGCCACGGGTTGTCGCCTTATGTCCCCAGAACACCATCTACATAATGAGGGGAGAGTACTCCCAATAAGTAAAAGAAATGAAATGCTAACCGAAAAGTTTCTGTTGAATACCCAGGAACCTGGGAATCCCAACAGACATCTGAATGATGAGCAACCACCGCCCAGGGTCTTAAAGAGTCACCTCCGTAAGCACTATGAGGAAATACGGCAACTGAGAACTCAGCCGTATGAAGCAAGAAAATACCCCCAGCGGGTTGGGGTTCAGAATATTCCCGCGGTAGGTATGCCCGTCGTAAGAGGCGACTAAAATACCAGATTCAAGGGGCTGTGTAGCGCAACCCTTCAGGTTGCCAGCGCAATATATAGCTTCTCCAAACCCAATTGTCAACTTCACCTATCCGCGGCGAATCCTGTTTCACTAACAGACGAGGCTCTGGCGACCTTAAGCTCCTCATGGAACTTGGGGGTGGGGAGGGAGGGAATGGCCATATAAATCGTTCCCGAGATGGTCGGCAGCACCTTAATATTGCTGTGGTACCGGAGCGTACCGGATCTGTATCCGGCAAAGGACCATTACATCGATAACACTCCCCAAAGCCTTCGGGGAGCAACCTTATCGCGTACCGGATCTGTATCCGGCAAAGGACCATTACATCGATAACACTCCCCAAAGCCTTCGGGGAGCAACCTTATCGCTACAACAACAACAACAACAAGCAAGAAAATACAAGCAGGTCCTTGGTGAACTCCATAAATAGGCGTCGGGGCTCTATGTCAGGAATTGCCCGGTGAATTCAGTACTTAAAGAACAATACCCTAAAATGCAGAACAGGAACGCACGCTCCCTAGGGAAACGCGAGTCACTCTAGCCCAACTTCGATCTGGATACTGTACCAGGTTAAACTCTTACTTATCCAGAATCAACCCATACATACAAAATGTCCCTGCTTGCAATGTGTCCCCACATGACACCAACCATCTCTTCAATTGTAATGTGGAACTAACTCCTCTAACACCCCTCTCTTTATGGTCCACCCCTGTTGAAACAGCAAGTTTTCTCGGACTCCCGTTGGAGGACATTGATGACAATTTGTGATTGGTGAGACCTATTGGATGGGGCGAAGCACTGCTACAACAACATCAGAAGGCACTCGAAGACGATGCCTCAAAACTAACAACCAAAAGCATTAATCATCATTTCACTGACACAAATTTTATAGTTTTTTCTTCCGTAGTTGGACACAATCTTTTCATAATATTACTTAACAATTTACGATTAGACATTTTTTTCAAGTTGTATTTTGACTTACCAGCAACAATAGAATCATGTTTAATTGTACGCTGCACAATCATTGTACCATCATGTAACGAAGCTCAGTTTCTTCCAAAAATTGTTCGGCACTGCCACGTAAAATCAATCTACATGTTCTAGCATTAACGCAACCTTTAAATAATTATAAACTATAAAAATAAAATTTATGTCAAACCCACTATCAAACCTTTGAAAATGTTGAAATTGACCCAAAACACTTGAATTAATATCATTAGCTGTAGTCCTAACAGCACCACCACAAGCTTTCATTGTACGTTTCAAATCTTCTTCTGGTACACTAACAGAACATTTCACGATCTGCAAAATACTGTGAACCAACATCACCAATTGGTAGTTTAGATAACACAACATTGGCGTCGTACTTGGCTAGTTTATTGTACAGAATACGCCATTCAGCATCAACAATTTTCTGATACTCTTGAACATTAACAATACGTACTTCAGCATTGTCACCATTGTTTACTATATAGTTTGGCAGCTTAATTCGAGGTTATGTTGCGAATAGAGTGGAAGGCACTCGCAGGCCGTGAAAATAGGCGCTCGAATGGAGTGGAATGAAGAACAGTAGGAAGACCTGAGTTGCATTGCTCTCTCGAAACAAAGAGTCGCAAATCCATTCATCTATGGTCGGAAACTCATAGCTCACTGAGCTGGCTGAGAGTCACACCGACACGGGAGAATAATATGACAAACTCAAACGAACGCTCAGTTGTTACCATTGTTTACTATATAGTTTGGCAGCTTAAATTGAGGTTATGTTGGGAATAGAGTGGAAGGCACTCGAATTCAGTGAACAGTAGGAAAAGCAGAGTTGCACTGGATCAATATACCTTCAATCATTGTATCAGTATTAAAGATAAATTTAGAAAAAATAATTAAATACTTGAGTATAAGCAAACATTTTCTTTCAATTACTGCAATTAAGGTGTCCTAGATGCTATATATTCCAAAATTATAACATTTTATGTCTGTTTAAAAATTTAACTTCAATTTCCCTAAGATTTCCGTAATATGGCCATTAGTGATGTTTGTGTGTGTGTGCAAATTTTGAGCGATCTGCTGTTAGTTGCGCTACTTGGTAAAGTTTACAATGATTGTCACGCTCAGCCTTGAGTTCCAATTCTATATTTAAAATTGCGATTTTATATATTTTGGATGACGTTGGATCCACCAAAGAAAAGTACAGCGTCCACAACCATTTTAGAAAATAAATCTTTTTTTTGATGAATAAGTTTGGAGGACATTGCTGTGGCAGCGCATTTTTCCAATAAGGCATGTTGTTGTTCCTTTGATTGGCGCTTCGACATGTTCAGCCATGTCATATTTGGGTCATTCATAATTGTAATGCTTTGCGTATAGCTTTAATGATGATACGTACATGCACGCCTTCCTCAACATATGGCTTAACTTGTTTTAAGATTTGACCTTCTTAAATACTACTGAAGTGGTGCGATGGCCGACCTGATAAGAGAAACATTTTTATTCTACACATTCTAATATAACAAAAAACTTACCTCCGCATCTTGAGCATTGTTTACTATATAGTTTGGCAGCTTAAGTAGAGGTTATGTTGCGAATAGAGTGGAAGGCAGTGGACTAGGCAGTCGAATGTCATATAATGAAGGAATGGTGTTCGGAGTTTTTTCAAAGTTAAAAAAAAAAATGATAAAAGCTTTAATATAAATAAAACTATTGCTTTAATAACAACAAAAACGCCATATATATTCTGTATGCATAAATTTGTAAGGATTATCCCACTTTAAAATTTGAATTAAATAATCTAAAGTTTTGTTTTGAAACTGAGTCGAGAACTGTGCGTGTGATTGTGAAAAAATAATTAAATACTTGAGTATAAGCAAACATTTTCTTTCAATTACTGCAATTAAGGTGTCCTAGATGCTATATATTCCAAAATTATAACATTTTATGTCTGTTTAAAAATTTAACTTCAATTTCCCTAAGATTTCCGTAATATGGCCATTAGTGATGTTTGTGTGTGTGTGCAAATTTTGAGCGATCTGCTGTTAGTTGCGCTACTTGGTAAAGTTTACAATGATTGTCACGCTCAGCCTTGAGTTCCAATTCTATATTTAAAATTGCGATTTTATATATTTTGGATGACGTTGGATCCACCAAAGAAAAGTACAGCGTCCACAACCATTTTAGAAAATAAATCTTTTTTTTGATGAATAAGTTTGGAGGACATTGCTGTGGCAGCGCATTTTTCCAATAAGGCATGTTGTTGTTCCTTTGATTGGCGCTTCGACATGTTCAGCCATGTCATATTTGGGTCATTCATAATTGTAATGCTTTGCGTATAGCTTTAATGATGATACGTACATGCACGCCTTCCTCAACATATGGCTTAACTTGTTTTAAGATTTGACCTTCTTAAATACTACTGAAGTGGTGCGATGGCCGACCTGATAAGAGAAACATTTTTATTCTACACATTCTAATATAACAAAAAACTTACCTCCGCATCTTGAGCATTGTTTACTATATAGTTTGGCAGCTTAAGTAGAGGTTATGTTGCGAATAGAGTGGAAGGCAGTGGACTAGGCAGTCGAATGTCATATAATGAAGGAATGGTGTTCGGAGTTTTTTCAAAGTTAAAAAAAAAAATGATAAAAGCTTTAATATAAATAAAACTATTGCTTTAATAACAACAAAAACGCCATATATATTCTGTATGCATAAATTTGTAAGGATTATCCCACTTTAAAATTTGAATTAAATAATCTAAAGTTTTGTTTTGAAACTGAGTCGAGAACTGTGCGTGTGATTGTGAAAAAATAATTAAATACTTGAGTATAAGCAAACATTTTCTTTCAATTACTGCAATTAAGGTGTCCTAGATGCTATATATTCCAAAATTATAACATTTTATGTCTGTTTAAAAATTTAACTTCAATTTCCCTAAGATTTCCGTAATATGGCCATTAGTGATGTTTGTGTGTGTGTGCAAATTTTGAGCGATCTGCTGTTAGTTGCGCTACTTGGTAAAGTTTACAATGATTGTCACGCTCAGCCTTGAGTTCCAATTCTTTATTTAAAATTGCGATTTTATATATTTTGGATGACGTTGGATCCACCAAAGAAAAGTACAGCGTCCACAACCATTTTAGAAAATAAATCTTTTTTTTGATGAATAAGTTTGGAGGACATTGCTGTGGCAGCGCATTTTTCCAATAAGGCATGTTGTTGTTCCTTTGATTGGCGCTTCGACATGTTCAGCCATGTCATATTTGGGTCATTCATAATTGTAATGCTTTGCGTATAGCTTTAATGATGATACGTACATGCACGCCTTCCTCAACATATGGCT
Source organism: Eurosta solidaginis (assembly GCF_040869045.1). Taxonomy (NCBI): domain Eukaryota; kingdom Metazoa; phylum Arthropoda; class Insecta; order Diptera; family Tephritidae; genus Eurosta; species Eurosta solidaginis. Next base: position 124,980,439 of record NC_090323.1, on the reverse strand, counting down.
TAACTTGTTTTAAGATTTGACCTTCTTAAATACTACTGAAGTGGTGCGATGGCCGACCTGATAAGAGAAACATTTTTATTCTACACATTCTAATATAACAAAAAACTTACCTCCGCATCTTGAGCATTGTTTACTATATAGTTTGGCAGCTTAAGTAGAGGTTATGTTGCGAATAGAGTGGAAGGCAGTGGACTAGGCAGTCGAATGTCATATAATGAAGGAATGGTGTTCGGAGTTTTTTCAAAGTTAAAAAAAAAAATGATAAAAGCTTTAATATAAATAAAACTATTGCTTTAATAACAACAAAAACGCCATATATATTCGGTATGCATAAATTTGTAAGGATTATCCCACTTTAAAATTTGAATTAAATAATCTAAAGTTTTGTTTTGAAACTGAGTCGAGAACTGTGCGTGTGATTGTGCGAATTTTCACCGATCAGCTGTTAGTTGCGCTACTTGGTAAAATTTACAATGATCTTGAGATTAGGCGATGTCGAATAGAGTTTTAATGCTGGATGCAAAATATCCAATAGTTTCATACTGGTTGCACGATCATTTGAAATTGTGGCCTTACCACTGGAATCAACAATATGCTTGTCCATACTGCGTGGACCCAATGAAGTGCGTATAGCGCCCACAATTGATTGCGAGGCATTGATGTTGGATATGAGTTGAGGTTTACCTTGAGAGCTATCGGCACCCAAATATTTTTTACACAAAAACTCATGTACCCAATACAAGTTCAGGACGTTCGTATTTATCGACACGCTGTCCGGTGTGTCTCAAATGTTGGAAATATTCAGTTGGCACTGTTGAGAAAAATATGTATCAACGAACACAAGCAAAAGTGAAAGATTTTTTTACCATCTGTTGTTACTTTACACATTAGACATTGGAAACGACGACCAGCATCTACAAATTGCATTTTAGCCTTGCAAACGATTACATCTAATTGGACCCAATTCACCGAAATTTACAATGGGTGGCTCATATTATAAACCGTTCGTGCCATTGGTGAGGCGGTAAGTGTAATGGACAAAGCTGTTGTTTTTAACAAGTCAGCTGTTGCAGGTATGCAATACAGAGATGACTTGCAAAGAAGAAAGATCAATAGAATTGGCAAACAAAACATTAATTTCGAATAGCGATACCTAACGTAACGTGGCGAGGAGTTACCCTGATCTTCTACCACATATTTTGTGGTCACCAATGGTGACAATAAACCCTGTTCATTAGTAATAAAAGTACCACCAGCGCTATTTTGATTTTCAATGATAACGCTTATCGGATTAGGTATCTGATCGGGATCTAAACGGCGTTGGGCTACTGTTGCGGCTGTTGATATATACCAGTACCAGGTGCAGGTGGTTGCTAAAGAAAATAATACAAAAATAATCATCAGTAATATTTGAAATATATTAGTTGTATTAGCATACATTATATCCATGACGTCCGGGTATTGGGGGTTGACCCGGCATGGGTGGCTGACTGGGCATTGGCGCCTGTCCAGGTTGTGTTGGTAGCATCATTACACCCATGTAACCACCTGGTGCACTTGGTTGTTGTAGAGGATAGCCTGGATGTTGAGGTTGTGGAGAGCAACCAGGTGGACCAGGTTGTGGTGGATATCCCGACTGTTGTGGCATTGGCAGATAGGTTGTTGCTGCTGCTGTCGTGGCATTGCATAAAAAATGGCTTTTCGTTTGAACTCCGGAAATAGCTTTCACAACAGTGGACTTACCTTGTCCAATCCTGCCAATATTGATTGTTGCCGGACGCGAAATTAGCTCTGGCGATAATGGGGACAAATTTTCGATATCCTGTAAATAATAGTTTTTTATTAATTCAATTATTCTTTTCATTCATTTTTCATTTCATTTTTAATTCAATTTTTTTTATTTTTTTTTTTTTATATGGATCAGACATTTCAAATAGGCCATCTCATTCTGTCATACTAACAATTGTGGAACAATCATGACGGAACGATACAAGGTGGCAGCATGGTGACATACCTACAAACATAAATAAAAATGCCATGTACTTTGTTTTTGTAAATTCGATGGACAAATGTCAAAATCAGCTGAGATCAGAATAATCAGCTGACCCTTGCTGCCACCTTGTATCGTTCCGCCATGGGAACAATGTGGGATATTTTGTTGTTGGTCGCCATTTTCAGTCACTAGATTTTTGCTGGGACAGTTAGAAATATTCAGTGAGTGGAAAAACGTTGCAAGTGACACGCAAAATACCTCTCTGAAGTTGGCAAGACAACTTTTACGCAGCAAAAAACTAACTATTGACTAATTTGCCGCAAATTATCCGTGAAACAAAAAAACACAGTGTATGTACACTAGAATGTTCAGGCAAGTACAGTTAACCTGCGCAAACAGCATTTAATGACTCGTATATTTGGCGAAAATTTAACTCCTCCAATTAGGGTCTGGTGGCAAAAATAGTTTTACGACATACATACGTATGAATGGGACTGACGATGCACAAACATGAACAATAAAGGAAACTAGCCGGACCCGTGGGCATCTTGCGCAACAAAATACAAAACATAGTTGTGAGTTATGAAAATATACAAATTTATTTTTCCCACATACTCATATTATAGCTATTTACACATTGATATTGAAGATTATAGCTACATCTTTAAATATTTTTACAATACTTCTTTGAATACAATATTAGACGTGAAAATAAAATCATTTGTTATTTTTTGTTTGAATGTTTCTTGCACTGAAAGGGTAATATCCTCAAATCGCCTTACTCTAGAGAAAGGTACATATAATTTTCCGTGTGAATGTACAGGGCTAGGCAAATATAAGCCAGCTTTGTCAAAGGTTTGATCTTGTGCTTTATTAATTGTCATAGCGAAAGCTACTTTCTTTTCATCTGGAAAGGTACAGTTGGATCTGACGGGGTAAGTTTAATTCGAGGTATAATTGCTATCTTTCCCGAGTCGATTAATTGACAGTGATTGGGTTCTCCCCTAAATGAGTGACGACCAACCTTGCACCATTTATAAGTCCTGATTGGGTATTAGGGTTACGAATCAGCATTACGGTTGCTATTTTCTTCAAAAGAAGTTTATGGGGGGTGGGGGGCAGGAAGGATTTAGGAAATTAAGAAAATCAGTTGGATAAAACTGAGCATTATGAGTTTCATCTTGCTCAACTGTATCGCAACTTAGATACACTCTACTCTCACCTGACAATAAATTAAATACAATAAACTCATTAAAAGTGGAGCAATCGTAATTTTTTGGACATAAAATAGCTGTTTGAATGAAAATTAGATATGTTTCTGTAATTTATATCATTTGTTCCAAAAACTTTAGCGGTGATGTTATTATGATCAATGTAGCATTTTCGAGGTATTTTAATCGTATCTTCGGATATATTTAATTGAATATCTAAGTCACCGTTTCCTAGTGTGAGCAACCAGTTTTTAAACTCATGGTCATTATTTGCTCACATATTTTGGATTAATCGTCGAATTTTTACTTTTGCCCACAACGGTGAGCATTTTATACAATTTTCAATAATTGAAGGTCGCATATCTAACAACGGGAAGAACTTGTCTAAAATCACCTCCAAATACAAATATTTTCCGCCCAAATGGCAAATTAACATTCATGGTGTCTTGTGACGGTATCATTGCGTTCGACGAGGATCTTTAATTCTTTGCATATAGAAATTTGCGGCAAACTCACCTTCCCCTTGTGACAACAAATTGAGGAACTGTTATCGCTACCCTCCACTGTATAAAGTTTCGCCGTGCAGAACAGACATTGTTGGTCCATACGCCCAACGCAATGTTGTTCTACTGAAATGACGAGGCGTGGACAACAATACGTTTTTGGAAGCTTTTCCTGCGCCTTCCCAGCGTTCACATCACTGCTTAGCCTTAAAATGTATGACTGTTTCAAATCACTTCTACGCTGAACTATTGCCTGTTCACTTTGTTCTTGTCGGTGGTTACGCACACGCTGGCTTAAACGCTGTAGATCAATATTTCTTTACTGACTTGTTTGACTCCGTTTAGCGTTTAGCCGTCTTTTTCGCTCAGTTAAGCCGTTTAAGGTCCTCCTTCTAGGCATTGTAATCTCTGGATTGTAATAAATTGTGAGCAAAATTAATCGATAAATACAAATTTAACAACTTACCACGTATGTACGTATGTAGGTATTTAACTTAAACGGTTTTCAAAGTTTCAAATCAAAAATCAACAGAAATCAGCTGTTCTTATTTGCTTATATGCGGCTACGATGTCACCATCAAAATTATGAAAGTTGTATGTACGAATGTTTTATTAACGTATGTATATATTTATGTATATAAAAGTCTCTTTTCAAATATCAACAGAAAGCAGATGTCAACCAATTAAAAACAGCTTGCCGGGAATGCAGTGCAAATATTCACAATAGTGCCATAGTACAACTAGATTTATCAGTGTGCTCACAATTGTTTATTTTTAACAAATTATTTTAATAAAAAAGGAATGAAAATTATATAGCTAAACAAAATCACTACGACCAAAATTGTCCAAAGCTCTCTAATAGCCCGAATCTCCATCTTTACATCCAAAAATTTATTTATATATTTGGATTCCAAATAAGAGCGAAAAAGGGATCCGCACATAAAAATAGCAATTAGAAATAATATATATGATAAGATATACGCCTTGCTCTTCTATTCAACGTAGATTAATACAAAATTCGAATCTTAAAATAGCGCGCGCGGGAATTCTGTACTAACGCATCCATATGTATATGAGCAGTTCCACACTATTTAGATAGGCCAAAAATTACTTTTGCACCATTTTCGGATATATTGTAGAGGAGGTCAAAAATGGCTCTGGCCAAAAGGAATTCAGTTATCGAGTTATAACAAATTTACTAAAGCTTTATGCGGCGAAAATTACTTGAAAATTGCATAATATTTGTTGCGTAACTTCTAAGAAAAGCAAAATTTTCGCGGTTCCTTATGTTTGACAATATATTAGGGGCAGGTCTACAACATACCCAAATTATATCAAAATCTAAAAAAAAGTCGGATTTTTTATCGAAATAGCATGGAATAGCTCATATATGTACAGTACATTAGGGTGATTCTTGTATAGAAAATAAACGGCCTTTTCTACACCATTTAAAGTTGTAAAGATATTTCAATGATCTTATTTCACTAATCTAGTTGCCTAAATAAATTGAAATTGAATTAAATGCGAAGGCGTAAAATGGAAATGAGAATAGTCAGTTGTAAATGTGAAACCGTCTCTTCAATATGGGAATAGTCACTTGTAAATAAGAGAGCGTCAAATGAAAATGCGAAAGCTTCATTTGAATTTGAGAATAGTCACTTGGAGATGAGAAAGCGTCAGATGAAAATGAGAAAGCGTGATATGGTAATGAGAAAGCGTGACGATTTTGCATTTTTATTTGACGCTGTCTCATATCGAACTGACGCCTTCGTATTTACAATTGACTATTCTCCTTTCCATAGGACGTTTTCGCATTTACATCTGACACTTTCTCATTTACACCTAGAAAAGGCCGTTAATTTTTTTTATATAAGAATCACCCTCATGTACATATATACATATAGACGCGTTAGTAAAGAAATGCTGTGCGCGTGCCATCTAAAGATTCGAGGAATTCGAATTTTGTATCTATGTTGAATAGGAGAGCAAGGCGTATATCTTATTTCCTTTATCGAAACAGTTGCAGCTTGCACATTAACCTGGGGCGATTTGTATGGACGAAAGTTAACCGATTTCGCGCCATTAATTTTTAGATAGGATTTGGGCTCAGGAAAAAAAGTTCCACTACGCATACCCAAAAAAATAATTATCGGGCCTGCAAAAAAATGGCGAAAGGGTAAATTTTTCGACCAAAACACTCCCCAAAACCCAAAAATTTTTTTTTTTTTTTCAAAAAACTGTTATCGTGAACGGGTTTACAACATTCGCCATTTTTTTTTATAGGCTCGAAAATTATTTTTTTTGGTATGCGTAGTGGAACTTTTTTTCCTGAGCCCAAATCCTATCGAAAAATCGATGGCGCGATATCGGTTAATAAATCGACCCAGTCCATTGCATTTTGGAAAAATTGTAGGTATTTAAGTATTTAACAAAAGGTGGCCAAACAGAAAACATGTCGCTTTTTTAATTATAAGTTTAATGTCATTTGTATCTGTTTTAAAGTTCTTACTGTAGACGATGTTTGCATGTGACTACTAAGTACGCTTCTGCGTTAAAAGCGTGCTGCGCCCTAAAAATATTTAAAAAACAAAAACCATCCTTTTTCTACTAGAAAATCGGTTCAGAATTTTTTTCTGCGTATACAGGGTGCTGGACCCCAAACATTTTTTGTTTTTTTTTAAACTATTAGGGTTGCAGAACTCCTTTCGCACCCCCTAGGGAATTCTAGAGCACTTCTTTTCATACTAGAAAATCGGTTCAGAACTTTCTTTCTGCGTAAAAAGGGTGCGGGACCCCAAAAATTTAAAAAAAGCTACTAAGGTTGCAGAACTATTTTTGCACCCCCTAGGTATCTCTAGATCACTTCCTTTTCTTCTAGAAAATCGGTTCAGAACTTTTTTGTGCGTAAAAAGGGTGCTGGTCCCCAAATTTTTGTTTAACCTATTAGGGTTGCAGAACTCTTTTCGCACCCGCTAGGGAACTCTAGAACTCTTCAAAATAAACCCAGAACTCCGAAAAAAAATTGGTGTGCTGCAATTTTGGTGCTAACTTCAAGGGGGCGTAATAATTCAATATTGCTAGAATTAAATAGATTAAAATAAGAAATTAATAATGTAATAATGCCAGGTGTTCTATATTGTTACAGCTCATTTTGAAAACTCCCACACAATAAGAATTATGAGAAAAAGGGGAAGAAAACGAAAAGGCCTCTTTTATGAAATACATCTATCCCCCGATTTACACGGTAATTGTTTTACACGGTTCATAAATCAGCAAAATTTGAAAAACTCCGAAGATTCACAAATCATTAAAAACCTTTTTGAGTCCCCTTGGCAACACTGATTGCAATATTGTGGGATTCGCCTTATTGTGAATATGTATGTACATAACCAAACGCAGAGGATGTAGTTCATGTGGAAGGAAAATCGTTTGATGAAAATTTGAACAAAAAGCCATAATTTTTACTATTATTGCGAGTTTTTTTTGGTTTGAACTGGTAAGTTATCGATTGAATTATCTTTTCGTGAACCTTCATGAGTACATATGTGATTTGTGTTAATTTTTCAAGTTTCTAAAATGCCAAAAACTTCGAAGAAAACTACGGAAGTTTGTTATTTTTTGTCAAAGAATACTTAGTTTTAAGTTTTTTAAGATGTTTTAGTTTTGTTTTATTTAAATAAATGACTGAATTGGGTAGTTTTTTTGCTTTACACGGTTTTTGCATAGGAAAACGAAGATTTCACTATACACGGTTTTGTCTGGAACCGATCTTCCGTGTAAATCGGGGGATATGTGTAGTATTAAATGTAGTTCCTTTTTTTCAGCAGACTTAGTCCAAAATAGTAACGAAACTAATATTTTTGAATTTGTTTATAAAAATAAAAAGTGAATATAGGTCAAAGCGATTGCCGACTACCTGGGTATGTTTCTTTCCCCAACTGCGAGTTTATCTTAATCTAATATCTGCGAGGATATCTTAATAGTGCTTTAGGAGATAACTTCTTAAGTTCCTGAGAGGGGGCCTATTCAATCAGAAGTCTGTTCGGATGCCCAGGTTTCTGGGTATTCAGCAGAAACTGTTTGTTCAGCATTTCATTTCTCTCCTTTATGGAGAGTATTCTCCCCTTACTGTGTAGGTGATGTTCTGGGGGCATAAGAAGACATCCCGTGGCAGTTCTGAGCGCGGATTATTAACATGACTGAAGTTTCCTCCAGTGTGTTTCTTAGCAACCATATTGAGGACGCGTAGCATACAAGCGTACAAGCGACGGGGCAATTGCTTCATAGATGGTTATGAGCGATGCCTTACCTTCGCCCAAAGTGCTGCCGGTAAGAGGCTTGAGGATTTTGTTACGTCTCGCCAAAATATAGATCCTGATCGAACGTCACACCCAGTATTTTTGGAAAAGACCGTCAGAAGCGTAATGTCATTGACGTGGATGTTTAATGTAGTCAAAATTTGGCTTGTGCATATTGCAAATGAGCAAGCCGAAATTTTGGTTGGTGACAATTTCAGATTACATGAGGTGAAAAACGATACCAAAATTTAAGGCAAGGATACCATACGAAGTTGAATGATATGCTGCGACTTCTGCAGAGCCAAAACCCGAATATACCCAAACAGGATTGGAAGCTCCCTACTATATCACGTCCTACGGAGGAGGGTAAACAGTACTAAAGGTGCTGCGAGTCTTACTGATAAAACTCCAACAAATTAACGTAGCGTCAAGCGAACTCCTCCTAACGCTTGAGGAGGATTCGTTTGATGTGGCGCTGATCCAGGAGCAGTGGCTTTCATCGGGAGGAAAGGTTTCTGGGAAACATCTGCATTCATAAATGCTGCCCAACTACACTCCTGAGGGCTTCGCTGTGGTGGCCGTCGAGCTGAAGAATAAGCAGGCCTTTATACTTGCATCCTGCTATATAACCCGTAATACAGAGGCACCACCGGAGAACTGCAAGAGGCTAGTGGAAGAGGAAGGGCCCAAGAGCGGTTGGTCAAAGGCGAGGGTGCAAATGCGCACCACAATGCGTGTCGAAACAAATGATACAGATGAGTCTCTGTTTTGTTGCATCCTGCAAAGCGATATGAAGATAGCCAACTGGGGTAGTGTCCCTACAAATGTTGGTTCAATATCCAGCAATGTTCTTGATATAACATTGAGCTCTGAACGTGATATATCAAGGTATGATTAGATAGTCATTGATAAATTTAAAACTTAGGTCAACGAACTGGAGCAAATTCCAGAAACATGTAGAAACAAAAATGGGACAACCCGAAGAGCTTGCCAATGTTGAGGAACTGGACGAACCCAATGACTTTCTATCAATGACGCTTACGACTTCTTATAACAGAGCTTGCCCTCTAAGAAGATTCATAGGAAAATCAAAGCCGCCATAGTGGAGCAAGGGACCGAATCTTCTTAAAAGAAAGGTAAAAGAAATGTTCGAATTGGCTTAGGTCGTGGAAAGCGCAGCATGCAGGGACGAGTACAGGGATCTTTTGAGAAGGCAGTCTAATTTAAAAATTTCTGTGCAGACCCGAGTGCTCTAGCGAAACAGCGCGGTTATTGAAATCCCTAGCAACGGGAAATATAGTCCCTGGACTAAATGTAATTGGAAAAACACATTAAAAGCGCTTGGTTCAGACCCCACACTAATAAGACTACATTATGCAAAATCGTACGTTCGCGACTCGCTTTTAAGCCTATAGATAAAAAGAGGAAGATAAAAATTTGTTTAAGTACTTCCTTAATATAAATGGACCAAAAGAAACGAAAAATGTTTTTTTAAACAAAGACATAGATAGTCTTGTTGAACTTTGATATTCAAATTTCAACGTAACCACGGTAAAAATTTTTATGAGGAACAAATATACAAAATGTACGCTATAGGGCTGATTCAACACGACGTCTACAGACCACAACCACAATGTATAAATGTCTTTATACATTTTCGTGGGATATTTTTGTTTATTTGTCAGACTGTATTTAATTAATTAATGAATTCTCTTTCCAAAAATCATATTTGCATAAGGTGCCTACACGACATGTATAAATGCGAGACAATTAAAAATGTCCCTCATAGAAAACATTAGGCATTAGGCATCAATTTTTTAAATTTTCAGCGAGTTACTCGCCACTCGTAGCAGACTGGTGGCTCTTATTATATTTATCCTCTTTGGTTTTTTCAATCGTTTATTTGTCAATTTAGCAATGTTTGGCTCCGTCTTAAAATGCTGTGATAATTATTTTTTTGTGCTAAACAATCTGAGAACGTGTGTTAAGTGATCCTATTGTCCTAATATGAAAAAAGATATAAAAAAAAGAAAAAAGATATACACACATGAAAATAAATCTTTTATTTCATAGTTTTGATATAGGCTGACACTTCGGCCAAAAAGCCGCCTGAATATGCAAATAGAAACTTAAAACTTTTTAGAAAATTCAGGAAAATTCCGCGAATATTCATGCACATTTTCAGCTTTTCGGTAAGAATTTTTCTGAGAGACAAATTCTAAAAATTCTTCCTGAAAGCTAAAAATTTGCATGAAAATTCGCGGAACTTTCCCCTGGATCCGCCCCTGCCTGGAACGCTGATTTATTTCTCCAACACAACTCTCCCTTGACGACAACTGTTGCCCAGCATTGGCTTCTTGATTACTTTGAAAGGGGCAGACACCAATATAAATTACAGCAGACAGTAGCGAGACATTTAGAAAAAAATGTTAATTATGTTAAAAAAAACGGCCAAAATAATGATTTTAGCTTTCATTATCTGTTATTTACTTCTATTTTAGTTTTTATTGACAAAATAAAAAGGACGCCACACACTGTCGCTTCCCGAAAATAGAATTAGGTTTAATCTGGCTAAAACTGTTTTCGTGATTGAATGTCAGTCAGTCCTGTCCCGCTGAAAATAACGACAGTCATAAGAACCTGTGTAAAAATAATATGACAGATGTGGCGGCTGCACCGCCGTCGTGAATGTGATCAGCCCTTATACATTGCCGAACTTAAGTCAAAATTATATGGAAAGCTTATTTATTGCACTCCACCTTTGATTTTGTTCCTCATAAAAAATGTTACAGTGGTTATTTGAATATCAAACTTAAAATATATTATGTTTTTGTTTGAAGGGACATTTTTCGTTTATTTTGGTACGCTTATACATATAAAGGAAGTACTTGAAAATTTTGTATCTTCTTTTTATTTTCTCCTTTTGTTGCATTGTCAAGGTGACCTGAACTATACCTCCAAATATCTCGATCCCTATCCCATCTAGAAAAATCTTTTATCCTAAATATTTCAACCTCTCTTAGTTTTGCGAAGCTCCTTAAAACTCGAAAGCAAAGTTTCCAAGTTCGGACGATTTTTTTTATTTTCACGATACTTCGACCACCTAGCGAAAATGTTTTTCCCTAATGTTGCAAAGTCATGGGGTTCGTAAGTATATTCTTAGTTTCAATAATCTAGCTCTACGGAAAGTTACTCTCCCATCTAGAAAACTCTTTTATCCTGAATATTACAACTTAGTAAAGCCCAAAGCTGTGTCTAAAGTTCCAGGTCACTTGGTTATCGGAAAGTTCCGTGAAACTTCTGGCGAAAATTTGTTTCCCTCTTCTCGAAAGCGAAATTTTCATGCTAGGAAGACTTTTGTAATTTTCAGCATCCCTGGACCACCTAGTAAAGAAAATGTTTCCTCCTATTGCATAACCATCCGTTAGGCATTGTAATCGGACTCTGAAGTATGTTTTTAGTTTCAAGAATCAAGATATACGGGAAGTTACTCATATAGCGATCGCAAGATTTTGTAATTGGACTTTCTGAATATCTCTAAACATCTTGGACCCTGACCCATCTAGAAAACTCTTTTGTCTTAAATATTATTACTTATAGAGTCCAAATTTTCGTCCAAAGTTTCAGATCGCAGTTTTCTGCACCTTTGTGGAAGCACCTAAAATCGACTTTCATTTTTCTTACAATCGCTACCGCATTGTTACTCGAACCTGGCGTAATTAAATTTTATGAGTGTTTTGTACATATGTACTAATAAAATATTTATGTTCCTATACAATTTTGTAATTTACTACTTTCCTTTGTATATCTTATTATTTCTCTAGGTACACCATTCGTGAGCAGGTGCTGGATGATGGTATGGTTTCCGAACTAGGCATTTCTCATACATATCGCCAAGATACAGGCATTTATATCTGTCAAGGCAGTAATGCATTCGGACAGGTAAGTTTTTAACAAGTGATAGCACTACCTGGGCCAGTGGCGGATCCAGGGGGCGAGAGGGGCCATCGCCCCCCCCCTCCCCGCCGTTCCGATCTGGAACTTGTGAAAATTATAAAGGTTTGTTTTAATTACATATAGAATTTTAAAATTTTTAGCTTTTCTCTATGTATAATCTATAACATCGTCCTAATCGCCCCCACCCCTCCCCCCTTCGAAGATCGGCAATCTATAATAGGATAGGATAGGATAGGATAGGTTAGGTGGTAGCTGCCCTGATAAGGATAGCTCACTTGGACAACACGAAGGTACGTTGTGATACCACATACACCAAAAATAACGGTGACCTAGATCCAGCTACTTAGAGAATCGTTGGGTAGCAACGATAAAGCTCCGAATGATACCGATCTCAACTTTGGATATATCTTCGGGAGATCCAAGTGAGTCGCGACCGAAGTACTTTCGCCTAATTCTGGCAAAAGCTGGACAATCAAGCATAAAGTGATTTGGTGATTCCACCTCATCATCCTCCATACAGCTGCAGCAGGATGGAGTTTCAAGTATATTGAGACGTACCGCATGGATACCCATGGGACAGTGCCCTGTCAAAACCCCAATGACCATTGATAGGTGAGCCTTAGTGAACCCAATTATTTCAGCAGACCTCCTGCCATCCACTTTCGGCCAGAAAGGTCTTGCTACCCTGCAAGACGTGGTATCCGCCCAACGTTTGCTGAGCTGATTCGAGGCCCAGCTATGGAGGAGCAATCCACAGGTGGCCAGCGGGATCCCGAAGTCCCTACAGCCATCTTCATCCGGTTCAGTTGTACCGATGCGGGCTAAGAGATCCGCTTGACAGTTACCCGGGATATCACTATGGCCCGGGACCCAGATAATCTTAATTGTAAAATAATTCGATGCAATCGCAAGCGAGGTCAGGAACTCCCAGACCACCCTCGATCGCACTGTAGTTGAGCTCAAGGCCTTGATAGCCGATTGGCTATCAGAGTAAATGTTAAATTCCCTAACCGTGGTAGCACTGGATAGCATTCCATCCACCGCATCCTTAATCGCATCAATTTCCGCTTGGAATACACTGCAGTGATCAGCCAACTTAAACTTGCGGCTTAAATTTAGCTCTTGACAAAAGACCCCCCCACCAACCTTTCCATCCAGCTTTGACCCATCCGTGAACAAGTTAACCGGTCCCATGCCCCAGATAATTCCTCTTCCCCAATCCTCTCTCTCTGGAATAACTGGGGTGAAGGTTGTATAGGGAGCTGTTATCTGCATACAGTAGTCCGTTCTGTCCGGGATGAAGTCGAAACTGGTAAGAAGGCTAGAGTGTCCGCGGTCAGAAAGTCTATATCCCATATCACGAAGCCTGACCAACGACCTTGCCGCGGCCGCCTTTCCCGCAATATCTACTGGGTATATGTTCAGCATGACGTTCAGTGCCAAGGTAGGCGTTGTTCTGAGAGCGCCACTGATACCGATCAGCGCCGTCCGTTGCACTGACACTAACATTTTGGAGGTGCTCGCCGTGTCCAGTGCTTTCCACCAGACCAGCACCCCATATAGCAGAATCGGTTTGACCACCATCTCATAAAGCCAGTGTACTATTCTTGGCGAGAGTCCCCATCTCTTTCCGATAGCTCCTCTGCAGCAGTACAAGGCAATGGCGGCCTTCCTGGCCCGATCTTCCACATTGGGTCTCCAGGACAGTTTCTTGTCCAAAACAATCCCCAAATATTTAACCCTATCAGAAAGTACCAACGGTACCCCTGCAATCGAGGGAGTTCTGAAATCGGGCACCTTATATCTTCTTGTGAAAAGGACCAATTCCGTTTTTCCCGGGTTGACCGCCAATCCACATGATTCAGCCCACCTAGCCACAGTATCCAGGTAGCCCTGAAGAACATCGCGCTAGGATAGCGAGGTCATCTGCATAGGCAACCACCCGACAACCATTGGCTTCCAGCTCCACAAGAAGCTCGTTGACTACCACAACCCAGAGGAGAGGAGATAGGACACCCCCCTGTGGCGTGCCCCTGCACACCTTCCTCTTAATTATGGCCCCTCCCCACTCCGCTGCGACAATTCTGCCGCATAGAAGTTTGCTAATAAATTCAACCAGAGCCGCCTCGACTCCTAAACCCACCAGAGCTCTTTCGATTGACCCCGGTAAGACATTGTTAAAAGCTCCCTCGATGTCTAGAAAGGCACCCAGAGCATACTCTTTGTGTTCTAGGGACCCCTCTATTTGCTTTACAATCGAATGGAGAGCCATTTCCGTCGATCTGCCCTTGCAGTACGCATGTTGTGAAGCCGACAGTAACCCCCGAGGTATCCTTTCCCGTAGGTACAGGTCAATCAACCGCTCAAACGTCTTAAGAAGAAACGACGAGAGACTGATTGGCCTGAAATCCTTAGGTGATACATGAGAGCTTCTGCCGGCCTTCGGAATGAAAATAACCCTAACCGTGTGCCAAGACTTCGGGATATAGTTAAGCCTGAGGCAGTTAGTATATATGATGGCCAACCAGCGGCAGGAAATCCCCAAAGACCTTTGAAGCTGCGCAGGAATGGTTCCATCCGGGCCCGGAGACTTATAGGGCTTGAACGACCCTATAGCCCAGGTTATCTGACTTTCCCGTATTGGAATGGCAGGCACTTCTGCATGGCCAACGACCGCCGACCATGCAGGCGAAGATCCCTGCGCAACTGGGACATCGGGAAAATGATTGTCCAGTAAAAGCCTTAGGGACTCCTCGCTACTCATCGACCAGTCCCCACCATCATCTCTCAGATACCCCAGAGGAGCGGGGTTCCTAGAGAGTATTTTTCTAAATCTCGCGGATTCATTGCAGCCTTCTACGTTTTCGCAGAAGCTTCGCCATGCATCTCGCTTGGCTATCCTTATTTCATATTTATAAATCCCCAGACTCACCTTATAGAGCTCCCAGTCCGAGGGTAATTTACTCCTCCTGGCTCTGTTGAAGAGCCGCCGACTGGACGCTCTTAGGTCGTCAAGAGAATCCGACCACCAGGGCGGCTTGCCCTTCCCCCTGTAAGTTTTCAATGGGCAGGACAGCTGAAAGGCGCTATTGCTTGCCGAGGTGAAGTTTTCCACCAGAACGTCTATCTCAGATTCGGACAGGCCCGAACTAATGATAGGCACCGCAGGCAGTAGCTCTCCCAGCTTCCTACAATACAAGTCCCAGTTAGTACTTTTAGGGTTCCTAAAAGATATTTTACCGGGACGTTCTTCGTTCACTGAGAACTGAATATATCGGTGATCCGAGAAGGAGTGCTCGTTGAGAACCCTCCATCCAGATATCCGACCTTCCAGTTCTCTACTAACCAGGGTGAGGTCCAGGACCTCCTCCCTTAACGCAGTAATAAAATTCGGGTCATTCCCCCTATTACATATACAAAGTCCCTCATCTACAATAAAAGTAAATAAAGACTCACCTCTAGTGTTGGTATCCGAGCTTCCCCAAATGCTATGATGGGCATTTGCATCGGCACCGATGATCACGCCAACACCTCTCCGCCTTGCTTCAGCGGTGATTTCACCCAGTATCGCAGGTGGTGGTCCCACTACGTCCCCGTGGGGCATGTACGCTGAGACCACCCACATTTCATTACTTCCTCGCTCGAGGCAGACCGTGGTTACGTCAGCATTGCTGAAATTAGAGAGAATAAAAGCTTTAATCTCTTTTTTAACAAGCACACAGGATCTAGGCCTACTTGCCTCCCCATGCACCAAGGTGTTGAATTTTCCAGTCCTTAATCCAGAAATCTTACTGCCGTTACTATTCAGCCACGGCTCCTGGACAAGGACTATATCCACTCCGCCTTTTTCAAGGCAGAGCAACAAATTTGCGGAAGCCGCCTTAGAGTGCTGAAGATTGATTTGACGGATTTCCATCAAAAGCGCTCTTCTTCCGCAGGCAATCTATAATACTTCGGTTGAAATATTTTATAAAATGAATAGTTTAGCCAAAGAGGATAAATATAATAAGAGACGTCACTCGTTACTTTGCATAATGTTTTTGGTTAGGGAAATCGCAGTTTTTTTTATGCGAGATGTGCATAAATGTCTTTATACATTTTCGTGGGATATTTTTGTTTATTTGTCAGACTGTATTTAATTAATTAATGAATTCTCTTTCCAAAAATCATATTTGCATAAGGTGCCTACACGACATGTATAAATGCGAGACAATTAAAAATGTCCCTCATAGAAAACATTAGGCATCAATTTTTTAAATTTTCAGCGAGTTACTCGCCACTCGTAGCAGACTGGTGGCTCTTATTATATTTATCCTCTTTGGTTTTTTCAATCGTTTATTTGTCAATTTAGCAATGTTTGGCTCCGTCTTAAAATGCTGTGATAATTATTTTTTTGTGTTAAACAATCTGAGAACGTGTGTTACGGGATTCAAGGGGTTGTGTAGCGCAATATATAGCTTCTCCAACCCAATTGTCAACCTCACCTTCGAGCGGCGAATCCCGTTTCACTAACAGACGAGGCTCTGGCGACCCCAAGCTCTTCATGGAACTTGGGGGTGGGGAGGGAGGGATGGCCTGAAGGTTTCAATGTGGCCATATAAATCGTTCCCGAGATGGTCGGGCCAGCACCTTAATGGTGCTGTGTTACCGGAGCGTATCGGATCTGTATCCGACAAAGGACCATCACATCGATAACACTCCCCAAAGCCTTCGGGGAGTAACCTAATCGCTACAACAGCAACAACAACAACAACAGAACGTGTGTTAAGTGATCCTATTGTCCTAATATGAAAAAAGATATACACAAATGAAAATAAATCTTTTATTTCATAGTTTTGATATAGGCTGACACTTCGGCCAAAAAGCCGCCTGAATATGAAAATAGAAACTTAAAACTTTTTAGAAAATTCAGGAAAATTCCGCGAATATTCATGCACATTTTCAGCTTTTCGGTAAGAATTTTTCTGAGAGACAAATTCTAAAAATTCTTACTGAAAGCTAAAAATTTGCATAAAAATTCGCGGAACTTTCCCGAATTTTCTAAAAAGTCTTAAGTGTATATTTGGATTGTTGGTGTTATATATCAATACTTATTTAAAAAAAAAAACATCGAAAATAATGAATGATGATGATTTTTGTAGATGAGTGTAGATATGTATGTGTGTTTGCATGAAAAATTTTAAGGTCACTTTATCTTACTTAAAAAGTTGACTTAAATCGCCTCCCCCCGCCACTCCCCTCCCAAATCGTCCTGGATCCGCCCCTGCCTGGAACGCTGATTTATTTCTCCAACACATTTACACTTCTACGACCTAAGAGTAACCGGTAAGATTGTAAACAGCAAGTTGCGCAATGGAAATAAAATGAAAATGTGAACGAAATTTTGTAAAAAAAAATTGCTAATATAGTTAATCCTTGCAAATTCTTTAGTGGAGGTTGAAGTGGCCGGTCCATTAGGACCTCACATAGACTAAACGAGTTTGTAGTGTTACCAGAAGTTTGTTTAACGGCCAAACTGAAGAACCCCATGCATGTGACGGCAGTTGGCGGTGTCCTGTCAGAATACCCGCCAAGAGTCTGGATTCCTCTCCTTTTTAATGTTAGGAGTGACTTTGTTAGCCTAAGCTAGTAAGACCTGCACATGATCTTCGATAATTTGCAGCCCCGCCCTTGGGTCCACGCCTTTCCCGCTTGGTCGGCCATGTGCACCTCTCGACGAACTAGTTGGGACATATACGGAGCAAGCATCGAGGGATGCTCCCTTTTTAGCTAGTTCATCCGCTTTTTCATTCTCATCCATTCCCATATGCCCTGGATCCCAATATAGATGTATGCTTCTCCCTGTCCCGATTCATTCCAGCGATTGCTTACACTTTAAGATTTAATTTTAATTTTATTTATTTTTACTTCTTACAGCTTGTAATAATATCTAATCTAACTATAGTTACATACATCTAGACTGCCCAAGAGATTGGTAGGCAGACTTCCGAATGAGACCAAAGCAATGATTGGGCCAGTTGTATCTGATGTAGACACTGTTAACGTATTTAAAGTGCGAAGACAACATATGAACCAGTGGCGGATCCAGGGGGAGGAAGGCGAGGGGGCGATCGCCCCCCGCTCTGATCTGGAACTTATAAAAATTATAAAAGTTTGTTTTAATTGCATTTAAAATGTCAAATTTTTTATATGATTAACTTGGGCCAAATATTTGCTTAGTTATTTAATATAAATTTGGAGAATTTAGGCCGATTTAATTAAATAAAACAAGTTTATTTTTTATTTCCCACTCGTTTCGACACATTTTCGTGTTTTCCTCAGGGAATCTATTTATTAAATACGAAAAACATATATGTTACAAATACAATAATTGGTATTAATGTTTAATATTAAATCACTTACATTGTTTAAACCAATGGTTTTTGTCACATTTGTTTAAAAATATAAGTATACATATTAATAACAAACAAATAAGAACAATAATTAAAAATCACACCGACCTTTACTACATTAAAATACCGTCTATTAACATTAAAAACAATATTGCACTTGTCACCTCCAGACATTGTTTGTTATTGACGTCGCATAGGCACAATTAATATTATCAACGTGCTCTTTAAAGTTAATCGTTGTTGGTAGTATTTGTTGTATGCGCAGTCCCTCTAGTGTCATCCTTCTACGCGTTCTGTTCTCCACATCCAGTGGTGTTGCGTTGCCGAAATCAGCTGTGTGTTTCTTTTCCATAAGGTGTTGGGCCAGTGCTGTGTTGCCTTTGTTGTTTTTTGCATCTAGTTTATGTTCCTTTATTCTCGTTCCTAGTGATATTTTTGTTGTGCCGATATAAACCTTGTTACTTTTCTCTCCTTCGTTACCATGACATCGAATTTCGTAAACTACGTTATGTAGTTGTTCCTTTTCAATTTTGTCTTTTGTTTTTGTGTATATGCTTTTTATTGTATGATTTGGTTTGTGTGCATAGCTTGTGTTACTGCTTGGTATGATTTTGTGTAATGTTTTGTTGTCTGTTAGGTGTGGTATGTATGTAACGCTAATGTATGTTTTTTTGGTATTTTCGCTATTTGCTGTGTAGGTTCTTGTGTTTGTTTTTGTTTATTGCTATTTGTATTAAATTTTCTATTGTATTGACTGAATAACCATTTTTGCGTAATATGTTTACACTAGCACAACACTTTGTTCGCATGATCTGGAAGTCTCCCATCCATAGTACTCCAAGGTAGGACATAGATGTAACTATTCTAGATTGCATAGTCCAGAAGACAATTATAAACATGTGAAATAGATTTAGGTTAGGCTTAGGAAAGCCGTAATAAATAAATACATTACATTACATTACTTTCTCTCTGCTGTGATTTGTGAACTCCTGGTCGCTCAAGGTGTAAATTTTCAATATATAAATTGATAATGGTGTTCTTCTTTTGCGTCCATGGGTGGTTGGAATGATAGTTAATTAGTCTTGATGATGCTATGGATTTTGTGTACCAGTTAGTTGTTAGTTTGTTATTGGATTTGTGTATTTCTATGTCCAGGAACGCCAGTTTGTTGTCCATTTCTTTTTCTATTTAAATTGTATCTTTGTGTGTTGTCTATTGAATGATCTTAGAATTTCGTCTACGTCTTTGACCTTAACTACGGCGAATAAGTATATCATCAGCATATTTGATTATGTATTTGATATATATATCGGAAGATTTTAGCTCAGCGATGCTGTCGTCAATAATTTTGTCAAGGACTATGGTTGCAATGGTTGGGGATAAGTAAGTTTGCTGATAATAGGTTCCATTGTAAACGAAGTATTTATTCTCTCTCAGACAGAATTCAAGTATTGTTAAAAAGTTTATTTTGTTAATGTTTGTAAAAGTCTGCAAGCTTGGCCACTGCTTCATTATTGTGCTTATGCCGATTGGATCGGTATGTTCGTGAAGAGGGAGACGACGTCCAAAGATATGAGAATTTCATCCTCTTCAATATTTAAATTTTAAATTTTTTCTTTTAGGCTTACGGAATTTCTAATATTCAACGTTTCAGACACTACGTTTTTTAGAACTTTCCCTACAAATTTGGATAGTTTGGAGCAAGGTACATTGATTGATGACGACAAAGGTCTAAGTGGTGTGTTAATTTTGTGAATTTTTGGCAAGCCATAAAGTCTGGGATCCGTAGCTGTTATGCACATCAGATAGTTTTTTTCTTTCAAGGTTATGTTGTTGTTTTTGTAGAGACAGTTTACAATGTTGTTATTTTTGCGCACTAGATATTGGGTGGGAACAACTACATAATGTAGTTTACGAAATTCGATGTCATGGTAACGAAGGAGAGAAATGTAACAAAGTTTATATCGGCACAACAAAAACATCACTAGGAACGAGAATAAAGGAACATAAACTAGATGCAAAAAACAACAAAGGCAACACAGCACTGGCCCAACACCTTACGGAAAAGAAACACACAGCTGATTTCGACAACGCAACAATACTGGATGTGGAGAACAGAACGCGTAGAAGGATGACACTAGAGGGACTGCGCATACAACAAAAACTACCAACAATGATTAACTTTAAAGAGGACGTTGATAATATTAATTGTGCCTATGCGTCGTCAATAACAAACAATGTCTGGAGATGACAAGTGCAATATTGTTTTTAATGTAATAGACGGTATTTTAATGTAGTAAATGTCGGTGTGATTTTTAATTATTATTCTTATTTGTTTGTTATTACTATGTATACTTACATTTTTAAACAAATGTGACAAAAACCACTGGTTTGAACAATGTAAGTGATTTAATATTCAACATTAATACCAATTATTTTATTTGTAACATATATGTTTTTCGTATTTAATAAATAGAGTCCCTGAGGAAGACACGAAGATATGTCGAAACGCGTCGGAAATAAAAAAATAAACTTGTTTTATTTAATTAAATTGGCCTAAAAGCTCCAAACTTATATTAAATTTTTTTAGCTTTTATATATGTATAATCTACAAGATCGTCTCAATCGACCCCCCCCCCCCCCCCCCCCCCCCAATTTATAATATTCCGGTTGAAATATTTTAATAAATGAATAGTTTAGCTATATATTCCTTTCCAATTTTCATTTGTTTCGCTGTGGGTAAAATCAGCAGAAAAAATGTACCATTCTGGTATTTGAAGAAAGAATTGCGTACTTTTCACTGAAATTTGGCAGCCTTGGTCACTATTTCATGATCACGGTTGCCACACCACATCTATTTTCTCTACGAAAATTCCTTTTGAAAAAACAAAAGAAGGACCAATAATTTTAAAATGACAAAAAAAAAATTATTTATATAGGCCTTCGCGAATTTCAGTCCCTACATCGCGTTAATGCGTTACTATTTGGCAGCAGTAATACATTCACGCCAGGAAATCTCCATTATTTTGGGAATTTGTTGCACGCTCTGACTTATACTTTACATAATTCTACATAAAGATAAAAAAATACGTAAAATTAAGTCAACATATAGTTCTTTGGCAGCTCTTAGTAGTTGATGGAACCTATCTTCCTCCGGTTCGATGTTCGGTTAATGCAGCAGAAATTCTTTGAAAGTGGAGGGCTCATACTTTATGAACAATGTGGAGAGTTGCTTAAATGTGGATAAACTTATAGTATTTTTCAGCTAGGATAACTCATAAAAGTAGTCGTGAATTAGCCTAAGTGAGACATTTATAATGTTTCAAAACCTGTATAAGAGCTTTCAATACACGACTCGAAAAAAGGGAATAATAAGATATCCTTTCCAACAGGTTTAGAATTCACAATAAGCGTAAATTTTTCATGAAACATAAACTTTCTCATCAAGATCAATAAAAAATTAGGGTTTTCCCAAAACAAAGTGAACATTTGTTATTTTCATCTTATAATTTTTTAACCGGAATTTAAGCTTAACTTATTGCTTTTGCTGGTTCTAGACCCTGGCGGCACCGTGGTGTAGTGGTAGCGTACTCGGCCTACCACACCGAGGGTGCTCGGCTCAAGGCCCGCACAAAAGGAACATCAAAATTTAAGAAAAAAGTTCATCCAATTACAAAAAAGCATTTCTAAGCGGGGTCGCCCCTCGACAGTGGTTTGGAAACACTCCGAAAAGTTTCTGCCATTAAAAACCTTCTCAGTGAAAATTCATCTGCCTTCCAGGTGCCGTTCGGAGTCGGCATAAAAAATTAAAGCCCCGTCCCGTATATTTGTAGGAAATACTAAAAATGGGCAAGATGCAAACCTGAAGAGAAGCTAAATATTTTCTGAGATAAATCGGGCGAAGTATATATTTGTTTTTATTTATTTTTTATCACGGTTCAGGCCTGCTTATTCAGTCGTTTATTTGTCACTTTAGCAATGTCTGGTTCCGTCTTAAAATGCTGTGATAATTATTTCTTGGTGCTAAAAAATTTGAGAGCATGTGTTAAGTGATCCTATTGCCCTACTATCAAAAAAGATATACACACATAAAAATAAATCTTTTATTTCATGGTTTTGATATCGGCTGACACTTCAGCCAAAAAGCCGCCTGAATATGCATTGCAATGTGATATCTTGGAGAAAAATCTATAATTTTCTTAATCGGTCTTGGTTTAAGTATATATTTTAGTGGCGCAAACAAATCTATTTTTTTATCACTTTTGCTCTCACTTCCGTACAAAGAACCAGACTGGAGGAAAAGTGGCCATCAGACCAAACCTAAACAAAGCACACCAGTTTTGTATAAATGGATCGAAGTGGTAACCGCAGCCGCTATGCCAAAAGTACCGTTCTTCGAATTTGCTATGAACAGTGTTGTCGATGAGAATTTTCAAAAATGCGGTCAATATGGATTTTACTTTTACGCTACACTTCCACACGGAAGCGTGCCACAAACTTTGTGTAGCAAGACCGCACCAAAATTATACACTGAACTGATTTGTTAAAGTCAAGCTCTTAGCAATGCGACTTTTAATTGAAATTTTAACAGCTATAAGCTGTATATCAATTTAAAGGGACTAATAAAAATCCTTCACTACATTAAAATACCAAAAAAACTATGCACCCCTATTACGGTTGTCAACGTCAACCATCACTTCGTATCGTCGTCGACATTACGTCGTATCAACATCAATGTCACGTCAATGCATAATTGGTATTTACTAAGGCAATGTATTGATGTCGACGTGATATCGATAAAAATACGATCCCTATATTTTTGACAGTTGTTTATTTACAATTTGTATTGAAGTAGTTTTTTGTTTAGTGAACAATTTGTGGATCTAAATAATTGCTGAAATCCATTAGTGCACAATTAAGCATTCCGGGCAAAATACACACAAGGAATTTGTTTGAATATTGTAGATGATTGCATTTCTCTTTAGTACACCATTAGTGACTCCTCTACCTCCCAGAGCGTGGTGCAGTAATGGAAAACTGAATCGAATTCGGGAGATGTATCAAAATACCCGTATTGACCTCGGTATTAATAATCCGAAGGTGAAAATAAAAAATCCTTGAATATTCACAAAACACCTTTTAATGAACCACTTGAAAGCTTGCAACTGTTTTTTTTGCAAATATTTCCTAACGCAAGTAAAATTTTTATTTTCCGGCTTCGGATTATTAAAATCGAGGTCAATGCGTGTCTTTTTGATACCTCTCGTGAGTTTTTTGGACGTGTTTTAGCAGTGGACCGCTGCCCTAGAAAATTACCACAATTCTATTAAACAGACTGTTGCTCGTTATTTTGCCTAGTTTTTTGAATTTTTTTGAATTTTTAATTGCTGAATTCTGTATTGCCGCGCTTGTCGTCACCAAAAACTGTGTTGACAAATTTTGTGTCGCGTCACATCAACACAACTTCAACATTGTTTTAGCCAATACCAAAAAAGCGTCAACACCCATCAATAGTTATCGACGTTGACAACGCCGATACCAATTCATGAGCGTCGACACTAATTTCCTCACTATTGACAACCGTAATAAGGGTCATAGTATACAAGCTACAAGTTTGTTGATTTCTTTCTGACAGGCACTCGCTTAAGTGAGCATAACGGAAAAATCTGGGTTGCCATTGTTGTTTCGGTTGAAAACGGTCAATTAGGGTTCTGTGCAGAGACGTGAAAGATTGAAAAAGGGTTTATGTAGTCACAAAATTGTTGCTCCTGTTCCACAGCATTTTAATTTTATATCATGGCGAAAAGTGTTCAGTTCAGAGTTATTGATTTTCATTAACGCCACGATTCTAGTGGGGTAACAACATTCTTCACCACGGTAACGAAATCATGTGGAAACTTTTACACCCTTTTGGTATTCTACCCGCGAAAGTAGCCGGATAATTTTTTACCCACAAAAGTAGGTGGCTACATCGAAATAACCACACAACAGCTGTTGTTTAGAAAAAGGCAAAACTGAAAAATAAAGAATTGTAAGCGCAAATACATATTTGTTTACATTATGTACTTTCACAGAGTAAATTACAATATACATATGTAGAAACTTATCATGCATAATATGCATATACACATCGTCCCGTTTATTCGTTAACCACGTATTTACAAGTGAGACATTTTCGGTAAAGCGAACACGGTAGCCACACCACGTTTTCATTTGGGACCAAAATTCATCGAAAAAAGGACCAAATTTTTGTTTTATTTTATTAGTATAAAATATAAAACCAAGAATGATACTATATCTTTACAAAGGATAAGTCTATGTTTTCCACCAACCTAACGTTGTGAACCTAGTTTTGGTCACAAAGCTCTTGGTTCTAGCATTATGTTGTTGATTGCAATGAAATAAAATATATAGTGCATTCTGTCTTCGAGTTAAAATATTTCTTGTGCCAAGATACTTAGTTTTCAATTACCTTGCATTGCTTAACACCACATTAGTCCTGGAATTCCTTGAACACATTGAGTTGGATGAGAAAGATTTAAATATCAAAGTGCCAAACGAGAAATAATTTCTTTGTATAAGTTTTGAAAGTGTTAGGCTCGCGGCAGAGTGCTCGCTATAAGCCTAGCATAGCTTATACAAGCAATTTTTTTCATTTATTTTACATAGTGCTGTATAACCGATCGATATTTCTAGCCGTTATTAATATTGTTATAAAACAAGAGTTTTTTTTTTTTGATAAGTTGGTTATTTCATCAACAATTAACGACAATGTGTTTGCCAACACTTTTCTTTTTAATGCCTGGCATAAATTATATCTTAGGTGAAATTTTATTGTTCTGGTACATTTTATTGACTGAGCAATTTTTTATGGTGAGAGTTCCATTGAAGTAAATTCAAAATTATATGGGGGCAAACGAAAGTGTTGCGAATTTTTGGGTAATATTTTTAATTTTTACCTGAGTGAAAAAGAAAGAAAAGTACCAATCGTGGCTACTGCCTAAAAAGGACCAAAATTGAAGAAAAGGGACCAGCTGACCAAATGGGGTTGGAAGGGACCATTGTTGGTCCAAATGGAAAAAGTGGCAACAGTGAAAGCGAAGAAAACTACCTATCGAATTTCTCCACAGACGCTGGTGAGTTTTTCGGTGATGACAGCGTTACCACTTGGGCCAGAATCGCGGATAAAAGAACTGGTAACGATATTCGGTTACATAATGTTCTGGGTACTATTTTACCGGTAACGCTCAGAATCGGGGCGTAAAAGTTTAATTTATTACGGAGGGTTACTCTTTTAAGTGTAAAAAGCAGAGAAAACGTAGAGTTTCTTAAATTATTGTGAAAAAACTTTTTAATTTGAATTTCTGTACCCAAGTTCACTATATTTGTGTAACACAAGAATCTGGAGGTCAATCCCTTAACTATGAAAGACTGAAAAATGTACACTTATTGAAAACTCATTTGCACACACAATTTACCCTTTGAATTTAGTTGTTTTTATGCACAAAATTTTCATTTGTCAGAAAAAATAAAGAAAAATGGCCTAATGTCAAAAACCCCTATGAAATACAAACTGGCTTGTTTGTTTTTAATGAACTACGTTGTATTTTTCTTGTATTTCGTTAGTTTTTTTAAATATAGTTCACACACTTACACCAGTAGATACTGAAACCTTATTGGCTCCCTCGACAAAAAATATAAGAGAAAATACAAGAAAAATACATAGAAAATAAAGTAGTGTCATATAGGAATTTGATTTGTTTGCACTTACAGTACCATTTTATTTGCAGGAGACTTTCACAGCTACAAGAATTAGCAAGCCAACCTAATATAAATTCGTGCAAGTCATTTTCTGTCAAAAATGTCTCATGCACATACAACTTGTTCATACAAGCAACCCAAATTAAATTTGCTGCGTGAAAACCAAACTCGATTTCCAATTTTTGTTCTGCGTGACATTTAGATTTGACGTTTGCACACATGCTTTACATTGTCGCAACGCATGCTTATTTGGGTTAGGGCAAAAACGCCGGTTGTTTGCGTGCGCTAAAAAACGCAGTCCGGTTTTATTACGTTGGCTTGTATGGCGGATTTACACAGACGCTTTGGTTGTGTTGTATTCATTAATTCATCTGTCGGGCTAAGTATTCAAAAATTTATATAAATGCTTTGGTTGCGTGCCTACGCTTTGACAACGCCATACGAAAAACAATGAAACGCCGTACCTTATCTTTGCTTTGAAGCGACCAAAGCGTTTATATAATTTTGCTCTTATGCATTTGTGTAAACAGCCTTAGAAGTGAAATTTTTCCATGTTACACGAGTGGCGCTTTATATTTTGAATCTAATTTAAATAAATTTTGCTTTCCGTATGTTTCCGCATTGTTGCAGGCTACAAATATTCTAGTATTCTTATATACACGGAAATATATTCAACTATTTCATCTGTAAATACTACAAGGTTTTATTAAATTATCAAATGCAACTCAGCTTGAAGTATTCTTACGTACCAAAAATGCAACTCTAGACCTGAGATTTGCATCAGGTGAGCGAGGCTGTTTGTAGTTTTGACGTTTATCGCTTAGTTGAAACACTTGTATAGGTATACTATGATAGGGGTGATGGTCATATTCACAATCAATGTTATGTAGGTAGGCTTTTTAAAATTATTTGCTATGGACAATACGTCAAAAAAGCTGTGACCAAATTTGAAGTATAGGTAACTATATTTCGACTTTGAATACGCACCTTTATTTTTAAGTTATGGATTTCTTATAAATTCGAAAGGATATAATTACTGAATTATATTTCTATAGATACTTCTCAAAATAATCAAGTGCATTTTTAATTTTGATGTTTATGACAGGGTAAAATATTGAGCCCCAAAATAGTTCTTAAAATATTTGAAAAAGAGCAAAATGTTCAAAAAGGATGAAATCTCCGCAAAGCCACACAAGGGCAACGCTGTATATATGCACATATGTATTACAAAAAATCTCTCTTTGATTGCCCGCAAACGTTCATGCAAAACCCCATCTGAGAGATAAATTCTAAAAATATTTAATGAAAGCTAAAAATTTGCATGCTGCCTAATTACACCACTGAAGACCTCGTAGCGGTGGCCGTTGAGCTAAAGAATAAGCAGGCATTTATCCTGGCGTCCTGCTACATGGCCCATGCTGCGGAGGTTCCACCGATGGAGTGCAAAAGGCTAGTACAGGAGGAAGGGCGCAAAGGGCGGTTGGTCATAGGCGCAGATGCAAATGCGCACCACAATGCGTGGGGAGGAGCAGATAAGAACGAGAGAGGCGAATCTCTATTTTGTTACATCCTGCAAACCAATTTTCAGATAGCCAACAGGGGAAATGTCCCTACATACATTGGTCCATCATCCAGCAATTTTCTGGATATTACATTGAGCTCCGATCGTGATATATCAAGGTATGATTGGATGGTTCTTGATAGACCATCCTTCTCCGACCATGCGTATATCAGCTTCAGCTTTCCCCTAAAGAGGGTAGAGAAGGGATGAACCTTTAGAAACCCGAGGTCAACGAACTGGACTAAATTGCAGAAATATGTAAAAACAAAACTGGGAAAACCCAAAGAGGTTGCCAATGTGGAGGAACTGGAATGAATTCGATTGAATTCCTAACAAGGACGCTTATGACTGTGTATAACAAAGCTTGCCCTCTAAGAAGGTTCAGAGGAAAAGCAAAGCCGCCAGGTAAAACAAATGTTTAAGCTCGCAAAGACCGCGGAAAGCGAAGCGTGTCGGGACGAGTACAGGGATCTACTGAGGATCTACAAGCGTGAAATTCCCAGGGCGAATAGAATCACATGGAAAAGTTTCTGTACGGACATAGAGTGCTTCAGCGAAACAGCACGGTTGAAAAAAGTCCTAGCAAGGGGAAAGGATTAGTCCAGGGACTAATAAAGAAAGATAACGGGGAATGGTCACGTTATAGTGTGGAATCGCTTGAGGTGCTTCTCGACACACATTTCTCATCGGGAGACGGTTTAGAAGAGTCAGCAGACATCACTCACACTTCGATCACGGAGCGGGTAGTGCCGGGCTTGGTGACCAATTCCAAGATAAAATGGGCAGTGAAAACGTTTTCTAAGTTTAAATCGCCGGGCCCAGACGGTATATTCTCGGCCAAGCAAAAGTTTCAAGTATGGTGGTCGTGCAATGGCTTAAAATAATATTCGATGGGTGCATAAGGCTGAATCATGTACCGCACTCTTGGAGAACTGCTCGTGTAGCTTTTTTACCAAAGGCGGGGAAGATCGGTCACGTGTATCCCAAAGACTATAGACCCATTAGCTTAACATCATTTCTGCTCAAAACCTTTGAGAGGCTGATAGATGTGTACATAAAGTCCAACATGGATGAAAAGCTGCTCTCCAAAACACAGCATGCGTACACCAAAGGCAAGTCGGTAGACACCGCATAGGGTGGTAATAAGCATAGAGAAATCCCTGGAATATAAAGAGTATGCACTAGGAGTCTTTTTGGACTTTGCCGGGTATTTCAATAATTTTTCTAAATGGGCGATTATGGATGGTATTAATTACATTAAAGTACATCCCACCTTAATCAGATGGATCGGCTGCATGTTAAATGGCAGGAAGATTACATCACAATGGGGATTGCACGAGGCCACGAAATCAGTGGACAGGGGCACGCCGCAGGGAGGGGTGCTATCACCTCCGCTGTGGACGCTGGTCATCAACCAACTGCTCAGGCGATTCGATGAGGGACCCGTAAAACTTACGGCTTACGCAGATGACGTTGCAATTGTCATAAGTGGAAAGTGCCTTCCAACGATTAGTTCTTTGATGGATCGGGCGCTTCGGGATATTCATACCTGGGCATATAATGTCGGGTTGAAAGTCAATGCGGAGAGGACGGATATGGACTTATTTACAGGAAGGTACAAGGTCCCAGATTGCACCAGGCCTAAGTTAGGAGGGGTGACGTTACAGGAGAAACCTTGCACAAAATATCTAGGAATCATCCTAGACAGTAAGCTGTCATGGAAGCTCAACGTGGAGGAGAGGGTCAAGAAGGTCTCAACGGCACTCTATGCATGTAAAAGAATTCTGGGGTGTACGTGGGGCTTATCGCCCTCTCTTTCTCATTGGGTTTTTACAGCGATTGTAAGCCCTATTCTATACTATGGAGTTCTTGTTTGGTGGAAACACACACAAAAAAACAACATACCTCAAAAAAATAGAGGGGGTATGTCGACTATCGATGCTTAGCATTACGGGAGCCCTGAAAACAACCCCGACGGCTGTACTGTATGCTATTTTGCACATTCCACCTGTAGACCTGGTAGCAAAGAACATAGCATTAACAACCGCAACCAGGCTCGGTGCCTCGTGGCAGCTTGAGCGCCGACCATATGGTCATAGTAGTATAGCGTCATCAATCACAAGACGAACAGACTACCTGATTCCCTATCTGCGCTTCGAGGGAGATCTTAAGGCCACAATAGATGTGGACGGTTCGCGCAAGGGTGCACTAATGGCGGACGAGGCGATACATGTGTACACAGATGGTTCCAAAGTAGCGGAAGGAGTAGGGTCTGCGGTATACTGTGCTGATCCGAAAATAAGCAGATCCTACAGGCTGCCGGATTACTGTAGCGTTTTCCAAGCGGAAATATTAGCCGTAACCAAAGCAGTAGAATTCCTGGAAGAGAATAGCTTAAGCTGCAACCGTGTTAACTTTTATATTGACAGTCAAGCAGCAATTAAGGCAATAATCTCGCATAGCACAGCATCTTAATGCATGTTAGAGTGTAAGCAGTCTCTGGAGAGAATCGGGACAGGGAGAAGCATACATCTATATTGGGTCCCTGGGCATATGGGAATAAATGGGAATGAAAAAGCGGACGAACTAGCTAAAAAGGGCGCATCCCTTGAAGCTTGCTCCGTAGATGTCCCAATTAGATTGGGCGAGATTAAGCGAAGGCGAGAGGTGCACATGATCGACCAAGCGGGAAAGGCGTGGGTTCAAGCGCGCGGCTGTAAAGTGTCGAAGATTATTTGCAGGTCTTACAACCTTAGACTAACAAAGTTGCATCTATCATTAAAAAGAGAGGACTGTAGACTCATGGCGGGTATTCTGACTGGACACTGCCTTCTGGCGTCACATGCTTTAAATTAGGCTTGGTCAGTGATAGCAGATGTAGGAAGTGCGGGTTGGAGAAGGAAACGATCGAGCACGTTCTGTGCTCGTGCCCTGCATTTGCCAGGCTAAGACTCCAGCTATTAGGAGTTATACAGCTGTCAGATCTAGAAGCAGCAAGTGGCTTAAGTCCTAGGAAGCTTTTAGTATTTGCCAAGAGGACGGAGTTATTTTATAACATTGGTCCTGGTTTTTGATGGGGTTTTTCAGTTTGGTCGTTACAACAAACTTCTGGTAACACTACGGAGTCAATCAGTGTATGTGAGGTCCTCATGGACCGGCCAGTTCAACCTAACCGAACCTCCCGAATTTTTTAAAAAGGCTTAAGTGTATATTTGGATTGTTGGTGTTTGTTTTTAGGATAATAAGCTTTTTTATTACCCGTGTTACTTTTCAATAAAGAAAACCGCACGATATATGTAGATATTAAGTTTATTTTGATATGTGGTTTGCACCATGGATATAAGACGACTGGCAAAAAACTGCTGTTAGCATTTACCCTTATACAGCTTTGCATCTATTGTATAAAGAGCACCTTTCATTGGTGCAGAAATATTGCCTGATTTATTGGTAGCAAAAACAAGAGATTTAACTAATTATATACAAACATATGCTGACAAAGTCAGCTGCTTTAGCGGTAGTGCACAATAGGTTTTATGTAGAACAATGATTACAGATCAATGGTAAACAGGTTTGTATGCATTGATAACAATAGGGTTTAGTGGGAGTGCAGATTTAAAGTAAGCAAATGTTAGCATATGTGTTTATGAAGTTATGTATATCCATATGAACATTATAAATTGTGATAATAAGAAAATAAAGTTATCAGTGATCGTACATGACAACACGTAGTAATAAGGAATTATCAACTTATACTTTTAAATATGTACAATATGCTTATAACTAAACAGTGTTATACAATAATACATATTTTTATAAAAATAACAAAAATTATGAAGGTCGAAGCAAAACTTAGTAAAAACTGGAAAAATCTGAGTGATGATGACTTTTGTAGATGAGTGTAGATATGTATGTGTGTTTGCATGAAAAATTTTAAGGTCACTTTATCTTACTTAAAAAGTTGACTTAAATCGGCCCCCTCCCAAATCGTGCTGGATCTGCCCCTGATATGAACGGCGATGCACTTTTTGATTAAGTGATGCGTTTCAGTATGAGCTTCGACTACTTTTTGTATACGTGGGAAAGCTACCGACTTTCAGCGCAGAATACTTGGAATGTATGCAGAGCTATTGGTAATTTGGAACTTCGCCCACCTAGCACTAGAATGGCAGTACTCTACAATAATTATACAACTTGTGTTTAAATTCCTTTATATTACTATATTTAACATCATTTGGTAGTTCATTGTAGCTTTTAATCTTTTATAGTATAAATTACATTTGTCTACTTCAGTTTATAGGCGGGTAAAGTAAAATTATATTTGGTTCTAGTATTTACGGAATGTACCGTTCTTATATATTTTATGTTACTTTTCAAATAATCAGGCAAGTTACCTTCTATTATATTTCTAATAAATTTCATAGTTAATAAAACAGTGAATATTTAATGCTCAGTCAATTTAGAGCTGCAAGCATATCTCTTCCTAAGAATAAATCTTATAACTCGGTTCTGTTGCTTTTGCAACTTGTAAATTGGACAATCTCTCTCAATGAAGAATAAAGTTGGACAGAATCAGAATTGCCATTTTAGCTTTCTTCAAGCTGGATATAGCTTTTTTCCGTTTAGCTTCAAAAATTGCAATATTTTCAGAATTTTTTTAGCTCTTATTAGCTTTTTCGAAGTTTTACAAAAATCTAGCTAAACAGTTTGGCATGCTCTACAAAAAAGCACATATCAGCTGTTGCTCCATTTTCAAGTGGAAATCAGCCGATAAGATACACCTGTATTATCTTATCGGCTGGTACTACCATCGCCACGAAGCGAGCACAACTAGCTAATGCGCTTTACGTAGCTTCACACACAGCTGTTCCTTCTGTCGATCATTTATCAATAATTCAAAGGAACTCCACGATAGTGCAATAGCAACAGAAATAAAATTGGTTCGATCAAAATGCAGTGCTTTAATTAGAAATGTTCTGGGTCCATACTTTAAAAAGTGGTTAATATCCGACCTAGATAACAATCCATTTAGCTTAATTATAGATGAGTCAATAGATATAAGCGTTAAAAAGTACCTCGGAATAGTAATAAGATATTATAGTTGCAATAGTAAATCAATTGTTAACACATTTCTTAAACTAACAGCTATCGAGGATTGCACGGCAAATGGATTGATGTTAAACATTTGAGGGGCTTAGGAACAGATAATGATAACGTTATGGTGGGCAGAAATCGAGGCGCAGTATCTTTATGAAATCAACATCAAACTAAAATAATTTTTGTTCCGTGTGTCTGCCATTCGATTCAATTGCCTGTTTCATCTGCTTCGAAGCTACTTTCGAATGAAATTGAATTTTTGATTCCAGAAACATATAACTGGTTTTCTAAGTCCGCAAGTAGGCAAAGGAGCTATGCAATGCTATATGCTGCCATAAACGTAGGACTCAAGCCATTGCAAATTGTTAGGGCATGTCAACTCGGCGGTTGTCCATCAAAGTAGCCATAAAAAAAGTGGCAAATCAATGGCTAGGGTTGAAAACCCGCTTTGGTATTGCTGTTGTCGCAGATTCGGGCCATAAAGCCAAGCTTTTGTCAAATCTAACCGTGAATAAGCTCTATGAGAGCAACTCGGCAGATCCCCTTAAAATGTTTAGTGATCTCAAGTATCTGCTTTCAACCCTCTGTTCACTTGTAACATTTCACTCAGACACTTTTGATCCGGTTTCTTGTTTTTTAACGCCGTTATTGGTTCCTATGCCCAAGTTTCATTACTCCTTTGAGGACTTTTTAAAAACCAAAGTTAATGTTACACATTCGCAAAAAATTATATGTACGAGAAAACTGCCGTAGTTTCATTATACAATTAAAAGAGCAACTACGGCAACCTCTGCCTAGTTATATAGAAACTTTAAAAGATATACATTTCTTCTCTATTGAAAAGGCACTGCGTGCTGTCAAACCACTGATATAGATTCAAACAAGAAAAATCTAGATATTCAAATGATGAAATAAATAACACTGAAATGCTGTGGAAAAAATTGTATCTACATGAATGGGACACCGTAGGATGGGCAGAGGTTCGAGAGTATAAAAACGCTCCTGGGGAAAATCCCTTTACTAGTCTTTCCACTTTTGTTTTCGATTTATTGGTTTTGCCACTCAGTAATGCAGAAGTTGATCTATTAGCACCATGCACAATCTTAAAGCGATGCGGCGTAACAGGTTACTTTTAAAAATGTTAAATTAAATTTTATATGTAAGGTACGGACTAAGGAAAGAAAATAAGTGCTGCTATGATTTTATTATAACAAACGATCTCTTTGAACTAATGAACAAATCAAATATTTATTCCAATTCATCAAATGATGAAGAACCCTGTGATATCGAAATATTTTAAGACTCTATGTATATTTTTATCTTGCACATACTGCATTTTATATGCACGAATATATCCTGTTGCAAGCAGTGAAATAGTTGTAGCAGTATTAGAAGAGTGGTCAAATGACTGAACTAAAATTTTTTTTATCAAACACAGATTGCACCTGTCACTTATTTTATTTATTTGTTATCGAATCCGAGTACAAATTAATTTTAATTCCTTGCTAAATAGTTGTTTGGTTGGAGTGGCGAGTCCTGACTGACTCCAATTAGCGCTCATGCGCTGTTTTGATTCCACAACTCGTGAGTTAGCCAATGAAAGGGTGTTGTAAGAAGACTGATAAGAATTTTCAAGCGTATCAGGGAAACCCATCCCCCTATATCCATCCCGTGGAGTTTGTAAATTTGAGAAGCTCTCCCGGCCTAACTTCCTTGAGTTCTGGGAGGCTTTCGAAAAAGGGCTTCCAAGAAGCTTTATTCTGCTTCGACAGTGTGCTGGGCATGCGCACAGCAGATGCTCAACAGTTTCCTCCGCCTCCGGACGCTTGCAGCTGCGACAGGAGGTATTGTGTTCCAGTCCCGCCAGAATCACGGCGCTCTCCCTACACTGCCCAAACAGGTTTGATGTTATTACCCGAGAGCCCCAAGAGCCGCCTGGCTATCGGAGGAAATGGCTACCCTGTTACCGTTACTATTGATAGCCATTAACGCTTTACATGCCTCTTGGATAGCGAAAATCTCAGCTTGAAACACGCTTGCCGAGTCGGGAAGCCGCATACATAAGGACGTGGGCGGGACAGATGTCGAATCTCTGAGTGATCCCCCCCGATCTTTCCAATCTTTCCTTGTGGGGAAGAGAATTGTGTAGTTTGTGTCAAAAACTGCCCTTTGACATATGTAGTCCGTTTTTGACGTGATGCGGGACTCGTTACGCTCTCTCCAAAGGCCCAACTCCCGAAGCTGTAGGGACCTTCAAGATACGGTTTCCTTGATAAAGAGATCTACTGGTGGAACATTGCATATCACGTTTAAAGTTTCCGAGGGGCACGACCTAATTGCCCCTGCGATCGCTCCGCTGGCAGATCGTTGAAATTTCCCTAGCATGTTAATTATGTATTTCACCTCTACCGCCTTCCACCATACGATAACCCATATGCCAGAATTGGTCGAATAACTGCCTTATACATCCATGCCAGGTGTGATGAAACTATAAGTAAATGGCCGTATAACAAGTACGGATCACCTCTTACGAGGCCTTGTACGTGGCGAAGCGTGCATGCTAGTGCTAGTCTGGTGTAAGCTCGCCACTAATGTACAAGCTTTACCCATTTCACAAAAAAAAAAAATTCATGCACATATAAAATTGAACCAGAAAATCAAAAAAAAAATCTTCAACCCCAAAAAAATACTCCCCAGTATAAACGGACAGACGGACCTAAAAAAAATTTGGAAATGCACCAACCTAACCGCAGAAGCAATGAAAACGATTCTCTTCTCTCCTCCTGCCCACCCGTTCATAGGTAACTTTGTTGCAAGAACAAGAATCCCAAACCCCAACCATATCCGAACGAAGACCTAAATCACCCTAGACTCGTTTAAAGTAGAAAAATTTAGCACCGAGTCATTTTAGATTAAATAATCAAATTTATATCTTTATTAAATATTGCATTAGGTATATATGTATATCTATCTTAATATATAAAAAACACGTGTCACACAATTGAGGCCAATGGACTCCTAAACTACTGAACCGATTTTGAATTTGTTTTGCACCCCGTGTGTAGTTTGATCTAATATAGGTTCTTGAAATATAGGATAGGTGACTGGGTGACTAGGGTCTCGAGATATAGGCCAAAACGTGGACCCGGGTACCCCTAGAGTGTGTTTATAGAATATGGATATCAAATGAAAGCTGTTGATGAGTGCTTTAGTAGAGGGTAATTTTCATACCCCTGGGTGACTAGGGTCTCGAGATATAGGCCAAAACGTTACCCGGGTACCCTTAGAGGATGTTTATAGAATATGGACATCAAATGAAAGCTTTTGATGAGTGCTTTAGTAGAGGGTAATCTTCATACCCCTGGGTGACTAGGGTCTCTAGATATAGGCCAAAACGTGGACCCGGGTACCCCTAGAGTGTGTTTATAGAATATGGATACCAAATGAAAGCTGTTGATGAGTGCTTTAGTAGAGGGTAATTTTCATACCCCTGGGTGACTCGGGTGTCGAGCTATAAGCCAAAAAGTAGACCCGGGTACCCCTAGAATGTGTTTATAAAATATTGATATCAAATGAAAGCTGTTGATTAGTGCTTTAGTAGGGGGTAATTTTCACACCCTTGGGTGACTAGGGTCTCGAGCTATAGGCCAAAAAGTGGACCCGGGTACCCCTAGAATGTGTTTATAAAATATTGATATCAAATGAAAGCTGTTGATGAGTGCTTTAGTAGAGGGTAATTTTCATAACCCTGGGTGACTAGGGTCTCGAGATATAGGCCAAAACGTGGACCGGGTACCCCTAGAATGTGTTTATAGAATGTGGATATCAAATGAAAGCTGTTGATGAGTGCTTTATTAGAGGGTAATTTTCATACCCCTGGATGACTAGGGTCTCGAGATATAGGCCAAAACGTGGACCCGGGTACCCCTAAATGTGTTTATAGAATATGGATATCAAATGAAAGCTGTGGATGAGTGCTTTAGCAGAGAGTAATTTTCATACCCCTGGGTGACTAAGATCTCGAGATATAGGCCAAAACGTGGGCCAGTAAATGCCTAGACAGTGTTTATACAATATGGATATCAAATGAAAGCTGTTGATGAGTGCTTTAGTACAGAGTAATATATTATCCAGAGACGCACTGGGACTGGGATTAGGACTAGGACTGGGGCTGGAACTCGGAGTGGGACTGGGACTGGAATAAAATACATACCACCTGGTTGCAGAAGAATGAGAAGAAATTGGGAGAAGAGAAAAGAGAGAAGGAGATTGAGAAAGAAATAGAATGAGACGAAGATGGAGATAGATGAAGCGAAAAAGACGGAGGGAGGAGTAAATAAAAGGATTAGGAAAAAGTGGAGAGGGGGGGACGGCAGGGTCAGACGGAAAAAGCTTATTAGAATGTATGCAGATTGGCCAAATTTAGGGCAGGGCAACGTCTGCCGGGTCTTCTAGTATATGTATATAAAAATAAGTGCACATTTTTGGTGTTTCTTTATAACTTGTGACCGGCTCCACCAAATTAAAACTTCTGCGGTACATTTGGGCTATCATGTAAATGGTTTCTGTAAAGTTTGATTGAATTTGGTCAAGCGGTTCATGAGATATATCACACCAAGTTACGCCTACGTTTCATACCAATAGATGGTACTTATTTGCATATTTGCGTTATTTCATGAAATGGAATAGGTGGTGCTTATTTCCATTTTGCATTATTCAATGGAATTGACGTTTCTAGAATTATAATTTGACGCTCGGCATTTCTCAAGTGAAAACCAAACGAAAAAAGAAGTCATTTGTTTTTTTTTTCATAAAAACGGTGAAAAAAAAATAAATGAACTGGGTTTAAGTAAATTCGGTATATGCTGTGCTTCAATTTGGTGAGTAATGTCCGACTAAATTCATTAAGTGCGATTTTGTTGTGTCAAAGAAACAACATTGTAATAGAATAGCGTTGCTTTTCTTCAGAAACAACCATGAATACAGTTGAAATAATCTTGGAAATTGCTGACCGACTGCATTCTGATGAGGATGTCATACATTTCGCATCGGCAAATTCATTTTTGGAGGGGATTTTGGCAACAAGAATTGAAGAGTATCTAGTTCATCGCATTTTTTTCGACGAAGCGCTGATGCATTATTTCGGTCAATATTTTCCGCAAATTTCAACTGGTTCTTTTCAAATGGTCGCGTCCTTACTGAAAATTTACAATATCTCTTCATTACACAACTGTCCCAACAAACAACGGTTCGGCGCCACGTGTTCAACCTTATTTCACGACGAGAAATCACTTATTGGGAAAACGAATATACAGAATCGTTGACTGTTGTCATTCAACTTGCAAATTTACGACTACCAAATCTGATAGCCATAAGATTTATATGTAAAGTTTTTATTTTGCCGGCTCTAGGTCAAAAGTAATAAAACGATTTGATTTTTTTATTTTCACAATATATAATGGTTTCAAAAAGTTTCATAAATGTTTGTTTTTTTTTTTATAAAAGCGGTATTCATGTATAAATTTCCATGCATCGTGAAATTCCAAAATTTTGTGCCTACTGCTATGCTATTTTCATGCTCAAGAAAAATGCAAAATTTTTCTTGAATGTTTTTTGATCTGCGTACAGCAATTAATAATACCAAAATGTAAGCATTCGATTTCAAAGTATTTTCGAAAGTATGTATGTATTCTGTTTTTAAATACTTTCAGGTCCGCGGAGAGGGATGATTTTAAGTTAGATAAACGTTTTTGACACAATTTTATAAGCGCTATCTGTCAAAAATGCTTGAACTAACTTAAAATCACATTTTATTTCGACTTCCGAACGACTTAAGTGGTCGCCATTTCCTTCAAATCACACTCCATACTACGATAAAAAAAGCGGAGAAAAAGTAAAGCGTGATTGGCTCGTTTCGAGTGCAACAAAAGAAGCGCTTTTTTGTTTTCCATGCCGGCTTTTCTGCAAAATTTCCGAAAATACCCGATCAGTTTTGACAATATCTTCAGGTTATTCTAAAGAAAAAGGTTGAAAGAGGTCACACGACAAAATTCCTGAACATGAAAATAGTCAAAATCATAAAACTTGCTATATAGAGTGGCGCCAATATGAAATGAGAATTCGAAGTGCAAGTTCAGTGGATTTTCTCTTAGCGGAAACCCTTAAAAATGAAGCAGCTCGCTGGAGTATTTTAGAACTGATCAGCAATTATGACCCCCTATTGCATGAACATTTGGAGAAGGTGAGGGAATCTCAAACGAAAAAGAATCATCTCCAAGCACATTATTTGTCTCATGGAATACAAAATGAGTTCATAGAAATCTGTGTAAGTCAAGTAATTAGAAAGATAGAAGGCGAGAGAAAGTCCGTCAAGTGTTACACAGTAATAGTGGATGCGACCCCTGATTCGGAGCATATTGAGCAGACTGTTTTTATATTGCGTTATGTTTTATTAGACAGGGACTCCGGAAAATGGAAAATCCAAGAACGCTTCTTAGAGTTTGTCGATTGTAACGCAAAAACAGTAGAAGCTATCGCTGAGCTGATTCGCCGCACTCTAAAAAAGCACAATATTCCCCTGGATGACTGCCGTGGGCAGGGGTATGGTAATGACAGTAATATGAGCGGTCATTACAAAGGAGCGCAGAGTCATATCCTGAGAGATAACTCCCTGGCAATATTTGCACCTTGTGCTTGTCACAGTTTAAATTTATGTGGAGTGCAAGCTGCTGAATGTTGTGCAGAAGTCATCACATTTTTCGGTATTACGCAGAAAATGTATAATATCTTTAGCGCAAGCCCTCAGAGATGGGAAAAAACTAATTGCTCCTTGCACAGCATGTCACAACCACGATGGTCTGCTCGTGTGGATAGTGTGAAATCTTTCCCAACTCACATTCCGCAAGAAAGCTATTGATGAAATCAAGCTTTTAAATCTGAGTTCAGAAACAGTAACGGATTTGGAAGGTATTGAAGCATATATGGGGCAATTTGAGTGTATCCTCTTAGCCTCCATTTGGCTCAAAGTGTTGACGGTAATCAACCATCGAAATCTGGTACTGCAAGCTAGAAATATCACACTGGACGTGGAAACAGAAAATATACGTAGCCTGATTGATGAGTTGAAAAAGTTCAGGGATCAATGGTCGATCATACTTCAAGAATGTAAGATTCTGGCAGGGAGTATAGGAGTTGTGAATACCTTCGCAGAGAAAAGACGGAAGATAAGAAAGCGCCAGTTCGATGGATTACCTGGCGAATCACTTGAGTGTGATTCCAAAACTCAATTCAAACAGCAAATTTTTGCGTTCTTTTGGACTGCTTGATTGTTAACATGACAAGACGTTTCGAAGCCGTAAATGAAATTGCGATTAAATTTAGTATTTTGTGGAAGTATCAGGATCTGACGGAAGAAAATCTCAGAGAAAAAGCAGCGGGATTCTGCACGATTTATGGTACCGATATTTCTACGGACCTAATAGATGAAATCATTCATCTCAAAGCCATCCACTTAGCAAATTTGGGATGTGATTCGCTGCCACCATTTCAACTTCTGAAGAAATTTCATTACTTGAAGATGGAAGTATTATTTCCAAACATCTGCATAGCATTAGGAATATTTTGCACACTTCCAGTCAGTGTGGCTGAAGGGGAGCGTGTTTTTAGTCTATTGTCTCGCGTGAAAAATTTTTTACGTTCTACTATGAGCCACAATCGCTTGACAAGCCGTGGAACATTGGCGTTGGAGTCCAGCCTTGCTCGCAGCATTAGTTTTTGAATCGGTAATTTCCATATTCGCAGACCAAAAAGCACGGAAGGTTTTCCTTGGCTGATTCAAGCTCTTAAAATGTACATATTTAGAAAAAGTTAATGTAAGCAAATCAAACAATGAAATCTAACATTTCATTTATGTAAGTGCTCCAGTAAATCTTATTTTATATGAAATAAAATTGACATTGTGAATTGAAAAATTTATGTATGTTGTTATTTTTTTTACTGAATTGAGTATATTTTTCACATTATTATTGTCGAGGTCAATACGCGTCTTTTGACACCTCTCTCGATATTTTTGCTAGCGTATTAGCAGTCGACCCCTCAACTAGACTTTTACCGACAATTCAAACACCAATTTTCTTGTAATTAAAAACCCTTTAAGAGCACATTTTTTATTTCTGTGAAATAAATTTCTATTTTTAAAATTGTTGCAAAAACCGTACAAAAAAATTGTTATTGAGCACATTTTTGCACGCAAGGAAAAGCACATACGCAAAATTTTACTCTCTATGATATTCCGTTGAGAAAACAATGGCCCGCAGTATTGATGTTAGATATTTTCATTTCCACACCTTAGACTTAAATATTTCCCATACAAAATTTTATTTATCAAATACTTTAAGTATTGAACATTTGAATATTTTTTTTCTTTTGATATTTCATTTTTGTGCTGTAAGTATTTGAAAAATAAAATTTCTCGACCATTTTGGGGGGGGGGGGGGGGGGGGGTATTTTTATTTCACTGTAAGCTTTTATCATCCTCCGTATAATTCTATGAGGGAAGTCATTCATTTTTAGTATATTTGCAATTTTTCTTTTGTTTTCAGGGTGGAACACTGCATCACTCGTGTCCAACACCTTCCCAATAAAGTTTTTGGCTGTATTTATAATCATGCTTCTCGGATGTTTGGATTTGTAGCTCATTATCCGGCCTGATGATGTGGGCTTTTGGTACCAATCTACTCTTATTTGGTTACCTCTCTTACATACGAGACAATCCAAGAAGGGTAATCTGATTTCAGTCTTTGGCTCCATGGTAAATTGTATATCTTTATGATATGTGTTTAGGGTTTTCATTGTTTTTTCTAGTTCGTCCTCCTTACTATTGAAAACACATCATCTGCGTACTTACTAAGTAGTCTCGTGTTTGTAACTTTCTTCAATATTTCTTCCATGATGATGTCGGCTACTATCGGTAATGCTGGAGATCCCATTGGAAGCCCTCTTAACTGCGTATAAATAATTTCTTCATACTTAAAATATCTATTATATGTGATACAAAAGGTCAATATTTCCATAAAGAGCTTTTTTGATATATCTGTGTATTGGTTTATGTCATCCCACTTTGTCATTATAGTCCCTATAGCTAAATCCGTTGGTACACTTGGAAACAATGACACTACATCAAACGATACAAGACGTTCATCATCACATATACAGGAGTTGTTTATCTTATTTTTCAACTCTATTGCACTTTTTACATTAAATTTTGATTCGGAAGTCAGATTTTTTAAAACGTTGGTCAAGTATTTACACAAATTATAGGACGGAGAATTAATCATTGAACAAATTGGTCATAAAGGTATATTATCTTTGTGTACTTTTGGCGCACCATATATTCGTGGTGGTAGAGCGGTATGGGTTGTCATTTGTGATCTTTCTCTTTTTGTAATGATACCTAGTTTCTCTAATTTATCTACTAATTGATGGTTTTTTGTTTGTAAACGCAACGTTGGGTCTTGTCGTAATATTCTATATGTTGACAGATCGGATAATATATTATTCATCTTTGCCATGTAGTCACTTTTTTCCATTGCAACAGTCACGTTACCCTTATCTGCATTTAAAATACCTATGTTTTTGTTTTGGTTTAGAAATTTTCGGGTTCGCCCAACTGTATCGTTAATGGCAATATCAGCTGTGTTCGTTTTATGTTTTGTTACTGTTTCTTTTATCAACAACGATAGTTTTGTTCTCGCAGACTCTTGATCCTCTTTATTTTTCACGCTCTGTATTAGTTCTTCTCCATCCGCTATACATTTGAATAGAGGGAAAGTGTTTTTTGCAACCGGTAGAGCAAACTTTGGACCTTTTGCAAGAAGCGCCTCAACATCAGGTGGAAAATCTGTCTTTGTTTGGTTTACCAACCAATGTTTGTTGTTTTCGAGTGCTTCGTTGTTTCGTGCGCTTCTCAATTTTTCGAGCTTTGCTCGTTGTGTGTTTTTGCAAATGCTGGTACGTGTGAGTGCGAGTTGTTGTTCACTCTCGAAAAAAGCTTTAAGATCAAAGTCTTTCTGGCCTTAGTATAAGTAAGTTTTTTTGTTTTCACTTTTAAATATAGTGTTTGAATTTAATTTAAGTATTTATTATTTTACTGTGAAATAACCGTATATGTTTGTCTAATATGTGTTTTATATATTTAGGTATGTGATTGTAAATGGTAAATATGTAATTTAGTTTTGTTGTGTTTTGTAAAAACTTGAGTATGATTTTAGCTTCCCTACATTTTAATAAAAACCTTATGTTGGACTGCAACTTTGTCATCTGGATGGATTCGGATTTTTACTTGATAGCTTGTTTTGTCTTGTTGTAGGTGTTTTTTAATTTTGCATAAACCATCTTGTTGGTTTCTTTTGTTCACGGCGTGCCTTCCGTAGTTCCAATTAATATTTGATTTTAGTGACCTTTATACCTTTAAATGTAAAGTCTTTAAATTTGCCAGCTCTATGTCAAAAGTAATAAAACGATTTAATTTTTTTATTTTCCCAATATATTTCGATCACCTTCGGAGATCTTCATCAGGGGGCTACAACAATAATAAACAATTCAGCTTAATTTGTAATAACTAACAATATTAATTAAATAAACCATTCTATGTATATAATCACATTTTTATTTATATACGCACATACATTTATACTTTTATTTTGCTAATCTGCGTCCGTTCGGTTCGCCATGTAGCGTTGAACAAATTTTCCACGATTCTAGCAGGTGGCTGTAGATATGTGAGCAGCCGTCGGTGTCTATTTTATAGTTAAGTCTCTTGTTTATTGGCGTGTTTGTTATGTGGAGCATTTCTAAAGTGAAGCGTTTTTTGTAATTTTGCTCTGTTTGAAGTATGCTCATTGCTTCGAAATCTGGTTAATGGCTGCTCTCTGCACATCGTTTTCATTTCCAGCGCATGTAATTTTGTATACAATGTTGTTTTTGTCTAATAATGCTACTTTACTTTTCATGTTGTT
This sequence comes from Eurosta solidaginis, assembly GCF_040869045.1. Lineage (NCBI taxonomy): Eukaryota > Metazoa > Arthropoda > Insecta > Diptera > Tephritidae > Eurosta > Eurosta solidaginis. The sequence continues at coordinate 124,936,654 of NC_090323.1, read as the reverse complement.
GTAGAAAATATTCGTCGTCTATTCTGGTTTATGTGCAATTTTTATGTTTTCCTTGTCATATATGCACATCGTTTTCATTTCCAGCGCATGTAATTTTGTATACAATGTTGTTTTTGTCTAATAATGCTACTTTACTTTTCATGTTGTTGTAGAAAATATTCGTCGTCTATTCTGGTTTATGTGCAATTTTTATGTTTTCCTTGTCATATATGTCGGATTAAAAGGTTCCGGATCAAAAGGTTCCGACATATATGACAAGGAAAACATAAAAATTGCGCATAAACCAGCCTATACGACGAATATTTTCTACAACAACATGAAAAGTAAAGTAGCATTATTAGACAAAAACAAACATTGTATACAAAATTACATGTCCTGGAAATGAAAACGATAAGATAATAAGATAAGAATATAATAAGATAAGAATAAATTGAAAACGAGGATATCAGGCCACCGATCTGATATAAAATGCAGAGCAGCTAGTAACCCGCAAAAAACTGCACTTGCGGCCCACTGTGCAGAGAGCGGCCATCAACCAGATTTCGAAGCAGTGAGCATACTTCAAACAGAGCAAAATTACAAAAAACGCTTCACTTTAGAAATGCTCCACACAGCGTTGCCATATATTTTTTTTCCAAGTCGTCAAACGCCGCCCAAAAAATCGTCAAAAATCGTCATATCTATAACAACAACCAAAGTCGATTTAGGACAAAATTGGGTTATTACCAGGTGCCGTACGATGAGATCGCCGATTTCATTCAACAATATTATCTTTAAAAGCGCTTTCCTGAGAATTGTTTTTGGTTGTTATTTCTTGTTGCCAAATATAACATATTAAAGCCTTTTTAATTTATTTCGTTTTATTTTATAAATGACAAAAACGTTTTAAAAGATAAATTTTGTATTACATATAAAAGGTACTTGTTTTCATTTCATTTCTTAGTTTAGCATTTTCGCGTTAATTTTTTTAGCATATTTATTTGCGGTTCAATATTATCAAAGGAAAAGTTATTTAATTTTAAATAATCTTGAGCTCCAGGTCTAACAATAATTGTTTTGTCTTGTTATTGTTATGATAAATTTTTTTTCTTTCTTCTATTATAATTTAATTAAAAAATTTTTTTCATTTAAGAAATAATTTATCATAGCAATAATAAGATAAAATAATTATTGTTAGGCTTTCAGCTCGATTCGAACAAGCGATCTTACTAGTCAGTAGGCCGATATAACAACAAAAATTGTAACCTTGAGCCAGTAATATTCCTTTTAATGTATAAGCTCCCAGACGGTTTCTGATTTTTATTTTGTTTAAATTTATTTTAGAAAAATTCGTTCTACATTCGCTGATGAGAATGACAAGCACATTACTATGCAACGAATGCACCGTATGTAGTCAGCTCTTTTGGTAGTAGAAATAGTTTTCCAAAAACCTTCTACGGGAACCTTAGAAATGTCTTCGAAATATGTCTTAATTCTACAAACTTCAATTACCTATACTCGCTTTTAATATCCTGAACAATTTTCTGATCTATTGTATGTGGAGAATGTTGCAAGACCAGATGCAAAGAACAACTCCTTTGGGATCCAAGAAACTCAAGTGTTGTAGTACAACATTGTTAAAATCAAAAAGTTTTTTAATTTGATCATACAGCTCATTATAAAAATAACACAATCTTGTTTAAATTTGACTTTTTCTTGCTCGGAAATACTAGAGGCAGTCTTAAATTGTCATTTTTCTTTACAAAATCGTCCAAGCGTCATTCTAGTTGAAAATCGTCAAAATGACGACGGCGTCGTCAATCTGTCAACGCTGGCTCCCCATAACAAACACACCAATAAACAAGAGATATAAAATAGATACCGACGGCTGCTCACATATCTACAGACACCTGCTAGATTCGTGGAAAATTAGTTCAAAGCTACATGGCGAACCGAACGGACGCAGATCAGCAAAATAAAAATATAAATGTATGTATATAAATACGAATGTGATTATATACATAGAATGGTTTATTTAATTAATATTGTTAGTTATTACAAACTAAGTTGAATTGTTTATTATTGTTGTAGCCCCCTGATGAAGATCTCCGAAGGTGATCGAAATATATTGGGAAAATAAAAAAATCAAATCGTTTTATTACTTTTGACCTTGAGCCGGCAAAATAAAAACTTTGCATTTAAACGTATAAAGGTCGCTAAAATCAAATATTAATTGGAACTACGGAAGGCACGCCGTGAACAAAAGAAACCAACAAGATGGCTTATGCAAAATTAAAAAACACCTACAACAACAAGACAAAACAAGCTATCAACAACTATAAATCCGAATCCATCCAGATGACAAAGTTGTAGTCCAATATAAGGTTTTTATTAAAATGTAGGGAAGCTAAAATCATACCCAAGTTTTTACAAAACACAACAAAAATAAATTACATATTTACCATTAACACTCACATACCTAAATATATAAAACACATATTAGACAAGCACATAAGATTATTTCACAGTAAAATAATAAATACTTAAATTAAATTCAAACACGATATTTTTAAAGTGAAAACAAAAAACTTACTTATATTAAGGCCACTTTAAGCCAAAATATGAAAGAGGATGATCTTAAAGCTTTTTTCGAGAGTGAACAACAACTCGCATTCACACGTACCAGCATTTGCAAAAACACGCAACAAGCAAAGCTCGAAAAATTGAGAAGCGCACGAAACAACGATGCACTCGAAAAAAACAAACATTGGTTGGTAAACCAAACAAAGACAGATTTTCCACCTGATGTTGAGGCGCTTTTTGCAAAAGGTTCAAAGTTTGCTCTACCGGTTGCAAAAAACACTTTCCCTCTATTCAAATGTATAGCGGATGGAGAAGAACTAATACAGAGCGTGAAAAATAAAGAGGATCAAGAGTCTGCGAGAACAAAACTATCGTTGCTGATAAAAGAAACAGTAACAAAACATAAAACGAACACAGCTGATATTGCCATTAACGATACAGTGGGGCGAACCCGAAAATTTCTAAACCAAAACAAAAATATAGTAATTTTATATGCAGATAAGCGTAACGCGACTGTTGCAATGGAAAAAAGTGACTACATGGCAAACATGAATAATATATTATACGATCTGTCAACATATAGAATATTACGACAAGACCCACCGTTGCGTTTACAAACAAAAAACAATCAATTAGTAGATAAATTAGAGAAACTAAGTATCATTACAAAAAGAGAAAGATCACAAATGACAACCCATACCGCTCTACCACCACGAATATATGGTGCGCCAAAAGAACACAAAGATAATATACCTTTAAGACCAATTTGTTCAATGATTAATTCTCCGTCCTATAATTTGTGTAAATACTTGACCAACGTTTTAAAAAATCTGACTTCCGAATCAAAATTTAATGTAAAAAGTGCAATAGAGTTGAAAAATAAGATAAACAACTCCTGTATATGTGATGATGAACGTCTTGTGTCGTTTGATGTACTGTCATTGTTTCCAAGTGTACCAAAGGATTTAGCTATAGGGACTATAATGACAAAGTGGGATGACATAAAACAATACACAGATATACCAAAAAAGCTCTTTATGGAAATATTGACCCTTTGTATCACAGAGAATAGATATTTTAAGTATGAAGAAAGTATTTATACGCAGTTAAGAGGGCTTCCAATGGGATCTCCAGCATCACCGATAGTAGCCGAAATCATCATGGAAGAAATATTGAAGAAAGTGACAAACACGAGACTACTTAGTAATTACGTAGATGATGTGTTTGCAATAGTAAGGGAGGACGAACTAGAAAAAACAATGAAAACCCTAAACACATATAATAAAGGTATACAATTTACCATGGAGCTAGAGACTGAAAACAGATTACCCTTCTTGGATTGTCTCGTATGTAAGAGAGGTAACCAAATAAAAGTATATTGGTACCAAAAGCCCACATCATCAGGACAGATAATGAGCTACAAATCCAAACATCCGAGCAGCATGATTATAAATACCGCCAAAAACTTTATTGGGAAGGTGTTGGACACGAGTGATGCAGTGTTCCACCCTGAAAACAAAATAAAAATTGCAAAGATACTAAAAATGAATGACTTCCCTCATGGAATTATACGGAGGATGATAAAGCTTACAGTGAAATAAAAATACCCAAAAACGGAGAAAAAACAACTACAAAGTAGAAATCGATTTTATATATACCAGGCTTCCCCGACAGATTAAAAGGTTCCGACATATATGACAAGGAAAACATAAAAATTGCACTTAAACCAGCCTATACGACAAATATTTTCTACAACAACATGAAAAGTAAAGTAGCATTATTAGACAAAAACAACATTGTATACAAAACTACATTCGCTGGAAATGAAAACGATAAATGTAACAAAGAGTATGTAGGTACAACTAAGAATAAATTGAAAACGAGCATATCAGGCCACCGATCTGATATAAAATGCTGAGCAGCTAGTAACACGCAAAAAACTGCACTTGCGGCCCACTGTGCAGAGAGCGGCCATCAACCAGATTTCGAAGCAGTGAGCATACTTCAAACAGAGCAAAATTACAAAAAACGCTTCACTTTAGAAATGCTCCACATAAAAAACACACAAATAAACAAAAGACTTAACTATAAAATAGACACCGACGGCTGCTCATATATCTACAGACATCTGCTAGAATCGTGGAAAATTAGTTCAAAGCCACATGGCGAACCGAGCAGACGCAGATTAGCAAAATAAAAATATAAATGTATATATGTATATAAATAGGAATGTGATTATATACATAGAATGGTTTATTTAATTAATATTGTTAGTTATTACAAACTAAGCTGAATTGTTTATTATTGTTGTAGCCCCCCGATTAAGATCTCCGAAGGTGATCGAAATATATTGGGAAATAAAAAAATAATTAATTTGACCTAGAGCCGGCAAAATAAAAACTATACATTTAATCGTATAAAGGTCGCTAAAATCAAATATTCATAAGATTTATATATACAATGTTTCTTCGAAATACGGATCAAGTCAACATTAAAAACATTCGCCCACCTGTTTTCGAATCCATATCGCTACAACTATTTGGTAACCTAACTCATGGATCCCTCGAGTTCAACGAATATATTCACCGGCGTTCCGAAAATTGTTGTTCCTACACACTTGCTAACTTTTTTACTCTGATGCCTTAAGAATAAAAAAAATTAAAAAAAAAGGTAATGAAGAAATGTATTGTAACGAATTTAGTGCAATTCCTCTTATTTGCAATCTTCTGCTAACGTTCGAATCACTAAACTGTTGAATAAATAACTCCACTATTCAATAATGCAAAATGGTCTTTATTAAAGTACTTCACAATAACACTTATACTTCGCAACTGATAGCTTGCCTAAATAAAACTGATTGTCGTGCCTCAACTGTTGCTGCTTTTATACTGTGCGGTTTCCTCGTTGACATATTTCTAGGCGCTTCTATTTCCAGAACTTACTAGTTAGTTATCAGCTATAAAATTACTCAGTTGTAACTACAGATGCACGATTTATAGCTTCTCTCATAGCCCATGCGCGTGTATATGTGAGTGATACTTGCACAAATGATTGCATACTTTTGGGAGTATCTCAGATATATGTATGTATTTGTACGTCACTCTGGACATATGGGTAGACATAATGATTGATTGGTTGATGTGCATACAAGTCACTGCTTAGTATCGGCTTAGAGATGATAGTATCCTTAGTGTTGCTAATATTCGTCACAGTATTTATGATGCGTTGTACTGATTCATCTGCATCTGATCGAGTTTTCTTAGACAAGAGTATGAACAATGAACATGGCTGCCATTTTGGCAATAGGTATTTTTCAGATACAATGGAAAGGATACACCACAACACAACATATCTGTTACATCGTACTTTCGGTGTATATTGACATTAGGTCTTTTTTGGCAATAGGGATTTTTCAGATACAATGGAAAGGATACACCACAACACAACATATCTGTCACATCGTACTTTCGGTGTATATTGACATTAGGTCTTTTTGTTATGAACTATGGAGAATCAACACCTTTGTTCAATATATATGTAGTTTTCGATTCATAAATGAGTATACCTTCATTTTCAATTGAATTCATATCAATATTTATAATTCATTGGGAATTCCTTCTGTAAGTATGTCGTATCGTTGAACAAAAACATCATGTTTTTCTCTTCAAATTTATTATACTCAGTTGAGCAGAGCTCACAGAGTATATTAACTTTGATTGGATAACGGTTGGTTGTACAGGTATAAAGGAATCGAGATAGATATAGACTTCCATATATCAAAATCATCAGCATCGAAAAAAAATTGGATTGAGCCATGTCCGTCCGTCCGTCTGTCCGTTAACACGATAACTTGAGTAAATTTTGAGGTATCTTGATGAAATTTGGTATTTAGATTCCTGGGTACTCATCTCAGATCTCTATTTAAAATTAACGATATCGGACTATAACCACGCCCATTTTTTCGATATCGAAAATTTCGAAAAACCGAAAAAATGCGATAATTCATTTCCAAAGGCGGATAAAGCGATGAAACTTGGTAGATGGGTTAATGTTATGACACAGAATAGAAAATTAGTAAGATTTTGGACAACGGGCGTGGCACCGCCCACTTTTACAAGAAGGTAATTTAAAAGTTGTGCAAGCTGCAATTTGGCAGTCGTTGAAGATATCATGATGCAATTTGGCAGGAACGTTACTACTATTACTGTATATGTGCTAAATAAAAATTAACAAAATTGGATGAAAAACACGCCAACTTTTTAAAAAAAAATTTTTTTTAATTCAAATTTTAACAAAAAGTTTAATATCTTTACTGTATATAAGTAAATTAAGTCAAAATTCAACTCCAGTAATGATATGATGCAACAAAATACAAAAATAAAAGAAAATTTCAAAATGGGCGTGGCTCCGTCCATTTTCATTTAGTTTGTCTAGAATACTTTTATTGCCATAAGTCGAACAAAAATTTACCAATCCTTCTCAAATTTGGTAGGAGCATAGATTCTATGACGGTAACTGTTCTCTGTGAAAATGGGCGAAATCGGTGGAAGCCACGCCCAGTTTTATACACAGTCCACCGTCTGGCCTTCCGCTCGGCCGTTAACACATTAACTTGAGCAAAAACCGATATATCTTTACTAAACTTAGTCCACGTACTTATCTGAACTCACTTTATCATGGTATAAAAAATGGCCGAAATCCGACCATAACCACGCCCACTTTATCGATATCGAAAATTACGAAAAATGAAAAAAATGCCATAATTCTATACCAACTACGAAAAAAGGGATGAAACATGGTAATTGGATTGGTTTATTGACGCAAAATATAACTTTGGAAAAAACTTTGTAAAATGGGTGTGAAACCTACCATATTAAGTAGAAGAAAATGAAAAAGTTCTACAAGGCGAAATCAACAGCGTTTGGAATCTTGGCAGGAATACTGTTAGTGGTATTGCATATATAAATAAATTAGCAGTACCCGACAGATGATTTTCTGGATCACCTGGTCCACATTTTGGTTGATATCGCGAAAACGCCTTCACATATACATCTAAGGGCCACTCGTTTTTAAAACCCTCATTAATACCTTTAATTTGATATCCATATCGTACAAACACATTCTAGAGTCACCCTTGGCCCACCTTAATGGTGATAACTAGAAAAGGCGTCCACCTATAGACCTAATGCCCACTCTCTCTTAAAATTCTCAGTAACACCTTTCGTTATTTACCCATATCGTACAAACATTCTAGAGTCACCCCTGGACCACCCAAATGGCGATATCTCAAAAAGGCGTCCACCTATAGACCTAATGACCGCTCCCTCTTAAAATGCTCAGTAACACCTTTCGTTTGATACCCATATCGTACAAATATTCTAGAGTCACCCCTGGCCCACCCTAATGGTGATATCTCGAAAAGGCGTCCACCTATAGACCTAATGCCCACTCCCTCTTAAAATGCTCAGTAACACTTTTCGTTATTTACCCATATCGTACAAACATTCTAGAGTCACCCCTGGCCCACCCTAATGGCGATATCTCGAAAAGGTGTCCACCTATAGACCTAATGCCCACTCCCTCTTAAAATCCTCAGTAACACTTTTCGTTTAATACCCATATCGTACAAACATTCTAGAGTCACCCTTGGTCCACCTTTATGGCGATATCTCGAAAAGGCGTCCACCTATAGAACTAAGGATTACTCCCTTTTAAAATACTCATTACCATCTTTCATTTGATACCCATATCGTACAAACACATTCTAGAGTCACCCTGGCCCACCCTAATGGCGATATCTCGAAAAGGCGTCCACCTATAGAACTAAGGATTACTCCCTTTTAAAATACTCATTACCACCTTTCATTTGATACCCATATCGTACAAACACATTCTAGAGTCACCCCTGGCCCACCTTAATGGTGATATCTCGAAAAGGCGTCCACCTATAGACCTAATGCCCACTCCCTCTTAAAATTCTCAGTAACACCTTTCGTTATTTACCCATATCGTACAAACATTCTAGGGTCACCCCTGGCCCACCCTAATGGCGATATCTCAAAAAGGCGTCCACCTATAGACCTAATGCCCACTCCCTCTTAAAATGCTCAGTAACACCTTTCGTTTGATACCCATATCGTACAAACATTCTAGAGTCACCCCTGGCCCACCCTAATGGCGATATCTCGAAAAGGCGTCCACATATAGACCTAATGCCCACTCCCTCCTAAGATGCTCAGTAACAACTTTCGTTTGATACCCATATCGTACAAAAATTTTAGAGTCACCCCTGGCCCACCCTAATGGCGATATCTCGAAAAGGTGTCCACCTATAGACCTAATGCCCACTCCCTCTTAAAATCCTCAGTAACACCTTTCGTTTAATACCCATATCGTACAAACATTCTAGAGTCACCCTTGGTCCACCTTTATGGCGATATCTCGAAAAGGCGTCCACCTATAGAACTAAGGATTACTCCCTTTTAAAATACTCATTACCACCTTTCATTTGATACCCATATCGTACAAACACATTCTAGAGTCACCCTGGCCCACCCTAATGGCGATATCTCGAAAAGGCGTCCACCTATAGACCTAATGCACACTCCCTCTGAAAATGCTCAATAACACCTTTCGTTTGATACCCATATCGTACAAACATTCTAGAGTCACCCTTGGTCCACCTTTATGGCGATATCTGGAAAAGACGTCCCCCTATAGAACTAAGGATTACTCCCTTTTAAAATACTCATTACCACCTTGCATTTGGCACCCATATCGAAAAGGCGTCCACATATAGACCTAATGCCCACTCCCTCCTAAGATGCTCAGTAACAACTTTCTTTTGATACCCATATCGTACAAAAATTCTAGAGTCACCCCTGGCCCACCCTAATGGCGATATCTCGAAAAGGTGTCCACCTATAGACCTAATGCCCACTCCCTCTTAAAATCCTCAGTAACACCTTTCGTTTAATACCCATATCGTACAAACATTCTAGAGTCACCCTTGGTCCACCTTTATGGCGATATCTCGAAAAGGCGTCCACCTATAGAACTAAGGATTACTCCCTTTTAAAATACTCATTACCACCTTTCATTTGATACCCATATCGTACAAACACATTCTAGAGTCACCCTGGCCCACCCTAATGGCGATATCTCGAAAAGGCGTCCACCTATAGACCTAATGCCCACTCCCTCTTAAAATGCTCAGTAACACCTTTCGTTTGATACCCATATCGTACAAACATTCTAGAGTCACCCTTGGTCCATCTTTATGGCGATATCTCGAAAAGGCTTCCACCTATAGAACTAAGGATTACTCCCTTTTAAAATACTCATTACCACTTTTCATTTGATACCCATATCGTACAAACACATTCTAGAGTCTCCCCTGGCCCACCCTAATGGCGATATCTCGAAAAGGCATCCACCTATAGACCTAATGCCCACTCCCTCTTAAAATGCTCAGCAACACCTTTCGTTTGATACCCATATCGTACAAACACATTCTAGAGTCACCCTTGGCCCACCCTAATGGCGATATCTCGAAAAGGCGTCCACCTATAGACCTAATGCCCACTCCCTCTTAAAATGCTCAGTAACACCTTTCGTTTGATACCCATATCGTACAAACATGCTAGAGTCACCCTTGGTCCATCTTTATGGCGATATCTCGAAAAGGCTTCCACCTATAGAACTAAGGATTACTCCCTTTTAAAATACTCATTACCACTTTTCATTTGATACCCATATCGTACAAACACATTCTAGAGTCACCCCTGGCCCACCCTAATGGCGATATTTCGAAAAGGCATCCACCTATAGACCTAATGCCCACTCCCTTTTAAAATGCTCAGTAACACCTTTCGTTTGATACCCATATCGTACAAACATTCTAGAGTCACCCCTGGCCCACCCTAATGGCGACATCTCGAAAAGGCGTCCACATATAGACCTAATGCCCACTCCCTCTTAAAATGCTCAGTAACACCTTTCATTTGATTCCCATATCGTACAAACAAATTCTAGAGTCACCCCTGGTCCACCTTTATGGCGATATCTCGAAACGGCGTCCACCTATGGAACTAAGGATCACTCCCTTTGAAAATACTCATTAACACCTTTCATTTGATACCCATATCGTACAAACATATTCTAGAGTCACCCCTGGTCCACCTTTATGGCGATTTCTCGAAAAGGCGTTCACCTATAGAACTAAAGCCCATTCCCTATATCTAATCGTGCGCACGTGTTTTATTGTGTTCATTTTGTCATCAAATTTTTTGCACGGTTTGTATTATCGTTTTGTCTTTTGGGCATATACGTGTGGGTGTATTTCGTTTGCATTTTTTGTTTGCACATGTGTTTTTCTAAAATTAAATTTCTTGCGTTGAACATGGAGTTTTAGTGAATTTTTTTCCTTTCTCTTGAAGAAAATGCCTCGAGCCAGACGTCAAAATATCGGTCGACGTACGCGTAGTGCTAACAGAATGCTACTTCAAAGAAGCGCAAAAAGTATTGATGACTTGTCACAACAAAATGAACTACGACGTGAACGATATGCACGAAATGGATCTGCAGAACCACAGCAGCAAAGAAATCCAGCACGACCAAGCCAAATACGACGTCGTATTCTAGAAAATCACCCCTATTCTGCATTTCGATTACGTTCCCCTTCTACGCTCCGCTTTAATCGAAGTTGGGTATTCTGCATTACGACGGAATCGTAACGAGAAGAGCAAAATGCAAAAAGCAAATGATTTTTCGAAATCAGCTGTTTGTACGAAATGTGTGAAAATTGGAACAAAATAAATTAAAGAAAATTTGTAAAAAAACACTGAAAACGTTTATATTTTATTATCCACGCCATTTTGTACAAAAAAACAATAGAATATATTGCCGCAGTGTTATATTTTTTTCAGTGAAGTGCTTTCATAATTGTAAATGTGTTTTTGTCCGTTCTTTTGGCCAATTCCCTGCCGTGGCCACCAAGTTTTGTTAAAACGGACTCCTGCACGAATATAGTTGACATTTTCTGAATTTTGTGGATGCTAATTTCATTGCACTGGCCTAAAATACTTTATGAATATTTATTTATCCTTTCCGCAAGGATTGTTTTCGTTTTCGCTTCACCTTACTCTACTCCGGCAGCTTGCGTTGGCATATAACTGGACTCAACGAACACACACAAATTATAGCTGTCTATTATAATGGAATCAATAGCCGCGGCATTATTTGTGGAGTTGGAAACCAACGCATACGAAAATGGCCAGGCGAGAATGCAAAGGCAAATATTGCGAGATTTGTATAAGCCATTTGAGATGAGTGACGAATTGTAAGAAATTGAACTTAAAAGTGGTAAAGTTTAATGACTTATTTTCTTATTTAGGTTCAAAAAAAAATTTCGACTTAATAACGATGCTTTCAAGTATGTGTTAGATACTTTTACGGGGCAAATACGTCCAAGGACTTCGACATCGACATGTTGTTTTTGACCTGGAAACATATAAAAAACAATCATCATCAATGCTTCTATGTTTCTTAACAAGTTTTACTTACATTTTTGTTAAAATTATGTTATAAATTAATAAAAAAATTAAAGAAAATATTTTTCCGCTAACAAATTTGTAACTTAGAAAAACGGAACTACGATCGAAATACAGAATACACAAAATCGAACGTTTCGAAGTTGGATCGAAAGAGATTGGAACACAGAATACCAAATCGAAAAAATTCCAATCCAAGTCGAAATGCAGAATAGGGGTGAATATGTATCGTGCTGCTTTTAATTACGATCCAAAAATTGATTACAGTATGCATGGATATATTGGATTAATGAGTGCGATATGTCCACATTGTGAATCAGCTAAGTTTCTGGGTGAAACGGCTGGCATGTGTTGTGCTAATGGCAAAGTGAAATTGCCGGCATTTGAAACTCCACCTGATCCATTGCACTCATTGATTTTTGGAGGATCACCAATGTCGGAGCATTTTATGAATCATATACAAGAATACAATTCATCATTTCAAATGACTTCTTTTGGTGTTACAAAAATTATAAGAGACAATTTTATGCCCACATTTAAGGTGATTATTTCATGTGGAATATCTAATTGTTCTGTAGATCTAAGTAACAGTTTCTACAATGTTTTTAAGGATTCTGATCCCACATCAAATTACATTGCATACATATTACAGATTCAAGGTCAGATTTATCATCGAGCGGGTGCATTGTTATCATTTCCTGACGCTAACCTTCAATTTTTGCAAATATATTTTATCGGAGATGAAAATCGTGGTTTGGATGAATGTTGCACAATTGCCTCACATACAAAACGAGCGGGTATTTGCGATCTCAAAAGATTTTTTCATCAGAACAATGAATTGGTGAAATTGTTCAAAACCGCTCTCGATAGTATGCCATCTGATAATAACAAAATCATAATCAGAGCGGATAAAACGCCTTTTGGTGAGCATGCCAGAAGATTTAATGTACCGGCGATTGATGAAGTGGCAATTGTAATTGTTGGCGATCAGTTTCAGTCCCGCAATATTTTACTTCGTTGTAGAAATGAACAATTACAGCGTGTTTCGGAGCTTCATCGCAGTTATGACGCATTACAATATCCAATTCTACATTGGAAAGGTGATGAAGGTTATCACATTAATATAACAATGATAGATCCACGAACCGGTAAATAATATACTAATTATATTAATCAGATATTAAATAAAAATTAAAATTTAAAATCGAATGAACATATTTTTTACAGGTCGAGATGTTCAAAAGAAAGTTAGTGCGATGAATTATTATTCTTTCTCGATTGATGATTCGTGCACAAGAAAAAAATTACATTCTGAGATGTGGTAAACTTTTTCACCAATACATTGTAAATATGTATGTAAAAATTGAAACTGAACGTCTCAATTTCATCCGATTCAATGAAGCCAAATTGCGATCTGAAGAGTACATACATTTGCAAGATGCAATAGCGATGTGAATGATATCGGACGTCTGACGATATTACCAGCTTCTTATATTGGTAGTCCACGCCACATGCACGAATATGCATAAGATGATATGTCGATATACAAAATAATTTGTTCGACGGTCAGTCACCAAGAGATCGACACGATGTTACAGTATTCCGGCAAAAATTGAAGGCACTGATGGATTTAATTGTGAAATTAAGCGTTTTTGGAAAGGTACAATGTTGGATGTACCCGATTGAATGGCAAAAAAGAGGTTTGCCACACGCACACATATTGATATGGCGGGTACGTGAAATAACGCCGGACGAGATTAATAGTGTCATATCAGCCGAAATACCAGATCAAACCATAGATTCAGAATTATTTGAAGTGGTAACAAAAAACATGATTCACGGTCCATGCGGTGAAATAAATATGAATTCACCATGTATAATCGATGGGAAATGTTCAAAGCGGTATCCGAGAGCATAACAGGCAATGACGGATATCCATTGTATCGACGTCGATAATTTAAAATAATGATAGAACGGCGATAATAAGAGTGCGCAAGCAAGACATCGAAGTTGACAATCGTTGGGTCGTGCCATATTCACCGATACTGTCAAAATTTTTTCAGGCTCACATAAATGTTGAGTACTGTAACTCAGTAAAGTCTATAAATACATTTGTAAATATGTGAATAAAGGAAGTGATATGGCTATTTTTAGAGTAGATGGTGAAAATAGAAATGATGAAATTACTCAATATCAAATGGGCCGATACGTAAGCAGTAATGAAGCAGTTTGGCGTATCTTTTTGTTTCCTTTGTACGAAAGACATTCTGTTTTTGTCCATTTGGCAGTTCATCTGGAGAACGGTCAACGAGTTTATTTCACTACTAAGAATGTACAGCAGACAGCAGCGCAACCACCAGCAACTACTTAACTGCTTTTTTTCAATTGTGTGAAATCGACAGATTTGCCAGACATTTGATATATGTTGATATACCGCAACATTACACCTGGAATGCATCATCGAAAAAATTTCAACGGAGTAAACAAGGAACACCAGTTGATGGTCATCCAGGTATTTTCCAAGCAGATGCCTTGGGCAGGATGTATACGGTACATCCCAACAATGCTGAATGTTTCTAATTGCGAATGCTGTTGGTAAACGTTCGAAGACCAAAATCATTTCAGGATTTAAGAATAGGTCACGGTCATTTTTATCAGACATATCGTGAAGCATGTCAGCTCTTGCATTTGTTAGAAGATGACACTCATTGGGACGCAACACTTCATGATGCATCGATTTCATCTCATCCACAGCAAATACGAATGCTATTTTCGATTATAATATCAGCATGCCAGGCCATCGAATCCAACTGAATTGTGGAATAAATATATGACTGAAGATATTTTAATTCGGATGCGTCGTAGAGCAATGGATCCTGATTTGCTGATTACACTGGAAATTTACATTGAAGCTTTGATAATAATTAAAGATATGTGTCTTTCGATTGCATTAAATCGAACGATGCAAGATTTACGTGTAAACCGAAGACTTTTGGGTAGTGCTTTAATTTTATTGTCAGGTGACTTTCGACAAAAATTGCCCGATCAACGATCAACACCGGCAGATGAGATCAATGCATGTTTGAAGTCTTCCCTTTTGTGGCGATACGTGAAAAAATTAACATTACACATAAACATGCGTGTTCAGTTGCACAATAATCAGTCTGCAGAGCAGTTCTCGAAGCAATTGTTAGAGATTGGAAATGGCAAAATTCCAATCAACAAAACAAATGGTTTGATTACATTGCTAAACAATTTTTGTACAATTATCCAATCAAAAGAAGAATTAATGGAACGAGTGTTTCTAAAAATTACTCAAAATTACATGAATCACGATTGGTTGGGAGAACGCGCAATACTGGCACTAAAAAATGTACATGTCAATGAAATCAATCATCACATTCTAAAAAAATAGCCAGGTGTGGTGACAACATACAAGTCAGTGGATAGCACAATGAATCAAGATGACGCAGTGAATTATCCTGTTGAATTTTTGAATTCATTGGAACCGTCTGATATGCCACCGCATTGTTTAATTTTGACCGACTTCATCAGTTATTTTATTACGGAATTTAAATGCACCAAAATTGTGTAATGGAACGAAACTGAATGTAAAAAAGTTGGTGACGAATTTAATTGAAGCAACAATTCTGACCGGCAAAGCGAAAGGTGAAATTGTGCTTATACCGTGAATCCCACTGATACCAACAGACATGCCATTTGAATTCAAGCGTTTGCAATTTCCAGTGCGCCTGTCATTTGCTATGTCAGTTAGCAAGGCGCAAGGACAAACGCTTCGAGTATGCGGATTGAATTTGGAGTAACCGTGCTTTTCGCACGGACAGCTATACTTTGCCTGTTCCAGAGTAGGCATTCCAAATTGTTTGTTTATTCATATCCCAGATGGAAAAACGTAAAATGTAGTGTATCCAAATGTTTTGGATTAAGAATAAAGATTAAAGATTAAGATTCTATGATATTTTATTATTTTCCAATATTTCTATTGGTGTAGCGAAGCACATCGGGGTCCCGCTAGTATGTGTATATAATATACGTATATGTGATTAGATATTATCTATGTACTTTTAATTATGTATGTTGTGAACAATTTTGTTATTATATTTTCGAACAATCCTAATACAAGCAAATATCAACAAAAAAAAAATGCCAATAATTATTATATGCATATGTATTACTCTATGCATCCATTCATGAATTTCAAACAACAATTGTTAAGCATAATTAATTCTAATTGAAAACAAGTAAGGAAGGCTAAGTTCGGGTGTTACCGAACATTATATACTCAGCTGAGAGCTTTGGAGACAAAATAAGAGAAAATCACCAAGTAGGAGAATGAACCTAGGGAAACCCTGGAATGTGTTTGTATGACATTGGTATCAAATGGAAGGTAATAAAGAGTATTATAAAAGGGAGTGGGCCTTAGTTCTATAGGTGGACGCCATTTAGGGATATCGCCATAAAGGTGGACCAGGGGTGACTCTAGAATGTGTTTGTACGATATGGGTATCAAATTAAAGGTATTAATGAGGGTCTTAAAAGGGTGTACATGTGAAGGCGTTTTCGAGATATCGACCAAAATGTGGACCAGAGTGACCCAGAACATCATCTGTCGGGTACCGCTAATTTATTTACGTATGTAATACCACGAACAGTATACCTTCGAAGATTCGAAGGGCTTTTGGTTTCGCCCTGCAGAACTTTTTCATTTTCTTCTACTTAATATGGTAGGAGTCACACCCATGTTACAAAGCTTTTTCTAAAGATATATTTTGCGTCAAAAAACCCATCGAATCACCATTTTTCAACCCTTTTTTCGTATTTGGTATAAAATTATGACATTTTTTTCATTTTCGATATCGAAAAGTGGGCGTGGTCATAGTCGGATTTCGCCCATTTTTAATACCAAGATACAGTGAGTTCAGATAAGTACGTGAACTTAGTTTAGTAAAGATATATCGATTTTTGCTCAAGTTATCGTGTTAACGGCCGAGCGGAAGGACAGGCGGTCGACTGTGTATAAAAACTGGGCGTGGCTTCAACCGATTTCGCCCAGTTGCAAACAGAAAACAGTTATCGCCATAGAGTCTATGCTCCTACCAAATTCCACAAGGATTGGTAAACTTTTGTTCGACTTATGATATTAAAATTATTCTAGACAAATTAAATGAAAAAGGGCGTAGCCACGCCCACTTTGAAATTTTCTTTTATTTTTTTATTTTGTTGCACCATATCATTACTGGAGTTGAATGTTGACATAATTTACTTATATACTGTAAAGATATTAAATTTTTTGTTAAAATATGACTTAAAATTTTTTTTAAAGTGGGCGTGTTCGTCATCTGTTTTTGCTAATTTTTATTTAGCACATATATAATAATAGGAGTAACGTTCCTGCCAAATTTCATCATGATACCTTCAACGACTGCCAAATTGCAGCTTGCAAAACTTTTAAATTACCTTCTTTTAAAAGTGGACGGTGCCACGCCCATTGTCCAAAATTTTAGTAATTTTCTATTCTGCGTCATAAGGTCAACCCATTCATCGCTTTATCCGTCTTTGGAAATGAATTATCGCACTTTTTCGGTTTATCGAAATTTTCCATATCGAAAAGGCTAGCGTGGTTATAGTCCGATTTCTTTCATTTTAAAAAGCGATCTGAGATGAGTGTCCAGGAACCTACATACCAAATTTCATCAAGATACCTCAAAATTTATTCAAGTTATCATGTTAACGGACAGACGGACGGACGGACGGACATGGCTCTAACAATTTTTTTTTTTCAATACTGATGATTTTGATATATGGAAGTCTATATCTATCTCGATTCCTTTATACCTGTACAACCAAATGTTATCCAATCAAAGTTAATATACTCTGTGCGCAAAGCACGCTGAGTATAAAAAATGCCTCAAAGGAAAAAAAACTGATAAAGTGGCAATAACAAATGCCGATAGTTTCAAACCAAAAAGAGCGTGAAGCACTTAATTATGTGCAAACATAAAACGAAACTTCCCGTCCCTCACGCCAGGGTTGGGAAATGACATTTCATGAATTGTACTAAATCCACTCAAAAATCGTACTTTTTTCGTTCAAATTGTACTGAATTTTTTTGTGTATGGATTTACATACATTGCACTATTACTCATTTACTTTTTTTTTAATTTTTATTACCAAGATAAAAATACGTGCTTAATGTGTGTATTCATTTGAAATAAATTTTTCTTTTTATTTAGAAGGAAACATTTTTTTAGTTCAATAAGAGTTTTTGAAAAACATAAATATTCTTTTCTCATACATAAAACATATTATTATTACATACCTAGATATATTTTAAATATTTGCATATATGTATGCATGTTTGTTAATCAAAAAACTTTTCATCCTCGTCAACGATTAAACTTTGTTCACCACTAACTCCCTTATTACTTTGCATATTATAAAAATATTACCCCCTGGCCTTAATAAAATTCTTTTAATGGTCGCTTGGGCTGCAATATGTCTTTTTGCGTGTACCTATCTCCCTTTGAAATAAAATTTCTCGCATGTGAGAAATTCACCTAAGAACTTTATTGCCGCTCTAGGGCATTTAATTGATTACCTCTAGTAAAAACGACAAATTGTCACCTATTGGCTGAAACGTGAACAATAATCGCTTGGATTTTACCAAGGTAAATCTGTCCGAAACTTTCAAATGCTGAAATGCGCCAGAGTTAGTCAAATATGTCTCGTAGCCTAAAAAAATTGCAAACTGTAGCAAAATCAAATCATCCAAGTCATTCTGTCTTAGTTTTATTACAATGATTGAAAAGACGCAAATTAGTGCACAGTGTGACAAAAATTAAAATTGTTATAGTGGAAAAAAAAGTAAAAAAAAAAAATATATATAAAAAAAGAGGGATAAGAATAAGGTAATAAGTTTAGCGCAGTGAATTAAATGAAAAAACCTAAAAAATGTAGTAACAAGTAGTGTTAAACCGGAAATTTTGTAGAAAAAGGTAGATAAAGTTAATTACCAAAAACCTAATATAAGGTTGAACGAAAAAGAGGTAAATGTAACTAAAAGAAACGATATGTGAAAATATTTGAGTGCATACGTATGATAGGCATACCTAACCCCGTCTTTCCCCACAAAACAAAAAAAAACATAAAATTATTTAAAAAACCAAAAAAATAAATTTTGGTTAATAAAAATGTTCCAACTAAATTTTGCGGCTACCGAGCGGTTTTATGTGTCACTGTAAGCGAGCGCACTCCCTTACAGTGTAAGTCACATCATAGCCAAAAAACAAAACCAAAGCAAGAAATTTGTCAAACATATATTCCAACTGCATCAACACCGCTGAAAGGCCTTTCATCGCTGGATTGCATCACCCACATACATACCTATCACAATATAATATGTAAGTAATATTGTACCAAAATCTTTGTTGCCTTTATTATTGTTTAAATTTTTTGCTTTGATTTGCAACCAAGACAAATCGGCATATTAGTGGGCATAATTACCCACCTACTTTACAAACGTATGTACATACATCGGTACACCTGTTGTGCGTACTTATGTATGTAAATTCGTAAATTCGTTTTGTAGCTAAAAAGGGTTTACATAGCTATGTATGTAAAGCCGAGATGGGCACATTAAGTTAAAAAAAATGGACGTTCAATCGCTTAAATTTTTTTTTCTTTAAAATTTAATTATTTACCATAATTATTTGGTTGGCTTGCGTTAATACAAACCAAACAAACTACTTTATTATGTAAAATGTATAAAAATTCCTAAAAAAGAAAAAAAAAGAGAGACAATCATAATTATCATGTGCAAAAGTACAGTCTATCGTTCTTTCGAACCAATTAATTTTTGATTGTAGTATTTGTAGTTACAGTTCGTAAATTTTGCTACCAAACCTAAACAAACAAACAAAAAAAAAATTCTTTTTAATCATGTAAAATCAACCAAATAATTGTGGCATGCCCTATGCAAATATACATACATTTTTACATAGCTATGAACCGGCATATAATTTTTTTTGTACAAGCTTAACAAAATAGGAAAACAAAAACTTAATATACATACATACCTAAAGCAAATAGGGCAAGCAAAAATTCTTTGCAGAGTGTAGCTTGTTGTTGGCTTATGATGCCCTGGTATGTCCAGTAATTTCAATCGAGTAAATATATATAATTTTGCCATATGATGATTGAGTTACCTTTTGCTCATATGATCTTCCATCCGTAAGTTTGTTTTATATTCTTTGCCCCTGTTCAAACCGGGTAAATTTAAATATACTCCTTACCATATAGGTTAGGTTAGGTTAGAGTGGCTGCCTCCGCTGTCCGAGCGGAGACTCACGTAGGCCGTTGTGGCCCGTTGTGCTACCACGCAGGGGGCCCCTATTTCCTATTACCCTACTTTCGAAGAAGAGGAGAGTTTAGACCCCAGTGAGGCCAAACCAGCGCGTTTGCCTAATGAAACGCAAGATATCGTTTGGGTTTATAGATTCAAGCTCCGCAAGGCACCCAAAAGAGTGTCTGTGGAGGCATTGGTACCTGGTTTTTGACAGTGCGGGACAGTGGCACAGATAGTGCTCAACGCTTTCTATCTCCTCCTCGTCCCTGCAGCTGCGGCAGAAGTCATTTGTCTGCAGGCCCATATAGGCACCGTGAGTGCCCATGAGACAGTGACCTGTAAGAAGGCCCACTAGTGGGCTTATAGAGATACGGTTTAATAATATCACCGATCGCGATCTCTTTTCATCCAGCTTAGGCCAGATTTGCTTGGATATACTACATGTAGGTTCCCTCGCCCATCTGGCGTTTGCCTGATCCGTGAAAAGAGATCGCAGGTGGTATTTGCAAGTGTTTAGAGGAGGGCTGGCCCAATCAGCGGAGGTTGTTGTTTGCAAGTTGGTGCCTTCCCTAGCTAGCTCATCCGGAGCGCAGTTTCCTGAGATGTCACAGTGGCCAGGAACCCATATTATGCTTAGGTTGCAATTTTCAGCTAGTTTGTTGAGGGTTTCTCTGCACTTCAATGCCACTAGTGACGAGGTGTTACTGCATTGCAGGGATTTTATGGCAGCTTGGCTGTCAGAGAAAATTGAAATAGATTTGGTTACCTGTAGGTTAGCCAGATAGCGGGCTGCTTCCCAGATAGCTATGAGTTCAGCCTGAAAAACACTGCAGTGATCAGGTAGGCGAAAGCTCTCGCTTAGATTGAGCTTCTCCGAGAATATCCCGCTGCCGACTCTGTTGTTTAGTTTAGAGCCATCTGTAAAAACGGAGATTTCGTGTGATCGCGGCTCTACGCCGTTTGCCCACTCGTTCCTCTCTGGGATTCTTGTGGAAAATTTGTTGTCCCAGCAAGGGGGCGATGTTGTATGGTCCAATTTCAAGAAGGTTTCAGGGACTTGCTTCAGGATCCGGGTGTGACCAAACCTGCAATCCCTCCATGGTTCGATAGCGTTGAGCCTCGCCGCGTTGCAGGAGGCACAGTATCTGCCATATAGATCAGTTGGGAGAAGGAATAATATGGTTTCAAGAGCTTTGGTGGGAGTGGAGGGAAGGGCACCGCTGGTGAGCATTGCCGCCATCCTCTGCACTCTCGTTACTTTACTCCTGTTAGATTCGATATCGAGTGCCGTCCACCATACGGTGACGGCGTAGAAGAGTATGTGTCTCACCACTGCCGTATAGATCCAATGGACTATGCGTGGCTGGAGACCCCACCTTTTTCCGATTGCCGACTTACAAGCGTAGAGAGCCATTGTGGCTTTCCTGGATCGTTCCTCCACATTTCGCTTCCAGTCAAGCTTCCTGTCTAGAATAACTCCGAGATATTTAACCTCGGTAGAGAGTTTGATTTCCTTCCCGTTTAGGGATGGGAGGGTAAATTCCGGTATACTGCGTTTGCGGGTAAAAAGCACCATCTCAGTTTTTTCACTGCTGATGCTGAGTCCGCATTCCATAGACCATGTGTTTGTTAGATTAAGAGCATTTTGCAGGAGTTCGCCAAGCACCGGAAGGTGTTTGCCGGTAACTGTCAAGGCTATGTCGTCGGCATATGCAATGACTTGGCATCCGGTGGGCCGTAGTATAGATAACAGAGCGTTCACCGTCAGGTTCCATAGTAGAGGAGAAAGAACGCCCCCCTGGGGGGTTCCTCTGTTGGTATACCTTATTAACGATGAGCTGCCTAGCTCAGAGATAATGATTCTCTTGTTTAGAAGGAGCTCGACGAACTTCACAAGAGGCTCTTCCACCCCTAAAGAACGTAGAGATTTTGTGACCGCTGCTGGGAGAACGTTGTTGAAGGCTCCTTCTATGTCGAGAAAGATACCCAGCGTAAATTCTTTAAAGGCAAGACCCTTCTCTATCTTAGTAGTGATAGCATGTAGAGCTGTCTCTACGGATTTGCCCTTAGAGTAGGCGTGTTGGTTGTTGGAGATGAGTGCCTTATTTGCCGATCGTCTAATGTAGGCGTCCAGCAATCGTTCTAGAACTTTTAGGAGGAAGGAGGTCAGACTTATTGGTCTGAAATCCTTTGGACTGTTGCCCGAGGCCTCCTTTGGGTATGAAGACTACCTTTGCCTTGGTCCATTCCGTGGGGATATAGACCAGGTTGAGGCAAGCCTTGTAGATTTTAGCTAGCAGCGGGCTTATAACATCGCTTGCAGCTTGTAATTCAGCGGGAAATATTCCATCCGTTCCCGGAGATTTGAAGGGTTTAAAGGACTTGATTGCCCAGATAACTCCTTTTTCACTTACAATGTGGTCCAGGGGTTGAAATGGCCCTGGGTTAGATTGCGTGTTTAAGATGTATGGTTGAGATCTGCAGCCCGGAAAGTGAGTGCTGATCAGGGTTTCGAGAATTTCCATACTAGAAGTGGCCCATTCTCCGCTCGTTGTGCGAATGCAGCTTGGAGGTATGGGGTTTTTGGAGAGGACCTTTCGTAGGCGATTGGCCTCTGAGACTTCTTCGATGTCATTAGTGAAGTTCTTCCAGGAGTCCCTTTTGGCCTTCTGGATTAACTTCTTAAAAGATTTTAAGGCGTCCCTATAATGGGACCAGATTCCCGTGCGCTTAGCCTCGTTAAAGAGTTTTCTGCTGTTTTTCCTCTGCTCGGAGATTTCTTGGTTCCACCAATAGGGTTTCTTCTTTCCCCTCACCTTAATCTCCGGGCAGGCTACTGTGAAGGCAGCGTTACAAGATTTGGTGATAAGATCTACTGCTTCTTCTATTTTTGACGATGAGTCTAGCTCACCGAGAGAAGCAAATGTTGTGTCTAAAGGAGGCGCTTCATCAGTTGTTAGCGGTAGGCTCGGCCTACCGTGAGAAGCGTTCTTTAGGAGAGTAGAGGATAGGACTTTTTTATAAAGGTTCCAGTCCGTACGTCTCCTATTCCTGTAAGCCACCCTAGGCGGTGTACGCAAGAGCAGAGTGAAAATGATATACATATGATCAGAGTAGGAGTTTTCGTTGGAAACTCTCCAATTTTTGACAAGGTCAGAGAATGCTCCAGAAACTAGAGTAACATCTAGAACGTCCTTCCTATTTGAGGTGATGAAAGTTGGTTTGTCTCCAGAGTTGCATATACTTAGATTGTTACTTATAATAGAATCAAAAAGAGACTCACCCCTACTGTTAATGTCGGTAGAGCCCCAAACAGTGTGATGTGCATTGGCATCGGCCCCAATTATTATCGGGAACCCTTTATTGTGGGCCTCCCGTACCGCTTTGCAGAGCCGGTCCTGCACAGAAGTTGGGCAATCGTGCGATAGATATGCGGACATCAGCCAGATTGTTTGCCCCTGTAGCTCGAGGCTAATACAGGTAAAGTCCTCGTCGCTAAAAAGAGATAGTAAAATAAATACTAGATTTTTCTTTACTAGAATACAAGATCTGATTCTACCTGTCACGGGCGGTGTCACCAGCCGGTAGTCCCTAGAAAAGAGTCCACAGACCTTGCTGCCAACGACCCAAGGCTCCTGGACTAGAACGACGTCCTCATACGTAGTGCTGAGGCGTAATATTAGGGCAGCCGAGGCTGCCTTAGAATGGTGCAGGTTTATCTGTAGTACCTGCGCGCCCGTTACGTTTCGTTTGTGGCATCGACGTCCATCCTCTGCTGATCCGCATCGTCGGATGCCTCCTCTACGATAGTATCGTCGAATTCGGCATCCGACGGGTCGGATTCCAGCAAAAGCTGCTCGTCCATGCCCGTAAAGAACTGGCCCGCAAACTCAGATACCGAGAGTGTATCGCTCTCGGCATCCGGAGTGCTGCGTGCCAGTTCGATATCGGCCCCATGTCCACTCAAGGTGTTGCATGGGACCGTCAGATTCAATGTGGCGATTGCGGGTTCGCTCGAGGCGGTATCCCCGATCACCATATCCTCCGGAGCGGTGGCGGTCCCTTCCGCAGTGCCATGGGCAGCAGATCCACTCAGGGTGTTTCTGTCTGACCCCTCGCCCTGCGGTACAGGCTCACCCTCGTCCGGTGTTTCCTCCTTCGCACCATCCCGTCGAATTTTCAACGTGATGGAGTAGAAGCCGTAGCTTAATACTCCACCACATTCGTCAAGCCAAGGGAGAGAAGCCTCGTTTATGATGAAACCAACATAACGCTGCTTCGCCCTTGTCTCGCCGACCCGGACTATCCTCCAATCGCTCGAAGGCAGCCCCGGATTCGACTCCGCGATGGTATCAAGGATCTCGCCAGGATCCGCTATGCCGTCTGGGACCCAGGCCCAGGCTCTCGGTCTGTTCGGAATTTCTTCCACACCGACCGCATCCAACCTGGCCCCAGGCCACAGCTGTCCCAGCGAAGCTATGGCGAGTTTGTAGAGCTTGCACGAGCGCTCATCGGCGCAGGAAACAAGCTTGACCCTACCCTGGTACCAGCCGGCATCACGGATAGTGGGAGCCGGTCCCGGATGCTTGGTCATGATGTCCTTAAAGATCTTGAGAAGGCCGTTAAGGACATCCTTCCAGTCATCCGGGGTCATGTTCCCATCCGGGTGACCGCGGTTCAAAACCGCCAGCGTAAAGTTGGCCTTAGCCGCCTCGCTGAAGGTTTTGGTCAGGGCAGGGGGAGTAGAGGCCGAAGGCCGGTGCCTTTTGGGATCGCTCGAGGCATTTCCCATAGACCTTTGTCTCTTAAGGGCCGGCATCTTCGGGTCAGAAGTTTGTTTGGTGGCAGAAGAGGAAGGGGTGGGGTTGTTGTTGCTGCTCTTCTTGGCAGCAATAATCTTCCTGGCCCAGGCCAGAGAACTTTTTTGCTCTGCCGTCAACTTGTCGCTGGGAGAGTTTCCAAGTTTCTCAACGATTTTGACGGCATAGCGAATGTTCCGCTGGTTGCGGACCGAAGTCGGGATTCGCTTATTTGCCTTGGAACCCTCAAGGGGTTCAGCCGGCTTGCGAGGTAACTTTGCAGCGGTGGAGGCAGTACTTTTGTCCGTGGAGGATTTAGTGCTGTTACCAGCCACCTGCTGACAAGAGGTGCCCGGTACGGGCGTGGGACGGGCCTCCTGTGCTTGCTCAGTCGGACATTGCTTTCCCTCTTTGGGGCTAGCTTTGCCGGCTGCTGCGGAATTGGACTTGCCCTCAAGGGGTTTAGTTCTTCCGCTAGCTTGCACAGTTGGCCGAAGATTTTTTTGTTGCCGTGAAGGCCTGGTCGGCGCCGTCAGTGCGGTTCCCGACGAATTGTGGACTTTTTTAATGCCTAGTCCAAGGGCGGCATCTTTACCCGTGCAGGGATCCGAGGCCAGGTTTTTGTTATTCATTAAAAATATCTTGCTCTTTAGCTGCCTACTAAGGTGAGACCGTTCGGCAGCCTGAAGTTAAAAGGATAGGGGGAACAATGCGGTCGACTACGGTAGAGCCCCATCCCGCAGCAAGTCGCCGTTACTCCCGGAGGTGGACCGGTATCCGGGAGGCTCCGTAAGAATATAGTCGGATGCCCCTGACTGCAAACCATCCAATGGGCACGAAATCGCATAACACCCTGGATTAGGGGTGGACCACCTTTTCAACTGGGCGCGGTCCAGTTCCCACCTTGAGGCCACGTTTAAAAACCATTTCCATATGCCTAAGCTATTAAGGAGCTGGGGCACAAATGGAGATAATTCCTAAACTTAGCTAGCACTCCCCTGGAAGGGGAAACTGTTGTGCATATTACCAGCCGGCACCCTCTGGGAGGGTTCAGCCCAAGGATTTGCGCCAGCCTCCTTACCATATATAATATTGATAAATTGTTATAGAGTACGTTTTTGTTCGATAAGTGTTGAAAGTATAAAAGTTTAAAACATTTTTAAAACCCATTTTTCATGGAACTCGCCCCTTCCTATTAGTCTACCTACCTAAATACACACTTATACACGTAAATATGAATTTATTTCCAAATGTAAGTTAAAGAAAAACAGAAAAAAACCTTTACCCAAAAATACAAGAAAATAAAGTCAGCTAGTAAAGTTTATGACGCCCGGGTATTCTCAGTAAACTACCTCTCGTCAATAAGGCTTTGTCGATTGATCTGCTATACCTTAATGATCGGAGCTTATTTGGATATTAATGTTCTAACGTACATGTTACGTCATTCATTTGGTTAATAGTTTTTGAAAATCATGTTAATTTATTTAAATCAATTTATTATGCTGGAGAATGGAAATGTTTTCTATTCAATTATGGTCTCGGTCCAAAATTTTTAACCCGCATGGAAGTTATAAGCCTTAGAAAAAAAAATTAAATTTATTTTAATTGTTTAAAATACCATTTTGTTATGGAATGCCCCCAGCTGATCTTAGTCCATGCACATACACATTTATGTACTTACCTATAAACATATCCTAGTTGTAGTTGCAAAAAAAAAAGAAGGGAAAAATCGAAAAAAAAAAAAACAATGTTACCTAAATATGAACCCTAAATATAAGTAAAAAAGCGTAAGTTAGTGTTTTTTATGATAGCCTGGTATGACTAGCCACCTGAAAGAGAGTTAAATTGAAACCAGATTTCTATCTGCCCGTTAGTATAACAAATTTATACATAAGCCGCTAATAAGCGTGTAATATTAGGGTTGTCCTAAATATTTTGTATATGTTAGAAACGAATATTAAGAACTAAGGTTAATCCTAAACATCTTTCCATTAAGGATTGAATTTTTGATTGTAGTCTGGCAATTAATTATTATGGTTAATAAACGATGAATTGTTATCAACTTGAAAATATGAATCTGTAAGTTTTTGTATGTTCCTGGAGGCAAATGTGTTGATGACATAAAAGGTAGTATACGTTTTTTTCGGGATCTTCGAATTCTATTCGCCACAAAGATCATGGTAGGGTAGGGTAGAGACAGCGAGTGTCGACTATCAGCTTAGACCTCGCCCCAATATTCACGTAAACAGATGTCCGCTTTCACCTCCTTAGCATTTAAAGTTCGTTGTTTGGTTCTTTTGAGTTGGTTAGTTACCGATCTCGTTTTTCTTGTTTCCTTTCGTACATATGTATCTAGTTTTTGAGTAAAGGGAGTGTAGCTCCTGTATTTAGATTCTGGTTTGGAGTCCTAAAATTAAACTTTATGTAATGTGGGTTGAGACATGGCAAAAACCCACCCCATCCCGAAAGAGCTACGGTCAAGAGGACTCCCCGCCGTGACCTCTCAACTGCCTGTGGGGTTACCAGAATTCCACCCAATGGTAACGTGCCTCTTCATATGTGTATGCGTACATGTATGGGGAATCACACACATACAAACATTATATACCCTTCTCTACGGGGTAGGTTACATCCTTTGTTTTTATCAAAGAAGAAACTGATTCAACAAGTAAACGATTTCGTTGAAGAATGTGAAATTGATAAAACCCCCTGTGCAATTCTGTATATATTTGCAAAAAACGGCTCGTTCAGTTCATTTTTCAATAATCGCACCTTTGCCCAAAACTCAGAAATGGAATGATTTTTAAGAGCACGCAATTCTTCGTGTTGTGACAGGACTCAATATTCCGAATTAATTTCCTCGATTTTACAATCTCACATTTAGAAAATAATTTAGCAACCAGTGGAACAATGCTAGTTACTTCTCCTGATAAAACAGTTTGAGGAGCAAGCTTTGTGACCCAATTCAAAATTTCATTATCAAAGTCAATTTTCGTCTGCAGGTTTTTACAAAACTCGATGTAAAATAGTTTAACGTTTACTTTAAAATTTTTCCAATAAATGCTTACAAATGAATAGATCTACTTCAGCGTCGCAATATATACTATCAATATCCATATGGTTTTTGTTTACTATTTTAGAAATAGTAGTGTTATCCAAATATTCTTTTTGATTTCAGTGAAAAACAGGTGGGTTTCATACATAAAAAAAAAAAATAAATGTAAGGCGCGATAACCTCCGAAGAGATCTAAGGCCGAGCTTCTCTTCCAATTTGCGTCGTGCTCCTCTTGATTTTTCCCTACAAATTGGCCGGACGGGACCTACATGTTTTATGCCGACTCCGAACGGCATCTGCAAGGCAGATGAGTTTTCACTGAGAGCTTTTCATGGCAGAAATACAATCGGAGCGCTTGCCAGACACTGCCGAGGGGCGACCCCGCTTAGAAAAATTTCTTCTAATTGAAAAATCTTATTTCTAAAATTTTGATGTTGCTTTGCCCGGGAGTTGAACCCAGGGCATACGGTGTGATAGGCGGAGCACGCTACCATCACACCACGGTGGCCGCATACATACAGTACATATTATTTCAAACTAATTATTGCTTGAAAAATCGTATGTGATAAAGGGAGACAGTGCTAATCATGGGGGAACGATACAAGGTGGCAGCATTGGTCAGCTGATTATAAACTTTTTTTATTTGATTTGATACAACAGTACGATTTTGACATTTGTCCATCGAATTTACAAAAACAAAGTAAATGGAATTTTTATTTATGTTTGTAGGTATGTCACCACGCTGCAACCTTGTGTCGTTCCGCCATGGTGCTAATCGAACTACTAGTGCAAGTACACAAATGAAAGCGTGAAAATACATTACTAAAATTAGAATATTAGCTGTAGGCAAAATTGTACCAAAAATGGCAGCGTAGTACTTCAGTACTTTCTTGAGTCAAATTGTATCAAAAAAGTACAATTGTATCGAAAAACCAAACCCTGCCTCACGCGCGGCTATGCTCTTAAGCAACTAGGCACGAAAAATGTAAAATTAAGAGATAATACAATTAAAAGCACTTACCATGATCTCCAAGGTTGTCAGCAGGCGCCTCTTGAGTTCCGTTGCTAGCTAAAAAAAGTTAAGGTAAACTCTCTCTTCTCCCGCAAGTTTTCGTAAAATTCTTATTAGAAAATTTTGCGAGTTTTCTTTATCACTACCGCATATATATGTATAACTTCAGGTTGCAACAAGAATTGCAAATACACCTGTCTCGTGTTCTTTAACCCTTTAACGCTTACATCAAAACTTATAAGAATTTATTCATAAAAAAAATTTGTTTTTTCCTTTTTTCTTTTCTTTGGAACAGGTTTAAGGTTTCACTAGTCTTACACTAGTCACTACGTCTTATTTAATTAATTAGGTATATATCTATATATATATATATGTATATATATTTTCTTTTATATTTCTTTATTAATGCTATCAATTACATTGTTTTTAATTTTTCTCTTTTTACAAAGAACCCGCCAATCGTTGGTTAAAAACTAAAATACCTACAATTCGCTTTGCTAGTGGAAAGCATGGCGCTACCAAATTAGTTTTTCTTGTTTACTTTTAAACGTAATTTAATCATAAATATTAGGGAGTATATTGCAAGATAAACCATTTTGAGAAATCAACACAAAATTAATTCGGATGTGAAAGAAGGAATAACTTTATATTAAATACATTTATCTTGTTAATTGCACATAACTTTATTTTACAAATTTAAACGTTGCCAAATAATCATTTTATGGTGGATTTTAAAAACAGAATTGCATCTTTTTGAAAGGCAGCGCCCTGATGAAGTCACATTTCAATAGCAATATTTTATAGTAATATACAGATATATGGTTTGAAGACCTAATAATAAGAATTTTATATAAGAAACTTTTATTGTATTTCTACTTCTATGTCTTTTGCTATGCCTATAATATTCTCTTTCCTTTGCTTTCGTTCGCTTAAGTTAATTTAGTCAAATAGAAATTTTTTTAAATTTGTTTTCTATACCCATATTTAGATGCAGGGGAATAGATTTACCTTAATAGTGGAACATGAGTTAAAGTATTTTTTCTTTCTTTTTTTGTCTTTCGATAATTTCGATAATTGTAACATTTTAATGAAAATTATTTTAAAGTTTTAAATTTTAATTGTTTTCCTTTTTTTCTGTTGCATTTGCGGTTTTTCTATATTTTCATTTTCTATGTACCCTTACATAAATATATGTTTTTAGGCAACCTTAAGGTGGTGGTAAGACAAACTTTAGGGTAGTTTAAGGTAAATTTAAATTAGCCTTATAAGTAGTTTTAGGTTCGCTTTTAAATTAGTTTGTAAGTCTTAAAATCGCCCAAACAAATAAAACCTGAGGGAACTCTTCGGGTGGCACGTGGTTCTGCCCTTAGGCTGATGAAAGTTTTCCATATCGCTGCTTCTGGAACGCTGAGGAAAACTCCTTTCCAGCACTCGGGATGATTATGAATTATTAATTTTATCGCCGCGGTTTCTCCTATTTTGCTTTTTTTATTTCTTAAATTTTTTTTCTTTTTTTACGTTTACAAAAGACCGCGTTACTTGGTGACCATGCACCGTGGACAATAAAATACTCACCACGAGAACGTCTTTTCAGCTTCATATCTCCAACCAGAAAGAAAGACCTTATTTTTTGCGGAAATCAATCTTGACCTCCTCTTTCTCTACACGCATTTTCGTAAACCCATCATGTCCGCAGTTAGACCATTTCCTACAAGTGTTGCCACTGAGCTAATTTCTTTTAACTTTAACCCTAGAAGAAATTTGTGAAGCCAAATGTGGCCAAATATTGTCCTCAAGGAAATTAACTACTAGGCCATTCTGTTAGAGTACATTCTTATTAATGTTACGATCAAAAAAGGAGATTTTAGGAATCAAAGCCGCGCTCACAAAGCAGGTTTCGTATAAACTATATGGAACATATATTTTACACGGAATCTGAAAAAGGCGATGATTAGCATGGATGCATATCTTTGGCGTGATATGTGCCTAAAATTTTACCCTCCACATCTTCTAAAACGTAATAAGCAGAACCTAGTTTTTATCGAACCCTAGCCCTGAGAAAAGTTTTTGCAAGCTTGGCATTAAATTTATTAACCATGCTGCTTTGAGCAAAGTTTCTACGCCAAACCTCCTGACCTGGTTCATATACTACTTCTCTTGACTGTAGGTTATATTGACGTTCGTTTCGGTCATGAGCTTTTTTCAGGTTTTCGCGAACTTTATCCCGAATACTTAAAAGTCTGTCTTGCCGTGAAATACAGGTATCAATATTGCCTTCAGTCGTCATATCAATATTTTTCAAAAGTTTGTAAGTACCACCATGCGTTACCATGTGTTGTCCAAATAAAACAAAATAAGGACTAAAGCCTATCGATTGATCGAAAGAGTTTCGTAATGCCGAATTAATGCTACTTCAGTGACAGTTCAATTCCCGCTGATCGCTTTGGATATATGCTCAAATCGCTGCGTTAATCGATCGATTCAAGCGCTCCGACGCCTTACTCTGATGAGAGCATACTGCAGTTAGCGAATGTTTGACGCCACATTTGGTTAAAAATGCTTCAAATTCTTTAGAACGAAACTGGCTTCCGTTATCGCTTACCACGTATTCTAGAACGCCGAAAACATCAAATATTTGCTCTTTGAGAAACTTTATAATAGAACTAGCTGTAAACTTTTTTAAAGGACACAAGAAACTAAATATGGACATGTGATCTAAGACTATTAAAATGCCTAAAAAATAATTTTCGACCTAAGGAAAGGGCCTATTAGATCGGCAAAAAGCCGTTGAAAAACTCTTTCTACAGGCTTAATCTGTCCAATTGATGAACGAAGAACATTAGTTGGGTGCTTTGTCATTTTACATACTTGGTAGTTGCTTACATATTCCTTCACTGAGCGGTTCCAATAGAAATATCGACGTATCCTTTCCGCAGTTTCAGCCACTCCTCCGTGAGGGCTGGTGGGAAAGTCATGAGCTTGACTCATAACCTGAATACGCAAAGATTGCGGAACAACCAATTTCCATGTTGTACTTCCTTCATCGGAGATGCCGGAATAGA
This sequence comes from Eurosta solidaginis, assembly GCF_040869045.1. Classification (NCBI taxonomy): domain Eukaryota; kingdom Metazoa; phylum Arthropoda; class Insecta; order Diptera; family Tephritidae; genus Eurosta; species Eurosta solidaginis. Next base: position 124,904,248 of record NC_090323.1, on the reverse strand, counting down.
ATTCCGTACGATGGTAAATAAACCTCTCTGCAATTTTAAAATCAGGATATGCTGCAGGATTTTCCAACAATTTTCCTTTCAGCTCTAAGTATTCTGGCTCGTCAAACGCTTCAGAGTTCAGATTAATATCTGGTACATAGTCAACTTCGATTTCAGCTACTAATTCATCTTCGCAGTGAACACGAAAGAGAGCGTCAGGTACAACATTTGCACTGCCTTTTCTGTGCTCAATGGTGAAATCGAAGCCTTGGAACTTCAACGCCCAACGAGCTAAACGTCCACTTAAGTCACTCTGGTTCATAAGATAGCGTAAACTTGCATGGTCGGTGATGACTGTAAATTTCTGCCCTTCGACATACGCTCAGAACTTTTTTATGGCCAATATTGCTGCCAAACATTCGCGTTGTCACAGAATAATTTTGTTGAGCCTTATTCATCTTCTGAGACATATATGGATTAGGGAACTCCACACCTTCATCTGAATTGAAGGTGACACTCTGCGCTGGAACGGCTCTTACACCATGTTGACTAGCGTCGCATTGAAGGATGAATGGCTTCTTAAAGTCAGGGTTTGCTACGAAGGTTGCAGTTGTAAGCTTACTTTTAATCTCGTCAAAAGATAGTTGTGCTTCATCAGACCAGGTAAAATTTTTAGATTTCTTTAGCAGTTCGGTCAAAGGATGAGTTGCTACAGCAAAATTGTTTATAAACGTATACCTTCCTGCCATGCCCAAAAACATGCGAACTGCTTCGCAGTTTTTGGCACAGGGTAGTCTGCTATGGCTGACACTTTGCTTTAATCTATTTTAAGGGTTCCTTGCCCAACAACATAGCCGAGGTATCGCACTTCTTTTAATCAAAACTTACTTTTAGCGATGTTTATCGTTAAGCCAGCTCGCTGAATATGAGTGGCAACTTCTTTAAATAGCTCTAGGTGGGATTCAAAGGTTTCAGATAACAGCGAAAGGTCGTCCAAATAAACAAACACTTTCTCTTTCAGATGATATGAAATGACGCGATCCACCAACCTGCACATCATTTGGGGTGCATTGCACAGACCGAACGCATCACCGTATACTGATAAAGCGGTCGATTCGGAATTGTGAAAGCCGGTTTTTCGCGAGAATTTAAATCAAGAGGCATTTGCCATAAGGCATCTTTCAAATCCAAGCTTGAAATGAATTCTGCTCGTGGTAGTTTGGACAATATTCCCTCAATGTGAGGCAATGGATACGCGTCCTTTACGGTCACAGAATTCACCTTCCTACTTTCTAAACACAGTCGCACTTTTCCAGGTTTCCTGACCAAAACAACAGGCGAAGACCAGGGACTGTTGGATTCTTCTATAACCCCTAAGGACAACATCCGGTCGATTTTTCAGCACACAAGTTTTTCAACCGTCGGAGAAACCGGAAAATGGCGTTGCTTTATAGGCTTGGCATCTCCAATATCGATGGAATGCTCAACAAGTGAGGTCTTGCCGAGCCTTTGTACTTCAAAACTCGGAAAGCACAGTAAAGTTTGCATTGATCTTGAGGCGTTGATTGCTATTTTGAATACCTTCAAAAAGTCAATACCTACATAAAGGTCTTGCACCAAGGACTGAACTAAATAGAATTCGATCTGATTAGATTCTGACTTGAAGGTGACTCTAACTTTTATGGTACCTGCAATCGTTTGCTTAGAACCATCAGCTGTTCGCACACAGGATGTTATTCTTTTAACCCTCCTGTTTTCAGCCAGTAATTCTTTTGCTAAATTCGCTGCTATACACCTTACTGAAGCTCCTGAGTCCAATAAGCCAAGGTAGGATTTATTTAAAATTTTTTCCGTAGCATAAGGTCTTATATCATTTGGTTGTTGGAAAATCTGAGAAATTGAGTTTAAGAATTTTTGCTTTGATTTTATCGTCGGCCAAAAGAAACGTACTCTATCTGCTGATCGAGTACGTTTAAAAATTCGTTGTCGTGTCTGATGATAAGCTTGGAGTCGGTCATGAAAAGATTTTAAAGGGTAAAATTTTGGGAAGGGGTTCGAAATTTTACTGTCTGGTTTTAAAATAATAATGGGCATATTAGAGTCTTGGCATCCGATAGTAATTTGGGATGTCTGGACCTGTAGCCGACATCCCTCACCCTGTTTTCCGGACTATTGCATCTGGGACAATTAGGTAAGAAAAATGCAACTAACCCACACCCGTAGCAGAAAACACTCCTAGGCTCGATGCAGTTTTTATAGTTGTGACCCGTTTTGTCGCAGTTACAGCACTTCCCCATGCTCGGATTGGATGCCTGGTCTAGAGCAGAAACATCCTCGCTTGGTAACGCTTCGTCAACTTCGACTTCTGACACTAGTCTTCTTTGCCCGTAAAATGTTTTGAATTGATGGGATTTTCCCTGAATTTCCGAAAAAAGGTTTTCACGTCGTCGGAGTTCAGATATTGTACGAATATCAAGGTATAGCAGCTCTAGCCGAATGTCTGAGTGTAAATTCCGTATAATGGTATCAACCATTTCATGCTCTGTCAGAGGTCTACGCAACCTGTCTGCTATGTTCATTATACAGTCTAAATAATTTTCGAAAGACTCCCAAAACTTCTGCTTTCTATTTCGAATTGTCTTTAAAATGTCAAAGTCGGTTCGGAAATCCTTGAAATATCTCCTCATATTCTCGCATATATCTATCCAATCAAGTGCATTGGCAGAACGGTGGTATCGGCAGAACCAACGTTTAGCCTTACCTTCGAAAAGGACATGGATGTTTTGGCAAAGCAAATCAAAATTTCGACGAAGAGTCGATCGAGTTAATGCATTTACTCTGTAAATAAATTCATCCACCGTGATGCTATCTAAAGAACCGTCAAAAGATAATTTCCAACCCGATACGATTTGCGCGGCTACAGATAGATACTGGAAGATTATCTCGTTCTGCACGAAGATTTAACTGGTTATCGTTAAAATGAACTTCATTGGCTGGAGGTGAACTAGTTTGCGGTCCTACTCTATTATTAGCTGAGTAACCATTACGAGGTATATTTAGACTCATATTATTGAAACAACTACCCAAGGAATCCGCGACTGCCGTAGCGATTTCTTCCCGCATCTGTCGAGAAGAGCGTTCCTCATATTCCCTATCATATTATGCATAACATTTTGATTAAAACCCTGACCAGAGGTTTGTGGTGTACGAGCGTTCTTTCGCCCCCGATTTCTTCCTCGCCAGTTGCCATGGTTTGAAGTACGGCTAGTGGAAAAACTTCATTACTATTTACTCCAGATCTTGTGACCGCACCTTCTCGTCTTGGTATTGCACCTTGACTGAGAAAAGTATCTAAATTAGTTGTAGGATCTTGTTCTTTGAAACTTTTCGCAAGACCGCCTACACAAGGGACAAGCATTTTTTTCTGTTAACCATCTGGTTATACAGGTACGGTGAAAGGAATGTTTACAAGGAGTCGTGCAACCGTTTGCCACTGTCAATTCTTCATACAAGTTAACTCTTCAATTCCCAGTGTCACCTGTAGGTGACAGTTCTTTGTATAGTTTTTTCTACTACCTGGCAACCATAATTTTTAGTGCTTTGCTATTTATGCAAAGCCAACGAGTAGTTGTATCCAGCAAAATTATTTGGCAACTCTATTCAAATGTAATTTGTTGAATTCAGTCAATACCTTCGCGCGCAATTGACACTTTCTTCTTTTTGTGATTTCGTACGACATAAATTGATATAAAAATGTCCAAACCCTAAGTAATGACTATGTTTGCATTAGATGCAGGAAATAAATTAATTAAGTACAAAATACCTGTACTTTTTGACAGAAATAACATACTAGCTTTACCCGGCGTACGTTGTAACGCCCGAGATCGAATGAATGTTGCGTTATTTTTTCTGTTTTGTTTGTTGATAATTTAATTTGTTGTTCTGTAAATTGAATTGAATTTTGTACGCATATTTGGTGAAATTTTCTGTTAAAACATTTTATTCTTGTATCTTATTGTAATGCATGTGGGTACATAATAGTTTTGGTTTATTCGTTCGGTGCAAAGATAAACAAATTTTTTGGTGTTCCAACTCTAGAGCAAGCAACATATAGCTGACCATGGGGAAAAGCACCATGGGGAAAGCACGGACTCTCTAAATTTAAGCCTGTTGATTGTAATTGCAAAAGCAAGGCGTTCAGGAAACTGTAAGCGCTTAAAATTGAATGGCAAATTTGTAGGAATCATTGGGATCCGTGGTATGAGCACATATTCACCTTTGCTTTTACCGCTGATGATTGTTGCTTCGATTACATTCGGCATTAATTTCTGAACGCAAAGTCTGGTTCCATTGCACAATTTGGGTGGGTTTAACTTCCGAAGAAGCATGATTGGTGAGCCAATTATCAAAGTTGATATAAGCGAAAGAATTCCTTTTGGTTCTAAGGAGTTTATAAATTCAATTGGATAATTCAAAATTTTATCTTCATCTGTAACTGTGTCGATCGATTTATATTTCGTCACTTCACCAGGAAGATGGTTTTGAATGCGATCATTGATTTTGTTAACATGATCATTTTTAGGAGCTAAGATAGTTCGTTCGCATATCCAAAAAACAAAAACATTTAAATTTAAAATTATTAATTCTGAAATATGAAAAAACTTCGCCTTGATCGAAAGAACCTACAGCCAAAATTTGGTTTTGATTTTTATAGAAGATGTAGATAGACTGAAACTAAAAAATTTTTTTAACTGCGGCAGATTACTAAACGTCCAAAAGGCATAACAGCCAAACTCAACAATGCAGTCAAACTTTATGTATTGAAATAACTTAAGTTTGTACGGCAGCCATAGTTCCGAAAAATCCCATTTGTAAGGAAGGTGCCACGCTCCTTTTTTTCCCATTCCACATTTTACTGGAGGTGTTAGGACTTAACGTCATATATCTCCTTACGAATTTTCATTATCCTACCATTACTACATCCAGAGATATGCAGTATAATATATTCCATTTGTATGGGAGGTGCCACTCCCGATTTTGCCCAATTCCATATTTTCTTCGTGGTGTTAGATATAGACCTCATATAACTCCTTACTGAATTTCAATGTTCTGGCATATATACCTTTAAAGTTATGCAGTACCAAAGATTCCGTTTGTATGGGAGTTGCCACGCCCCTTTTATATATCGAAATTATTTTTAGCCTAAAACCTTCCCTTTGATCGAAGGAACCTATAACCAAAATTTTGTGATGATTGAAGTGTGGGAAATACGTTTCCATAGCGAACATACACACACAGAATTTAATTTTTAATTAAACGGTTTTATTTAGCTTGACTTGACAGGCTGGTTGGTTGGCACGAATTTTGTAATTGAAATTTAAGTAACTTCCCGATAAGCTACAAGCTTGAAACTTGGAATATAGTTCAGAACCCGATGACAATGCAATAATAAGAAAAAAATCGCCGCTAGGTGGAGCAAGGATCGAGATGTTCACAAAAATCGTATTTTTGGTCCGATTTGGCTCATATTTGGACACCATAATACATACAAGAATAGAAAGCGAATTTTGAAAAAAATCGCCGCTAGGTGGCACAAGGATCGAGATGTTCACAAAAATTGTATTTGTGGTCCGATTTGGCTCATATATTCAAGGATCGAGATATTCCAAAAAGCGTGTATTTGGTTCATATTTGGAACGCATAATGCATACAGAATAGAAAGCGACTTATGGCAAAAAATCGCCGCTAGGTGGCACAAGGATCGAGACATTCACAAAAATCGTATTTGTGGTCCGATTTGGCTCATATTTAGAACGCATAATACATACAAGAATAGAAAGCGACCTGTAAAAAAATCGCGCTAGGTGGCACAAGGATCGAGATATTCACAAAAATAGTATTTGTGGTTCGATTTGGCTCATATTTGGAACACATAATACATACAAGAACAGAAAGCGAACTATGAAAACAATCGCCGCTAGGTGGCGCAAAGATCGAGATATTCAAAAAAATCGTATTTGTGGTCCGATTTGGTCCATATTTGGAACACATAACACATACATGAATAGAAGACGGCCCATGATGTCCGATTTAGCTCATATTTGGAACAAATATTACATACAGTCCGGTAGAAGTGACATCAAAATATTTTGGAGTTGGAGGAGGGACAAGAATACGTGGCGCAGAGTCGAGTAAAGTCTTCGGAAGGATTATGTATTGAGGACTTAGATTGTAACAAATTGTCAAGAAATAGTCCTTGTAATAATGAGTCACTAAATGAACTAAATGGAATGAGAAATAATACGCAATTAAATAAAGACTAAAAACTTGAAAATAAAATAATTAAAAAAACGGTTTTATTGAATACGTTACTTACATGAAGTAATAATAACACTAAAAGCTAGAAAATAATTAGGTAGGTCCTAGGTACTAGTCATCACACTCCTCATATATCTAGGGCGTTGCTCACACAATTAAATAAAAGCGTTGGACGCGTTAAATTTCTATAAATAGTCATATATAAGACCAACTGAACCTTAATCAGGTTATGCTACGTCTCACATTTTTAGAAGTTTCACGCGCCCAACGCTTTTATTTAATTTTCTGATCAAAGCCCTAGTAGTGTAGGCTTCTGGACCACATTTTGTATGGAAAACTGGGGGCATGTCTCACCCTAAAAACTCTATACTTTTGGTGCAGTCTGTCACCAGTCTGGCCTTAGGAATGGGCCAGTTCATTATTTTCGGACCAGTCTGGAAGAGTCTGACCGAAGGAATGAATCCAGGTCTATATTTATCTTGACCTGAAATTTTGACCACCTCTTAAGATCATTCAACAATTTCCTTGCCTACATTTAGGCGCATCCGTTCAAAACCGCAAATGTGTGTGGCTGTGTGTGTGTGTATGTGTGTGTGTAAACTTTGTGAACCCAGCAAGAAATCGAGTGACTGATCAGTATCAGATCTGTATCTGATCAGACTGATCTGAGACTGATCAGATACTGATCAGGTACTGGTCTGGTACTGATCTGATACTGAACGCGCAATACTGGCACTAAAAAATGTACATGTCAATGAAATCAATCATCCCATTCTGAAAAAATTGCCAGGTGTGGTGACAACATACAAGTCAGTGGATAGCACAATGAATCAAGATAAGGCAGTGAATTATCCAGTTGAATTTTTGAATTCATTGGAACCGTCTGGTATGCCACCGCATTGTTCAAATTTGAAGGTCGGCTCATCAGTTATTTTATTACGGAATTTACATGCACCAAAATTGTGTAATGGAACAAGGCTGAATGTAAAAAAGTTGAGACGAATTTAATTGAAGCAACAATAATGACCGGCAAAGCGAAAGGTGAAATTGTGCTTATACCGCGAATCCCACTGATACTAACAGAGATGCCATTTGAATTCAAGCATTTGCAATTTCCAGTCCGCCTGTCATTTGCTATGTCAGTCAACAAGGCGCAAGGACAAACGCTTCGAGTATGCGGATTGAATCTGGAGGAACCGCGCTTTTCGCACTGACAGCTATACGTTGCCTGTTGTTGTTGTTGTTGTAGCAATGTTTCGCCCCATCTAATAGCTGCGAGCGATCACAAATTGTCATCAATATCCTCTAACGGGAGTCCAAGGAAACTCGCTGTTTCGACAGGAGTGGACCATAATGAAAGGGGTGTTAGAGGCATTGGTTCCACATTACAATTGAAGAGATGGTTGGTGTCATGTGGGGACACATTGCAAGCGTGGCATACATTTTGCATGTCGGTGTTGATTCTGGATATGTAAGAGTTTAACCTGTTACAGTATCCAGAACGAAGTTGAGCCAGAGTGACTCGCATTTCCCTGGGGAGTATACGTTCCTCTTCCTCCAGTTTTGGGTACTATTCCCTGAGTACTGGGTTCACCGGGCAATTCACGGCATAAAGGTCCGACGCCTGTTTGTGGAGTTCACCAAGGGCCTGCTTGTGTTTATTTGCTTCATACGGCTGAGTTCTCAGGTGCCGAATTTCCTAAAAATGCTTACGGAGATGACTCCTTATGTCCCTAGGCGGTGTTGGCTCATCAATCAGATGTCTATTGGGATGCCCAGGTTTCTGGGTATTCAACTGTTTGGTTAGCAACTCATTTCTCTCCCTGATGGGGAGTATTCTCGCCTCATTATGTAGATGGTGTTCTGGGGACATAAGAAGACAGCCCGTGGCGGTTCTGAGCGCAGTATTTTGGCAGGCCTGTAGCTTCTTCCAGTGGGTAGTTTTTAGGCTTGGCGTCCATATAGGGGATGCGTAGCATGCATACGGCTGGCCAATTGCTTTGTATGTGGTAATGAGCGTTTCTTTGTCTTTTCCCCAAGTACTGCCAGCAAGGGATTTGAGGACTTTATTGCGGCTCTGGATTTTCGGAACAATTGCGGCTACGTGCTCACCAAAATGTAGATCCTGATCAAACGTCACACCCAAGATTTTGGGGTGTAGGACAGTCGGTGGCGTAGTGCCATCGACGTGGATGTTCAAAGTGGTCGACATTTGGGACGTCCAAGTTGTAAATAACGTCGCGGATGATTTAGTCGGTGATAATGCCAGGTTTCGCGAGGCGAAAAAACTGGAGAGATCAGAGGTAGCCGTTTATTCTGTTGCAAAGCTCATCGATCTGTGGGCCCGTGCCTGTGGCCATTATTGTGCAGTCATCGGTGTAAGAAACGATAGTAACTCCTTCCGGTGGCGAAGATAGTTTTGATATGTAAAAATTAAACAAAAGTGGGAATAGGACACCATCCTGTGGCACCCCCTGTTTAATTCTTCTTTGTTTTGATGTTTCGTTTCGAACTGCACTGATGCCTGCTGACCACCCAGATAATTTGCGGTCCACCTTTTAAGACATGGGGGAAGGGTAGACCCTTCCAAGTCTTGCAGTAACGTGCCGTGGTTGACCGTATCAAAAGCTTTTGATAGGTCTAGCGCTACGAGTACTGTTCGATGGTGGGGCTTCTGATTTAAACCACGATTTATCTGGGGGCTAATGGCATTTAGCGCGGTGGTGGTGCTATGGAGTTTTCCAAAGCCATGCTGATGACAGGCTAGCTACAAATTTGCTTTGAAGTAGGGGAGCAAAATGGCTTCACGTGTTTTGGCTACTAGCGATAGGAGAGATATCGGGCGATATGACTCTCCTATGTTAGCTGGTTTCCCAGGCTTTAGTAGCGGGACCACCTTGGCCATTTTCCATTTTTCGGGTATGACAAAGGTGGAAAGAGACAGGTTGAAGACATGTGCTAAATGTTTGAAACCCCCTTTCCCTAGGCTTTTAAGCATCGGCATGGCTATGCCGTCTGGGCCAGCTGCTTTGGATGTTTCAGCATGACCGATGGCACCCTCAACCTCTTTGGCGGTGATGGTAATTGGTGACGCGCTGAACTTATGTTTATGTGCGTTTCTGTTGGCCCTCCGTCTATTTTTGTCAACCGTAGAATGCATTATATATTGTCGGCAGAAAGCGCTCGCGCATTTTTTCGCATCTGACAGCACCTTGCCGCCAAAGGCGATGGAAACTTTGTCATTGTGCCTAGACGGATTCGATAGGGACTTTACAGTGGACCACAGTTTACCTACACCGGCAGAGAGGTTACAACCGCTTAGGTGTATAGTGCCATAGTAATTCACTGCATTAAATTGTAGCTGGCAACTCCCCTCTTTGGAAAAGTGCAACATGCAACCATGCATCAGATGCACTTGGCATCACTAAAAATGTTAAAGTCGAGCAACGCGGAGAGTTTCTGATTGGTTGCTAAGCAACGTAAGGAAAAATATGCCTAGCCGCCATGCTAGCCCCAGAGTTGCGTTAGCGGCAGTTAGCATTTTAGCAAGCGCATCACTCGCGAAAACTAAAGTAAAAGAAAATAAGTGTGTTAACTAAAAAGTTATAGTTTATCAAAGTACAGTGTTTAAGAACAGAAAAGAAATTAGAGAGTTTTAAACAAAGTTATAAAGAAACTAAAAAGTTGTAACTAAAGGTGTAAAAGAAGGCGAGAACTAATTTTGGGAAAAAATACAATTAAATATAGTTGAAAGAAAACTAAAAACAGTTTTCATTAATTTAAAGAAGGAAAATTGAAGGTGAGTGTGTGCGCCTGGCAGCCGAGTGAGTGAGTGCAGAACATTTTTATCGGATCCATAAAATGGATCCTAGATATGGCGACCGTGGGCCGAAGCCCTGTAAATGCAGCGAGTGGCCATTAGGAAAGCCTCCCAACAGGCGTGGGTGTAACAGCGACTAATGCGGAAAAACCCACATAAAATTCACAAAAAAAAAATGAATGAATAATTCACAAAAATACATATACATACAAAATGTTACAAAAGTTTAAAAATCAAAAATAACAAAAATTACACAAAAAGTATAAAAAAAATATTACAAAAAAAGCTTAAAATTAAAAAAAAAAATTACAAAAAAAATATAAAACATTAAAAACTATTACAAAAAAAATATAAAAATTTGGAAATAATCTACAAAAAAATACAAAATTTACAAAAACCCTACAAAAAATTTAAAAATCTACAAAAAAAATACAAAATTTCAAAAACCATTTCAAAAAAATATAAAATTGAAAGCCATTACAAAAAAATATAAAACAAAAAATCTACGAAAAAAAATTTAAAACATTAAAAATCCACAAAAAAAAATATATCAAATTAACAAATACCTTACGAAAAAATACTACAAATTTACATGGAAAGTACACTTCGAATTAATAGTGGCTGTGGCATTGGTTTTGGCAGTGGCTAGTGAGGAAAATTTTTTGTGGAAAGACATTTTAAGAAAATATATATGTTTAAAAGAAAACTTTATGAAAATAACGGAGATAAAAAGAATTAATAATACAACGAACTAATTAGATGCAGAAATAATATAATTGAAAAAAAATAAGAAAAACTCAAATATACGTTTTGGCATAAACTGTACAAAAATCAGTAGTGAAAAACGGCACTAGCCACGCCATTTTAGTAACGGCACACCACCGTAACATCATGAAATAGCGTAATGCACAGCAACAAAAGTGACGCCATCCAGCAGCAGCAGAACAGCAAGCGCAGCAGCAATACACCAGAAACGATATGATACAGAGACATTGATTGCATGGACGAAAAATCGTGTGAGGCAAGCTTCTCAAAATTCTAGTAGGTCACATTCACCACTTACCACAGCAGAATTTGTTAAACTACCACTGTTTGTATTTGTTATTTAACAATTATTTGTACACTTTTTATTCATCTAATGTGTTCAGAATTCACATTTTTACTCTCTAAAACTCCAATCAGTGTATTTCTGTGCTTAAATTATGTTAAAAATTGTGTTAAAATTTTTGGTGTGGTGAAAGTGACCTACTAGAATTTTGTTACGCTCCGCTGCTTTCCACCGAAGTTCGCGCATGCAACATCTTTATATTCCAAAATTTTTTAATACACCAGGCGCAGCAGAAAAACAGCAAACGGTAAAACGCAGTAGTACTTGGTATGGAATTTTTTCTCAATTTTTATACTCACTTTTATACTATTTAAACTCAATATTATAAAAACTACTTAAAATTACTTTTTTTCAATTTCTATACGTTACAAATCCAATTTTCATACCATTTTACAGGTAGGCACTGTGGGACAGGGTCGGACAAAAACCGAAACAAAATTTTTTTTTCATTAATTGCTTCTAGTTTTAGTCCCACTCTGCCCTACAGTGGGCTCCATCAACACAAAAATACAAAAAAAATTATTTACTTTTCTTAAGCGGTGCGTCCGCGTAAAAATATGATTACAAATTTTCTTTAAAGCGGTGCGTCCGTGAATAAATATAACGTACATTTTTTTTTATCCCGGTGCGTCTGAGGACATTTATATTACCAGTTTGAAAAGATGCGGGGCGCCCGTATCTATAAAAATAAAACCATACAATTTTGATAAAAGCGGTGCGTCCGTTTCAACCTTTATATAAAATTATTTGCCATTCTCCAATTTTTGCATTTAGATAATAGAAATTCAATTAAAAATTATAATTTTGCCACACATTTCAAATTCGAAATTTATTTTCCAACTTTCTGTACAATTAAATATTCTTACATTTCAATAAATATATTCATAAACAACATTCAACTTCTTTTAAATTGCAATTGAATATCGGGAAGTAGGAACCGTTTTGCATGAAAAATTTTCAGCTAATTCCAATCATTGGGTTTGGATCTGCGGACAACAAAAGCGTAAAGTAAATATTTTTGAATCTTTCTTTTCATTAACTAATAACTAACTTTAGTATTTCAATAAAATTCACTAACTAAAGTTTTTTTCAATAAGTATTCGCTAACCAATTGTATAATTATAAAATATAAAGCTTTCAAAAATACATACTTTCACAAATTTCTTTTTAAAATATTTTCATACATTTCCTTTAAAAATACTTTCATAATTTTCTTTTGCAACTTAAATCAGTTCTATAAGCAAAATTCAGATTTTCGTTAAATTACCGGATAATTTTTTCAGTTTTACTCTCTCAAATCCCACTTTTCTTTCAATTCTGCCTAACTTTTCTAATTCAGCATACTCCATTTTCGAATAATTCTCTCGTCAAATTTAATTTCCTTTAAATTCAATTTCTATTCAATCTTCATAAGCAAATTTCACGTATCCTGCTCCAATAAAATATTAACATTTCGTCTGTTCGTGCGACGAACGGGAGAGACCTAACAATGTCAACCACCACCATACAGTGACGATTATATAAGTAGTATTCAATCCATCTCAGGAAGACAGAATGGAATCCCATCAGGGCTAGTTTTTTAGTCAGAATTGAATGTGCAATCCGATCAAATGCTTTAGAAAAGTCAGTATACACTGTGTCAACTTGACATCCTGACTGAAAGGCTGCGATGCAGTCATCAGAGAAAATAGCCAAGTTAGACACAGTTGAGCGTCCCGGAAAAAAGCCATGCTGTTCTGGACATACAATATTCTTGACAAAGAAAAGTAGTTTCTCTTGAATAATGCATTCAAAGAGCTTTGCTGTGGCGGATAGTTTGGAAATAGGCCTATAATTTCTAACGTCATTTTTATTGCCACTCTTGAAAATAGGTGAGATCAGAGCTAATTTCCAAGCGTCAATAAAGGTACCCGACGATAAGGAATTGTTAAAAATTAACAAGAGTGGGTAAGCTAGGGTATCGCACAGTTTGAACACAATTACAGACAAACCATCAACATCGGTATTTGACGAGGGTTTAAGTCGAGAAATGCCCCTAACGACATCGTCATTAGACAACACAAGGTTCCCAAAATCAAAAGCAGGATGTGTGTTAAACTAAATGTCGTCACAATTGCCAGAATCGGATACAAAATTTGCCATAAAATATTCGGAAAAAAGAGATTTGCCGCAGCCACAGGAGTATCAACCACTTTGTCGCCGAGGAAAATAGATGATGGAATATTAGATACAGCCTTCTTTGAGTTAACGAAATTCCAAAATGATTTTGGATTTGATTTTAAGTTTTCTTCACAATTTTAAATGTAATTTCTGTTAAAAATTTATCAAGGCAAGCAAATTTCTTTTCACACTCTTTATACTTATCGTAAAAAGCCCTATTTTGACTGTTTTTAAATTTACGGAAGAATTTATTTTTCAAATTGCGAAGTTTCATCAGGGCAGCATTGTGCCAAGGAACTTTGTATTTTTTTTTTTTGAAAGCACAGGTATGCAGCTTTTACATACATCCACAACGGTAGATCTAAATATCTCAAAACTATTAGTGGTATCGAGATTACAAAGCAAATTATCCCAATTTACTTGCTGCAACAGGTTGTTCAGATTCGAAAAATCACACCGCTTGACATTAAAAGAGAAAGAAGATGTAGCATTACTAGTTACGGAGTATTTATAAAATTCAATATCAAGAACTAGAGGAACATGATGCATATCCGATGTTTAGGCCAGATGCCTAAAACCTTAAACTTATAAGGTCGCCCTCGTACTTACTTTTCATTTACTTGTTAACAGAGTTGGTCGAACGGTTTAAGTTATATCTGCTAAAACATCGCACGGATAAATAAACCGTACGACAGCAACTCGTTTAAAATTGTTAACAGTTTTGTATCCTTCACTTGGATTCATCGTTCATCACGTCCACACGCACCAGGAGCCGTAGCTGTTTCAACAAAGGTAACCTAAAAATAAGTATAATTAGTATTATAAACTTACGAATTAACGTGACTTGTATATTATTATATACATATTAAATATTTGAAATTAATAGATACCACCATTCTTTTCTTTTCTTTTACCCCCCAAAATTTGGTCGGTCAAACTTTCGAGTTTGCACTCCGAGCAAAACATCCGATTTAATAATAGGTGAAGAGCATTCATGCAACGTGAAATTTAAGTCGTTACTTAGAAATATCAAATCTAAAGTTCGACCAAGGCTGTTAGGAAAACAGTTAACTTGTTTTATATCAATCTTAAGAAACTATCGATTAAATGTATTTCCGTAGAACTATTGACTTCACATGCAATTAAGGCAGAGCTTGAAATAGTCCGTAACCATCTAACATTGGAGAGATTAAAATCACCCACCACACAGAGGTGGTCACCACCTACTTTGTTCAAAGAAAAATGTATCGTTGATACAAAAAACCCAATAATAAAAGTTATCAACACCACCGACGAGGTCAAGTACGTAAAAGATTTCAATATTCAAACTGAAGACATTAAAAACTTCAATGTCTATCGCATAAATGATACACCTATCGATTCAAAACGCATAGAAGGGCTTAAATCAATTTTAGCAAATCAAATGCCTTCTTATGCTAAAAAGAAATTACTTGATTTATGTTTGAAATATTCTGATATATTTGCATTAAAAACCGAATTAATGACGCTTAATAATTTCTACGAACGAAAACTTAGATTAACTGACAAAACTCCTGTCTATATTAAAAATTACCGTTTGCCATGCACACAACGCGAAGAAATAAATAAACAAGTCGAAAATCTATTGCAGAATGATGTAATCGAACCTAGTTTTTCAAATTATAACAGTCCTTTAATTTTGGTACCGAAAAAAGATCCAACAGGCAAAAAGTCGTATCGTCTGTGCGTAGATTTCAGAGCAGTCAATAAAAAGCTTATAGCCGACAAATTTCCACTAGCACGTGTTGATGACATACTCCACAATCTTGGCAGAGCCAAATACTTTTCAACTTTAGATGTTTTTTCTGGTTTTCACCAAATACCCCTTCACCCTAAATCTAGAGACGTAACTTTTTTCAGTACAGATCGAGGAGCTTTTCGTTGGAAAGTTTTACCTTTCGGGTTGAATATAGCACCAAACTCTTTTTCTCTTATGATGTCAATAGCATTTTCAGGCGTTTCGCCAAATCAGGCTATACATAGACGACGTTATCGTCATTGGTTGTAGTGAGACAGACCACCTTAAAAATTTAGAAAAAGTTTTCGAAACCTGTAGAAAGTTTAATTTAAAGCTGAATCCAAACAAATGCAACTTACTTCGTTCCGAAGTAACTTTTCTAGGCCATAAATGGACGTCAAAAGGTTTGCTGCCGGATGATTCGAAAATAGACGCTATTAAAAGGTATACTAAGCCAAAAGACAAAGATGCGGTTAGGCGATTTGTCGCGTTTGCAAATTACTACACGCGATTTATACCGAATTTTGCGTCTCTAGCAGCGCCTTTAAATCGTTTAAATCGGAAAAAGTTTAATTTGTTTGGGATGAAGCGTGCGTAAACGCTTTCGAAAAACTAAAACTTGCATTGCTTCTACAATACCCTGACTTTACAAAAGAATTTATAATTACAGTAGATGCTTCTAAGAGTGGATGTGGTGCTATATTAAGCCAAAAGCATGGTGATAACGATTTACCAATTTTTTTCGCGTCATAATCTTTTAATAAAGCAGAACAGAAAAAGCAATTATCGAATTAGAGCTCCTAGCAATACATTTCGCGATAAAGTATTTTCGTCCATACGTTTACGGTACAAATTTCACAGTAAAATCCGATCATATACCACTAGTTTATCTTTTTAACATGAAGGACCCTTCGTCTAAACTTTCTAGAATTCGATTAGAACTGTCATAATATAAATTTACGATTGAATATATAAAAGGAAAATCTAACGTTGTGCCTGGTGCTCTTTCACGCATTAGTATAGACGAAATAAGAGAATTTACAAAGCATGTTTTAGCAGTCCAAACGCGATCACAAACCAAACAGAAGGAATTACAAAATAAATACCATAATTTTAATGATAAACGCCCTGCAAACCCTTTGACATAGTAATTGTCGATACAATAGGTCCACTTCCGGAATCCAAATATGGTAACAAGTTCGCTGTTACTATGATTTGTGACTTTTCTAAATACCTGGTAACAGTAGCTGTACCAGGTAAATCAGCAAAAACTATTGCTTGTTTTTTGAAACCTTTATATTAACATATGGTACAATGAAAACTATTAGATCCGATTTAGGAACGGAATATAAAAACGAATTATTCTCTGAATTGACAAAACTTTTAAAGATTGATCATGATTTCTCAACAGCTTACCACCACGAAACTGTTGGTACTGTTGAAAGAAATCATAGAGTCTTTAACGAATACTTGCGTGCAACGTATTCAGATTGGGATACATATTTAACATACTTTACATTTTTACACAATACTACAAGTAGTTCAGTTTTTGATAATAAATTTACTCCATTTGAATTAATATTTGGCAGAAAAACTACAATGCCACACGAATTGCAAAAAGAGCAAATTGATCCGATCTATAACGTAGAAAATTACGCAAAAGAGCTTAAGTTTAGAACGCAAACATCGCATAAAATGGCGAAAAATTTGATTAATAAGCATAAGATTAGAAATAAAGATTTATACGATAAAACGGCTGAGCCTTTAGAAATTAAAATTAATGATAGAGTTTTAGTAGAAACAGAACCTAGAAATAAACATAAAAATATATATCAAGGTCCCTACATAGTAAAGAATATTGATGAACCAAATGTAACAATTTGTGAGATAAGTAATCAAAACGAAAAATTGTACATAAAAATCGAGTACAAAAAATTTATTAAATTAATATTCTATTACTAATAATCTTTAGATATAAATATATTTTAAAAATCCGCCAATGAAGGCCAAAAAAAAATTTAACAAATAAATATACATTTAATTAGGTAGACTCTACAATAAGAGAAAAAAAACCGGTTTACTTCAAACTGTATATCAAATATTTCAAACTAACTTTTATATATATTTCATTTTATTAAAAAAAAAAAAATTTCATTTTTAATTCTCTTTTTAGAAGTTGCACTGTAGTGAATGAGTGAGTCCCGGGTTCAAACACCCTAATGTAGCAAACTCATTCATTCATAACATTACAACAACATAATAAAGCCCAAAGAAGAATGTGGCAAGATTAATCACTAATCTTACCAAATTCTTCTTTTCTAAAGGGGGATGATGTAGTGCCATAGTAACTCCCCTCTTTGGAAAAGTGCAACATGCAACCATGCATCCGATGCACTTGGCATCACTAAAAATGTTAGAGTCGAGCAACGCGGAGAGTTTCTGATTGGTTGAAACTGCCGTTGCTCGACGCCATCATTAATTTCGTTGCTAAGCAACGTAAGGAAAAATATGCCTAGCCGCCGAGTTGCGTTAGCGGCAGTTGGCAGTTTTTAAGTAAACCGGCAAGCTTATCACTCGCGAAAACTAAAGTAAAAGAAAATAAGTGTTCAAAAAAATTTGTTGGAATAGTTTGAAACCATTTGTTTTTAATTAGGCCACGATGACGTTGTACACACATGGAGTGAGCAAGACCACCAGCGGCGGTGCTGTATTCCTGCGTGTAGAAATAAGGAGCAAAGGCAACAACCACTTTATGCGTTCCCAAGGGACCAGAAGCTCCGCAATTGTCGGCTTTCGGCTTGCAATTTTCAAGCTCAAAACACCAATGGACTCTTCATTTGTGCTCGCCACTTCCCTCCCCAATATTTATCTAGATATAAAGTCTTAAAGGGTGGTTTACCTTCCCTTAATCTCCAACCCGACAGAAGCCGTTCACCTAGTGTTGCTTCTGATTTCGGTTCTCCTCCCTCAGTGTCAACCCCTAATGTGAAGCCCAAAGAAAATAATATTTCCCAAAACACTGATCAAGATAGTTTAATTTTAATAGAATTTCAACAATATTTCGAAATGGCAAATCCAGACCAAAATAAGAGCGACAATGAGTCTACTGACATGCGCGAAAATTTTGCAAAAGCTGCTCGTTACTTTATGAAGACTAACGCCAGCCAAGCAAATGAAATATCCCAACTTAAATCCCAATTAAAGGACAGCGCCAGACAGGCAAATGAAATTGCGCGATTAAAGTCCGAATTAGACGATTTACGACGACGTGCAATAATTCCCAGCGAACGAGCTAGTGCAGATGCTATCACGTTCGCGAAACTTATCGTGAGATGGGAAACACCATTTTACGAAGAAGAAAAGGAATTAATACTTAATTTGAATTATTTGTCCCCAAAAACATATACATTCATGCGAGACGACTTGAAATTCTCTCTCCCTCAAAAATCTACAATTTGGCGGTGGCGCCCTATTAAAACTGTTTTACCTGGGGTTGATGAAAATGTTGTGACGAACTTGAAAAAAGTGGTCCAAGAAATGTCCGATACAGAAAAAATGTGTGTCCTTTTATTCGACGAAATCTATATCCGGGCATGTGTAGCGTACAACAAACCCCGAGATATAATTGATGGCTTTGTGGACAATGGTGGCGGCGAGAGAATGCCGGAAGTACGTCCTTTCTTACTACATTTCCAAAGGCGGCGTAAGCGGTTATAACCTCAAAAAATGTTTCCTAGAAACCGTATCCACCCTAACGAATATTGGGCTCAATATTAAAGGTGTTGTATGCGACGTTGGCTCTTCGAATATCACTTTATATAACATGTTAGGAGTTTCGTCGAGTAGGCCTTATTATGAGCACAATGGCTCCAAAATTTTTAGTATGTACGACTATTGCCGCCTCATTAAGAATATACGCAATATGTTCATTAAGTATAATGTTGATACAGTAGATGGAACTACTAGCTTCGATAAGATGAGTGTTTGACGCGCAACTCAGCTTCTGAGTCATTCGGTTGCTGCTGCCATTGATATGGCCAGGAATCAAAAAATGTTCAAAAATGTGGACGCTTACAAGTATGCCACAGCCACCCAGTTATTCGTTCAACGAATGAACGATTTATTCGGCGAGCTTAACGCTAAACGTTTTAATGATTCTAACCCACTAAAATACCCTTTTAGCGCGATAGCACAGCCAAAGTAGACCGTTTAAAGACGCATCTTGATTTTTTACGCTCAATAAGTCCCCCACATCAGAACATTAAATGCATTGAAGGTTTCATTTTAACAATCACCGCAATGATTGAATTAAGTCAGGTACTTTTTGAGCGTCATGTAGAAATTTCTTTCCTTTATCCTGGCAAATTAAATCAGGATGCGTTGGAAAACTACTTTTACCGAGTCCGTGCTAGTCAAGCCCTTAATGCGCATTCCACAGCGCACGAACTTCAATATATTGTTGCACGCTTATTGACTTTAAATATAATGCGGCGCAGATTTGTAAAAAAAGGCAACAACTGCGCAGACGATGATGACCAAATCCTAGACTGGGCTTTATCTGCCGACGATAATATTTTAAATATCTGTGATATCAATGCTGAATTTGACAACAGTCTCAATACCACCGAAGAAAGTACAAAGGAATCCGGTGAAACAATTTTACATATTTTTATGGGTGATATCAATGTTCCAGATGGAAATTTTGCCACAGGAAATTCCGCCCCCCTACAAGTGCAACGATATCTGACAGGCTATGGTGTTTACAAAAATATGGCTAATAAATTATGTTGTCAAAAATGTAAGGATGTCTTTACTAAGACTAAAGGCGAGCTAGATTTGTATTCCGAAGCCCTAATTAAGTCCCGAAGCTACAAAGATGCCAGCGACTTACGGCTTATAAACCCGAGTGATATGGTCTTTGCCGTGTGTCAAAGGCAAATGGACTGGTATGTCCAGCTTTTTTCGAAGTGTGCACATATCCCGAATGTTAAAAGTTATATACTATCATTAATTGTAAAATATACGGAAGAAGTTTTCCCAAAATTGTTTTCTGAAGTCCCTGAATGTAAAGATCACCGTATTAAGCTATTGGACTTTTTAATAACGGTGCTTCTTTACAAGAATTCGAAGTGGATAGCACAAGAAGAAATGTTGAAAGCGCAAGGTGTCAAGCGTTCTAAGAAATTGCAAAAATGCAAACGCGCGAAGCAAATTGCAAAGCCGAAGCAATAAATGGAGCAAGGACATTGTGCCTTTTATCACGTTGTACCTATTTTTTCAGCATATCGCACGTTTTATTGTAATTATTGTGTAGATGCAAATGAAAATTTTCATATTTCCAGATTTTCTGATACCTTAAAATACTTAGTATTTGGATTTATTATGTTTACAATAAAACGTGCGATATTTTTGTAATTAATTTTTGAGTTGTGTTCTTTATATGTTTTTGTTCAGTTTAAATATATCCTTTCTTCCCAGGTAACCTAGGGTTTACATCAGAGCCTAGTTTTAAAAATATTTCCATTAAAAAAATAATAATAGGAGATATTTTTAAAACAGGTGAAAACAATCTGTTTGCATTTTGGAAAACAACCTACGTACATATATAATAAAAAATTAAATAACAGTAAGACTCCATTTCGGTTGTTTTTGAAATGAAACAGGTTTGATTTAATCATTTGATTAAATCGTGAGAGGAAGTACTATTGCACTAAAAGGGATTTTCGAAAATCTTGTTTATGATTGTTTGCCTCGAATAAATTCGCAAAGTTGATTATTTGATCATTTGTAACATTTTTCATTAAAGGTACTAATGTGGAATAAATATAAATGATTAAAAACAGAACCTGTAAGCTTCCTCATTTGAAATATATATAGGAAAAACACAATCTCATTCCAAAAAAGAGTCCCAAACACGGTTGACATACCGTGTTTTCTTTTGGGATCAAAATTCATCGAATAAAGGACCAAATCTCAAAGATATGGACAGAATTTTGGTATTCTTTAATTGGCTTACAAATAATTCGACAATTCACAAATGTGTCGAATTCGTTGTAAAGTCTTTAATTTCAGGTTGTGGTAAAGTACAATGCCACACACACTTTCATTTTAACAATTTATCATAAATTCAGTCCCAAGGGTAAAGAAAAAATGTTTCCAATAGCTGGGTTCCATGTTTTTTTTTATTTAATCCTTTACTCTGCCGCTTACCAGTGCACCACCAGAGTCTTCCCACATCCAATCCCTCATCAAGGAAGTCGGCTTGAATGAGGTGCTGTGAAGTAGATGAGGGTACAATAGACCAATGGTCGCAGTGCAATCCTCACTAAAGTATCTTAATCTTAGCGGACCGTTCCGGGTAAAGGATCATCAAAAAACGATGGCGCTCCTGAAAAACTTCGGGGAGTGTCTTTATTGCTGCAGCAAGAACCACACGACACCTTCGGCTGCTAAATAAACAGGATTATCCACTGTTAGGTGATGCTGATAATTGGGTTGGAGGAGCTATAAGTTAGGTTGAGCTGGTTGGTCCGTGAACACCTCACATAGACTGAATGACTGTAGTTTTTGCTAAGTATATGACAGAAAGATCGGCCCAACAAATTATAGGGAGATATTTAAATTAGTTTAGCGCAAAATTGGTGCAGAAGCTCGGTCTACATATCGCATTTATCTTATTGTTATTAAAAAGCAAACGTTTTTGAAGTTCAGCAATACGAATTTGGAATTATGTTGTTTCAAAAAAAACGTGAAAATTCTAGTCAGTAAGCAATTATTCAGTTGTGACAGCAAATAAACACCTTAGTAGAATGATTTTAAATGTAAAGAGTTCTAGGTCGAACTTTACCAACTGAACTATAGAGCATTTTTAAAGTAAGGACTGGTACAGAGTTCTGCAAATTAATAAGATGTTCATAAAATAGTAACACTTATTTTTCTTTTACTTTTGTTTTTATTAGCATGTAAAAGAAATTTTATCAATTTATTCCATTAAGATACTTAGTATTCTAAATTATGTACACTGAACTTTTTTAAATACCAATATTTGGATATAATAATAATACCTAAAATTACTCAGAATGTGCTTTCATATTGATGGTATAATAGCGACAGACAAAGTTTTTCCGATTGAACTCTCTATTCAGGCTACAGGACCTGGCCCTTCAGTTGATGAATTGGTTTCTAAAATAAATAACTATCTCTCCGATCTTCCGATTTCTTTACCTCGCGCAAGTTCACATTATCACCGACAAAATCCATGGCCACCCTGTTTACGACGTGGAAGGAACCGATGTCGCAAATTTTGAACGTTCACGTCGATGGTGTCACACTACCGACTGTCAGTCACCCAAAATATCTTAGGGATAATGTTCGATAATTCTCTGATATTCAAGGCGCATGCCACCGAAATTGTATATAAAGTACCAAGCCGCAACAAAATTCTCAAGTCGCTTGCCGGCAGCACATGGGGAAAACATAAAGAAACGTTGCTAATCTCGTACAAGGAATTGGCCGGCCGCTCGTCACCATTTTGGTCACCTGGTATAAAAAACACATACTAGAAGAGGCTGCAGGCCTGTCAAAATGCTGCAATCAGAGCTGCCACCGGATGTCTCCTCATGACTCCCGAACACCATCTACATAGTGAGGCCAAAGAGCACAACGAAATGCTGAACAAGCAGTTTTAGCTTAATTGTCACAAACCAGGATATCCTAACAAAGAACTGCTCTATCTAGCACCGCCTCCACGGGGATTAAGGGAACATCTCCATAAGCACTTTAAGCATTGCAAGCCGGAAAAACGTATATATAAATATTTAATTCCGTAACTGATATTGAATTTGAAAGTTGCATAGAAGAAACGTCATTAACTTCTAGATACAAAAATTTTAAGTTTAGCCGTATCGTATGAGGCGCATGTAAG
The DNA here is from genome assembly GCF_040869045.1 of Eurosta solidaginis. Classification (NCBI taxonomy): domain Eukaryota; kingdom Metazoa; phylum Arthropoda; class Insecta; order Diptera; family Tephritidae; genus Eurosta; species Eurosta solidaginis. The sequence goes on along the minus strand of NC_090323.1, from coordinate 124,881,162 downwards.
AAGATACTTTCCAGGGTGAGCCAACCAGTAAAATAAATGCCTAGTATCTTGAGTGGCTTAACACCACAATAGTCTTGGGATTCCTTAAACTCATTAATTTTCTTGGTAATAATATACGACAGCCTGACACTGCTAATACGCGTCCAAAAATATCGAGAGAGGTGTCAAACGACGCGTCTTGACATCAGTATTAATAATCCGAAACCGGAAAATAAAAATTTTAACTCGTTCAAAAGATATTAACGAAAAACCGAAAAATTACCCGCGGGTCCCTCCGAAACCGGGGTGGTATCCATAGTATTTTTAAGCAGAACACGTTTCTGCATTGGCGGCCTTCGGCCGTGCTTATAAAAAATTACCCTGGGTGGGTCCAAACCCGGTTTTGAGACCAAAACTATATCCGCGCAAAACACTTATGTTCACAATTTTTTTTGTGAGTACACCAACATTACCACAACCACATGAGAATCGAATATCTCCGGACAGAGATATAATTTTTATTTTCTGGTTTCGGATTATTGTTGTCGAGATTAATACGCGTATTTTGACACCCCTATCGATATTTTTGGACCGGTATTAGCAGTGTCATGCTGTCGTATAGAATCACCATTTTCTTTGGGTCTTTGGCCTGTGTGCGAAAAATTTACATATCGGTTTTGGTAGCAACACTTTCAAAATTATTACATTTTTTACTTCTTCCTATAATTTTTTTAAGGGTAATTTTTTGTTTGGGGGGGGGGGGGGGGGGGGAATGGTATCAAAAATTGTCATAAATTTTGTTTTATTATGTATAAATTGCCATTCATCGTGAAATGCCAAAATTTTGTACCTACTGCTATTTTCATGCTCAAGAAAATGCAAAATTTTTCTTTTGATCTGCGTACAGCGCTTAATAATACCATAATTTAAGCTTTCGATTTCAAAGTATTTTCGAAAGTATGTATGTATTCTGTTTTTAAATACTTTTTGTATTTTTTATTTGGTACTTTTATCATCACTGGGTGTGTACATTTCATGCTTATATAATTTTAATAAAACAATGTAATAATAACAATTAGGGGACTCATGTAACCGTATAAATGCCTTATAAAGTGTGTAAACGTATAAATTTATCTAGTGCGTAAACGAACTGTCAAATTTTGTATGAAAAATCATTTACACAATTTGTATAAATTTACGCGCACATTTCATTGTGTAAACGCGGTAAACTCAAAGGAATGCAACCTTGCAGACATTACAGCCAGCATTTTCATCAGAAATCTCCAACATCAGCAAGTAAAGGCGTTTTAGTTTTGATTTTTCACTTAATCTTGGTATTTTTTAATTTGTATAACAATCAAAAAAATTTGTTTGGCAATAATACAGCTGAAAAACTATCAAGTTTATCAAGAGTATTACTAGGTGCGTTCATATAACCGCGTGTGTAAATGGATATAATTTTACACCTTATAAGTTTATATGCTATCATGAGTCCCCCTAAGTTAAAAACACTTTAAAGGCACATTTTTTATTTCTGTGAAATAAATTTATATTTTTAAAATTGTTGCAAAAACCGTGCAAAAAATTGTTCTGGAGCACATTTTTGAACATACGCAAAATTTTACTCTCTATGAATTCCGTTGAGAAAAAAAACGGCCCGCTGTATAAATACTAGATATTTTCATTTGAACACCTTGGACTTGAAGATTTTCAATACAAAATTTTATTTTTCAAATACTTTCAGTATTGAACATTTGAATATTTGTTTTCTTTGGATATTTCATTTTTGTTCTGTAAAGTATTTGAAAAATAAAATTTTGTATGGAAAATCTTCAAGTCCAAGGTGTTCAAATGAAAATATCTAGCATCTATACTGCGGGCCGTTTTTTTCCCAACGGAATATCATAGAGAGTAAAATTTTGCGTATGTGCAAAAATGTGCTCCAGAACAATTTTTTTGCATGGTTTTTGCAACAATTTTAAAAATATAAATTTATTTCACAGAAATAAAAAATGTGCCTTTAAAGTGTTTTTAATTACAAGTAAATTGGTGTTTGAATTGTCAAAATCGGAGGAGCCTATCGGCTGCTATTCAACTTTAAAAGAAAAAGGACAAAGAAAATTCAAATGGCGATAATTAAGGATACATTTTTTGTTGGAAAAATCGAAGACGAGCATTTGTTTGTATTATCGATAGCTATCAAATAATACCTTTGTTGCTCAAAAATAAATTATGACGTTTTTAGGTGATCACTTTCAGAAATTTTCACTCAAAAAGAAACACGCACTATAAAGCCATCCTATGTCCTCACTGATTCGCGAATCGTTCGACGATATCTTCTGGTTTCACTTCAATGTCAGAATGTATATTCAGCAACGCCAGACCGACCAATATTTGCTGAAGCATAGTCGTTCTGAGCCATGTTTTCAACCGACGTAATGTTGAAAAGGACCTTTCGGCGCTTGCATTCGTGACACACATCGTACATAAAATTTTGAGCAAAGCATGTATGGTTGGGTATACACGTTTGTCACAAAATTCCAAAGTTTCCACAGCGTTAGTTGGTATACCAGAGGTTGTTTGAGAATTTTCGGCTGCTTTTTGCTTCCAAAAATATTGCCAATGAGCCATTTCTCCTTGAAGTCTTAAGTAAAGAAGCTTATCGGATTCCTTCAAAAGTGCGGAGAACCGCTGTGTTAAACATTCGATTAAATTTGTAATTTGACTCGTTGTCGTATCTTTTATACTCTTCGGTAGCAATGAACATATCTGAAAGCCAGACAAAACTTCTGGAGAAAATCGAATTTTCAAATCTTCTATAATATTTTCTAGAAGAGGAATGTACATGGAGACGCGGAAATGGTCTTCACAGTTAGATGTTTCGTGATTTTCTCGTTTTATTTCTCTTCCAATTGTTATTGGTTTCCTTACATCTATGTTCAATTCTTCTGCCAATTTCTTTGCATCAGTAAATATTTGCCTAAACTTTTCTTCGGCCTCTCCTCTTTGATCTGCCAAAACTGCGATTAGCGATGCGATTTTTTGGGAAGCGTTTTCCAAATCTGTGTCTTCTTTTTGAAGAGATACACTAAGGGGGCGCGTCAAAGATAAAACATCACTTAAACAAAACAGTCCTATGATAAATTCGAATGCGCTCAGAGCAGCAATAAGTACTATTGCTTTACCCGCTGTTTCTCTGTTTTTCCATTTACTAACTTTATTTAACGCCTTAATAATGTTTGGAAAATCTGCGACAAACTGGAGTACATAATCATGTCGTTCGACCCATCTTGTATCGCATAAACTTTTGAGTTTATGCCCAAGAACTTCCGATAATTCTGTAGAACGTTAGGATGTGCATTTTGAAAGAATTTCGTCACCTGCCGTATGATGTCGCAAACTTTTTGAATTGACTGAATATTAGAAGATTTCATTAGACTGCTGTTCAGCTTGTGGGATAAGCACAGTACCATAACAGCGTTTTTTGCTTCTTTTTTTATTTCATTGACAGCTCCACATTTTTCTGAAATATTAACAGTGCACGCGTCAGCCCCTATAGAGACACAGTTTTCTAAATTTAAGTTTAGTTTCTTCATTGTCTTCAAAACAAATTTCCCTAGGGCTAGCCCTGTCAGTGGTAACTCTACGTCGTCTTCTTTATTTTCACTTTCTTCACCAACATCTTCAACATTTGCACAGTCTTCGTTGAGATCTCCACCACGTCTATTTACTTCTTTGGAAAGTTCTCCAAAAGCATCAACAAAATCTATGAAGTCTTCTCTAACGCAAAGTCTTCCGGAAGAGACGTCGATATAGCGCAGTATGAGACTTATCTGTGTGGAAAAGAAATATTTTAAAAATTAGCAAAGCATATGGTCAGTCACTGGTTATTTTCGTTTGCTTTTGTTTCTTTGCCAAAAATTTTGACGAAGGAAATCTTGCTTCGCTTTTGCCAGTGATGTGTGGAGTTTTTATCCTCTTCGCTGCTGACTATGCATTTGAAAGTAGGCAATGAAAGCATAAATTCAACATTTTACTACCTATGACCGTCAAAGAGTGTGCGCTTAGAAAAAATTTCCTTCTTTTTTTTAGGTTTTAGGTTTTGAAAAATTACTTTTCTTATTGGGAATTTAATGAAAATGTTAGAAAAAACGAGAGAATTATTTACCTGTGCTTTTCCTGATAAATCTGAGGTTTCATCAAATTCAATAGAGTAGAATTCAGATTCACTGACACGTCGCAAAATTTTTTCTTGAATATCAAGTCGGCAGCAATCAATTAGTTTATCTTGGGTTGTTTTACTGGTATATGTCGCAACCGACGAAGAAATTTTTAAGCGGTTTTCTAGTACTGCATCTCCTGATTCAATCTGGTACCTGAGCAGTGCCCGAAAATTTCCTTCGTTCCGTCCAGGGACTGATTCTTCTATAATACTCCCGTCATCCCTATGCCCACGAAATGCCATGTTTTGCCTTCCGAGAAAAATAACTGCTCTTACAATAGACTTCAGAAATTTTCTGTTTTCTTGACGTTGTAATAGGTAATCTTCATTAATCACATTGTGCACGTCGAATTGTGGATTGTGGTAATTTTTCAAAAAGTCTTTGCCTGCGGCAACTGCATTCTTGTGTTATAGGTTTTGAGAATGGATTTCCAGTACTCCTGATTTGCCAGATATATTTTTGAAGTTGACTAAGGGCTTCGTGACGAGCACTCCTAAAGGTGTATTTTTTGCATAACCTCCTACATTATTAATAGTGAACCATGGGCAGTACTTGCAATAGAGCCCTTTTTTATATCAGATAAAACCAGCCATTCACTGTAATCAGCTAAATGTTTATGCGATACATAATTTTTTATCTCTTTGCCACAAATTGTTCTAGTATAAAATGGAAATGTGTAATTATTTGATGGTATCCAAGGGTTTTCCAGGAGTTCTCTTTTCACTAAGCCGCTTATCTTTAGGCCGATATAATGGCCTACGTCCCTGGAGAAATTGGACATAGCATTATCATTTGCTTCTTTTGAAAACAATGAACTAGTGCCGACTGTGTCGACTTTCGATGAACTTGCAATTTCTTGCTCCAATGAGGTATTATTTTCTGTAGTACCTGTAAGTTGATTTTTGACGTCAGCATGATCGGAAAAAGCCTCTCCAATCTTTTTTTTCTTAAGAGGTTGAAAGAGAGTGGAAATTGACGGCTGCTGGTAGGACTGGAAACATAAATTTTATTACTCAATATATTATTATATTATTTCATCGCGCACTGTAACGAGTACGAGTGAATTCCACTTTAAATTATTTGTTGCCCAATGAGTGCGAAACATTGAATGCCTAATGCATGCTGATTGCAATGCTCGAGATATTTGATCTCTGGCAGTAATTGCTGATTGGATGGAGTGTCCACCAGCAAGAATATCATTCAGTTTCTTGTGCTAAGAGCGTACCAAGGACATTCTTCTGCAATCCGTTCAAGATGATTTGAGGGTAAATGTCCCCTCCAAGAACTAGATCCACTGGTTCGTTGACAAAGAATCTTTTATCTGCCAACTCGAGATCAGGGAATGATTGTCTGGTCGTCGCACTGATCTGGCATGTTCGAAGATCCCCTTTAAGCTTTGGCAGGACAAAAACTTTTGTGTTCAAAGAAAATAATGGGTCAATTAGTGACCGCAACTGTATTGAACAAGATTATTTGACCTGTGCAGAAAATGAGTTAGTTATACCGGAAATTTGAGCGCGAATTTTCTTGGATGGCAGGTTAATTCGACGCTGGAGACGCTCGGTAATAAATGAACATTCAGAACCAGAATCAATTAGGGCTCTGGCTGAAAAATTGGTATTGTTATATTGTATGTTGACACGAGCGGTGCCTGACAGTACACCAGCGGTATTATGCGCATGGCAAGATTGCACATTGGAGGTTTGATTGTCATTGGACTTTGAATTTTGCCTCTCTCGTGCTTGTCGCGATGTTGAAGGGGTATCATCGTCCTTACTTACATGAGCTGCGGCTTTTTCCTGAATTTTTTGTATATGCAGGAGCGTGTTGTGTCGAGAATGGCATGTACTACAGTTATAAGAACTAGTACACTTCGACACAGTATGTCCAGAAGACAAACAATTCAGGCAGCTATTATTGTTTTTAATAAATTCAATTCTACGAGCAGGTGTGAGTTTGAGGAATTTAGCGCAGGTTCGTAGTTTGTGGTCATTCGTGTGACACATTTTGCAATTAAAATTCTTTATGCTTGTTTGGAAGCTGTCAACTTTTTTATTATGAGGTTCAGGGGTTTTGGTATTTTGGGGCTTAAAACTTTTCCAAGTTTTATTACCTCTTTGCCAGACACGTTTTCTAACGCAAGAAATCTATCGGATAGGAATTTATTCATGTCCCCCCATTTTGCTACATCCGTTTTGTTCCCTAAAGACTGTTCCCAAAGTGAAAGGCTGGTTTCGGGCAATTTTTCTGCGCACAGGTATACAAAAAGTGCATCCCATAAATCTATCTTATGCCCTTTTAATGCATTCATTCAATGATTTAATTTTAATTGTAAATCTATAGATTTACCGCAATCCGTTTCAATAGGTTTTATTCCGAAGACAGTGTCGAGCTGAGCCTTAACTAAACTACGCTTGTTTTCATACCTTTGAGTGAGGTTCTTCCACGCTATTTCAAACCCTTCATTTGTGACAGGTGCGTTGCTAACAATTTCGCTGGCCTCCCCCTTTGTTTTCTGACTGAGGTAATATAGTTTCTCAATCGCGGAAATATCGTCGTTCGAAATGTAAATGGCCTTTAACATATCTCGGAATGTTGGCCAAGACAAATAGTCACCCTTGAAGACTTCGGTATCACATGGAGGGAGGCGAAGATAGTGTTTGCGATCAGTCTGTTTTTGGGCAGACTGGCCAATTTTCTCTGTTTCTGCTTTATTAAGGGTCTCTGTCTGAGCCGACATAGCAGACATACATTTAAAATAACTAGCCATAGAAAGCTTATGCTTCTTTTTTATGGCTTTAATTTCATCTTTGGAGAAACCCGCGGAGATTAATGCGTCATACGCGTTTTTGGTTTTTATCCACATATTTTTTAACTCTTCTTGTTGAAATGAAACAGTGTGTTTATCGAGATTAGTGACGTTACCGATTTTTGAAGACATGATCCAATTTTCGGACTAAGTCCGCCCCCTCCGTCTGGCAACACCCGGCCAGTGCGGCCAAGCGCAAGCAGTGCAGCTCAGCCGTGGCTTGCCAACCACCACCGCGCTCACTCTCAAGTGAGTTTAGTTTAGTTAAAACTGCCCACACCCACGCATCGTTTCGTGACCGCAATCGTTCGATCATTTTTTATGATATCGCTCGCCCGCCGCCGCGCATTTTTAACATATTTATTTTGATTTGTGTTAAATTTTAATATAACTCTTCAGTGAAGTAAAATAATAAAGAAAATAATAGTTCAGCATTAAACTCATGCATGCCCTCTTTTATTTGAACAGTGCTTAGTGAAGTTTTTTATACATGGTCCTTCGAGCCGGTGCTAAAAAAGCAACCAGCGGCAAAAACAAATTATTTCAAAGTTTATATATGTACATTTATACAATTAACATTAAACGAAATACGCGGCCGGTACGGACACAAAAAACAAAAAGTGATAAAAATAGTGTTTGAAAAAAAACTAGAAAATTGCTACATACAAAAAAAACAACAAAATATTTTAAACAAAATCAACATTTTATCATCAAAAAAAAATTATTTGCGTTTGTGTCAAAATTTTGAACGGCAAAAGTATATAACATACATAAATACAATAAAAGGTTACATTAAGGTGTTACAAAAAGAGAAAAAATTTAAAATCCTAATTGAATAACATAAAAGTGAAGGAAGGAAGAAACATAAAAACGCTATATATACAAGAGACAAAAAATAAAAGAAAAAAGGAAAACAATTATTTAAAAATATTAATAAAGTTGAACAAAATATATACAAACACAGAGAGACAAAAACTTGTGTACCTAAAAACATAAAAGAAAGATAAAAATTGTTCGGTAAAATAAAAAACAAATACCTACTCATATACAGGAAAAAAATTAGGGTGAAGTTGAAAAAAGGAAAAAAGTTTTGGAGAAAAAATATAATTTTGAAAAAAAGAAAATTTTCGAAAAATCGCAAAAGAAAAGATATAAGGTGAAATCAAAAAAAAAAAAAAATAAAAATATATATAATAAATTTTGTGGCTAAAACACAAAAAACGGAAAATATAAGTAAAAACAGAAGAGAGGTTTGGTGGAAACAGAAAAAAAATTTTTTGTTTCAATATAAAGAAAAAATATACAATAGAAAAAAATATAATTACTCGAAAAAAGGGAATTGTTTGAAAAAACCAAGAAGAAAAATACAAATTTTCAAATAAAATAGAAGTTGAAAAACATAAGTGGAAAAAACACATACATACATCAAAATAACATCACTATTACAACATAAACCAACTACACAACATAAAAGAGGTACAACTTTACAACACAAAATATCAACGAGAGGAACATTACAACAAAAGCTAAAGTACAACACAAAACCAACAAGTCACACACAGGTCACACAAAAATGTCTGAGTAAGTACTCTCGTTACCCAATATATTCCCATATATATTCCCTCCGTCTAACGTACGGACCCCAAATCTAAAATCCCAAAATGTATATACCCCTCCGATCTAAAGATCCGGACCATGGGTATATAACCCAAATCAAAAAGCCTAAACGGCAAAATATTTCATTGGCTTCCTCACTGTTACCAACAGGTACAGTCCCATCAAAAAACCCATATAAATTTTTCAACAAGTAAATTTGCATTCCCGTACCAACGGAAAATCCACTGCCCGGTTCTATATACCCAATAAGTTCGTTGCGCTAAATATCTACATAATTATAAAAATATATACGTATATATGTAATATATGTATATACCCACTTAGCTCGGTAATATTACCCGAGCTACATATTTCTCCAGCGTGAAAAGCACCGCTGCCTAGTTTACCCTTATATACATATATTACATAATATATATTTTATAAAAAACCCATAGCAACAAACTTTGCCAAATTTTTGTCATTTTTCCAAAAGTTTATTTTACCGGTGCACCCAATATTAATCTTGCATACAAACCTACAATTATATGCACCCATAATACCCACACGCACTTGTATATCTTTTTTCATAAGCCAAAAACCCACCCTCAACAAAGTAATTGCATGAGCATACGTAACAACATAATAGAAGGAATCAACAAAGAAGATCATCGGTTACATATTTTGCATACATTTACTTTGTCAATACAGATCAAGTGCATTGGCACGGCAAACAAAAGGTTGTTGGTACACCACAGTTTGTCGGCAAATATATTTCACCCACTTATATATATACATACATACGTACTATATACCCATATTACTTGTGCTCAGACGCGCTGAGACAAGTACATATAACAAAAAGCCGGTACACATTAGGCCGGTCTCAAAAATAAAAAAAATAAAATCCCAGTGAACACAAATATTATAATATTTATATTATTATATACTCACATTACTTGTACTCAGAAGCGCTGAGACAAGCCCGTATTAAAAACCAAGCGTACATTAGGCTGGTTTCAAAAAATTTTTTTTGCACTTTTGACAAAATTTTTTTCGATTTTCACAGCTTAATAAAAGCTCCCATTTTTTAATAAACCAAACTAATTTATAATGCCGAAATCGTCGGACGAAACCCAAAAATTGACCCCTGCAGATAAATGCCTGCAGAAATTCATATATGACGGTAACCAAGTAGAGGTTTACTGCTCAAGATGGTCACCCTCCCAAGCTACCGATTTATCAGAGTGTATGCTTAAGGTCAAATTAGAAGACCTTGATAAAATATGGGCAAAGGTGCTAGAGTCCCATCGAGAAGTAAGTTTCTCAGATAATTACACAGATGTTAGCGGCTCGGTTGAGCAAAAATTCGCTAAATGCTTGGAAACTTACCAAACATGCAAATCAGAAATTTTAGAAGCCTTACAGCTTTTTAATACTGCTAGCACCAACCAACAACAAATACCCGCCCACCCAATGAACAATTCAAATGCAAACGGTTTTTATTTAAAAGTACCACCATGCGACACCGAAGTATTTCATGGTGGATACGAAGACTGGCCATCCTTTAGAGATATGTTCACGGCAGTCTATAAAAACCACCCTAAATTATCACCCGCTCAAAAATTATACCACCTACGCCAGAAAACAAAAGGACAAGCTGGGCTTATTGTAAAACAATACCCACTGAGCGATAATAATTTCGAGCTTGCCTGGGAAGCGCTCAGATCTAGGTACGAGAACAAAAGGATACTCGTCGACAACCAATTGAAGACGCTGTTCAACCTACCCACAATCTTCGCAGAAAACGGAGAACAAATACAGAAGATGCAGACAACAATCAACAACTGCATGTCAACCCTTAACACCCAAGGAATCCCGATAACGGACTGGGACCCAATCCTCGTTTACCTCTGCTCATCCAAGCTGCCAAGTGAAAGCCTTTCACTATGGGAACAATCCCTCAGCTCCCGAAAAGAACTCCCACTTTGGGAGGATATGAATAAATTTTTGACCAGCAGATACGAGGTAGTAGAGAGAATAAGTACCTATCGACCAGGCAAGGCGAAACCCCAATTTTCGAGTTTTACGCCACGAACGGTGAATCAAAACTCGACCCAATCTAACAATAATAGAACCCATGCATATCACACGGAGTTCAATAAAACGGCTTCGTGTAGATTATGCAATCAATACCACGCAGTCAAATCTTGCGTTAGGTTTAGAAATTTATCGGTATCAGACCGAATCAAATTTGTGAGAGAAAATAGTTATTGCGAAAACTGTTTGTCTACGTCACACCCCAAGAACGAATGTAAAAGTAGTTTCACGTGCGTTTATTGCCAAAAGCGTCATCATTCGCTACTGCATTTGCAGCCCAAACCCCAACAATCACAACCAAACCCCAGAGCTCAAAATGCCCAAGCCGGCACCCCTAGGAGAACGGACGACGAGCGAGCCTCAACATCGAAAGCCGCCGCAAGAGCCACCTCCTCCCTACAGTCTCAAGACAAAAACCCGGTTTCTTCACTCTTCTCGAGTAATCATGGAACCACCCTACTACCCACAGCAATAGTATCAGTATACTTTGCTGGCGAATTTCATAAAATTCGTGCCCTAATAGACCAAGGTTCACAAAAAACTTTTGTATCATCCCGTATACAAAAGGTTCTTGGTCTACCCACAAAAGAGTCTCTCCCCCAGATATCTGGAATGGGTGGAACGGTTGTGAAAAATGCCAATAAAGTCTGCCAGATAACATTCTGTTCAGCAGACTTAACCCAAATGATAGACGCACAAGCAATAATTTTGCCGAAGCTAACTAAGTTCTTGCCCACAGTCAGAGTTTCAAGCATCGATCTCGAAGAACTGTCCCATTTACCGTTAGCCGATCCACAGTATTCGATACCATCTAAAATCGATGTGGTAATCGGCAGCGATATCACCCCGCAAATCCTCACCGAAGGGCTCCTACGAAATGTGAGTGGAACATTACTTGCCCAAAACACAATATTCGGATGGATATTAAGCGGCCCTGTAGCTGAAAAGGTATCAACCTTCAGCACTCATGTCACGGAATGCACCGATGACCCCATCAATCAACTTTTGAGACAATTTTGGGAACAGGAAGAAGTTCACCAAACCCAACAACGATCAGCAGATGATGAATACTGCGAAGCACTCTACCGGATAACCACAATTCGTGAGGAAGATGGACGCTACAGAGTAAAACTACCTTTCAAATCGGAATTTCCAGCCAATCTGGCACTCGGTCATTCACGACCCGCAGCACAACAGCAGTATATCAGCATCGAACGAACCCTCGAAAGAAAACCCGAATTAAGAGACAAATATTTTGAAGTCCTTAATGAATATTTAACCATGGATCACATGGAACCCGCCTCCCAACAAGAGATAATTAGAGATGGTAAATATCTATCATTTTATCTACCCCATCATGCTGTCATAAAACCCGACAGCAAAACCACAAAAGTGCGAGTCGTCTTCAACGCATCAAAAATGTCGCATTCTGGCAACTCGTTGAACGACGTGCTTCATACAGGCCCCATTCTACAAAATGACTTAATGCTCGTCATACTCAAATGGCGACTTTATAAGTTTGTTTTCAACGGCGATATTGAGAAAATGTATCGCCAAATACTCATCCACGAAGAAGATAAAGATTTTCACCGAATCGTTTTTCGAAAACACCCAACTCTGCCGATAGAAGATTTCCGACTAAAAACAGTTACCTTTGGTGTAAATTGCGCGCCGTATTTGGCGATTCGAACCCTACACCAACTCGCCCACGATTGTCAAGACGAATATCCGCTCGCTAAAAACATTTTATTAAACGAAACATATGTTGACGATATTTTGTCAGGCGGTCACAATATACAGTCCACTTTGAACTCTATGACTCAAGTTATCGAAGCCTTAAAATCGGCAGGGTTCCCTTTGAGGAAGATGTCGGCAAACCACCCTGAAATTTTAAAACCCGTTCCCGACCCTGATTTGCTAGACGTCGACTTCCTTAAATTCCATGATTCGAGTTCCACAAAAACCCTTGGAATTCAGTGGAACGCGCTAACCGACACCTTCACCTACACGTATGATCCACCATCAGCAGAAAACACGACTACAAAAAGGCAGATTCTATCAGCAGTCGCAAAACTGTTTGACCCCGCAGGATGGCTTTCACCAATATTGATTCTTGCCAAAATGTTGCTGCAACAACTCTGGATGGAAGGAACGGATTGGGACGAGGACGTGAAGCCCGGAGCTCTCGAAAAATGGACCTCAATTTATGAAAATTTACCTCATATCAGAGACATTAAAATCCCTAGGTGGGTACAGTATTCCCCCGATAAACTAATCCAGCTGCATGGATTCTCAGATGCTTCAGAAAAAGCATTTTGTGCCTGTATATATTTACGAGTACAAACCCATGAAATTAGTTTTTCATCCCATTTGCTAGCTGCTAAAAGCAAAGTAGCACCCCTCCAAACCGTGAGTCTTCCACGGTTGGAACTCTGTGGAGCAGTTTTACTCTCCAAGCTAGTGAAACAGCTGCGAAGTGAGCTGAATCTACCCCAACACGAACTCATTCTCTGGTGCGATTCTGCCATCGTACTGGCCTGGTTAGAAAAACCACCCCATACCTGGAAAACGTATGTCGCCAACAGAACCTCTGAAATTCTTAAGAACGTTGACAACGCCACTTGGAGGCACGTTTCCAGTAAGGATAACCGAGCGGATTTGGGCACTCGAGGCTGCAAGCCTCAGGATTTAGTCCAATGTCCATTATGGTGGGAAGGACCTAATTGGCTTATCAATCCATCAACTTCGTGGCCAAAGGATATTTCTCACCACCCAACTCCCCCCGAACAACGACATGTGGAAGTATTCCACACCCTGCAGGAAGAAAATATAGATATAATCGACCGCTTTTCGTCATTTTCTCGAGCGCTTAGAGTCGTGGCCTATATGTTGCGGTTTATCAAGAAAGCAAGGAAACTGAAAGTTCCAGCCACGCTTAACCTCACCCACGCCGAAGTGAATGATGCCAAAATCAAAATCATCATTCAAACTCAACGGAATCATTACGGAGACACGATAGAGCTGCTTCAAACGTCAGGACCCTTACCCAAAAAAGAACACCCTTCTGACATTAAACCCCATGCTAGATGACTCAGGAATCATGCGAGTTTCTGGAAGATTAGCATATGCCACCTATAGCTTTAATGAGCGGCACCCAATTATCATACCCGAAAACTCTCGATTTTGTTCTCTTCTGTTGGACTTCCTCCATTCGAACCTGCTTCATGCCGACAAACAGCTGATGATCCGAATGGTACAGCAACAGTACTACATTCCACGTTTGAAGCAAAAGGTCAAAAAGCTCGTCTTCCACTGCAAAACCTGCACCATCTATAAACAGCAGATGAAAACGCAGATAATGGCAGCCTTGCCACCCGAGAGGTCAACGTATTCCCTACCCTTTCATACAACAGGAGTCGACTTTGCTGGACCATTTATGGTAAAAACTTCTCCCCTTCGCCGAGCTTCGTATGTCAAAGCTTACGTTTGTGTGTTCGTCTGTTTTTCCACAAAGGCTGTTCATTTAGAAGTGTGCTCTGATCTCACCACGAATGCCTTCAACGCAGCCTTTGCCCGATTCACTGGCCGCCGTGGCCTACCCCACCAGATATATTCTGACAACGGAAAGACGTTCGTCGGCGCACAACGCGGATTACAAAGAGAATTCACCACATTCCTCAAGGAAGTCGCTACAGACGTCGCCGAAAAGTATGCAGCTCACGGATTCTCATGGAAATTCATCCCCCCATACGCTCCCCACATGGGTGGTCTATGGGAAGCGGCCGTGAAAAGCTTCAAGATACACTTTACGAAAGTAGCAGGAAACCAGAAGTTCTCCTTCGAAGAGCTTACTACCCTCGTAATACGCATAGAGGCGGTCCTCAACTCCCGACCGCTCTCCCCTATGTCCGAAGATCCAATGGATCCCCTAGTCCTAACCCCAGGGCATTTCTTGCGTGGCGCGCCGCTCTTGTCGTTACCGGAGCCAACTGCAGAGCATCTCACCTTGGTCAACAAATGGCAGAAACTGAAAGTGCTTCACCACCAATTCAGCACACGATGGAAGAGCGAGTATCTCAAGGAGCTGCATAAGCGGTACAAATGGAAATGCCCTCAACGCAATATTCAAGTTGGAGATTTAGTCGTGGTAAAGGAGGATTTACTACCCCCGAACGAATGGCGTTTGGGACGGGTAATCACTTTACACCCTGGATCGGATAACAATGTTCGAGTTGTGGAACTCAAAACCCAAAATGGACTAATAACCCGTAATATTGCCAAACTGTGCGTGCTACCAACTGCCTAGTAATGCCAACCCTACCTCTGGTACCCTCTGTTTCATTACCCTAGCAATCTGAAAAAGATATATAAGCTACCCTCACCCATGCCTAAAAAATACGAATATTTTTTTTCTTTTCTTGTCTTTACAGGACCCGCAGAACAACCGAGGGACCAAAGTGTCGTCTCTGTGGTCAACGGCATGTGCTGAGACAGTGCCGGGCCTTTTTGCGATGCAACCCGAGGAGAGATACCAATGTGCCAAAACCCACCGGCACTGCCTCAACTGCCTCGCAATCTCACACTCCACCGGGGCGTGCGACTCCCCAAGCAGCTGCCGAAAATGCTCACTCGGCCACCACACTTTGCTCCACCGGGCTCGACCGAACAACCATGCGGACAACGACAGCCGCCGAAGAGACAGGGCAACCCCACGAGCCCGCACGGAAAACCGCCAGAGCGCGGTAGAAAGCCAATCGGCTCGTCAAAAAGAAAAAAAAATACGACAATTAGTAGCCGAGGCACGAGCAGCCTTGGACAGAGTTGACGCCGCCCTTAACCCATCAACGCGTCGGGCGGGGGGGGAGCATGTTGAAGACATGATCCAATTTTCGGACTAAGTCCGCCCCCTCCGTCTGGCAACACCCGGCCAGTGCGGCCAAGCGCAAGCAGTGCAGCTCAGCCGTGGCTTGCCAACCACCACCGCGCTCACTCTCAAGTGAGTTTAGTTTAGTTAAAACTGCCCACACCCACGCATCGTTTCGTGACCGCAATCGTTCGATCATTTTTTATGATATCGCTCGCCCGCCGCCGCGCATTTTTAACATATTTATTTTGATTTGTGTTAAATTTTAATATAACTCTTCAGTGAAGTAAAATAATAAAGAAAATAATAGTTCAGCATTAAACTCATGCGTGCCCTCTTTTATTTGAACAGTGCTTAGTGAAGTTTTTTATACACCGATATGTGATTCGAATTCGACAATTGCCTCAGCAAAAAGTATGTATGCATCCATTTTTAATTTGATATGTATACAGATAGAAATCCGGAAGATTTAATGTATACTTTTGAGATAAAAACCTTTTGTTTCCCCCTCTGTTCAGCTAGTGTTATGTAATTAAGTACCGCAAGTAAGGTAGAAACCCTCAGTTGCGTTTTGATCGGTGGTAGAAACCCACCGACTCGTATACCTAGCTAAGTGCTACCGCAAGTAAGGTAGAAACCCTCAGTTGCGTATTGATCGGTGGCAGAAACCCACCGACTCGTATACCTAGCAAAATGTTAACGCAATTAAGGTGAAAACCCTCAATTGCGTTATAATAGGTGTTAAAATTCCACCGATTCGTATAACTAGCTAAGCTACTGAAAAGAGAGCTAGAGAAAAGAGGGCAACAAAGGCAAAAGCAAACTAAAAATAATGTTGATAGACAAAAGGCCTTTTTAACACTTAATTCAATTAAAAAAAGTTCACTTAAAAAAATTTGTGCGTTGTAAATTATAACCACGTACGTTGATTGTTGTTGCGGCTATCTGTGCTTGGTGGTGGTTTTTGTTGAAAGATGATTTTGTTTTTATTCCAAATGCTGCTCTATCTCGAAGGTCTTGTTTGTTGTACCAAAAATTATATTATGATAATCTTGATTTGCCTTTTCTGTGATGTGGACTGTATATGTAGATCAAGTTCTGATCGCTTGTAAAAAATCTCACTGTGAGAAAGGACCAAATGTTGGCCTCGCAGAACGCTCGGTGCGCGGAGGTCCAATATTTATTTATTTATTTATTTATTCAGTCTATGAAGATACAGGTCTTACAGACTGCCAATAATGGTAGATACAAAAAATATTAACACAAAGATAACAAAATATACATGTAAATATATAGTTTACAATAAATAATAAGTTCTTATAACAAAAAATTACAGATACAGGTCTTACAGACTGCCAATAATGGTAGATACAAAAAATATTAACACAAAGATAACAAAATATACGTAAATATATAGTTTACAATAAATAATAAGTTCTTATAACAAAAAATTAAAAACAATTAAATAGCTGACTTTAAAATATTTATAAAAGCGTCCCTACACATAGAAAAATCAAGCTCAATAGAAGATGAAATCTTATTGAATTCGTTCAGGGCATGTGCAATTGGCGCATTCCTTCCATAATTGGTTCTAATATTAATACCATAAAACCGGCAAACATTACGAAGATCCCTCCTTGGAACATTAAAATTAATTTCCACAAGAAGGTCAGCGCAGTCTACATCTCCGTGGATAATGCCAAACAAGAAAGTCAAGTAGAGAATATATCTCCTGGCTTCCAGGGATTTAAGATTCAAAAGAAGTAAACGAGCAGTATATGGAGGAAAAGGGTATGTAAACCTTAATGACCGTAAAGCATACTTAAGAAAAACTTTTTGAACTCGCTCAAGCCTGTTGATTGAGAATTGTTGGAAAGGTCTCCAAATGATGGTAGCATACTCAAGATGAGAACGCACGAATGAGGAGTAGAGTACTTTTAAAGTATACGGGTCAGAAAACTCCGAACTATTACGCCGAATGAAGCCTAGCATAGCATAGGCCTTGGCAATGAGGAAATCAATATGGTTCACGAACATACATTTTGTATCAAATACAACCCCAAGATATTTGATTTTTTCAACAGTCTGCAACGTACTGTTAGCGATACTAAACGAACTGTTGAGATTTGAACGAGATTTTGAGTAGGTTACGTGGAAGCATTTATTTATATTTAATGAAAGATGAGATCTAATGCACCAGGAGTAAAGTTTATCAATATCAGCTTGAAGATTAATCATATCGTTTGCGGAATTTACAACAGAGTAAACTTTGAGATCATCGGCGTACAACAGAAATCTAGCGTAAGAGAAGCATGAGCTAATGTCATTGATGAATAAGACAAAAAGTAATGGTCCCAAAATACTACCCTGCGGGACGCCCGATGTCGCCAAAAAGGGATCTGATGATACCCCATCAATAGAGACGGCACACCATCTATTACTTAGATATGATTTTAGCCACTGCAAAAAGGTTGAATGAAATCCAAGGCAGTACAGTTTGTGAATTATAACATCATGCGATACCTTATCAAAAGCTTTGGAAAAGTCGGTGTAAATACAGTCGGCCTGAAGACCAGATGAAAAGGCAGAGATACAATATTCACTGAACTCCACAAGATTGGAAACGGTAGAGCGACCAGAAACAAACCCATGCTGTCTCGGACAGATCAAGTGCTTCATTGAAAAATAAATCGTTTCCTTGACAACGCACTCAAATAGCTTAGAAACGGTGGAAAGCTTTGAAATTGGCCTGTAATTGCAGACATCAGTCTTACTGCCAGATTTTTAAATAGGAGCTATCGAGGCGAATTTCCAAGCATCAATAAACTCACCAAAGCTAAGTGACAAATTGAACATGATATCTAACGGGACAACTAGGGAAGTGCATCATTTTATCAAGGCAGCCGAGAGACCATCAATGCCAGCTTTAGTAGAGTTGCTCAGTTTCGAGATACCACTGAAGATATCTTCAGATGAAATTGACATTGAACCAAAATTTAGGGACGAAGAAATTTCAGACGAGAAGTCAGACGAGGGACTAGCATCATGATTAACAAAATTAGAACTAAAAAATTCAGCAAACGCGTTAGCCACATTGTGGGGAGTGTTAGCAGGTCTGTCATTGTAGATGACGGTGGCAGGCACCGAGGAGCGAGATTTCTTCGACTTAACGTAATTCCAGAATGCTTTCGGGTTAGACTATATATTCGTCTCAAAGCTTGTAATGTAGTTTCTGTAAAGAAACTTCTCTAGACAGTTGAAATCCTTCACATAATGTTTATATTTGGTAAAAAATAAGGGGTTTTTGGTTCTTTTAAACTTTTTGAAGAACTTGTTTCTTAAATTCTTCAACTTTTTAACCTTGTTGTGTACCATGACAACCTATATGGTTTCCTTTTCGCAACTGGTACATGCCTCGTACACAGATCAAAGAGAGTCAACTTAAATATTTCAAAGCAATGACCAACATCAGAGATGGAAAGCAAATTGGCCCAGTCTATTTCAGCTAGATCCTGATCGAGTCTAGAAAAATCACACTTCGAAAAGTTAAATGAAAAATCATCAATTAAAGAGCGAGCTCCAAACTCATAAAATTCGAGTTTAAGAATTAGAGCAGAATGGTGCATATCCGTCGGAGCGAATGGCGCATGGCACTCAGAAAGATTAGAATTTATTTCATTACTAATAAAAATTAGATCTAATATTATATCGGGCCTGTTTTTGAAACTATTGATTTGATGCAAATTTAGACTTATGATATTATTTATAACGTATGGCTCAAAAGACTTAGTAATATTATTAGGTAATAGGCCTGACGCAGAGCAATTATGAGACCAAGAAATATCACAAAGGTTAAAATCCCCTAAAACACATAAGTGATTATCTCCTAATTTATTTAAAAATAGGGACGATATATTGTTAACATGAGCTTTGTAAATTTCTTCCAAGCTGTTCGGCGGTATGTATGATGCAACCAGATATAGAGATCCAGACCACGGACATTGACGCAGATCTGGTCAAGGATGGTATCACAATTATCTAACATAATAAGGGAGGCATTATACTTGCGTTGAACAGCGATTAGTACGCCACCCCCTCTTGAACGCCCAGTTTTAGTACAATCCCTGTCCTTACGAAAAACGACGAATAGCTTGGGATCGAAGAACTCAGCGTCGAAGAAATCTGAAGTAAGCCAGGATTCAACAATGACAAAAATATCGTACTCCAATTGGCAACTAAATGCTCTCAAAATGTGCGATTTAGTCCTGATACCAGAAGCATTTTGGAAATACACTTTAAGCTGTTTGTTAATTATGTTCTCATTACTGCTGGAAGCTAGGTGAACTGGAGTTGCTTTTCCACTTGAGGAAAAAAACGGAAAGGGCGAACATTCACACCAGCAGGCCACAAGTCTGGCGATAAAATTTTCTCATAAACAGCATTAGTAACGGCAAGCTTAAAGTTTACTTTGGTTATTGAGTCAACAGGTGTATCTTTCTTAACGAGCCCTTTGCATGAAAAATTAGACCGATCGGCCTTCAGATGCCTTACTAGGTAGCTAATAATATCATTAGAAGAAACTGACGGCTGAAATGACGATAGATGAAGCCAAATCATTCCAAAACTTCAGTGCTATCTTTCAGCGCAGAAGGGGATAAAGATGCAGGCGTAGAAATAGATGTAGATGTGAACGTAGAAGTAGATGATGATAAGTCAGGTGCAGAAGTTATAATCGAACCGACAGTGCTAGGCTGCTTACGACGTTTGTATGTTTGTTTGGTATTAACATTGTTTTTATTACCAGCGCCATCCATACAGGTAACATTAGAGTTATTAGCCTGTGATTTAAGAACCGAAGCAAACGATCTACCACTATTAGCAGAATTATTAACAGAGTTTTTCTCATAGGTTTGAAACACAGCTGTGGTGGTAGCATTGTTAATAGCTATTGGTACTGAAGAATTATTTTTCTTGTTTTCAACGTTCATAGCACTATTTTTAACAGTAGAACAAGCATCAACATTGGTAGCCATAGCACACGTATTAGTAACTGCTGTATGTTTAGAAGCAGCAGGCAAAGCAGAAAGAATAACTACTTTTTCACTTGTCGTGTGTGACGATGAGGAAGTACCATTAGAATGAGCAGTACCAATTATACCCACATTCGAACGAACATTGGAAACAGTAGCAATGCATGACTCAAAGGAAGAGCGAGAGCGACAGGTAGCCAGCGGCAAATTACAGAGCGCATTCTGCATAGAGCTTAACTTAACTTGCAGGTCGCTGACTTGTCGACGTAAACGATTACCGATTACCTTCGTCTATTGATGTTTTAAGCAGACGTAAAATCTTCTCTTCATTGCCTTTTAGCACAGCAATATCACACACTAACGGCAGAATGTTTCTGAAGCAATTTCAGGGAAAATTTTTGGCATACCCAGTGAATACAACGTTTGCTTCGATGAAAATGATGGAAACCAAATATTACCAAGTCTTAAAGACGCATTCGCTACCACCAGTGATCGCGCAAAACAACTTAGAATTTTAACCATTTGCAAAGATTGGCCTCATCGGAAAATTCAACATCATTTCTCTGCTACAGTTCGTATGATTATTGTTGCTAAGAAAATTGCTGAGGAAAAAGGAATTCTGGCAGAAGTAAATCCCAAGAGTCATCCGTCATTAGAAAGAGAAGTTATTGATTTAATAACATAATTTTATGAACTCGATGTAAATAGTTGTGCGATGCCCGGGAAAAAAGATTTTGTCTCCGTAAAAATTAATAACGAACGCATTCACGTGCAAAAGAGGCTACTGTTGATAAAATTACGCGAACTTCGTCAAATGTTTAAGGAAAATCACCCCCGCGGTTAAGTGTAGTTTTTCAAAATTTGCAACTTTGGGGCCATATTGTGTTTAGCAAGTTCAAGTGGTACTCATTCAGTATGTGTTTGTACTATACATGATAAAAATTATTAGTCGAAGGACCTAATATCAAACATCTAACTGTTGAGTCTGTGCGTATGTTATGTCTTAATGCATCAAAAAATTGTTATTTCGGAAAATGTGCCCAGTGCCCTGGGGCAACAAATTTGATCGATGAAATAAGAACAATTTTGGAGGATAGCTTCTTTGAGGAAGTAACTTATAGACAATGGGTGAACGTCGATAGAACCACTTTGCTAGTAATGGTATCCCCAGTTGATGAATATGTACTTACAAAAATTAGAGTCCGGTTTAAAAATATTAGTGTTGCAGTCATACGTAGTTAAAAGCCAAAATAAGTTTATAAGCAGCAAAAAAGAATCTTTACCAGAAAATTAATGCATCGTTCTCTGTGATTTTTCCGAAAACGATGCATTTGTCGGGCAAAATGCTGCTCAAGGAATTCATTGGAATAACAATTAGGCAACAGTTCATCCACTTACCATTTATTACAGGCATGAAAGCGGCGAAATTCGTATTATTATTGTTATTCTTTTTTCGGTCTATGATAACAATATCTTACAGACTAGAAATGTACTGACTAAATTGGCTGGGATTGAGTACTAGGCATAAAATGAAGTAATCTTATCGACGAATTGGGATATTGTTAATTTCCCTGACAGCCCTAGTAATGAGCGCGAGGTAGTGGTAATTAGATTTAACTGCAGTAAGATGGAAAGCGTATTGGGAACGTAGGATGCGATTTGGGACATTGAAGCAAAGTTTATCGAGCAGATTCACGCAATCAATTAAGCCATTAACAATGTCGAAAATGAACATTATCGAATGGATTGTGCGCCTACTAGAGAGAGATTTCAAGTTTATGAGCAAACACCGTGCAGTATAGGATGAAAAGGGATCGATGAAATGAAGTGGATAGAGAGCAAAGCGAGTAAAGCTACGCTGTACACGCTCGATTCTGTCCGAATAATAACTATATAATGGGTTCCAGATAATTGAAGCGTACTCCAACTTAGACCAGGCAAGACAACTAAAAAGGGATTTTCATGTATAGGGATCTTTAAATTCTTTCGCATAACGCTTCAAAAAGCCCAAATTCGAAAAGGCCTTAGGAATAACTGTATTCACATGACTGACAAAGGTAAAACCAGAGTCAAACAGAACGCCTAGATAAGAGAATACCTCAACTGAGAACAGTTGAGTGTTAAGAATCGAGTAAGTTGAATTTATACGATTACGCGTACGTGACAAGGTTAAATGAAACCATTTTTTTATGTTAAGCAACAGCTTGTTTTTGAGACTCCAATCAGTAAGACTGTTGAGTTCATTTTGTAGCCGAAGCGCGTCAGCCACGCAGGTAACTCTAGAATACAATTTCAAGTCATCAGCATAGAAAAGAAATTGCGAGTGATTAAAGCAGGACCGGATATCATTGATAAACAGAACAAAAAGAAGCGGGCCTAGAATACTACCCTGCGGTACTCCGGAGGTTACCAAAAAAGAGTAAGGCGCAGTACCAGCGATTTCTACAAACGTTGTTCTGTTCGTGAGGTAGGATCGTAACCACAGAAGGAAGACTCCATGGAAACCAAGGAGCTCAAGCTTGTGCAATAAAATATCATGAGAGACTGTATCGAAGGCTTCAGAGACATCGGTGTAAATGGTATCAAACTGATATCCACTCTTAAAGGCCGATAAACAGTACTCTGAAAAAAACGCAAGATTGGTTACGGTGGAACGACCACAGATAAAACCATGTTGGTTGGGATCAATAATTTCTTTAACTGCGAAGAATAACTTATATTTTACCACCTTTTTGAGATTGGACGGTAATTTCTGACATCATTCTTGTTACCAGATTTGTGGATGGGTGTAATGGAGCTCACCTTCCATTTGTCGATGAAAATACCGGAGGAAAGGGAAAGGTTAATTATCTGAAATAAAGGGAAAGCTAAGGATGAGCAGCATTTCTTAAGGAAAAAAGAGGTGAGGCCATAGGAATCATTTTTATAAGACAGTTTTAAAGCAGATGCAAAATGCTCCAAAATCAACGCAATGCGAACCAAGATAATCACCGTAATAATTATAAGTGCACACACCAGCATTATATACAAAATTGGTCTTGAAAAAATCACCAAAGAGAGTTACGCTGTCATGCAGAGAAGAGGAGGAATGACCATCCAGAGTCGTACAGCTAGGAATATTCGAGCATTCTTTCTTAGGACGGATGAAGTTCCAGAATGCTTTGGGATTGGACTTTAACTCATCCTCGTAGCGAGATATATAATTGTCATAAAGAGTTTTATCAAGTTCATTGAACTCTTTATTAAGGCTGAGATACTCTGAAGCTAAAATCGTTTGTGGACATGAAAATTTTATAATATTTATTTCGTTTGTTCTTCAGTCTTTAAAGCCTTCTCGTATACCAAGGTAACTTATGTCTCCGAGGAGGGATCAGATTTAGGTTAGAGTTTAAGACTAAGTAAATTTGTTCAAGAAACATCTCAAACTCAACGGAATCATTACGGAGACACGATAGAGCTGCTTCAAACGTCAGGACCCTTACCCAAAAAAGAACACCCTTCTGACATTAAACCCCATGCTAGATGACTCAGGAATCATGCGAGTTTCTGGAAGATTAGCATATGCCACCTATAGCTTTAATGAGCGGCACCCAATTATCATACCCGAAAACTCTCGATTTTGTTCTCTTCTGTTGGACTTCCTCCATTCGAACCTGCTTCATGCCGACAAACAGCTGATGATCCGAATGGTACAGCAACAGTACTACATTCCACGTTTGAAGCAAAAGGTCAAAAAGCTCGTCTTCCACTGCAAAACCTGCACCATCTATAAACAGCAGATGAAAACGCAGATAATGGCAGCCTTGCCACCCGAGAGGTCAACGTATTCCCTACCCTTTCATACAACAGGAGTCGACTTTGCTGGACCATTTATGGTAAAAACTTCTCCCCTTCGCCGAGCTTCGTATGTCAAAGCTTACGTTTGTGTGTTCGTCTGTTTTTCCACAAAGGCTGTTCATTTAGAAGTGTGCTCTGATCTCACCACGAATGCCTTCAACGCAGCCTTTGCCCGATTCACTGGCCGCCGTGGCCTACCCCACCAGATATATTCTGACAACGGAAAGACGTTCGTCGGCGCACAACGCGGATTACAAAGAGAATTCACCACATTCCTCAAGGAAGTCGCTACAGACGTCGCCGAAAAGTATGCAGCTCACGGATTCTCATGGAAATTCATCCCCCCATACGCTCCCCACATGGGTGGTCTATGGGAAGCGGCCGTGAAAAGCTTCAAGATACACTTTACGAAAGTAGCAGGAAACCAGAAGTTCTCCTTCGAAGAGCTTACTACCCTCGTAATACGCATAGAGGCGGTCCTCAACTCCCGACCGCTCTCCCCTATGTCCGAAGATCCAATGGATCCCCTAGTCCTAACCCCAGGGCATTTCTTGCGTGGCGCGCCGCTCTTGTCGTTACCGGAGCCAACTGCAGAGCATCTCACCTTGGTCAACAAATGGCAGAAACTGAAAGTGCTTCACCACCAATTCAGCACACGATGGAAGAGCGAGTATCTCAAGGAGCTGCATAAGCGGTACAAATGGAAATGCCCTCAACGCAATATTCAAGTTGGAGATTTAGTCGTGGTAAAGGAGGATTTACTACCCCCGAACGAATGGCGTTTGGGACGGGTAATCACTTTACACCCTGGATCGGATAACAATGTTCGAGTTGTGGAACTCAAAACCCAAAATGGACTAATAACCCGTAATATTGCCAAACTGTGCGTGCTACCAACTGCCTAGTAATGCCAACCCTACCTCTGGTACCCTCTGTTTCATTACCCTAGCAATCTGAAAAAGATATATAAGCTACCCTCACCCATGCCTAAAAAATACGAATATTTTTTTTCTTTTCTTGTCTTTACAGGACCCGCAGAACAACCGAGGGACCAAAGTGTCGTCTCTGTGGTCAACGGCATGTGCTGAGACAGTGCCGGGCCTTTTTGCGATGCAACCCGAGGAGAGATACCAATGTGCCAAAACCCACCGGCACTGCCTCAACTGCCTCGCAATCTCACACTCCACCGGGGCGTGCGACTCCCCAAGCAGCTGCCGAAAATGCTCACTCGGCCACCACACTTTGCTCCACCGGGCTCGACCGAACAACCATGCGGACAACGACAGCCGCCGAAGAGACAGGGCAACCCCACGAGCCCGCACGGAAAACCGCCAGAGCGCGGTAGAAAGCCAATCGGCTCGTCAAAAAGAAAAAAAAATACGACAATTAGTAGCCGAGGCACGAGCAGCCTTGGACAGAGTTGACGCCGCCCTTAACCCATCAACGCGTCGGGCGGGGGGGAGCATGTTGAAGACATGATCCAATTTTCGGACTAAGTCCGCCCCCTCCGTCTGGCAACACCCGGCCAGTGCGGCCAAGCGCAAGCAGTGCAGCTCAGCCGTGGCTTGCCAACCACCACCGCGCTCACTCTCAAGTGAGTTTAGTTTAGTTAAAACTGCCCACACCCACGCATCGTTTCGTGACCGCAATCGTTCGATCATTTTTTATGATATCGCTCGCCCGCCGCCGCGCATTTTTAACATATTTATTTTGATTTGTGTTAAATTTTAATATAACTCTTCAGTGAAGTAAAATAATAAAGAAAATAATAGTTCAGCATTAAACTCATGCGTGCCCTCTTTTATTTGAACAGTGCTTAGTGAAGTTTTTTATACACCGATATGTGATTCGAATTCGACAATTGCCTCAGCAAAAAGTATGTATGCATCCATTTTTAATTTGATATGTATACAGATAGAAATCCGGAAGATTTAGTGTATACTTTTGAGATAAAAACCTTTTGTTTCCCCCTCTGTTCAGCTAGTGTTATGTAATTAAGTACCGCAAGTAAGGTAGAAACCCTCAGTTGCGTTTTGATCGGTGGTAGAAACCCACCGACTCGTATACCTAGCTAAGTGCTACCGCAAGTAAGGTAGAAACCCTCAGTTGCGTATTGATCGGTGGCAGAAACCCACCGACTCGTATACCTAGCAAAATGTTAACGCAATTAAGGTGAAAACCCTCAATTGCGTTATAATAGGTGTTAAAATTCCACCGATTCGTATAACTAGCTAAGCTACTGAAAAGAGAGCTAGAGAAAAGAGGGCAACAAAGGCAAAAGCAAACTAAAAATAATGTTGATAGACAAAAGGCCTTTTTAACACTTAATTCAATTAAAAAAAGTTCACTTAAAAAAATTTGTGCGTTGTAAATTATAACCACGTACGTTGATTGTTGTTGCGGCTATCTGTGCTTGGTGGTGGTTTTTGTTGAAAGATGATTTTGTTTTTATTCCAAATGCTGCTCTATCTCGAAGGTCTTGTTTGTTGTACCAAAAATTATATTATGATAATCTTGATTTGCCTTTTCTGTGATGTGGACTGTATATGTAGATCAAGTTCTGATCGCTTGTAAAAAATCTCACTGTGAGAAAGGACCAAATGTTGGCCTCGCAGAACGCTCGGTGCGCGGAGGTCCAATATTTATTTATTTATTTATTTATTCAGTCTATGAAGATACAGGTCTTACAGACTGCCAATAATGGTAGATACAAAAAATATTAACACAAAGATAACAAAATATACATGTAAATATATAGTTTACAATAAATAATAAGTTCTTATAACAAAAAATTACAGATACAGGTCTTACAGACTGCCAATAATGGTAGATACAAAAAATATTAACACAAAGATAACAAAATATACGTAAATATATAGTTTACAATAAATAATAAGTTCTTATAACAAAAAATTAAAAACAATTAAATAGCTGACTTTAAAATATTTATAAAAGCGTCCCTACACATAGAAAAATCAAGCTCAATAGAAGATGAAATCTTATTGAATTCGTTCAGGGCATGTGCAATTGGCGCATTCCTTCCATAATTGGTTCTAATATTAATACCATAAAACCGGCAAACATTACGAAGATCCCTCCTTGGAACATTAAAATTAATTTCCACAAGAAGGTCAGCGCAGTCTACATCTCCGTGGATAATGCCAAACAAGAAAGTCAAGTAGAGAATATATCTCCTGGCTTCCAGGGATTTAAGATTCAAAAGAAGTAAACGAGCAGTATATGGAGGAAAAGGGTATGTAAACCTTAATGACCGTAAAGCATACTTAAGAAAAACTTTTTGAACTCGCTCAAGCCTGTTGATTGAGAATTGTTGGAAAGGTCTCCAAATGATGGTAGCATACTCAAGATGAGAACGCACGAATGAGGAGTAGAGTACTTTTAAAGTATACGGGTCAGAAAACTCCGAACTATTACGCCGAATGAAGCCTAGCATAGCATAGGCCTTGGCAATGAGGAAATCAATATGGTTCACGAACATACATTTTGTATCAAATACAACCCCAAGATATTTGATTTTTTCAACAGTCTGCAACGTACTGTTAGCGATACTAAACGAACTGTTGAGATTTGAACGAGATTTTGAGTAGGTTACGTGGAAGCATTTATTTATATTTAATGAAAGATGAGATCTAATGCACCAGGAGTAAAGTTTATCAATATCAGCTTGAAGATTAATCATATCGTTTGCGGAATTTACAACAGAGTAAACTTTGAGATCATCGGCGTACAACAGAAATCTAGCGTAAGAGAAGCATGAGCTAATGTCATTGATGAATAAGACAAAAAGTAATGGTCCCAAAATACTACCCTGCGGGACGCCCGATGTCGCCAAAAAGGGATCTGATGATACCCCATCAATAGAGACGGCACACCATCTATTACTTAGATATGATTTTAGCCACTGCAAAAAGGTTGAATGAAATCCAAGGCAGTACAGTTTGTGAATTATAACATCATGCGATACCTTATCAAAAGCTTTGGAAAAGTCGGTGTAAATACAGTCGGCCTGAAGACCAGATGAAAAGGCAGAGATACAATATTCACTGAACTCCACAAGATTGGAAACGGTAGAGCGACCAGAAACAAACCCATGCTGTCTCGGACAGATCAAGTGCTTCATTGAAAAATAAATCGTTTCCTTGACAACGCACTCAAATAGCTTAGAAACGGTGGAAAGCTTTGAAATTGGCCTGTAATTGCAGACATCAGTCTTACTGCCAGATTTTTAAATAGGAGCTATCGAGGCGAATTTCCAAGCATCAATAAACTCACCAAAGCTAAGTGACAAATTGAACATGATATCTAACGGGACAACTAGGGAAGTGCATCATTTTATCAAGGCAGCCGAGAGACCATCAATGCCAGCTTTAGTAGAGTTGCTCAGTTTCGAGATACCACTGAAGATATCTTCAGATGAAATTGACATTGAACCAAAATTTAGGGACGAAGAAATTTCAGACGAGAAGTCAGACGAGGGACTAGCATCATGATTAACAAAATTAGAACTAAAAAATTCAGCAAACGCGTTAGCCACATTGTGGGGAGTGTTAGCAGGTCTGTCATTGTAGATGACGGTGGCAGGCACCGAGGAGCGAGATTTCTTCGACTTAACGTAATTCCAGAATGCTTTCGGGTTAGACTATATATTCGTCTCAAAGCTTGTAATGTAGTTTCTGTAAAGAAACTTCTCTAGACAGTTGAAATCCTTCACATAATGTTTATATTTGGTAAAAAATAAGGGGTTTTTGGTTCTTTTAAACTTTTTGAAGAACTTGTTTCTTAAATTCTTCAACTTTTTAACCTTGTTGTGTACCATGACAACCTATATGGTTTCCTTTTCGCAACTGGTACATGCCTCGTACACAGATCAAAGAGAGTCAACTTAAATATTTCAAAGCAATGACCAACATCAGAGATGGAAAGCAAATTGGCCCAGTCTATTTCAGCTAGATCCTGATCGAGTCTAGAAAAATCACACTTCGAAAAGTTAAATGAAAAATCATCAATTAAAGAGCGAGCTCCAAACTCATAAAATTCGAGTTTAAGAATTAGAGCAGAATGGTGCATATCCGTCGGAGCGAATGGCGCATGGCACTCAGAAAGATTAGAATTTATTTCATTACTAATAAAAATTAGATCTAATATTCTATCGGGCCTGTTTTTGAAACTATTGATTTGATGCAAATTTAGATTTATGATATTATTTATAACGTATGGCTCAAAAGACTTAGTAATATTATTAGGTAATAGGCCTGACGCAGAGCAATTATGAGACCAAGAAATATCACAAAGGTTAAAATCCCCTAAAACACATAAGTGATTATCTCCTAATTTATTTAAAAATAGGGACGATATATTGTTAACATGAGCTTTGTAAATTTCTTCCAAGCTGTTCGGCGGTATGTATGATGCAACCAGATATAGAGATCCAGACCACGGACATTGACGCAGATCTGGTCAAGGATGGTATCACAATTATCTAACATAATAAGGGAGGCATTATACTTGCGTTGAACAGCGATTAGTACGCCACCCCCTCTTGAACGCCCAGTTTTAGTACAATCCCTGTCCTTACGAAAAACGACGAATAGCTTGGGATCGAAGAACTCAGCGTCGAAGAAATCTGAAGTAAGCCAGGATTCAACAATGACAAAAATATCGTACTCCAATTGGCAACTAAATGCTCTCAAAATGTGCGATTTAGTCCTGATACCAGAAGCATTTTGGAAATACACTTTAAGCTGTTTGTTAATTATGTTCTCATTACTGCTGGAAGCTAGGTGAACTGGAGTTGCTTTTCCACTTGAGGAAAAAAACGGAAAGGGCGAACATTCACACCAGCAGGCCACAAGTCTGGCGATAAAATTTTCTCATAAACAGCATTAGTAACGGCAAGCTTAAAGTTTACTTTGGTTATTGAGTCAACAGGTGTATCTTTCTTAACGAGCCCTTTGCATGAAAAATTAGACCGATCGGCCTTCAGATGCCTTACTAGGTAGCTAATAATATCATTAGAAGAAACTGACGGCTGAAATGACGATAGATGAAGCCAAATCATTCCAAAACTTCAGTGCTATCTTTCAGCGCAGAAGGGGATAAAGATGCAGGCGTAGAAATAGATGTAGATGTGAACGTAGAAGTAGATGATGATAAGTCAGGTGCAGAAGTTATAATCGAACCGACAGTGCTAGGCTGCTTACGACGTTTGTATGTTTGTTTGGTATTAACATTGTTTTTATTACCAGCGCCATCCATACAGGTAACATTAGAGTTATTAGCCTGTGATTTAAGAACCGAAGCAAACGATCTACCACTATTAGCAGAATTATTAACAGAGTTTTTCTCATAGGTTTGAGACACAGCTGTGGTGGTAGCATTGTTAATAGCTATTGGTACTGAAGAATTATTTTTCTTGTTTTCAACGTTCATAGCACTATTTTTAACAGTAGAACAAGCATCAACATTGGTAGCCATAGCACACGTATTAGTAACTGCTGTATGTTTAGAAGCAGCAGGCAAAGCAGAAAGAATAACTACTTTTTCACTTGTCGTGTGTGACGATGAGGAAGTACCATTAGAATGAGCAGTACCAATTATACCCACATTCGAACGAACATTGGAAACAGCAGCAATGCATGACTCAAAGGAAGAGCGAGAGCGACAGGTAGCCAGCGGCAAATTACAGAGCGCATTCTGCATAGAGCTTAACTTAACTTGCAGGTCGCTGACTTGTCGACGTAAACGATTACCGATTACCTTCGTCTATTGATGTTTTAAGCAGACGTAAAATCTTCTCTTCATTGCCTTTTAGCACAGCAATATCACACACTAACGGCAGAATGTTTCTGAAGCAATTTCAGGGAAAATTTTTGGCATACCCAGTGAATACAACGTTTGCTTCGATGAAAATGATGGAAACCAAATATTACCAAGTCTTAAAGACGCATTCGCTACCACCAGTGATCGCGCAAAACAACTTAGAATTTTAACCATTTGCAAAGATTGGCCTCATCGGAAAATTCAACATCATTTCTCTGCTACAGTTCGTATGATAATTGTTGCTAAGAAAATTGCTGAGGAAAAAGGAATTCTGGCAGAAGTAAATCCCAAGAGTCATCCGTCATTAGAAAGAGAAGTTATTGATTTAATAACATAATTTTATGAACTCGATGTAAATAGTTGTGCGATGCCCGGGAAAAAAGATTTTGTCTCCGTAAAAATTAATAACGAACGCATTCACGTGCAAAAGAGGCTACTGTTGATAAAATTACGCGAACTTCGTCAAATGTTTAAGGAAAATCACCCCCGCGGTTAAGTGTAGTTTTTCAAAATTTGCAACTTTGGGGCCATATTGTGTTTAGCAAGTTCAAGTGGTACTCATTCAGTATGTGTTTGTACTATACATGATAAAAATTATTAGTCGAAGGACCTAATATCAAACATCTAACTGTTGAGTCTGTGCGTATGTTATGTCTTAATGCATCAAAAAATTGTTATTTCGGAAAATGTGCCCAGTGCCCTGGGGCAACAAATTTGATCGATGAAATAAGAACAATTTTGGAGGATAGCTTCTTTGAGGAAGTAACTTATAGACAATGGGTGAACGTCGATAGAACCACTTTGCTAGTAATGGTATCCCCAGTTGATGAATATGTACTTACAAAAATTAGAGTCCGGTTTAAAAATATTAGTGTTGCAGTCATACGTAGTTAAAAGCCAAAATAAGTTTATAAGCAGCAAAAAAGAATCTTTACCAGAAAATTAATGCATCGTTCTCTGTGATTTTTCCGAAAACGATGCATTTGTCGGGCAAAATGCTGCTCAAGGAATTCATTGGAATAACAATTAGGCAACAGTTCATCCACTTACCATTTATTACAGGCATGAAAGCGGCGAAATTCGTATTATTATTGTTATTCTTTTTTCGGTCTATGATAACAATATCTTACAGACTAGAAATGTACTGACTAAATTGGCTGGGATTGATTACTAGGCATAAAATGAAGTAATCTTATCGACGAATTGGGATATTGTTAATTTCCCTGACAGCCCTAGTAATGAGCGCGAGGTAGTGGTAATTAGATTTAACTGCAGTAAGATGGAAAGCGTATTGGGAACGTAGGATGCGATTTGGGACATTGAAGCAAAGTTTATCGAGCAGATTCACGCAATCAATTAAGCCATTAACAATGTCGAAAATGAACATTATCGAATGGATTGTGCGCCTACTAGAGAGAGATTTCAAGTTTATGAGCAAACACCGTGCAGTATAGGATGAAAAGGGATCGATGAAATGAAGTGGATAGAGAGCAAAGCGAGTAAAGCTACGCTGTACACGCTCGATTCTGTCCGAATAATAACTATATAATGGGTTCCAGATAATTGAAGCGTACTCCAACTTAGACCAGGCAAGACAACTAAAAAGGGATTTTCATGTATAGGGATCTTTAAATTCTTTCGCATAACGCTTCAAAAAGCCCAAATTCGAAAAGGCCTTAGGAATAACTGTATTCACATGACTGACAAAGGTAAAACCAGAGTCAAACAGAACGCCTAGATAAGAGAATACCTCAACTGAGAACAGTTGAGTGTTAAGAATCGAGTAAGTTGAATTTATACGATTACGCGTACGTGACAAGGTTAAATGAAACCATTTTTTTATGTTAAGCAACAGCTTGTTTTTGAGACTCCAATCAGTAAGACTGTTGAGTTCATTTTGTAGCCGAAGCGCGTCAGCCACGCAGGTAACTCTAGAATACAATTTCAAGTCATCAGCATAGAAAAGAAATTGCGAGTGATTAAAGCAGGACCGGATATCATTGATAAACAGAACAAAAAGAAGCGGGCCTAGAATACTACCCTGCGGTACTCCGGAGGTTACCAAAAAAGAGTAAGGCGCAGTACCAGCGATTTCTACAAACGTTGTTCTGTTCGTGAGGTAGGATCGTAACCACAGAAGGAAGACTCCATGGAAACCAAGGAGCTCAAGCTTGTGCAATAAAATATCATGAGAGACTGTATCGAAGGCTTCAGAGACATCGGTGTAAATGGTATCAAACTGATATCCACTCTTAAAGGCCGATAAACAGTACTCTGAAAAAAACGCAAGATTGGTTACGGTGGAACGACCACAGATAAAACCATGTTGGTTGGGATCAATAATTTCTTTAACTGCGAAGAATAACTTATATTTTACCACCTTTTTGAGATTGGACGGTAATTTCTGACATCATTCTTGTTACCAGATTTGTGGATGGGTGTAATGGAGCTCACCTTCCATTTGTCGATGAAAATACCGGAGGAAAGGGAAAGGTTAATTATCTGAAATAAAGGGAAAGCTAAGGATGAGCAGCATTTCTTAAGGAAAAAAGAGGTGAGGCCATAGGAATCATTTTTATAAGACAGTTTTAAAGCAGATGCAAAATGCTCCAAAATCAACGCAATGCGAACCAAGATAATCACCGTAATAATTATAAGTGCACACACCAGCATTATATACAAAATTGGACTTGAAAAAATCACCAAAGAGAGTTACGCTGTCATGCAGAGAAGAGGAGGAAAGACCATCCAGAGTCGTACAGCTAGGAATATTCGAGCATTCTTTCTTAGGACGGATGAAGTTCCAGAATGCTTTGGGATTGGACTTTAACTCATCCTCGTAGCGAGATATATAATTGTCATAAAGAGTTTTATCAAGTTCATTGAACTCTTTATTAAGGCTGAGATACTCTGAAGCTAAAATCGTTTGTGGACATGAAAATTTTATAATATTTATTTCGTTTGTTCTTCAGTCTTTAAAGCCTTCTCGTATACCAAGGTAGCTTATGTCTCCGAGGAGGGATCAGATTTAGGTTAGAGTTTAAGACTAAGTAAATTTGTTCAAGAAACATCTCATAGCACTCAGCAACATTACGCGAAAGAAAAATAGAGCTCCAATCAATTTCGTTGAAAATTGCATTTAAAGAACCATAATCAGCATTTCTGAAGTTTAAAGACTGGGAATCGATTGTGTAGATTTTAGAAAATGCACAAAACTGAAGGGATAAAAAGAGCGGCACATGGTGCATATCAGATTTACAGATAGGGAAATTACACTTTTGTAACTGAAAGATCAAGTTCTCATCAATGACTAAAAAGTCAAGGAGTTACCAAGCATGTTGGGAATATAATTAATTTGGGATAGATTAATGCTGGAAAGACTATCTAGAACATGGATCTCATATGGGAGGCTAGCATTAGAGGCAGTTAGGACACCGGTCATAAGCAGCTCAGACCAAACGATCTTGTTTAAGTTAAAATCACCCAGTATGCAGAAGTGGTGATCTTCATGATTTTCATAGATATGTAAAATGTTATTGATATTGTCACGGATATTAGCATCACTGAGCTATACCATCACTAAGGCGATGCTAACGCCATGCTAAGCGATATTTACGTCAATAATCAAATCATGTATACACATATATAAGGCAGCCGAGAGATGTCACACACAGAAGCGTTTACTTATACGCCTATGTGTGCGCGAGAGACTGTAAACTAAAAACATTCACATCAATAATTCAATCATTATATCCACACATATGTAGGTACACGCAGCTGAGAAGCAAGGCACAACCATATGCAGACATCTTATTTGAGATGCTCCTAAATGTAGGCAATTATAATTGTGGAAGTGTCGCTCACACATACAAGCATGGGGTATGAGAGAAGCTTAAAATCGTGCAATTTTAGTTATAGCTGAGAAGTTTGAGAGCTCATGGACAATGCTAGTAGATTCTAGAAGATGCGAACGAGGAAACCAGAGAGTATAAAAGACCGCAGATGTAGAGGCGCTGAAATTCAGTTTGATTTGAGTTGTCAAGCAGTTACGACTAACACGATATTTAGCGAGCAATAGGAGTATTATTTTGAAAGTCAGTTTCCTTTAAGCTATCAGTTTGGTTATTAAGCTATTCGTTGCACCGTTTGAGTGTTATTGTGAAGTATTTTAATAAAGGTCATTTTTCCATTATTCAATATTGGAGTTATTTATTCAACAGTTTAGCGATACGAACCTAGCAAAAGGGCAAGTAAGAGGATTTTCAGAAAATTCGTTACAATATGGAGTGCATATAAGTGTTCAGAACTGTTTGGCGGAATGTAAGATACGCAGATAAACAAGCTACCAAAGGTGCCGAAGATGCGGACACACAGTTGATCTAAAAGCGTATCTGCGTTTCCAAGAGCGACGATTGACGACCTAAATGCACGTTTTACCGCAATTAAGACACCCCCACCCCTACTACAGCCTGTTTTTTTCGCATCTCTATCCCTACGATAAATATGAAAAATATTCGGATCAACTAGTACAAAAACATCGAACTCACACCGAGACGTGAATAAAAATACTTCTTTAGTCTTAGTACGCATTCCAGAGATATTTTGGTAATAAATTTTAAGAAGCTTAAGATTTTCAATATTATTATAATCAGAAAGACAAGAAGTATTAACTACGCTGTTATTTAAGTCGGTCACTTCAGTTCCTTGGGACGTTACGAAATGACTGGACGTTTATCCCAGTTGGCCATAGGTTGGTATCTAGAAGCAGACTATAGAAGTCGGGAGAGACGCCCAGTTTAAAATTAGTCTTCCGTATACTCTGAAGCGGGGTGTCTTTCTTAACTAATTTGTAGCAAGAAATAAAAAATAGCTTTGTTTTCATTTCGGACTGTTTTCATCACAACACAATTGCCGTGCATTTATTTCAAAAATACTTGGTGGAATATGTTAAAAATAACTTTGAAAATATTCACGGTATAAAAACAAAAAGAATTTTGTTAATCTTACCCACCATCAAAAAGATTTCGGTTTGAGTGCGGAGTGACACTTTTCCAACTCCACATCCGAAAAATGCATGCGATGGTTTAGGTGGGACCTTGAAAAGATTGGCTGCCAGAGTAAGTCTACAGAGAGCGAATAATCCAATTCAAACGCCAAAAGAATTATTTGATTGGGAAATAGCGGCTATCCCTAATGTTTCATTTAAATATGTGGAAAACGAGGAACACTACAAAGAAGAAAAGAACCTTGAAGCTAGATTTAAAAAGGCAGTAGCAGTGAAAGGGACGTTGACATACCACTGCATGATTCCATTGGCAGAAGGAACAGTAAAAGCAAAGTTTTTTCTTTGGATGATCATTCAGTTGAAGTTCAAGTTATGAAATAATTATTACGAAATATGTATAAATTTAAATGAAATTAAAAATTATTGTCAAGATGGCTTTAACGGTTTGTAGTAATTAATTAGTACATCAATTGCCGTCTTCAAGTTTGTTTATATATTAGACCGAATACGTTCAATAAACCTTGCTCATTTTCTACTTATAATAATAAAATATAATAATATAAAAATAACTTGGAAAATCTTAATTTTACAAAAATAAGTATTATAATTTATTATAAATTATTAAATCCTATATTATTGGAAATTATTAAATTCTATTTTCGAATACGAAGTTTTTTATATTGTTACAAGTAGTATCTAAACACACATACACATATACATATTTTCTTACGACGGTTTTGAAGTGTGCATTCCCATTTTATTTTCAATAATATATGTAAATACATTTTAAAAATAAAATTGTTTTTTTATTTGTATTCTATTGCCTATTGTACTACAATAATAGCTGTGTTTTTTCTCATCTATATACGTTTACGCTTAAACTTTATATGGACTGCTAGCGACAAACTTTAAATACACCTCTGAAATTCCTACGCATAAAATTCGTACTAAATTTCAATACGCATTATACTCAGATGTAACTGAAATATGTGTCTATGTTTCACCCTCTGCACTAATTCTATGTATTCTATCACCACTAATTCAGCTATATGTTATACACATATAGCTTTTCGGTACACCCTGTTCCTGTAGCTAGTTGTTTAACTACAGCCGCTAGATGGGTCTCCTAAGCATTATCTAAGCGAGGATAGGCGTTTTTTTTCACGCACAAACGAAACGTATACGCTTGTAAAAAAAACACGTCTAATGATTTGGTAAACACAAATACTAGCTACCTGTTAAGTGATTAGTACCCAATATGCACAAGAACAACTTTTTTCCAACCTTTAAGAAATATGTAGTTCTCAAATGGAAATCCAACTATTACAACATTTGGAGATCAAATCGTTTTTTCCAAAGTTTGTTTTCAAATTGAGTGCTCTTGGAGGTCAATTTGAGATATTATTTAAAATTTTTTTACATGGTAACGCGTTTATTCATTTATGTGTGTGGCAATGCTGGCCAATCATCTGTCAAAAGATTGGATAGCAGTGAAACTGAAAGTAGTGGAAAAAGTGAATTAATTGATATATTTCGGGGAAGTACCCAATTTTAATATGGTAAGTATTTAGTTAATTTAATATTCATATGTGCAACTATTAAAATGCATAGAAGCAAGAAAATTAAAAGTGAGGTAAGGCAGGTAGTGGCTTGGCTGTCGGAGTGCTCGCCAACAATTGAAAGTTTGCCAATGGAGCCTTCCCCGTCAACTGCTGCATACAATCCTCCTTTGGAAAAATGTTCAAGTGAAGAAACTTATTTTTAAATATGTAAAATGAATTACTATTTATTTTAATTTATGTTTATTCTATTAAACTGAAACCAAATTTATATCAATTCGGATGGGAAATTTAATTCTAGAAGAGTTTTCTTTTTCATTTGAATCCAATTGGAGATTGATGATGGAGTTCAAATTTATATCAAAGCATTTCTTAAGTGGAGAACTAAGGGCCTCATTCTCTATTACGAAACGAACGTTCGTTTCGCCTCAGAGACGAATCGCTAGTGTATTTGCATTATGTTAAACGATTGCAACATATTTTTTGACATTTGCCTTCGCCTTCCTGTTTAATATTAAGTAAGAAACGTAAAGGCCGAACGAAAACGATAGAGAAGACCATTGCTATACGAAATCGTTTGGAGGCGAATCGTTCGTCTGAGCTATCGTTCGCAATACAGAATGAAGCCCTAAGATTATTTACGTATAAAAATTGTTATAAATAAATAAATTTAGTAAGTTTGAACAAAAGTTGACTCATTATTTCTGATTTAATTTTTTTGAAAGCACCTAAAATGAAAAACAAAGAATCTGTTAAATAAAGACCTATGCTTTTACGTGTAAGTAAAATTTGTTCAAAAAAATAGGCCGGTTAAGTTATTACTTCTCTTTAAAGTTTTTTTGTGCACTAACAATTATTTTAGAACACTTTTTTAAGGATTTTGGTACAGACCAATATAGGTAATTGGCAACCATATTTTATTTCCACAGAAAATGAGCGAAGCAGTAGTTCTCTCACCGTTTGGCGTGTACAAATATATACATATGTAGAGATGAAACATTTGAGCAACGCGGCAATTGAGAATTCTATTAATTATAAACAAATAGAGTAATATTTGTTAACAAAAATAGGCTTATGCACCGGCTGATCAATACGAATCGATTCATATAACTTTTATATGATTTTACGTATGCTAAGTATGCGAAACAGCCTGTCAATTGATTGTATGGAAATTTTGTTAGAGTATTAATATATAGATAGTAGAGTAATATACGGCCTATGCAATATTTCGACCTAAAATCGAAAACGTTTTTGGGTCGTTTTTTTTTCGTTTAATATACAACGTGAAATTTTCCGATTCAATCAAGTTGCATTTAAATAATAATAAACTAAGTTGAAATAAAAGATAATATAATAAAATAAAATAAGAAATATCAAAATATCTTAGCATAAAAGACAATATACAAATTTTATTGTAATATCTTTGTAGTAAATTTAATATACAACGTGATAAAAAATAATATAATAAAATAAAATGAGAAATATCAAAATTAATTAACATAAAAGACAATATACAAATTTTAATGTAATATCTTTGTAGCAAATTTATTTATTTTTTGTAGCAAATTTATTTATATTTTGTTCACCATAAGAGGTGCTATATCTAAAATGAGCATAAAATCTGGAAATGCAAAAAACATTTCGGTCAAATTTGCAATTAATTGTTATAAATAAATAAATTTAGTGAGTTTGAACAAAAGTTGACTCATTATTTCTGATTAAATTTTTTTGAAAGCACCTAAAATGAAAAACAAAGAATCTGTTAAATAAAGACCTATGCTTTTACGTGTAAGTAAAATTTGTCCAAAAAAATAGGCCGGTTAAGTTACTACTTCTCTTTAAAGTTTTTTTGTGCGCTAACAATTATTTTGGAACAATTTTTTGAGGATTTTGGTACAGACCAATATAGGTAATTGGCAAAAATGGGAAACAATATTTTATTTCAACAGAAAATGAGCGAAGCAGTAGTTCTCTCACCGTTTGGCGTGTACAAATATATACATATGTAGAGATGAAACATTTGAGCAACGCGACAATTGAGAATCCTATTAATTATAAACAAATAGAGTAATATTTGTTAACAAAAATAGGCCTATGCACCGGCTGATCAATACGAATCGATTCATATAACTTTTATATGATTTTACGTATGCTAAGTATGTGAAACAGCCTGTCAATTGATTGTATGGAAATTTTGTTAGCGTATTAATATATAGATAGTAGAGTAATATACGGCCTATGCAATATTTCGACCTAAAATCGAAAACGTTTTAGGGTCGTTTTTTTTCGTTTAATATACAACGTGAAATTTTCCGATTCAATCAAGTTGCATTTAAAAAATAATAAACTAAGTTGAAATAAAAGATAATATAATAAAATAAAATAAGAAATATCAAAATAAGTTAGCATAAAAGACAATATACACATTTTATTGTAATATCTTTGTAGTAAATTTAATATACAACGTGATAAAGGATAATATAATGAAATAAAATAAGAAATATCAAAATAAATTAGCATAAAAGACAATATAAAAATTTTAATGTAATATCTTTGTAGCAAATTTATTTATTTTTTGTTGACTATAAGACGTGCTATATCTAAAATGAGCATAAAATCTGGAAATGCAAAAAACATTTGGGTCAAATTTGCAATTAATTGATATAAATAAATAAATTTAATGAGTATGAACAAAATTTGACTCTTTATTTCTGATTTCATTTTTTTTTAAAGCATTTGAAATGAAAAACAAAGAATCTGTTAAATAAAGACCTATGCTTTTACGTGTAAGTAAAATTTGTCCAAAAAAATAGGCCGGTTAAGTTATTACATCTCTTTAAAGTTTTTTTGTGCGCTAACAAATATTTTAGAACAATTTTTTAAGGATTTTGGTACAGACCAATATAGGTAATTGGCAACAATGGGAAACAATATTTTATTTCAACAGAAAATGAGCAAAGCAGTAGTTCTCTCACCGTTTGGCGTGTACAAATATATACATATATAGAGATGAAACATTTGAGCAACGCGACAATTGAGAATTTGGAGCTATGTACTCAGGGGGGTTTGTGAACATAATGCGTCCTACAGATGGCAATTTCGATAGTTGCACAGATTTTCGAATTTACAAAAAACTTTTTCTATTAATTATAAACAAATAGAGTAATATTTGTTAACAAAAATAGACCTATGCACTGCGGGTGATCAATACGAATCGATTCATATAACTTTTATATGATTTTACGTATGCTAAGTATGCGAAACAGCCTGTCAATTGATTGTATAGAAATTTTGTTAGCGTATTAATATATAGATAGTAGAGTAATATACGGCCTATGCAATATTTCGACCTAAAATCGAAAACATTTTTGGGTCGTTTTTTTTTGTTTAATATCCAACGTGAAATTTTCCTATTCAATCAAGTTGCATTTAAATAATAATAAACTAACTAACTTTACAACAACTAAGGCATGGCGTAGCTGAATGCGTTTATAACCATTTCAACTATCGTAGTAGTGCGAGTTCGACTCCCACTCCCGGGAGAAAAGGCTTTGAAGAGATTTACAAGGTACAATCGAAACAGCTGTCGCCTTGTCCGTCCTGATGTCACGTTGTTTAAATTTTTCCCAAAATTATTAAATAAATTATAAAATTAAAAAAAAATTGCTTCAAAAAAATGTTTTCATACATTTAAAAAAGCAATATGGGCAATCCCCGATTATTAAAAACATACAAACAGACAAAATTGGTTAATTCGTTGTAGTTCTATAAATAGAACAAAAAAACAGCAACAAAACCAAAGTTTCTTTGAAAACCGCCGTACCAAGCATAGCTTTAACACATAATTGCATACGAAGTATGCAATGTGTAAAAGATTAAAATATGCAAAAAGAAGGCAATTGGGAAAAACTTTACAACAACTAAGGCATGACGTAGCTGAATGCGTTTATAACCATTTCAACTATCGTAGGAGTGCGAGTTCGACTCCCACTCCCGGCAGAAAAGGCTTTGAAGAGATTTACAAGTTATAATCGAAACAGCTGTCGCCTTGTCCGTCCTAATGTCACGTTGTTTAAATTTTTCCCAAAATTATTAAATAAATTATAAAATTTAAAAAAAAATTGCTTCAAATAAATGTTTTCATACATTTAAAAAAGCAATATGGGCAATCCCCGATTATTACAATCATACAATCAGACAAACTTGGTTAATCCGTTGTAGTTCTATAAATAGAACAAAAAAACAGCAACAAAACCAAAGTTTCTTTGAAACCCGCCGTACCAAGCATAGCTTTAACACATAATTGCATACGAAGTATGCAATGTGTAAAAGATTAAAATATGCAAAAAGAAGGCAATTGGGAAAAACTTTAAAACAACTAAGGCATGACGTAGCTGAATGCGTTTATAACCATTTCAACTATCGTAGGAGTGCAAGTTCGACTCCCACTCCCGGGAGAAAAGGATTTGAAGAGATTTACAAGGTATAATCGAAACAGCTGTCGCCTTGTCTGTCCTGATGTCACGTTGTTTAAATTTTTCCCAAAATTATTAAATAAATTATAAAATTAAAAAAAAAATTGCTTCAACTAAATGTTTTCATACATTTAAAAAAGCAATATGGGCAATCCCCGATTATTAAAATCATACAAACAGACAAAATTGGTTAATTCGTTGTAGTTCTATAAATAGAACAAAAAAACAGCAACAAAACCAAAGTTTCTTTGAAAACCGCCGTACCAAGCATAGCTTTATCACATAATTGCATACGAAGTATGCAATGTGTAAAAGATTAAAATATGCAAAAAGAAGGCAATTGGGAAAAACTTTACAACAACTAAGGCATGACGTAGCTGAGTGCGTTTATAACCATTTCAACTATCGTAGGAGTGCGAGTTCGACTCCCACTCCCGGGAGAAAAGGCTTTGAAGAGATTTACAAGGTATAATCGAAACAGCTGTCGCCTTGTCCGTCCTGATGTCACGTTGTTTAAATTTTTCCCAAAATTATTAAATAGATTATAAAATTAAAAAAAAAATTGCTTCAAATAAATGTTTTCATAAATTTAAAAAAGCAATATGGGCAATCCCCGATTATTAAAATCATACAAACAGACAAAATTGGTTAATTCGTTGTAGTTCTATAAATAGAACAAAAAAACAGCAACATAACCAAAGTTTCTTTGAAAACCGCCGTACCAAGCATAGCTTTAACACATAATTGCATACGAAGTATGCAATGTGTAAAAGATTAAAATATGCAAAAAGAAGGCAATTGGGAAAAACTTTACAACAACTAAGGCATGACGTAGCTGAATGCGTTTATAACCATTTCAACTATCGTAGGAGTGCGAGTTCGACTCCCACTCCCGGGAGAAAAGGCTTTGAAGAGATTTACAAGAAGAATTTACAGCTGTCGCCTTGTCCGTCCTGATGTCACGTTGTTTAAATTTTTCCCAAAATTATTAAATAATAAACTAAGTTGAAATAAAAGATAATATAGTAAAATAAAATAAGAAATATCAAAATAAATTAGCATAAAAGACAATATACAAATTTTAATGTAATATCTTTGTAGCAAATTTAATATACAACGTGATAAAAGATAATATAATAAAATAAAATCAGAAATATCAAAATAAATTAGCATAAAAGACAATATACAAATTTTAATGTAATATCTTTGTAGCAAATTTATTTATTTTTTGTTCACTATAAGACGTGCTATATCTAAAATGAGCATAACGTATGCTAAGTATGCGAAACAGCCTGTCAATTGATTGTATGGAAATTTTGTTAGCGTATTAATATATAGATAGA
This sequence comes from Eurosta solidaginis, assembly GCF_040869045.1. Taxonomy (NCBI): domain Eukaryota; kingdom Metazoa; phylum Arthropoda; class Insecta; order Diptera; family Tephritidae; genus Eurosta; species Eurosta solidaginis. Next base: position 124,837,505 of record NC_090323.1, on the reverse strand, counting down.
TAGTAGAGTAATATACGGCCTATGCAATATTTCGACCTAAAATCGAAAACGTTTTTGGGTAGTTTTTTTCGTTTAATATACAACGTGAAATTTTCCCATTCAATCAAGTTGTATTTAAATAATAATAAACTAAGTTGAAATAAAAGATAATATAATAAAATAAAATAAGAAATATTAAAATAAAATAGCATAAAAGACAATATTCAAATTTTAATGTAAAATCTTTGTAGCAAATTTAATATACAACGTGATAAAAAATAATATAATAAAATAAAATAAGAAATATCAAAATAAATTAGCATAAAGACAATATTCAAATTTTAATGTAATATCTTTGTAGCAAATTTAATATACAACGTGATAAAAGATAATATAATAAAATTAAATAAGAAATCTCAAAATAAATTAGTATAAAAGACAATATACACATTTTAATGTAATATCTTTGTAGCAAATTTATTTATTTTTTGTTCACTATAAGACGTGCTATATCTAAAATGAGCATAAAATCTGGAAATGCAAAAAACTTTTGGGTCAAATTTGCAATTAGTTGTTATAAATAAATAAATTTAGTGAGTTTGAACAAAAGTTTACTCATTATTTCTGATTTCATTTTTTAAAGCACCTAAAATGAAAAACAGAGAATCTGTTAAATAAAGACCTATGCTTTTACGTGTAAGTAAAATTTGTCCAAAAAATAGGCCGGTTAAGTTATTGCTTCTCTTTAAAGTTTTTTTGGCCGCTAAGAATTATTTTAGAACAATTTTTTAAGGATTTTGGTACAGACCAATATAGGTAATTGGTAACAATGGGAAACAATATTTTATTTCAACAGAAAATGAGCGAAGCAGTAGTTCTCTCACTGTTTGGCGTGTACAAATATATACATATGTAGAGATGAAATATTTGAGCAACGCGACAATTGAGAATTTGGAGCTATGTACTCAGGGGGTTTGTGAACATAATGCGTCCTACAGATGGCAATTTCGATAGTTGCACAGATTTTCGAATTTACGAAAACTTTTTCTATTAATTATAAACAAATAGAGTAATATTTGTTAACAAAAATAGGCCTATGCACTGCGGCTGATCAATACGAATCGATTCATATAACTTTTATATGATTTTACGTATGCTAAGTATGCGAAACAGCCTGTCAATTGATTGTATGGAAATTTTGTTAGTGTATTAATATATAGATAGTAGAGTAATATACGAGCTGCATCACGCTGGAACCCGCTTTGAAAAAATCCAAATTTTTTTTGTGATTTCTATATCTACAAACGATGCAATTGATTGTAGTGAAATTCATTTTTTTGTAGTTCTTATAGTTACTCCGAAAATATAATACATTGTGCGGAAACCAAGCAATTTAAGTAAATTTGGTTTTTTTCTTTTTGAAATACGTTTTAAATCGTTTGTAGTTTTTCATACGAAAAACAATTTTTTTTTGGTCCACAGGTTTCGGAGATATCGCTAACGCATCTCAAAAAAACCAAGAACGCAGCAATTTAGAAGCACTAAAAGTACTTTTCCTATAACTACAAACGATGAAATTGATTGTAGTGAAATTCATTTTTTTGTAGTTTTTATAGTTACTCCGAAAATATAATTCATTGTGCGGAAACCAAGCAATTTAAGCAAATTTGGGTTTTTTCTTTTTGAAATATGTTTTAAATCGTTTGTAGTTTTTCATAGGAAAAAAAAATTTTTTTTTTGGTCCACAGGTTTCGGAGATATCGCTAACGTATCTCAAAAAAACCAAGAACGCGGCAATTTGGAAGCACTAAAAGTACTTTTCCTATAACTACAAACGATGAAATTGATTATAGTGAAATTCATTTTTTTTGTAGTTTTTATAGTTACTCCGAAAATATAATACATTGTGCGGAAACCAAGCAATTTAAGCAAATTTGGGTTTTTTTCTTTTTGAAATACGTTGTAAATCGTTTGTAGTTTTTCATAGGAAAAAAAATTTTTTTTTGGTCCACAGGTTTCGGAGATATCGCTAACGCATCTCAAAAAAAAACAAGAACGCAGCAATTTGGAAGCACTAAAAGTACTTTTCCTATAACTACAAACGATGAAATTGATTGCAGTGAAATTAATTTTTTTGTAGTTTTTATAGTTACTCCGAAAATATAATACATTGTGCGAAAACCAAGCAATTTAAGCAAATTTGGGTTTTTTATTTTTGAAATACGTTTTAAATCGTTTGTAGTTTTTCATAGGAAAAAATTTTTTTTTGTTCCACAGGTTTCGGAGATATCGCTAACGCATCTAAAAAAAAACAAGAACGCAGCAATTTGGAAGCACTAAAAGTACTTTTCCTATAACTACAAACGATGAAATTGATTGTAGTGAAATTCATTTTCTTGTAGTTTTTATAGTTACTCTGAAAATATAATACATTGTGCGGAAACCAAGCAATTTAAGCAAATTTGGGTTTTTTCTTTTTGAAATACGTTTTAAATCGTTTGTAGTTTTTAATAGGAAAACAATTTTTTTTTGTCCACAGGTTTCGGAGATATCGCTAACGCATCTCAAAAAAACCAAGAACACAGCAATTTGGAAGCACTAAAAGTACTTTTCCTATATTTTTTCGTATGAAAAACTACAAACGATTTAAAACGTATTTCAAAAAGAAAAAACCCAAATTTGCTTAAATTGCTTGGTTTCCGCATAACGTATTATATTTTCCGAAACCTGTGGACCAAAAAAAAAAATTTTTTTCCTATGAAAAACTACAAACGATTTAAAACGTATTTTAACAAGTAAGGAAGGCTAAGTTCGGGTGTAACCGAACATAACATACTCAGTTGAGAGCTATGGAGACAAAATAAGGAAAATCAATCTGGGGTAACCCTGGAATGTGGTTGTATAACATGTGTATCAAATGAAAGGTATTAAAGAGTATTTTAAGAGAGAATAGGCCATAGTTCTATGGATGAACGCCATTTAGGGATATCGCCATAAAGGTAGACCAGGGCTGACTCTAGAATTTGTTTGTACGATATGGGTATCAAATGAAAGGTGTTACTGAGCATTTTAAGAGGGAGTGGGCCTTAGGTCTATCGGTGGACGCCTTTTCGAGATGTCCCCATTAAGGTGGACCAGGGGTGATTCTATAATGTGTTTGTACGATATGGGTATCAAATGAAAGCTGTTAATGAGTATTTTGAAAAGGAGTGATCCTTAGTTCCATAGGTGGACGCCGTTTCGAGATATCGCCATAAAGGTGGACCAGGGGTGTCTCTAGAATGTGTTTGTACGATATGGGAATCAAATGAAAGGTGTTACTGAGCATTTTAAGAGGGAGTGGGCATTAGGTCTATAGGTGGACGCCTTTTCGAGATATCGCCATTAGGGTGGGCCAGGGGTGACTCTAGAATGTTTGTACGGTATGGGTATCAAACGAAAGGTGTTACTGAGCATTTTAAGAGGGAGTGGGCATGAGGTCTATAGGTGGACGCCTTTTCGAGATATCGTCATTAGGGTGGGCCAGGGGTGACTCTAGAATGTGTTTGTACGATATGTGCATCAAACGAAAGGTGTTACTGAGCATTTTAAGAGGGAGTGGGCATTAGGTCTATAGGTGGACGCCCTTTCGAGATATCGCCATTAGGGTGGGCCAGGGGTGACTCTAGAATGTTTGTACGATATGGGTATCAAACGAAAGGTGTTACTGAGCAGTTTAAGAGGGAGTGGGCATTAGGTCTATAGGTGGACGCCTTTTCGAGATATCGCCATTAGGGTGGGCCAGGGGTGACTCTAGAATGTGTTTGTACGATATGGGTATCAAATGAAAGGTGGTAAGGAGTATTTTAAAAGGGAGTAATCCTTAGTTCTATAGGTGGACGCCTTTTCGAGATATCGCCATAAAGGTGGACCAAGGGTGACTCTAGAATGTTTGTACGATATGGGTATCAAACGAAAGGTGTTACTGAGCATTTTAAGAGGGAGTGGGCATTAGGTCTATAGGTGGACGCCTTTCGAGATATCGCCATTAGGGTGGGCCAGGGTGACTCTAGAATGTGTTTGTACGATATGGGTATCAAATGAAAGGTGGTAATGAGTATTTTAAAAGGGAGTAATCCTTAGTTCTATAGGTGGACGCCTTTTCGAGATATCGCCATAAAGCTGGACCAAGGGTGACTCTAGAATGTTTGTACGGTATGGGTATCAAACGAAAGGTGTTACTGAGCATTTTAAGAGGGAGTGGGCATTAGGTCTATAGGTGGACGCCTTTTCGAGATATCGCCATTAGGGTGGGCCAGGGTGACTCTAGAATGTGTTTGTACGATATGGGTATCAAATGAAAGGTGGTAATGAGTATTTTAAAAGGGAGTAATCCTTAGTTCTATAGGTGGACGCCTTTTCGAGATATCGCCATTAGGGTGGGCCAGGTGTGACTCTAGAATGTTTGTACGATATGGGTATCAAACGAAAGGTGTTACTGAGCATTTTAAGAGGGAGTGGGCATTAGGTCTATAGGTGGACGCCTTTTCGAGATACCGCCATTAGGGTGGGACAGGCGTGACTCTAGAATGTTTGTACGATATGGGTATCAAACGAAAGGTGTTACTGAGCATTTTAAGAGGGAGTGTACATTAGGTCTATAGGTGGACGCCTTTTCGAGATATCGCCATTAGGGTGGGCCAGGGGTGACTCTAGAATGTTTGTACGATATGGGTATCAAACGAAAGGTGTTACTGAGCATTTTAAGGGGAGTGGACATTAGGTCTATAGGTGGACGCCTTTTCGAGATATCGCCATTAGGGTGGGCCAGGGTGACTCTAGAATGTGTTTGTACGATATGGGTATCAAATGAAAGGTGGTAATGAGTATTTTAAAAGGGAGTAATCCTTAGTTCTATAGGTGGACGCCTTTTCGAAATATCGCCATTAGGGTGGGCCAGGTGTGACTCTAGAATGTTTGTACGATATGGGTATCAAACGAAAGCTGTTACTGAGCATTTTAAGAGGGAGTGGGCATTAGGTCTATAGGTGGACGCCTTTTCGAGATATTGCCATTAGGGTGGGCCAGGTGTGACTCTAGAATGTTTGTACGATATGGGTATCAAACGAAAGGTGTTACTGAGCATTTTAAGAGGGAGTGGGCATTAGGTCTATAGGTGGACGCCTTTTCGAGATACCGCCATTAGGGTGGGACAGGCGTGACTCTAGAATGTTTGTACGATATGGGTATCAAACGAAAGGTGTTACTGAGCATTTTAAGAGGGAGTGTACATTAGGTCTATAGGTGGACGCCTTTTCGAGATATCGCCATTAGGGTGGGCCAGGGGTGACTCTAGAATGTTTGTACGATATGGGTATCAAACGAAAGGTGTTACTGAGCATTTTAAGGGGAGTGGACATTAGGTCTATAGGTGGACGCCTTTTCGAGATATCGCCATTAGGGTGGGCCAGGGTGACTCTAGAATGTGTTTGTACGATATGGGTATCAAATGAAAGGTGGTAATGAGTATTTTAAAAGGGAGTAATCCTTAGTTCTATAGGTGGACGCCTTTTCGAAATATCGCCATTAGGGTGGGCCAGGTGTGACTCTAGAATGTTTGTACGATATGGGTATCAAACGAAAGCTGTTACTGAGCATTTTAAGAGGGAGTGGGCATTAGGTCTATAGGTGGACGCCTTTTCGAGATATTGCCATTAGGGTGGGCCAGGGGTGACTCTAGAATGTTTGTACGATATGGGTATCAAACGAAAGCTGTTACTGAGCATTTTAAGAGAGAGGCGGCATTAGTTCTATAGGTGGACGCCTTTTCGAGATATCGCCATTAGGGTGGGACAGGGGTGACTCTGGTATGTTTTTGTACGATATGGATATCAAATTAAAGGTATTAATGAGGGTTTTAAAAGCGAGTGGCCCTTAGATGTATATGTGAAGGCGTTCTCGTGATATCCACCAAAATGTGGACCAGGTGATCCAGAAAATCATCTGTCGGGTACTGCTAATTTATTTATATATGCAATACCACTAACAGTATTCCTGCCAAGATTCCAAGGGCTGTTGATTTCGCCTTGTAGAACTTTTTCATTTTCTTCTACTTAATATGGTAGGTGTCACACCCATTTTACAAAGATTTTTCCAAAGTTATATTTTGCGTCAACAAACCAATCCAGTTACAATGTTTCATCCCTTTTTTCGTATTTGGTATAGAATTATGGCATTTTTTTCATTTTTCGTAATTTTCGATATCGATAAAGTGGGCGTGGTTATGGTCAGATTTCGCCCATTTTTTATACCAAGAAAAAGTGAGCTCAGGTAAGTACGTGGGCTAAGTTTAGTAAAGATATATTGGATTTTGCTCAAGTTATTGTGTTAATGGCCGAGCGGAAGGACAGACGGTGGACTGTGTATAAAAACTGGGCGTGGCTTCCACCGATTTCGCCCACTTTCACAGAGAACAGTTACCGTCATAGAATCTATGCTCCTACCAAATTTGAGAAGGATTGGTAAATTTTTGTTCGACTTATGGCAATAAAAGTATTCTAGACAAACTAAATGAAAATGGGCGGAGCCACTCCCATTTTGAAATTTTCTTTTATTTTTGTATTTTGTTGCATCATATCATTACTGGAGTTGAATTTTGACTTAATTTACTTATATACAGTAAAGATATTAAATTTTTTGTTAAAATTTGAATTTAAAAAAATTTTTTTTTAAAAAGTGGGCGTGTTCTTAATCCAATTTTGCTAATTTTTATTTAGCACATATAGAGTAATAGTAGTAACGTTCCTGCCAAATTTCATCATGATATCTTCAACGACTGCCAAATTACAGCTTGCAAAACTTTTAAATTACCTTCTTGTAAAAGTGGGCGGGGCCACGCCCATTGTCCAAAATCTTACTAATTTTCTATTCTGCGTCATAACGTCAACCCATCTACCAAGTTTCGTCGCTTTATCTGTCTGTTGTAATGAGTTATCGCACTTTTTCGGTTTTTCGAAATTTTCGATATCGAAAAAGTGGGCGTGGTTATAGTCCGATATCGTTCATTTTAAATAGCGATCTGAGATGAGTGCTCAGGAACCTACATACCAAATTTCATCAAGATACCTCAAAATTTACTCAAGTTATCGTGTTAACGGACGGACGGACGGACGGACGGACGGACGGACGGACGGACGGACGGACATGGCTCAATCAAATTTTTTTTCGATCCTGATTATTTTGATATATGGAAGTCTATATCTATCTCGATTCCTTTATATATGTACAACCAACCGTTATCCAATCAAACTTAATATACTCTGTGAGCTCTGCTCAACTGAGTATAAAAAGAAAAAACCCAAATTTGCTTAAATTGCTTGGTTTCCGCACAATGTATTATATTTTCGGAGTAACTATAAAAACTACAAAAAAATGAATTTCACTATAATCAATTTCATCGTTTGTAGTTATAGGAAAAGTACTTTTAGTGCTTCCAAATTGCTGCGTTCTTGGTTTTTTTGAGATCCGTTAGCGATATCTCCGAAACCTGTGGACCAAAAAAAAAATTTTTTTCCTATGAAAAACTACAAACGATTTAAAACGTATTGCAAAAGGAAAAAACCCAAATTTTCTTAAATCGCTTGGTTTCCGCACAATGTATTATATTTTCGGAGTAACTATAAAAACTACAAAAAAATGAATTTCACTACAATCAATTTCATCGTTAGTAGTTGTACTTTTAGTGCTTCCAAATTGCTACGTTCTTGTTTTTTTTGAGATGCGTTAGCGATATCTCCGAAACCTGTGGACCAAAAAAAAATTTTTTTCCTATGAAAAACTACAAACGATTTAAAACGTATTTCAAAAAGAAAAAACCCAAATTTGACTAAATTGCTTGGTTTCCGCACAATGTATTATAATTTCGGAGTAAGTATAAAAACTACAAAAAAATGAATTTCACTACAATCTATTTCATCATTTGTAGTTATAGGAAAAGTACTTTTAGTGCTTCCAAATTGCTGCGTTCTTGGTTTTTTTGAGATGCGTTAGCGATATCTCCGAAACCTATGGACCAAAAAAAAATTTTTTTTTCCTATGACAAACTACAAACGAATTAAAACGTATTTCAAAAAGAAAAAAAAACAAATTTGCTTAAGTTGATTGGTTTCCGCACAATGTATTATATTTTCGAAGTAACTATAAAAACTACAAAAAAATGAATTTCACTACAATCCATTTCATCATTTGTAGTTATAGGAAAAGTACTTTTAGTGCTTCCAAATTGCTGCGTTCTTGGTTTTTTTGAGATGCGTTTGCGCTATCTCCGAAACCTATGGGCCAAAAAAAAAATTTTTTTTCCTATGACAAACTACAAACGATTTAAAACGTATTTCAAAAAGAAAAAACCCAAATTTGCTTAAATTGCTTGGATTTCACACGATGTATTATATTTTCGGAGTAAGTATAAAAACTACAAAAAAATTAATTTCACTACAATCAATTTCATCGTTTGTAGTTATAGGAAAAGTACTTTTAGTGCTTCCAAATTGCTGCGTTCTTGGTTTTTTTGAGATGCGTTAGCGATATCTCCGAAACCTGTGGACCAAAAAAAAAATTGTTTTTCGTATGAAAAACTACAAACGATTTAAAACGTATTTCAAAAAGAAAAAAACCAAATGTGCATATGTACACAGAAGCCTGTGCCTGTCGATCAGCTTTTGAGCATTGTATCATTGAATATATAAGTATGAAAATATGAACCAAAGTAGAAATGTACATACATACATATTCAATAATACTCCAAAGTAAAGGCAGATATAAATAAACACTTTGGTCACTTTGATGCTGTGGCAGCGTCTTGAGATAAGAAGAAAAAAACTTGCCGCTTGCTACGTTCTAAAGCAGAGCCGGCCACACAAATACTAAAACAATTGCATAAGTGTGTGTAAAAATTGAGTGACAACTCCCCACAGTGTGCTAAAAGAAAATGTGGACTGTGAAGTTACAAATTAAAAAGGACTCTGGTTATTTGATTTCAAGCTAATTCTAACAATACTTACTTATATTCATATAACTAAGAACGCGGAGCTCGAGCTAGCCAGATAAAACTTTTTTATAAAAGAAGGTATGGTATGGACGCAAAGCGGGAAAATCTTCAACCGCACCTACACCACCAACTTAACGGCGACGGAGCCGGAACGTACCTTGAGGCCCGCCACGGTTTTAACGGGACGTGGGCAGGTGCAGCATTAGCCTACCAGCCATTTCGATAAGGTTTCACCCCGACCTACTAAGGTGGCAGAATACTGCACCTACCAGCCCTAAGTCATCAATTCCTATCCATAGTCAAAATCAAGTCCCTAACAATCCAGTTCGTCACCGTTGAGTACCGATCTTGACCCTTAACAGGGTCCTCCCTCCCCTGAGCTCGGCACAATGACTCAGGGGTGCGGGTTTTATCGAGTTGTCCTCTCTAGATCCGCCACTATCAGTAGAAGCAGGGGCCCTCGTGCAGGACGTGACAACCAATCACGTGTGACAATTCGTCACTATGGCCGGTCTAAGACTGATACCAGTCCCTGATCCAGAGCATGGAACCACGTATGATATCCAAGCCAAGTATCTTAACCCCCGGAGTAAGTATACAAACTACAAAAAAATGAATTTCACTACAATCAATTTCGTCGTTTGTAGTTATAGGAAAAGTACTTTTAGTGCTTCCAAATTGCTGCGTTTTTGGTTTTCTTGAGATGCGTTAGCGATATCTCCGAAACCTGTGGACCAAAAAGAAAAAATTGTTTCGCTATGAAAAACTACAAACGATTTAAAACGTATTTCAAAAAGAAAAAGCCCAAATTTGCTTAAATTGCTTGGTTTCCGCACAATGTATTATATTTTCGGAGTAACTATAAAAACAACAAAAAAATTAATTTCATTACAATTAATTTCATCGTTTGTAGTTTGCTACGCCAAGTCAAAGAGCATTTGACTAGCATCAATTCCACCCTTAAATACGTATGTGCATATGTACACACAAGCCTGTGCCTGTCGATCAGCTTTTGAGCATTGTATCATTGAATATATATGTATGAAAATATGAACCAAAGTAGAAATGTACATATACATACATACATATTCAATAATACTCCAAAGTAAAGGCAGATATAAATAAACACTTTGGTCGCTTTGATGCTGTGGCAGTGTCTTGAGATAAGAAGAAAAAAAATTGCCGCTTGCTACGTTCTAAAGCGACCAAAGAATTTATGTAAATCCGCGTATACAGACATATATATATACATATGAATGCTCGTAGCAATTAGCCAACGAAATACAATAGGCACGAGCCAAAGTATGTGTCGTCGGTGGTTAAAAGTGTTGCCGTTTGTAGCTTTAATCAACTGACAGCTAAAAGCGGAATTTATTATTAATACTAAAATAAACGAATTTGTTTAGGCCACAAGCCTAAATATGGCGGTGCACCCTCGTATTACTTAACTTTTTCTTTTCGTTGTCCTTTTACCTCACATCTTTCATTTATACATATCGGTTTATACCGATAACCGTTTACCCCGCCGGATAATAGTTAAGCCTAGGATTCGGCGGTGACCGCGAACAAAAGGTTTTTTACCTCTTTCACTTCTTTTGCGAACGTCTAAGAAACCGCCAGCAGCCAAGCCACCAAAGGTAAGTCTTTCAATTCTATTAAAAATTCTAAAATTCATTTTTGCACTTCCGTCATCGGAAATATTGAATGTGAGTAAGTGGATTATCTTGCATTTGCTTTTACTTTCATTTTATTCTCTAACGAATTCAGTGAATTGTGATTAAGTAGATTAACTTTGCATTTGCATTTAATTTTATTTCAATAAACATTGCTGTGTATCTTTTTCTAACCAATTTCATTTATTGTGATTAAGTGGACTAACGTTGAATTTGCATTTCCATTTATTTTAATAAATATTATTGTTCACTTTTTTATAACGAATTCGTTTGTGTATTTTCTTTTCTTCTCTCCCCACCATTATTACGAGCGCGCCCTATCTGTGGTCTTGCCGCCGTAACATTTTGGTCCTTACGCGCCGAGAAAATCAAAAATTCAAAGGAAACATAGGTGATTTACCCCAGAATCAGCCCATCGGAATAATTGGAAATTATTAACCAAGCAAGGAAAATTATTTATAAAAATATTAAAATCAACCAGCAGTGAAAAAAGTTGGCCATCAAAACGAACGAGCAGCGTATACCAACTCGTCATCACACACATACATACAGTCCATTAGCATTAAAACATCATCAGCATATCAAACAGTCCACTCATCTACATCACATTATCACATCATCATCACAACATCAAAGAGTCCACTAATCAACTCATCATACGATATCACGTCCATTTATCACATCATCACAATAACATCACATCAACAGTCCACATAACATCATACATTACCAAAACTTGTGTAAGGTAAGTGGTTGATTTTGGTGCACATTTTTTTATATACGAACTCACGTATCGAGTGGATTTGTGATATCCATTTGCAAGTCAAAGCAAGTGGAAGTTCATTGTTTTACAACGCACACCTAGCGCCTTTTGATTATCGGCTAAGTCCCCCACCAGTGGTAAGACTTTTCCGACACAACTCAAGGCAGGCAGTCAGTGGATTTTTTTTCTTTTTTCTCCTTTTGCAACAAAATTATCACTGCACTGTGCAACCACACTCGGTTTCTATAGACAGTCTTTTCGGTTGTTGATTTTCGGCAACAATCTACATACACTCTCACTTGGTTGATGAACTTGCAAAGAAATACCACAATATTCACGCAGTCATAATATTCTGCAACCACAGAAACATTTTTTCAAAAACATTTCACCTTCGTTGGGTGGCTTGTAGTCATTTTTGCTTAATTGCGACAATCAATAACATTGTTGCAAATCGCTCATTTGTGAATACACTTAATTCATATTAATTCGAAGGCATTTGATATAGAGTATTTTTTCACCGAATTATATACATATAATCAAATGCGTTATCTTTGAACGGAAATCAGTTTCTTAATCAGTTGCGAACTGAAATAATACCATAAAGCCAAAAATTAGCACTGCGTTGGGTGGCTAGTGGCTCATCACAATTGGTCACAAACACAATTTTATACTGATCGTTTAATATTACATAGCTGTATGTTCTCAGCGTTTTTTATAATAAATAATTAAAGGTGTAATTTTCCACCTTAAGTTGGATAAACAAAGTTATTGTCTTATTTATATTGGGAAAGATACCCTGGTTGGCTACTCGGCGATACTCATCAACGTTCACATAACACCTTTTGTATACACATTAAATCCTCGTCAGGATTTCTATCTGTGTTTCACTTTCACTTGTATACACATTAAATCCTCGTCGGGATTTCTATCTGTGGGTCAAATTTCACCCTTTAAACACATTAAATCCACATAAGGATTTCTATTTGTGTTTCAAATCTCGAGGATTACACATCATATCCACATCGGGATTACATCTGCGTTTTTTAAACTTTTTTTAGAAACACTAAGTTTTCAGAAAATATTTCTATCTGTGTCCAACACACCCTTTAGACACATTAAATACTTGCAGACGAATTCTCTTCTCTGCATTGCACATCACTGTAGACACATTAAATCCTCGTCAGGATTTCTATCTGTGTTTGATATCACTTTGTACACCCTAGAACCTTTCAGGATTTCTATCTGTGCTGCATATCACTATATACACATTAAATCCTCGTCAGGATTTCTATCTATAACACTGTATACACATTAAATCCTCGTCAGGATTTCTATCTGTGGCTTACATAATCCTCGTGAGGATCTCTATAAGTGGTTCATATCACTGGCCACACATTACACCACGTCAAGATTTACATCTGATTCAAATTTTTTCTTATCACTAAATTCACATAAGATTGCTTTCTGTGTTAACACATACAATCCGATCAGAGTTCAAATCCGTGTATTTTTTAGACTTTACTCACACAGCACAATCACAGCAGGATTGATAGCTGGGCTACGTACAAAAAAAAAACAAAACACTCTTATAATTTTTGCTGCGGTTGAATATACACCAACGCCACTAAGTCTTTTGCCTTCAAACTCGACACCTTCAAAGAAACAAAATATTCAAATTAATAAAATCAATAGAGACTCATATTAGATTGGCTGATTCCATAGTGGAGTTTGAACAAGATTTCAACTCCACCCCGGCCGAATCCCGGAACAAGCACACCCTTGCACTACTGCAAGAGGAGCTAAGGGCACTATGGAAGAAGACCAAGTCCACATATGAAAGTCTTCTCAGCAATTCTGAACTGTCCAAAGACGAGCTCAGCTCATTAAGAAAGAAAAATAAAAGTTGCTTTTCATGCTACCTGCAATGCATGTCTGCTGTGGCGGCTGAAGCCGAATCCATCACCCCACAGCCGGCCAAGGATGAAGCAAAGGATGAAGACTCTTCGCGCCGTGGACATAAAATGCGGCACTAAAGGGGTGTTATTAGGAACAGCACGTGTTAATATACACTATAATGGAGTGAAATTTTCCGCCAGAGCGCTGATAGACTCTGGGTCCGAATGCTCTTTCATAACAGAAAGACTAAAAAAGCGAATAAACCTTCCATCCAAACGCCTGCATGTGCAAGTGTCAGGAATAAATAATACCCCATCTGCACAGGTAAAGGAATCATGTGTGATTACGTTAGGTTCGCTCACAGACCCCTTAGTGAGCATCGATACAGTGGTCCTAGTCCTGCCCCAATTAACAGGGGACCTTCCGACTTGCCAAGTTAGCGCAACGACTCGACAAGCGTTTCCTGATCTGATTCTGGCGGATAAGAGGTTCTTCATTAATGAACCAGTCGACCTCATACTTGGAGGCGACATTTATCCCCAGATAATACTGAACGGTATAAGGAAGAACGTTCTAAACACGCTTCTCGCCCAAGAAACCGTCTTCGGTTGGATTGTAACTGGCCGTGCAGAAGTACCTCACCCAACTAATACACGGGTATCTTTTTTTAATGAAATCAGCCTAGACAAGCAACTAACCGCTTTCTGGGAACTTGAAAACGTACCTAAGAAAAGGGCACTTAACGAAGATAATGCCTATTGCGAGGAACTTTTCAGACTTACAACAGAAAGAAATTCCGATGGCAAATATACTGTCGCCCTTCCTTTTAAACAGGATTTTCCCAACAACATCTCCTTAGGGCCTTCCCTAAACGGCGTCTGCTCCCAATTCTACCGGAATGAGACGCGCCTAGCCAAGACACCGGCCCTACAGACAGAGTACAATAGGGCACTAGCGGAATATGAGACATTGGGACATATGTCAAAAGTTGCAAAAATCATACCACCCCACGTGACCGATTGCTACTTCTTACCCCATCATGCGGTTATAAAAGAGGAAAGCACCACGACCAAAGTTCGTGTGGTGTTCAACGCTTCGTATCCCACAGCCAATGGCACAAGCCTAAACGACGTACTTTATACAGGCCCAGTGCTTCAGGCCGATTTAACGATTCTACTCCTTCGATGGAGATTCTTTAAATATGTTTTTAATAGCGACATCGAAAAGATGTACCGGCAGATATGGGTAAAGCCAAACCAAACACAATTCCAGAGAATAGTTTTTCGCAACAATCCTAGTGACCCTATCAGCGTCTAGGAATTAAAGACAGTCACCTTTGGAGTCAATTGTGCTCCTTATCTGGCGATAAGGACACTGCACCAACTAGCAGACGACGTTGAAACTTCATTACCCATTGCCGCAGATATCTTACGGAGAGGTATGTACGTCGATGACGTTCTAGCCGGGGGACATAGCATCGAATCCACACTCAAAGCTCGCGATGAAATCACAGATGCTCTACAGTTCGCTGGTTTTTCCCTCCGCAAATGAACGTCAAATTGCTCAATAATACTTTAAGGGATACCCAAACCTCATCTGCTCAACGAAGACTTTTTGGAATTCGAGGACACGAGTACGGTCAAGACCCTAGGTATACGATGGAACGCGCATGCGGATTATTTTTACTTCACGGCAAAACCAATTGAAAATCGGGATATGTTAACGAAAAGGGCAATACTTTCTGCAATCGCTAAACTTTTCGATCCTCTAGGTTGGCTCGCCCCAGTCGTCATTGTTGCAAAAGTCATTATGCAAGACATTTGGCTAGAGGGGACTGACTGGGATGAACCAGTGTCGGCAGGAACCCTAGACCGATGGCATAATTTTATGCAGCAATACCCCTCCATTAACGGAATTCGTATCCGGGTGCACTTCACGCCAACCAACGACGTTGAAATACACGGCTTTTGCGACGCCTCGGAAAAAGCTTACGCCGCGACAGTCTTTTTACGGGCAAAGATAAAGGATGAGGTCTATGTTAACTTATTAATAGCGAAAACAAGAGTAGCACCCGTTAAAACAGTTTCCTTACCCCGATTAGAGCTATGCGGTGCAGTGTTGCTGGCCGAAACCATCGAATCAGTGCGTGAAAATCTGTATTTAGAAAATTTCAATCTACACCTATGGACAGACTCCACGATTGTTTTGGCGTGGATAAGAAAACCCCCTTGTTCTTGGTCAACCTTTGTCGCTCATCGAGTAACGAAAATAGTAGAAAAGGTAGGAAACAAATCCTGGCACCACGTAGAATCCGCATCCAATCCTGCAGACCTGGCTAGCCGAGGACTATCAGCGAAGGAGTTAGTCAATAACTCTTTGTGGTGGCAGGGACCTTCTTGGTTACAAGAAGATAAGACAGAATGGCCAATACGAGAAAAGGACTATCGGACTAACATAGAGGAGAAACGGGTGCAGGTTCATACAACTTCAAAAATAAGAGATAAAGACGACATCCTCGAACGGTTTTCCAATTTATCCAGGGCCTTGAGGGTCATATCGTATGTTCGAAGATTTATCGAAAGAACCAATCCTAAGACAAAATCTTCCTTTAAAGCGGCATCGCCCTTCATTTCACCCGATGAAATCCAGGCCACGACAAGTCAGTTAATAGCTTTCTACCAACGGAGGCACTATTCGGAGGAACTTTCGAGCTTAAATTCTGGGAAGCTCATCGGTTCAAAGAGTGAAATCCTCCCTCTCACCCCCTTGTCGATAAAAAGGGCATATTGAGGGTGGGCGGTCGTCTTTCAGGGGCCAAGGATCTTCCCTACAGTGAACGGCACCCGATCATTCTGCCGTATGACTGCCGGCTCACACGACTTCTTGTCCAGTTCATCCATAAAGACACCCTGCATGGGGAGAACCAACTTATGTTTCGTCGCCTACGCACACAATATTGGATCCCTAGGGTCAAAAATATGATCCGATCGGTCATACACAATTGCAAAACGTGCACAATATTCCGCAAACGGACCCAAACCCAACTTATGGGAGATCTACCCTCAGAACGAACCACCTTTTCCCGGGCTTTCACCAATGCGGGGGTAGATTTTGCCGGACCATTTGACATCAAATCTTATAGTGGAAGAGGATGCCGCATGTCAAAGGGTTACGTCTGCCTCTTTGTTTGCTTTGCAACCAAGGCTATTCACTTGGAAGCCACTAGTGACCTCAGCACTGCCGCATTCCTGGCAGCTTTCGACAGATTTGTTGCGCGGCGAGGATGTCCAAAGAACATCTACTCCGACAACGGAACCAATTTTGTCGGAGCCTCCAGAGCTCTCCGCTCAGAACTCAAAGCTTTCCTGGCGGACGCTCGCAACCAAACTCTATCTAAGTACAGTCACCAAAACCTGACATGGCATTTCATACCACCAGGAGCTCCTCACATGGGCGGGCTATGGGAGGCAGGGATCAAAAGCTTCAAGAACCACTTCAAGAAGATCGCGTTGGATCACAAATTTACCCTTGAAGAGTTCAGCACACTACTTTGTCGAATCGAGTCCTGTCTCAATTCTCGACCGTTAAGCCCCTCCTCCAACGAGCCGTCTAATTTGGAGCCACTTACTCCAGGCCATTTCCTCGTGGGAGGCCACCTACTAGCGCCACCCGAGATCGACGTCAGCGAGAATCGTGCATCACTCGTCAATCGATGGGAACAACTTAAGGCGCTGCATCAAACCTTCTGCAAACCGTGGAAAACGGAGTATCTCACCGAATTGCAGAAGCGCGTTAAGTGGAAGCATCCACAATCAAACCTTAAACAGGGAGACCTAGTCGTCATTAAGGAGGATAATCTGCCCCCTAACGAATGGAGACTAGGTCGGATAGCCAACCTTCATTATGGCCCCGATAACCGAGTTCGAGTCGTCGAACTGGATACGGCAAGGGGACAAACCACCAGACCAATCACGAAATTGGTCCTACTACCACCCTCCAGTGAGGGTGTGGAAGATCTGTAACTTCCACTCGTTCAACAACCCGCTTAACCCAGCTCTCGTTCACCCCGAACGAGGCCAACAAACCGCTTAACCCAGCTCTCGTTCACCCCGAACGAGGCCAACAACCCGCTTAACTCAGCTCTCGTTCACCCCGAATGAGGCCAACAAACTGCTTAACCCCCCTGAGGAGAAGACGGAGGCACGCGGCAACACATTCAGCGCCCCCTGCCGGCTATGTCAAAAGTCGCACAGCATAAGGCTCTGCCCGATTTACCGGGGCATGACGAACATGGATCGACTAAAGACAATCATGGATTTGCGATATTGCACAAATTGCTTATCGCCATTCCACCAACGGAAGACATGTCCCAGCGAAGATCGCTGTCATCGGTGCAACGAGCAGCACCACACGTCAACACACCTCGACGACGTTCCACCACCGTCCCACGAGAGCGATGGCGAAGAGAGCTCCGACGGAGCCCTATCCATCCACGTCACGGAACAAACCCTGTGGTGGGAAGCGGACGTCGCCGAGGAAGAGGCCGAACCCTACCGCAGATCTACTATCTGCCACAGAACATATACGCCACAGAACATATTCTCCAAATTCGTATGACTCAGCGCCGTAATGTTTTACTGCTTCAATCTCAACAAGGAATCGCCACGTCGTTCATTATCAATCTCATGCGACGTCGAAATTGCGTACGCCAGTCAGTTGCAAGAATAGTAGACACTAAAATGGAATAAACTTGTCAATTGGTCAAGTTATAAATAAATACACTGTTATTTACAGTATAACAATTTGGAAGCAACTTCCCGAGTCCTTTGAAAAATTTATTGGAAGATCTTTCCATTACTATACAGGTGAATCAACGTTCAAAGGATAAGTTTGCAAAGGTCCTCCCCTCGCAACCCAAAAATTGTTATAAAGCTATCTTGAATAACACTCACCTATATATAGGTATACATTCGTAACTGGCCACAATTTGTTTTTTGGATTGTAAATATCAATATAATTTATTTATTTTAATTTTGTTATAAGTTTTTGAAGTTTTTGTATTCACTAAGGATGAAAAATGGGTTTTCCTTAAAGGCTAACATATGACTTTAAACCATTATTTTGGGCTCTAATGAGACAAAGTTAATTTTTGTTCGGATTTAAGAGTTATGGCGCGATTGTTTTTAATGTTTACTACGGTGTTCGCTTTATATGTAGGTCATATAAGTAGTACATGTCATTCGATCATACTTATTTTCTAAATGTAGCTATCCCCGCTGGCTATCTCTGCTCAAAGGACTCGATCAAAATATACATAACATTTTACTGCAGTCTGAAGCTAGGAGGTGACAATTATATGCTAATAAATTGCTTCCAGGTCATAACTGCAACACCCTTTTAGGATCACCTTTTAAATCGATGAAATTCCACTTGGCCACATCGCTCCATGTAGCATGATTAAATAATTTTCGTAGATATTTTGAGTTTTGTGAGTTTCGTACCAATATGCAATATAAATGCATTAAGATAAATTTATATATTTTTACTTCAGAAAGTAGATCTGCGCAAACATGCTTATTATTACTTTATATTTATGCTATTTTTCGTTACCAATGCGCAAGTACGCCTTTATCACAGCATTTACTAGCGGGTTTCGACCAATCATAAAGATATTCCGCTGGTGTTTCCTTCTCATCAGAATCTCTTCCTTTTATACAAACACTACCATCGTACCACTGTTGCATATCATTTTCGTCCACCTTATGCTTTACTAAATGATAACGTCATTTGCGCGGTCTATATGAAGCATCGAAGCGTGGATCATGTTTACGATAAACATAAGGTAGTGGCGCAATCCATAAACCCAATGAAACATCTTCATAAACGGCAAGCGATTGCGCATTTCCAGCAATATGCTCACAAATATGTCTCGATATCAAATATCCGCCGCTTTGTGCATATGTTAAAGAATGTGTTGATAAATGATAATTTGGGATCACGCCATTTTCCTTTTGTTTGAACATTAGCTTTGCCATTAAAGTAACCCCAATAGAGAGCGGGTAATGTTTTCCATTTATATTCGTTGCTTTTTCGGGTCAATTTACGATCATACGAAATCTATTCATCCAACAATAAATCCAACTTTACGTAGGTATCATTGTCAACTTTAAGGAAATACTAAATTGATAATTATTTGTTAATGCTTCGATAGAATGCAAAACTTCTTCTGTTAAATTTTCAAAACTTTCTGTTATGCGTGGCAGTAACAGGATATCTCGATACGATTTCTGTTCACGTTCCACTAAAGCGCGCAAACCCCACGATAGATTTTCTGTGCCGATTGCAAAAAAAAAAAAAATATTTTACTTTATTATCCGCCTTGAGTTGCTTGCGTTATCCACATCATTTTCTACCCATTGTGGACAAGCTGTTAAACGTGTAAATTGATCCGCTACGCTCTCCAATTGCAAATGTCCACTCGCATGATATTTGGGCAAATATATTAAAGTTCAGGATAATAAGGCAACTCTAAAGGCACGCCAAGTCGGAGCCAAGTTTTGTCGCATTATTTGTCGCCGATTGATTCTTGCTGGCTTTGTTAATATTAAAGTCATTAGAAATATATCAGGATGGGGCTCCATATGACTGACGCCACTTTTATGTGTCAAACACCTGTCCACTTTGGTCAACATATTACTACGAAAACAGCCGAAGAAGAAAGCAACCATTGCTGTTGAGTGTTACTGAATTATTGGTGCGCCTCATTTCGTGTGGAAGTATTGGCCTTCTAAAATGTCTTTCTTCATTCGAGCTGCCCACCTTTTTGGTGGCTTGTCGGGAAGTAACGGTTGCACGTAGAACCTTGAAGTTCTTGCTCTACTGTGCAACCTTTGTAATTTTCTTCCTTTAATTGAATGCATGTGAGTTTGCTTGTGTGCAGTTACATGCCACTGCCATTAATACGCGTGAAATCGATATTATATATTATAGTGGTTTGCAACACACGTTACACGGCTATAAATGCATTGTTGTCTTATGCAAATTGCATCTTCCTAAAAATACTCGTCCGAGCTGAAACGAAATGAAATAAAAGAATAAAAGATTAGTAAATTTATAAAATTATCAAAAAAGGGAACGATACTCATACTTACCCATCACCAGTTTTCTTCATAGTGAAAATTCATTCAAAATGTCTCTATACTCATTTCCATGAATGAATGACATTTTGAATGAACGAAACAAGGTTGCCACCCGATGACATTTGCTTTTTTCGGTTCTTACGCAGTAAGCACATTGCGCGCGATCCAAAGAGTATCACAACTCGGATCCGCGGGATCCAACAAACTCGAGTGTTAGTAACCGAACAAAAAATCAACTAACGAAAACCCTGAAGATACAGCCTGGTTTCACTGAAAACACACGCGCCAGGTTGTATTTCGATAGTTTTCCTGACATTCGGCCGTCTTTTTGCTTCTTTCTTTTTTTTGAGAAAAGTTTTTAGTTTGAAAATTTGGGCATAAAAACACAATCAAAATCAGCCTGCTTGGAAAAAGGGGGGTTAACCACTCGAGACCGAAATAATTTTCGCGGTTTATCTGTGCATGATTTTGTTTGTGTTTTACATTTTAAACATGTCACACTCAATAGTGGTCTCGCTTTCATGACAGAAATTGCTTTTTTTGTGTATTGAAGTTTCGACAGACTTTCGTCAGTCCCTTTTTTGCTTGAAATCCCAGCAGGAATAAAGTAGTGTCATCTATGCTTTCGATGTTACAAACAAGGGAGAAATTAAACTTTTTAGAACAGACTATAAATTTAATGTCGCGTCAGGACTCAGACGCAAGCTGTCCCTAAATACTTTCATGACATGACCATTATGTATCATTACATTGCAATGGGCAGCACCGCACAGCGGTCTCATTCCAACGATTGGAAGAGTGAACAGCTGACAGCTCTACAAATTGCCACACTCGTTAGTGTAGGCTATTCCCGCCAGGGTTGTGTTGGAATCAACAAACACACCACAATTTGTGATTCTCACACAACATGGCCCAAATCAACACAACGAGTGTTCCCAGACAGCGAGTAAAGGCCTCTTTACATCTGTCGCACATTTATATGCACGACGTCATTTGACTAGTCATTTTACAGTTATTCATAGGTTATATTCATAGCCACATTGGTATCGGCGTGGGTAAGTTTGTGACCAAATTTTTGTAGGGCAACTACAAGGAGCCGTGAAAATACACGGGTAACTCGTGATACCATCTGCTACACAAATGTAGCGCATATTACCGCATATTGCCTGTATTAGGCAAACACCAAAAAATGACTGCTTTCAATATCAGAATTTCATTATGATGAGGATATTTACCAAAAGGCGTATCTCAATAAAATTATATTAAATATAACAGTGGTTTCAACCACTACAAACCCATCATTACATCGACAGAATAACTTAATAAGATTATTCGTTCCACACAACCCTTTATCCCGAGTACGCCAACCCCGACCTCAGCCACTTAAGCTCCTAGTACCGGCTCATAAGCCACCCAATCTAAGGGCATTTACGAATGTTCTACTAACAATTTGATATTCCAGAATGACTGGATTGTCCCACAAACGCGCCAAGACGGAGGCACGCCGCAACACATTCAGCGCCCCCTGCCGGCTATGTCAAAAGTCGCACAGCATAAGGCTCTGCCCGATTTACCGGGGCATGACGAACATGGATCGACTAAAGACAATCATAGATTTGCGATATTGCACAAATTGCTTATCGCCATTCCACCAACGAAAGACATGTCCCAGCGAAGATCGCTGTCATCGGTGCAACGAGCAGCACCACACGTCAACACACCTCGACGACGTTCCACCACCGTCCCACGAGAGCGATGGCGAAGAGAGCTCCGACGGAGCCCTATCCATCCACGTCATGGAACAAACCCTGTGGTGGGAAGCGGACGTCGCCGAGGAAGAGGTCGAACGACGGGAAGATCCTACTTCAATGCTAGCCACGACACCACCGGGCGGTTCAGGACCACAACAATTCCGACCGCTCCTACGGCATGAAAGGCCTTCAAACTTACAACGCGGGGATGGCGGGGAGACACGTCCTTTCCCCCCATCGCACCGCTCTGCCGGGCGGCGCCGTGGCGACGCGGAACCGCGTCCGTCCCGCTCGTCACGACGCTCAATTGGCAGGGCGGCCCCGTATAATGCTCGTGCCCAAGTAACTACGTTCGCGCGCCAACCAACAACGCTCGCGCGCCAACCAACAACGCCAGCCGGCTTCAGAACAGGACGCCTCCGAGAGACTCCTCTAGCAACGACCATTACACGCGCATTCGTAGCCATAGCTCCAACGGCGGTCGTCCGGATAGCAGCAGGAGGGAAGCTCCACGCAATACGCGCCCTTATCGATCCGTGCGCTCCGAATTCAATCATCGATGCGAATCTTGCGAAGGACCTCGGGTTAGAGCGAACGGGCACGTCCTATCACGTGAAGTGCACGCTTGTTCTGCGAGGGAAATACGGGGTAACGGGAGCAGTGACGACCCAGGCCACAGTGGTGTCGCGATATTCACGGCTTAGTCCGACAGCAACTCTGGATCCATCGGTAGCCACGCCATTCCAATTTATGAAGCTGGCGGATCCAGCTTTCCACCGGTCTACACCTGTCCGGCTCACACTAGGTGCCGACGTCTACGCCAGCCTAATGGTTAGCGGCACACCACCGTCGAACGTCGGCGGGCTGCTGACTCAAGCCACCATATTCGGGTTGGTAGTGTCTGGAGCCCACCAGCAATAATCGGGTATATGTCCATTCAATAAGTAAAGTGCACTAAAATCAACCCATGTCTATTTCGACTAACATCTCTTTATTCACAGGAATCTCACGGAGAAGCGTCTGGCGTCGGTCGAATTATGTATCCTGGTCACACTATTTTTCCTCCATACGCATTTACAGCATGGCCTAAATTTAAGTGGAGATTCGTTAATTTTAAGTTGAGAATCGTTCTCGCGAGCCCTTTGGGACTTGGTTGTTGGGGCGTTACGATCGTTTCGAAGTTGCTCGCCGCAAGGGGGCCGGCACGTTTAGGCCACAAGCCTAAATATGGCGGTGCACCCTCGTATTACTTAACTTTTTCTTTTCGTTGTCCTTTTACCTCACATCTTTCATTTATACATATCGGTTTATACCGATAACCGTTTACCCCGCCGGATAATAGTTAAGCCTAGGATTCGGCGGTGACCGCGAACAAAAGGTTTTTTACCTCTTTCACTTCTTTTGCGAACGTCTAAGAAACCGCCAGCAGCCAAGCCACCAAAGGTAAGTCTTTCAATTCTATTAAAAATTCTAAAATTCATTTTTGCACTTCCGTCATCGGAAATATTGAATGTGAGTAAGTGGATTATCTTGCATTTGCTTTTACTTTCATTTTATTCTCTAACGAATTCGGTGAATTGTGATTAAGTAGATTAACTTTGCATTTGCATTTAATTTTATTTCAATAAACATTGCTGTGTATCTTTTTCTAACCAATTTCATTTATTGTGATTAAGTGGACTAACGTTGAATTTGCATTTCCATTTATTTTAATAAATATTATTGTTCACTTTTTTATAACGAATTCGTTTGTGTATTTTCTTTTCTTCTCCCCCACCATTATTACGAGCGCGCCCTATCTGTGGTGTTGCCGCCGTAACAGAATTTATTGCTCTTTTGCGACATAATGTTATTTTTCTTGGCAAAATTACTTTAATTCATTTCGCCCCTCCCATTTATTACATTTTATCTATGAAAATAGTGTAAAATTCTTACTTTGTACTGACATGTGATAAACAAGTCAGCATATACAATATGACGTCACAGTGCGAATTCGGGCCAGAAACGGGTAAAACTCGCCTTTTATGTATTAACTGCAACACAGCTGCTGAAAAGTTGGTTGTTCGACTGCGCGAACAATTTTTCGACAGAATAAGATCAGGTTTTTCAAATAGCAAATTAAAATTTCCATAAGCTCTGTCAACTCGGCAATTCGGCATATTGGAAAATTATTTGCAAAAATCTATATGAACAATGCATGAAAATTTTTAGATTATATTGCTAATAGGTTACTGGGCATTTATTGGGCAATATCTGCGCATCCTTATTTGCATTTTTTACTACCATATTATTACTTCGATTAGGGCATATAAATAGTTTGGTATTATTTCATAGGAAAAGTGCCGAGTTATGGAAGTAGTTATGCGCGTTATAATGAAAGCCCTCAATATGCATCGAAGTTGGAATTTATAAAATCACAAACATTTTTCTTTTGACGATTTTATCAAATGCCATGTTGCCAAATTGCATCACCAATTTGGACAACTTTAGAAGAAGCATTATGAATGAAAAATAGGAAGCTAGTTTTCAGGATTTTGTTATTTACATTTGAACATACATATGTATGTATGTACACATGCTTGTTCGTAAGAATAATTTTGTTGGAAGTGGTTTTTTGAATAGAAGTTTGTTTTGTTTTTGAACATGTGAATGTACAAACATACATATGTTAGCTTATGCTTGGATATATTGGTATCAATGAGGTGGGTGTGAAGTAGGGTGAAGTGGGGGTGTTGGTTGATCTTTAGTTTAAGAATATATGTATGTGTTTGCATATATATCTAAGTTTGTTTATACGCTACGATCGTCATAGCAGATACATTACGATGTTCATACATTTCTTAGCTTACATATGAACATACATATGTACATATGTATGTACGTACATTTGCTTGAGCTAAGAATAATTTTTGTTAGAAGGGGTATGCTGAAATGAAGTTTGTTTTATTTTTGAACATATGAATTGAAAGCAACAATATTTACTTGCACTTTCAAAAACTTTAATATGCTTGTAATTTAAATCGAGAGAATTATTCAAAGAACCCATTTGCTGTGCAAAAATCATTGTTTGGAATACCCAACCGGGTGTCTTCGAATTTCCCAATTTTGCTAATGGTACAAAGGCGCTTATGGATTATGTAGTATCGGCAACCGAAAGCGGCGCTGTGGAGCAAAAAAAATGTTTTTTCGTATTAAAAACTACAAACGATTTAAAACGTATTTCAAAAAGAAAAAACCAAAATTTGCTTAAATTGCTTGGTTTCCGCACAATGTATTATATTTTCGGAGTAACTATAAAAACTACAAAAAAATGAATTTCACTATAATCAATTTCATCGTTTGTAGTTATAGGAAAAGTACTTTTAAAGCTTCCAAATTGCTGCGTTCTTGGTTTTTTTGAGATGCGTTAGCGATATCTCCGAAACCTGTCTACCAAAAAAAAATTTTTTTTCCTATAAAAAACTACAAACGATTTAAAACGTATTTCAAAAAGAAAAAAACCAAATTTACTTAAATTGCTTGGTTTCCGCACAATGTATTATATTTTCGGAGTAACTATAAGAACTAAAAAAAACGAATTTCACTACAATTAGTTTCATCGTTTGTAGTTATAGGAAAAGTACTTTTAAAGCTTCAAAATTGCTGCTTTCTTGGTTGTTTTGAGATGCGTTAGCGATATCTCCGAAACCTATGGACCAAAAAAAAATTGTTTTTCCTATGACAAACTACAAACGAATTAAAACGTATTTCAAAAAGAAAAAACCCAAATTTGCTTAAATTGATTGGTTTCCGCACAATGTATTATATTTTCGGAGTAACTATAAAAACTACAAAAAAATGAATTTCACTATAATCAATTCCATCGTTTGTAGTAATAGGAAAAGTACTTTTAAAGCTTCCAAATTGCTGCGTTCTTGGTTTTTTTGAGATGCGTTAGCGATATCTCCGAAACCTGTGGACCAAAAAAAAAATGTTTTTCCTATGAAAAACTACAAACGATTCAAAACGTATTTCAAAAAGAAAAAACCCAAATTTGTTTAAATTGCTTGGTTTCCGCAAAATGTATTATATTTTCGGAGTAACTATAAAAATTACAAAAAAATGAATTTCACTACAATCAATTTCATCGTTTGTAGTTATTTGTTTATTTATTTATTTATTTATTATTATTATTACAGCTTTTATGCCTAGATTTACAACATATAAACTTATCACATGTAATATGAAATCTCTATCGTATCACAGTTGTGCGACAATATAAGTATAATTTATTTTTAAACATATTTAAGTCTTCACAGTTTCTAATTTCTACAGGAAGCTCATTAGATCTTTTTAGACCTTTATAGAACAAGTTAAGCTGTCCTCTTTTCGTTGTAAAGAGCGGAAGTCTGAAGCTATTTTTATTTCTCGTATTAATATTGTGAACGTCTCTTTGATATACAATATTGTTGCTCAAATACTCTGGCAGATTACCTTTTTATACCTTTCATGAAAATGAAATGGTATATTAATTTCGTCACGAAACCGAAAATTGTAAGTCCTTAAAGGAAAATAGATAGACCCACCAATAAGTATACCGAAATAATCAGGTTGAAGAGCTGAGTTGATTTAGCCATGTCCGTCTGTCCGTCTGTCCGTCTGTCCGTCTGTCTGTTTGTATGCAAACTAGTCCCTCAATTTTTGAGATATCTTGATAAAATTTGGTGAGCAGGTGTATTTGGGTGTCCGATTAGACATTTGTCGGAACCGACCGGATCGGACCACTATAGCATATATCCTCCATACAACCGATTTTTCAGAAAAAGAGGATTTTTGTAATATCTTACCCAATTTAACAGATTGAAGCTTCAAACTTCACCATATACTTTCGTATATTGCACATATTGTTGCCTGAAAAAATTTATGAGATCGGTCGTATATATAGTATATATCCCCCACAACCGATTGTTCAGATAAGGAACTTTTCGTAATTACTGCCCTATTTTAAGAGCTAGAGGCTTCAAATTTCAGCGAATGCTTACGTATATAGCATATATTGTTGTCTGAAAAAATCATAAAGATCGGTGGTATATATAGTATATATATGGTGGTATATATAGTATATATATATAGTATATATATATATAATTTCGCAAATTTTAGCCCCATTTTAACAGCTAGAAGCTTCAAATTTCACCGAATATTTACTTATATAGCATATATTGTTGTCTGAAAAAATTATAGAGATCGGTTGTATATATAGTATATATCTCATACAACCGATTGTTCAGATAAGAAACTTTTCGCAATTTCTACCCCATTTTAACAGCTATAAGCTTCAAATTTCACCGATTGGTTATGTATATAGCATATATTGTTGTCTGAAAAAATCATGGAGATCGGTTGTATATATAGTATATATCTCATACAACCGATTGTTCAGATAAGAAACTTTTCGCAATTTCTACCCCATTTTAACAGCTATAAGCTTCAAATTTCACTGATTGCTTACGTATATAACATATATTGTCGTCTGAAAAAATCATAGAGATCGGTTGTATACATAGTATATATCTCATACAACCGATTGTTCAGATAAGAAACTTTGCGCAATTTCTGCCCCGTTTTAACAGTTAGAAGCTTCAAATTTCACAAAATGCTTTCGTATATAGCATATATTGTTGTCTGAAAAAATCATAGAGATCGGTGGTATATATATTATATACTTCATATGAACTGTCATATTGGACCCTTTTTTACGGCTAGAAGCTTCAAGATTCATCAAATTTCATCAAATAGTTACGTTTACGTCATATATTTTTGGAATACGTGATTCGTAGCCATAGTTTTTACATGCAGACCACAAAAAACGTGAAGCTTTGCATCCTCACACAGATTACCTACCTATTTTTATACCTTTCATGAAAATGAAATGGTATATTAATTTCGTCACGAAACCGAAAATTGTAAGTCCTTAAAGGAAAATAGATAGACCCACCATTAAGTATACCGAAATAATCAGGTTGAAGAGCTGAGTTGTTTTAGCCATGTCCGTCTGTCCGTCTGTCCGTCTGTCCGTCTGTCCGTCTGTCTGTTTGTATGCAAACTAGTCCCTCAATTTTTGAGATATCTTGATAAAATTTGGTGAGCAGGTGTATTTGGGTGTCCGATTAGACATTTGTCGGAACCGACCGGATCGGACCACTATAGCATATATCCTCCATACAACCGATTTTTCAGAAAAAGAGGATTTTTGTAATATCTTACCCAATTTAACAGATTGAAGCTTCAAACTTCACCATATACTTTCGTATATTGAACATATTGTTGCCTGAAAAAATTTATGAGATCGGTCGTATATATAGTATATATCCCCCACAACCGATTGTTCAGATAAGGAACTTTTCGTAATTACTGCCCTATTTTAAGAGCTAGAGGCTTCAAATTTCAGCGAATGCTTACGTATATAGCATATATTGTTGTCTGAAAAAATCATAAAGATCGGTGGTAGTATATATATGGTGGTATATATAGTATATATATATAGTATATATATATATATTTTCGCAAATTTTAGCCCCATTTTAACAGCTAGAAGCTTCAAATTTCACCGAATATTTACTTATATAGCATATATTGTTGTCTGAAAAAATCATAGAGATCGGTTGTATATATAGTATATATCTCATACAACCGATTGTTCAGATAAGAAACTTTTCGCAATTTCTACCCCATTTTAACAGCTATAAGCTTCAAATTTCACCGATTGCTTACGTATATAGCATATATTGTTGCCTGAAAAAATCATAGAGATCGGTTGTATATATAGTGTATATCTCATACAACCGATTGTTCAGATAAGAAACTTTTCGCAATTTCTACCCCATTTTAACAGCTATAAGCTTCAAATTTCACTGATTGCTTACGTATATAGCATATATTGTTGTCTGAAAAAATCATAGAGATCGGTTCTATATATAGTATATATCTCATACAACCGATTGTTCAGATAAGAAACTTTTCGCAATTTCTACCCCATTTTAACAGCTAGAAGCTTCAAATTTCACCAACTGCTTACGTGTATAGCATATATTGATGTCTGAAAAAATCATTGAGATCGGTGATATACATAGTATATATCTCATACAACCGATTGTTCAGATAAGAAACTTTGCGCAATTTCTGCCCCGTTTTAACAGTTAGAAGCTTCAAATTTCACAAAATGCTTTCGTATATAGCATATATTGTTGTCTGAAAAAATCATAGAGATCGGTGGTATATATATTATATACTTCATATAAACTGTCATATTGACCCCTTTTTTACGGCTAGAAGCTTCAAGATTCATCAAATTTCATCAAATAGTTACGTTTACGTCATATATTTTTGAAATACGTGATTCGTAGCCTTAGTTTTTACATGCAGACCACAAAAAACGTGAAGCTTTGCATCCTCACACAGATTACCTACCTATTTTTATACCTTTCATGAAAATGAAATGGTATATTAATTTCGTCACGAAACCGAAAATTGTAAGTCCTTAAAGGAAAATAGATAGACCCACCATTAAGTATACCGAAATAATCAGGTTGAAGAGCTGAGTTGTTTTAGCCATGTCCGTCTGTCCGTCTGTCCGTCTGTCCGTCTGTCCGTCTGTCTGTTTGTATGCAAACTAGTCCCTCAATTTTTGAGATATCTTGATAAAATTTGGTGAGCAGGTGTATTTGGGTGTCCGATTAGACATTTGTCGGAACCGACCGGATCGGACCACTATAGCATATATCCTCCATACAACCGATTTTTCAGAAAAAGAGGATTTTTGTAATATCTTACCCAATTTAACAGATTGAAGCTTCAAACTTCACCATATACTTTCGTATATTGAACATATTGTTGCCTGAAAAAATTTATGAGATCGGTCGTATATATAGTATATATCCCCCACAACCGATTGTTCAGATAAGGAACTTTTCGTAATTACTGCCCTATTTTAAGAGCTAGAGGCTTCAAATTTCAGCGAATGCTTACGTATATAGCATATATTGTTGTCTGAAAAAATCATAAAGATCGGTGGTACATATAGTATATATATGGTGGTATATATAGTATATATATATAGTATATATATATATATTTTCGCAAATTTTAGCCCCATTTTAACAGCTAGAAGCTTCAAATTTCACCGAATATTTACTTATATAGCATATATTGTTGTCTGAAAAAATCATAGAGATCGGTTGTATATATAGTATATATCTCATACAACCGATTGTTCAGATAAGAAACTTTTCGCAATTTCTACCCCATTTTAACAGCTATAAGCTTCAAATTTCACCGATTGCTTACGTATATAGCATATATTGTTGCCTGAAAAAATCATAGAGATCGGTTGTATATATAGTGTATATCTCATACAACCGATTGTTCAGATAAGAAACTTTTCGCAATTTCTACCCCATTTTAACAGCTATAAGCTTCAAATTTCACTGATTGCTTACGTATATAGCATATATTGTTGTCTGAAAAAATCATAGAGATCGGTTCTATATATAGTATATATCTCATACAACCGATTGTTCAGATAAGAAACTTTTCGCAATTTCTACCCCATTTTAACAGCTAGAAGCTTCAAATTTCACCAACTGCTTACGTGTATAGCATATATTGATGTCTGAAAAAATCATTGAGATCGGTGATATACATAGTATATATCTCATACAACCGATTGTTCAGATAAGAAACTTTGCGCAATTTCTGCCCCGTTTTAACAGTTAGAAGCTTCAAATTTCACAAAATGCTTTCGTATATAGCATATATTGTTGTCTGAAAAAATCATAGAGATCGGTGGTATATATATTATATACTTCATATAAACTGTCATATTGACCCCTTTTTTACGGCTAGAAGCTTCAAGATTCATCAAATTTCATCAAATAGTTACGTTTACGTCATATATTTTTGAAATACGTGATTCGTAGCCTTAGTTTTTACATGCAGACCACAAAAAACGTGAAGCTTTGCATCCTCACACAGATTACCTACCTATTTTTATACCTTTCATGAAAATGAAATGGTATATTAATTTCGTCACGAAACCGAAAATTGTAAGTCCTTAAAGGAAAATAGATAGACCCACCATTAAGTATACCGAAATAATCAGGTTGAAGAGCTGAGTTGTTTTAGCCATGTCCGTCTGTCCGTCTGTCCGTCTGTCCGTCTGTCCGTCTGTCTGTTTGTATGCAAACTAGTCCCTCAATTTTTGAGATATCTTGATAAAATTTGGTGAGCAGGTGTATTTGGGTGTCCGATTAGACATTTGTCGGAACCGACCGGATCGGACCACTATAGCATATATCCTCCATACAACCGATTTTTCAGAAAAAGAGGATTTTTGTAATATCTTACCCAATTTAACAGATTGAAGCTTCAAACTTCATCATATACTTTCGTATATTGAACATATTGTTGCCTGAAAAAATTTATGAGATCGGTCGTATATATAGTATATATCCCCCACAACCGATTGTTCAGATAAGGAACTTTTCGTAATTACTGCCCTATTTTAAGAGCTAGAGGCTTCAAATTTCAGCGAATGCTTACGTATATAGCATATATTGTTGTCTGAAAAAATCATAAAGATCGGTGGTACATATAGTATATATATGGTGGTATATATAGTATATATATATAGTATATATATATATATTTTCGCAAATTTTAGCCCCATTTTAACAGCTAGAAGCTTCAAATTTCACCGAATATTTACTTATATAGCATATATTGTTGTCTGAAAAAATCATAGAGATCGGTTGTATATATAGTATATATCTCATACAACCGATTGTTCAGATAAGAAACTTTTCGCAATTTCTACCCCATTTTAACAGCTATAAGCTTCAAATTTCACCGATTGCTTACGTATATAGCATATATTGTTGCCTGAAAAAATCATAGAGATCGGTTGTATATATAGTGTATATCTCATACAACCGATTGTTCAGATAAGAAACTTTTCGCAATTTCTACCCCATTTTAACAGCTATAAGCTTCAAATTTCACTGATTGCTTACGTATATAGCATATATTGTTGTCTGAAAAAATCATAGAGATCGGTTCTATATATAGTATATATCTCATACAACCGATTGTTCAGATAAGAAACTTTTCGCAATTTCTACCCCATTTTAACAGCTAGAAGCTTCAAATTTCACCAACTGCTTACGTGTATAGCATATATTGATGTCTGAAAAAATCATTGAGATCGGTGATATACATAGTATATATCTCATACAACCGATTGTTCAGATAAGAAACTTTGCGCAATTTCTGCCCCGTTTTAACAGTTAGAAGCTTCAAATTTCACAAAATGCTTTCGTATATAGCATATATTGTTGTCTGAAAAAATCATAGAGATCGGTGGTATATATATTATATACTTCATATAAACTGTCATATTGACCCCTTTTTTACGGCTAGAAGCTTCAAGATTCATCAAATTTCATCAAATAGTTACGTTTACGTCATATATTTTTGAAATACGTGATTCGTAGCCTTAGTTTTTACATGCAGACCACAAAAAACGTGAAGCTTTGCATCCTCACACAGATTACCTACCTATTTTTATACCTTTCATGAAAATGAAATGGTATATTAATTTCGTCACGAAACCGAAAATTGTAAGTCCTTAAAGGAAAATAGATAGACCCACCATTAAGTATACCGAAATAATCAGGTTGAAGAGCTGAGTTGTTTTAGCCATGTCCGTCTGTCCGTCTGTCCGTCTGTCCGTCTGTCCGTCTGTCCGTCTGTCTGTTTGTATGCAAACTAGTCCCTCAATTTTTGAGATATCTTGATAAAATTTGGTGAGCAGGTGTATTTGGGTGTCCGATTAGACATTTGTCGGAACCGACCGGATCGGACCACTATAGCATATATCCTCCATACAACCGATTTTTCAGAAAAAGAGGATTTTTGTAATATCTTACCCAATTTAACAGATTGAAGCTTCAAACTTCACCATATACTTTCGTATATTGAACATATTGTTGCCTGAAAAAATTTATGAGATCGGTCGTATATATAGTATATATCCCCCACAACCGATTGTTCAGATAAGGAACTTTTCGTAATTACTGCCCTATTTTAAGAGCTAGAGGCTTCAAATTTCAGCGAATGCTTACGTATATAGCATATATTGTTGTCTGAAAAAATCATAAAGATCGGTGGTACATATAGTATATATATGGTGGTATATATAGTATATATATATAGTATATATATATATATTTTCGCAAATTTTAGCCCCATTTTAACAGCTAAAAGCTTCAAATTTCACCGAATATTTACTTATATAGCATATATTGTTGTCTGAAAAAATCATAGAGATCGGTTGTATATATAGTATATATCTCATACAACCGATTGTTCAGATAAGAAACTTTTCGCAATTTCTACCCCATTTTAACAGCTATAAGCTTCAAATTTCACCGATTGCTTACGTATATAGCATATATTGTTGCCTGAAAAAATCATAGAGATCGGTTGTATATATAGTGTATATCTCATACAACCGATTGTTCAGATAAGAAACTTTTCGCAATTTCTACCCCATTTTAACAGCTATAAGCTTCAAATTTCACTGATTGCTTACGTATATAGCATATATTGTTGTCTGAAAAAATCATAGAGATCGGTTCTATATATAGTATATATCTCATACAACCGATTGTTCAGATAAGAAACTTTTCGCAATTTCTACCCCATTTTAACAGCTAGAAGCTTCAAATTTCACCAACTGCTTACGTGTATAGCATATATTGATGTCTGAAAAAATCATTGAGATCGGTGATATACATAGTATATATCTCATACAACCGATTGTTCAGATAAGAAACTTTGCGCAATTTCTGCCCCGTTTTAACAGTTAGAAGCTTCAAATTTCACAAAATGCTTTCGTATATAGCATATATTGTTGTCTGAAAAAATCATAGAGATCGGTGGTATATATATTATATACTTCATATAAACTGTCATATTGACCCCTTTTTTACGGCTAGAAGCTTCAAGATTCATCAAATTTCATCAAATAGTTACGTTTACGTCATATATTTTTGAAATACGTGATTCGTAGCCTTAGTTTTTACATGCAGACCACAAAAAACGTGAAGCTTTGCATCCTCACACAGATTACCTACCTATTTTTTATTTTATATTTATCCTAAAAATCGTTTAGATATGTTCAAATTTCACCAAATGCTTACGTGTATAGCATATATTGTTGTCTGAGAAAGTCATAGATACCGGTGGTATATATAGTATATATCCCATACAACCGATTGTTCAGATAAGAAACTTTGCGCAATTTCTTCCCCATTTTAACAGTTATAAGCTTCAAATTTCACCGATTGCTTACGTATATAGTATGTATTGTTGTGTCAAAAAATCATACAGATCGGTGATATATATAATATATATATGATGGTATATATAGTATATATATATAGTATATATATATTTTTTTTACGATTTCGGCCCCATTTTAACAGCTAGAAGCTTCAAATTTCACCAACTGC
Source organism: Eurosta solidaginis (assembly GCF_040869045.1). Lineage (NCBI taxonomy): Eukaryota > Metazoa > Arthropoda > Insecta > Diptera > Tephritidae > Eurosta > Eurosta solidaginis. The sequence goes on along the minus strand of NC_090323.1, from coordinate 124,802,728 downwards.
TTACGTGTATAGCATATATTGATGTCTGAAAAAATCATTGAGATCGGTGGTACACATAGTATATATCTCATACAACCGATTGTTCAGATAAGAAACTTTGCGCAATTTCTGCCCCGTTTTAACAGTTAGAAGCTTCAAATTTCACAAAATGCTTACGTATATAGCATATATTGTTGTCTGAAAAAATCATAGAGATCGGTCGTATATATATTATATACTTCATACAAACTGTCATTTTGACCCCTTTTTTACGGCTAGAATCTTCAAAATTCATCAAATTTCATCAAATAGTTAAGTTTTCGTCATATATTTTTGAAATACGTGATTCGTAGTCATAGTTTTTACACGCAGACCACAAAAAACCTGAAACTTTGCATCCTCACACAAAGTACCTACCTGTTTTTTATTTTATATTTATCTTAAAAATCGTTAAGGTATGTAGATCTGTTCACTATATATTTCTTATCTTATACATCCGATTATTCGGAGATTACGAACGGGAAAAGATTATTGTTCAGCCCCATTCATGAAAGGTATGAAGTCTTCGGCACAGCCGAAGACAGTCCCGTTCTTACTTGTTTATTTTATATTTATCTTAAAAATCGTTTAGATATGTTCAAATTTCACCAAATGCTTACGTGTATAGCATATATTGTTGTCTGAGAAAGTCATAGATACCGGTGGTATATATAGTATATATCCCATACAACCGATTGTTCAGATAAGAAACTTTGCGCAATTTCTTCCCCATTTTAACAGTTATAAGCTTCAAATTTCACCGATTGCTTACGTATATAGTATGTATTGTTGTGTCAAAAAATCATACAGATCGGTGATATATATAATATATATATGATGGTATATATAGTATATATATATAGTATATATATATATTTTTTACGATTTCGGCCCCATTTTAACAGCTAGAAGCTTCAAATTTCACCAACTGCTTACGTGTATAGCATATATTGATGTCTGAAAAAATCATTGAGATCGGTGGTACACATAGTATATATCTCATACAACCGATTGTTCAGATAAGAAACTTTGCGCAATTTCTGCCCCGTTTTAACAGTTAGAAGCTTCAAATTTCACAAAATGCTTACGTATATAGCATATATTGTTGTCTGAAAAAATCATAGAGATCGGTCGTATATATATTATATACTTCATACAAACTGTCATTTTGACCCCTTTTTTACGGCTAGAATCTTCAAAATTCATCAAATTTCATCAAATAGTTAAGTTTTCGTCATATATTTTTGAAATACGTGATTCGTAGTCATAGTTTTTACACGCAGACCACAAAAAACCTGAAACTTTGCATCCTCACACAAAGTACCTACCTGTTTTTTATTTTATATTTATCTTAAAAATCGTTAAGGTATGTAGATCTGTTCACTATATATTTCTTATCTTATACATCCGATTATTCGGAGATTACGAACGGGAAAAGATTATTGTTCAGCCCCATTCATGAAAGGTATGAAGTCTTCGGCACAGCCGAAGACAGTCCCGTTCTTACTTGTTTAATATTAAAAATAAAAATCATCACAAAGAAAAGGATCCGCTGTTTTACACTAAGCCATTGCAATTCGTTTAGCATTTCTCTTGTCGGAGTATCGTATTTTTTCTTTAGAATAAACCTCATCGCTTTATTTTGCATTTTTTGTAAACTGTCTATCACACTATCTGCCACTAAAAACAATATATAAGGGCAGTAATTAAAATGAGGTTCCACGATTGTTCTATATACAAGAATTTTATGCTTTTTTGAAACAAATTTACATGATCTGTATAAAAAGCCTATCTTTTTTGCAATCTTTTGCTTTAAGTCGTTTACATTATCCTCGAGTTTCACTTTATTATCAATAACTATACCAAATTGCTGCGTTCTTGGTTTTTTTGAGATGCGTTAGCGATATCTCCGAAACCTATGGACCAAAAAAAAAATTTTTTTTCCTATGCAAACTACAAACGAATTAAAACGTATTTCAAAATGAAAAAACCCAAATTTGCTTAAATTGATTGGTTTCCGCACAATGTATTATATTTTCGGAGTAACTATAAAAACTACAAAAAAAAGAATTTCACTACAATCAATTTCATCGTTTGTAGTTATAGGAAAAGTACTTTTAGTCCTTTCAAATTGCTGCGTTCTTGGTTTTTTTGAGATGCGTTAGCGATATCTCCGAAACCTGTGGACCAAAAAGAAAAATTGTTTCGCTATGAAAAACTACAAACGATTTAAGACGTATTTCAAAAAGAAAAAGCCCAAATTTGCTTAAATTGCTTGGTTTCCGCACAATGTATTATATTTTCGCAGTAACTATAAAAACTACAAAAAAATGAATTTCACTACAATCAATTTCATCGTTTGTAGTTATAGGAAAAGTACTTTTAGTGCTTCCCAATTGCTGCGTTCGTAGTTTTTTTGAGATTCGTTAGCGATATCTCCGAAACCTGTCGACCAAAAAAAAATTTTTTTTTTCGTATGAAAAACTACAAACGATTTAAAATGTATTTCAAAAAGAAAAAAACCAAATTTACTTAACAAATTTACTTAAATTGCTTGGTTTCCGCACAATGTATTATATTTTCGGAGTAACTATAAAAACAACAAAAAAATTAATTTCACTACAATTAATTTCATCGTTTGTAGTTTGATACGCCAAGTCAAAGAGCACTTGACTAGCATCAATTCCACTCTTAAATACGTATGTGCATATGTACACACAAGCCTGTGCCTGTCGATCAGCTTTTGAGCATTGTATCATTGAATATATATGTATGAAAATATGAACCAAAGTAGAAATGTACATATACATACATACATATTCAATAATACTCCAAAGTAAAGGCAGATATAAATAAACACTTTGGTCGCTTTGATGCTGTGGCAGTGTCTTGAGATAAGAAGAAAAAAAATTGCCGCTTGCTACGTTCTAAAGCGACCAAAGAATTTATGTAAATCCGCGTATACAGACATATATATATACATATTAATGCTCGTAGCAATTAGCCAACGAAATACAATAGGCACGAGCCAAAGTATGTGTCGTCGGTGGTTAAAAGTGTTGCCGTTTGTAGCTTTAATCAACTGACAGCTAAAAGCGGAATTTATTATTAATACTAAAATAAACGAATTTATTGCTCTTTTGCGACATAATGTTATTTTTCTTGGCAAAATTGCTTTAATTCATTTCGCCCCTCCCATTTATTAGATTTTATCTATGAAAATAGTGTAAAATTCTTACTTTGTACTGACATGTGATAAACAAGTCAGCATATACAATATGACGTCACAGTGCGAATTCGGGCCAGAAACGGGTAAAACTCGACTTTTATGTATTAACTGCAACACAGCTGCTGAAAAGTTGGTTGTTCGACTGCGCGAACAATTTTTCGACAGAATAAGACCAGGTTTTTCAAATAGCAAATTAAAATTTCCATAAGCTCTGTTAACTCGGCAATTCGGCATATTGGAAAATTATTTGCAAAAATCTATATGAACAATGCATGAAAATTTTTAGATTATATTGCTAATACGTTACTGGGCATTTATTGGGCAATATCTGCGCATCTTTATTTGCATTTTTTACTACCATGTTATTACTTCGATTAGGGCATATAAATAGTTTGGTATTATTTCATAGGAAAACTGCCGAGTTATGGAAGTAGTTATGCGCGTTATAATGAAAGCCCTCAATATGCATCGAAGTTGGAATTTATAAAATCACAAACATTTTTCTTTTGACGATTTTATCAAATGCCATGTTGCCAAATTGCATTTATTTTGTTTTTGAACATGTGAATGTACAAACATACAAATGTTAGCTTATGCTTGGATATATTGGTATCAATGAGGTGGGTGTGAAGTAGGGTGAAGTGGGGGTGTTGGTTGATCTTTAGTTTAAGAATATATGTATGTGTTTGCATATATATCTAAGTTTGTTTATACGCTACGATCGTCATAGCAGATACATTACGATGTACATACATTTCTTAGCTTACATATGAACATACATATGTACATATGTATGTACGTACATTTGCTTGAGCGTAAGAATAATTTTTGTTAGAAGGGGTATGCTGAAATGAAGTTTGTTTTATTTTTGAACATATGAATTGTAAGCAACAATATTTACTTGCACTTTCAAAAACTTTAATATGCTTGTAATTTAAATCGAGAGAATTATTCAAAGAACCCATTTGCTGTGCAAAAATCATTGTTTGGAATACCCAACCGGGTGTCTTCGAATTTCCCAATTTTGCTAATGGTACAAAGGCGCTTATGGATTATGTAGTATCGGCAACCGAAAGCGGCGCTGTGGAGCAAAAAAAATGTTTTTTCGTATTAAAAACTACAAACGATTTAAAACGTATTTCAAAAAGAAAAAACCCAAATTTGCTTAAATTGCTTGGTTTCCGCACAATGTATTATATTTTCGGAGTAACTATAAAAACTACAAAAAAATGAATTTCACTATAATCAATTTCATCGTTTGTAGTTATAGGAAAAGTACTTTTAAAGCTTCCAAATTGCTGCGTTATTGGTTTTTTTGAGATGCGTTAGCGATATCTCCGAAACCTGTGGACCAAAAAAAAAATTTTTTTCCTATGAAAAACTACAAACGATTTAAAACGTATTTCAAAAAGAAAAAAACCAAATTTACTTAAATTGCTTGGTTTCCGCACAATGTATTATATTTTCAGAGTAACTATAAGAACTAAGAAAAAAACGAATTTCACTACAGTCAATTTCATCGTTTGTAGTTATAGGAAATGTACTTTTAGTGCTTCCAAATTGCTGCGTTCTTGGTTTTTTTGAGATGCGTTAGCGATATCTCCGAAACCTGTGGACCAAAAAAAAATTTGTTATCGTATGAAAAACTACAAACGATTTAAAACGTATTTCAAAAAGAAAAAAACCAAATTTACTTAAATTGCTTGGTTTCCGCACAATGTATTATATTTTCGGAGTAAGTATAGGTTAGGTTAGGTTGGGTGGTAGCTTCCCTGATAGGGGAAGCTCACTTGGACAACATGACGGTCCGTTGTGTTACCACATGTAATAAACTAAACTAACGGTGACGCAGATATAACTACTTAGAGAATCGTTGGGTAGCAACGATAAAGTTCCGAATGATCCCGATCTCAACCTTGGATAGCTCCTTGGGAGATCCAAGTGAGTCACGACCGAAATACTTTCGCCTAGTTCTGGCAAAAGCTGGGCAGTCAAGCATAAAGTGATTTGGTGATTCCACCTCATCATCCTCCATACAGCTGCAGTAGGATGGAGTTTCCAATATATTGAGACGTACCGCATGGATACCCATGGGACAGTGCCCTGTCAATACCCTAATGACCATTGATAGGTGAGCCTTAGTGAACCCAATTATTTCAGCAGACCTCCTGCCATCCACTTTCTGCCAGAAAGATCTTGATATCCTGCAAGACGTAGTGTCCGCCCAACGTTTGCTGAGCTGACTCGAGGCCCAGCTATGGAAGAGCAATCCACAGGTGGCTAGCGGAATCCCGAAATCCCTACAGCCATCTTCATCCGGTTCAGTTGTACCGATTCGGGTTAAGAGATCCGCTTGACAGTTACCCGGAATATCACTATGGCCCGGGACCCAGATAATCTTAATTGTAAAATAATTCGATGCAATCACAAGTGAGGTCAGGCACTCCCGGAACACCCTCGATCGCACTGTAGTTGAGCTCAAGGCCTTTATAGCCGCTTGGCTATCAGAGTAGATGTTAAATTCCCTAACCGTAGTAGCGCTGGATAGCATTTCATCCACCGCATCCTTAATCGCAGCAACTTCCGCTTGGAATACACTGCAGTGATCAGCCAACTTAAACTTGCGGCTTAAATTTAGCTCTTGACAAAAGACCCCCCCCCCCCCCCTCGCCAACCTTTCCGTCCAACTTCGACCCATCCGTGAACAAGTTAATCGGCCCCATGCCCCAGATAATTCCTCTTCTCCACTCCTCCCTCGGGGGAATGACTGGGGTGAAGGTTGTATAGGGAGCGGCCACCGGCATGCCGTCCGTCCTGCCCGGGATATAGTCGAAACTAGTAAGAAGGCTAGAGTGTCCGAAATCAGAAAGCATATAACCCATATCACGAAGCCTGACCAACGACCGGGCCGCGGCTGCCTTTCCCGCAATATCTACTGGATGTATATTCAGCATGACATTCAGTGCCAAGGTAGGTGTTGTTCTCATAGCGCCACTGATACCGATAAGCGCCGTCCATTGGACCGACACTAACATTTTGGAGGTGCTCGCCGTGTCCAGTGCTTTCCACCAGACCAGCACCCCATAGAGCAGAATCGGTTTGACCACCATCTCATAAAGCCAGTGTACTACTCCTGGCGAGAGCCCCCATCTCTTTCCCATAGCCCCCCTGCAGCAGTGCAAGGCAACCGCGGTCTTCCTGGCCCTATCTTCCACATTGGGCCTCCAGGACAGCTTCTTGTCCAGAACAATTCCCAAAGATTTAACCCTGTCAGTAAAAACCAACGGTACCCCTCCAATCGAAGGAGTTATGAAGTCGGGTATCTTATATCTCCTTGTAAAAAGAACCAATTCTGTTTTTCCCGGGGTGACCGCCAATCCACATGATTCAGCCCACCTAGCCACAGTATCCAGGTAGCCCTGCAGAACATCGCGCAGGGTGCCCAGAAATTTGCCCCTAACTAGGATAGCGAGGTCATCTGCATAGGCAACCACCCGACAACCATTGGCTTCCAGCTCCACAAGAAGCTCGTTGACTACCACAACCCAGAGCAGAGGATATAGGACACCCCCCTGTGGCGTGCCCCTGCACACCTTCCTCCTAATTATGGCCCCTTCCCACTCCGCTGCGACAATTCTGCCGCATAGAAGTTTGCTAATAAATTCAACCAGAGCCACTTCAACTCCTAAACCCACCAGAGATCTTTCGATTGCCCCCGGTAAGACATTGTTAAAAGCCCCCTCGATGTCTAGAAAGGCACCCAGAGCATTCTCTTTATGTTCTAGAGACCCCTCTATTTGCTTTACAATCGAATGGAGAGCCGTCTCCGTCGATCTGCCTTTGCAGTACGCATGCTGTGAAGCCGACAGTAACCCCCAGGTATCCTTTCCCGTAGGTACAGGTCAATCAGCCGCTCAAACGTCTTAAGAAGAAACGAAGATAGACTGATTGACCTGAAATCCTTAGGTGACACATGAGAGCTCCTGCCGGCCTTCGGAATGAAGATGACCCTAACCGTGTTCCACGACTTAGGGATATAGTTAAGCCTGAGGCAGTTAGTGTAGATGATGGCCAACCAGCGGCAGGAAATCCCTAAAGACCTTTGAAGTTGCGCAGGAATGATGCCATCCGGGCCGGCTGACTTATAGGGCTTGAACGAATTTATAGCCCAGGATATTTGACTTTCCCGTAGTGGGATGGCAGGCATTTCTGCATGGCCAGCAACCGCCGACCACGCAAGCGAAGATCCCTGCGCAACTGGGACATCGAGAAAATGATTGTCCAGTAAAAGTCTCAGGGACTCCTCGCTACTCATCGACCAGTCCCCACTATCATCTCTCAGATACCCCCGAGGGGCGGGATTCCTAGAGAGTATTTTTCTAAGCCTCGCGGATTCATTGCAGCCCTATACGTTTTCGCAGAAGCTTCGCCAAGAATCTCGCTTGGCTATCCTTATTTCATATTTATAAATCCCCAGACTCACCTTATAGAGCTCCCAGTCCGAAGGTAGTTTACTCCTCCTGGCTCTGTTAAAGCGCCGCCTACTGGACGCTCTTAGGTCGTCAAGGAAATCAGACCACCAGGGCGGCTTGCCCTTCCCCCTGTAAGTTTTCAGTGGGCAGGACTGTTGAAAGGCGCTATTGCTTGCCAAGGTGAAGTTTTCCACCAGACCGTCTATTTCAGATTAGGACAGGTCCGAACCAACGATAGGCGCCTCAGGCAATAGCTCTCCCAACTTCCTACAATAAAAGTCCCAGTTGGTACTTTTAGGGTTCCTAAAAAATATTTTACCGGGACGTTCTTCATTCACCGAGAACTGAGTATAACGGTGATCAGAGAAAGAGTGCTCGTTGAGAACCCTCCAGCCAGATATCCGATCTTCCAGTTCTCTGCTAACCAGGGTGAGGTCCAGAACCTCCTCCCTTACCGCAGTAATAAAAGTCGGGTCATTCCCCCTATTACATATACAAAGTCCCTCATCTACAATAAAAGTAAATAAAGACTCACCTCTGGTGTTCGTATCCGAGCTCCCCCATATGCTATGGTGTGCATTAGCATCGGCACCTATGATTACGCCAACACCTCTCCGCCTTGCTTCAGCGGTGATTTCGCCCAGTATCACAGGCGGTGGTCCCGTTACGTCCCCATGGGGCATATACGCTGAGACCACCCACAATTTGTTACTGCCTCGCTCGAGGCAGGCCGTGGTTACGTCAGCATTGCTGAAATTAGAGAGAATAAAGGCTTTAAATTCCCTTTTAATAAGCACACAGGATCTAGGCCTACCTGCCTCCCCATGCACCAAGGTGTTGAATTTTCCCGTCCTTAATCCAGAAATTTTTCCGCCGTTACTACTCAGCCACGGCTCCTGGACAAGGACTATATCCACTCCGCCTTTCTCAAGACAGAGCAACAAGTTTGCGGAAGCCGTCTTAGAATGCTGAAGATTGATTTGATGGATTTCCATCAACACCACCCTTCTTCTTCTGCACCCCATCCTTGGCGGCTTCGCCCTCGGAGACTAGGAGATCCCCCCCCCCCCCCAAACAGACGACTTACACTGATGACGGATCCCGCCATCGATGATTCGCCCTCGGAGGCTAGGAGCTCCTCCTCTGCCCTATCAGCCAGACGACTAGCACTGATGACAGATCCCGCTATTGACGGGACGTCAACAGTGCTTTCGCTGTCCAAATTAGCGGGGTCAGCATCCACAACCATGGGTACTGGCTCCCCTGCGGACGCCTCCACCTCCCGAACATTCTCTGGGGGAGAGGAACCATCTCCCCTGGAATCGGCGTGGTAGATTTTGAGAACCACACGCTCGAGGCCATAGGAGATAACCCCCCTCGTGTCAGAGAGAGGACCGGTGGACTCTGCGTTTAGCAGAATCATCACTTGCCGACGTGGCCCAACAGCCTCCTCTACTCTGTGGACCCTCCAGTTATGCGTCGGAAGGTTCGGGTTGCAGTAACGCATTAATTCAAGTGTTTTCTCCGGCTGAGATGGCCCGGCAGGCAACCACACCCGAGCCCTCGGTCGAAGGGGGAGATCCCTCCATACCACGGCCTCGAGTCTGGCTCCACTCCAGACCTCCCCAACCAAAGAAATTATTTTCTTAAAGATACAGGCCGACCGCTCGTCAGCACAAGTAATCAGTCTAAATCCATGATACCACCCCGAGTATTCGAAGCATGGCCGCGTACCTGGGCTCTCCATAACAGCGGTCATATAGGCTGCTGATATGGCGCTGGCGACCCACAGCCACTCCTCTCGGGAGATGGCACCATCCTCCCTACTCCTATCCAGGACCCCGAGGGTGATGGAGCCCGCTCGTTTAGCGATTTCGCTAAACGAAATTGCGTCCCCACCTCCTCGGGCCCTTTTTGTCGTTGAGGCATTCCGCTCATATGACCTTTGCCGCTTCATAGCCCCCAAACCCTGCTGCTCACCCGCATCGTTCGACACCGGTGTGTGGTCGTCGCAAGCTACGACGCTCCTGGCCCACTCCAGCGTCCGGGAATGCTTCTCAGAAATCTGAGCTGCATCCCTTCCACCGTAGCGCTCCAGGATCTTCTCAGCTAGGCGCCGATCACCCAGAGCTTTCCTACGTGGCGTCGATCGCCTACCTTTCCCGGCAGGCTTCGACCCCAGGGCTCCCGTTGGGATAGCTCCTCGCGACAGGGCTTACTTACTAGTACTGGGCTGGTCCGTTGCATTCGCCGGACCTCTGCCTTTCCCTGTCACAGCCCCATATGGGCCTGCATTGGGTGTCGGTTTCGACACCCCTCCACTACCCGAACTACCCGTACCTACGGGGTTTGAAACCAAACCCCTGCGCTGATCCGTCTGATTAGCCCTTTTGACCCTCCGGGAGCTTTCCCGGCTGGCAGCGACCTGCTTCGGAGGACTCTTCGCACCTGTCGCGTCCCTCGCACCATGACGACCTTCGCCGGCACTCCTACCTTCCTTTTTGTTCGTTTTCGTGTCCATTCTAAGAAGTCCCCCCTCAATGCCGCTATCCGGAGCCGATTGTGTAGTCGCCCTTCAACGGTCCCGTGGTTATCTATGCTGCGCAGGGAGGCCACGCGAGGGTTCCACGCAAGGTACGTTCCGGCTCCGTCGCCGCTACCTTATGGGTAATGCGTTCAGAGCCAGACCGGACGCAAAGCGGGAAAATCTTCAACCGCACCTACACCACCAACTTAACGGCGACGGAGCCGGAACGTACCTTGAGGCCCGCCACGGTTTTAACGGGACGTGGGCAGGTGCAGCATTAGCCTACCAGCCATTTCGATAAGGTTTCACCCCGACCTACTAAGGTGGCAGAATACTGCACCTATCAGCCCAAAGTCATCAATTGCTATCCATAGTCAAAATCAAGTCCCTAACAATCCAGTTCGTCACCGTTGGGTACCGATCTTGACCCTTAACAGGGTCCTCCCTCCCCTGAGCTCGGCACAATGACTCAGGGGTGCGGGTTTTATCGAGTTGTCCTCTCTAGATCCGCCATTATCAGTAGAAGCAGGGGCACCTCGTGCAGGACGTGACAACCAATCACGTGTGACAATTCGTCACTATGGCCGGTCTAAGACTTATACCAGTCCCTGATCCAGAGCCTGGAACCACGTATGATATCCAAGCCAAGTATCTTAACCCCCAGGAGTAAGTATAAAAACTACAAAAAAATGAATTTCACTACAATCAATTTCATCGTTTGTAGTTATAGGAAAAGTACTTTTAGTGCTTCCAAATTGCTGCGTTCTTAGTTTTTTTGAGATGCGATATCTCCGAAACCTGTGCACAAAAAAAAATTTATTTTCCTATGAAAAACTAAAAACGATTTAAAACGTACTTCAAAAAGAAAAAAGCCAAATTTACTTAAATTGCTTGGTTTCCGCACAATGTATTATATTTTCGGAGTAACTATAAGAACTAAAAAAAAACGAATTTCACTACAATCAATTTCATCGTTTGTAGTTATAGGAAATGTACTTTTAGTGCTTCCAAATTGCTGCGTTCTTGGTTTTTTTGAGATGCGTTAGCGATATCTCCGAAACCTGTGGACCAAAAAAAAATTTTTTTCCTATGAAAAACTACAAACGATTTAAAACGTATTTCAGAAAGAAAAACCCAAATTTGCTTAATTTGCTTGGTTTCCGCACAATGTATTATATTTTCGGAGTAACTATAAAAACTACAAAAAAATGAATTTCACTATAATCAATTTTATCGTTTGTAGTTTTAGGAAAAGTACTTTTAGTGCTTCCAAATTGCTGCGTTCTTGGTTTTTTTGAGATGCGTTAGCGATATCTCCGAAACCTGTGGACCAAAAAAAAATTTTTTTCCTATGAAAAACTACAAACGATTTAAAACGTATTTCAAAAAGAAAAAACCCAAATTTGCTTAAATTGCTTGGTTTCCGCACAATGTATTATATTTTCGGAGTAACTATAAAAACTACAAAAAAATGAATCCCACTACGATCAATTTCATCGTTTGTAGGTATAGGAAAAGTACTTTAAGTGCTTCCAAATTGCTGCGTTCTTGGTTTTTTTGAGATGCGTTAGCGATATCTCCGAAACCTGTGGACCAAAAAAAAATTTTTTTTCGTATGAAAAACTACAAACGATTTAAAACGTATTTCAAAAAGAAAAAAACCAAATTTGCTTAAATTTCTTGGTTTCCGCACAATGTATTATATTTTCGGAGCAACTATAAAAACTACAAAAAAATGAATTTCACTATAATCAATTTCATCGTTTGTAGTTATAGGAAAAGTACTGATGCGTTAGCGATATCTCCGAAACCTGTGGACCAAAAAAAAAATTTTTTTTTCCTATGAAAAACTACAAACAATTTAAAACGTATTTCAAAAAGAAAAAACCCAAATTTTCTTAAATTGCTTTTTTTCGGCACAATGTATTATATTTTCGGAGTAACTATAAAAACTACAAAAAAATGAGTTTCACTATAACCAATTTCATCGTTTGTAGTTATAGGAAAAGTACTGATGCGTTAGCGATATCTCCGAAACATGTGGACGAAAAAAAACATTTTTTTTCGTATGAAAAACTACAAACGATTTAAAACGTATTTCAAAAAGAAAAAAACCAAATTTGCTTCAATTGCTTGGTTTCCGCACAATGTATTATATTTTCGGAGTAACTATAAAAACTACAAGAAAATTAATTTCACTACAATCAATTTTATCGTTTTTAGTTATAGGAAAAGTACTTTTATGCTTCCAAATTGCTGCGTTCTTGGTTTTTTTGAGATGCGTTAGCGATATCTCCGACACCTGTGGACCAAAAAAATTTTTTGTTTCCTATGACAAACTACAAACGAATTAAAACGTATTTCAAAAAGAAAAAACCCAAATTTGCTTAAATTGCTTGGTTTCCGCACAATGTATTATATTTTCGGAGTAAGTATAAAAACTACAAAAAAATTAATTTCACTACAATCAATTTCAACGTTTGAAGTTATAGGAAAAGTACTTTTAGTGCTTCCAAATCGCTGCGTTCTTGGTTTTTTGAGATGCGTTAGCGATATCTCCGAAACCTGTGGACCAAAAAAAAATTTTTTTTTCGTATGAAAAACTACAAACGATTTAAAACGTATTTCAAAAAGAAAAAAACCAAATTTGCTTAAATTGCTTTGTTTCCACACAATGTATTATATTTTCGGAGTAAGTATAAAAACTACAAAAAAATGAATTTCACTACAATCAATTTCATCGTTTGTAGCTATAGGAAAAGTACTTTTAGTGCTTCCAAATTGCTGCGTTCTTGGTTTTTTTGAGATGCGTTAGCGATATCTCCGAAACCTGTGGACCAAAAAAAAAATTTTTTTTTCCTATGAAAAACTACAAACGATTTAAAACGTATTTCAAAAAGAAAAAAACCAAATTTACTTAAAGTGCTTGGTTTCCGCACAATGTATTATATTTTCGGAGTAACTATAAGAACTACAAAAAAATGAATTTCACTACAATCAATTTCATCGTTTGTAGTTATAGGAAATGTACTTTTAGTGCTTCCCAATTGCTGCGTTCTTGGTTTTTTTGAGATGCGTTAGCGATATCTCCGAAACCTGTGGACCAAAAAAAAATTTTTTTTCCAACTACAAACGATTTAAAACGTATTTCAAAAAGAAAAAAACCCAAATTTGCTTAAATTGCTTGGTTTCCGCACAATGTATTATATTTTCGGAGTAACTATAAAAACAATTAATTTCATCGTTTGTAGTTTGATAAGCCAAGTCAAAGAGCACTTGACTAGCATCAATTCCACCCTTAAATACGTATGTGCATATGTACACACAAGCCTGTGCCTGTCGATCAGCTTTTGAGCATTGTATCATTGAATATATATGTATGAAAATATGAACCAAAGTAGAAATGTACATATACATACATACATATTCAATAATACTCCAAAGTAAAGGCAGATATAAATAAACACTTTGGTCGCTTTGATGCTGTGGCAGTGCCTTGAGATAAGAAGAAAAAAACTTGCCGCTTGCTACGTTCTAAAGCGACCAAAGAATTTATGTAAATCCGCGTATACAGCCATATATATATACATATGAATGCTCGTAGCAATTAGCCAACGAAATACAATAGGCACGAGCCAAAGTATGTGTCGTCGGTGGTTAAAAGTGTTGCCGTTTGTAGCTTTAATCAACTGACAGCTAAAAGCGGAATTTATTATTAATACTAAAATAATCGAATTTATTGCTCTTTTGCGACATAACGTTATTTTTCTTGGCAAAATTACTTTAATTCATTTCGCCTCTCCCATCTATTACATTTTATCTATGAAAATAGTGTAAAATTTTTACTTTGTACTGACATGTGATAAACAAGTCAGCATATAGAATATGACGTCACAGTGCGAATTCGGGCCAGAAACGGGTAAAACTCGACTTTTATGTATTAACTGCAACACAGCTGCTGAAAACTTGGTAATTCGACTGCGCGAACAATTTTTCGACAGAATAAGATCAGATTTTTCAAATAGCAAATTAAAATTTCCATAAGCTCTGTATATGAACAATGCATGAAAATTTTTAGATTATATTGCTAATACGTTACTGGGCATTTATTGGGCAATATCTGCGCATCTTTATTTGCATTTTTTACTACCATATTATTACTTCGATTAGGGCATATAAATAGTTTGGTATTATTTCATAGGAAAAGTGCGAGTTATGGAAGTAGTTATGCGCGTTATAATGAAAGCCCTCAATATGCATCGAAGTTGGAATTTATAAAATCACAAACATTTTTCTTTTGACGATTTTATCAAATGCCATGTTGCCAAATTGCATCACCAATTTGGACAACTTAAGAAGAAGCATTATAAATGAAAAAGAGGAAGCTAGTTTTCAGAATTTTGTGATTTACATTTGAACATACATATGTATGTATGTACACATGCTTGTGCGTAAGAATAATTTTTGTTGGAAGTGGTTGGTTGAATAGAAGTTTGTTTTGTTTTTGAACATGTGAATGTACAAACATACATATGTTAGCTTATGCTTGGATATATTGGAACAATGAGGTGGGTGTGAAGTAGGGTGAAATGCGGGTGTTGGTTGATCTTTAGTTTAAGAATATAGGTATGTGTTTGCATATATATCTAAGTTTTTTTATACGCTACGATCGTCATAGCAGATACATTACGATGTTCATACATTTCTTAGCTTACATATGAACATACATACATATGTATGTACGTACATTTGCTTGAGCGTAAGAATAATTTTTGTTAGAAGGGGTATGCTGAAATTAAGTTTGTTTTATTTTTGAACATATGAATTGAAAGCAACAATATTTACTTGCACTTTCAAAAACTTTAATATGCTTGTAATTTAAATCGAGAGAATTATTCAAAGAACCCATTTGCTGTGCAAAAATCATTGTTTGGAATACCCAACCGGGTGTCTTCGAATTTCCCAATTTTGCTAATGGTACAAAGGCGCTTATGGATTATGTAGTATCGGCAACCGAAAGCGGCGCTGTGGAGCAAAAAAAAAATGTTTTTTCGTATTAAAAACTACAAACGATTTAAAACGTATTTCAAAAAGAAAAAACCAAAATTTGCTTAAATTGCTTGGTTTCCGCACAATGTATTATATTTTCGGAGTAACTATAAAAACTACAAAAAAATGAATTTCACTATAATCAATTTCATCGTTTGTAGTTATAGGAAAAGTACTTTTAAAGCTTCCAAATTGCTGCGTTCTTGGTTTTTTTGAGACGCGTTAGCGATATCTCCGAAACCTGTGGACCAAAAAAAAAATTTTTTTCCTATGAAAAACTACAAACGATTTAAAACGTATTTCAAAACGAAAAAAACCAAATTTACTTAAATTGCTTGGTTTCCGCACAATGTATTATATTTTCGGAGTAACTATAAGAACTAAAAAAAACGAATTTCACTACAATTAGTTTCATCGTTTGTAGTTATAGGAAATGTACTTTTAGTGCTTCCAAATTGCTGCGTTCTTGGTTTTTTTGAGATGCGTTAGCGATATCTCCGAAACCTGTGGACCAAAGAAAATTTTTTTTCCTATGAAAAACTACAAACGATTTAAAACGTATTTCAAAAAGAAAAAACCCAAATTTGCTTAATTTGCTTGGTTTCCGCACAATGTATTATATTTTCGGAATAACTATAAAAACTACAAAAAAATGAATTTCACTATAATCAATTTTATCGTTTGTAGTTTTAGGAAAAGTACTTTTAGTGCTTCCAAATTGCTGCGTTCTTGGTTTTTTTGAGATGCGTTAGCGATATCTCCGAAACCTGTGGACCAAAAAAAAATTTTTTTCCTATGAAAAACTACAAACGATTTAAAACGTATTTCAAAAAGAAAAAACCCAAATTTGCTTAAATTGCTTGGTTTCCGCACAATGTGTTATATTTTCGGAGTAATTATAAAAACTACAAAAAAATGAATCTCACTACGATCAATTTCATCGTTTGTATGTATAGGAAAAGTACTTTAAGTGCTTCCAAATTGCTGCGTTCTTGGTTTTTTTGAGATGCGTTAGCGATATCTCCGAAACCTGTGGACCAAAAAAAAATTTTTTTTCGTATGAAAAACTACAAACGATTTAAAACGTATTTCAAAAAAAAACCCAAATTTGCCTAAATTGCTTGGTTTCCGCACAATGTATTATATTTTCGGAGTAACTATAAAAACTACAAAAAAATGAATTTCACTATAATCAATTTCATCGTTTGTAGTTATAGGAGAAGTACTTTTAGTGCTTCCAAATTGCTGCGTTCTTGGTTTTTTTGAGATGCGTTAGCGATATCTCCGAAACCTGTGGACCAAAAAAAAAAATTGTTTTCCTATGAAAAACTACAAACGATTTAAAACGTATTTCAAAAAGGAAAAACCAAATTTGCTTAAATTGCTTGGTTTCCGCACAATGTATTATATTTTCGGAGTAACTATAAAAACTACAAGAAAATTAATTTCACTACAATCAATTTCATCGTTTGTAGTTATAGGAAAGTACTTTTAGTGCTTCCAAATCGCTGCGTTCTTGGTTTTTTGGGATGCGTTAGCGATATCTCTGAAACCTGTGGACCAAAAAAATTTTTTTTTTTCGTATGAAAAACTACAAACTATTTAAAACGTATTTCAAAAAGAAAAGCCCAAATTTGCTTAAATTGCTTGGTTTCCGCACAATATATTATATTTTCGGAGTAACTATAAAAACTACAAAAAAATGAGTTTCACTATAACCAATTTCATCGTTTGTAGTTATAGGAAAAGTACTTTTAGTGCTTCCAAATTGCTGCATTCTTGGTTTTTTTCGATGCGTTAGCGATATCTCCGAAATCTGTTGACCAAAAAAAAAATTTTTTTCCTATGAAAAACTACAAACGATTTAAAACGTATTTCAAAAAGAAAAAAACCAAATTTGCTTAAATTGCTTGGTATCCGCACAATGTATTATATTTTCGGAGTAACTATAAAAACTACAAGAAAATTAATTTCACTACAATCAATTTCATCGTTTGTAGTTATAGGAAAAGTACTTTTAGTGCTTCCAAATCGCTGCGTTCTTGGTTTTTTTGAGATGCGTTAGCGATATCTCCGAAACATGTGGACGAAAAAAAAATTTTTTTTTCGTATGAAAAACTACAAACGATTTAAAACGTATTTCAAAAAGAAAAAAACCAAATTTGCTTAAATTGCTTGGTTTCCGCACAATGTATTATATTTTCGGAGCAACTATAAAAACTACAAAAAAATTAATTTCACTCTAATCAATTTCATCGTTTGTAGTTATAGGAAAAGTACTTTTAGTGCTTCCAAATTGCTGCGTTCTTGGTTTTTTTTAGATGCGTTAGCGATATCTCCAAAACCTGTGGACCAAAAAAAAAATTTTTTTTTCCTATGAAAAACTACAAACAATTTAAAACTTATTTCAAAAAGAAAAAACCCAAATTTTCTTAAATTGCTTTTTTTTCGGCACAATGTATTATATTTTCGGAGTAACTATAAAAACTACAAAAAATTAATTTAACTACAATCAATTTTATCGTTTTTAGTTATAGGAAAAGTACTTTTATGCTTCCAAATTGCTGCGTTCTTGGTTTTTTTGAGATGCGTTAGCGATATCTCCGAAACCTGTGGACCAAAAAAAAATTTTGTTTCCTATGACAAACTACAAACGAATTAAAACGTATTTCAAAAAGAAAAAACCCAAATTTGCTTAAATTGCTTGGTTTCCGCACAATGTATTATATTTTCGGAGTAACTATAAAAACTACAAAAAAATTTATTTCACTACAATTAATTTCATCGTTTGTAGTTTGATAAGCCAAGTCAAAGAGCACTTGACTAGCATCAATTCCACCCTTAAATACGTATGTGCATATGTACACACAAGCCTGTGCCTGTCGATCAGCTTTTGAGCATTGTATCATTGAATATATATGTATGAAAATATGAACCAAAGTAGAAATGTACATATACATACATATATATTCAATAATACTCCAAAGAAAAGGCAGATATAAATAAACACTTTGGTCGCTTTGATGCTGTGGCAGTGCCTTGAGATAAGAAGAAAAAAACTTGCCGCTTGCTACGTTCTAAAGCGACCAAAGAATTTATGTAAATCCGCGTATACAGCCATATATATATACATATGAATGCTCGTAGCAATTAGCCAACGAAATACAATAGGCACGAGCCAAAGTATGTGTCGTCGGTGGTTAAAAGTGTTGCCGTTCGTAGCTTTAATCAACTGACAGCTAAAAGCGGAATTTATTATTAATACTAAAATAAACGAATTTATTGCTCTTTTGCGACATAACGTTATTTTTCTTGGCAAAATTACTTTAATTCATTTCGCCTCTCCCATCTATTACATTTTATCTATGAAAATAGTGTAAAATTTTTACTTTGTACTGACATGTGATAAACAAGTCAACATATAGAATATGACGTCACAGTGCGAATTCGGGCCAGAAACGGGTAAAACTCGACTTTTATGTATTAACTGCAACACAGCTGCTGAAAACTTGGTAGTTCGACTGCGCGAACAATTTTTCGACAGAATAAGATCAGATTTTTCAAATAGCAAATTAAAATTTCCATAAGCTCTGTCAACTCGGCAATTCGGCATATTGGAAAATTTTTT
Organism: Eurosta solidaginis; assembly: GCF_040869045.1. Lineage (NCBI taxonomy): Eukaryota > Metazoa > Arthropoda > Insecta > Diptera > Tephritidae > Eurosta > Eurosta solidaginis. The sequence continues at coordinate 124,783,805 of NC_090323.1, read as the reverse complement.
GCAAAAATGTATATGAACAATGCATGAACATTTTTAGATTATATTGCTAATACTTTACTGGGCATTTATTGGGCAATATCTGCGCATCTTTATTTGCATTTTTTACTACCATATTATTACTTCGATTAGGGCATATAAATAGTTTGGTATTATTTCATAGGAAAAGTGCGAGTTATGGAAGTAGTTATGCGCGTTATAATGAAAGCCCTCAATATGCATCGAAGTTGGAATTTATAAAATCACAAACATTTTTCTTTTGACGATTTTATCAAATGCCATGTTGCCAAATTGCATCACCAATTTGGACAACTTAAGAAGAAGCATTATAAATGAAAAAGAGGAAGCTAGTTTTCAGAATTTTGTGATTTACATTTGAACATACATATGTATGTATGTACACATGCTTGTGCGTAAGAATAATTTTTGTTGGAAGTGGTTGGTTGAATAGAAGTTTGTTTTGTTTTTGAACATGTGAATGTACAAACATACATATGTTAGCTTATGCTTGGATATATTGGAACAATGAGGTGGGTGTGAAGTAGGGTGAAATGGGGGTGTTGGTTGATCTTTAGTTTAAGAATATAGGTATGTGTTTGCATATATATCTAAGTTTTTTTATACGCTACGATCGTCATAGCAGATACATTACGATGTTCATACATTTCTTAGCTTACATATGAACATACATACATATGTATGTACGTACATTTGCTTGAGCGTAAGAATTATTTTTGTTAGAAGGGGTATGCTGAAATTAAGTTTGTTTTATTTTTGAACATATGAATTGAAAGCAACAATATTTACTTGCACTTTCAAAAACTTTAATATGCTTGTAATTTAAATCGAGAGAATTATTCAAAGAACCCATTTGCTGTGCAAAAATCATTGTTTGGAATACCCAACCGGGTGTCTTCGAATTTCCCAATTTTGCTAATGGTACAAAGGCGCTTATGGATTATGTAGTATCGGCAACCGAAAGCGGCGCTGTGGAGCAAAAAAAAATGTTTTTTCGTATTAAAAACTACAAACGATTTAAAACGTATTTCAAAAAGAAAAAACCAAAATTTGCTTAAATTGCTTGGTTTCCGCACAATGTATTATATTTTCGGAGTAACTATAAAAACTACAAAAAAATGAATTTCACTATAATCAATTTCATCGTTTGTAGTTATAGGAAAAGTACTTTTAAAGCTTCCAAATTGCTGGGTTCTTGGTTTTTTTGAGATGCGTTAGCGATATCTCCGAAACCTGTGGACCAAAAAAAAATTTTTTTTCCTATGAAAAACTACAAACGATTTAAAACGTATTTCAAAAAGAAAAAAACCAAATTTACTTAAATTGCTTGGTTTCCGCACAATGTATTATATTTTCGGAGTAACTATAAGAACTAAAAAAAAAACGAATTTCACTACAATTAGTTTCATCGTTTGTAGTTATAGGAAAAGTACTTTTAAAGCTTCCAAATTGCTGCGTTCTTGGTTGTTTTGCGATGCGTTAGCGATATCTCCGAAACCTATGGACCAAAAAAAAATTGTTTTTCCTATGACAAACTACAAACGAATTAAAACGTATTTCAAAAAGAAAAAACCCAAATTTGCTTAAATTGATTGGTTTCCGCACAATGTATTATATTTTCGGAGTAACTATAAAAACTACAAAAAAATGAATTTCACTATAATCAATTTCATCCTTTGTAGTTATAGGAAAAGTACTTTTAGTGCTTCCAAATTGCTGAGTTCTTGGTTTTTTTGAGATGCGTTAGCGATATCTCCGAAACCTGTGGACCAAAAAAAATTTTTGTTTCCTATGACAAACTACAAACGAATTAAAACGTATTTCAAAAAGAAAAAACCCAAATTTGCTTAAAGTGCTTGGTTTTCGCACAATGTGTTATATTTTCGGTGTAACTATAAAAACTACAAAAACATGAATTTCACTACAATCAATTTCATCGTTTGTAGTTATAGGAAAAGTACTTTTAGTGCTTCCAAATTGCTGCGTGCTTGGTTTATTTGAGATGCGGTAGCGATATCTCCGAAACCTGTGGACCAAAAAAAGTTGTTTTTCTTATGACAAACTACAAACGAATTAAAACGTATTTCAAAAAGAAAAAAATCAAATTTGCTTAAATTGCTTGGTTTCCGCACAATGTATTATATTTTCGGAGTAACTATAAAAACTACAAAAAAATGAATTTCACTACAATCAATTTCATCCTTTGTAGTTATAGGAAAAGTACTTTTAGTGCTTCCAAATTGCTGAGTTCTTGGTTTTTTTGAGATGCGTTAGCGATATCTCCGAAACCTGTGGACCAAAAAAAAATTTTTTTTCCTATGAAAAACTACAAACGATTTAAAACGTATTTCAAAAAGAAAAAACCCAAATTTGCTTAAATTGCTTGGTTTCCGCACAATGTATTATATTTTCGGAGTAACTATAAAAACTACAAAAAAATGAATTTCACTACAATCAATTTCATCCTTTGTAGTTATAGGAAAAATACTTTTAGTGCTTCCAAATTGCTGCGTTCTTGGTTTTTTTGAGATGCGTTAGCGATATCTCCGAAACCTGTGGACCAAAAAAAAATTTTTTTTCGTATGAAAAACTACAAACGATTTAAAATATATTTCAAAACGAAAAAAACCAAATTTACTTAAATTGCTTGGTTTCCGCACAATGTATTATATTTTCGGAGTAACTATAAGAACTACAAAAAAATGAATTTCACTACAATCAATTCCATCGTTTGTAGTTATAGAAATCACAAAAAAAATTTGGATTTTTTCAAAGCGGGTTCCACCGTGATGCAGCTTAATAAGCTGTAATATTGCAATATTTCGACCTAAAATCGAAAACGTTTTTGGGTCGTTTTTTCGTTTAATATACAACGTGAAATTTTCCGATTCAATCAAGTTGTATTTAAATAATAATAAACTAAGTTGAAATAAAAGATAATATAATAAAATAAAATAAGAAATATCAAAATAAATTAGCATAAAAGACAATATACAAATTTTAATGTAATATCTTTGTAGCAAATTTATTTATTTTTTGTTCCCTATAAGACGTGCTATATCTAAAATGAGCATAAAATCTGGAAATGCAAAAAACATTTGGGTCAAATTTGCAATTAATTGTTATAAATAAATAAATTTAGTGAGTTTGAACAAAAGTTGACTCATTATTTTTGATTTCATTTTTTTAAAGCACCTAAAATGAAAAACAAAGAATCTTACAAATAAAGACCTATGCTTTTTGTGAACATAATGCGTCCTCCAGATGGCAATTTCGATAGTTGCACAGATTTTCGAATTTACAAAAAACTTTTTCTATTAATTATAAACAAATAGAGAAATTTTTGTTAACAAAAATATGCCTATGAACTGCGGCTGATCAATACGAATCGATTCATATAACTTTTATATGATTTTACGTATGCTAAGTATGCGAAACAGCCTGTTAATTGATTGTATGGAAATTTTGTTAGCGTATTAATATATAGATAGTAGAGTAATATACGGCCTATGCAATATTTCGATCTAAAATCGAAAACATTTTTGTGTTGTTTTTTTCGTTTAATATCCAACGTGAAATTTTCCGATTCAATCAAGTTGCATTTAAATAATAATAAACTAAGTTGAAATAAAAGATAATATAATAAATCAAAATAAGAAATATCAAAATAAATTAGCATAAAAGACAATATACAAATTTTAATGTAAAATCTTTGTAGCAAATTTAATATACAACGTGATAAAAGATAATATAATAAAATAAAATAAGAATATCAAAATAAATTAGCATAAAAGACAATATACAAATTTTAATGTAATATCTTTGTAGCAAATTTAATATACAACGTGATAAAAGGTAATATAATAAAATAAAATAAGAAATATCAAAATAAATTAGCATAAAAGACAATATACAAATTTTAATGTAATATCTTTGTAGCAAATTTATTTATTTTTTGTTCATATAAGACGTGCTATATCTAAAATGAGCATAAAATCTGGAAATGCAAAAATCATTTGGGTCAAATTCGCAATTGATTGTTATAAATAAATAAATTTAGTGAGTATGAACAAAAGTTGACTCATTATTTCTGATTTAATTTTTTTAAAGCACCTAAAATTAAAAACAAAGAATCTGTTAAATAAAGCCCTATGCTTTTACGTGTAAGTAAAATTTGTCCAAAAAAATAGGCCGGTTAAGTTATTACTTCTGTTTAAAGTTTTTTTGTGCGCTTACAATTATTTTAGAACAATCTTTTAAGGATTTTGGTACAGACCAATATAGGAAATTGGTAACAATGGGAAACAATATTTTATTTCAACAGAAAATGAGCGAAGCAGTAGTTCTCTCACCGTTTGGCGTGTACAAATATATACATATGTAGAGATGAAACATTTGAGCAACGCGACAATTGAGAATTCTATTAATTATAAACAAATAGAGAAATTTTTGTTAACAAAAATAGGCCTATGCACTGCGGCTGATCAATACGAATCGATTCATATAACTTTTATATGATTTTACGTATGCGAAGTATGCGAAACAGCCTGTCAATTGATTGTATGGAAATTTTGTTAGCGTATTAATATATAGATATTAGAGTAATATACGGCCTATGCAATATTTCGATCTAAAATCGAAAACATTTTTGGGTCGTTTTTTTTCGTTTAATATCCAACGTGAAATTTTCCGATTCAATCAAGTTGCATTTAAATAATAATAAACTAAGTTGAAATAAAAGATAATATAATAAACCAAAATAAGAAATATCAAAATAAATTAGCATAAAAGACAATATACAAATTTTAATGTAAAATCTTTGTAGCAAATTTAATATACAACGTGATAAAAGATAATATAATAAAATAAAATAAGAAATATCAAAATAAATTAGCATAAAAGACAATATACAAATTTTAACGTAATATCTTTGTAGCAAATTTAATATACAACGTGATAAAAGGTAATATAATAAAATAAAATAAGAAATATCAAAATAAATTAGCATAAAAGAAAATATACAAATTTTAAGGTAATATCTTTGTAGCAAATTTATTTATTTTTTTGTTCATATAAGACGTGCTATATCTAAAATGAGCATAAAATCTGGAAATGCAAAAATCATTTGGTTCAAAAAAGTTGACTCATTATTTCTGATTTCATTTTTTTTAAAGCACCTAAAATGAAAAACAAAGAATCTGTTAAATAAAGCCCTATGCTTTTACGTGTAAGTAAAATTTGTCCAAAAAAATAGGCCGGTTAAGTTATTACTTCTGTTTAAAGTTTTTTTGTGCGCTAACAATTATTTTAGAACAATCTTTTAAGGATTTTGGTACAGAATCGATTCATATAACTTTTATATGATTTTACGAATACTAAGTATGCGAAACAGCCTGCCAATTGATTGTATGGAAATTTTGTTAGCGTATTAATATATAGATAGTAGAGTAATATACGGCCTATGCAATATTTCGACCTAAAATCGAAAACGTTTTTGGATCGTTTTTTCGTTTAATATACAACGTGAAATTTTCCGATTCAATCAAGTTGCATTTAAATAATAATAAACTAAGTTGGAAGAAAAGATAATATAATCAAATAAAATAAGAAATATCAAAATAAATTAGTATAAAAGACAATATACAAATTTTAATGTAATATCTTTGTAGCAAATTTAATATACAACGTGATAAAAGATAATATAAAATAATAAAATAAGAAATATCAAAATAAATTAGCATAAAAGACAATATACAAATTTTAATGTAATATCTTCGTAGCAAATTTATTTATTTTTTGTTCACTATAAGACGTGCTATATCTAAATTGAGCATAACGTATGCTAAGTATACGAAACAGCCTGTCCTAAGTTGAAGTAAAAGATAATATAATAATACAAAATAAGAAATATCAAAATAAATTAGCATAAAAGACAATATACAAATTTTAATGTAATATCTTGTAGCAAATTTAATATACAACGTGATAAAAGATAATATAATAAAATAAAATAAGAAATATCAAAATAATTAGCATAAAAGGAAATATATACAAATTTTAATGTAATATCTTTGTAGCAAATTTAATATACATCGTGATAAAAGATAATATAATAAAATAAAATAAGAAATATCAAAATAAATTAGCATAAAAGACAATATACAAATTTTAATGTAATATCTTTGTAGCAAATTTATTTATTTTTTGTTCACTATAAGTCGTGCTATATCTAAAATGAGCATAAAATCTGGAAATGCAAAAAACATTTGGGTCAAATTTGCAATTAATTGTTATAAATAAATACATTTAGTGAGTTTGAACAAAAGTTGACTCATTATTTCTGATTTCATTTTTTTTTAAAGCACCTAAAATGAAAAACAAAGAATCTGTTAAATAAAGACATATGCTTTTACGTGTAAGTAAAATTTATCCAAAAAAATAGGCCGGTTAAGTTATTACTTCTCTTTAAAGTTTTTTGTGTGCTAACAATTATTTTAGAACAATTTTTTAAGGATTTTGGTACAGACCAATATAGGTAATTGGCAACAATGTGAAACAATATTTTATTTCAACAGAAAATCAGCGAAGCAGTAGTTCTCTCACCGTTTGGCGTGTACAAATATATACATATGTAGATATGAAACATTTGAGCAACGCGACAATTGAGAATTTGGAGCTATGTACTCAGGGGGGTTTGTGAACATAATGCGTCCTACAGATGGCAATTTCGATAGTTGCACAGATTTTCGAATTTACAAAAAACTTTTTCTATTAATTATAAACAAATAGAGTAATATTTGTTAACAAAAATAGGCCTATGCACAGCAGCTGATCAATACGAATCGATTCATATAACTTTTATATGATTTTACGTATGCTAAGTATGCGAAACAGCCTGTCAATTGATTGTATGGAAATTTTGTTAGCGTATTAATATATAGATTAGTGCATAGGGTGAAACGTAGACACATATTTCAGTTACATCTGAGTATAATGCGTATTGAAATTTAGTAGTACAAATTTTATGCGTAGCAATTTCATAGGTGTATTTAAAGTTTGCCGCTTAGCAGTCCATATAAAGTTTAAGCGTAAACGTATATAGATGAGAAAAAAAATAACACAGCTAATATCTTTTGAAACACAAATTGTCCAACTAAACCTTTAACTACTGAGGTGAAATATTTGGATGTAGTTATTGTGGTGGGGGTTAATTTTACCCCTTTATAATCTATAAATAATTTTTGTCAACGAAAAAATTTTCCTTAATTATTTGTGTTTAATTGGAATAATAAAACACATTTTTAAATGAATAAAATAATAAATTTAAAGAAATCGAACTTCTAGTTTAACAAAACAAGGACTTTGTTTCATAGCCACTTTTCTTAAAACTAAAAAAAAAAACACAAACATAACTTAAAAAAAATTGTAAAAAAAAATCAAAAACACATAAAGACACTTTTCACATACAAATTTATGATATTAGAATCACAAAAAGGAAAACAAACAAAAATTTTGTTATTTTATATATAAAATTATGTAATACGTAACCCCAGACGAGTGGTAATTTTGACACCAGCCCTGGTATATGTCCGCTTATACAATACCCACGACTGTTCAAACACAACTGAATATTACTAATAGGATAAAGAGAAGATACCAAGAGAATGAAATTGATAGCGCTCAAATGAAGATAGTAAGAGAAAACAAACTACGAGGGGTACAGTTTACCACCACCTCAGTACTTAAAGGTTAAAATAAAAAGGGGTTTTAGATGAAAGTATATCGCATATTATATATATTTTTTCGAAAATATTCGTGGGGGAAAACAGTATGTAATAATTATTTAAAAAAATTCATTTTTTATTCATTATTTTTATAAAATTAAATATTTTTTAACGCAGTTATAAAGTAAATATTGTTACCTTCAAAATAAAACAAAAATTAATAAGATGCGACGAGTGGAAGGAAAGATATAGCATTTTGAATGTGGGCAAGTTTGCTTACCCATCGAAGCTGAGCACATGCAGATCTCTGAAAAAAATTTTTTCGAGGAAATCCTGATACAGGTATTTGCTTATTTCGTGCTAGCAACTTAAAAAAAGCCGAATCAAAGTTATAAAATCTCAAAAGTTGTTCGATTTGTAAAATAATGACCCACATATATTTCATATTATTATCGTGAAAATACTGTATTATGAAATCTTTCATTTGAGTCCAGTTAGAGAGCCACAAGTTGTTAATTAAATTTTTTCAACTTAAGTAATAGCATTTTTTGCTTTATAAAAATTCCCTCTTTTGCCGAGTACTCTATGATTCTCGAGTTGAGTTACTGTTTCGAAACAACTCTTGAGATTTTAGAAGTATGCCTAGTTATAAACATGGCGGAACTATACAAGGTGGCAGCATGATGACATACCTATAAGCATAAATGAAAGTTCCATGTACTTTGTTTTTGTAAATTCGATGGGCTAATGTCAAAATCGTACTGCGCCGGAAGTTGATGTATCAAATCAAATGAAAAAAGTAAACAATCAACTGTCCCGTGCTGCCTGCCACCTTCTATAGTTCCGCCATGGTTATAAACATGACCTCTCAAGCCCAAATACTTGTTGGGTATGTTCGATGAACGCAAGTCACCGATAAGTTAACCAGAGTTTAACCGTGCCAGATCGGCCGCTTAAGCACAGCTTAAATTTCAGTTAAAGTATACTGAAAAACTGCTGAATAAGTTTAAGCGTAGTTTAACCTGCAATCTGAGTTGAACTTGCACTGAAAAACCGGGCCTCAGGGGTCCTATGCAATTACAAAGTACATGTAAAAAAATGCTTTGAGTTACATATTTCTTTTACATAAACATAGCCAAATTTTTAACTCCCGATTTCTGGTTAGCGATCTTGGGTTCAAAACGGGTTTTTTGACAATCATTCCGATATTTTTGGACGTGCTATATTAACAGTGCCATGCTGTTGTATAGAATTACCGATTTTAATAAATATTTAGCTTTGTCCATTTGTTTGCCGTCCAAACTGCCAGACGAAATTATTCTTAAGAGCTCCATAAAGCTCTTTAGGCCAGCTAAGTCTAGGAGCTTTAGCTAGTTTAAGTTTACTTAAATATTTATTTATTTCTTTGCAAAATAAGACTGGGGATTTAAATTTACGTAATGCGCTTTTATGTTTATACAGGATGAAATGTCGATTCAGTTGGTCGTGCAGGAAGTCCCTGAGCAACCAAAAAATCTACGTATAAATTCACAACAGTCACGTAGCTTACAGCTAACTTGGAGTCAACCATTCGCCGGCAATAGTCCAATTGAGGGATATCACATATTTTATAAGCAAATAACAGGTAAGTCATATGTCCTATGTGATATGATAGTGATAGTGGTGTTTACTGACGTACGGAGTGTGCTTAAGTTGTGGGGAGAGCACTTCTCCTCATTACAAGACAGCGACGGAGAAGGCAATCCCTATACCCTTATCGGTGTTGGCGGTATACCCCTTCCGCCACCCTACTCTAACGAAGTGAAAATGTTAATATCTCGGATTAAGAATAACAAGACGCTAGGTAAGGACGGATTACCCGCAGAGCTAATCAAGCTCCGAGGTGGACGTACGCTTACCTATAGAATGGAATTTAAGTGTGCTTCACTCGATCCAGAAGATCTATCTGTCTAACTTACTGTGCGCTAGACTGAAGCCCTAAGCCAACGAACTGACTGGACCATGTCAATGTGGTCTTAGACCTGATTAATTTACTACCGACCAGAATTTCACGTTACACTCTAACACTAAAAGATAATCGATACCCACCATCTTTTTGTTGACTTATAAGCTGCTTTTGACAGCGTGAAACAGAATTCATTGTATATGTCGGAATGGCAGCGCAATCGCCATTTTGACTTTCACCAGATGTCGGGTCCGGATTACAATTGACATTGTAAAATTCGCCAGCCGTAGTCCCTTGGCCCGAATCACCATCTTTGGTAACGTTTTCCATAACTCGAAGGGATTGAAATTATTTTTCTTTTGTTTCTTTTGTTAAAATAAAACGCAGCGAACAACTGTGAAAATAAAGCGCAGCGAACAACTGTGTGTCCAAACGATTTTAAACTTTTCACAATAATGAAAAATCACAAGCACTCTTCTATTCGAGTATTTTTTTTCAGACAAGTTTTATTCACATACTTGTCCCTTTCTTACCTTTTCGACACTTATAGCTTACATCGTGGCGCACAGTAGCACGCTCGGTAAAGCATAATGCTTTTACCTCGCTCTAACATTAAAAGAAAGAATGTGATAACAGTTTACTTCGATCACATACAAATTTATTCAACAAGTATTTTATGTGCACAGTAGATCCTGTAACACAATACGCATATACTTTTACAGGGTCATTGATAATTTCGAATGACATTTAAAACATTTATAATAAAATTGTGTGTTTCACCGACACGGCCTTCCTGACATACACTCGTCCTCGTGTGTTATACGTTATACTAAAATAACAAAACATTATATTGTTAAAAACTAAACTTAAAGCTAATTTCTTTAAGGTAGCTTTTATAAGATAATTTTATAAGGTATTTGTTTTAGTGACAGAGTATTTTAATTAGGAGTCAAATTGATTATATTGATTCTAATTGTCTCACAATCAGTTAAAACAGTCTTTTAATGCTTTTATCAACAACAACGCACTTTTCAACATTTTAATCGTTTACAACATCTATTTCAATATCTTCTTCATCCACTTCTATACCATCATTAACGTCTGTTTCAACGTTTTCATTACCATTAACGTCTCTTTCAACGTTTTTATCATCATTAACGTCTCTTTCAACGTTTTCATTATCATTAACGTCTCTTTCAATGTTTTCATTATCATTAACGTCTCTTTCAACGTTTTCATTATCATTAACGTCTCTTTCAACGTTTTCATTATCACTCATGTTCAACTCATTTGCAATTTCTTCTTTAGGAAGTTTTCGCAAATGTTCATGTGAGTATTTGTACGATCTTTTACTGTTTAGTGATTTCAATATGTACCTGTCTCCTTCTAAAACCTCTGCCACCAAAAACGGACCACGGAACTTAGGGTCTAACTTCGTCTGATGCCTTTCTTCATTTTTAAGAAGTACATAATCACCTACTTTATATCTAACAATTTTTGCTTTACCTTTATCAAATCTTTTCTTATCATAACAAGCATTTTTCTGTATATTTTTAGCCGCTTCAGCTCTTACTAAATCAAGATCTACTCTATTTTCTTCTGTAGTAATTGGAATTAATCCATATGGCCGTGCCTCTTTTCCTATTAGTAACTCTAATGGACTAGCCTTAGTAACACGATTGACCGTGGAATTTAGTGCTAATTGAATTTCACCCAGAGCATCTTGCCAGGAGCGTTGGCTTGTTTCAACCGCGGTTAACATATTCTTCAAAGTGCTCATTACTCGTTCTACCTGTCCATTTGCCCGACTAGCACCGGTGGCAATCAAATGTAAATTAATATTTTGAGAAGAACAAAAATCCCGAAACCCCTTGCTAGCGAAACACCTACCCTGATCAGCAATTATTCGAGTAGGCACAACAAACAGTGAAATTGTTGCTTTGAGAGACCTAATGCAGTTTTCTGTGTCAATATTTAAAATGTGGTATAGATGGACAAATTTAGTAAATGCATCAATTTGAACAATGATATATTCCTTGAGATCGTTTTTACCACTTAACTTGCCAGTGATGTCAATATGCACGGTATGCCATGGTACACTAACTTTAGGAATAGGGTGCAGTTCTGCTTGTATTTTGCCCGAATTTGACTTCGACAGCTTACATGTTATACAGTTATCAACGAATTTTCTAACGTATTTAGACATATTATTGAACCAATAATATTCGTATACCTTATCAAGAGTCTTATCTGGACCCAAGTGCATGATAGATTCATGAACATGGTTAATCACAGACCACCTGAAAAGTCTTGGTACAACTGGTAAACATTTTGTTTTACCATTTCTTTGTATTTTCCTATATAATGTTCCTGCGCGAAGCTCATATGAATTTGCCTCATCTCTGTTAAGTTCATTATTTTTCAACTTACACACAATGGAAGCCACCTCGGTATCTCGTTGTTGTTCTGCAAGAAGCCAGTCTTTTGAAATTTCTGTTAGGTTAACACGCTTTTCTGGAATTTTTACAATAGGGGGGTTGTCAGATGGTAGTGGATTACGAGAGAAGAAGTCTGCATGTACCATGCGTTTACCTTCTGCATACTCTACCGCAAAGTCAAAGGATTGAAGATAAGCCCACCAACGATGGACTCTTGGCGTTAAATCGTTTTTAGTACGAGATGCTTTAAGAGAATTACAATCCGTAACTACAACAAATTGGCGTCCTTGCAAATAGTGTCGAAAATGTTTAATCGAATTAACGACAGCTAAGGTTTCTAACTCGTATGAGTGATACCTAGATTCTGCAGGAGAAGTCCGTTTACTAAAATATTCGATAACATGAGGCTTATTGTTAATTTTATGCAGTAAAATAGCACCATATCCATCAGCGCTGGCATCTGTATGTAATTCTATTGGATATTGCGGATCAAAAATTGTTAACACTGGCTTATTTGTCAACAATGAAATTATTTTTTGTCGTATTTGTTCATGCTCTGGTTTCCAGTTAAAATTGTTTTTGTTAGAGACAAGGAAGTATAACGGCTTCGTTATTTGTGAAAATTTAGCTACAAACTGCCGAAAATACGAAGCTAACCCTAAAAACTGTCTTAATTGGTGAACCGACTGGGGTGGTGGTAGAGCTGTTAAAGCTTGAATTTTACGAGGGTTGGGTTGAATTATTCCGGCTTTTATTTCATATCCTAAATATTCAACACTCGATTTTAGAAAAGAACATTTGGTGACATTAAACGAAAACCCAGCTTCTGTCAAAATACCCAACACCACCTCTAACCTCTCAAAAGCTTCTTCTTTAGTTGATGAGACTATCATAATGTCATCCATATACACTATTACATACGAGTATGCAAGTTCTCCCAATGCTTTCATTACAGCTCTTTGAAACACTGATGGAGCGTTTTTGAGTCCAAAAGGCATTGTCAAATACTCATACTGCCCCTCTGGCGTGACAAAAGCAGTGAGTTCAATTGAGTTTGGATGAACAGGTATTTGGTGAAATCCGCTTGCCATATCCAAACTAGTAAAATAATTTGCTCCACGTAACCTAGCAATTTGGTCGGATATAAGTGGTAACGGATACCTATCAGAAACTGTGCTCGAGTTCAATTCACGGTAGTCAACACAAAGGCGATCTGACCCATTCTTCTTCTTCACAAGTAACATTGGACTAGCAAATGGAGAACTACTAGGGCGGATAATATTATGTTCCAACAACTCTGATATTCTATTTCTAACAATTTCTTTTTCCTCGCAACTTAACCTGTAAGGTCGCCTCTGCACTGTTTTATTTTGATCAATTAACCGTATCTCTAATTGACTAGTGGTAACTCGAGTTCGCGGAATACCTTCTATGAAAAATTCTGAATATTTATTCAACAATGTCATCAACCTACTTTTATCATTATCTGCCACATCGGTATTTAGAGCAAATGAGCTATTAGAGCATATATTTGCCATCTTTTCTTTAAAAATTTCAAACTTGTTTGCCGTAATAATAGCGCTAAAATTCTGAGCCAGAATTTCACGGCCAATCATAACATCGTGTTTTAAATATTTATCTAGTACAACATGAAACAAAATTTTAAGAGAATAACTGCATATCTTAACACTTGATAAAATTTGTAAATTACTACATATAGAAGTATTTCCGATACCCCTTAAAAATACAGTATTATTTAAACGTTTACCCGAAAATTTTTCTGACACCGATTCTTTGAGTAGCGAACATTCAGCCCCAGAATCAAAGTAGAATTGATATAACTCACCAGATTGACTAAGTACTCCCTTTGGTTCAATTACTTCGCATACATCCACTCTTTTTTCAACCCCGAATTTGCTGTTGTTTGCTGACTGATTGTTGCTTTTGGCACACTTTGATGCGTAATGTCCAGCTTCTCCACACTTGAAACAAATGAGTGGTCGACCTTTTTCACCAGCTGTGTTACCGGAAAATGTATTTGCTTTGATTGATGATTTGTTGTTGTCTTTCTTTAGTCGACAATCAGCGATTTTGTGGCCCACTTTTCCACAAAAATGACATTTTAAGTATGGTGATGGTTTGTGCTTCTTCAGTTCAGGCTGATTTTCAAAAGCAAACTTTCTTTTGCCAAACGAGAATGCTCTAAGCTCTTGTTGAAGCTCATTACGGGTTTTAATGTTTGTTTTAAATAATAAACGTTGTAAATTGTTATCGAAACGAGCTGAATGTGCAAGAACCACGGCGATAGCTATTTCTTCCATAGTCTGTGATTTCCATTTATACATAAGTGAGGTTACTAGCCGAGTTGCATACACCGAAATGCACTCATTGTCATTTGGCCTCCCATTTAGTATATTCATGAGTGTAGCTGCTGAAGTATCTATACCTTCAAAGCGTTGTACAAAGAAATCCCTAAACTGCTGCCAAGTAATACCCGCAAAGCTTACTTGAGACAACCATTGCGCCGCGCACCCCTCGAACGATTTACTGAGGGCAATAATAAGCGCACTGCCTTCCAACGGATTGTCTGCCATTATTACGTCCACAGTCGAGCACCAAGATATAGCATCTACACCCATAACATCAGGGTTAAATTTCGGCAAAGTAACATGCTCTTTTCTTGGAGATTTTGTAGGATTCATTGTTTTAAAAAGTTCAATGAATTGTCGATTCTGCATCTCCAGAATTTGGCGCAGCTGCTCGTTATTTGCGCTCATTGAGGATGGGGGAGTCCATCCCACTTCTGATGTCGGAATGGCAGCGCAATCGCCATTTTGACTTTCACCAGATGTCGGGTCCGGATTACAATTGACATTGTAAAATTCGCCAGCCGTAGTCCCTTGGCCCGAATCACCATCTTTGGTAACGTTTTCCATAACTCGAAGGGATTGAAATTATTTTTCTTTTGTTTCTTTTGTTAAAATAAAACGCAGCGAACAACTGTGAAAATAAAGCGCAGCGAACAACTGTGCGTCCAAACGATTTTAAACTTTTCACAATAATGAAAAATCACAAGCACTCTTCTATTCGAGTATTTTTTTTCAGACAAGTTTTATTCACATACTTGTCCCTTTCTTACCTTTTCGACACTTATAGCTTACATCGTGGCGCACAGTAGCACGCTCGGTAAAGCATAATGCTTTTACCTCGCTCTAACATTAAAAGAAAGAATGTGATAACAGTTTACTTCGATCACATACAAATTTATTCAACAAGTATTTTATGTGCACAGTAGATCCTGTAACACAATACGCATATACTTTTACAGGGTCATTGATAATTTCGAATGACATTTAAAACATTTATAATAAAATTGTGTGTTTCACCGACATATACTTCTATGTACGAATTTAAGCCCCTGCAAAGCGTAGCGCTTTGCCAAATTACGTTCAGCAAACCCCCAGCTTCGTATGGATTTTGAAATACTTCTCCAAACGTGCGATTTATTTAACCTTACGCTGGAGACAATTATTCTAGCAGTAGATTTAAACCACGATGGTACAATCTATACAAAAGCGGACAATCATTGGCCTTAACAAACGGGCCGTAAGTTGGATAAATAGGCAAAAAAGTGGATCTTACGGTGAATGAAGAAAAGACAAAGTAATCGATGCCATCAAAGAAAGAATCGGCCCATATGTGCCTTAGCAGCCACGTAACTGTTGATGGATATAAATTCGAGGCTGTGAAGAACTCCATTTAAAGAACCAGCATTGACAGTGAATACAATGCCAGCCCTTAAGCCAGGCAGAGATCACCTTTTGCCAACAAGACCAACTTAGGACTGAGTAGGCGACGGAAGAGTAAAGTCCTCTCGATGGACGTCAATTACAGGTATAGTTGGCATGACTTGGTAGGCTATGGCCGAAATCGCCTAGGCTAACAAAAAAAAAAGGAAGTCAATATAAAAGATGGAGTTTTACCTTCGTATTGCTTGTTGAAACAGCTGGGCGATTTACTTGCAACTCCTGTATACGACCTCTCAAAGCATCCACCATGGCCTCGATTTTTTCTTCGAACTGCTTTATTTCCTCGTTCATACGCGTGTCCCATGTTCTTTCAGTTGTGTTTGCATCTTTGATGTAATATGTGTCGACAAATCTTCGATTTTATGCGTGTCGCCTGCGATTCCAGTTGGGATGCCATATATGTTTTCTGTTCTTCCTGTTAAGATAACATTTGCGACGACATTTCTGAAATTCGTGCCTCCTGTGCTTCCATCTTGGATGTTATACTTTCTGTTATACGTGATTCCTTGGTTTCCATTTTTGCGATATCTGTGATAACAAAGCCAATATCGCATTATTCTCGCCGCTTGCGACTGGACTCGGACTTCGGTTCTTCTCTTCCAATTTTGTTAATGTCTCGTCCCCATCAGAATGAAAGACATACTCGTCCACATTAACTCCTTGCGACTCCATTACCCTTTCGTAGCCGTGCTTGAAGTTCGATCTTATTGCCGGTTGTATTCAATCCACGGTTCTCCAACTCCTTTTTCAGTTGCTGGATCTTTAATTCACTCAACTTTGTCCAATTTGTATTCAAAATCTTCGGAATTTATTCAACAATTCCTCTCCTGATACCAATCGTAACGTATTTTGCGGAATTCCGCTTATTCCAAACCTTCTGCTAACGTTCGAATCGCTAAACTGTTGAATAAATAACTTCAATATTCAATAATACAAAATGGTCCTTATTAGACTACTTTGAGAGTACTCCACAATAACACTTATACTTCACAACCAATAGCGTGCTTAAATCAAAACTGATTAGTTATGCCTCAGCTTGCGCTGCTTTTATACTCTCGTTTCCTTCGTTCGCCCATTTCTGCTAAGGTCTAGTAATTTTGCGAACTTCATGCTTGGTTACCAGCCATATATGTACATGTATATGTGTAGTTTGTAGCCATATGCGTGTGTATGCGTGAGTACTACTACGGCTGATGAGTACATGTATTTGTGAGTATCTCTTCGTTGCCTTGTATGTATGTGTGTAAATGATGATTGAGTTGTTTACGGACATACGAGTGGCTGCTTTAGTATCAGCTTAGTGATGCTAGTATCACTTAGTGATGCTAATATTCGTCAAAGTATTGTATTTTATTGTATGCACAGTTTTGGTTTTTCATCTTCTTTCGTTAACACAGCTGTTTGCGTTTTGGGTTGTTGGCCGTCATACTACAGTGCATCTAGAACTGTCTGCTCAGTGCCTTCAAAAACTACAGTGTCGCTTCTTTTTTAGTCTCAACCCTTTTTTATTAGTTTAATTATTTTAAAATTTTTCTCATTGGCATTGTAATAAAATGTTGTGATCATTAGAAAATTGCCAAGTAAAAAGCGATTCACAAGGCTTTGTGCCACCGGCGCTGTCCCTCAGAGTTCTGTTCTAGGGCCAACGCTACGGAATGCGATATATGACGGTGTGCTACAAATCGACCTTCCCAAAGGCACGAAAATTGCCTGCTATGCAGATGACATTGAGGCTGGATCTGCTCCAAGCATTATGTAATGACGCCGTGGGAAGAATTAAAGAATGGCTGACGAAAATAAGGCCGAAGTGGATGAGTTAGTCCTAACCATAGAAGACTATGAAATAAAGTTCAAGCCTTTCTTTATTGAGTGGGCATGGCGGTCGGAAGGAGTATCTACATAAGCCTAGGATATAGGAGGATGCTTTCTGTCCACACTGTTCCACCAAATAGAAAAACGCAGAACACTTAATGGTTCATTGCCATCGTGTTCACGGCGAAAGACGCTTTGTACACAGAGTTTTTGGAGAGGAGCCTTCCATTAGGACGAGTCAGCTTATTCATTAACCTCTCCAAAGCCATGATCGGCAAGGGCGCCTACTTCCTTCAAGTCCACTTTGGAGAACAGTTAAAAGAAAAACTCTGAACCCACTGCCCTTAATCAGGGATCTGAACCAAATGTTAGGAATCTGACTGTAGTTTGACGCAATAAACAGTTCACTTTGGTCGCCCGGAGCTTTAGTTCGGGAATTCGAATATAGGCCGAATATTGTTCAAAATGTGGCGAAAATTCCAAGAATAAATACGGCTACAAAAACTCAAACGTAAATCGATTAAACGTCTTCTACCAAAACGTAAGAGGCTTGAATACAAAATTAACTTATCTATATTTAAGATCTCTTCAGTGTAACTATAATGTCCTTTCGTTCAACGAAACATGGTGAAACCTCACATTTTTAATACTGAAACTTTGTCTAATGAGTACCAGGTTTTCAGAAATCGCATGAACATAGTCGCAGGTGGTGCCCTTCTCGCCGTGCATTCTTAAATTTCTTCGGAAGGGCTCAACATTTCATTACGAATTCTATTGAGTTCAAGAGCATCCGTATCCAGTTAGGGAACGTTCATATGTACATGGCTGCTTGCTACATTCCCCCTGCTTATGATTTTTCGGTCTACCTTCAGCTTATCTCCTTGCCCAAAACTATTAATGTAATGACACGACCTTGTGACTCGTTGGTTGTCTTCGGCCACTTTAACCTACCTTATATATCGTGGACCATCTTTGATGGAACCATTGTTCCAATCCCGTCTGGACTTGGTTTCAATGAGTTTTTAAATGAAATGGCCGACCTTTGCTTTAATCAAATCAGTATCATCCCTAATAAGTTCGGAAGATCCTAGCCTTAATTTACCTTGATGACATATCTAAATTTTCTTCAAGTCAGTGCGATCCGATGGTCTCACCAGAATTCGTTTACTATCCTGAACTCGAGATAGTTTGCGAAACCATAAAGTGTCAAAGTCAGATGGCAAGCCTGGAGAATAAAGAGATAAGAGAGAGCGAAACCACGAACGGCAGCTAAAGAGTGAGGCGAAGAGCAGCTAGTTAGTTCATAGATGAATGGATTTGCAACTCTTTGTTTCGAGAGAGCGCTGTCAAAATGCACATTTTTTATAACATTTATCAATGATGCCACTCCAAACAAGAATTAATAGATCTGAAAATGGGGATTTTTGACATACATTTCGGCGATTATAGTTTCAATCATTTAATAAAATGATAGTCGTCAAATATTAATTTCTTTGAACTTATTTTACAATAATACGACTAGCTAGAGTCAAATATAAACAAATCTAAGTAAAACTAACATTTCGATTAAATTAATTAGTCAAATATTGTAACTGCATTTAACTCGCAGTGAATACCATATATCCTTTTGAAATTTCAGTAACTCGGACCTATGATTTAATAATTAACATTATTTAATGGATAGGGCTTATCCTACATGTCTGGCGTTCCAGGTTCTGTGATCAAAATGGACTGGTTGCATCGGGAGTTCATATTTACAAAACCTGTTTTTAGTGATAACTTTTGAATGGTAAATAATATTTACCCTCCGCCTTCGAACTAATAATACTTACACTAAAACAAGTATTTTTATCCTTTTTCCCATAATTGTTGAACGCTATTCTACAGTTATAGGTCAAACTAAAGTTTACCAAAATTTTTGGTTCGTTTTGGCTGGCACATTTTTTGTTCTGGCACCCGCTTCAGCTGGCGCGAGGGATTTATCTGTGATTGTTGCCAGCAACAACTAGAAGATAAATCCCTCGTGAGAGCGAAAATAAGAGAGCGTAAACAAAAGATTCGTATCAATCTAATCTATGGTTAGTTGGTAATGAACGGCCATCACGAGAAGCGTACTTAAATTTGTCATTTTTTTTATTTATAAATAATTAAACTTTGCATTGTAATTTATTAAAATTATTATATTAAATTAAATTCCATACTACATATTAAACAATTGTCGGTCTTTAAACATTTCTTAACAATCAGAGAGCAGGATTGTATATCAAAACGCCTCCAACAAAACGAAACGTCGTACAAATATACATACGTACAACATATGTACGTAGGGGAACTTTTCAACGTGGAAAGCAGCGCAAATTGCAAGTGGTTGCAAAACGGCAGCAGATTTTGGTCAGAGAAGTCTCAACGACGTAATAAGGTATTAGCACTGCAATAAAACGCCACAACGTATCGTCAAAGTTGTATAATGAAATTATTTAATATACGAATTTTGTAACGAATTGCAAATACGCAAAACGTCATATTTTGTAGAACGAACTTTTACGTTGAAGTTCACAAACAACGACCAGCAGATAACACGACAAAGCAGTTGACGTCGCAAACCAACAGAGGCGCTAACTTCACTGCGCAGAAAATTTTTGAAGATAAAGATGTTGCATGCGCGAACTTCAGTGGAGAGCAGCGGAACTTCACAAAATTCTAGTAGGTCACTTCCACCACACCACAAATTTTAACACGATTTTTAACATAATTTATGCACACAAAATTGTAGTTTTGGATTGTAAAAATGTGAATTCTGAACACATTAGCTGAATAAAAAGTGTACAAAGAATTGTCAAATAATAAATACAGACAGTTGTAGTTTAACAAATTCTGCTTTGGTAAGTGATGAATGTGACTTACTAGAGGTTTTGTGAAGCTTGCTTCACACTATTTTTCGACACTGCAATGTCTCTATGTTAATATTGTCTCTGACTGCGCATACATTTTCGACTGCGCAGCTAAGAAGCGAATCGACTTCAGCTCATCGTCGCTGCTGAAAGAACCAACGCGTTGCAACGTACGCATTTGAAGAGCGAAATACACACAACCATAGGTATTAGTGTGTGTACAGCATTGCAAATCGGCAACATAATTTGTAGCAAAGCAAATTAATACGGATAGCAATATACAACGACGAAAAATAAAAGTCAAATACAGCGGAAGAGAAAGAAATAAGAACGGGAAGTAAAATTTTAACGAACGGCAAATGCTAAAATTTACAAGGAGGGTGAAATAAAATATTAACGAATTGTATTTTCTAGTAATAAAATATTTTATTTTACATGCATAATGATCAGACTAAATACGCTAAGGGTAATTCATTTGAATGCTTTGCTGGGGGCCAATGGTTTGCCAAAAACTGGTATTAAGGCAGTCAAAGTTCGAAGCTTCAAGAAGTTTTAGGCGTGGATGAAATAGATCTGGTAGAACTTGAAGATGAGAGTGTCGAGTCAACAAATGATTTAAGAACATAACTCCACAGCTTGAAGGAAGCAATGGCTGGGTTAAAACGTCCAAATCACCAACGCAGTTTTTAATACGAATTGAGCAGTTGCAAAAATGCCACGGTTGGAAAAAAGAAATGGTGTTGATTGCAGTTCAGTGAAAGGTATGGCCAAACGTTGGATGGATGCACAACCGGGTTTTCAGCCATGGTCGCAATTCGTTAACGCATTCAAAATCGATTTTCCTTCAACACATAATGCAGCTGAGGCACATAAAATGCTTATGGGACGCAAGCGGAAAAATTGTGAAGACTATGTAGAATATTATTATTCTATGCTAACTATAGGGATACAGAGTTTGGTTGATTATGTTTCCATCAATACGCATATACGACGGTGCATTAACAAAAGCACTAGCCACAATGAGCTTTGGTACATGTTGTCAATTATTACTTGCGCTCAAGAACTTGACGATGACAAGTAGTATATCAACGACATCCACAATTCCAACGCAGCAAACATTCAGGTCCGAAACGAAATCGAATTCGAAGCCAACGCAAGTAAAGTGCTTCAATTGTAATGAGAACGGGAATATCGCAATCAAGTATCCAAAACCTCAAAGAAAAATACGTTATACTGTATGTACGAAAATAGGGCACGAAGCCAAGAACTGCAACAAGAAACCAAAGATTGGTAACCACAATGAAAGCAACGAAGCTCCTCCGGTCATGAAATCGGTTGAGTTAAATGGAAAACAGTTCGAAGCATTTATTGACACCGGAAGCGTTTGCTCTTTGATACGCGAATCAGCCACGGATGGTATGGAGATACTGGAGGGTAACAGATTCTTCACGGGATTCGGCGGGTCCAAGGTGCAAGTGACAAAGCAAGTCAACGTCGTCGCAAATATTAACGACGTTCAACAAGAAATAACTCTTTACGTTGTCGCGGATAGACTGCTCCCCTACGAGATTTATTGGGTCGCGATGCCTTACAAAACAATGGGTGTAACATGGTTATAGACAGAGATGTATTACATCTAAACGAAGCTAAGTTAAATCATTTTAACATATTCAGTGACTTATCTGATGAAGAGAAAAACAAGGTACGTAATCTTTTAGTTGCTAAGCAAAATTGTTTTGCGGAAGATATAAGCATGGGTAGATGCAAAAACGCACAAATGACGATAGAGGTAACTAAATCAGGTCCTACACTTGGTAAACGATATCAAGTTCCCTTTTCACAACGCCCAGAACTATCGAGAATTTTGTGAGAGCTGTTGAACAACGACATTATACGTCCAATTAGTTCACCACACGCAGCTTCAGAACTTCTAATAAAAAAATCCAACGCCGAAAATCGAGTGTGTATCGATTATCGTGCACTTAATAAAGTTACGGTAAGAAAAAACTACGTAATGCCAATAGTGGAAGAACAACTCTCACGTCTTTTGGGTAATAAATATTATACGACATTAGACATGACGTCCGGTTTTTACCAGGTACCGATGAACGAAGAATCAAAAAAGTTTACAGCATTTTGAACTCACGAGGGTTTGTTTGAGCATAGTGTTATGCCTTTCGGTTTGGTAAATACGCCTATGGTTTTTCAGGAAATAGTTGTAAACTGAATCAAGTCACTTAAGCATCGTGAACAAGTGGTAATCTATGTTGATGAGGTCATTATAGCCACGAAGACAGTCGACGAAGGTGTCATGGTACTTAAAGAGTTTTTGGAAGCTTTCGAAATAGCAGGTCTCACGCTTAGACCATCTAAGTGTATGTTTATGGTTAAACAGGTTCAGTTTCTTGGTCACGATATCAACAGTGAGGGAATACGTCCCGGCGAAAATAAAACAAAGGTCATTGACGAATATTCAAAACCATCTTCAACCAAAGAGGTGCGACAGTTTTTAAGTGTGGCAGGTTATTTCAGAAAATTTGTAAAAGATTATTGCGTATTGGCTCGTCCATTAACGATTTTGCTTAAAAGGAATGCCGAGTTTGTTTGGAATCAGGAACAAAACGACGCTTTTGAACAACTAAAACGATGATAATTACGAAGCCCGAACTAACAATGTGCGATGCGACCCAGCCACATGAGGTGCATACGGATGCGAGTTCCATAGGACTATCCGGAGTATTACTACAAAACGACAACGGCACTGAATGGAAACCCGTATTTTATTTTAGTAGACAATGCAATGAAGTTGGTCAAAACTATGCCAGCCATGAGCTAGAGGTTCTGGCAATAGTTGAAACTTGGCAACGATACAGAATGTATTTAATTGGACAAAAATTTAACGTAATCACGGAAAGTAATGCTATTTTCGCGACAAAAGCAACAGCCCCATTGTTACCCAGAGTGGCTAGGTGGTGGCTCAAACTACAGGAGTTTGATTTTCTATGTATCCAACGGGCAGGTGCAAAGAATACACTGGCTAACGGCTTAGGCCGAAGTCCAACTCCTCCACCAACGGAACCAATAACGATAGCGGAATCAGTATACCAATTGGTCAGTATCGACAACGATTAGGTGTCGGCCCCCAGAATCCTGCTTCTCTAACAGACGAGGCTCTGGCGACCCCAAGTTCCTCATGGAACTTGGGGGGTGGGGAGGGAGGGAATGGCCTGAAGGTCAACGTCTATAATGTCAATGGAAATAAACTATTGGTATTTCCGAAGGGCGTGTAATGCCGTTTAACAAGAACGTGCCATGACGAAGCAGGTCACTTCGGGTTGTAAAAGACTTGTGAACGGTTATCCAAAGACTTTTGGTTTGCTCGTATGCGTCAATATGTGAAATCTTACATAGCATCATGTCCAGAATGTTGTATCAATAAAGTCACAGGGGGTAAAAAAGAAGCCCAGCTACATATTAGCGATGTTGTACTAATACCATTCCGTTGCGTACACAGAGATCATTTAGGATCGTTCGTACGCAGTAAACACGGTAATTTTTACATTCTTGTCATTGCTTGTTCTTACACGAAATATGTATTTATACGACCATTTCGGAATACGAAAACAACCCCAGTATTAACGGCATTACGTGATTTTATGACGGTTTACGGATGTCCAAGGAAACTGTTTCGGACAGAGGCACTGCCTTTACTTCCAAAGGGTTTCACAACTTTATCGAACGATGCGACATCCGTTATGCAAAAGTAGCAGTGCGCACAACTCGTGCCAAGGGTCAGGCAGAACGGGTCAATAAAACTATTTTGGCATCGCTTAAATGCAGCTCTAAATCCGACAAGGATTGGGACGAAGCACTACCACAACTTCAGTGGTGCATAAACTCTCAAAGTAATGCAACGACCAAGCAGAGTACAAATAGCCTCGTTTTTAAATATAAACTTCGTGACGTCACCACAAATCGGTTGATTCAGGCCGTGCAAGATGAACGTGATGATACAAGTCGTCACGGCGACTTCCGAATGGAATCAGTGGCTGAACGAATCAATTCTGAAAGGGCAAAATGGAAGCAACGGTTTGATGGGAACCATAAAATGCCAAGAACATACATCGAAGGAGATTTGATCACGGTTAACTATGTACCTCAACCCACTGGTACCTCGCACAAGCTTGATCCGTCGTACAGTGGACCGTATTTGGTAACCAAAATTTTACCCAACAACCGCTACGTAGTAGAAGATCTACCAGATAATTTAAGTCGACGAAAACGCTATGTAGGCGTATTCACAAATGAAAACATGAAAACATGGTGTACTCAAAGTTTAGTAGACGACGACTTGGAGATTGAAAAATCCGACCACCACAACAATTGCAATAATATCGATGGGTACGACAGCGAAGAATCGTCCGGAGATACGATCGATTAGGAAAGGCCGAGCTGTCAAGGTCAGATGGCAAGCCTGGAGAATAAAGAGATAAGAGAGAGCGAAACCCCGAACCACAGCTAAGAAGTGAGACGAAGAGCAGTTAGTCAGTTGGTAGATGAACGGCCATAACGAGAGACGTACTACAATTTGTCATTATAAATAATTAAGCTTTGAATTGTAATTTATTAAAATTCTTATATTAAATTAAATTCCATACTACATATTAAATAATTGTCGGTCTTTAAACATTTCTTAAGAAAAGTAATGATCAAAGTTGTGGCACTGCTCCATCTTACCCCAATAGTAGTTTTGAATTTGATTTTATTAAAGCCAAATTTAAAATGTTAAATAACGAATTGTCTGAAATAACTTGGCCTGAATATGTTGAAGATATAGAATTAACGGTTTCGCAGTTTGCTTTAGTCTATTTGAAAATTTTGTTCCCAAAGGTAAATGTTCCTATAATGACGTAATAACGTAAGCTTGGTTCACTAAAGAGCTCAAATCCTTAAAAAACAGAAAAACGCGATCATTTAAATTATATAAAAAACAAGCAAGGAAGTATAAGTTCGGGTGAAACCGAACATTACATACCCAGCTGTACACTTGAAATGCTGTTGTTGTTTGTTTTGTGTGCTTAATAGTGTTAGAAGGCTGCGCAATAATACCTATACATATGGTTCTATTCTGAACAAATTTTTCTTCGAGTTATGGCTCCCGAAACATAGCAAATTGCTTAGTCATAAAAGGGACGGTGCCACGCCCATTTTTTAACATTTGAAGTTTTTCCTATTTATTGTTATAAATCCACTTGGGAAATGAAATACCATTAATATAAAGCCCTTTTTTGCAAAGATATATCTTATTTTTTTCGTCCAGGACCCTTTTAAAATCTTTTATATAAAAGTGGGCGTGGTCCTTAACCGATTTTGTTAATTTTTTCAACGCATACCTTATAGTAAAGGCAAAGTCTCTGCCGAATTTTGTTACGATAGGTTTAACGATTTTTGATTTATGATTAATAATATTTGTAAAATTGATTTTATCACAATTGGGCGGTACCACGCCCTTTAAAAATTTTTTTTTTAAATTTTTATCAAGGATCTCAATATCAGTCCACACGTCAAATTTCAACATTCTAGGTATATTATTTACTAAATAATCAGGTTTTTTGTGCTCTCCAAAATGTTATATATATAAAAAATGGGCGTGGTTATCATCCGATTTGGCTCATTTTCAATACCAATCTATTATGGGTCCAGATAAGCTCGTGTACCAAATTTGGTGAAGATATCTCAATATTTACTAAAGTTATCGTGTTAACGGGCAGACGGAGGACGGACGGACGGACATGGCTCAATAAAAATTTTTTTCTATACTGATGATGTTGATATATGGAAGTCTATATCAATCTTGGCGGCCACCGTGGTGTGATGGTAGCGTGCTCCGCCTACCACACCGTCTGCCCTGGGTTCGCACCCCGGGCAAAGCAACATCAAAATTTTAGAAATAAGGTTTTTAAATTAGAAGGAAATTTTTCTAAGCGGGGTCGCCCCTCGGCAGTGTTTGGCAAGCGCTCCGGGTGTATTTCTGCCATGAAAAGCTCTCAGTGAAAACTCATCTGCCTTGCAGATGCCGTTCTCAGTCGGCATAAAACATGCAGGTCCCGTCCGACCAATTTGTAGGGAAAATCAAGAGGAGCACGACGCAAATTGGAAGAGAAGCTCGGCCTTAGATCTCTTCGGAGGTTATCGCGCCTTACATTTTTTTTATTTATTTATATCTATCTCGATTCCTTTAAATCAAATCAAAGTTATAATACTCTGTGTACAAGTAGGTACAGCTTGGTATAATTAGGATTAAACAGACATTTTTGCGTTAGAAATACTTCAAAATTGAAAAGGTCTTACAAAGCTTATATCTGTAAGACGAGAAAGAATATTATCTCCAACCCAAAGTCTTTTTATAGTTTCGTAAACTCTAAATGTAAAGTGTAAGGATTTTCTTCAACCATGAGGTATGAATGATGTACATCTAGCGATAACATTATTATTTCAAACTTTTTGGACTTTTTCAAGTCCAACTAATCCGTTAAGGTCAATTATCAGCCCAGCAATTATCCATAACTGCAGCACTCGAATATCTCAGTTAATTGACCAATTATATTACCCTAAAATGTTTTACCTTATCTTAAAACTTCACAATAATCTTTTAAATACGGTGTTGTTAGTATCCCTACATGTATACATATTTAAAAATTGTGCTGTCCACATGTACCAGTCACTATCTAACTTATTCAATCTTTCTGTAAAGCAAGTCGTTTTTCCATCGGCATGGAGAGAATATTTTCTTATACCTCTTCACAAGAGTGGGAGTAGGCCTGATATTGAAAACTATCGCTGCATTGCAAAATTTTCCGCTCTTCTAAAATTGTTCGAAGCTATAGTTACCGATTAGCTTACAGTTTCTATTTCTACAATGATTGCTGCCTGCCAACATGGATTTTGTAAGTGCAAATCAACTGTCACCAATTTACTTGAATTCACAACGCTTGTATTAAATGGATTTAGAAAAGGCATGCACGCGGACGTTATTTATATTGATTTCAGTAGAGCGTTTGACAAAGTTTGTCACTCGTTACTCATCCACAAAATTTACCAGCTTGGGTTTCAATCGAGTCTCATTCGGTGGATCTCCCCTTATTCTCTTAGCAGGGCCCAAATAGTGATTTTTAAAAATTCGCTATCCTATGTCATAGATGTGTCCTCCGGGCTTCTCAAAGAAGTCATATTGGCCCGATTCTGTTCTTGCTATTCATTAATGATAGCTCTACAATAATTAAACCCTCCAAAATTTTGATGTATGCTGATGACGTAAAGCGTTCTAAATCCTATTTGTCGTCCGAAGATGGGAAATTGTTACAGTGAGATCTAAACTCCCTAGCCAAATGGGGAGACATTTACATAGCTTATATGGGGAGGCAGTCTGTATAGGAGTGTGAGGAGCTGACGTTTTTTTTTAAGAACAAAGCAAAAAACTGTCACAGAGCTTCACATTTTGCGTAGTCACGAAATCCGTTTCAGATATATAATACAATAACTAAAAAAAATGTAAGTTAAACGGTTTTATTGAAAACAATACTTACATGAAGTAATAATAATACTAAAAGCTAGAAAATAATTAGGTAGGTCCTAGGTACTACACTGGAAGAAAAAGACTAGCAAAATCAACCGAAATACGGGTCAATTCAACCGAAATTTCTGTCAATTTTTATCCATCGCAACAAGATGTTGAATTAACTGCGCACAAATCGTTGATTCGTAATTGGCCGTTTTAGTAGTCAAATGAAAAAAAAAATGTTGTTGCGACAGCTTTGTATGAAACTACCTATGTTGCCATACAAATATGTAAATAAATGTAAGGCGCGATAACCTCCGAAGAGATTTTAGGCCGAACTTCTCTTCCAATTTGCGTCATACTCCTTTTTAATTTTTCTTACAAATTGGCGGGACGGGACCTACTTGTTTTATGCCGACTCCGAACGACATTTGCAAGGCATATGACTTTTCACTGAGAGCATTTCATGGCAGAAATACACTCGGAGTGCTTGCCGAACACTGCCCAGGGGCGACCCCGCTGGGGTGCGAACCCAGGGTCTTCGATGTGGTAGGCGTAGCACGCTACAATCACACCACGGCGGCCGCCATATAAATACGTAAATATGTGAATACATAAATACGCATGCTTGCTACATATACATACTGTAACGAAATTTACTTGCAAATCCTCTTATTTGCAATCCTCTGCTAAGTTCGAATCACTAAACTGTTGAATAAATAACTCCAATTTGTAATAATGCAAAATGGCTTTTATTAAATTACTTCACAATAACACTCAAACTGTGCAACGAATAGATTGCTTAATAACCAAACTGATTGATAGCTCAAATGAAACTCTACTATTCAAAATAATACTGCTCTTGCTCGCTAGATAGCGTCTTAGTCGAAACTGCTTGACAACTCAAATCAAACTGAATTCCAGCGCCTCTACAATTGTCGCCTTTCATACTCTTTGATTTCAACCTTCGCATCTTCTAGGCGCATCCAGAATCTACTAGTCCAGCAGCTCTCAAACTTCTCAGCTGTAAGTACAATTGCACAATTTTATAGTTTTTCTCATTGCATACTTATAGGAGTATCTCAGATATATGCATGTGTTTGTGCATTGACTCTCCGCTGCTCGTATACGTACATGGTACATATGTGTAGACGCAATTATTGTTTCGTTTATGTAGATACATAATGATTGATCTATGGATGTGAATTCACGTCACTGCTTAGCATCGGCTTAGAGACGATAGCATCGCTCAGTGCTGCTAACATTCGTTACACTGCCCTCCACCTAAGTCTGATCATCCCGATCAGACAAATCTCTCGATCTATACGCTGCCAGCCTTTCCAATTGAACCACTATTCTAATCCGTGGTTTCCCAGTGGTTTGTATGCGATAGATGGTATCACTGATCTTCTTCACAACTTTGTACGGGCCTTCCCAACTGCACCGAATCTTGGATGGAACACCTTTCCGCCGGTGAGGGTTGTATAACAGTACCAAAGCTCACTCCAAGAAACCTTCCGAATTTTTGTACTCATTGTACCTGCGTTTCATCTTACTACTCATTTGTCTTGATTGTTCCCTCGCACTCTGTTGTTTGGCCAATGAACTTCTTCGCCGAGCTTGCACTTGACGGATTGACTTTGCATCATCATTATCGTCTGAACGTTTCACAACAGTAGTGCGCGCTGGCTTGAAACCACCCTTGCATTCCATCTGAAAAATTCTTACAGTCATTTTAGTGCGTCCATTAGGTTTTGTCGATGCCGGTCTTTTTCTCGCAGGTACTTTTAATTTCGGTTTATTTGGCACATTCGATCCATCAACCTTTTCTTTTGACTTTCATGGCCTTTGTCGAGTCTTCTCCACCATTACTGGATTACTGCTGAACCCTTTCTCCAACTTGAAGTTAAGTGGTATATCCCGGTTCTCATAACACATCACCCTTCTCTGCAGATCGATCTTGATGTCGTGGTCAACCATGAAGTCCACTCCCAATATGACTTCTTCAACGATCTTCGCCACAACGAATTTGTGTAGAACCGTGACCTTTCCAATCAAGACTTCACATATCACTTCTCCCTGAACTTGGTTATACTCGCCAGTGACCGTACGCAACCTTGCTCCAGGTAACGGTTTTACTCTCCTGTTGACCAAGTCAGATCGAATCAAGGAATGAGATGCGCCCGTATCTTCAGTCAGTACATGTTCTTTGCCATCCACATTCCCTCTGACGGTAAGACTGCTCGATTTTCTACCAATTTGCAACACAGAAATCACAGGGCATTCAATAGCTGGA
Organism: Eurosta solidaginis; assembly: GCF_040869045.1. Classification (NCBI taxonomy): domain Eukaryota; kingdom Metazoa; phylum Arthropoda; class Insecta; order Diptera; family Tephritidae; genus Eurosta; species Eurosta solidaginis. The sequence goes on along the minus strand of NC_090323.1, from coordinate 124,753,317 downwards.
TCTAGCTCTCGATCTCTACATCTTACTCGCTCTTGCTCATCTCCTCCAGCTCTGCGTTTACGGCCACCCACATTGTTGGAACTACTAGGATCAAGATCGCAATGACGGGCAACGTGACCGGGCTTCCCGCATTTGATAACTTTTTCACTTCACTTTTGCGATCCTTTCAGCGCTTTCAATATTGCGTCTACCCACTCTGGCCTTTCTACTTCCACACGGCGTGCTTTGAAAACTGACTTACACAGAAGCGACGCTGTTTCCTGAATCAGAGCTTGTGACACCGTTTCTGCGAATGTTGGCTTTGGGTTTGCGTATGTAGCTCGCTTTGTTTCGACGTCCCGTATGCCATTTATAAAGCTCTGAATCTTTACCCTTTCAGTGTATTCCACGGGTGCGTCCGCATTCGCTAAATGTGCTAGCCTTTCAATATCCGACGAAACTCTTGCAATGTTTCACCTGGCCTATGGAAGCGGTTCAGCAACTCCATTTGGTATATCTGTCTCCTATGCTCAGTTCCATATCGTCTCTCTAGAGCGCTCATCAATGTTTCGTAGTTGTTCCGCTCTCCCTCGGGAATAGTCTGTAGCATTTCAGCAGCAGATCCTTTCAATGCCACGAATAGTGCAGCAACTTTATCTTCCGCACTCCAGTTGTTCACTGCTGCGGTCTTCTCAAACTGAATCTTAAACACCTGGAAAGGAACAGAGCCGTCAAAAGATGGTGTTTTTACCTTTGGATTACTCGTTGAAACTGCTGGGCGATTTAGTTGCAACTGCTCGATACGTCCTCTCAAAGCATCCACCTCGGCCTCGATTTTTTCCTCAAACTGTAAAATTTTTGTATCCTGGGCCTCTAGCTTCGATGTTACCCTTATCTCCTTAGAGGATATGCGGGCCTCCTGTGGTTTCAAAAGCTCAGCCAACTGAGATGTCATATATGTCTTTTGCTCTTCCAGTTGGGATCCCATATATGTTTTCTGTTTTTTCAGTTGAGTTTCCATCTTGGACGGTATCTGTGTCACATTTCTGAAATACGTGTTTCATGTGCTTCAATTTTCGATGTTACTCTCGACGTTTGTGCAGATATTGCAGCCAATAGCACGTTCAAGTCTGTGCTGGTAACTGTCTGCGATGTTTCATTTTTCTCTTCAATTTTTGTTGTCTCCTCGCCATCAAGAGGAAAGACATACTCTTCCATGTTAATTCCTTCTGCTTCCATTGCCTCTCGTAGTCGTGCCTGAAGTTCGAGTTTAATGCCGGTTGTATTCAATCCACGGCTCTCCAACTCCTTCTTCAGTTGCTGGATCTTCAATTCACTGAACTTTGCCATATCCTTGTTGTCCTCTCGAATTTATTCAACAATTCCTCTTCTGACACCAATTGTAACGAATTTACTTGCAAATCCTCTTATTTGCAATCCTCTGCTAAGTTCGAATCACTAAACTGTTGAATAAATAACTCCAATTTGTAATAATGCAAAATGGCCTTTATTAAAGTACTTCACAATAACACTCAAACTGTGCAACGAATAGCTTGCTTAATAACCAAACTGATTGATAGCTCAAATGAAACTATACTATTCAAAATAATACTGCTCTTGCTCGCTAGATAGCGTCTTAGTCGAAACTGCTTGACAACTCAAATCAAACTGAATTCCAGCGCCTCTACAATTGCCGCCTTTTATACTCTTTGATTTCAACCTTCGCATCTTCTAGTCGCTTCCAGAATCTACTAGTCCAGCAGCTCTCAAACTTCTCAGCTGTAACTACAATTGCACAATTTTATAGTTTCTCTCATTGCATACTTATAGGAGTATCTCATATATATGCATGTGGTTGTGCATTAACTCTCCGCTGCTCGTATACGTACATGGTACATATGTGTAGACGCAATTATTGTTTCGTTTATATAGATACATAATGATTGATCTATGGATGTGAATTCACGTCACTGCTTAGCATCGGCTTAGAGACGATAGTATCGCTCAGTGCTGCTAACATTCGTTACAATCCATATGAATATAGAAATGAAAATAGTAGTCCCAAAACTGATTCTCAATTCTATCAGTTGCAGCTCAGCTCATTGTCAATTTCTTCTCTCGCATGTAGTTGCCACACTTGATTGTTTTGAACAAAACTTGTAGTATAAATATGTTTGAGGTCACATTTTAAAAAGAGAACTTTTAAGTTAGAGAAAAGTAAAGAATCAAATAGCAGGAAGGTAATTCACCACTGGAGTAACTTTGCATGTAATTCGGCAAGTTTAATTTTCGTAACACTTTAAGTTGAAACGATTCCAAAACAACTCAAACTTTTATTTTGTCGTAAACATAAACATTAAAAAAAGATGTTCTTTTTATTATCTTATTAGATTCGTTCGCGTGAGTGAAATTTCATAAAACTTGAAGAAATTGCTACTAACTTTGGAAAAATCCTGTTCGTTCAAGCAAAATTTTTGCAAAATTGTACCCGATAGATAGGTGTATCTCATAATTTTTTGCACAGTAAATTCAAAAAAGGGTTTTTTTGGTTTTTATTGATAACTGAAGAACTATTTTTTTGTTGTTTCCCATTTTGTGTGTTTTTTCGATTTGATGGTTTTCTTATTTTGGTGTTTTTTTTTTAACAAGTGGCACCATCGTCATAAGTACATAGTAGTAAATTCTCTTTGAAATTTGCTCATGTATTGACAGTTGATCGCCGCTGAAATGACCTGTAAGATCAGTTGTGTTAACAGAAAAATTAGTTACATTGATTAGGAATATGTCAATTTTATGAAGTTTTGTTAACTTAAGACCGACAATTTCTCTTCTGTTGAAATGACTAAACTAATTTATTCGCTTGACAAAGAACTCGGTCGAATATAACCATAATTCGATCAATTTCACCGAATCTCCGTTAAGTCAAGAACAACTGAACCGATTTGTTGATTTTACTTGCACCATTTCTTTCAGTGTAGTCATCATACTTCTCATCAATCTAGGGCGTTGATCAAACAATAAATTAAAGCGTTGGGCGCGGGAAATTTCTAAAAATGTGAGGCGTAGCATAACCTTATCAAGGTTCAATTGGTCTTATATATGACTATCAATAGAGATTTGACGCGTCCAACGCTTTTATTTAGTTGTCTGATCAACGCCCTAGATTGATGAGGAGCATGATGACTAGTACCTAGGACCTACCTAATTATTTTCTAGCTTTTAGTATTATTATTACTTCATGTAAGTATTGTTTTGAATAAAACCGTTTAACTTACAAATTTTTTTAATTATTTTATTTCCAAGTTCTTAGTCTTTATTTAATTGCCTATTATTTCTCATTCTATTTAGTTCATTTAGTGACTCATTATTACACGGACCCTTTCCTGACAATTTTTTACAATATACTTAAGCTCTCAATACATAATCCTTCCAAAAACTTTACTCGACTCTGCGCCACGTATGCTTGTCCCTTCTCGAACTCCAAAATATTTTGATGTCACTTCTATCTACCTCTATGTAATATTTGTTCCAAATATGAGCCAAGTCAGACATCATTGTTCGCCTTCTATTCATGTATGTATTATGTTTCAAAATGTGGACCAAATCGCACCACAAATACTATTTTTTGTATATCTCAATCCTTGCGCCACCTAGCGGCGATTTTTTTCATAGGTCGCTTTCTATTCATGTATGTATTACGTGTTCCAAATATGAGCCAAATCGGACCACAAATACGATTTTTTTGAATATGTATATGTATTATGTGTTCCAAATATGAGCCAAATTGGACCACAAATTCGATTTCGGTCCTTGCGCCACCTAGCGGCGCTTTTTTTCATAGGTCGCTTTCGATTCATGCATGTATTATGTGTTCCAAATATGAGCAAAACCGGACCACAAATACAATTTTTTGAAATATTTCGATCCATGCGCCACCTGTCGTAGTTTTTTCCTTATTATTGCATTGTCATCGGGTTCTGAACTATATTCCAAGTTTTAAGCTTGTAGCTTACGGGAAAGTTACTTAAATTTCAATTACAAAATTCGTGCCAGCCAGCCAACCAGCCCTCCTGCCAAGTCAAGCTAAATTAAATTGTTTAAAAAACCTCTTCTTCCTATTGAGCTGTTCTACGCAAAAAGGGATATTCGACTCTTGATTCCTTTTTGCGCGCAACTCCTTAATTGATTCAGTTATGAATAACAATTTCAAATAAATTGTATACTAAAAAAATGAGCTTTTTCACACATTTTTGGTGGGGCCTTATGAAATTAAAATATGAAATTAAAGGTATATATTTGGTAATATTGCTGAGGTCATCACGAAGAAAGGATTTAAGCCATGCAGGAAGGTCAACATAGAACACGCGGAGTAATCCAAGACTGTTCACAGGGTGGGACGCTTTCCCCAATTGGGCCGGGAACTTGTGCTACGAATGTGATTGTTGTAATGAAAATAGACTGTCCGCTTTCGAAACTAGCTCTAGCGCATGCGATGGTAGCACTCTAACCAAATATTTAAAAACTCATTCCCTCGCTAGCTAATTTCTTTGTAATGAAGTGGCTCGTTTTGTCCACCGTCTTAAAAGGTGGTTCTAGAATTACCTGAGCGGCGGTTTGTAAAAAGCCTTTTATGGTATGAACAAATATATTCTGCTTTTGCGGTAGATGATCTCCACACAGCTTAACATTTTGCGTTGTCACGAAGCCAGTTTCAGGGATATAAAAACATATTGGTATGGTATAAAATAAGACATATTCTTTATATTAAGCTGTTTCACGCAAAAAGGGATCATCGACCCTTGATCCCATTTTGGACTGAAACGTACAACGATTTCTAGGGTATTTCTTCATGGTTCCAAGAAATGCTCCCAGACTTAAATTTATAGTTGCCGCCCTTATTCCGGAAGCAGTTTTATAAGGAAACTTACATCCCTCCCACAAATTGTGTTTCTAGAGCAGTTCCTTGCAGCTGAACTAGTCCATACCCTCCTGCTCCGCGATGGTATTGAACCTATCCCCGGACCCAGGATGTGGTTCGGCTGCATATGCAGGGAAAGGATCTACCTCAGATGGTCGTACCCTTGCCAGTGTGTCACGTGTAAAAGATGGTTGCATCGTTCTGGTTGTTCTAGGTTAGAACCCAACGTTCGTCGTCCCCGAAATTTCCACAAAACTTTTCTGGCTATCTGCTGTTCGCATCCAGTCGATTCATCAACTCCTAGTCCCACACACCATGTGCTCCGCATTCCAGCTAAGAATATTTATGATCAATTTCTTGTATTCCGGCCTTTTAGTTAATATATTCAAGATATGTTTGAGCTCTAGGCCAATATATACATATTTTTATTAAAATACAGCAAATGTGTTTAAACAATGTATATATATTTGTCGAATGGTTTGTCTTGCCAATATTTCGACTTCAATCTGAAGTCATCTTCAGGACTGAAAAAACGAAAAACATTTATTGAGACATATGTACGTACATAAATACATAATTATACAATTATCGCAAGTGCCAACTTACACTTATGCCTGCACCTGGTCGACTAACTTCATATTTTATATTTTAACAAACAAGGGTAAAAGAAGAACATTAAAAAATATAAACAATAAAATACAGTAATCGTAAAAAAATTTTTGTACAAACAATACAATAAATTTCCAACCGAAAACGACGCTCACATCAGCAGCAGGTGAACAATTGTGCAAACGAAGTCACACTCTTATTATAAGGCTTTTTTGTTGTTGTTGATAAGTTCTCTATAGGCGTAGGCGCAATGGTCTGTGTCTGATTTGAAATTTATGCGTTTGTCACTTGGTGTATTTATTATGTGTAACATTTCAAGTATATAGCGTTTATTGCTGTTTCTCTCATGCTGCATTATTCTTACATTTTCCAAGTCGGGAGAGTGTCCAGTGGTTCTGCAGTGTTGAGTTAAAGCTGTCTTATTGTCATTAGGGTTGTCACGATTTTTAATATTTGATTTATGTCCGGAAATCCTCGTCTTCAATTTCGATTTAGTTGTCCCCACATATACTTTGTCGCATACGTGGGACCCGTCGCCATTACAATTAATTTTATATATAACGTCCGATTTATCAAATTTCTCTATTCTGCTTTTCGTATTGCTAAAAATCCTCCGTTGCAACGTATTGTTGTATGTGAAAGCTAATTTAAATCTCTCTCTGTCATATATGTTTGAATATTTTATTCTATTAGACAGACCAGATACATATGTGGTCGATTTATACATTTTCTTTGTATCATTAGTTGGTATATTTGTATATAATTTGACAAAATAATCTCTTATATAGCTCTGTATTATATGTGTTGGAAATTCATTATTTTCTAATATGCTTTTCATTGCTTTTATTATTCTCCTCGTGGTAGACTTCATCACTAATGGAGAGAACTCTTCTGACAAAATTCTTCGCTGTGTTGACTATCTTTGCCTTGTCATGATTCGAGTTATAATTGATTAGCCTACCCGATGCCGTGGGCTTCTTGTACCAATCAAATGAAAGTTGGTTATTCCTTCTTATTATTAAGGTATCTAAAAATGGCAGCTGTCCATCAATTTCGATGCCGTGGGCTTCTTGTACCAATCAATTTCGAAATTGATGGACAGCTGCCATTTTTAGATAGCGGCAGAAACAGCAATAAACGCTATATACTTGAAATGTTACACATAATAAATACACCAAGTGACAAACGCATAAATTTCAAATCAGACACAGACCATTGCGCCTACGCCTATAGAGAACTTATCAACAACAACAAAAAAGCCTTATAATAGGAGTGTGACTTCGTTTGCACAATTGTTCACCTGCTGCTGATGTGAGCGTCGCTTTCGGTTGGAAATTTAATGTATTGTTTGTACAAACATTTTTTTACGATTACTGTATTTTATTGTTTATATTTTTTAATGTTCTTCTTTTACCCTTGTTTGTTAAAATATAAAATATGAAGTTAGTCGACCAGGTGCAGGCATAAGTGTAAGTTGGCACTTGCGATAATTGTATAATTATGTATGTATGTACGTACCTATGTCTCAATAAATGTTTTTCGTTTTTTCAGTCCTGAAGATGACTTCAGATTGAAGTCGAAATATTGGCAAGACAAACCATTCGACAAATATATATACATTGTTTAAACACATTTGCTGTATTTTAATAAACATATGTATATATTGGCCTAGAGCTCAAACATACCTTGAAAATATTTATGACCGCGACATCGGTCTAATGCAGCTCATGCCTTGGTCGATGCCACCTTCACATGTTTTGCGGGCTTAACAATAGCAACCACTTGTTATGTGGAAACTGCGCCTCTAATACCAATATCCCTATGATCCGCCCATACTGAAACTGCCAGTTCCCTTGAAATTCCGTTAGAGAACTTTGATGAAAATTTGTGAATGGTCGCACCTGTTGAATGGATCGAAGCGCTGTCAACACAATAACAACAGAAAAACACATATTTATACTCACCTGAGCAGAGCTCACAGAGTATTTTGTAACGAATTTAGTGCACTTCCGCTTATTTGCAACCTTCTACTAACGTTCGAATAACTAAACTGTTGAATAAATAACTCCACTATTCAATAATGCAAAATGGCCTTTATTCAAGTACTTTCAAAATAACACTTCTATTGCTCGACAGATAACTTGCTTAATCAAACTGATTGTCATGCCTCTACTGTTGCTGCCTTTTATACTGTCTGGTTTCCTCGTTGCATATTTCCAGGCTTTTCTATTCTAGAATTTAGTTATTACCAGCTATAACTACGTTTATTGCTTCTCATATGCGCGTGTATATGTGAGTGATACTTGCACAAATTATTGCCTTCTTTTGTGAGTATCTCAGAGCTGCTCGTATGGACATATGGGTAGACATAATGATTGATTTATTTATTTAATGCATACAAGTCACTGCTTAGCATCGTCTTAGAGAAGATAGTATCCCTTAGTGTTGCTAATATTCGTCATACTGCCCCTAAGTCTGATCGTCCCGATCAGACACATCTCTCGATTTAACGCTGCCAGCCTTTCCAAGTGAACCACTTTCATTTTGGTTCGTGGTTTGCCAATGGTTTGTATGCGGTACACCACATCATTGATCCGTTTTGCAGCTTTGTATGGGCCTTCCCAATTACTCTGCAATTTCGGGGATAAACCTTTTTTTCGTTGTGGGTTGTATAACAGCACCAAATCTCCTTCCTGAAACCCTTCCGAATTAATTGCTATATCGTATCTGGCTTTCATCTTGTCACTCATAATCTTTCCTCGTTGCATTACCTGATCGTGTATCTCTCTCAGCTCTTCTTCCAAGACACCACTGAATTTCTTGACATTTCTCTCCGCATCGGCATCTATCCCATACTTCAAATCAGCTGGCAGTCGAAGGTCATTGCCAAAAATTACCTTTGCGGGAGTTTGGCCCGTTGTCTCATGTATTGCTGATCGGTAAGCCATCAATAATAATGATATGTGTGTATCCCACTCCTTATGGTACTTGTCTAGTACTTACCTTAAATGCTCCTCCAATGTTCTATTGAAACGTTCCACCATACCATCGGACTGAGGATGCAATGTAGTTGTCCGTGTTTTTCGAATGCCCAATTTCTTACAAAATTCTTGGAACACATCTGATTCAAAATTCCTGCCTTGGTCAGAATGTAACTCCATTGGTACACCATACCTTGCAACCCAATCGTTTGTAACCACTTCTGCTACTGTTTCCGCTTCATGGTTTCGGATTGGGTATACCTCTGGTCATTTACTGAAATAATCCATAATCACCAGTAAGTATTTGCGGTTGCTAGTATTAAATGAACCTGCGACATCCATGGTGATCCTTTCAAATGGTGCACCTGAAATATACTGCTTCATCTGGCCATGACGTCGTGTTTTGGGCTCTTTCGCTCTGTTGCAAATCTCGCAGTTGCCAATCCAGTCGGTGACCGACTGACGGCAACCAATCCAATAGAATCTCTGCTTAATTTTCTCGAGCGTCTTTGTGATTCCAAGATGACCTCCACTTGGACCATTATGCAGCTCGCTGAGCACGTCAGGAATCCTCTTTCTGGGAACAATTATCAGTTTCTTCTTGCATTGACCATCCTGACTCTCCCATACTCAATGAAGGCAACCGGATATCAATTCTAAACTGTTCCACTGTGCCCAATATGACTTCGCAATGGGACTCTCTGCTGACATCTCCTCTCTGTTTGGTATTTCGTTTCGTTCGAGCCCTTGCATAACATGTGACAGATCTGTATCTTCTAGCTGACACTTTCTTAGTTGTTCCTTGTCCCATTCATCCGTGCACGTTATAGTCATTAGCCGAACATCTATAATGTCTTCCTTAGCCTCGGCCTTTGAACAGAATTTGCATTCCGAACTACATAGTCTTCGTAACATTGCATCAGCATCTCCATGGGTACTACCTTTTCGATGCTCAATGGAAAAGTCATAGCTTTGTAGTCGCTCGATCCACCGTGCCAATTGTCCTTCCGGATTACCGAACTGCAGAAGCCATTTCAACGCTGCGTGATCTGTCCTGACGCGGAATCGCTGGCGGTAGAGGTATTTGTGAAAATGTTTAATGCACTCTACCAATGCCAACAGCTCTCTCCGTGTAACGCAATAGTTCCTCTCTGGTTTTCCAATCGAACGGCTGTAATATGCAACTACCTTCTCCTGTCCATCGAATATGCCAACATTGGGGCAGTGCACAACCGCTCCTTCAATGTTTTTGAAAGCCACCTCTTGCTCCTTCTTTTATTCAAAAGCTTTATTTTTCCTTGCAAGCTCATGGAGGCTATGGGCTACGCTAGAAAAGTTTGGTACAAATCGGCGGTAATATGTGCACAGCCCAAGGAAAGTTCTCAATTCATGCAGGTTCTGTGGTCTTGGCCAATCCTTTACAGCCTGTATCTCTTCGTCTGCAGTGCAGATGCCCTGTGTCGTTACCTTGTGACCCAAATAATTTACTTCCTTTTTAAACAGCGCACACTTTTTGGGACTTAATTTCAGACCAGCGCCAGATATTCTCTGGAAAGCATCCTCCAAGTTTTTAAGAGGTTCATTAAAGTTCTTGCTGAATACGATGTTTTCCAATGTAGTCCTTTCAATACCTAGCCCATGAGTCTCTCAAAAGTAGCTCGTGCATTACAAAGTCGAAAAGGCATTACTGTAAATTGCCAAAGAACATCTTCGACGCTGAAGGCTGTTTTTCTTTGTCTTCCTCCTTCACCTCCACTTGCCAGTAGCCACTTTTCAAGTCCAGTGTGGAAAACCATTTCGTATCAGAGAGCGTGTCCAGAGTATCGTCAATTCTCGGCAATGGGTAGCTATACTTTTTCGTGACGTCGTTCAACTTGCGATAGTTCACGCAAAACCTCATTTTCACATCCTTCTTCTTCACAAGTACCACCGGTGAGCTCCATGGATTAGCTGATGGTTCGATGGCGCCGCTGTCGCTCATTTCTTGTACGATTTGACTCACAATTTGCCGCTTCGCCAGTGGAAAACTACGAGGAGCTTGACGTATCGGCCTCGCGTCTCCAGTATCAATTTGATGTTTCACAACATTGGTGCGGCCTGATTTGGAACCATCCTGGTCAAATATGTTTGCGTACTTTAGGAGCAGTTGCTTTGCCTTACTCTGATAATCTTTCTCTAGCCCCTCCGTCCATGCCGTGATGTCATTTGAAAGATCAGTTTTGCTAGTTGAAACGTGTTCCTGGAGATGTTTACAGTTATTAACTACTTCAGCCTCTTGACATCTTCCCAATATAGCTCCCTTGATCAGTTTGAGTGGTAACTTGAACTCATTGAGTACTCTTACCAGAATACGTCCATCTTGTTTTGTCATAGCCAGAGCTTTCCTACAATTACGTTCGGTGCTGATTTCTTTGCTGCTTCGACAACCCACAATTTGTTTGTCCCACAATCTCCATCAACCTTTGCCCAGATGACTGCTTCTGATTTTGCCGGTATTTGCTGACTTTCTTCCGCCAGCACTTGTTTACAGCTGTAGTATCTCCCGTAGCCGAAATTAAGTGGTACCTCGATCTTGATACCTTCATCGATTAAGAAGTCCACTCCAATTATGATTCCATTAACAATCTCTGCCACTATAAATTTGTGTACTACCGTGACGTTCTCAATTGCGACTTCACATGATACTTCTCCTAGAACCGCTTCGGAATTTATTCAACAATTCCTCTGCTGACACCAACTGTAACGAATTTAGTGCACTTTCGCTTATTTGCGACCTTCTACTAACGTTCGAATCACTAAACTGTTGAATAATAACTATACTATCCAATAATGCAAAATGGCTTTTAGCGTCCTTAATTAAACTGATTGTCGTGCCTCTACTGTTGCTGCCTTTTATACTGTCTGGTTTCCTCGTTGCATATTTCCATGATTTTCTATTCTAGAATTTAGTTATCAGCTATAAAATTACCACCTATAACTACGTTTATAGCTTCTCATATGCGCGTGTATATGTGGGTGATACTTGCACAAATTATTGCCTTCTTTTGTGAGCATCTCGGATAAGATATTGTCGAATAGCCGAGTAAATCAAACACGTATTTAAGAATTTAATATTAGTTATTTAATGAAATGATTTAAAGAATTATAACTGAGCTTTTAATATAGAATTTATTAGAAAGAAAACCAAACTTCAATTTTACGTCCGCTTGCTACGGTTGCACGATTCGGCTCCCCTTTTGCATTCCTTCGTTAGTCTTGTTCGATTTTGTTCTTAAGCAGTAGCAAGGTTGCCATCTGTAGTTGACAACTCGGCCCTTCCTGATAGATCGTCACTCCGGGACGATTGGTATGCTGGACACCATTCATTTCTTTCGTCATCTTGCTCAGGACCTAATGTACACCAAGGTTTTATGTTGTCGTTGGTGAAAACGCCTGTGTAATTTCTACCCGACTTTTGTGCATTTGGTAGGTTTTCAACCACATAGCGGTCATAAGGTAGCACCTTTGTTATTTGATACGGACCCTTGTATATCGGTTCCAATTTGTGTGAAGTACCTGTTGGAGAAGGTATATTATCAATTGCTACTAAATCGCCTATGTTATACGGCCGTGGTGTTCGATGCTTTGCATCAAACCTCTCTTTCCATTTCTTTTGCTCGTTACGTATACGCTCACAAACTTCATTGGATCTGAATTCGTTGGAAAGCTCTTCGCCAGTAGCATCGTCATCTTGTATAGCCTGTATGAGTCTGTTGGGGGTAACATCCCGTAGTTTATAGCTAAACACCAAGCTATTCGGACTTTGTTTGGTAGTAGCGTTGCTTTGTGAATTGATGCACCACTGAAGCTGGTACAATGCGTCGTCCCAATCCTTCTCGTTCTTACTACTGCATTTAAGTGAAGCCAAAATTGTGTTGTTTACGCGTTCAGCTTGACCATTGGCGCGAGGCGTGCGCACTGCTGTCTTGGCATGGTCCTGGTCCTTTCAATGCTACGAAGAGTGCAGCAACTTTATCTTCAGCATTCCAGTTGTTCACTGTTGCGGTCTTCTCAAATTGTAGCTTAAAGACCTGGAAAGGAACAGAACCCTCAAAGGATGGTGTTTTTACCTTTGGATTACGTTGAAACTGCTGGGCGATTTAGTTGCAACTGCTTGATACTTCCTCTCAAAGCATCCACCTCGGCCTCGATTTTTTCCTCAAACTGTAAAATGTTTGTATCTTGCGCCTGCAGCTTCGAGGAAATACGTCCTTCTTGCTCTTTCAGTTGAGCAGAGATCTGCGATGATATCTGTGCTAAAATTTGCGCCGACGTTTCGGATATTCGTGTCTCTTGTGCTTCAATTTTCGCTGTTATACGGTTCTCCTGCGATTCCAGCCGAGATGACATTTGCGACGACATTTCGGATATACGCGTTTCTTGTGCTTCAATCTTCGGTGTTATTTCAGCTGTTATTTCTGACTACATTTCTGCAATAGGGGTGTTCTGTTCTTTTATCTTGGATGTTATACGTGTCTCCTGTTCGGCCAGTTGAGATGTCATTTCGGTTGATATTTGTGACGACATTTGTCAACACTTGCCAACGAATTCGGAGTCTCTATCTTCTCCTCCATTTTAGTCGCCGGCTCTTCCACATCAGGATAAAAGACATACTCGTCCACATCAATTCCTTGCGACTTGCGAAGTTCGATCTTATTGCCGGTTGTATTCAATCCACGGTTCTCCAACTACTTTTTCAGTTGCTGGATCTTTAATTCACTCAACTTTGCCATGTCCAAGTTGTATTCAAAATCTTCGGAATTTATTCAACAATTCCTCTTCTGACACCAATTGTAACAAATTTAGTGCACTTTCGCTTATTTGCAACCTTCTACTAACGTTCGAATCACTAAACTTTTGAATAATAAATATACTATCCAATAATGCAAAATGGCTTTTAGCGTCCTTAATCAAACTGATTGTCGTGCCTCTACTGTTGCTGCCTTTTATACTGTCTGGTTTCCTCGTTGCATATTTCCACGATTTTCTATTCTAGAATTTAGTTATCAGCTATAAAATTACCACCTATAACTACGTTTATAGCTTCTCATATGCGCGTGTATATGTGGGTGATACTTGCACAAATTATTGCCTTCTTTTGTGAGCATCTCGGATAAGATATTGTCGAATAGCCGAATAAATCAAACACGCATTTAAGAATTTAATATTAGTTATTTAATGAAATGATTTAAAGAATTATAACTGAGATTTTAATATAGAATTTATTAGAAAGAAAACCAAACTTCAATTTTACGTCCGCTTGCTACGGTTGCACGATTCGACTCCCCTTTTGCATTCCTTTGTTAGTCTTGTTCGATTTTGTTCTTAATCAGTAGCAAGGTTGCCATCTGTAGTTGACAACTCGGCCCTTCCTGATAGATCGTCACTCCGGGACGATTGGTATGCTCGACACCATTCATTTCTTTCGTCATCTTGCTCAGGACCTAATGTACACCAAGGTTTTATGTTGTCGTTGGTGAAAACGCCTGTGTAATTTCTACCCAACTTTTGTGCATTTGGTAGGTTTTCAACCACATAGCGGTCATAAGGCAGCACCTTTGTTATTTGATACGGACCCTTGTATATCGGTTCCAATTTGTGTGACGTACCTGTTGGAGAAGGTATATTATCAATTGCTACTAAATCAACTATGTTATACGGCCGTGGTGTTAGATGCTTTGCATCAAACCTCTCTTTCCATTTCTTTTGCTCGTTACGTATACGCTCACAAACTTCATTGGATCTGAATTCGTTGGAAAGCTCTTCGCCAGTAGCATCGTCATCTTGTATAGCCTGTATGAGTCTGTTGGTGGTAACATCCCGTAGTTTATAGCTAAATACCAAGCTATTCGGACTTTATTTGGTAGTAGCGTTGCTTTGTGAATTGATGCACCACTGAAGTTGGTACAGTGCGTCGTCCCAATCCTTCTCGTTCTTACTACTGCATTTAAGTGAAGCCAAAATTGTTTTGTTTACGCGTTCAGCTTGACCATTGGCGCAAGGCGTGCGCACTGCTGTCTTGGCATGATGGATGCCGTAGTCTGTCATGAATTTGCTAAACTCTTTAGAGGTAAAAGCCGTCCCTCTATCCGTTACTAAACCCTGTGGTCGCCCATAAGTGGTCATGTATTCACGCAATGTTGTCAGCACTGGAGCTGTCTTCGTATTTCGTAAAGCTTTCAGTACCACATACTTCGTAAACGCACATACAATTACCAAAACGTACGAATTGCCATGCTTACTTTTCACAAATGGTCCGAGGTGATCCAGGTGTACCGTCTGGAAAGGAATCGGAACCACTTCCTTCAGATGGAGTTGCGCATCTCGTTTTCCGCCCTTGACTTTGTTTAAACAACATTCCGGACAAGCGTCGATGTGCGATTTGACGTAAGCTCGCATACGTGCGAACCAAAAGTATTTGCTCAACCGTTCGATAGTCTTCTCTACTCCGAAATGTCCTGCTTCGTCATGACAAGACCGTGTGACTCGCCATATCACCCCTTGTGGTACCACTAACAATTTGTTGTTGCCTAGTTTACGGTAAAGTCTAGCACCCTCGACGACGTAATCATCTTAAAGTTGTTTCGCGTTATTTCCAGACTTCCCATTGAGGATTTCAAAGATATCCTTTAGTTTCTCGTCCTGCCGTTGCATTGCAGCCACCCATTCATCTGATATGCTAACCACTGTATAAACCGAATCAGCCACTGTCGTTGCCTCACATGATGGCAGAGACGGACATCTACTGAGTACATCAGCTAAAGCGTTTTTCTTTGCTGCCCTATGTATGCATTCGAAGTCATATTCCTGTAATTTCTCCCACCACCTGGCTATGCGTGGAATCAACTGTGTCGTTGCCTTTGTGAATGCAACTGCGTTGAAATCCGTAACCACCTTAAAATGTTGGCCCATTAAATACGTTCGATATCGCTGTAAAGTTTCCACTATCGCCAGAACTTCCAGCTCGTAGCTTGCATAATTTCGCTCAGCGTCGTTACACTGCCTGCTAAAATAAAAAACAGGTCTCCATTGGTCGTTACCATTTTGCATTAAAACGCCTGATGAACCTAAAGCGCTTGCGTCGGTATGTACTTCGTGCGGTTTCGTTGCATCGTACATAGCCAAAACTAGTTTCGTAGTAATAGCCGTTTTCAAATCGTTAAAAGCCCTGATTTGTGAATCCTGCCATACAAAATTATTATTTTTACGCAACAATGCTGTTAAAGGTCGTGCTAAGATAGCGTAATTCGGTACAAACTTCCGAAAATATCCAGTAGCACCCAGAAACTGACGTACTGCTGTTGAATTCGTTGGCACAGGAAACTCTTCTATTACCTTAGTTTTATTTTCACCTGGTCTGATACCATTTTTGTCGATAATATGTCCAAGAAATTGGACTTCTTTTGCCAAAATCGTGCTTTTAGATGGACGTAATGTTAAGCCTTCGCGTCGGATAACCTCAAGGAATTCCCGTAAAACTTCCAACCCTTCGTTAAAAGTTTGCGTCGCAATAATTACTTCATCAACATATCTCCGATGTTTCATTTTTTTAATAACTTTACCGATCAACTCCTGAAAAACCATGGGCGCGTTAACTAAACCAAAGGGCATAACATTGTGCTCGAACAGCCCCTCGTGTGTCAAAAATGCTCTGTATTGTTTGGATTCCTCTGCCATTGGAATGTGGTAATACCCCGATGTCATATCCAGGGTAGTGAAAAACTCGTTGCCTGCCAATCGTGCTAGTTGTTCTTCAACAACCGGCATTAAATAATTTTTCTTCACCGTCACCTTATTAAGTGCTCGAAAATCTATGCACATCCGGTCTTCTCAATTCGATTTCTTAATCAACAAAACCGATGCTGCATGAGGAGAACTACTCGGTCGTATAATACCATTATCTTGCAACTTCCGTAAAATATTTGGTAGTGCTGGCCTTTGCGCAAATGGAACCTGATATCGTTTGCCCAAAATTGGTTTACTCGTTGTAACCTCAATCGACATTTGCGTATTTTTGCACCGCCCAATTTGTTGAATATCTTCTGAAAAACAGTCTTGATATGTTAGTAAAAGTTTTGAAACCTCACCTTTCTCCTTGCTCGATATTTGACTTGATAAGTTGAACTCATTTTCGATTAAATTTATTTGTAGTATGTCGTGATCATTTGCTAAGTGATAGCCATACTCCTTCAGAGCATCACGACCCAATAGAATGTCGTATGGTATCATGTCATCACCCACTAGATATAACGTTACCAGTCGTTGAACATTACCCATCACTCCACGTACCTCTAATTTTTCTGATGCGTGTACCTCACATCCACCGAACCCAATGAAACGTTTATCTGTATGTTGTGCGTGCACACCCTTTGCTGCTGTTGTTCGAATTAAGGAACAAACGCTACCTGTATCGATGAAGGTCTCGAACTGTTTACCCTCTACAATAAATGCCTTTGTCACTGGTTTTTCTCCGATATTATCATTATCTATAGCCATCACTGTCGGTTTTACCTTACAATATTTCGCGTTATGACCTATTTTGGAGCATGAAGTACATTTTGGTTTACGTTGCGGCTGTGTACATTTAGCCGATATGTGCCCAAAATTGTTGCAGGTTTTTTTTTTTTTTTTTACGAGGAGGAAGCATCGAAAGCTTCATAGTCAGTGTGGGACTTTAACCGCACTAAACCTCCTACCGTCTGAGTACCATTTACCCCCCGGTACTACCGTCAAGTATTCCGTCGGGAGGTAGGTTGAGCACTAAGCTCTACGTCTGTCGGGGTCACGTTGCTGTACTTAGATAGTGCCGCGGTATGGTTAACGCTGGGACTGACACGCCCTGCTTACTACCTGAATGTGCTTGACGCATACCACTTCTACGAATATTTGCAAGCCTACCTTAGACACTGTGCATATAGTGCTTGTGGCATGCTTGTGCGTTCGACTACTTGTATTGTAGGGTTTTGTTTTTTATATATGTATATATGTGTAAATAAATTATATATGTATAAATAGAAATTTTTTTTTTTTTTTAGTCTTTTTTTTTTATTTCAATAGGTTTTTCCGTTTTTTCATTTCATTTTTTTTATTTTTTTTTTTTTTCACAATACGTAACGGGGCTTTCCTCGTACTTCCACCGGTTGGAGAGGTCTTCTCTCGAATCCGAGTATAAACTCTGATTACATGTGAGACGTTTACCCTCATACTCGTTGTTTCTACGGTTCGAGAGGCCTTGTCTCCAATCCGTAGGTTTGTCGTTGCGTGTATGTTGACTGCTTTTGGTCGCACGGTTAAAGAGGCCGTGTCTCCAATCCGTGCTTTATTCCTTCACCTGGGGCAGTATTCGAACGGTTGAAGAGGCCTTGTCTCCAATCCGTCGCCTGGTTTGCTATTACATTACCTACATATATTACGGTATTTTCTTATTTTATCATTCTCACGCCGCTAATTGTACGGAGGCCTTGCATCCAATACGTGCTCAGCTCGATCCCCTCCACCTTAGCAGTTTGTTATCCACCCACACAATTCGACTGTTCAATGTTCGCTGCTGCGCCGTAGCCTTTCAAGACTTCGTAGACACTTCATTATTTCCGCTATTACATCGCACGCCGCTGACCATTTTACCTTGCTTTGTAGCATGCCTCCAACAATTGTTTCAGGAGTGTAATCCTCTCCAAATATTCTACACAGTTTGCATCTCGATCTATAGAACCTAGGACACTCAAAAATACATGGTAAACATCTTCTACTGTATCGCCGCCGCAGTGATCGCATATGTTGTTAGGCTCGTGATTGAATCGGTGCAAATATTCCTTAAAGCAGCCGTGACCACTCAGAAACTGTGTGAGGTAGAATTCCACCTTGCCGTGCTTTCTAGATATCCATATATTAATATCTGGGATACATCGGTGTGTCCAGCGACCATTTGTTGAGGCATTCCACCTGAGCTGCCGGTTCTGCACGCTTCGCTCTCGTGCTCCGTTACGTGAGCTTTGATCCCGATAAATCGTCGCTGCTTCTTTTGCTAATATATCTATAGGACACATTCCTGCGATAATTAGTGCTGCGTCGTCAGAGACAGTTTTAAAGGCGCTACAGACGCGTAGTGCACACAGGCGGTAAGTCGACTTTACCCCGCGGAAGTATGATTTATACTCCGTGGCCTGATGGCAAACAGGAGCCCCGTAAAGTATTTGGCTTTTTACAACGCCAGCCAGAAGTTGACGCCGTCGTTGCTTTCGTCCTCTTGCATTTATCATTATCCTAGATAATGCTGCTACGGTTTTTGCTACCTTTCCATTGGCATACTCTAAGTGGGATTTGAATGACAACCTCCTATCTATCACAACCCCCAAGTATTTTATTGCAGGCAGCGCGTCGATGTCATGGCGGCCGATTCTTATAGTGACCTGCTCCACCCTTTTCCTACTTGATATGAGTACAGCCTCTGTTTTTTGTTCCGCCAGCTGCAGTCCATTTTTCGTAAGCCACGATTGAACCATCGCTATGCTTGTATTAGATTTGGCGCATATTTCGCCTAGGTGCTTGGCGGTGATTACCAATGCGATATCGTCCGCGAAGCCGATAATTTTCACCCCATTGGGTACCTTGAGTCGAAATACTCCGTCGTACATAATATTCCAAAGCAGTGGACTGAGCACGGAGCCTTGAGGACCACCGCCTGTGACGTGAAGCTTTTCTACTCCAGCAGCCGTTTCATATTCCAGCACTCTACCTTCAAAATAGCTGCGTATGATCCTACGCAGGTAAAGAGATATGCCTATCTGCTCCAGCGTGTCTAGAATTTTTGCCCATTTGCAGTGTTGAAGGCATTTTTTACATCTAAAGTAACGATAAGGCAATATTCCTTAGAGCCTTCGAGCCATCGGGTGCCACTTATGGCTTCTTGGGCCACTTCCTTCGCCATGTTCACAGCTTGGATGGTGGATCTTCCTTTCCTAAACCCAAACTGGTTATCGGAAATACCACCCATATCTTCAATTTCTTTTTCGAGTCGATTATAGAGGACTCGCTCAAGAACCTTACCGGCGGAGTCGAGCAAGCAAATGGGCCTGTAGCTAGATGGTTCCGCCGTATTTTTACCAAACTTTGGCAGCAGGACCAGCTTTTGTTGTTTCCATATTGTAGGAAATGTCCCCTCAGCCAAGCATGCATTAAATAGTTCCGCAAATGTTGGCGTGTTATAAGTGAGAGCTAGTTTGAGTGCTCTATTTGGTACCCCGTCTGGGCCAGGAGACTTGCGGTCTTGCAGTCTATTCACCGCTTGAAGGACCTCGACGACGGTAACCTCGTCAAATGAGTATAGTACGGCGCCTGATGTGGGAGACACTAGCTCCCTTTGCGTGGGAAATAAAGTATCTACCACGTTTCTGAGAAAAGAGGGGCATGTTGGCATCGCCTCTACTTTGTGTTTCAATTTCTTAAAAACCAATTTATAAACTGTGCCCCAAGGGTCCTTCTCGACGTCATCACAAAGCTTGAGAAAGCATTCGCGCTTACTATCTTTTATTGCTCTCTTAAGTGCGAGTCGCGCTCTTTTGTAGGTAGCCCTGCACTCTAGCAATTCCGGTCTCCCTCTGGATCGTTGATAGCGCCTCCTAGCCTGAATACACTCTCTCCTTAGGGAGTGTATGCGCCCGTTTCACCAAAATGTGGAACAATGTTGTTTGCGCTTGGGCTTTCTAGTCATTGACGCATCGCATGCTGCTCTAATATCCGCCATTAATTTATTCGCCATGTCGTTAGCACTTCCTCTATGTTCGACTGTTGTCAACATTAGCTTCGTTGCAGGTATAGCATTTGATTTGACCTGTAGGCTTAACGTTGGTTTTCTGCTCCGTCTTCGGTGATTGTTGCATTGACTGTGCGCTCATGCTTGTTACAATTGAATTACCTGAACTCTTTAAGCTTCTTAGCGCTGCCAACAAATCACTGCATGTTTTAAATTTGATTGCTGCTAACGTCTTTGACAGTGAAACATCTCCTAGTCCATCAATAATATGCGTAATAATTGAATCGTCAATAGCACCTTGCCGGCCTAACGTTACCATTGTATAGTAATATTCAATTAAATCTTCTGTGTTTTTACGCTTTCGTTTCTCCATCATTTTATGAGTCTCAGCTGCATTTACTGTAGTTGGAAAATCAATATAAAATGCATTCACAAATTCCACCCATGTGCCGTAAACTGGTTGCGCGTCTAAACATTTTCGCTATACCCTTAAGTTTATGCTGGATCGCAATTAACACCATTGTTTCTTGCCATTTGTGGCACTGTTTTAGCTGCTCTACCTTGTGAATAAATTGTTGTGGTGTTATCGAACTTTTAATTGGATCAAAATCCGGCATAACACCCACCATATCTTGAACTTAAGCAGTAGCAAGGTTGCCATCTGTAGTTGACAATATATGCATATGTTTTTGCGTCTCTTCTCCGCTGCTCGTATGGACATATGGGTAGACATAATGCTTGATTTAATGATGTGCATACCAGTCACCGCTTAGCATCGGCTTAGAGATGATAGTATCCCTTAGTGTTGCTAATATTCGTCAAAATATTAATATTGTTCGCATAACGGTACCCCGTAATGGCATAAACTAATCGAGATACATATATACTTCTGTATATCAAAATGATCTGGGCGAAAAAAGAAATTCATTTAGCCATGTCCGTCCGTCCGTCTGTCCGTTAACAAGATAACTTCAGTAAATTTTGAGGCATCTTAATGAAATTTGGTATGTAAGTTCCTGGGCACTCATCTCAGTTCGCTATTTAAAATGCACGAAATCGGACTATAACCGCGCCCACTTTTTTGATATCGAAAATTTCGAAAAACCGAGAAAGTGCGATAATTCATTACTAAAGACGATAAAGCGATGAAACTTGGTAGGTGGGTTCATCTTATGACGCAGAATAGAAAGTTAGTAAAATTTGGACAATGGGCGTGGCAGCGCCCACTTTTAAAAGAAGGTAATTTAAAAGTTTTGCAAGTTGTAATTTGGCAGTCGTTGAAGATATCATGATGAAATTTGGCAGGACGCTACTCCTATTACTATATGTGTTCTTAATAAAAATTAGCAAAATTGGATGACAAATACGGCCACTTTTTAAAAAAAAAATTTAAAAGTAAAATTTTAACAAAAATTTAATAATAAAATAAAAAAATAAAAGAAAATTTCAAAATGGGAGTGGCTCCGCCCTTTTTCATTTAATTTGTGTAGAATACTCTTAATGCCAAAAATCTAAGAAAAATTTACACATCCTTGGGAAATTTGGTAAGGGCATAGCTTCCATGACTATAACTGTTTTCTGTGAAAATGGGGGAAATCGGTTAAAGTCACGCCCAGTTTTTATACACAGTCGACCGTCTGTCCTTCCGCTCGGCCGTTAACATGATAACTTGAGCAAAAATCGATATATCTTTACTAAACTTACTTCACGTACTTATCTGAACTCACTTTATCTTTGTATTAAAAATGGGCGAAATCCGCCCACTTTTTAAATATCGAAAATTTCGAAAAATTAAAAAAGTTCCATAATTATATACCAAATACGAAAAAAGGGATCAAACATGGTGATTGGATTTGTTTTTTGACGCAAAATACAACTTTAGAAAAAACTTTGTAAAACAGGTGTGACACCTACCATATTAAGTAGAAGAAAATGAAAAAGTTCCGCACGGCGAATCATGACAGGAATACTCTTCGTGGTATTACAGATATAAATAAATTAGGGGTACCCAACGGACGATGTTCTGGGTCACCCTGGCCCTCATTTTGGTCGATATCTCGAAAACGCCTTCACATATAGAACTAAGGGCCACTCCCTTTTAAAAGCCTCTTTAATACCTTTAATTTGATACCCATATAGTACGAACACATTATAGAGTCACCCCTGGTTCACCTTTATGGCGATATCTCGAAAAGGTATCTCCCTATAAAACTAAGGCCCACTCCCTTTTAAAATACTCACTAACACCTTTCATTTGATACCCATATAGTACAAACACATTCTAGAGTCATCCTTAGGTTAGGTTAGGTTGAACTGGCCATTCCATGTGGACCTCACATAGACTGATTAAGTCCGTAGTGTTACCAGAAGTTTGTTTTAACGACCAAACTGAAAAACCCTATGAAAAACCAGGACCTATGTTATAAAATAACTCCGTCCTATTGGAAAATACTAGAAGCTTATTAGGACTTAAGCCACTTGCTGCTTCTAGATCTGACAGCTGTATCACTCCTAATAGCTGGAGTCTTAACCTGGCAAGTGCACCGCACGAGCACAGAACGCGCTCGATCGTTTCCTCCTCCAACCCGCACTTCCTACATCTGCTATCACTGACCAAGCCTAATTTAAAGGCATGTGACGCCAGAGGGCAGTGTCCAGTCAGAATACCCGTCATGAGTCTACAGTCCTCTCTTTTTAATAATAGAAGCAACTTTGTTAGTCTAAGGTTGTAAGACCTACATAGAGTAACGCTTATAAAAATAAATAAATGTAAGGCCCGATAACCTTCGAAGAGATCTAAGGCCGAGCTTCTCTTCCAATTTGCGTCGTGCTCCTCTTGATTTTCCCTACAAATTGGCCATACGGGACCTACATGTTTTATGCCGAATCCGAACGGCATCTGCAAGGCAGATGAGTTCTCACTGAGAGTCACCCTTGGTCCACCTTTATGGCGAAATCTCGAAAGGGCGTATACCTATAGAACTAAGGCCCACTTCCTTTTAAAATACTTACTAACACATTTCATTTGATACCCATATCGTACAAACAAATTCTAGAGTCACCCCTGGTCCACCTTTATGGCGATATCTCGAAACGGCGTCGACCTATAGAATTAAGGCCCACTCCCTTTTCAAATACTCATTAACACCTTTCATTTGATACCCATAGCGTACAAACACATTCTAGAGTCACCCCTGGTCCACCTTTATGGCGATATATCGAAAAGGCTTCTACCTATAGAACTAAGGCCCACTTCCTTTTAAAATACTCACTAACACCTTTCACCCCTGGTGGACCTTTGTGGCGATATCTCCGCCTATAGAACTAAGGTCTACTCCATTTTAAAATACTCATTAACACTATTCATTTGATACCCATATCGTAAAAACACATTCTAAGTTACCCCTGGTCCACCTTTATGGCGACATCTCGAAAAGGTGTCCACTTAAAGAACTAAGGCCCACTTCCGTTTAAAATACTCTTTATTACCTTTCATTTCATACCCAGGTCATACAAACACATTCCAGGGTTACCCTAGGTTCATTTTCCTACATGGTGATTTTCCCTTATTTGACAAAGGATGAAGGAATATCGTTCCAAAAAAAGTCACCCTTGGTCTACAATTTGGTCGATATTTCCCAAACGTATGTGATATGGGATTAAAAACCACTTATAAACCATTTACGAAACCCTGCGAAACCAACGCAGCTAATCTCTCAGCTGAGTATGTTACGTTCGGTTACACCCGAACTTAGCCTTCCTTACTTGTTTCAAATTAAAAATTTTCAAAATTAAAATTTTTCAAAACAAGCTATTTCAACCATATTATAATTATTCAGTAAGCACTTTAATTTAATACTATGTTCAAACAGAAAAATAAATTGGGGCAATTTCGATTTAAATTGAGTGTTCATACAACTCAATTTAGCTTACGCAATAGTAATTTGATAGCTGGTTGGCTCATCTCTACAGCAACAGCATACCTTTGTCCAGACTGTCAAAATGTGCGTGTTGGGATTAGTCGAATGGAATGGAATGAAAATATAAAAATTTGAAATTTTTGTGTTTTAAAAGAAAATATGTTCAATGTTTTGGTTTCATTTTGAGTTTGCCATCTTCCTTTGACAATCCCTACTCCAGTGAAATGAAAAAAATAAAATCAGCTGATGAGACGAGCCAACCATATAGTTGAGCCATGCGTAACTGACATTTAAATCGACTCAATAAACACACTTTACAAGGTTGCATTTCCAGTTTGAAACAATTTATTACGCAATTTTTTTTTAAATTGGCAATTTATTATTACAATTTGGTGTGTGTTTGTACATAGTATAAGAGTGAAATGAGGTATCGAAAATCCATTTAAAAGTAAATTTAATATTTTTAGGTTGAGTTAAAGTTTTTACAACATTTGTGTCTACACTGTCTGAAGTTTTATAAGAAAAATTATTTCCTCACCAAGGTTCACTTTCTCATGGAACGTCCCTACCTGTTTTTGGTAAAGTTACCTCTGTTGTGGTATAACTTCAACACCTGGACGAGCTTTAGTTAAATTAATGACATTAGTTTCCTAGATGTACACCTGTATGTTTACACATCGAAATTCACGAGTACTTGGTACTCACGCCTTCTTTAATTTTATTCGGATTAAAATGTAACCTTAACTTAGCAAAAGGTCTGAATTCTCAAAATTGGTTTAATGCCAAACCCAAAAAATTAAAAAATCTAACATTAAAAACTTATAGACACTTCTGATTTTAAACCAAAATCCGAAAGTTTAAACTTGCTGTTGAAAATCTAGAAATTAAAAATTTCAATTGTGAAAAGTGCTGCCAGTCATAGATTCCCTTTTACAACATTTTGTTAAACATACACTCAGAGAAAAACGGCGTTATAAATTCCAGCACCACCGGACTTAATTCAAGCTTTTCATGTTCTTATTTTTTTGCTCTTGAAAAACGAACAACCAGTTCTTAAAACAACAACAACCTTGTGCTTGAACTGACACAATTTTCTCGAAAAGAGAACGGCTAGTCTTAAAATATGAACAGGTGTGAGAACAGTGTTCTTAAATGAAGTTCGTGTGTACACTAAAATGTTAAATAAAACATTTGGCACAGCTGTCAAGCAGTCGCAGTGGCCCAGTGGTTATGATGTTGCGGTTGCGATCGCGTCGCGCGAGTTCAATTACCATCAAACTCTGAAATTTGTTAAAACAATATATCTTTTTTTAACGCTTATTTTTCGTTCAATTCGATTTTCCATTTATGTATGCACAGGTAGCTCTCAAACTTGTTATGAAATGTTTTAAGTATAAATGCAGATAACATCATCAAATAAGAATAATTTCTCAATAAGAGAAATATAAGAAAAAATGCATATTGTGCGTTTTTTCTTAAACTTTTGGATTTTAGTAATAATTTTTTGTCATTTATAAAAAAATTAATGGATACCTATTAAAAAAATTACTTTCACATTCCCACCAATGGACGAAAACTGTTAAATCAACCATAAATCGTTTTCGAAGCGTGAGATCGAAAAATTTTAAATCAAGCACAAATAGTGCCTGAAATGAGCACAGAAGGTTCACACATCAAAACCAAACTGGTCATCAAATACGAACGGTATGCTTAGAAAAACTGTTCTTAAGACAAGCCCATCGGTCACGAGTTATGAAAAACGTGCTTAAAGACTTTTGTCAACGAATGCTCTTAATTTTGAACTTGTTTCATTCGTTTTAGAACGATTTTTTCTCTGAGTGTAAGAAGTGCTATGATAAGTTTTGTTATACAGATTTGATGTTTCAGTGGTTAGAGCACACTACTCCTATGGATGGAAACGTGGATTCGAAACCTGGCTACTGACAACCCCTTTTTTATTATGGCAAGTATATACTTCTCGAGTTTAAAACTGCAACGAAGTTCGGAACACTTGTTCTTCAGAAAACCTATATAATCTTTATTTCAAAACAAATTTGGTTTGGTCATATATGTAGTAAAAAAGTTTTAGATTTAGGCTCAAGCCTTATTCTTGTAGACGATTTTGCGGTAGTTGAGACCAATTGTGCTCTCGCACATTGTTGCTTGCACCCACGCTTTTCCGCGGTATAGGAATGTATGATGACCTTTCATCCAGGGTGCTTACTGGATGTTTTGCAGGCAGGAGGTATGTTCCGCTGTATTTGAAAGACTCCTTTCTTATCCCAGACCGCCCCTGGAAGTTACGATGGCCCCTTACATTTCTACGTACGCTGATGAACCTTATGGCATTTCTCCCCATAGTGGAGAAGCCCCACGCGATTGATACCACTGTAAGTTTTGACCATGCTATATAAAGATATAAATTAAGGATCCTTGATAGGCCGTAGTTCTCAGGCCATACATACATCATGTGGCGATGGTATTATTTAAGGAATGATTTTTATTAAAAAATAATACAAACTATTTCGATAGTGTTAAAAGTTCGTGGACTTTTTTACATAATACCTTACATAGCACCTTATGTGCAATATTAAGAAGGCTGATTACGCAGGAATTGGCCAGTGCATATTTCACCTCCGTGTTGATCAGATAAGCCGTATCACATTTGAAACCGACCATCTCTGCTTTTGAATATATATATTTTTTACTGTTTTGTATATATGTAACATTTTCCCACGCAGATATTTGGCAAAATGCTGAGCACATTACCATAACGGGTGGTCAAACAATTGCCAACATACAAAACCTACGCCCAGCTAAAGCTTATCACATTAGAATGTCTGCAGAAAACAAGTTGGGTGCATCTGAGTATTCCGAAGTTGTGCAAATTACTACTCTGGAGGAAGTGCCATCTGGGCCACCATTGAATGTGCGGGCAGAAGCAAAAAGCTCTACAGAAATATCTGTCACATGGGATGCGCCTGAACGAGATCACTGGAATGGAATACTACTCGGTTATTACGTTGGATATCAGATGTCGTTATCGCCTGAAGACAAGGAAGTGAACCCCACTCAAGGGTTTAGCTTCAAAACTGTAGAAGTGCGATCACATTTCGGAGGGGAAACAGTGTTGAGTAATTTGAATAAATTTACACAATATCACGTAATTGTACAAGCATACACAAGTCAGGGGAGCGGACCACCGAGCAGAGAGATTACTGTGCAAACAATGGAGGATGGTAGGTGAAATTGCATGAAATTGATTATGTATATGAAATTGACTAAGTACTTGGCATTTTATTTATGCAATAAGTTGAATAAGTATTTGGCACATAACATTACCAAATCAAAAAATTCATGAGTGCAATAATGGAATTATATCAACATTCAAGTTGATATTTTAAAAAAATCTTTTATTTTCGGTTTGAAATATAAAAATTTATTTTTGTTTATTTTTGAGTTTAAATATTTTCGAAACTAATTAGAATTTTCTTTTTTTGAAGTTATTCAAAATTTTAAGTTAACACGAAAACTCAATTAAAATTATTTTAAAAATTAAAGTAAAGAGTACAAAGTAGTTAACACTATATTTACTCCCCCTTCAAGAAAATTTGAAACAAACAAATTATTAATTAATATTAAATGTACCTTTTTTTGTTTTTTGTTGTTTAATGTATTTGTATTTAAACTAGTGTTAATAAGTATGTTTGCTGGTTTAAGTAAATCAATTGAAATATTTTTAATAGTATTTTTGTATTGAATTGTAAATGTTTTTTGTTTCTTAGAGATAACTTTAAAAGGTCCTTCATAAGGTGATTCTAAATTAGATTTACGAAGAACTTTAACAAAAACATACTCACAATTTTCTAATTGTTTAGGGACGAAAAAATTTTCTTTGTTATGATGAAAAACTTTAGAACGAACAAGCGAAAAATAATTTCTTATTTTATGAAGACCGTCATTAGAAAAATCATGTTCTTTATTACTATTTGAAATAATTAATTCACCAGGTATTCTAAGTGTTTGGCCATAAACAAGTTCAGCAGATGAACATTTTAAATCTTCTTTAATAGAAGTTCGTAAACCAAGTAGAATGAATGGTGAAATGTCAGACCAATGAACCGAGTCGTTTGATGCTATAATTGCTGCTTTTAAAGTTCGATGAAATCTCTCTATCATGCCATTTGCTTGGGGATGGTAAGGAGATGTATGAATTTTATGAGAACCTAAAAGTTTAGTTAATTCCGTAAAAAATTTTGAAGTGAATTGTGAACCTTGATCTACTGTAATATTTAATGGTATACCAAATCGTGGTATATAATTTTGAATAAAAGTTTTTACTATAGTATTTGTTGAAATATCTTTAAGTGGATAAGCCTCAGGCCAACGTGAAAATCTGTCAATAATTGTTAAAATATAACAATTTCCATTTGAAACTGGAAGAGGTCCGACAATATCCATATGAATATGTTCAAAACGGCCTGAGGGTATTTGAATTTTTTGGATAGGAGATTTAATATGTCTTGAAATTTTGGATTTTTGACAATTGATGCAAGATGAAGTCCAATCGTTAATCTCTTTACGCATGTTAGGCCAATAATATTTATTTTGAATTAATTTTCTAGTTGTTCTTATACTTGGATGAGATAATGAGTGAATTTTGTCAAATATAATTCTTCTCATAGAATGTGGAACATAAGGTCGAAAAGGTTGTAGAGAAACATCACACCATATATTTAAATTAATAACTGGAATATGAATTTCTTTTAAATTATTTTTAGAATTTTGATCAGAAATGGTTTTTTGTAAAAATGTATCAGTTTGTTGTTCTTTATATAAAGTTTCTAAATTTATATCTTGAGTTGAAATTGCATTTATTTCTGGAATACGGGAAAGTGTGTCGGCAACTATTTTGTCTTTTCCACGTATATATTGAATATCATTTGTAAATTGAGCAATATATTCAAGATGACGTAGTTGACGAGGAGATCTATCTACTTTAGAATTTAGAACATGAATTAAAGGTTTATGATCAGTATAAATAGTAAAAGTTCTACCTTCAAGAAAATGTTTAAAATGTTTAATTGAATTATAAATAGCCAAAAGTTCACAATCAAATGTTGAATATTTAGTTTCTGTTGTAGTTAATTTTCTTGAAAAATAAGCTAAGGGTTCTAGTATATTATTGCTAGTTTGTTGAAGAACTGCTCCAATAGCAACATTTGATGCATCTACTGCTAATGATAAAATACCATTTTTGTCGAAATGTGTAAGTAAAGTATTTTTAGCAAAAAGTTTTTTAACATTTTCGAAAGCTGTTGTGGTTTCATTTGTCCAATTTAATTGTTTGAGTTTGTTTTTAATTGCATGTGTTAACATTTCATGCAGAGGACTAAGTTCTGTTGCTAACATTTTAATATATCTGTGATAGTAATTTATCATACCTAAAAATGTTTGTAATTTATTTATAGAAATTGGTTTTTCAAAATTTGTTATGATTTCAATTCTATCTAAAGATGGTTTAATACCTTCGCCTGAAATTTCGTAACTTAAAAAATTTAATTTATTTACACCGAGAGTACATTTTGAAGGTTTGATATTTAAATTATATTCTTCAAGTCTTTTAAAAACTGATTTTAAATGATTTATATGTTGATCTTCATTATCACTGGCAATAAGAATGTCATCAATGTATGTAAATACAAAATCGAAATCAGAAAATACTTCATTAATAAAGCGTTGGAAAGTTTGAGCACTATTTCGTAAACCGAAAGGCATTCTTACGAATTCAAACATTCCAAAAGGGGTAGTTATTGCAGTTTTATGAATGTCTTCTTCTGCCATTGGAATTTGGTGGTAAGCACGCACAAGATCAATTTTGGAAAAATATTTTTTGTTTTTTAAATCAATTGTTAAATCGTGAATATGTGGTAAAGGATACCGATCTGGTGTAGTAATAAAATTAAGTCTTCGATAGTCTCCGCAAGGTCTCCAATCATTTGGTTCTTTTTTAGGAACGAGATGAAGTGGAGATGCAATAGGAGAATTTGATGGTCTGCATATACCCGTTTTAACTAAAAATTCAAATTCAGCTTTAGCAATTTTAAGTTTGATTGGATCAAGACGTCTGGG
The DNA here is from genome assembly GCF_040869045.1 of Eurosta solidaginis. Classification (NCBI taxonomy): domain Eukaryota; kingdom Metazoa; phylum Arthropoda; class Insecta; order Diptera; family Tephritidae; genus Eurosta; species Eurosta solidaginis. The sequence goes on along the minus strand of NC_090323.1, from coordinate 124,722,987 downwards.
TTTCGAAAATGGTAAAATACCTTTTGTTTCTATCCTGTGAACCGTATGGTGTTTAACTTTTTTAGTATAATCTGGTTCACAGGTAATAGATGGAAATTCATTAAGTAATTTTGAAAACTTATTTTCGACAATAGGAATTTTGAGTGAGAAAATATCAGAAAATCCAGAAGATCCAGCAACTTTAATTTTTGTAGTAGAATCTATTATTTCTTTATTTTTAATATTGACAATAATTCCGAATTTTTCTAAAAAGTTTGCTCCTAAAATTGGTGTATCAATGTTCGCAATAATGAATGGAAATTCAAAATCTCTTCTTAAACCTAAATCAATTTTAAGTAGTTTTGTACCGAAAGTTTCAATTGAAGAACCGTTTGCTGCGGTCAAAGTAAGATCCGAATTTCTTTTATAAATTTTAAATTTAGAAAAAGGAATAACTGATACAACTGCGCCGGTATCGATAAGAAAATTAAGTTTATTGAATTTATCAAATATGAATAGGCGACGAGTAGGTTTAATAATAGTTCCATTATCCGTCACCGTCATAATGGATCGTTTCAGTTTAAATTTTGTTCGCAATTTGAATTATGATTTTGATTAAAATTGCATGGGGGTATACATTTAAGAGCGTTATTCTTAAATTTTTTGTGATACCAACAAATAGTTGTGTGTGAATTAAATTTACGATTGTTTGAAAAATTTCTTGATCTTGAAAAATTTCGAGATTTAGATCTATTTCTATCTTTATATCTTGAACGGATTTGTAATTGATTAATATCATTAGAAATTTTATTTAAATTTTGATAAATAGCCGTAGTTAATTCAGTTAAATTTTTAACGCATTGTTCTAAAATATTATTATTTATACTTGAGACTACAGGAGATTTGGAAGAATGAGGTTTATTGATTAAATCAAAAAGTTTGTCAGCTAAAATAATAATTTCATCTCTGTTTTGATTATTATTGGAAGTCAAATGAATTTGTATTTCTTGTGGTAATTTACGAATCCACAATTTAAAGAGTAATTCTTGGCTAACTATGGAGTCAGAACCTATAAGTGATTTCATAAATCTGAATAATTCAGATGGTGAACGATCACCAAGTTCAGTTTTTGAAAATAATTGTTCTAATCGTTTTTCTTCGCTAAGAGAAAATCTTTCACATAGAATTTTTTTGATTGTATCATATTTATTAAAAAGAGGAGGAGGGTTAATAACATCTACAATTTTAGATATAGTATCTCGTTGAAGAGTAATTAGAACATTTTGAAATTTTAAATTATCATCATTGATATTGTTAATTTCAAATTGTCGTTCAACAAGCAAAAACCAGGCATCGGGAGATTCTTCCCAAAATTGTGGTAATTTAATGGCGGCCACCGTGGTGTGATGGTAGCGTGCTCCGCCTACCACACCGGATGCCCTGGGTTCAAACCCCGGGCAAAGCAACATCAAAAATTTTAGAAATAAGGTTTTTCAATTAGAAGAAAATTTTTCTAAGCGGGGTCGCCCCTCGGCAGCGTTTGGCAAGCGCTCCGGGTGTATTTCTGCCATGAAAAGCTCTCAGTGAAAACTCATATGCCTTGCAGATGCCGTTCGGAGTCGGCATAAAATCATGTAGGTCCCGTCCGGCCAATTTGTAGGGAAAATCAAGAGGAGCACGACGCAAATTGGAAGAGAAGCTCGGCCTTAGATCTCTTCGGAGGTTATCGCGCCTTACATTTATTTTTTTTTTTTAGTAGAAGAAATATTTGTAAAGTTATCTTGTGTTGAAGTATCTTGTGTTATATTAGAGATGTTGTTTTGTGTTGTATTAATGTTAGAATTTTGAGTTGTATTGTGAGTCATTGTGTTATTTGAATAGTTGTTGTTTTGATTTTCCGAATTTGTAAACTTACGATTTCGTATTTGTGAACGTAGAACCATATGAAAAAAAAAAAATTTAATGAAAAATTTAAAAATTAGAAAATATTTAAGATTTTTTTTGGAAAGGGAGTTAACAATTTAAATAAAATATTTAATTTTATATAAAAAATAAGTAAATTTAAATAATTTATATTAAAATTGTTAAAATATAAAAATAATCTTAAAATAAATTTGAAAGTTTAAAAGGTTTAAAAATTTAATTTAAATAATAATTGGAAAATTTGTAATATGATATTAAAATAAAAATTATACTTACATAAAATTAAATTAGTAAAAAAATATTAAAATTAATAAGTATTTGATTGATGATTGTAAAGATTTTGAGGGAATAAATGGCGTTTTTTGGACGTGATATTAATTAAATTCATTGCTGTTGCTGTTTATGCAATGGCTTTGTTGTTTTCTTTATAAATCTCATCATTTTCATCGTGATGTCTTATACTTTAAATCCGTTCTTGTGTGTATTTGCGTAAAATTGTTGTAATAGCTCTTGTTGTAGTGAAGTGGAAAACTTAACTATTGTTTTAAGCGTAGTATGTTGTTTTTTAGAGTTCTTTATTAATTAACGATTCGTAGAAAAATTTTATTTTTATTTATGTTGCATAAAATTTATAGCATGTCTACTAGTAAATTTCTGCTATAAGTACTTTATGTTTTTATTTGATTGTCCGCGCTTATTTTTTGTTTTTGTTTCGTATATAGAATTTACAGCGACTGTTACATGCAATTTGCACAAAATATTGTTTATTAATTGAAGTATATTTAAGTTTCATTTTTTTTTTAAATCGATGTGCGATTTACAATTATGGTACTATGATTTTACTTTTTAATTCTTTTATTGTTTCTTTAAAAGTTTTAACAATTGGTTAAACTATTTTGTTCATCAAATCTGCTAAAAATTGGTTTCCGTTTTCGGGTGTTTCCACACAATCACATCTACGAATGTCTATGGACTTTCACTTATTTTCACAATAGTAAATGTTTTAGGCACTTTCAAAACGAAATACTTTTAAAGTTAATTATAGCTTCGTATTATAATCACTAAATTCATAATTTTTTGTTTTTTGTTGATGCCGAATGTATTTCCAAATTGAATTTTAAGTAAACAAACTGATAGCTGTTCGTTTAGTCTGTTTCGCACAACTATTTAAGTCGTTGTAAATATGACGGAGTAGTTACTTTAAAATTGCGAAATTTTTTGTTCAAAAAATCATTTATCACAAGCACGAGGTATTATATATACAAGCACGGACAGATATAGATTCAGATAATAAATGCATTTTAATTAAAAATTAGCGAATGGAAATTTTCGTAATCATTACAGTCATTAATGAAATAAAATATTTGCGCAGGATCGTTGGTAGGATCGCCAATATATCAACATTCAAGTTGATATTTTAAAAAAATCTTGTATTTTCGGTTTGAAATATAAAAATTTATTTTTGTTTATTTTTGAGTTTAAATATTTTCGAAACTAATTAGAATTTTCTTTTTTTGAAGTTATTCAAAATTTTAAGTTAACACGAAAACTCAATTAAAATTATTTTAAAAATTAAAGTAAAGAGTACAAAGTAGTTAACACTATAGGAATCTTGCGGTATTTTATAGGGTTTCGCACCGACTCTATTCTTTTTCTTTTTGTAGCGATATCGAGACTCCTCGAGGTTTTTGGGGAGCTATATCGATGTTGATGAGTTTTGTCAGATATTGATCCACTTTGTTCCGGGAGGTATCACCATTAAGGTACGAGCTCGACCATCTCGGGCAAATCGTGCCCACGTGACAACGTTCAACCTTCTAGGTCATCCACCACCCTCCTTCCGTAAACAACTTGGGGCTGGCAGAGTCTCGCCTGCAAAATATACATAATTCTCCACGGGTAGGTGAAGTTGGAGTTGGGTTGGAGAAGCTATAAACTGCGCTGGCAACCCCCTGAAACGGTTGAGCTGAACAACCTTTAGAATCCGATTTAGTGGTTCGAACTAGTTGGATTGGTTCTGTATACATTTTTATCCCTTTTATACTAAGTGATACCAGTAACATGCGCAATTATTAATGAGATATGTAATTACCCAGCAGCGCAAATAGGAGATAGTCACGCAAAGCAACAATTTCACAATGCAGGTTTAATGACTAACTCCGAACTGGTGATAAGTGGCTGCACAGAGAGTTGTTATCTACACTTGTATTTGTAATTTTGTCTGAGCTATATGGATTTGAAAAAATTACTTAACGGCAGCCACTGTTCAGACCCACCTATGCCTGAACAAGCTAAGAATGCGTTAAAAAGGTCTAATATCATAGGACATTAAATTAAAGTTTTCAGTTCACAGCACAAAACCGTTGTCAGCAGTAAAACCAAACTTATATTCTTTAGCCAAAGAGGATAAGTTGAAATAAGAGCCACCGGTTTTCTACGAGTGGCGAGTAACTCGCTGGAAATCAAAAAATTAATGCCAAATGTTTTTTATGGGGGAGTTTTTGAAATGCTAACCATTTATTCATGCGGTGTAGTCACCTTGTGCAATTGTGGTTTTTGGAAAGAGAATTAATTATAAGAAATATAAAAGGTATTTTGTGCCCAACTCGCCCAAAAAAAAAATTAGCGACTACCTTATAGAAAATATCGAGTAATTGGCTACGAGTAGCAGACTAACGTCTCTTGTTGTAATTTATCCTACTTGCTTTAGCTTGATTGCACGGAGCTCTTCAGATGTTGGCATAGCAATTTATTCCGCCGATTGCGAACGGCAAGCTCTACATAGTCATATGTCTACTGAGTTCAAATCCGGAACCGTTTCGTCTCTTGTGGCCTGTAATAACAACTGTTTTATAATCGAGTAATCGAGAAGACTTTCAGTACCTCTGTCTTACTGTCGATAAAAACATGAAATGGGGCAATCACATATCTCGTTTAAAACAGTACTTCCATTCTTCGTTACGCTGCTTCTATCATCTCAAATAGTTCTGCTTAAATAATACCCTTAAAATGGTTACTATGCATTTATTCATTCTAAACTACTGTATTGTATCAGTTGCCTGGGAGGCGCTTCTTCTAACAAGATGCGGTCTTTACTTATTTTGCAAAAACTCTAGAGAGCTCTTTAGAAGACTAGAGATTCTTCCAGTAAGAGACCTGTACTACTTGAAAGTTTTAAAAAAATTTTTATAAAAGTGTGGTTACATGTAGAGATATCTATAGTCTTAGGATAAATTCCCACGTTACCGTTAATATCCCTTCTTCCAGAACCATAAATTCCAGAAAATTTTATGCAGTAATATCTAGAAAACTTTTTAATTCACTACCCGCCGACATCACCGCACCTAGAATATTTCATAAGTTTATGAAAAGTGTAAAATTCTTTCTTTGACCCTGTCGTATAGTGAAATCAAAGCTTTGCTACAGACGAATAGCTAATATATACAATCACTCTGCTTATTTGTTTGTACATGTATTGCCAATCTTGTTAGTTTTTCTCCAAAAGGTACAGTTTATTTATTTTTCGAAAATTCAAAAACAACAGAAGTTCTTACTGACTAAAACAAAGTTCAACAATATTACTAAAAAAGAGAGTTAAGTGAGTTAAGGAAAGTAGATTTAGAAAAAAACATCAAGCATAATTGAATTAAATTGAATAAAATTTTATTAATTTAAATTTCTACTGAACGAACCTATGTGTACAGCAAAAAATTTTGTAATTTGTCTTACTTTCATATGAAATATTTATACTTTTCAATGAAACATTCAACAGTCATCACACTTTATTAATAATTTAAGAGATGGCATTTGCCGCTGTTTTAGATAACATATAAAATGCCTTATCTCTTCTTATTCCTAGGTCTTACATTATATAATATACACTAGTGTGACCGTTATTTTTTTTCTTATCTTCACTTGGCAAACCCCTTAGATTATTCCAAATTAGAAAAAAATTATATATACAAATTTTTAGATCGTTTGCATAATTATTGGGCGTGCCTTGAGCCCACAAAGCTTGCTAAAAATGTTATTTTTCTCACTACGGTTGGCTTTAATTGTTCTTAACTTCAGTAATATTTATGTATGTTTGTTTAATGGTGTGTTCAGTTTATACTTATATTTAAGAATTCATGAGCTTTAACACCGGCTTATAATAATTGAATTTCAATTATTATGTTTTTTCTAAGAGAAACTGAAAAGAAAGAAACATTTACTGGCATATTGCGATGGACCATTTCGAAAACCGCCAACGTAATCATCATCAGGCAATTTTGTAATGTTGTCACGGTTCGAATCCCGGTGAAACCTTTGATAACATCACAAAATTGCCTGATGATGATTACGTTGGCGGTTTTCGAAATGGTCCATCGCAATATGTCTGTAAATGTTTCTTTCTTTTCAGTTTCTCTTAGGAAAAACATAATAATTGAAATTCAATTATTATAAGCCGGTGTTAAAGCTCATGAATTCTTAAATATAAGTAATATTTATTTTATAGAAAAACTTGATTCAAAAATATTCTAGGGACATTTCTGATGAACAATGTTGCTCTGTATTAGTTTTCTTTAACATTAATATTTAATCCAGAAAAAAACCAAATTAAAAAATAACAGCAAGATTTTCACATATCTTCGCATTCTTTGCCTGATGATTATATATTTTATTAAATGGTGTAATTATAAAAAATTTTGTAATAAAATCTCCTTCGTGCTCATAGGAAATTTCTTTTGACTACTTGCAATATATATTGTTTTAGTTCGTCGTCTTTTGTGTGCATTGGGCTGTAGTCTTGCATCAATTTCACCGCTCGTTCAGCTGTATCGTTTACCACGTGAATGTCATTAACAATTTGAAGAGCAGTTTTAAAATTACTATCCGCAGGCCATAAACCTGTGTAATTTTCAAAAATTCTTTATTGATTTTAAAGCGAAGAAAAAAATTGTTTGTCTCAGAAGAAATGAACTGATCCATTCCGCCAACAAAAACATGCATAATATTTAAATTTTGAATTGAGACGCGTTTTACGTCTTCATCTAAAGTCTCATGACTCTATGCCTTCGCCATCTCTCTTTTTGACTCAACAGAAACACTGTTATCAAAAAATGCTAAAGCCACACATTCAGGACTCAAGTAACATAAGTGGTTTTTAAATTTGTGTAATGCAACTTTAGATATATCAGCATCAATTTTTTTAAAAGAATCTAGTTTTTTCAAAAGCTGGAAATCTTTGTATGATGCTTGTGCAGCAGAAGGGGCAGAGAACCACATCTCAACATATATTGAAAAAATAAAAATACATATATTACGTAAAGCTTTCCTATCTTTTGCTGCCAAATCAAATTCACGTCGAAATAAAAATATTTTTAAGCAGTATATGGCTTTTGCCATCCATCTCGCGTGGTGCTGCATCGCGAATAGGTGGAATCTCGCCAAGAAATGTTAGTGTTAGCTCAAGAAACTCCCTGTAATCATCTCTTGGCTGTTTAGTTTTAACCGCATCGTTCACAAATTTAATTATTTTATCTTTATCTACTGGTAAATATTTTTTGACATCATTATCTTCCATTCCAGACTGATAATTATTTTGGTTAATATTTACGACTTCCAAAATGTGGTGACGGCAAGGTAGCCAAAGAAGCTGCTTTAGAAGGCTGTGTTCAATAGTCGTACAGGTTCCATTAAAACGGCTGTGTTTACGGCAGTTGTGTCTAACACCAAGGCTTTTATACGATCTTGAAGTCCCCATTCAAATACAGCTTTACAAACAGCAGACGCCTGCTCTCTGCCAGTTCCACTTTTAAGTGCGGACACTTCAAGTAGTTGCTCCGTACGCTCGCATGAAATTATGATTCAAAGTCTGTCAACTTTTTGATTGACAGTAAGAGCTGGTAACGGCTTTTCGATCACTGACCTTGCTAACATCTAAAGCGGCTGAAAGTTTTGGAGTCATTATATTTTTAAATCCTCTAATTTTTTGGGCTGGCGTTGGCATTACAGCTTCTGCTCCCAAGACCTGCTAAAAAAGAATTAAGTGTTCTGGTTATAGTTTTGTAAGCTAACCCTGTGTGTTTCAATTATTTCTCATCTACGTTTTATATAGTTTCATTCTCACGTTTTACTTATAATTTATAAACTTGAACTTACCTCACAGCTAGCAGCGATTTCGCTGATATCGCTCTCCGAACTGCAGGAGGAAAGTTCAGCTGTTTCATCTGAATAAAGACAGTACAAATAAATATATGTTATACTACATTAAAAATAATATACAATTTCTTCTTACTAGAAGCAGCTAATACACGATCACTCTGTTCTTTCCATTTTAAATGATTTTGTTGAGGTTCTTTCATTCTTTCTTCACTTACTGCTGTTTTTTAATCGATGCCATATATTAACCCCGGTCTACCTTTCTTTCTTTGATTCTCCAAAAATAATTGGTCCTATTTATTTTTTTCTTAATTGGAATAAACGTAAGGAGTTTGCCAAGTGAAAATACGAAAAAAAATTTGTCCATATAACTTGCGATCACACTAATTAAACTGTGCCTTTGTCGTTTTATGCAATTGTAATTTTGCTGGTATAAGTAAATTTTCAATAAATGGAATGAAGATATGGATATCAATACCGGTAGCTTACTTATACTTTCCTCAATAAGTACACATATTTTTTTGGGTAAATAATCTTTAATTACAGTAAAATATCCCGCTGTTTTTTATTTATTTTTTTTTTTTTGTTATTTGCTAGTAGTTTTCTAGTATTTCTTATTTGTAAATATTTCATATATACAGTGAAGTGGACAAGTAGTTTTCTAGTTAGTTTCTCATAGGTTACGGCTTATTATTCTTGAAACTACAGTGGAATGTACTGGTATGCTATTGTATAGTTCCTTGTAGCGTACATGGAGTTCTCCTAATAGCTACTTTGTCATAAGTCGATGTTCTAAAGCATAACATTTCGAACGGAAAGGCCAAGTTTTTTAATGAATAGCTTATTGAACACCTGTCTTCAAAACAAAAGATCAGTGTCAAAACTAGCTGCGTTGCATGTACAATTTCTACAAATCTTTATAGGCTTTTGAAATGCTACAGTTAACTTGAAAAAGAAAAGGATTTATAACCGTATGTTCTACTTTTTTATTTCATTGCGGAGACATGCATCGGTATCTCACTATAAAAGAACTCCCCGGTTAATAAAAACACCGGCACACAAAAAAGTGGTCTGTAAATGGGACAAGACAAATGTACATACCTATGTGTATTTTGTTGCGCTGATTCGAAATATTTAGAAGACTGCAGCAGTTTTAAGCCCTGTATTTTAACATTGAGTCAGAAGTTTAACCAATATAGCTTGCTTCCCATTTCTACCCTATAAAATTAGACGACGTACCTACCGTTATGCAATAAAATTAGTATTACAACTAATATACCCGAAACTACTTAAAATAAATTTGGATGAGAACCCTTTGTAACTTTTTTACCCAGTATATGAAATGCATTTATGCATCGTTTTTGAGTTGAAACATATTTTCCAAAATCGTGCAATTTTTAACACTCACACTCATACTCTATGGAATACTCACAAACAAAGCGAAAGTGGGATCACCTACTCCTCTCCTAGGACATCGCAATGTTAATTGGAGCACATTTTTTGTATGAATACATATTAATTTTGGAACACTCCTATACTCCTAAAGGAGTATTCCTTACACTATTTATAGAGTACTCGCGTTTTTTGAAGGGTATGTGTTTTTCTTCAAATTCTTTTTTATTGCATATTTTATTATCACTATATAGAGCCCACATTTCTGCAAATGCCGTTTTTTATATCTCTTTTGGTTTAGAAGTGATGGAAAACAGCTATGTGCTCACAGTACTAGAAGTACTCTGAAAAACGGTTATGTACTTACTTGCTTATAACTGTTTTTAATCGCTGGCTGCTTTGATTTTAATGTGAAAAAAAATTACAAACCATCTACATACATACACAATAGGGCGGGTCGATTTATAAATCGCTCATTGCTCTGTGAAAATCGTATTCTAGGGATCAAAATAAGAAACTTTGTCGAAGGAATCATACCTCTAAAACGAATTCTGATGTCCCCCCTTTGGGTCGAACTTTTGGGTAGGAGCAATTTCAATTCTAATAATACGACACTAGTATTCGAATAGGTCAGGGAAACAGACTCTTAGTCCCTACCACCTTTTGAACCATTTTCCAGCACAAAATATATATTTTTGCGACATCTGGCCAATGTAGCTCCCGCCCTGGACGGTGCCACTTTCCTAGATGTTTTCGTCTCAGCGACGGTAACCCCCGACGGGTTTTACCACTCCATGTTGCCAGGCGTCAAACCCAACTACACCGGGTACCCAAATGCTTACCCAGGTACGTCCAGTCCCAGGAACGCAACAGCAAATACGTCCTGTCCTCCCTCAACTCAGACGTAGTCACCTATCACTTACCCCCAGAGTGACAAGTTTCCCCCGTTGCACTTCAGAATTCTGCAGTTAAATTGTAATGGGTTAACTGGGAAGATCACGGAGATAGTTGATTTCATGCAGCGACATAGCATCCGCATTGTAGCGATCCAAGAGGTCAAAAACACTGCAAGATCTGCTCTGGACAAAACGTCCACAGAAAAGATCGCGAGAGCGGAAATGGAGACGGTCTCGCGTTTATCACCCACCACTCAGTGCAATATAATTTATTTGATCCCGACATCGGCATCACGCTACCGACTGTCTTACACCCTAAAATCTTGGGTGTGACGTTCGATCAGGATCTACATTTTGGAGAGCATGCAACGGCAATTGTACCAAAATTCCAGAGCCGTAATAAAATCCTCAAATCTCTTGCCGGCAGCACTTGGATTAAAGATAAAGAAACGCTCATTACTACTTACAAAGCAATTGGGCGGCAGATTGCATGCTACGCGTCCCCGATATGGTCGCCAAGCCTAAAGGTTACTCATTGGAAGAAATTACAGGCCTGCGAAAATACTGTCCTCACAACCGCTACGGGCTGTCTTTTTATGTCCCCAGAACACCACCTACACAGAGTACTCCCCATTAGGGAGAGAAATGAAATGCTAAACAAAGAGTTTCTGTTGAATACCCAGAAACCTGGGCATCCCAACACACATCTGATTGATGGAGCTACACCAGGGGCTTAACGGGTCATTTCCGTAAGCAATAGGAGGAAATACGGTAATAATTTCATACATTTCCATACCGCCAAAAGCAAATTTGAAACATGTTTGAAAGCAGCTATGTGCTATAAAACGGCGCAAATGTTTATCACGTCGTAATGGGTTAAAAAACATGGTTTTTCCCTTCACATATCAATAATATACTTTTTATATATAATATACTATTTGCAAAATTTTGCAAATGGACACCAGAAATACACACACAAATACAAATACACAGGAAACACATTGTTGTTACATCTATAATTTTTTTTTTATGCTGCTTCAAGTTCCCCGCGGACGCAGGCGAAGTCTTGCGCTAAAGGTGAAGTCTTGCCTACAATTTTTATTTCTACGTAGCTTTTCTTCAAATTACACCGAAACTTATATATCCATTTGTTACCAAGTTCTGAGCTGGGATTGAAGTAAGCAAAGAGATACCCCCTCCCAATATGATTTTCACGTGAGGGAGGAACTTATTCACCTGTTAATGAGGGAAAGCACGTTTACTAAATTATAACCCCTTTTTATGGGCAATCACAATACGTACCATTTAAAATTTATGGTTCTAATACCGGAGGAGTATGCGATGTAACGTAGTTATTGCAGAATGGTGAGGATTCCTTTCCGGAATTCTTCCTCGTGTACTTGGAGCACGATTCATAATTCAAAGATGGAATATTTATTTGTTTTTTTTTTCCACACTTTTGTTTCGTTAAAGAATACGAATTTAGCGAAACTAATAAACTATAGCGGGAATGAGTTTCTTTAGCAGTCGAATTACGCTGCTATTTAATACGAATGTTCCGCGATTTTATAACAACCATTTGATTTTACTCACTGCACAATTTAATAAAACTTATATTACATGTGGCTTACGGTCGATTCTAAGCGGAAATGGCAGAGGATATTATTGTGGCAGAACCTGACATCTTCGCCCTCTCCCTTTTCTCAGTTGTCTGAAAAGTTTTGCCTGTGTTGTATAACGAAAAAAATGTATTCCCTGTGGTGGGTTAATCTGTCAACACCCTAGGCTAATTTGGTATACATTTCTCAGATATAACCGCAGTTATTTTTTTTTAATATAAGGATCACTGGATCAGAGGATGAACTAGCTTAGATGTCCCAATTAGACTGGGCGAAATTAAGCGAAGGCGAGAGGTGCACATGATCGACCAACCAGGAAAGGCGTGGGTTCAAGCGCGGGGCTGTAAAGTGTCGAAGATTGTGTGCAGGTCTTACAACCTTAGACTAACAAAGGTGCTTCTATCATTAAAAAGAGAGGACTGTGGACTCATGGCGGGTATTCTGACTGGACACTACCTTCTGGCGTCACAAGCCTTTAAATTAGGATTGGTCAGTGATAGCAGATGTAGGAAGTGGGGGCTGGAGGAGGAAACGATGGAGCTCGTTCTGTGCTCTTGCCCTGCGCTTGCCAGGCTAAGACTCCAGCTATTAGGAGTGATACAGCTGTCAGATCTGGAAGCAGCAAGTGGCTTAAATCCTAGGAAGCTTCTGGTATTTGCCAAGAGGACGGAGTTATCTTATAACATAGGTCCTGGTTTTTGATAGGGCTTTTCAGTTTGGTCGTTAAAACAAACTAACCTAAGGATCACTGGAATAGCCTATTTGGAATTCTAGCCATCACAAAATTCATTGCATATTGATTTACAATTTAATGAGTAAGAAAAGTTACAGTAGATGCCTATTTCTTTAATATAGCCAAAAAGCCAACAATGATCATTATCTACTCTCCCTTCAAATCTATAGCGCTTTCGTTTAGATACTATAAATTTTAAATTTCTTTCAAAATCATTTAAAAACAAATATAACAACAATAATAATATCGGATATCTTGGCTAGATCTCTTTTATTTATATCAAGAAAAAATAAACCTTTTAAACGCTTAAGCCAATTATGAATGAAGGAACAGTAATTCAAACTAATATAATTTCAAATATAATTAACTCAAACAACATTCTTAGCAAATAAAACAATAACTAAAATTGATCATTTAAAGGTTTGAACATTAATTCATTAAATAATTCATTAATAAAATGTTCCAATTAAAATTTACCTAAGATTGCTTTTATGAATTTTTTTCCATCAATTAACACTATTGTACCAAGATCCCTTTCAACATCCTTCTCAAGAAAAATTGTATCAAACTTATTCCCAAGCCGCTTGTTTCTTTTAACAAAAACAATATATCCAGGTGTATAGCTTTTCATCTTCCTATTGCAATTACCCCTTTTTAAGTTTATTTCCTAAGCCTTTAACAACCGTTCCTGAACTTTACTCAGTTCTTCATCTAAGCTGTTATGAAGTATTTGAATTGGTTTAGCATTTACTGTAGAATGAATACTATTGTTGTAATTGTTAGTCGCAAGCAATATGATATTGTGGCGAATGTTGACATCACTAGGCTGCTAGTAATTTACTGTCGAATGAATACTCTTGTTGTCTTTGTTAGTCGCAAGCAATATGATAATGTGGCGAATGTTGACATCACTAGGCTGTTAGTAAATAATCACGCAACAACAAAAACCTGAAGCAAACCACACTTATGTAGATGAATACATCAGTCATCATTTGCACACATACATACAAGGCAACGAAGATATATTTCACACACACACATGTGGTCATCAGGCGAAGTAGTTACTTACACATACACACGCATATGGCTATGGGAGAGGCATGGGCTACAGATATATATGTATCAGGGATGGGCGTTATCAACAAATTTGTATAACCATTGACGAAAAAATAAAAAATAAATTTGTATTCATTATTCAAGAAAACTTGAGTGATGAATCACACGGTATTTTTTATTCAAGCATTTCCTGAATAATGAATAACATATTCTCGTTATTCAAAATATTTTAATTGATGATAACTGCCCATTTCTTATTTTTGCAAATTTTGAATAAAGAGTTGAGTTATTATTCATTATTTACAAAATATGGAAAAACAATAAAATTTTAGTTTTTATTCAGTTATTCAAAAATAAAAAAATATACCATCGAGATGCCCTGAAAATATACCCATATGCGTAAACAGTTCGCGTGTAGTTCTGAAGCTTCTTAGGGTAATATTGAGATGATTTTGGGGAGTATTCGCGGGGTTTTTTGGGGGCCGTTTGGGGGTAATTTCCGGGACACCCTGAGGATCCTCCCGGGTTCTTTTTATTCATCAATAAGAAAATCTGAAATGATGAATAATTTTTTATTTTTTATTTTGATTTGTTTCATTTCAAAATGACTCATCCCTGATATGTATATAGCTGTTAACCAAGCAGGAGATACAATTATTCTCGAACACATCTTCGCGAAATCACTAGACCTTAGGACAAACGGATGAACGAGAAAACCGAGGGTATAAAAGCAGCACAAGCTGAGTAATAACTACTCAGTTTTTATTTAAACACGCTATTGGTTGTGAAGTATAATTGTGAATTACCAAAGTAATCTAAATAAAGACCAGTATGCAATACTGAATATTGGAGTGATTTAGTCAACAGTTTAGCGATTCCAACGTTAGCAGAAGGTTTCAAATAAGCGGAATTTCCCAAAATTCGTTACAATTGGTATCAGAAGAGGAATTGTTGAATAAATTCCGAAGATTTCTAATAAAACTTGAATATGGCAAAGAAAATGGAGTTGGAGAACCGTGGGTTGACTACAACCGGTAATAAAACAGAACCTCAAACACGATCACGAGAGGTTATGGCAGGCCCGACGAGAGGGAGGGGGGAATGGGGGGATTCCCCCGGGCCCGGGGTTTCTCAGGGGGCCCGCGATTTAGAGGTAGTAAGACATTTTTTTAAATTCAGGATGGTCTTTATTTGTTCCATGTGCAAATTTTAAACCGAATTTCAAAAGCAACGAATATTGATAATGATTTTTTGCCTGGGCCTTCGAACAGTGAGAATACAATAAAAACATCAAACAAAAATGTATGTTTACATGAATTCGAAATCGTAAAGTTTTCGTGGTGACACTGATGAAGTTTCATTTTCAAAAAGTCTTCCAACAATACCACCAACTCTGTATCAAAGTCCAGATTATTTAAACGACTTCGATATCGGTACCATGAATAATGACTTTTTGCAATCTGAAGAAGTCAACGAAATAGTTTTCGAGGTCATCAAAAGTCTCCAGTTATTTTTCCACGTGATTGTCACGACGAGGCATTTCCTACCTCATTGTTAAACAGAATATTGCCAAAAGGCGAGAAAGTGGAGCGTGACTGGTTAGTGTGGAGTGCCAGTAGCAATGCTTTTTATCACCTACCCTGTCGTCTGTTAAGCACCAATAATTTAAATCGACCTAAAATTTGTTGTCCTGGCGGATTTTCGAAATTCCAGGTATGGAAGGAGCTATACGATAAATTGCCATCACACGAAAATACTTAAGACCACATTAAATTTTATATTCAAAATCGTGAAAATGATGAATTTCATATCAAAGGCTGAAAAAACGTACATTTTGAACCCGACCCCCTCAGAATTTGATGAAATTTTGCATGGGGTTACATCTTACCCACCCAAACACAACCTCATTTTTAGAAATTGCATTTTCGAAAAATTGTGGGCGTGGCAAGGTATCGAAATATCCGAAAATATTAGAAAAATGACGATAATAGGTACTTTTAAAGTGTGATTACTACGGAATGGCTTTACCGATTTCAAAGATCTTCATACCATTAGAAAGGTATTGAAATAAGCTTTAAAAAAATACACAGTAAAAATTTTTAGTACACTGAAAAAAAAATTTTTTTTAAATAAAATTTAAAACTGAAAAAACACTTCAAAGATCAAGTGATTTTAAAAATAAAATTTTATTTTAGAAAGGTCTATTTAATATATATAACATATCTGAAAACTAAAATGGGGTTTTTTTTTTTAAATTTTTAAAGTAAATGCATCTCTTGGTTACTTTCTGATATTTTGATATCACGCGTAAACTAATCAACCGATTACCGTTAGAAAGGTATTAAAATCACCTTTGAAAAAATACACTGTAAAAAATTTTTATTGCAGTGGGGTGCACCCCAGCTAACATCAAAACAACGGCTCGAATACTTCACGTACAAGGAAAACGTCGGCGGCTCAATGTACTTGAGAACATGGAGATTTACAAGTTAAAAACATTTGACGGCAGGATAATAAACGAACAAACCAACACTATCTCTGACGAAATATTTGAACCCTTAAAACTAGTTCACAAAAAACAGCACAAGCCAGAAGGTACAGCAACCAAACACGTAACAATGAACAAGGAAAAAACAAAAATTTACCAAACGCCAAAAATCACCGATTTCTACCTACGTCAACCTACCGCTTAGCTAACAAGTGGTATGTCTAGATACCTACAAAAACAACCCTTGGAAAAGGTAACAATACGGACGTATCAATACCGCGCACACACACACGCATATTAACGTTACCTACCACGGACACATAGATTGACATTACCTGCCACAGCACCCATGGACTATAAAAAACAACACAACGGATAGACACAGACCAGAACGAAACTAGGCATTGATATGGAATCAACTAATAAATACAGATGTGTGCAGCTATCAAGAAAATGTTCATCTCAACTTCGAAACATTAGCTTAAACGAAGCAGCGCTGATATCTGAGCATTTTCCAGCAGTCTCCGACATTCATCGTTGCCGTATTTGCGAAAGTTGTCGCTTTAAACTTAAGGATGCTATCAAGATTGCTGATAATCAGCATTCTACTGAAACGGAAAGTGAAGAGGCACAAGAAATCTTGACTAGCGGTGAATTGTATCAAGAATATAAGGAAGTTCCAACATGCAGCAGCTATACTAAATCACTCGAACGCAACGAACTCGTCGACAATATAAATAAGCATGTTATTCCTGATCTTGGAAGCCATCCATCACCAATGAAGCGAAAATATTTAAAAAAGGATTCATACTGCAAAAAAAAAACACAGCAAATTGCGCAAAGTATTTCGGATTCACTTGGAGGTGGTTCACTGTCAACTTTATCAGAAGACCTAAAGAAGATCAAAGTTTACTACGAACAAATTTTGGAGAACATGAAATATCAAATCGAAAACTGCTCAAATAATTTGGATAAGCAAAAAATATTATCTCTATTATCAAACACCATGACATCTAAGGAAATTAAAGATATTTTTGGGCATGATTTATCTTACGAATTGATAAAAATTAGTAAAGAGATACAAAAAAATAAAACAAAGTTTTCGGACGTCAAACGCTCTAGCATGGACAGGCGTAGTTTACCTGAACAAACTAGTAAGTAAGCAAATATTCCGAAAGTCAGCAGTATGAGCTGCCAAAGTTGTATATTAAATCTAAATAAATAAAAATAAAAGATTAACTTTATCAAGTGTATGTCTATTTATTGTGCGTGTCTGAAAAATTTGATAATACGATTCTTTATCGAATCTATTAGAATACTTAGTCATAGTATCTGTATAACTTCCAAAGTATAGCTAGGTACCATTTTTGTCACACAATAATAGCAAAATAAAAAAAAAAGTTAACAAGAGATGGTTTTACTTATAAATTTTTTTAAAAGAAAAAAAAACACCATTCTAGTTTTTATATTAAATCGACCTTTCTAAACAAATTTTTTTTTAAATCGCTTGGTCTTTGAAGTGTTTTCCCAGTTTGAAAAAAAAATTTAGAAAAAAATTAAAAAAAAAATTTTTTTTTCAGTGTAATATAGAATCTTTACAGGTGATTTTAATACCTTTCTAACGGTATAAAAACTTTTGAAATCGGTTGATTACTTTACGCGTGATATCAAAATATCAGAAAGTAACCAAGAGATGCATTTACTTAAATAAATAAAACAAAAAAAAGAAAAACAAGTAAGGAAGGCTAAGTTCGGGTGTAACCGAACATAACATACTCAGTTGAGAGCTATGGAGACAAAATAAGGAAAATCAATCTGGGGTAACCCTGGAATGTGGTTGTATAACATGTGTATCAGATGAAAGGTATTAAAGAGTATTTTAAGAGACAGTAGGCCATAGTTCTATGGATGAACGCCATTTAGGGATATCGCCATAAAGGTAGACCAGGGCTGACTCTAGAATTTGTTTGTACGATATGGGTATCAAATGAAAGGTGTTACTGAGCATTTTAAGAGGGAGTGGGCCTTAGGTCTATCGGTGGACGCCTTTTCGAGATGTCCCCATTAAGGTGGACCAGGGGTGATTCTATAATGTGTTTGTACGATATGGGTATCAAATGAAAGCTGTTAATGAGTATTTTGAAA
This sequence comes from Eurosta solidaginis, assembly GCF_040869045.1. Taxonomy (NCBI): domain Eukaryota; kingdom Metazoa; phylum Arthropoda; class Insecta; order Diptera; family Tephritidae; genus Eurosta; species Eurosta solidaginis. The sequence goes on along the minus strand of NC_090323.1, from coordinate 124,704,612 downwards.
AGGAGTGATCCTTAGTTCCATAGGTGGACGCCGTTTCGAGATATCGCCATAAAGGTGGACCAGGGGTGTCTCTAGAATGTGTTTGTACGATATGGGAATCAAATGAAAGGTGTTACTGAGCATTTTAAGAGGGAGTGGGCATTAGGTCTATAGGTGGACGCCTTTTCGAGATATCGCCATTAGGGTGGGCCAGGGGTGACTCTAGAATGTTTGTACGGTATGGGTATCAAACGAAAGGTGTTACTGAGCATTTTAAGGGGGAGTGGGCATGAGGTCTATAGGTGGACGCCTTTTCGAGATATCGCCATTAGGGTGGGACAGGGGTGACTCTAGAATGTTTGTACGATATGGGTATCAAACGAAAGGTGTTACTGAGCATTTTAAGAGGGAGTGGACATTAGGTCTATAGGTGGACGCCTTTTCGAGATATCGCCATTAGGGTGGGCCAGGGGTGACTCTAGAATGTTTGTACGATATGGGTATCAAACGAAAGGTGTTACTGAGCATTTTAAGAGGGAGTGGACATTAGGTCTATAGGTGGACGCCTTTTCGAGATATCGCCATTAGGGTGGGCCAGGGTGACTCTAGAATGTGTTTGTACGATATGGGTATCAAATGAAAGGTGGTAATGAGTATTTTAAAAGGGAGTAATCCTTAGTTCTATAGGTGGACGCCTTTTCGAAATATCGCCATTAGGGTGGGCCAGGTGTGACTCTAGAATGTTTGTACGATATGGGTTTCAAACGAAAGCTGTTACTGAGCATTTTAAGAGGGAGTGGGCATTAGGTCTATAGGTGGACGCCTTTTCGAGATATCGCCATTAGGGTGGGCCAGGGGTGACTCTAGAATGTTTGTACGATATGGGTATCAAACGAAAGGTGTTACTGAGCATTTTAAGAGGGAGTGGACACTAGGTCTATAGGTGGACGCCTTTTCGAGATATCGTCATTAGGGTGGGCCAGGGGTGACTCTAGAATGTTTGTACGATATGGGTATCAAACGAAAGGTGTTTCTGAGCATTTTAAGAGGGAGGGGGCATTAGGTCTATAAGTGGACGCCTTTTCGAGATATCGCCATTAGGGTGGGACAGGGGTGACTCTGGTATGTTTTTGTACGATATGGATATCAAATTAAAGGTATTAATGAGGGTTTTAAAAGCGAGTGGCCCTTAGATGTATATGTGAAAGCGTTCTCGCGATATCGACCAAAATGTAGACCAGGTGATCCAGAAAATCATCTGTCGGGTACTGCTAATTTATTTATATATGCAATACCACTAACAGTATTCCTGCCAAGATTCCAAGGGCTGTTGATTTCGCCTTGTAGAACTTTTTCATTTTCTTCTACTTAATATGGTAGGTGTCACACCCATTTTACAAAGTTTTTTCCAAAGTTATATTTTGCGTCAATAAACCAATCCAGTTACCATGTTTCATCGCTTTTTTCGTATTTGGTATAGAATTATGGCATTTTTTTCATTTTTCGTAATTTTCGATATCGATAAAGTGGGCGTGGTTATGGTCAGATTTCGCCCATTTTTTATACCAAGAAAAAGTGAGCTCAGGTAAGTACGTGGGCTATGTTTAGTAAAGATATATCGGATTTTGCTCAAGTTATTGTGTTAATGGCCGAGCGGAAGGACAGACGGTGGACTGTGTATAAAAACTGGGCGTGGCTTCCACCGATTTCGCCCATTTTCACAGAGAACAGTTACCGTCATAGAATCTATGCTCCTACCAAATTTTAGAAGGATTGGTAAATTTTTGTTCGACTTATGGCAATAAAAGTATTCTAGACAAACTAAATGAAAATGGGCGGAGCCACGCCCATTTTGAAATTTTCTTTTATTTTTGTATTTTGTTGCATCATATCATTACTGGAGTTGAATTTTGACTTAATTTACTTATATACAGTAAAGATATTAAATTTTTTGTTAAAATTTGAATTTAAAAAAATTTTTTTTTAAAAAGTGGGCGTGTTCTTCATCCAATTTTGCTAATTTTTATTTAGCACATATAGAGTAAAAGTAGTAACGTTCCTGCCAAATTTCATCATGATATCTTCAACGACTGCCAAATTACAGCTTGCAAAACTTTTAAATTACCTTCTTGTAAAAGTGGGCGGTGCCACGCCCATTGTCCAAAATCTTACTAATTTTCTATTCTGCGTCATAACGTCAACCCATCTACCAAGTTTCGTCGCTTTATCTGTCTTTTGTAATGAGTTATCGCACTTTTTCGGTTTTTCGAAATTTTCGATATCGAAAAAGTGGGCGTGGTTATAGTCCATATCGTTCATTTTAAATAGCGATCTGAGATGAGTGCTCAGGAACCTACATACCAAATTTCATCAAGATACCTCAAAATTTACTCAAGTTATCGTGTTAACGGACGGACGGACGGACGGACATGGCTCAATCAAATTTTTTTTCGATCCTGATTATTTTGATATATGGAAGTCTATATCTATCTCGATTCCTTTATATATGTACAACCAACCGTTACCCAATCAAACTTAATATACTCTGTGAGCTCTGCTCAACTGAGTATAAAAAAACACCCTTCTAGTTTTCAGATATGTTATATATATTAAATCTACCTTTCTAAAAAAAATTTTTTTTTAATCGCTTGGTCTTTGAAGTGTTTTCCCAGTTTTTGAAATAAAAAAATTTTTTTTTCTTTCAGTGTAATATAGAATCTTTACAGTATATGTTTTCAAAGGTGATTTTAATACCTTTCTAACGGTATACAAATTTTTCAAATTGGTTGATTAATTTTCGCGTGATATCCAAATATGAGAAAGTAACCAAGAGATGCATTTACTTAAAAAAATTAAAAAAAAAACCCCATTTTAGTTTTCAGATATGTTATATATATTAAATAGACCTTTCTAAAATAAAACTTTATTTTTCAAAATCGCTTGATCTTTGAAGTGTTTTTTCAGTTTTAAATTTTATTAAAAAAATTTTTTTTTTTCAGTGTACAAAAAATTCTTACAGTGTATTTTTTTGAAAGCTGATTTCAATACCTTTCTAAGGGTATGAAGATCTTTGAAATCGGTAAAGCCATTCCGTAGTAATCACACTTTAAAAGTACATATTATAGTAATTTTTCTAATATTTTCGGATATTTCGATACCTTGCCACGCCCACAATTTTTCGAAAATGCTATTTCTAAAAATGAGGTTGTGTTTGGGTGGGTAAGATGTAACCCCATGCAAAATTTCATCAAATTCTGAGGGGGTCGGGTTCAACGCATATTGGATTTGATATGAAATTCATCATATACAAAATCTAATTCTAAAGGAGGCTACAATTGATACACTTATCAATGAACAGCTAATCACTGAAACTCAAAAGTGGAAATAAATTTTATATAGAATTTTGGACACTATTTTATTTTTGGATGAAAAAGGCCTAGCTTTCAAAGGCGAAAGTATATATCTTGGTGAACGAAACAATGGACATTTTTTGAGCATCTAAGATCTCATAAGCCATTATCATCCGATACTTAGAGATCATTTGGAGAAAGTTAGATTTTCTCAACAGCAGCACAAACGTTTACAAGTTCACTATCTTTCCCCAGACATTCAGAACGTGTTATATATATTTGTGCATTTGTGTGTTAGTTCAAGGCAAGAACGCCAAGTATTTTGCTATTATCGTTGATGCTATGCCTGATGCTAGTCACGTTGACTACGCTAATTTTGCGCTAACTCCATTTCAATTCGAAAGCAACAAATTTTACAATTCAAGAACTGTTTTTGGCTTTCGTGAATTGTAACCAAAAAACTGGTCAGAAAATCGCTGATCTAATTTGCCATACTCTAGGAAAACATGAAATCCTATTAAAAGATTGTCGTGCACAAGAGTACGATAACGGCACCAATATGAATGGAGCTTACAACGGAGCACTACGTCACATTCTCGACAAAAATTCGAACGCTGATTATTCGCCTTGTGCAACCCACAGTCTCAATTTATGTAGTGTTGATGATGCAGAATTTTTTTTGCAAATACTTTCTTCGGAATTGTACAAGAATGTTTTACTATTTTCAGCAGTAGTCCACAACGATGGGACATCCTCAAAAAAATTTACCGAGCTCACTTCATTGTCTTTCAGAAAAAGCCAAATTTGACTGCGCAAGCATACGGAGGTGTTACCGGCATTCTCAAATACATCAACAAGTTCGAATGTGTCTTGCTGTCTTCAGTTTGGTTCAAAATACTGACTACCATTAATGAAAGAAACGTGGTCCTCCAAGCTAGAGACGCCACCATAGATGTTGAGGTTCGACATCAGCTGATTTGAAGTTGATCTGGAACCAATGGGAAACAATTTTAAACCAATGGGAAACAATTTTAAACCAATGCAAAATAGTTACTATTCAATTGAACATCTCGCCAAAGTTTCCGGACATTCGAAAGAGAAAACCCAAAAGACGTTCTGAAGAGAATTTAAATGAGATCATTACGGATGATTCTGATTTTAAAAACAATACATTCCCGGTGATCGTTGTTTCGGTAATCACTGGCATTACTGAACTATTTGCAGCTATGAGAAATTTGGGCGAGACTTTTTCCTTTTTGTGGCAATTTGAAGACATGGATGAAACTACGGTTCGGGCGAACGCAGCAAAATTTGTCGAAAAATACAAGTCGGACATTTCTCAAAGCTTAGAATGTGATATAATTCACTTGAAAACCTTTACGATAAAGATCTGTCACCATTGGAATTGCTCAATGCCATCTATGTTCAAAATCTGTATACAATTTTCCCCAACATTTGTGTTGCTTTACGTACCTTTTGCACTATACCTGTCACTGTAGCTAGTGCAGAATGTTCCTTCAGCGTCCTTTCGAGAATCAAAACATTCATAGATCGTGTTCATCTTAAGAGCAAGTTTCAGGACTTGCCACGCTTTGTGTTGAATCCGTTTTGGCAAGACAGTTAAATTTTGATATTATTATAAAAAAGTTTGCAGCGAAAAAAGCAAGGCAGTTGGTTCTTTGGTATTTGGTCGAACTAAATCCTTACCAAATTGACACTTTCGAAGTTTGAATGGTTGACTTTACCTTTTATGCCGTAATAAAAACACTTGCACGGTTTACGTTTTAGGTTAAACAAAAATTATGCTTTATTTTAACAAAATACTTTTGCAAAACGTAACGTATTTAGAGGACAAAAATTAAGTGGTCTGCTAAAATTACTGTTGATATTTTACGAAGAATTTGGTTACCGCTAGGTATATATGCTATTGCTATGTACTGGATGAAGTTAATTGAAAAGGTGACTATGTAAACAAGTTTAAGAAAAGAGAGTTAAATTTGCAATACAAAGCGAGTATGTAAAAATGTACGTAAAGAATATGCAGAGCTGTTATGCTGACCATTAGGGTACTCCACATTACTCCCCTCCTAGACGAAAGTTACATGTACCGACTGGGGAATTCCACTTGTCGACCACTTCGTGTAAATTTCGTCGATGCGTTGTTTTCGTTTTTATCTGGCTGAGGGTTTCGGCCAGTGCTATGCGTAGGCATCTTTGATACGTTTATTTCCGGGGTTAGTTGTGGCCCTCTGAGTGTTGACGGAGATTGATAATCGGAGTTTGCTAAAAATGCGGGTTTTAGTCTATCGATGTTTATGTTGCGTGGTCGCCCTCGAATGAGCACTGTAAAATATTTCGTAGTTTTATGCGTTACTGCGAACGGCCCGTCGTACGGATTAGTTAGTGCGTGACGCACGGAATCGATTCTTATAAAAACGTGTGTTGCGGTTTGTAACTTTTGTGACACAAACGTACTAGGAGGCGAATGGTGGGCAGTGTCACTAGCATGAAGCTTTTCCATTGGCTTACGAAATTCTGCTACCGTGTCACTGCTTACATCTGTTGCCCTAGTTGGGTGGAAAAATTCTCCAGGAACTTTTAACGTCGTACCGTAGACCAGTTCTGCTGGGGATGCGCCGATATCCGGTTTGAATACCACTCTAAGTCCAAGCAAAATCGAAGGCAGATAGTGCGTCCATTTGCTGGAGCCTTGTCAAAGGATTGCTGATTTCAGACAACGGTGCCAGCGTTCGACTATGCCGTTGGATTGGGGGTGATATGACGTAATACGCAAATGAGTTACTCCCAATGATGAAATAAGCTCCTGAAATATTGCGGAATCAAGTTGTCGCCCACGATCCGACGTTATTCGCTCGGGGACCCCAAATCTCGGTTATTAACGCCTTGACGACGGTCTCGGCGGTCATATCAGGAATGGGGATCGCTTCCGGCCATCGTGTAAAACGATCGATAATAGTGAGGCAGTAACGCTGTCCTTCGCATAAGGGAAATGGTCCGACTATATCGATATTGAATCTACCTTGAGGTGTAGCATATCTAACGAGTGGGGATTTCGTGTGACGATGGGTCTTTGATCGCTGGCATGCTTCACATCTTTTGACGAAATCTGCAACGCTCTCCTTTATGCCTTTCCAAACGAATCGAGCTGTAACCAGCTTCGTAGTGGTGCGCACTTCAGGATATGCCACGCTGTGCATTTTAGACAATATCTGGTTTCGAAAATCTTTTGGAATGTATGAACGAATATTTGGCGTAGACGTATCGCAAATTAATTGAACGTTCGTTCCTGTAGGAATAAACGGTTTTAATGATGAAGAAAATTTAGAGTTTGTACCTGATGCCAACAACGTTTGCAACTCGGGGTCGGTTTGCTGTACCTGTGTTATGGCGTTATAATCGATTACTTCGCCCAGTGACTGAATTCGAGATAATGGATCTGCCGTGATGTTAGCTTCTTCCGATATATGTCTTATATCTGTCGTAAACTGCCCTATGTAGTTAAGCTGACGCGCACGGTGAGAAGCTGTTTTTTCCAGTTTTTGCCTGAATGCGAAGAAAAGAGGGCGATGATCCGTAAGTATATGACAGCGTCGTCCCTCTATCATGTAGTGAAAGTGTGACTCAGCTTGATACATTGCGGTTAGTTCCCGATCGTACGTACTGTACTTGCGCTGTGCTGGTGTTAGCTTTTTGGAATAAAATGCTAGGGGTTGGAACTTGCCGTCCTACAGCGAAATCAGAGGCGTCGGTATGCAGTGACAATTCCGCGTTTCCTGATGGGTGAAACAATAGCATCGCGTTTGCGAGTTCTTCTTTACAACGTTTAAACGCATCCTCGGCTTCAGCATTCCAAACGAGGGCCGTCATATCGTTTTTCTTATTTCCTCGAACGAGTTGTTGTAATTTAGACTGGTAGTCGGCAGCGTGGGGAAGGAATTTTCTATAAAAATTGATCATTGTTATAAAGCGTTTCAGATTCTTGGCGATAGTCGGTTTGGGAAAGTCTACCAGCGATAAAACTTTTTCTGGTTGCGGTTTGATTCCAGTGGAATTAACTAGGTGACCTAGAAGCTTTATTGCCGGTTTTACGAAAACGCATTTGGAAATATTTATTGTCAAATTATTTTCCTGTAGTCGCTGGAAAAGCAATCTTAAATGTTGATGATGCTGTTCTATCGACTCTGACGCCACACATATATCGTCGATATATAGAAAGACAAAATCCAAACCGCGCAGGACCTCATAGATTAGACGCTGAAATATTTGTGCCGTGTTACACAGCCCGAATGTCATAAATTGAAACTCATACAAACCGAAGGGCGTTGTTATTGCGGTCTTCTGCACGTCGTCAGCGTGGATTGGCACCTGGTGGAATGCCTTTTTGAGATCGATCTTTGAAAACAATGATTTTCTGAAAAAAATATTGGCAAAGTCTGCTAGATAGGGCAAGGGATACCGATCGGAGAGCGTTTGGGCATTTAGAGCCCTATAGTCTCCGCATGTTCTCCAGGACCCATCACATTTCCTAACCATATGGAGTGGGCTGGACCAACTACTGTTTGATGAGCGGCACACTCCCGCCTTGAGCAAAAATTCGAACTCGGATTTTGCGGTTTCTAATTTTTAGGGCGTAAGACTGCGAGGCTTACAGAACACTGGCTGTCCCGTCGTTTGAATTCGATGAAAAACGGTTGATTTAGATTTTGTTCCATCTAGCACCAATTTCGTGATGCCTGGAAATTCGTTTAAAATTTCATTGAAAACCCCCTCGATCGTAAATGTCTTTCATTCTAACACATTGTATTTTACTGTTGGCGATAAATTCGTAGCTAAGGTCCTTGTATTGTCGATCATGTTACTTCGACGCATATCTATAGGAGATCGTAAAATTTTATAAAATCCGCGCTTATGATAGGTTGAGTGACAGCTGCGATTATAAATGACCAGACAAAATCGCGCCGGATACCTAGGTCAAGTTTTAGTTGCATCTTACGCACCGTTTGCAGCATATAGTTCAGTGCCAGTTGGTTGGATGTCATACGGTTGCGATGTCAGCAGAAGGATCGATACGTCGGCCCCCGTATCGATAAGAAATGTTGTTTTTGAAATATTGTCTTTTACTTGAAGGCGGAATACTTTATGAGGTGCTACAAATGTATTACAGGGTTCCGCAGCGTGATTATCTAGTCATTGTTCGCCCATATCTGTCGTCACTGCAGCTGTGCGATGTCTAAAGCGGCACGGGCTGCGGCACTTACGAGCGTTTGTACCGTACTTTTTGTGGTACCAGCACTGGGTACTAGCTGATGAATCCGGATTGCCTGTTTTCGGTCTATTTGTGCTTCGATGTCGAAACTTACTTGCTGATCTCTGCCGAGTGCGTGAACGTGAGCGTATAGAGATCCTATCGAGACGCTTGCCGAGGTCTTCTACGGTTGAGCGGAGCTGTTTTATTTCACTCGCAACTCCTGATTCCACTCGATGAACATGGTGCAGTGTAACTGCGTCGATGATCGAGTCCGCAATCTTTTTAAATTCCGCAGCAGTACCCGATGATGAACAAACGACGGGTTGCGCAAATTCTGGGAGACGTTTAGTCCACAGGCCTTTTAAGGCGGCTTCTCCTAATGTATTTCCGGCGACGCGTTTCATTTCGAAATATAGTTCGGAAGGTTTTTTATCACCGAGTGGAAGTTCGAAGAGAAATCGATTCAGGCGCCTTTGTTCGCTATCGGCGAAATGCTCTATACTTTAGTCTTCACGTACTCAATTCTATCCTGTTGTGGCATAGCTGCGATCACCTCGGATAGTTGACCAATTACGGGGGGATCGAGTTCGGCGAACACAATTGCCGCTTTCTGTTTGTCCGAGGTGATTCATGACGCAGTGAACCAAAATTCCATTGACGTGAACCATGCTTTAATATTATTACTTGACATGGCAGGAATTGGTAGCCGGGCGTAAACTGCAGCAGCTTGTATTTCGACTAGCGGTGTTGTGTTTATGGAATTATTGGAGTTCTGTGGTGGCGTGTTAGGCGGTGGTGCCGATGAAATTCCGCTATTTTTTGGCATCATTGTGCTTTATACTAGATGCCCTTACTAGTACGTGTTCGAAATCGTTGCAACGACACTTTTTGCGGGGTCACCACTACTTTCCACAAATTGTCATCCCTCTAGCAGCTACTCGCAGCGGGACTGCTCCATACTCTCCTGCTCCGGGCAGGTATCGAACCCAATCCGGGTCCATCTCCTGGCCTCGGACCTGAGAAATGATTTTGCTGCGTTTGCCGGAAAAGAATCTTTTTAGGACAGTCATACTCTTTTCAGTGTGTCTCGTACAAGGGATGGTTGCATCGGACAGGTTGTTCAGGGCTAGACCTTAAAACCAGACGTCCCCGTAATTTCGATAAATCTTTTGTGGCTCCCTGCTGTTTACGCCCAAGGGCGTGCCGTAATCTGAGCCTTAGTGCCCCCCCCCCCCCCCCCCTCACTACATTCCAGCAGCTCCGGTGCTCAGCAAGCCACTACTAATTCCCCCAGCAGCTCGCGCCCTATGATCACTCATAACTACAATCCCCGTAGTAGAGTGGGTAGCAATGCCGTATCCCCTGCCCCCGTCTTCTTCCCCCTTCTTTTCCGGCAGCAATCGTGTAGGTCAGGGAAACAGACTCTTAGTCCCTACAACGCACTGTCTGCAAGCACAGAATATATATTTTTGCACCGGGTACCCCAATGCTTACCCATGGGCGACCAGTCCCAGGGACACATCAGCAATTGCGTCCTAGCCTCTCACAACCCAGGCGTAGTCACCCGTCACTTACTCCTAGAGTGACGACGTCTCCCCCGTTGCATTTCAGAATTCTGCAGTTAAACTGTAATGGATTAACTGGTAAGATCACGGAAATAGTCGATTTCGTGAAGCGACACAACATCCGCATTGCTGCGATTCAAGAGACTAAACTCACAGCAAGATCTGCTCTGCAGACCTGTTCTGGGTACAATGTCCACAGAAAAGATCGCGAGAGCGGGAATGGAGGCGGTCTCGCGTTTATCATACACCACTCAGTGCAGTATCATATATTTGATCCGACATCGGCCGCAGGGACAATGTCCTGGAACATCGTGGTTTATCTGTCCGGTCAAGTGATGTAAACCTAGAAATCATCAACATCTACATTCCTCCTGCCACCTGCTGGCCCAGTGGATACCGCACTAATATTAGTGCGTTACTCACTGGCGACAATCGCATTATCTTAGGCGATTTCAATTCCCATCACGACCTATGGTAGGAAGCTGTTACAGTTCGCCGGATATATCAACCGTGAGCGCAGGACTCGTAAACTGGGTCAACTGGCAGCCGATGGTAACATTGGCATCCGACCACCTGCCTATACTTTTTTCGCTCGAGCGTATCGCCGACTTTATCGTCACAGAAAAACGCACTTTCATAAACTTTAAAAAAAGAAAGTGGGACGAATACAAACCCTTTACAGACAACCGCTTTGCTGCCCTCCCTATCCCGACTGATGCTCGCCAAGGGGAGCGTGCTTTCCGCAAGATCATTGAATCCGCCTCGGCTCGATTCATTCCCGCCGGTAGAATTTAATAAATTCGACCTCACTTTCCGGCGGAGGCCCCAAATTTAGCGAGAGAACGTGACCTTATAAGACAGCTCGATCCCGGCGACCCCCAAATAAGGGATATAAACCAACGCATCAGATTGCTTGTGGATGAACACAAGCGGGCGAAATGGGAGGAGCACCTAAGCGGTTGTAACCTCTCTGCCGGTGTAGGTAAGCTTTGGTCCACCGTAAAGTCCCTATCGAATCTGTCTAAGTACAATGACAAAATTTCCATCGCCTTTGGCGATAAAGTGCTGTCGGATGCGAAAAAATGTGCGAGCGCTTTCTGCCGACAATATATAATGCATTCTACGGTCGACAAAGATAAACGGAGGGCCAACAGACACGCACATAAGCATAAATTCAGCGCGTCTCCAATTACCATCTCCGTCAAAGAGGTTGAGGATGCCATCGGTCAAGCTAAACCATCTAAAGCGGTGGGCCCTGACGGCATAGCCATGTCGATGCTAAAAAGCCTATGAAAGGAGGGTTTTAAATATTTTGCACATGTCTTCAACCTGTCTATTTCCACCTTTGTCATTCCCGAAAAATGGAAAATGGCCAAGGTGGTCTCACTACTAAAGCCTGGGAAACCAGCTAACATATTTCACATTTCATATTTCTTTATTTCAGTCTATGACATTTAAAGCCCTTACAGACTAGATAACAATGTTAAATTAAAATTAGATAATTATTTAATAGTATAGTACATAAGTTGAGTAGAGACACAATAAAACTTACATGCATGTTTTAAAAGTAAACTTAGTAAGAGCAAAATCAATAGCTGAAGAATCAGAGATGCGACTAAAGTCGGTCATAGCTCTAAGCAAAGGTGCGTTTGAGGCATAGAGGGCTCGGACACAAACCGTATAGAAAATAGGTATATTACGAAGAATCCTTATAGGGATATGGAATCGGAGACTCCTTAGGAGACAAGGTGCATCAACTACACCATTAATGATGTCATAAATAAACGTGAGCGATAGGACAGTTCATCTGCTTTCCAGGGACTCTAATTTGATAAGTGAGCACCTGGATTTATAAGATGGAATCGGTTCAGAAAAGTTCATCAAGCGCAGTGCGAACCGAACAAACGCTTTCTGCACATGTTCAAGCCTAACAATATGGCATTCATGATACGGCCTCCAAATAAGATCCAGCTTCGAACGAACTAGTGCAGTGAACAATAACTTGAAGGTGGAGGGATCCGTGAAGTCTGTGCAGGAACGCCTAATAAAAGCCAGAAGTGAATACGCCTTAGCAATAGTAGAATTTATATGAGTCGTGAAAGAAAATTTCGAATCGAAGACAACACCCAAGTCCTTTATCTCGTTAAGAGTTGAGAGGTGGGTACCATCGAGAGAGTAGGAAGTGGGAATGAGGCCACGTGATTTAGAAAAGCTTACAAGAAAGCATTTGCTAACATTTAGTGGCAAGTTATTGGCACGACACCAAACAGCAACGTTATCTAAATCAGATTGCATTTCAATCACGTCGTCTGAGTTTGCGATGGTATTAAAAATCTTTAGGTCATCAGCGTATAATAGAAAATTAGAGTGCTGGAAGCAGGTGGAAATATCGTTTATAAAAATTACAAAAAGTAATGGGCCAAGTATGCTACCTTGAGGCACCCCGGAGGTGGCTGTGAATGTGTTTGAAGAGTTATTGTCTATAACCACAACACAGCTACGCTGGTGGGGGTATGATTTAATCCATGATAAAAACATCGAGTGGAAGCCCACGCGAGTCAATTTAGAAATCAGGATAGAATGACTAACTTTATCAAATGCTTTTGAGAAGTCGGTGTACACAGTATCAACTTGACAACGGTCATTAAAAGAAGATATGCAAAAATCAGAGAAGATAGATAGGTTTGTTACAGTGGATCTACCGGCCATAAACCCATGCTGATTTTCAGTGATTAGAGGTTTAACAGCAAAGTACATTTTTTTCCACAATGTACTCGAATAATTTTGAAACAGATGATAATTTTGCAATGGGCCTATAATTCGCGACATTGTTCTTGCTACCACACTTGAAAATAGGGCTGATGAAGGTTATCTTCCACGGATCAATAAATTCGCCGCACTCTAAAGATTTGTTGAAAATTAAAAGGAGGGGAAATGCCAGAGCCAAACAATTTTTCAAAAGATAAGACAATAAGCCGTCAATATCAGTATGGGTAGATGATTTAATATTCTGGATTCCATCGACCATATCTTCAATTGATAGAGTCAGCGCACCAAAGTTAATGGGACTGTCAACCACAGTGGGCAACTCCTGCGGGTCTTCCGGTGGCGTAACGAAATTGGAGCAGAAGAAGGCTGCAAGAAGATTGGCCGCTTCAGCTGTTGATGAAGCATGCTCAGAATTATATATGACTGAGGCAGGGATACTTGAGCATCATTTTTTGGAATTTACATAAGTCCAGAATGCCCTTAATGTCGGATTCAAAATTACGAACATAGTTACCATGGAGCCTCTTGCCTAACGCTTTGAATGATTTGGAATAACGCAGGTATTTTTCTTTATACGCCATCAGCTTAGTGGCCTTGAACTTTTTGTAAAACATATTCCTCTGATTCTTAAGCCTCTTTAGTTTTCTAGTATAACATGGTATTCTGAAACACCGCTTCATTTTCTGAGGTATATTGTTTATGCAGATTTGATTTACAACGTTTTTAAATAAGCTGAAGCATCGAGCAAGATCACATCCCCGAAACAGGGCTTCCCAATCAACGGAAGAAACTTCCTGATATATACAGTCATAATTTCCACGTCTAAATGAAAAAGTAGGATCCCCATTCAGAGTTCAAATACTTTCGAAGTTATAGAATTCTACTTCGAGGATAAGCGGAATGTGGTGCAAACCAGAGCACGAAAACGGTTCCAGGCATTCGGTGACCGTACAGCTAAAATTATCATTAAGAAAGACAAGATCAAGAATTTTCGACAGTTGATTGGTGAAGCCGTTGATCTGAGACTAACACTTGAGAAACTGTCAATAAGGTAAATCTCAGAAGTGGTGTTTACATCGTTCGGAACCAATGAGTAGTTATTATCGACGTAAGACCATTCAATATAAGGTAAATTAAAGTCGCCCAATATGCAAACGGTGGAATGTATGACACACAGATAAAAATTTCAGAGATGCCGCGAACTGAGACACACAGTTGGTTCAAAAGCGAGTCTTGATCCTTCAGCTCCACAAGCGACGAGTTGATGCGTATGGCAATTAAAACTCCACCGCCTCTAGGGAGTCCAGTTTTGGAAAAATCGCGATCCTTGCGATAGACAGTGTACAGGTTAGAGTCAAAAAACTCAGCATGAAGGAACTCAGGATTTAGCCAGGTTTCAATAAGAACGAACACGTAATAGTCCACAAGCGAACTCATATTGTACATTACGTTAGACTTAGTTCGCATTCCGGAGACATTTTGAAAGTAGACACTCAATTGCTTTTGGCTGTCATTTATGGAAATATTATCAACTCCCTGACCTTTTGAACAGGACGGTAGACAGCTATCAAGGTATGTGCTGCTCTCACAGCACAGGTCTCTTAGTTTTTTGACGTATTGACATGCTTTTTAGAGTATACATGAACCACAGAATGAGTCGGCCAAAAGGAAGTATCCAGTACCTTATCAAAATATTTATCAGGAACCGATATTTTGAAAGAAGATAAGTTTCTCGCATATTTAAAAGTAAACTTGAAGACATTGATGCCACTATTTTCAACTCCAAGCTTAGTGCAGATATAATTAGAAATGTCTTCTTCCGATAGTGATGCATGCAACCTTGGTACAAAGATCACTTTACGAGGCGGAACGGCTGTCACTTCTCTTCGAACATTCTGAAAAACAGCAGGCTGTGTTGAAATGGAGGCCAAATGATTAAGATCTTGGCCCAAAATGCCAGCAGCAGTTATACCAATGATGTTTGCAGAGTCTATTCGTCGGGACGCAGCCGGTGAGACAGGGCAGCCGTCAGTAGAAACAGCAGCAGGCCCTGCAGACGGAGCAGCAGAAATAGATGCAACCGTATTAGTAGCATGGTTAATTGACGGCGCACTACTGATCGCGGCAGTATTAGTATTTTCTGTATTTGTAGCAGCATTAATTTTAGGATCAGTGTTAACAGGTTTATTAGCAGGAGTGGTAGCCAGATTTGCATTAGGGAGAGTGCGTGAGGTAGTGGGCAAAGGCGAGAATGCCAAGAAATCGACATCTGCAGAGCGACAACTATCACAATTAATATTATGATTGCTTTTAGCACTAAAAGTACGAGAGCTAACTACATCTGTCTTTAAGGCATTTATTTCTGCGGCTAATAAAGCCGTATCAATATTATTTTCGTGTTGTTTTGCTCTTTTTTGGTGTTTTTTGCTATTTTTTGCACCATTATTGTCAGTCACATTACTTTTATTGGTTTCGTTGTTGTAATGCAGCGGCACTATGGTCATATTAGCTTTTGGAGTATCAATTTGCGCGGCCAAAACTTTGAATTTAATTTCAAAGGCAGTCATCAGTGCTTCTAACCCACTTTTTTGTGTAGCAATCACAGACTCAAATAGTTTGCAGAGTTTTTCAGGCCCATTAGCAAAGTCTGGGCACAGGTACATAGGAGAGTCATATCGTCCGATATCTCTCCTATCGCCAGTAGCTAAGACGCTTGAAGCCATTTTACTGCCCCATTTCAAGGCAAATTTTCCACTAGCCTCTCATCAGCATGACTTTAGAAAACTACACAGCACTACCACCGCGCTAAATGGCATTATCACCCAGATAAATTGCGGTTTAAATCAAAACCCCCACCATAGAACAGTTCTCGTTGCGCTAGACCTATCAAAAGCTTTTGATACGGTCAACCATGGCACGTTACTGCAAGACCTGGGACGGTCTACCATTCCCCCAAGTCTTAAAATGTTTACCGCAAATTATCTGGGTGGACGGCAGGCATCGGTGCAATTTCGAAACGAAACATCTAAACCAAGGAGAGTTAAACAAGGGGTGCCACAGGGTAGTGTCCTATCCCCGCTTTTGTTTAACTTCTACATATCAAATCTACCTTCGCCGCAAGAAGGAATGACTATCATTTCCTACGCCGATGACTGCACAATAATGGCCACAGGCCCACAGATCGATGAATTATGTAACAAAATAAACGGCTACCTCCCTGAACTCTCCAGTTTCTTCACCTCGCGAAACCTGACATCACCGACTAAATCATTGGCGACCTTATTTACAACATGGACGTCCCAAATGTCGACCATTTTGAACGTCCACGTCAATGGCACTACGCTACCGACTGTCCTACACCCCAAAATCTTGGGTGTGACGTTCGATCAGGATCTACATTTTTGTGAGCATGCAGCCGCAATTGTACCGAAATCCACAGCCATAATAAAATCCTCAAATTTCTTGCTGGCAGTACTTGGGGAAAAGATAAAAAACGCTCATTCCCACTTACAAAGAAATTGGCCAGCCGATTGCATGCTACGCGTCCCCGATATGGTCGCCAAGCCTAAAGATTACCCACTGGAAGAAGCTACAGGTCTGCCAAAATACTGCCGTCAGAACCGCCACGGGTTTTCTCCTTATGTCTCCAGAACACCATCTACATAATGAGGCGAGAATACTCCCAATAAGGGAAAGAAATGAAATGCTAACCAAACAGTTTCTGTCAGAAACCTGGGCATCCCAACAGACATCTAATTTATGAGCCAACACCGCCCAGGGGCTTAAGGTGTCGATCGTTGCTATAATTGTTCTGCTGTGGACACAATCGTTACATCCTCCCCCTCTAACGAGAAATCGTCACGACGATGCAGTCAGCATTTTCGGTATCATTTACGTGGACGCAGAACTCTTGTTGGTGCATTTTGCATTGTTCTGTGGGTATCGGATGCAGTGTTGTTGTATCGCATAGGCAGTTGTGTTTTCACGTTTGTTGTATTGTGTTCACGTATATGTGTTGTTTATGTACGGCCACGTTTTCTATGAATGTATTTCAGGTTTACATTTGGACCTTCATATGGAGTCAGTGCTGTTGCATGATGCGTTCCAATTGCGTCATTTGGGTTATCATTTGCTGCAATAACGTAGCAGCTCGATCCTTTCTTTGCTATGATACGATATGGTCCATCTCTACGTGTGGCGAATTTCGACGTTACCTTTTCACTTGCTTTGCTGTGTATGTGGGTTTTAACGAGCACCATATCTCCAACATTAAATGATAGTTGTGATCGGCGCTTAGTATCAACATATTGTTTATTTCTATCTTGCAGCTTTTCTTGTGCTTCCACTGCTAGTTTTAGTGTGTTAGCCAATTTCGTTAAACGTGGCTTTATTTGTGGCACGAAATTTTCTGAATCAATTACTTGTTTCAAGTCATAATGTGCTTCGAGTGGGCTTCTTAGCTATCTTCCAAACGTAAGGTATGCTGCTGAGAAACCAGTGCTTTCACATTTAGCCGTGTTCATGGCAAACCGTATTGATGTTAAACATCCGTCACAAGTAGTATGCTCTTTTCCGACGTAGATTGACAGTTGAGTTTTTAAGTCCCTGTTTTTTCGTTCAACAGGATTAGCTTTTGGATTGTACAGGAGAGTAAATGTTTGCTGTATCCCTAGGCAATATGATAATTTTTGCATTACAGCTGAAATAAATTGACTTCCATTATCGGCATGTATGCGCCTTGGTACTCCAAATCTCATTATAATTCACGTTATAGTTCATTTAACATAGTTGTAGCGCAAGCTTCTGCTATGGCTTCTCTCAATGCAAATAATTCCACCCAACGACTACACAAGTCTTCAACGACGAGGATCCAGCGGTTACCTTTCGCAGTAGAAGGTAAAGGGCCAAATAGATCCAAGGCAATGATTTCGAATCTCTGGTTACTCGAAACCGTTTGGAGCAATCCAGGTGGTTTCAAATTTGTAGGTTTATATTTCTTGCATTCAATACACGACTTTACATACTGTGCGATTTGTGTACGCATACCTGGCCAAAAATAGTGTGGTGTTATCCGATTTGTTGTACGATCAATACCATAATGTCCTGCAGTTGGATCAGCATGACACTTCATTAAAATTGTCTCCCGTAGATTTTTTGGTACCACAAGTTGACCGTTTTCAGAGTCTTCTTCTGAGCATAATCTATGATGCACACCGTTTACCATTATGTATCCTCGTTTTGTATGTCTACTTACGTTCTCGACATCGTTTTCAAATGATTGAATAATCTCTTTCAAATCCTGATCTTTTAGCTGCTCCTTTCTAAACTCTTCAGCACCTTTTCTAGGAAAATCGATTTCAAATGAATTATAGTTAGTGCTGTTTTCGTGAGGACAGGGTGGACGTGACAGCATATCCGCCACAACGTTTTGTTTTCCTGCCGTATATTCTAGTTTTAAATTATACATCTGGAGTTGTAGAGCCCGTCTCGCAAGCCGTCCTGTAGGAGTTTTTAAGGTCAATAGCCATTTGAGTGGCTGATGGTTTGTTAAAACTTTAATTTCTGCACCTTCTATATAGCCACGAAATTTCTGTAGAGCCCAAACTACCGCGAGTGCTTCTCTTTCTGTCGTAGAATAGGCCCTTTCTGCTGGAAGCAATAGGCGGCTCGCATATTCTATGTGATGTTCTTCTTCATTCTCCCCCTGCAGTAGAACAGCTCCGAGCGCATAATCGCTGGCATCCGTTTTTAAGACGAAAGGTTTTGTTTCCTCCGCTTGTTGTAGTATTGGCGGAGATGAAAGCAGTCTTTTTAAATTATCGAACGCACTTTGTTCCTCTGACGACCATTTCCATTGCGCGTTCTTCTTCGTTAGCTTGGACAATGGTTTTGCTACATCTGCGAAATGTGGGATGAACCATCTATACCACGAACAAGTTTGAAGAAACGATACGAGTTGTTTTAAGTTTTTCGGGTTCGGGCGCCTGCGGATAGCATCTGTATTTTCGCAATCAACTTTAAGACCTTCTGTAGTTAAAATATGACCAAGGTACTTCATCTCTTCTCGACAGAAAACGCATTTTTCTCTATTCAGCTGAAACCCATATTAATTAAGTTTTGAAAAAGTATGTCGCAAGTCTTTTATATGAGAATTAAAATCATTGGAGCATATGATAATATCGTCTATGTATGCTAAAATTAAGATATGTGGCAATTCAGACTTAAATTTGTCAATCAAACGCTGAAACGTCGCCGGTGCGTTTTTCAGACCGAACGGCATCCGGTTGAAAACAAAAGTTCCAAAAGGTGTTGTAAATGCAGTTTTCGGCTTATCTGCAGGTGCCATTTTTATTTGCCAATATCCGGCTTTTAAATCGATAGTAGACATGTAAGGTGTTGCCTTAGCGGCGTGTAATAATTCGTCCATTATAGGCAAAGGGTAAGTATCTGTTGTGGTAATGGCATTCAAGCGTCTATAATCAACGCAAAACCTGACTCCTCCATCTTTTTTGGGAATTAACACAACGGGAAAGGATCACGGCGGTTTACTCTCTTCGATTATACCTTTCTTCAACATGTCGTCTGGCTCGATCTTAAGTTTTTGCTTCATTGCCGGTGACATACGATAAGTATGGAAGTATACCTCTTGGCGAATATTCATTTGACGACTGGGAGTTAATGTTCGGTACCCCCGCAATATTATTTGTGTTTTCGAACCAAGACATAAAACTATCAATTTTGTTGGTTTCAACTTTCTGTGTATGAATATCTGTTTAGCTAACGATAAAGAATCAGTCGGCTGTACTTTTTGCATTTTAAATTCAAATATGCTACTAGGGTCATCCTTGAAATGCCACGTTCGCTGTGATAAATTCATCACTATATTTGCCTGCTCAAGAAAATCTATGCCTAGAAGTGTTCGATTGTTTTCTGCACTTAACAAGCATATAAAGCGTATACGTTTATATCGTTTGCCAATTACGATATGGACGATCGTGGAGTAAACCATTTCATGGCGAGTAATGCCATCAGCCAATTTAATTTCCGCAAAGACTTTCTGAAATTCAACGCCTTTACTTTTCAGCTTTTCATACAGTTGACGACTTGCCACGCTTGTTCTAGCAGCTGTGTCCAAGTAGGCTTCACCTTTCCGTTAATATATATGTCTATTGTTGGCACGTCACGACCTATAACTGTGGTTTGTATGGCGTTGAAGTCCAGTTTTTCGGGACTACGTAACGGGTCCTTCTGATTACATTTTGGACAATTCGACCTGTAGTATCCTGGTGCACCACAACGATAACAGTTCATAGTCGTTTCTTTCATTTTTCCTGTCGTCTTTTTCTCATTTTCCATCTTTTTGTAGCAGTTTTCAAAAGTGTGATTTTTATACTCAGTTGAGCAGAGCTCACAGAGTATATTAACTTTGATTGGATAACGGTTGGTTGTACAGGTATGAAGGAATCGAGATAGATATAGACTTCCATATATCAAAATCATCAGTATCGAAAAAAAATTCGATTGAGCCATGTCCGTCCGTCCGTCCGTCCGTCCGTCCGTCTGTCCGTTAACACGATAACTTTAGTAAATTTTGAGGTATCTTGATGAAATTTGGTATGTAGGTTCCTGGGCACTCATCTCAGATCGGTATTTAAAATGAACGATATCGGACAATAACCACGCCCAATTTTTCGATATCGAAAATTTCGAAAAAATCGAAAAAGTGCGATAATTCATTACCAAATACGGATTAAGCGGTGAAACTTGGTACATGAGTTGAACTTATGACGCAGAATAGAAAACTAGTAAAATTTTGGACAATGGGCGTGGCACCGCCCACTTTTAAAAGAAGGTAATTTAGAAGTTTTGCAAGCTGTAATTTGGCAGTCGTTGAAGATATCATGATGAAATTTGGCAGGAACGTTACCCTTATTACTGTATGTCTGCTTAATAAAAATTTGCAAAATCGGAGAACGAGCACGCCCACTTCTTAAAAAAATTTTTTTTTAAATTCAAATTTTAAAAGAAAAGTTAATATCTTTACAGTATATAAGTAAATTATGTCAACATTCAACCCCAGTAATGATATGTTGTAACAAAATACAAAAATAAAAGAAAATTTTAAAATGGGCGTGGCTCCGCCCTTTTTCATTTAATTTGTCTAGGATACTTTTAATGCCATAAGTCGATCAAAAATTTACCAATCCTTGTGAAATTTGGTAGAGGCTTAGATTCTAGGACGATAACTGTTTTCTGTGAAAAAGGGCGAAATCGGTTGAATCCACGCCCAGTTTTTATACACAGTCGACCGTCTGTCCTTCCGCTCGGCCGTTAACACGATAACTTGAGCAAAAATCGATATATCTTTACTAAACTCAGTTCACGTACTTATCTGAACTCAGTTTGTATTGGTGTAAAAAATGCCCGAAATCTGACTATGACCACGCCCACTTTTTCGATATCGAAAATTACGAAAAATGAAAAAAATGCCATAATTATATACCAAATACGAAAAAAGGGATGAATCATGGTAATTGTATTGGTCTATTGACGCAAAATATAACTTTAGAAAAAAAATTGGTAAAATGGGTGTGACACCTACCATATTAAGTAGAAAAAAATGAAAAACTTTTGCAGGGCGAAATCAAAAGCCCTTGGAATCTTGGAAGGAATACTGTTCGTGGTATTGCATATATAAATAAATTAGCGGTACCCGACAGATGGTGTTCTGAATCACCCTGGTCCACATTTTGGTCGATATCTCGAAAACGCCTTCACATATACAACTAAGGGCCACTCCCTTTTAAAACCCTCATTAATACCTTTAATTTGATACCCATATCGTACAAACACATTCTAGAGTCACCCCTGGTCCACGTTTATGGCGATATCTCGAAAAGGCGTCCACATATAGAACTAAGGCTGCCCATATCGTACAAAAAAATTCTAGAGTCACCCCTGGCCCACCTTTATGGCGATATCTCGAAAAGGCATCCACCTATAGAACTAAGGCCCTCTCCCTTTTAAAATACTCATTAACACCTTTCATTTGATACCCATATCGTACAAACAAATTCTAGAGTCACCCCTGGTCCACCTTTATGGCGATATCTTGAAAGGCGTCCACCTATAGAACTAAGGCCCACGCCCTGTTAAAATACTCATTAACACCTTTCATTTGATACCCATATCGTAAAAACAAATTCTAGAGTCACCCCTGGCCCACCTTTATGGCGATATCTTGAAAAGGCGTCCACCTATAGAACTAAGGCCCACACCCTTTTAAAATACTCATTAACACCCGTCATTTGATACTCATATCGTAAAAAGAAATTCTAGAGTCACCCCTGGTCCACCTTTATGGCGATATCTCGAAAAGGCGTCCACCTATAGAACTAAGGCCCACGCCCTTTTAAAATTCTCATTAACACCTTTCATTTGATACCCATATCGTAAAACAAATTCTAGAGTCACCCCTGGTCCACCTTTATGGCGATATCTCGAAAAGGCGTCCACCTATAGAACTAAGGCCCACGCTCTTATAAAATACTTATTAACACCTTTCATTTGATACCCATATTGTACAAATGCATTCTAGAGTCACCCCACGTCCACGTTTATGGCGATAGAACTAAGGCCCACTCCCTTTTAAAATACTCATTGACACCTTTCATTTGATACCCATATCGTAAAAACAAATTCTAGAGTCACCCCTGGTCCACTTTTATGGCGATATCTCGAAAAGGCGTCCACCTATAGAACTAAGGCCCACGCTCTTTTAAAATACTCACTAACACCATTCATTTGATACCCATATTGTACAAACGCATTCTAGAGTCAACCCCGGTCCACTTTTATAACGATATTCCGAAAAGGCGTCCACATATAGAACTAAGGCCCACTCCCTTTTAAAATACTCATTAACACCTTTCGTTTGATACCCATATTGTACAAACGCATTCTAGAGTCATCCATGGTCCACCTTTGTGGCGATATCTCGAAAAGGCGTCCACCCATAGAACTAAGGCCCACCCACTTTTAAAATACTCATTAACACCTTTCATTTGATACCCATATAGTACAAACAAATTCTAGAGTCACCCCTGGTCCACCTTTATGGCGATATTTCTAAAAGGCGTTCACATATAGAACTAAAGCCCACGCCCTTTTAAAATACTGATTAACACCTTTCATTTGATACTCATATCGTACAAACAAATTCTAGAGGCACCCCTGGCCCATCTTTATGGCGATATCTCGAAAAGGCGTCCATCTATAGAACTTAGGCACACGCCCTTTTAAAATACTCATTAATACCTTTCATTTGATACCACATCGTACAAAATAAATTCTAGAGTCACCCCTGGTCCACCTTTATGGCGATATCTCGAATAGGCGTCCACCAATAGAACTAAGGCCCATGCTCTTTTAAAATACTCATTAACACCTTTCATTTGATACCCATATTGTACAAATGCATTCTAGAGTCACCCCTGGTCCACGTTTATGGCGATATCCCCATAGAACTAAGGCCAACTCCCTTTTAAAATACTCATTAACACCTTTCATTTGATACCCATATCGTAAAAACAAATTCTAGAGTCACCCCTGGTCCACCTTTATGGCGATATTTCTAAAAGGCGTTCACATATAGAACTAAAGCCCACGCCCTTTTAAAATACTGATTAACACCTTTCATTTGATACTCATATCGTACAAACAAATTCTAGAGGCACCCCTGGCCCATCTTTATGGCGATATCTCGAAAAGGCGTCCATCTATAGAACTTAGGCACACGCCCTTTTAAAATACTCATTAATACCTTTCATTTGATACCACATCGTACAAAATAAATTCTAGAGTCACCCCTGGTCCACCTTTATGGCGATATCTCGAATAGGCGTCCACCAATAGAACTAAGGCCCATGCTCTTTTAAAATACTCATTAACACCTTTCATTTGATACCCATATTGTACAAATGCATTCTAGAGTCACCCCTGGTCCACGTTTATGGCGATATCCCCATAGAACTAAGGCCCACTCCCTTTTAAAATACTCATTAACACCTTTCATTTGATACCCATATCGTAAAAACAAATTCTAGAGTCACCCCTGGTCCACTTTTATGGCGATATCTCGAAAAGGCGTCCACCTGTAGAACTAAGGTCCACTCCCTTTTAAAATACTCATTAACACCTTTCGTTTGATACCCATATTGTACAAACGCATTCTAGAGTCATCCCTGGTCCACCTTTATGGCGATATCTCGAAAAGGCGTCCACCTATAGAACTATGGCCCACGCCCTTTTAAAATACTCATTAACACCTTTCATTTGATACCCATTTCGTAAAAACAAATTCTAGAGCCACCCCTGGTCCACCTTTATGGCGGTATCTCGAAAAGGCGTCCACCTATAGAACTAAGGCCCACGCCCTTTTAAAATACTCATTAACACCTTTCATTTGATACCCATATCTTAAAAACAAATTCTAGAGTCACCCCTGGTCCACCTTTATGGCGATATCTCGAAAAGGCGTCCACCTATAGAACTAAGGCCCACGCTCTTTTAAAATACTCATTAACACCATTCATTTGATACCCATATTGTACAAACGCATTCTAGAGTCAACCCTGGTCCACTTTTATAACGATATTCCGAAAAGGCGTCCACATATAGAACTAAGGCCCACTCCCTTTTAAAATACTCATTAACACCTTTCGTTTGATACCCATATTGTACAAACGCATTCTAGAGTCATCCCTGGTCCACCTTTATGGCGATATCTCGAAAAGGCGTCCACATATAGAACTAAGGCCCACGCCCTTTTAAAATACTCATTAACACCTTTCATTTGATACCCATATTGTACAAACGCATTCTAGAGTCATCCATGGTCCACCTTTATGGCGATATCTCGAAAAGGCGTCCACCTATAGAACTAAGGCCCACGCTCTTTTAAAATACTCATTAACACCATTCATTTGATACCCATATTGTACAAACGCATTCTAGAGTCAACCCTGGTCCACTTTTATAACGATATTCCGAAAAGGCGTCCACATATAGAACTAAGGCCCACTCCCTTTTAAAATACTCATTAACACCTTTCGTTTGATACCCATATTGTACAAACGCATTCTAGAGTCATCCATGGTCCACCTTTATGGCGATATCTCGAAAAGGCGTCCACCTATAGAACTAAGGCCCACGCTCTTTTAAAATACTCATTAACACCATTCATTTGATACCCATATTGTACAAACGCATTCTAGAGTCAACCCTGGTCCACTTTTATAACGATATTCCGAAAAGGCGTCCACATATAGAACTAAGGCCCACGCCCTTTTAAAATACTCATTAACACCTTTCATTTGATACCCATATCGTAAAAACAAATTCTAGAGTCACCCCTGGTCCACCTTTATGGCGATATCTCGAAAAGGCGTCCACATATAGAACTAACGCCCACTCCCTTTTAAAATACTCATTAACACCTTTCATTTGATACCCATATCGTAAAAACAAATTCTAGAGTCACCCCTGGTCCACCTTTATGGCGATATCTCGAAAAGGCGTCCACCTATAGAACTAAGGCCCACGCTCTTTTAAAATACTCATTAACACCTTTCATTTGATACCCATATTGTACAAATGCATTCTAGAGTCACCCCTGGTCCACGTTTATGGCGATATCCCCATAGAACTAAGGCCAACTCCCTTTTAAAATACTCATTAACACCTTTCATTTGATGCCCATATCGTAAAAACAAATTCTAGAGTCACCCCTGGTCCACTTTTATGGCGATATCTCGAAAAGCCGTCCACCTATAGAACTAAGGCCCACTCCCTTTTAAAATACTCATTAACACCTTTCATTTAATACCCATATAGTACAAACAAATTCTAGAGTCACCCCTGGTCCACCTTATGGCGATATCTCGAAAAGGCGTCCACATATAGAACTAAGGCCCACGCCTTCTTAAAATACTCATTAACACCTTTCATTTGAAACCCATATCGTACAAACAAATTCTAGAGTCACCCCTGGTCCAGCTCTATGGCGATATCTCGAAAAAGCGTCCACATATAGAACTAAGGCCCACTCCCTTTTAAAATACTCATTAACACCTTTCGCTTGATACCCATATTGTACAAACGCATTCTACAGTCATCCCTGGTCCACCTTTATGGCGATATCTCGAAAAGGCATCCACCCATAGAACTAAGGTCCACCCACTTTTAAAATACTCATTAACACCTTTCATTTGATACCCATATCGTACAAACAAATTCTAGAGTCACCCCTGGTCCACCTTTATGGCGATATCTCGAAAAGGCGTCCACATATAGAACTAAGGCCCACTCCCTTTTAAAATACTCATTAACACCTTTCGTTTGATACCCATATTGTACAGCGCATTCTAGAGTCATCCCTGGTCCACCTTTATGGCGATATCTCGAAAAGGCGTCCACCCATAGAACTAAGGCCCACCCACTTTTAAAATACTCATTAACACCTTTCATTTGATACCCATATTGTACAAACAAATTCTAGAGTCACCCCTGGTCCACCTTTATGGCGATATCTCGAAAAAGCGTTCACATATAGAACTAAGGCCCACGCCCTTTTAAAATACTCATTAACACCTTTCATTTGATACTCATATCGTACAAACAAATTCTAGAGTCACCCCTGGCCCATCTTTATGGCGATATCTCGAAAAGGCGTCCGTCTATAGAACTTAGGCCCACGCCCTTTTAAAATACTCATTAATACCTTTCATTTGATACCCACATCGTACAAAATAAATTCTAGAGTCACCCCTGGTCCACCTTTATGGCGATATCTCGAAAAGGCGTCCACCTATAGAACTTAGGCCCACTCCCTTTTAAAATTATCATTAACACATTTCATTTGATACCCATATCGTACAAACAAATTCTAGAGTCAGGCCTGGTCCACCTTTATGGCGATATCCCTAAATGGAGTCCATCTATAGAACTATGGCCTACTTCCATTTGATACACATGTCATACAAACACATTCCAGGGTTACCCTAGGTTGTTTTTACCACATGGTGATTTTCCCTTACTTTGTCTCCACAGCTCTCAACTGAGTATGTAATGTTCGGTTACACCCGAACTTAGCCTTCCTTACTTGTTCTTTCTACAATACGAGCAGCGGAGCGGAGTTTTGCTGGTTGCTTCGTTGGTTTTATACAGGCATGCTTAACCAACGAACCGATATCATTTCGTTACGATAATTAACGTTAATAAACGAAACAAAGTCATTTCGTTTCGTTTATTAACGTTAAGAATGTGAAATTAACGAAATGATTTTGTTTCGTTTTCTGGCATATCAAAACGAAATCAAATCGTTTATGTTGATTATTAATTTCAAACTATACTGGCAAAGCTGATTGGTGGCGGAGTCATTAAAGGTGAAAGCATTAGCCAAGCTGATTGCAACTTTTCTCGTGAATTTTGACAGTGCGAACTTTTCTCAGAGTATTTTTCACATTACCACCAACGAATTACACAAACAAATTGCATGGAGTTTGTGTGTATGTCCGCTCGCTGTTACCACCTTATGGCTTCACCATGGCTATAGCATTGCCAGGACAATTCAAACATAAAGTATCACGTTTTTAACGTTAACGAAAGCTTTTCGTTTCGGTTAAAAACGAGATACAATTTATCTTGATAATTTCTTTATCGATAATATTTCGAATTGTTTCAACGGAAACGGTGGACATTTTTTGATAAAAGATTAGCTTAACGTTAAGGTGCATCCCTGGTTTTATAAACATCTTTGTTCTCCATGAGAAGCAACTCGACTTCACGAGCTTTTTCCAACAACTCGCTAAAATTTCGAACCGCATTGCGAGGAAATTTTTCACGTATTTTTAACAGTAATTGGGAAAATATCATGTCTATTATAGTTTTTTCGCTTAGTTTTTCTGAAAGCTGTGCGAATAATTGGCGTTTTCTTCATATAAATGAGTCAGTGGGCTCAGAAAACTTTTGTTTTTCTTGGCTTATATCAGAAAAACTACGCCAATCTGGTTCGGGGGAGAAAATGCTTTGCGAAGCAATTCAATTGCATCATTAAAAGTTTGTGCTTCCCCTTTTACACCCTGCCACCATGACGATGCGTAGCCTTCTAACAGAAGTGGTAAGCTGACAAGTGCTCGGTGTTCTGAAATATTCTCCGCATCTTTGTAAACTAAAATGGTTGCTGTAATGACTCACACTTACCACAAGATTATCAATACCCGAAATAATAATAGAATACTATTGATTTTAATAAAACATTTATTTCTTATATCCAGTTCAATTACATTCGTTCTTCTTCACTCAATCTCACAACTCTACTCCTACGGCGCCGCTCCCGTTGCTGTCAGAACCAACCGCGTTGCCAGATCTCCACACCCCTCCTATATTTTTCAGAGTCAGCTTCAACGGTGGATTAGCATCCTGTTCTGCTGCATCTTTACCAACTCCTGTGATGACCGGTTCAGGTAGTTTCTTTAAATGGCTCACGTTTCGCCTTAACTCTTTACCACCTCCACGCACTACAACGTCATTTCCTGTTCGTTTGATAACCTCAAATTCTTCTGGATTAAAAGTCGTCGATAACTTGTTTGAGAGTACTGCATTACGTACCAGTACCTTGTCTCCAACCGAAATTCCACTTTCTTTAGCTCCATGGTCCTCATCCCCTTTCCTCCTCCCTTTTTCTTTATTGTGCAAATCTAAGTCTCTGGCTTCAGCATCTAAGGCAGGCTCTTCGATGTCTCTTAAGGATGGGATTTTATCTCGTATACGCCTGTTAAATAACATTTCTGATGGCGATTTTCCCGTTGTACCATGTGGAGTTACATTGTACATCTGAATAAACTTTTGAATTTCTTTCTTATAGTTTGCTCCCTGTGCATTGGCGATTTGCAGGCGCTTAAGTAATGACCGATTCAAGTTCTCTACCTCCCCGTTTGCCTGTGGCCAGTACGGTGGAAATGTTATCAACTCAATCGCATTTTCTGAACAATAACTCTTGAACTCCTCACTTACGAATTGTCGACCATTATCCGCAGTAATGGACTTTGGATATCCGAGTCTTGAAAATATTTCGTCTAGAAAATTTATTATGGCTGTCGAAGTTATTCTTTTCAGAAACTTTAGTTCATAATATCGCGAATAATAGTCAATGACAACGAAAACATGCTCATGATTTGGTAGGGTACCTAGTAAATCCATTGCGAGTGCCAACCATGGCCCCTCCGGCAAGGCGCGCCTGTTCATTGGGGCTGGATTGTTGGGTATTGATACTAGCAAGCAACTACGACAATTTTTGACGAATTTTTCAACATCTCGGTCGATTAGAGGCCACCAAACTTTGGAACGAACTCTTCTCTTCATCACTGTTTCCCCGGGGTGACCCTCATGGGCTAGTTCAAGAACGCGAGTCCTCAACGACATGGATATAACAATCTTTGTTCCTCGCAAAAGTATGTTTCCAACCGTGCACAATTCCAACCGATAAGGGAAAAACTTATTTATAGACTTACTACTCCAGGTATCTTCTTTGACATTGCTAATTGCTTCCATAAGTTCAGGATCTGATGAATTACACTTACATATCTCCAAAATTGTGAGAGATCGGGGAACTGATTTTCCAATAATGGCACAATTGCTCTGTTCTCCGTACTGATCGAATGTGTTCGAAAGTTTGCCTACATATAGTCTCGAGAAAGTGTCAGCAATATTGTATTTTCCCGGGCGGTAAATTATTTTAAATTTAAAGGATTGCAATCGGAGAACCCAGCGCTCTATTCTTGCCGGGGGCCTCGATGTAGTTTTGAAAATTGCCTCCAGTGGCTTATGGTCGGTAACGAGTTCGAATTCTATTCCTGCCAGGTAATAATAGAACCTTTCAACTGACCAGACCAACGCTAAGCTTTCTTTCTCGGTCTGCGAATATCGGCGTTCCACTTCTGAAAGCGACTTACTGGCAAATGAAATTACTTGAGGTGACTCATTTTGAAATTGCAGAAGAATTGCTCCCAACGCCACTGGGCTTGCATCAGCTATTACTTGAGTACGTCTCCTTGGATCAAAATATGACAATGTCGGGATCTTCGCAAGGCTATGCTTTAACTTTTCAAACGCGTTATCTTGTTGTGAACCCCAAACAAATTTTACGTCCTTTTTTACCAGGTTCCTCAGCGGCTCAGTGATGTCAGCTAAATCTGGCAGAAATTTCCCCAGGTACGTTACCAGACCTAAGAAACTCCTGACTTCCTCCTTACTAGAAGGTGCGCGAAAATTTACAACTGCTTCAACCTTCTCCGGGTCCGGGTCGATACCTTCCGCAGATAAGACGTGTCCCAAAAATTTCAATTTTTGTGCTTTCTAGATACATTTAGAATTATTAAGCTCTATGTTAAATTCCCCAAAAACTTTTAAGACGCCTTTTAAGTTTATATCGTGCTCGGTCTCGGTTTCACCATATACAATAATATCATCTAGATAGTTAAGGGCGTTTTTCTGCCCGGCTAATATATTTTCCATAGTTCGCTGAAAAATTTCAGGAGCCGAATTCACACCAAACAAAAGTCTCTTGTATCTGAAAAGGCCCCTAGTCGTAATGAAAGTGGTTATCTCCCGCCTACCCTCATCCAATTCTAACTGGTGGTAGGCGTTCTTAAGGTCTAATCTAGAGAAATACTTTGCTGTTTTGAGTTGCGTCATAAATGAGTCAAACATTGGTAATGGGTAATTTTCCCTTAAGATGGCTTTGTTTGCACGACGCATGTCTATGCATAGACGAATGTCACCATCTTCTTTAAATACAATTAGAACGGGTGAAATCCATGCACTTGGGCCTGTTACAGGTTCAATAATATCTTGTGCCAAAGCTTCTCGCAACTTCTGATCCACTTTTTCTTCCAACGCTGATGGAATTCGCCTGAGTGGTTGTTGTACTGGTTTCACCGACTTGTCTATGGTCAACGAAATCGTTATTCCTTTTACTTTCGGAAAACGAACCACATTGTTAACAACATTTACCTCTACGCCTAGCTTAAGCACCTTCAGTTTTATAGCCGTATCCCTACCTAACAATGATTGTCTACCACTCTCAATAACATAGAATGAAGAAATCGTATTTGAGTTTAAATCAGTACCAATAACAGACTCGAATACCTGTTTTACTTTTAGCAGGTCGCTTCCTGCGTACGCCCGGAATTGTACATCTGACTCGCCCCGGATATTCCATATTGTGGCATTTTTATTACACAAATATTCCCAATCATTTTCCGTGAGTAAATTGAACCGCGAGCCAGAGTCGATTAACATCGAAATTTTGTGACCACCAACAAAACAATCTATAAGTTCATTCGAATTTCCAATGGTGTCATCTGATACTTTAAAACAATCAAATTCATTAAGTCTGCTATGATCGCAATATGGTTGACCTTCTTCGGAAACGAAGTGGATTTTGGTTGCGTCTTTTCTTTTCCTCTTAACATTATTGCCGCTTTCATCGTTTTGTTTCCGTTTGTGAGCCCTTGTTTTGCACATTCTAGCAAAATGCCCTATAAAATTACATTTGTTACATTTAACTTTTTTGGCTGGACACCCAACGCTACTATTCGTATGCCCTTGTCGCCCACACCTACTACATTCTGCATCCGTTTTATTATCTGGGACCACCGAAGTAATTTTGTTAATGCTTTCCGATTGCGAAGGCAATACCATAGTTTCTGATTGGCTTTTAATCTGCTCATACACCTGACACATGTCAATTATTTCATCCAGTGAATACTCCTTTTCTAACAGCCGTTTCCTAAGCTCAGTTGTCGCCCACGCGTCTATTAATTTATCTTTCAAGTTAATTTGAACTACCTCTTCTTTCGTTTCACCAAATTGACACTTAGCGGCTTGATTTCGTAGTTTCAGTACAAATTTACTAAGATTTTCTCCTTCTTCAGGTTTTAGCGATCGGAATAAGTGGCGTTCAAAAGTGGAGTTCCTCTTAGGAGAGAAATACTGGTGCAGTTTGTCAACTAAAATTTTATACACATCGGTCCCTTCCTTTGAATCTACAAGCGCCCCAGGTATATTGTAAACCACTTCTTGAAGTTGCATTCCCCCTAAATGTAAGAGTTTGTTCTTTCTTTTCACGGGATCTTGGATGTATTCGGCTTCCAGATATAAACAGAAAGCGCGGTGCCACTTTTCCCATTCAGTTCTGACGAGTGCTTTGTCAATTGCATTGCACAAAAATGGTGCTACTCCAGTTGTGTTCATGATTTTGATTTTTCCAATTTGCTTGGGTAATTTTAATCACTTTAATACTACGCTGCGAATTCCTATTTTTTCCCCCCAATAGAAGAAAAGAAATATTATTTCCCTTCATAGTAGCAAATAATGCATGTTTATTATAATTCAAATTCATCTTCTCTTGGTTTTTTTTTTCCTTTTTATATTAATTTTTTTTTTTAGCTCACCTGCACACATTTACACAAGGCGAATTCACTCCAGCTGATAGCAAACATATTAAACGAAATTCATCAAGTTACAGCTCAAATCAAACATACTTAACCCAAAATCATTTGTTCGTATTTGCTTATTTTCCTTTGATTCTTTTAATCGAAACCCAAAGTCAAAACCAATTGCTATTACAACAACAGCTTGTGCAGTGAATACGCCCTGTATTTAAGTATGCCAGTTGCTTTTAATTTATACGTTTTCTCTTCTCTTCTTTAGCTCGCCAGTATACTTCTCCATATACCAGTTGCTTTTTGTTTTGCTTATTGACATGTTATTTTTATGCCATTTGTATTGCACGCCGGCATATTTTCATATGCCAGTTGCTTTGGTTGTTGGCGTGTCAAGCCATTTGTGTTGCTCGCCGGCATATTTTCTTGTATGCCAGTTGCTCTTTTTTCTTTTTGTATTTATGCTGTTTTTATTATTAAAACATTTATTTCTTATCCAGTTCAATTACATTCGTTTTTGTGTCGATTCTTCTTACCAACACATTCATACATTTTGTCCGGCCTCGTACATATAGGCCAAAAATAACACAATCTAACATTTTGGCGAGGAAATCTTACATTCCCGCCTACGTCTGATCAACAGCCATAAAGGGAAGAACAAAAATCGATGGTAGAGCAGTCAGACAAAATTTAAAATTTGATTTTATTTCGATTCTTGCTACTAATATATACATACTTTTCGTCTGGCTACATACGTATAGGCCAAAACTAACACAATCTTATAACTTACGTGATGAAACCTTCCATTCCCTCCTACTTCTCATATTAAAGCAAATTTCTCTAATTTAAATAATAAAAAAATCCTATCTTATCTTCCATCCCATCCATCATCATCCATAAAGTTTTAAGGAAGAAGAATTATTTGTTGAGAAATTTTTACTTTACCAGGCGCTCATAAAAATTAGCGCGTGTCCGTCAAAAATATGAAACGAATTTTTTGGTGTTCGTACGGACACATGTATGCAACTCCTTTTGCGCAAAGAATTTTACGCATGAGGGTGAGTATAGCCATCTCATATTTCGCACTTTAGAAATAGTAGAAAAAATCTTTCGTTCCCGCCTTCATCTGATCAACAAACAAATTCAAAAACCCATTGATGCAACCAAAACATTTGCTTATTTATATGTTTTTGCACAGCTTTCATATGCAACTAATGCAAACAAAGTATAATTAAACACTTGTTTTGGCAATTGTTATTAGTTTTAAACACCAACAACTTGTCCTTGTTTTGGTATCTTTGTTTACTTTTTAATTTTCTCACACACTGCTTCACTAAATATGCACATACATATTTACACAGTTCACTAGCTTCACCTTTGTTTTGATTTGATGGAAACCAAAATATTTGCTTATTTATATATTGTTGCACAGCTTTCAAATACAACTTATGCAACATAAATATATAATATAAACACTTATTTTGGCAATTATTTCAAAATTAAAATACAAACACTTCTTTCCTTTGTCACACTTTCACACTTCTTCCTCTTGCACATTTTTGTTTTGCTACATCTTTCAGCAATGGCCGACATTTAAATCAACAACACAACACAAATTTCACAAATATTTTTTCAGACCATTTTTTGATATTATTTACACTATTTCATATTTCTTTATTTCACTCAGAACGGTTTTTTACTTTGATTACTTGAATTTTACTAAACGACCACCACTTATTAATTCAGTTTTGAAAGAATTACTTCGTATTTCTTTTCTTCTTATTATTTTCAGCATATATAATATTTGCTTAAATGTGCACTTCACTTCACAGTTTCTTTTGTTATTTCACTTTTTACTCACAATTTATTTGTCTAATCCTTTAAATCACTTCACCTTTTAAGAACACTTTCGAACTTTGAACCAAAAACTACGCGACCGACCAAATCCAAAACAAAACTACACGAAAATTCAATTAGAATTCGTTTTCGCCGCGCGGTGCGAAAGACGAGCCAAAGAGTACATTAGGGGTCGCATTCCTTCCTGTCTCCATTTCTCCTTCTATCAAATCTGGGTTTAGCCTCGGACTTTTTCTATTCATAAATATATTGAACGTTTAGTGCCAGGTGGAATTCACCTTTTTGTATTCAATATATGGCAGATAAGTCAGTTCTAGCCGAACAATTTGGGAAAATATAGAGGCGAAAATATCAAAAAAAAATTTAGCAGTGGAACACTTATGCCTAAAAGTATGCAACGAAGTTTATTTATATTTCCTTCGGTGAAGAAACCAACAAACGAACACAGTTTTAGAGCCTTTGAACCAATTCAATACCCAAACTATATAGATATATGTACGTCTCACAACACTTATAACACAATACCAAAATCTCTGGTGATGCCTGCAAACAATGTCAACCCATAGTAACTTTCTGATGAATATTGCTTTTGTATGTTTATTGCCGATTTCCAACGTATGGTTTTTTGTTATAATCATTAGCCACAGGAGTCAAAAATGTCTACAAGCGTCTTAATGATTTTCTCGCAGTAATTTTCAAAATTTTTTTTGTTTTTTTATATTTATTCGCGAGGTTTGGCTACAAAATATTTGTTTTTTTTTTTTAATTTTAGTTGGGCGCCAAATGTGGGGAAGAGGGTCTTCTTTACGTGATTAGTACATCCGTGCTTAGAAAAACTAGCCACAAGAGTCAATACTGTATACTTGTGTCTAAGTCAAACCAAACTCGGCAACCAAAAAAAAGTAAAACGCTTTAAATTTTTTTAGGGCGATGTGTCCTCTGTAATAGTCGCTATACTAATAATCGAAATTACATTTGAGTAGGTCTATAAATATCATAAGTTAAATGTATAGAAATGAAAAGGATTACAGTTATGTACAATCGTAAAATTGAGAGATTGAGAATATTTGCGTAACCCTAAAATTAGCATTATTAACAATATCGACATATTACTAACATATATCAGTTAAATTTAGAGTGATCTCTGTACCATCATTTATAGATAACTGAGTTTAACAGCAATAAGAACATTTAACACTATAAAAACAGATAACGGTAATGGGTTAACTTCGTCAAGATAAACCGTAGTCGACTTTTAGGCTGAAAGTGTTAGCTATGTAACACATGTGGAATTGTATGTGTCGATTGTTGCTATAATTGTTCTGCTGTGGACACAATCGTTACATAACCAAATAACTAGAGACGATTATTTGAAACAATATGTGGCTGGTAAGAGAATTTTATTTCTACGTTACAATAATAGTATAAATAGTAAATATTCTGTGTTATTTTTATTTATTTATTTATTTATAATGAATCGTGAATGAGACGTCAGTAATTCAAATTAATCAAATGTATTAGTGTATTTTTTATAGGGGGCCCGTAAATTGTTTAGTCCCGTACCCGGCTTTTCTCTCTACGGCTCTGGGTTATGGAGTCGGAAGGAATTAATGTGGACGAGTATGTTTTTCATCCTGATGGGGACGAGACATTAACAAAATTGGAAGAGAAGACCGGAAGTCCGAGTGCGATATTGGCTTTGTTATCACAGATATCGACAAAAATGGAAACCCAGGAAACACGTATAACAGAAAGTATAACATCTCAACTGGAAGAGCAGAAGACGTATATCGCATCCCAACTGGAATCACAGGAGACACGCATCTCAGATATGTGGTCAGAAATAACATCTAAAATTGAAGTACAAGAGGCACGTATGTCCGAAATGTCGGCGCAAATTTCAGCAGATCTCTGCGCAACTGGAAGAGCAAGAGGGACGTATTTTCTCGAAGTTGGAGGCGCAGGATACAACAGTTTTACAACTCGAGGACAAAATCGATGCCGAGATTGAAACATTGAGAGGTCGTATACTGGAGTTGCAACTAAAGGTGGGCGCAACAGTGAACAACAAGGAATGCTGAAGATAAAGTTCTAGCACTATTCGTGGCATTGAAAGGATCTGCTGCTGAAATGGTACAGACTATTTCCGAGGGAGAGCGTAACAACTACGAAACATTGATGATCGCTCTAGAGAGGCGATACGGAAGCGAACTCAGGAAGCAGATATACCAAATAGAGTTCCAAAACCGTTACCAAAAAGCTAATGAGACTTTTCAGTAGTTTGCTTCGGATGTTGAAAGATTGGCTCATCTCGCAAATTCGGACGCACCCGTGGAATACACCGAGAGGGCTAAAAATCAGAGCTTTATTAATGGAATACGGGATGTCGAAACGAAACGAGCTACATATGCGAATCCAAAACCAACATTTGCTGAAACGGTATCCCATGCGCTGACTCAGGAAACAACGTCACTTTTGAGTAACCTCGCACACAAAGCTCATCGCGTGGAAGTGGAAAAGCCAGACTGGGCAGAGACAATTTTGGAAGCATTAAAAGAAACGCAGCAGAAAAACGATGGTGCCGTCAAATGCTTTAAGTGTGGTAAGCTAGGGTAAAATGCACGTTGTTGCAGTACCAACCCTAATAGTTGACAAGAGTATGACCGTCCTAAAAGTATTCTATTCCGGCAGACGCAGCAAGACCATTACTCAGGACCGGGGTCAGGAGACGGACCCAGATTGGGTTCGATACCTTCCCGGAGCAAGAGAATATGGAGCAGTTCCGCTACAAGGAGCTGTGGAGGAGGATGACAATTTGTGAGAGGGACGCAACAACTTAATTGGGGTTACACTGAAATGACAGTCCTTGGTCGGGAAAAATCTCGAGTCGCTCCGGTACATAAAATCGACTGCCTTGGGAAGCGCATGTGAAGTCGCAATTGGGAACGTCAGGGTACTACACAATTTTAAAGTGGCAGAGATTGTTGATGAAATCATAATTGGAGTGGACTTCTTTATCGGCCAAGGCATCAAGATCGACATGCAAAGCAAAACAATGCGATATAAGAACATGGATGTGCCACTTAATTTCGGCTACGAGAAAGACTACGGCAGTAAACGAGTTCTGGTGGAGGAGAATCAGCAAATACCACCGGAGGCAGTAATCCGGGCAAAGGTGAACGGAGATTGTGGAACAAACAAATTGTGGGTTGTCGAGGCAGCAAACAAATCAACACCGAATGTACTTGTAGGAAAAACCCTGGCATGATGGACGTATTCCGGTAAGAGTACTCAATGAGTACAAGTACCACTGAAACTGACCAGAGGAACTATATTGTGTAGATGGCAAGAGGCTGAACTAGTAATCAATTGTGAACAGCTCCAGGAACATGTTTCAACTAGCTAGACTAATCTTTCTAATGACATCACGGCCTGGACGGAGGGGCTAGAGGAAGACTATCAGAGTAAGGCAAAACATCTTCTCCTAAAGTACGCAAACATATTTGACCAGAATGGTTCCAAACCAGGTCGCAACAATGTTTTGAAATATCAAATTGACACTGGAAATGCGAGGGCGATCCGTCAAGCTCCTAGTAGTGTTCCACTGGCGAAGCGGGAAGTTGTGAGTCAAATCATACAAGAAATGAGCGACAGCTGCGTTATCGAACCATCATCTCGTCCATGGATCTCACCGGTGGTACTTGTAAAGAAGAAGAAGACTGGAAAAATGAGGTTTCGCGTGGACTGCCGCAAGTTGAACGACGTTACGAAAACGGATAGCTACCCATTGACAAGAATTGACGATACTCTGGACTTGAAAAGCGGCTACCGGCAAGTGGGGGTGAAGGAAGAAGACAAAAAGAAAACAGCCTTCATTTTCGGAGATGGTCTTTGGCAATTTTCAGTGATGCCTTTTGGACTTTGTAATGCACCAGCTACTTTTGAGAGACTCAAGGATCAGGTATTGAAAGCACTACTTTGGGATAATTTTTTGAGATTGGGAGTTATTTCATTTTTATTGGGACTCACTTCATTATTTGTAATTCAGGTATTGGGAGTTATTTCATTTTCTTAAAAATACAGTTTTATCAAACTTTGACGTTCTTATAACAGTTTCTATGGGTCGGCTATACATTAAGGGACCAATTGGTTTTATTCGTAAACCAAAGGGGTTTGAACTTTGGAATTTTGCACATAGGTTCTCAGGGAGTTCCCCAAAGAGAATCAGTAAGTAATTTTTAATTGTTATTAACAATTTACTAGTAATTAGTAGTTAAAATTACGATGGTATAACTATCACTTTTTATCTACATACGAACACTTTCACAAGAATTTTATACATAATTACACTTTATAATGTTTATAAAACCACAATCAACTATTTTCATTTGTTTAAATTTGCGTATTATTGTAAAATTTAATGATTTATTTGTTTACTTTCCGCGAACACAACCATACAGCCATTTTATCTAATTCACTGCTTGCTTGGTGGTACCAGATGCTTTAAATTGTTGCAACGAATGAAAAATTTTTAAATAGTACCAACGAGGAAAATAGACCTTTTTCATTCAACTCTGTTTATTTATTTTACAACAAAATAGAAAATTTGGAATAAAAATTGCGCGATGCACAGTAATTCTGCGTAGAACACCTTTCTGCATAATAAATTATGTTAATTTCATAAAAAAAATGCGATTTTTTAAAATAAATTACGTTTACTTCGACGACACTATTCAAGTTTTCTTGTAATTGTAACTTTTACATATGAACATAATAGTTTGCTGTATTTTTCAAATCTCATTGTAACTGATCATATAGTATAAAGATACCATTTCATATTTCGATTTGGGATTTATATCATTTTTTTTGGGACTTATTTCATTGGGAGTTATTTCATGGAAGTTATTTCATTTGGGAGTTATTTCACTACACCATATTACATACATGAATAGAAAGCGACAAATGAAAAAAATCGCCGCCAGGTGGCGCAAGGATCAAGATGGTAAAAATACTTGTATTTGTGGTCCGATTTGGCTCAAACTTGGAACAAATATTTCATACAGTTCTGTAGAAGGCACATCAAAATACTTTGGAGTTCGAGGGGGAGACAACCATACGTGGCGCCGAGTCGAGTAAAGTCTTTGGCAGGATTATGTATTGCGGACTTAAATTGTACCAAATTGGCAGGAAAGAGTCCTTGTAATAATGAGCCACTAAACGAGCTAAATATAATGAGAAATAACAGGCAATTAAATAAAGACTAAAAACTTGAAAATAAAACAATTAAAAAAAATTTAAAGTTAAACAGTTTTATTGAAAACAATTCTTGCATTAAGTGATAATAATACTAAAAGCTAAAAAATAATTAGGTAGGTCCTAGGCACTAGTCATCACACTCCTCATCAATTAAATAAAAGCATTGGGCGCCTCAAATTTCTAAAAATGTGTGGCGTAACATAACCAGATTAAGGTTCAGTAGGTCTTACTTATGACTATTGTTATGGTCCACTTGGGAGAGTCAACCTTGGAACGTACCAGTTGGCTAGTGATAGGGAAAAAGGTAGGATTCACCCCACTCATGTCTGCCTGGGGTGGTTAAAACAAAATTTTGTTAGTTTCGTGCGGGTGGCATCATCAAAAATTCCCATGACATTGACGAATTTTCAATAACACCTGGCTCAATGGTGTAGGTGGCTCATCTCATCAGCTGATTTTATTCGTTTCATTGTACTGGTCTAGAGATTGTCAAAAGGAGATGGCAAACGCAAAATGCAACCGATGCATTAGCAATTATGCTCTGTCGTGGTGGTAAAATTATACCTAATTTAGCGCACAACGTTCCCACAACACACAAAAGTTGCAAAGTTTTACACTTTCTCTACGTTCCATTCACCTAACCTCAACACAAAGGTTTGACAGCCGGAACGCCACATGTACAATGCTGTAGGCATGACCTAACCATAACAATGAACCCATCGATAATCGCCGCCACAGTTAGATAACTGCGTTTTTCCATCCCTGGATGGAATGGAAAAATTTTCTACAATACCATGGCGTGTGCATAACAACTGAAATTGTGAAAAGCGTTGTGTATACGAAAATTATTGAAGAAATTTTAATAACCCATTTCTACGCCTCCAGTCCTGGTGTATGCGCGTGTGTTCAAAGGAGCCCTAGTTAGCAGCAGCAGCAGGAAAGTTTATAAACTGAGGAATATTTCAAGTTTTAGCTGTAGATCCGCAGCAAATTACGCCACTTCGACCGCGCAACCACACCGCAACCTCCATCGGCAGCGCCTACCAAACGCACTGCAACCACCAGGCTCGCCACTACCACTAGCTACAACCACACCAGCAGGGCCGCCGAGTATAGGCTTGCTGCAACACCAGCTACAACAACAACACCAGCACGGCCGTCGAGTATAGGCGTGCTGCAACACCAGCTACAACAATAACACCAGCAGGGCCGCCGAGTGTAGGCCTGCTGCAACACCACACACAATAACAACGAGGTTGAACCAACGGGTGAGTTCGTTCCGTACTACGGACAACTTAATAATAATAGTACTACCTTGTAAACTCTTAGCTTAATATAAGTAGTTTTTTTTTTGTAATCAGGAAATTTGAATTATCTTAATCGCAGCATAAGCGGGTTGCATCAACATTTGATGTATTTGAGATTCAGTTTTTTTTTTACTTTTGTTGAACAACTGTAACCTTGGTAATCAGATGTATTAGTAGCTCACTAAAATGTCTTTTGTTCTTTTTGAACGCGTGCTAATTCATACGCAACTAACTGATTATGTACGGGCCTTGCTTTTCTTAACCCGTATATTTTAAATAGCAATGTACGAAATATTAAATTCCTATACAGTTCAATGCCTACCGCAGACCGCAACCCAGCAAACAAACAAACGATTTTTGCATCCAGCTTATATGATGCAAGAGGACTATCCACTTCCGAGCCTGAGCTGTAGAGGCCGTGTTCAAGGTATTTAGAAATTCCAAACCCTGAACCGGATGAAACTTTTAGTTATCCGAATTGTATGCTGCATTCATGTCAACCTAGCTATCGGTTCAAATATTAAATAAATGAAGAACAAAATAAGAAACATTTAGATAAGCTACATAATACATACCTACACAATTATACGAACGATACGTGTATGCATATCGCAGCTATAATTTGTGC
Source organism: Eurosta solidaginis (assembly GCF_040869045.1). NCBI lineage: Eukaryota > Metazoa > Arthropoda > Insecta > Diptera > Tephritidae > Eurosta > Eurosta solidaginis. The sequence goes on along the minus strand of NC_090323.1, from coordinate 124,663,127 downwards.
ACGTATTAATGAAGTGAGCCATTAGACGTAAGCAGGAGAGGTAAGTAACAAAAAAATTACACACTGGAATTTAATAAGAATATATTGTATACAGCTCGATTCGAACCCGCGATCTTAAAATTTTTTTAATTATTTTATTAAACGGTTTTATTTAGCTTGGCTCTATGTAGGCGCCGGCCGTTGTGAACGAATTTTGTAATTCAAATTTAAGTAACTTCCCGCTAAGCTACAAGCTTTATAGGTGGCGCACGGATCTCAATAATTCAAAAAATCGTATTTGGGGTTCGAATTGGCTTATATTTGGAACACGTAATACATACATGAATAGAAAGTGACCTATGAAAAAAATCGCCTCTCGGTGACGCAGGTATCGAGATATTCAAAAATGATCGTATTTGTGCTCCGAGTAGGCCCATATTTGGAACACATACACGGTTGCCACACCATATTTTCATTTGGGACCAAAATTCATAGAAAACAAGTAAGGACGGGACTGTCTTCGGCTGTGCCGAAGACTTCATACCTTTCATGAATGGGGCTGAACAATAATCTTATCCCGTTCGTAATCTCCAAATAATCCGATGTATAAGATAAGAAATATATAGTGAACAGATGTACATACCTAAACGATTTTTAAGATAAATATAAAATAAAAAACCCCCTTATCTGAACGATCGGTTATATGGGATATATATTATATATAGCTCCGATCGAAATGATTTTTTCATGAAATCTTCTATGATATATTAGAATAAATATCACCAAGTTTAACGTTTTTATATTGGAAATTACGGGAGAAATTGCCAAAAATCTTTCTATCTGAACGATCGGTTGTATGGGATATAACTATATGTAATGTACCGAGTGAAACGCACATAAGAGTTGTTTGTTCATCACTTCACTTTATTGACTGACTCTATGCTTCTTCTAGACTAATAATGAGATGCGAATAATAACTAAGGAATTCTTAAGGTGAGTATATATAATTGGAGGTGAGTTATGTTTAGTTTGTAATTCACAATCACGATACCTAACACGCCTCGCCCCCTTTTGAATTAATTTTACGCCTTGATTTGATATCTTGTACTTATACTTATAGAAATAAAAATTAACATTTGATATTCGAATTCAAAAATGTGTGTTTCATACATTCGGTTAATTGAAATATAACTTATTTTACATATACGCCATACCTGTGTATGATATAAATATAAACAGTTATTATCTAGAAACTTTTCCATCCTTATTTCTAGGTCTCAGTGTTCTAGTGTTTACATTATTTTTATGATTTTCAACTTCATTGTTCAGCGTATCTCTTTCTTCCCCATTTGTGATACTTTCATTTTCTTCGATGCTGTTCTCTACTAAAGTGTTATGATTTTCACTAACTTCTAAATTATCATTTGAGCTTTGCAATGATTCGTCTGATGCACCCAGTGTATTTTCTATTGATTGCATTTGCGTATGGTTTGAACTATTACTTCTTACGCCTGATCTCATTTGATCAGTGTGTCGCTTAATTACTCTGTTATTTGGTAACGTGCAATAATACGAACGTGGACCAATTTGATTCTTAACACGACTCTTTGTTAGGATTAGAATAATCCCGTACGAAAACATTTTGATTTTTTTTGAAAGTAACAGAACGTTTACCCTTGTAGTTAGCAATACTTTTATTTTGTTTTTCACAAATTTTATCGCGAATGAGAGGAGGTTTAATATGATCAAAACGAGTTCTAATAGATCTTCCAAGGAATATCTGCGCTGGACTTTCTTCTGTTGAACAGTGTTTTGTGTTTCGATAGTCCATCAAAAATCTATTCAACACAACATCAATCAATTTTCATTATTTACAGAATTAAAATATGCTAAGATTGATTTTTTTAGAGTTTTGAGAAAGTTCTCGGCTTGTCCATTGGTAGGTGGGTGACCCCGAGCTGTTAAAATGTGATTCATTTTGTTTCGTTTTGTAAAGTTTTTAAAATCATTGGGCACGAATTGTGTGCCATTGTCACTTACAATGGTGGTGGGAATGCCCTAACGACAGACAAGTTCTCTTAGCTTGGTAATCACGAAGTTGGTTGTGATGTCCTTTGTTCTAAAAACTTCAACCCACTTCGAATAGGCGTCAATAATTATGAAAAGATAATATCCTTTAATCGGACCAGCAAAATCCATGTGTAATCTTCGCCAATTAGAATCTGGTAATTGCCATGGTATAAGAGTACTCTTCTGTGGAGACGGTGAAAGTTTTTGGCAATGAATGCAGGATTTAATTAAATTTTTAATATCTTTATCTATCTTGGGCCACCAAACAAACGACCTGGCCAATGACTTCGTCTTCACTATTCCTAAGTGAGAATCATGTAATGATTGGAGCACATATTTCCTAAGTTTTTGTGGAATTATTGCTCTATAGCCCCACAGAATGCAGCCCTGGTCTACTGTAAGCGCAACCTCTTTGTTGGTGTACCCTTTAAAAATTTCATCCTTTAGTTCCCTGACTAAACCTTTTTGTATAGATTCATGCACTTTGGATAGAATTGGGTCACGCCTTGTTTCACGAGCAATGTCTTTAAAATCAAGACCAAGAACATTGGATTTTTCAACTAGGTTGACGAAACTGCATTCATTATCAGATGTCTCTCGCACAGTCTGCTGTGGCATCCGCGACAAATGATCCGCAGTATTCAATTGTCCTTTTACGTATTCTATTCTGTAGTTGAATCCTGAAAGTACGAACGCCCATCTTTGTACTCTAGCAGCTGCAAGAACTGGTAAACCTTTATTTTCGTTAAATATTGAAATCAGTGGCTTATGATCAGTTTTCAAGATAAAAAAAATTTCCCAATAAATAATGTTTCTATTTTGTGATCGAAAACACGATCGCCAGTGCTTCTTTTTCAAGCGTGCTATAATTTTGTTCAGCTTTTGATAAAGCTCTGGATACGAAGGCAATTGGCTTTGAGTTGTCCGATAAGGAATGAGACAAAATACCGGATATTGCATTGTTAGATGCATCCGTTGTGAGTATGATCGGTATCTTTGGGTTAAAGTGTACCAAAACTTGGTCTGACTTCACATCTTTTTTTATCGTTTCATAGGATTCCTGGCAACTTTTTGACCAATGAAACGTTATATTTTTTTGCAATAGTTTATACAAAGGGATCATCTTTTCAGCAAAATTTTTAATAAACTTAGAGTAGTAGTTAACCATACCTATAAATGCTCTAAGCTCTGGTACATTACTAGGAAGAGGTGCCTGTAATACCGGCTCTATTCTATCTTTATTTTTGCTAAGACCAAATTTGTCGATTGTAAATCCTAAGTAAGTAATGTTGGATTTGAAAAACTCACATTTGTTAATGTTTAACTTAAGCCCTGCTTCCCTAAGTTTACACAGCACTGCCTTCAAGTTCCGAATGTGTTGTTGCATGTCTTTGCCTGACACGGTTATATCGTCTTGATACACAACTACAAATGGAATGCTCTTTAGTAAATTTTCCATAGTTTTCTGGAATATGCCTGCTGCTGGTTTTATCCCGAAAGGTAAGCGCGTCATTTTGAATGTGCCCATGTGCGTTGACCACGTGCATAATTTTTGTGATTCTTCGTCAAGAATCAACTGATTATAAGCATTGGGCAAGTCCAATTTAGAAAAAACCTCACCACCCTGAAGTGATGCGAAAATTTCATCAATTATAGGTAGAGCATACTTAAAATCGGATAGATGTTTATTAATTGTGACCTTGTAGTCGCCACAGATTCTGATCTCGCCATTTGGTTTTAGTATGGGAACAAGAGAAGTACCCCATTCCGCGTGGTCAATTGGTACTAAAACTCCTTTCGCAACTAATTCGTTTAAGTTCTTCTCAATTTTGTTTTGTTGTTGTTGTTGAACCAACGGGTGAGTTCGTTCCGTACTACGGACAACTTAATAATAATAGTACTACCTTGTAAACTCTTAGTTTAATATAAGTAGTTTTGTAATCAGGAAATTTGAATTATCTTAATCGCAGCATAAGCGGGTTGCATCAACATTTGATGTATTTGAGATTCAGTTTTTTTTTTTACTTTTATTGAACAACTGTAACCTTGGTAGTCAGATGTATTAGTAGCTCACTAAAATTTCTTTTGTTCTTTTTGAACGCGTGCTACTTTATACGCAACTAACTGATTATGTACGGGCCTTGCTTTTCTTAACCCGTATATTTTAAATAGCAATGCCCGAAATATTAAATTCCTATACAGTTCAATGCCTACCGCAGACCGCAACCCAGCAAACCAACAAACGATTTTTGCATCCAGCTTATATGATGCAAGAAGACTGAGCTGTAGAGGCCGTGTTCAAGGTATTTAGAAATTCCAAACCCTGAACCGGATGAAACTTTTAGTTATAGGAATTTTATGCTGCATTCATGCCAACCTAGCTATCGGTTCAATTATTAAATAAATGAAGAACAAAATAAGAAACATTTAGATAAGCTACATAATACATACCTACACTATTGTACGAACGATACGTGTATGCATATCGCAGCTATAATTAGTGCACGTATTAATGAAGTGAGCCATTAGACGTAAGCAGGAGGGGTAAATTACACACTGGAATTTAATAAGAATATATTGTATACATGATAGTTGAAGGAATATTTAATTAAAAGTAAATAGAGCGTAGGTTATTACAAGCGCATACATAAATTGATACAATGTAATAGCTTATATAATTGCATATATGATGTAGCCTTTAATTTTTTTGATGAACACTACGACCAAAGTAAATATCGGCATTTCCTATTTGATCCTAAGATTTTCTAGTAGGTCCTTAACTGCCTTACTGAACATTTATGAATTAAATAGCGTTAGGCGTGGCAGCTATATACATACGCATATAAACATAAAATTTTTCATGTTTTTTTTTGTTGTTTTAGCGAAAGCACAACCTTATATACTTAACATAAAAAAGAAAAAAAAACTAAAGAAATACTAAAATTAAGGTTAATCTAAATTAACTTAAAGTAAACTAGAATTAAGTTAAATTAAAATTAAATGAATACATTAAATAAATAAAAAACCAATGAATAAATAAGAAAAAAAAAGAAAACGAATAACAACCTAAAGGCCAATTATAAAAGTACGAATAAACGGAGGTGAATAACTATAGGATTTCCAATCACTTGCCTTCGATAGTAATAGAACATAAAGTGGTAGGAAGAATTTGAGAGAAAACTAGCTCTATTGGTTTTCAGAAGTGTTGTCAAGACAAAATCTTTTTTTTGCTATATCCTTTATTTTAGTAGTATTACCATGTAGTGAATGTAGTAATTTTTTTTTACTTCTTAATTTCGTTCCTACATTAAATAAAGAATGATTGTAAGTCTAACAAATCTAAGAATCGGTTTAGATGCAGCCATTCCCTCTCATATACAAGCGTATACATATAGTAATCTGTTTTCCGCGGCAAGTCCACTTTAAAGGTGCGTGCACACTAAGCGGCGCGACATGTAGCGGCAGCGGCGCTTCACTTTTTTGCCTATTTGATCAACATTGCCGCTCATGGCCGCGTCGCGCAGTGCTGCTGCCGCTAGGTGTGAATTGCTCCATAAGAATACATGCGAAGAATATTTTGCAGCGCAGTGTAGTGCAGCTCAGTGTGGCCTTAGCTTTAGTTACAGTAAAAAAATGAAACAGAACACTCTTACAGGAATGCTGGTTGGTCATAATTATTTTTCTTTTCCAGTATTTTTCGCACTTAACTTAAAGTAAGCGTTAATATAAACTTGGTATTTCCTTTTCTAGTATAATGACTTGTAAATAAATATTTATAGAATGGAAAAGCTGGCGTCTACTTTCGTTTAGAAGGCACATAGGGAATGCTGGTAAGGGGCCATCGAGAATTAGGTGCGTCGATGGCCATGGATTTGAGGGTGGGTCAAGCACCGGGCGTCGCAGCAACACCCGCGGCGCCCCCTATGTATATTCGGTCCTTTTCTTCTTTTTTTCCTTTTCAGCTTTTTTTGATTTTGAATGTTTTGGTTTTCAGTAATAGTAACCTGTCATTTCCGGTTCGGTTAAGTTTTTTTTGCGTTAATTTTTTTTGAATTTCTTTTTTTTTTTGAGTTCTAAATTTTGAATGTTTTAACGGTCTGTCCGTGACATCCGGTTCGGCCGGATGTTGTTTTAGTCCATTTGAGCGTTTTGAAATTAGTTCTGCGCTTTTTGTCAGTTTGTTTTTAAAGGCATGGTAGGAAATTTTTCCTGTTATGGCGCAGGACAGCAAGGTTGGCAAGAACCCAACCCAGCCGACATGACTAGCCACTGTGCACCACTACATCATGCCGACTGCCTTCCTTGCTGCTCCCATAGTAGATGCGTATCCATAACACTATCAACAGAAATTTGACGCGTCCAACGCTTTTATTTAATTGTATGATCAACGCCGTAGATTAATGAGGAGTGTGATGACTAGTACCTATGACCTACCTAATTATTTTCTAGCTTTTAATATTATTATTACTTAATGTAAGTATTGTTTTCAATAAAACCGTTTAACTTAAACTGATTTCAATTGGCACGAACCAGAATAGAAGTAGGATTAATGAAGACAAACAAAAAACCGCTGTGATGGCTGAATGGTTATAGCAGCGGCGCCTAAACGTTGCCGATGAAGGAATTTAGCAGTTCCCGAAATGGATCTATACAACGAGCTTTGGCAGTTGTCTAAATTTTTTTCTTTCTTCTATTCTAATTTAAAAATTTTTTCAATTAAGAAAAAATTTATCATAACAATAATAATGATAAAAAATTATTGTTAGGCCTTGAGCTCGATCTTACAAATAAGTAGGCCGATATAACATCAAAAGCTATTAATACATCCCAGATCAAGGGGAAAAAGTGTCAATAAAATATGACACTATGACAGCATTGCCATCAAACAAGTCCAATTTTCACATCCATTCAGCAACAGATGTCGCAGTGTTGTGAATATCAATTGGCACGAACCAGAATAGAAGTAGGATTAATGAAGACAAACAAAAAAGCGCTGTGATGGCTGAATGGTTATAGCAGCGGCACCTAAACGTTGCCGATGAAGAAATTTAGCAGTTCCCGAAATGGATCTATACAACGAGCTTTGGCAGTTGTCTAAATTGTTTCTTTCTACTATTCTAATTTAAAAATTTTTTCAATTAAGAAAAAATGTATCATAACAATAATAATGATAAAAAATTATTGTTAGGCCTTGAGCTCGATTCGAACCCGCGATCTTAAAATTTTTTTAATAATTTAATTAAATGTCCACTTTAAGTTACAGTAAAAAACAAAACAGAACACTCTTACAGGAATGCTGGTTGGTCTAATTATTTTTCTTTTCCAGTATTTTTCGCACTTAACTTAAAGTAAGCGTTAATATAAACTTAGTATTTCCTTTTCTAGTATAATGACTTGTAAATAAATATTTATAGAATGGGAATGCTGGCGTCTACTTTCGTTTAGAAGGCACATAGGGAATGCAGGTAAGGGGCCATCGAGAATTAGGTGCATCGATGGCCATGGATTTGAGGGTGGGTCAAGCACCGGGCGTCGCAGCAACACCCGCGACGCCCCCTATGTATATTCGGCCCTTTTCTTCTTTTTTTCCTTTTCAGCTTTTTTTCATTTTGAATGTTTTGGTTTTCAGTAATAGTAACCGGTCATTTCCGGTTCGGTTAAGTTTTTTTTGCGTTAATTTTTTTTGATTTCCTTTTTTTTTTTGAGTTTTAAATTTTGAATGTTTTAACGGTCTGTCCGTGACATCCGGTTCGGCCGGATGTTGTTTTAGTCCATTTGAGCGTTTTGAAATTAGTACTGCGCTTTTTGTCACTTTGTTTTTAAAGGCATGATAGGAAATTTTTCCTGTTATGGCGCAGGACAGCAAGGTTGGCAAGAACCCAACCCAGCCGACATGACTAGCCACTGTGCACCACTACATCATGCCGACTGCCTTTCTTGCTGCTCCCATAGTAGATGCGTATCCATAACACTATCAACAGAAATTTGACGCGTCCAACGCTTTTATTTAATTGTATGATCAACGCCGTAGATTAATGAGGAGTGTGATGACTAGTACCTATGACCTCCCTAATTATTTTCTAGCTTTTAATATTATTATTACTTAATGTAAGTATTGTTTTCAATAAAACCGTTTAACTTAAACTGATTTCAATTGGCACGAACCAGAATAGAAATAGGATTAATGAAGACAAACAAAAAACCGCTATGATGGCTGAATGGTTATAGCAGCGGCGCCTAAACGTTGCCGATGAAGGAATTTAGCAGTTCCCGAAATGGATCTATACAACGAGCTTTGGCAGTTGTCTAAATTTTTTTCTTTCTTCTATTCTAATTTAAAAATTTTTTCAATTAAGTAAAAATTTATCATAACAATAATAATGATAAAAAATTATTGTTAGGCCTTGAGCTCGATTCGAACCCGCGATCTTACAAATAAGTAGGCCGATATAACAACAAAAACTGTTAATACATCCCAGAGCACGGGGAAAAAAGTGTCAATAAAATATGACACTATGGCAGCATTGCCATCACACAAGTCCAATTTTCACATCCATTCTGCAACAGATGTCGCAGTGTTGTGAATATCAATTGGCACGAACCAGAATAGAAGTAGGATTAATGAAGACAAACAAAAAAGCGCTGTGATGGCTGAATGGTTATAGCAGCGGCGCCTAAACGTTGCCGATGAAGAAATTTAGCAGTTCCCGAAATGGATCTATACAACGAGCTTTGGCAGTTGTCTAAATTGTTTCTTTCTACTATTCTAATTTAAAAATTTTTTCAATTAAGAAAAAATGTATCATAACAATAATAATGATAAAAAATTATTGTTAGGCCTTGAGCTCGATTCGAACCCGCGATCTTAAAATTTTTTTAATTATTTTATTAAATGTCAACTTTAAGTTACAGTAAAAAAAACAAAACAGAACACTCTTACAGGAATGCTGGTTGGTCATAATTATTTTTCTTTCCCAGTATTTTTCGCACTTAACTTAAAGTAAGCGTTAATATAAACTTGATATTTCCTTTTCTAGTATAATGACTTGTAAATAAATATTTATAGAATGGGAATGCTGGCGTCTAATTTCGTTTAGAAGGCACATAGGGAATACAGGTAAGGGGCCATCGAGAATTAGGTGCGTCGATGGCCATGGATTTGAGGGTGGGTCAAGCACCGGGCGTCGCAGCAACACCCGCGGCGCCCCCCATGTATATTCGGCCCTTTTCTTCTTTTTTCCCTTTCCAGCTTTTTTTGATTTTGAATGTTTTGGTTTTCAGTAATAGTAACCGGTCATTTCCGGTTCGGTTAAGTTTTTTTGCGTTAATTTTTTTTGAATTTCTTTTTTTTTTGAGTTTTAAATTTTGAATGTTTTAACGGTCTGTCCAGTCTGTTTTAGTCCATTTGAGCGTTTTGAAATTAGTTCTGCGCTTTTTGTCAGTTTGTTTTTAAAGGCATGATAGGAAATTTTTCCTGTTATGGCGCAGGACAGCAAGGTTGGCAAGAACCCAACCCAGCCGACATGACTAGCCACTGTGCACCACTACATCATGCCGACTGCCTTCCTTGCTGCTCCCATAGTAGATGCGTATCGATAACACTATCAACAGAAATTTTACGCGTCCAACGCTTTTATTTAATTGTATGATCAACGCCGTAGATTAATGAGGAGTGTGATGACTAGTACCTATGACCTACCTAATTATTTTCTAGCTTTTAATATTATTATTACTTAATGTAAGTATTGTTTTCAATAAAACCGTTTAACTCAAACTGATTTCAATTGGCACGAACCAGAATAGAAGTAGGATTAATGAAGACAAACAAAAAACCGCTGTGATGGCTGACTGGTTATAGCAGCGGCGCCTAAACTTTGCCGATGAAGGAATTTAGCAGTTCCCGAAATGGATCTATACAACGAGTTTTGGCAGTTGTCTAAATTTTTTTCTTTCTTCTATTCTAATTTAAAAATGTTTTCAATTAAGAAAACATTTATCATAACAATAATTGTTCGGCCGGGGTGCGTCTGATCCTTGCGAGAGGTGGGCGCACCGGGGTCGATCTCAATGGGAATATGGCGTGTGGGAATAAAAATAAGAGATTTCTCTTTATAATGATGTGTTTTATTGGGTAGATAATAAATATACAGGAAAATATATTACCTTGTGAATATGTGACTACGGCAGAGATCGCTGGCGGCAGATGTGTACGCGTTGGCTGGTAGAATCCAAGAGGCCGGTTGTATAGCAAGCTACAACCGTTGACCCGCAAAATCCTCCGTTTTAGAGGGGAAAGGCACCCACACATAAACCCCGACATGCATATGCATGAGTGCTGACAAAAAACACACATTCACGTACATGTACATGCATGCACATGCATGTGGCGGTGATGGTGTGGGTGGTTACAAATTAATTCGAGTATCGATTCGCAGGGTTGCATTGGGGGGATCGCAGACAGATGCGGAAAAAGTTAGGCATCCTGCCTAAACATGCCGGCCCCCCTTGCGATACGCAACATCGTTTTCCGCCAATGACCTCCGCTGAAACGAGAAAAATGGATATAAGACTTACACACTAAACTTAATCTAAATGAGGAGTTCGTCTGACGACGGAAAATGGCCGGGAATCCTTTTCGACTTGCTTCGCATGCCACCTGAGCTAAAATGAAAAAATTAGCGGTTATGAACCGTTATAAGTGAATATTTCTTGCCATTGAATTATACATAAATATAGAAATTCAGAATGTAATATGTGTATAGTCGATGGCCAGTAAGGCTGGACGAAGAGGCCGAGGTCTCCGTTCCAGAGTGGTACCATTTTTTGTTATTCTTTGGTTTTTGTCGTTCCGGATGGAGAGGCCGAGGTCTCCATTACAGAGTTGCGGTTTTTTTTTTGTTGGTTGGACGAAGAGGCAGAGGTCTCCGTTCCAGACTCGACGGTTTTGAGGTTTTTCTGGGCTGGACGAAGAGGCCGAGGTCTCCGTTCCAGCGTATAACGTGTCGTGTCGCTCTCAGGTCGACTGTGGCATTTTATGGATATGCCAGGGCGAGTGGCCGTGAGGTTGGTTGGGTGATGCGCGTTTTCGCTGCAGCGCATGTATTTCGTCAGTTGTGTATTATATTATTACCCTACAAAACACTTGGTCACAAAACTTACCCACGCCCATGCAAATGTGACTACGAATATAACCTATCACCGTAAAATGACTAGTCAAATGACGTGGAATGACGAGAGCGTTTTTGCAAGGTAGTTAGTGCTGTGATTTCGAGCAGCTTATGCATTTCAACAAAACCAGCAAGATTGCGGTATGTGGGAGGTTGGAACGGGCGTGATTCCAAGCCACCCGCGCAAAATTACTTGTTTTCGTGATACGCGTGTTGTTTTATTAACAAACGTCCGTTAAAATAGATGAACAAACCGAGTTTAAACCGAAGCGTAAAGGCTGACGAAGGTATGGATTTAATTTTGTGCGACAGCTCATGACGAACAGCGCAAATCGTAATTAAATTCGAAAGTGTACCAAATGCCGATGCTTGCATGCAGATTGGCGATGCGTTCTCCATGACGCTTTCTATCTGCACGTACCATTCTGAGACTGCATGCAACCCTGTCGTATATTTATTGGTTAGCTGACAGCTGGTATGGTGAATTTGTGGTGTGCGAGTATATATATACATATATGTATTTGCTTGCCCGTGAAAAAAAAACTAGGTCACTGGGGCAGTAGCACACTAGGCCGGTAGAAACATTTGACTTTTCCCATTTCGGGATTTTGTCGAGTCGGGATTCTTTTATTTCTGGACCCGGATTGTTTTTGTACCGAGCCCTTATAATGACTGTTTGTTGTTGAAAAACAACAAGTCCTGCCCCCCGCCAAAAAACAGGCAGTACCGACGGAAAAAAAATCAAAAAATCAAAAAAAAAATTTTTTTTGGTTGTTTTTTTTTTTTGTTTGTAAATGAGAGCAATTAATTTTTTAAGGAGGTGTTTGCCTTTATTTTTTGTGCGTAAGAATGTTTTGGGACTGCCCGGGTCAAAAAAGCCGATCCCGATTTTGTTCCTTTTGCGGGTTTTCGGTATCAGTGTGCGTCATTCGATGCAGCACTAATAGGATATGCCGAACCAAGTAGGCATATATACATACATATGTACATACGTTGGTTACAAATATGCCAACGGCAAAAGACAAAACAAATGAACATTCATACACACCCGCGTATAGAATGTAGAATTCCAAAGAATTGAAAGAAGCGGTAAAGAAATCGAATGATTTTTTTCCCGTTCTTTCAATTCTTTTTACTACGGCGCTTGGAGTACGGCGCATGGACAATTGAGGAGGAAAAAATGGTAAGTTAGTTTTAATATTAATTCTTTTGTAAAAGAATTTTTATTGGAGATTATTAATTAATATTACTTTTATTTTCAGGTGCATGCGGTGGAGATCCAGGAGAGCTGATGGGTTTTATGTATCGTTCCCTTTTAATAATTTTATAAATTTTCAAATTTCTTTTCATTTTTATTTATTTTATATTTTCAGGTACCCTGCTACAACTTGGGTGGTTTGCTGGCACCACCTGAGTGAAAGACTCGATTTCGAGAGGGTGGTAAATAAAAAATGGTATGAATTCGCCATGCCACACACAATCTCCCCACGGATTACTGTCCAATTTACAAGTGCACTTTTCTTCATCATGCATGTTGTCTACAATGATACAATTTTTTTTGAAAATTTCTTTTTTTTTTTTCGATGATACCAAAACAGTGCAACAATATTATTTGTTGTGGAATCAGCTTGCTCTGCAGCCTCCTATGCTGAGTCCCGCCGCATGAATACGAGTCATGAATTTTATTTCACCCAAATATGTACTTTGGACTCTTCAATTTGTTGTATTTCGATATCTGAGCTATAATTATTCGCATTTCGCAAGCTATTACGACCAGGCTTTTTAAAAAATAAATAAGTACTGAGGACAGGAGCAAACTAAAAATGATTAATACCGAGAAATTAGCTGGACGTACAATATTCGTCACAGGTGCTTCGCGAGGTAGTGGTAAAGCAATTGCTTTAAAAGCTGCTCGTGATGGTGCAAATATTGTTGTTGCTGCTAAAACAAGTGCACCACATCCGAAACTGCCTGAAACAATTTATAGGGCAGCCGAAGAAATTTAAAGGGTCGGTGGACGTGCACATCCATGCGTAGTAGATGTGCGTGATGAACAACAAGTAGGTACGGCTGTTAAGGATGCAGTCGCAAAATTTGGTGGTATTGACATATTAATAAAGAATGCATCAGCCATATCATTAACCGACACATTAGGTACTGAAATGAAGCGTTACGATCTTATGCATCACATTAATACACGTGACACATTGCTCGTATCGAAGGAATGTTTACCCCATTTATTGGAAAGTAATCATACACATATTTTAAATATTTCACCGCCACTAAATTTGAATCCCAGGTGGTTTGCACCACATGTTGCCTATACAATGGCCAAGTATGGTATATCAATGTGCGTATTGGGTATGGCTGCAGAATTTCATTCCGACAAAGTGGCGGTGAATGCCTTATGGCCACGTACCGCTGTACATACGGCTGCTATTGAAATGTTGGCCGGCTCAGATAGTTTTTATACTTCGCGTAAAGCCAATAGTATGGCGGATGCTGCATACGCTGTGTTGATACGGGACCCTATCAGTGTACGGGTCAGTTTTTAATTGACGATGAAGTATTAGGTTCCTCTGGTATAACTGATTTTAAGCGATATGCCTGCAATCCGGACTACGTCGATAAACTAATGCTCGATTTCTTTTTGGATGTCGCAGAAGATAAATCTAACGTTCAAAAATTAGAGAAAGCGTCTGGTGCATTAACCGGCCAAATACCTGCATTATTTGGCAAAATTGAAACTTTACTAACCGCGGATCTTGTAAAAAAAACACAGGTATTGAAAGTGGGCGAATTCTTGGGCGGCAGCGAGCAACGTGAAATAAATTCGCCGATTTGGCCTGCAGAACAAAAGAAGCAAGAATAAACATTTGGTTTCGGCAGGTGGTGGTCGTCGACGTGAGCGTCGTGGTAAGGATGTTGTACATCAAATGCCTGTAAAATTGGAAGAATTGTACAATGGTGCCACACGCAAGTTGGCTTTACAGAAAAAATGTGATTTGCGATAAATGCGAGGGACGTGGTGGCAAAAAAGGTGCTATTGACAAATGTATGCAATGTCGCGGTAGTGGTGTAGAGACTCGTGTCCAACAAATAGGATTCGGTTTAGTGCAACATACCGAACAAGTGTGCCGCAAATGTATGGGTACAGGCGAGCTGATATCTGAGAAGGATCGCTGTAAACAATGTAATGGACGCAAAGCCATAAGGGAACGTAACGTATTAGAAGTACATATAGAGAAAGGCATGCCGCTGTATAAGAATCCATTGGAGAAGGGTCGCTGATTAGGGGTCACCTTACAAATGCAGATATTGAAAAGGCGATAGAGACGTTTGAGGACATATGTGAAAAATACAAGTGCCCCCAATGAAACATGAGCTTTTGAGTATAACAATTCGAATATGGCTACTAATGCTTCAGCAAAGGGTGTGCAAAATGGTAATAACTCGACATCACCAGCCAATGGTGGTGCGGGCGCCGCTCCAGTGTCTGAGACTAGCGATGACTCGAGCTTGAGCAGCGTTGATAAGGGTTTCCGATGATGGGCCAAATAGATGTGTGAACGTGAGCTTTCACTGTAAGGCGACTTAGCTGCCGCTGGCAGAGAAATATTACGATTGCCTTTTCACATCTGTGCTATAAAATATCACCATCCATAAATTATAGGTAACAATTCGGCCGCGCTTAGTTGTTGCTGATGGATTTGTTGGGGGGGAGCTGGCTCTCGGGGCAGGACCTCGTGTGGACAAGATACAAGTAAACGTAAGAGTTCGAAGGAAGGCATCCCGGACTTTGTCGGAGTACATATCATTCGGGCATCCGCGTCTAGATATAAAACGGGCAAAAGCCGCAAGAAATGATGGGGTGCTGAGGTCAGTAGTGGCCTCCAGATGAATCGCTCGTGTGGAAAAACACACGAAAAGGCAGACATAGCCTTTGGATAGTCGACACCCTCGACCGCGGTAACTTTTGATGTCGAAGGGTCCGGCGAAGTTGATTCCAGTATTCGTAAATGCACGGCTGAATGTCGTGCGTTCGCGAGGGAGAATACCCATAAGTTGGGTATGAGCACGCTTTCGGTGTATAGTGCAAACTTTGCAATTATGAATTGTTGCCCTAATCATGGTTTTGATGTTAGGTATCCAGTATTGGGTGCGTATCAGACGTAACATGATGGTTTTCCCCATGCAGACTTTGTTGATGAAACATTAGGACTGTCAGACGGGATAACTGGCAGTTGTATGGGAGGAGGATTGCGCGGCGTTCATTAAAGGCTAAGTCCTTTGACGCCCCGAGTCGCCCTCCTACCCGAATGATGCCATGTTGGTCAAGATAGGGATTAAGTGAGAGTATTGCACTTTTCCCTGCAATTGGTTTTCCGGCCTTTAGATCACTATATTCGGAACTATAGTGTTATTGCTGATAGATTTTAATTAAGAGTTGGGTTACTGATTTGATCTCATCAGGAGAGATTAAAGGTGACTTGACCTGAAATGATTTTTTTGTTTTAGGGTGAGTTCTTCGGTAGAACCTCATAACGTATGAGAGCACCCGTAAAGCCCTAGGCAGGTCTGAAAAGCGTTGGAGAACATCGGTAGTATTTACTGTTGTTGTTGCGCAGGTCTTCGCCCTCTTTTCCTCTACGGAGGTGATGTAGTCACTTTCTTGTGCTGGCCATTGGGACGTGTCTTTTTGCAGCCAAGAAGGTCCCTGCCACCACAACGAATTGTTGACCAATTCAGACGCAGGTAATCCTCTGCTACCTAAATCTGCTGGGTTAGATTCTGAGTTTACATGCAAGCAGTCCTTATTTCCGACCATGTCGATGATCTTGGTGATCTGATGTGCGACGAAAGTGGACCAGGAACACGGCGGTTTCCTTATCCATGCGAGGACGATAGTTAAATCCGTCCAAAGGTGCACTTTCACTGGTCCCAACTTGAGGTTCCTGAAAATTAATTCGGTGATTTCCGCTAACAGCACTGCTCCGCAAAGTTCCAATCGTGGAAGAGAAAGAGTTTTCACTGGGGCTACTCGGGTTTTGGCTAGAAGCAGGTTTGTCCAGATGTCATTATCCGTTTTTACGCGCATGTAAACAGCTGCTGCATAAGCCTTCTCGGATGCGTCACAAAATCCATGGATCTCGATGTCGGTTCCTGGTGAAAAGTTGACCCATCTAGGTATCCGGATTTTATCGATTTCATGGTATTGGTCGGTGAAGGTTTTCCATCGTTCCAGCGTACTGGTAGATACTGGTTCGTCCCAAGCGGTGCCTTCCAACCAAATACTCTGCATGAGTATTTTTGCCACAATGGCCATTGGTGCCAGCTATCCCAAGGGATCGAAAAGTTTTGCGATTGCTGATAGTATCGCTCTCTTCGTAATATTTTCCGGGTGGTCCAGCGTCCCTGTTTTAAAATAAAATAAATCGGAGAGGGCATTCCATTGAATGCCTAACGCTTTAACTGAACTGGTATCTTCGAATGCCAGGAAGTTTTCATTGAGCAGGTCTGCTTTGGGGATGTCCCTTAGAATGTCCTCTGAATTGGATGTCCATTTACGAAGTGGAAAGCCCGTTGAGTGTAGGACTTGACGAATTTCATCTCTGGCTTTAATAGTCGATGTGATCGTATGTCCACCCGCTAACACGTCATCTACATACATGTATTCTCGTAGTATGTTAGCCGCTGTAGGGTGTGGATTTGACACGTCGTCTGTCAGTTGTAGGAGCGTTCTTATCGCGAGATATGGAGCGAAATTCACTCCGAAGGTAACCGTCTTTAATTCATAAAGACTAATAGGGTCATTCGGGAACGTGCGATGCACAATACGTTGAAATTTGGTGTGATTTTCGTTCACCCAAATTTGTCTATACATCTTTTCGATGTCGCTATTGAAGACGAAAAGGTATAGTCTCCAACGTAAGATAAGGATGGGTAGATCGGCTTGTAGAACTGGGCCTGGGAGTAGAATATCATTTAGGCTATTGCCGTTGGCCGTAGGGCTCGAGGCATTTAATACTACGCGTACCTTTGTAGTGGTACTTTTTGCTTTAATAACGGCGTGTTGGGGCAGGAAGTAATGATCCCAATCATCGGATGGGATATTCTTTTTTAATTTTTTCATATGTCCGAGCGTTTCATATTCTGATTACACTCGAACATATTCTTTACCTAAATCTGGGTTTTTTATTAGCCGCCCCTCATTCCGGAAGAATTGAGAGCATGCGCGTTTCAGGGACGGTCCTAAATTAATATTATTAGGGTAATCCTGCCTGAATGGTAGTGACAAGGTGTATCTTCCATCTTCATCACGTTTCGTTGTTTCTTTAAATAATTGTTCGCAGTACCTTTCCTCTTCATTTGATATTTTATTTTTTGATACATTTTCTACCTCCCAGAACGCTTTGAGTTGGTTGTCTAACGCAACCTCGTTGTAAAAAGACATAATGCTCTTCGTTGGATTCGGTGATTCAATACGACCGGTTAGTATTCAACCGAACACTGTCTCTTCGGCTAAAAGTGTGTTTAGCACATTCTTTTTTATACCGCTCATTATAATTTGGGGATATATGTCTCCGCCAAGTATGAGGTCTACATCTTCATTGACGTAGAACCTCTTGTCTGCCAAAACCAAGTCTGGGAATGCCTGCATAGTCATTGCGTTGATATAGCAGGATGGAAGATTCCCAGTGAGTTTCGCTAGAACTAGTACGAGTGTAGTCAGGCTGAAGCAGGGATCCACTGGTGAACGTAATTCGATGTTGGATGCTTCTTTCACCTGAGCTGACACTGCATTTGTGATGCCTGAAACATGGGCATGCATTTTCCTCGCTGGCAAATTGATTCTGCGTTTCAGTCTTTCAGTTATAAAGGAACATTCAGACTGTGAGGGCGAGTTAACATCACCCATAAACAAACATGCACAGATACGAGTTAACAGCGCCATCAATGTTGCTGACATACGCCGTCTCAGCCATAGCAACATTAAGCCCTTTGCTAAACATATTGGCACTTCCAACAAGGAACAGTGTGAGACGAAATAAGACTGACAAGTATACATGTGTTTGGTTAGGTGTGTATTCGAACTATAGGCAGATATCGTATGATTTTTGGTACCGAAAGGAGGAATGACCCAGTAGGCTCGGCCCAAAAACAAGTGAATAGAGAAGGAGTTAGTTCGAAAACAATAATCAGGTGATCACTAATGCAATTCATGGTAATAAGAAATTAGTTCGAAAACAACGAAAAGACCACCAATGCAATTCCAATGAAAATAGCAGCTTCAACTAAAGGAGACAAATGAGAAGAAGTCAGTTCCGGACATAATCGCAATCTATGCGGTCAGAACTTATAGTTCTCCGAGAAGAAAAAAAAAAAAAAATACTCTAACTATCGTTAGAAGTAAAGTGACAGTTCTAAAAACTTAAAGGAATATCAACTCCTTTAAATGCTTTGTCGGGAATGTGAATAAATTCGATATAGCCAGTAAAACTCTTCATTCTCGTCGGCGAAATTATAAACTCTAAACCAATTCAATAATTTTTTTATAAAGTGCAGTGTCGGAATCCTGATGTTTATGGAGAGAAAGTTGTGTAGGACTTAGAGTATGCCTCCAAAATGTGTCAGGACTTTGAGTCAACAGCGAAATATCAAATTTCGATATTGATTTTATAAATCTTGTTTCGCCAAAGATAGTTCAAATATCTGCCGATCATATATATATATATATATATATATATATGTATATATTTATTATGTGACTGTGGTTTTAAATACAAAAGCTTTAAATGGATGTAAATGTGTCAGGCCTTTGAGTCCAATTGAGTCACGTCGTTGAAGTTATAAATCTTCTTTCGCCAAAGACATTTGCAATATCGAAAAAAAAAAATAAAAATAATAAAGGAGGTTGTATGAAATATTGTTGAAAGGACTTAAGCAAGATCCGTAAAGGACACAAAAGGCTTAGTTAATCTGAGAAAGGAAAGAGAAAGAAAAGTTACCGTTGAACAATAAGTTAAAGAAAATCGCCTTTCTGAAAAGTTGAGAAAATTTGAAAGTTGAAAATCGAAACTAATAAATCTACATACTATGCCATTTATACGAAAGATCAGCAAACCTCAGTGCGGATCAGGATCAGCACCAGCAAGAATATGCAACGTCGAAATGGGACAAGCCGGAAATCATATTTATTTAATTAAGTGATAGGGTTGGTAAGGTAGGAAAAAGGGTTAGGAAATTTTGTGAAATGAAATAAAATTTAAATCGGAATTAATTACATAAATATTTAAAAAAAAAAAAAAAAAAAAAATTTGGTACTAATACTTCAATAGTTAAAGTGGGAAGTGCGTTTAAATAATTAAATAAATAACCATAAAATTATATGTGTATAGACATACATATATACCTACCTAAGAGGGAAAAAATAAGATAATACAAAAAGAAATTTTTTGTATTAATTTTGAAAAGGGACTGTAGGATTATTTGTGAAAAATTTCGAAACTTTTAAAGGTCTACGAATCCCCGACAGCTGGCCAGTGGACGGAGGAACCGGAAACCGGAAATTAATGTGAGTAGCAAATTTTTATTTACTAAAATTTTCCCATTTATAAATTTTTTTTCTTTTCCAAAATTTAATTTTTTTTTCATCTAAATAAATAAAATTTTGGATTAACGTTATTTTTCTTTATGAAAGCAAGATTTTCGTTTTATTGCAAATTTTAGCTTATGTAGAGAAAGTCCATATGCATTTTGCTTCAATAAACATATTTTGAATTTAGTAACTTTGTTTGATGTGGACAATCGCATTTGCTATTGATAATACATTTATGTATACACACTAGTTTATATACATATGTATGTATGTACATGCATATATATTAACATGACTATATGGATTTATACATTTTGTCGTTTCATGTTTAAACTCTCTCGCCACTTAATCAGGGTCAAAAGTTAGGCCTACGAACATATAAATTTTAACTTAATATGAAATAATATGGCCTAGATTATGTAATATTTAAATATTTCCATTTAAAAATTTTTATAAAGAAATTAGTTAATAGTCAGAATTTACTATCTACTTATGTTCCACATTTTTGATGGTAATATTGTGGAATGTAAGAGCAAATTGAGAGTTAGGTTTTGAGCATGCTTATGAACATGTTGATATCGTATTTGGTTTAGATCAGCGTTCGTTAGCTTTGTTGTAGTGCTAAATTAGGTTTCTATAGTTATCAAGCAACATTAAGAAAAATATGAAATACGTAAATGGAAAATGTATGTAAATGGTTGCATGCACATACCAATGTAAAAATCGCTATTTAGGAAAGGTAATCAACTTAAAACTAAGTAAATATGAATAAAATATCATTTTGAATTTGTTAACATAAGATAACGATGGAGTAGATTTTATTTAATTGTGTGAGAGGCAATATAAGGAAAATGGGCTAAGAGTGACATGGTAAGAGTACTCTTAGCAGGCTGGGTGGGTAAAGAGACGGAGAGGCAAATGACAGCGGAAGCCCTCCTAGACATCCGGTGAGTGAGTATTTTGATATCAGATATGTGTCCTTTAACGGTAGTTGTAGGTCAGTCTAGTTCTGTTTTAGTTTCTTTGTGATATTTCCCGTATTTGAGAAGAAAACTTTCCTCGCAGGTCCAAACAACCCCTTTCATCTGCGAACTACACAAAGTAAGAATCTCTGTTTATTATTTATTTTCTGGTGCCGACCCAAAAGTCAGTGTAGGAGCAAGAACCCCACCCCATTCGCTGAAGCATAGCTGGTTGACATTAAACAGAGTATGCTCCTTGAACTCTATACCTATACGGTCGGATAGGCAATCCATGGTTCGACCCCGTACTGTGGCACTGCCTATTAATGTCCTTTTGGTCTTTTGTTGTAGTAAGGCTGGCTGTTCATTCCTTGATAAGGAAGGTCGGCTAAGTGTTGGGCAACATGGACCGACTGGTTCGTTACATAAAATAAATTGGCGCCCAACCATGGGGCCGACGAGGAGTAAGTTTTCATTACATTTTTTTCCCCCTTCTTATTTCAGCATCTTCAATAAATTGGAATTTAAACGTGTTCATGTTCATAACTTGGAATGTCGCCAACTGGAAGATTTCGGTTGTGAACCAGGAATAATGTGGCATTTAGGATTGTGATTTTTTTTTGTTTATTGCTTCAATAAAATACTCGCGATACAACGTCGAAAGCATATCCTTTACATATATATATATATATATATATATATATATATATATATATTTATTTCAATCATTTATACAAATATTATACGATGTGTAGCTAGAGACCTTTTTCAATTGGATTATTTCGGTTGATTACTCGCTATACACCATTTAAATTTTTTTGCTAATTTCTTTTCAAATCGCTTGAGATTTCAATTTCTGGATAAATCCGGAAAGTTACTCGCGATGCTACAGTACATACTTATTACACAGCTATTTGATAATATAATTTTTTTTTTAAATTACACATTTGGTGTTTTTTTTTGAGCAGGTATTCGCTTGAGATTTTTTTTCTGGATGATTTCGGAAAATTACTCGCGACATACCGTTGTTAGCGAATAATACACACATTTTCGTTGTAAAGTTTGATTTTTTTTCGTGTCCTACATATATCTGTTAGCTAAATAAAATTGTCTCACCGGACAAGTGTCTATATCTTTATATTTTCTATTTATATATGTAAGTCCTCGTAATCACACAATTTATATTTGAGTTTCGGTAAAAACCAAAGAAGTTAGGAGAACGAATTTTGTTCGACTTTGCAAACACGTTATTACAAATACAAAACAGCTTTATTTGATTTTTCTTTAGGTCATTTAACATATTGATGTTTTGCTAAAATTTGCAGAGGCTAAGCTAGCCTTAGAGCTTAGTAGTTGAGTTTTAATTTTTCTAAACATATAAACACACCCATTTTCGTGATATATCCCAAATTTAATTATTTCGACCCATTATGTCGGTCCGACACAGTTGCGAGAATTTGTTGGAATTAGGAGCACAGGAGAACGAGAATATAGATACGTCGGGGGTTGCTGACGGTAATCCGTCCAATTCAATCACCGGACAGGGAAGTATGTCGAACGAATCACATAACAGAAATCGTGGTGGCGGCAGGTCTCGAATAATGACTCGATCCGTCACCCTAAATCAGAATTTATTAAACACCAATAGGGCCAACACCCTTTACTCTCCTAGAGCGCGAAACCATACCCCTTACTCTCCTAGAGCGGGACACCATACCCTTGACTCTCCTAGAGCCAGAAACCATACTAATCCTACTCCTCCCAGTTTACGAGTCGTCGAAGAAGAAGCACGAACACGTCAGCTTATTCTGGAATCCTTCAGCGATTTTCGCGAACAAATAACGGCACAGATAGGAAACGAGCTAAGTACGTTGCTGGCTAACCTAAATGTTGGGGGAAACACCGAACCATCCCGAACAGCTCCACATCCAGACGGGCCACGAAATACGTCACTTAGCAACGAACGATCGAAAGCAAATACACGTCAGTCAGATGCGCGTTCGTGGGATACCCCGACGGCCCAAGTGACTAAAATTATTTCTAGCTGGCACATCCGTTTCACCGGAACGGCAGGTGAAATGTCGGTAGAGGACTTTATCTACAGAGTAAATTCCTTGACGAGACAGTTCCTAAATGGCGACTTCGATCTTTTGTGCCAACATGCCCACATGCTGTTTAGCGGTAATGCACAAGCGTGGTTTTGGCGTTGCCACCGTCAGTTAGACAACATCACCTGGAACCAACTTTGTGAAGGACTCAGACAGAAATACAAAGACCATCTCAATGACTTCGATCGCAAGGAGAACATGCGGCGACGAAAGCAAAAGCCACATGAGTCCTTTGATCAATTCCTGGACGATATGTTGTCAATGAATGATCGATTGCGTATTCCAATGTCAGATAACGAGTTAATAGAAACTATGTTAAGAAACCTTAAGCCGGAGCTTAGGCATGAACTACTCCATTTAGAAATCGAGGATGTAGCGATGCTTCGCAAAGAATGCCATAAGCATGAAAATTTCTTCGCAAATTTTAATAATACTCGTCGTGAATTACCGAAAAGACAAGTAGCTGACTTGTTCGAAACAGGCGATGAACACAAGGGATATGACGAAGGAGCTGTGATTATATCGGAAGTAGATACATCCAAATACAAGTGTTGGAACTGTGATAAAATAGGTCATAGATACCAAGACTGCACAAGCACGACACGACGAATATTTTGTTACGGTTGCGGGATCATAAATACTTACAAACCCAACTGTCCGAATTGCCAAAAGGCAGCGGGAAACGCGAAAGCGGATATCCGTGGTCGCGGATATCCACTACCCAATCAGCCTCGGAACCAAATCGCCTAAAGGTATTGTCAAAATCTCCGGATAACCCTGAGCAGACCGTAGAAAGCCCCAAATTTAGACCATTGATACCATTTCATGTGAGATGGAGGGAGTATCAGAAGCGACGCGCCGAATTATTTCCAAACATACAACTACCTAGATCGCGATCAACTATGCGTATGAGGGATTTTTGGTCCAAAAGAAGGCGACTCAGAAAATTCATTATTTCATCGATTGTGTACAAAGCTTGTGATACTAGACCATACGTTAGGTTAGAAATTGAGGGTAGGTCAGTTCTGGCATTATTGGACAGTGGTGCCAATAAAAGCGTCATTGGTGGAAAACTAGCGAAGGAACTACTGACAACAAAAGGAAGTTTGCGGACTCGACCGCTTAAAAGCTTTGTAAGAACGGCTGATGGCCAACGTCAGAAAATAGACGGATATTTTAACGCCGAGGTTTGTTACGGAGAACAGACAAAACCTTTTGAATTTTTGATTGTGCCATCCATAACTCAGGATACAATTTGCGGTATAGATTTTTGGAAAGAATATGACATTAGTATAAAAGTAAATTCAGATATAGGAAGCTTGGAGTGTATTAAAGCGGACGACGAGTCTATTTCCATAGCTCTTACTACCCAACAACAGCAACAACTACAAGTAGTTATCGATTCCTTTCCCAATTATGAGCGTGATGGGCTTGGTCTCACCACAGTTATTGAGCATGTCATTGATACGGGTGATGCCAAACCAATAAAACAAAAGCATTACCCAATATCACCGGCTATGGAGAAATTATTGTGCAAAGAAATCGATCGAATGATAGAATTAGGTGTTATAGAGGAAGCTCCATACTCGTCTTGGTCTTCGCCGGTGGTTTTGATCGTGAAGCCTGGAAAAGTTCGTTTCTGTCTAGATTCGCGAAGAGTAAACGAGGTGACTGTTAAGGATGCATATTCGATCCCAAACATTGATGGATTGCTAAGCAGGCTTCCCCCGGTTCATTTCATTTCCAAAATTGATCTGAAAGATGCATTCTGGCAGATTAATTTGGAAAAGCAATCACGGGAGAAGACTGCCTTCACAGTCCCTAACAGGCCATTATATCAATTTACAAGGATGCCTTTTGGATTGTGTAATGCGCCACAAACTATGTGCAGGCTTATGGACAAAGTGATTCCGTATTATTTAAAATCTAATATATTTGTTTATCTTGATGATCTTCTGATAGTATCGTCTTCTTTTAAAGAGCACTTACTACACATGTCCGAAGTCTCCACTTTATTGCGGAAAGCTGGCTTGACAATTAACGTTCAAAAGAGCGCATTTTGTTTAAGTCAAGTGAATTATTTAGGTTATGTGGTAGGAAACGGAACTCTTCAGGTTGACCGAGGAAAAGTAGCCGCAATCCAAGATTTCCCTGTACCAAAGACAGTGCGCCAACTTAGGAAATTTTTAGGCATGACCGGTTGGTACAGACGGTTCATTGATGACTATTCGACCACAACATTTCATTTAACGGAATTACTTTCAAAGAAAAAGCGATTTGTATGGAATGATGATGCACAGAAGGTTTTGATACCTTAAAAATTAAGCTGACAACGGCTCCAGTCCTAATTCACCCAAATTACCAAAAAACATTCATTTTACAATGCGATGCTAGCCTCGTAGGAATAGGTGCGTGTTTAGCTCAAGCAGATGACAATGGTCACGAACGACCAATAGGGTATATGTCACAGAAATTAAACAAGGCGCAAAGAAATTATTCAGTTACAGAACTAGAATGCTTGGCAGTCGTGTTGGCAATAAAAAAGTTTAGAATGTATATCGAGGGACACGAATTTAAAGTTGTAATGGATCACGCCAGTTTACGTTGGCTTATGCGACAGAAAGATTTGAGTGGAAGATTAGCTAGGTGGGCCATCAAACTGCAAGGATACACTTTTACCGTAGAACATCGGAAGGGCAAGGACAACGTTGTAGCAGACGCGTTATCGCGAATGTACGAAGAAACCCCTTGTACTGAAATAGACGAACTCGACCTCGACGTCTTACCGGAAATAGATTTGAATTCCGAAGCATTTGACGCTCCAGACTACGAAGAATTGAAAAAGAAATACGAAGCTGCAAATTTACCTGATTATCAAATTATTGACAATTTTCTCTATCACCGAACCGAATGTGTAACGGGCGACGAAAACGCAGACGATGGTGTGTGGAAGTTATATGTTCCCGTAGAACTACGTTTAAAACTTATGAAAGCTGCTCATGATCAACCAACATCAGCGCATAGTGGTATAGCCAAAACGGTGGAACGCATCCGAAGAAAATTTTTCTGGCCAGGCATGATCGTGCAGATTAGAGATTATATAAAGAACTGTGAAATCTGCCAAACTTCGAAAGCGCCAACACAATGTCTTCGACCCCCAATAGGAAATCAAATACTTTCAAACAGACCCTTTCAAGTTTTGTATATGGATCTAATTGGACCTTTTCCCCGCTCGAAAAAGGGAAACATAGGGCTGCTAATAGTATTGGACCATCTTACGAAATTTACTTTTTTGAAGCCGTTAAAGAAGTTTACATCGCGCCTGATAATAGATTATTTAAAAGAAAATATATTTGATTGCTTTGGTGTTCCCGAAAGTGTTGTTACGGACAACGGAAGTCAGTTCAAGTCAGCAGACTTTGACCGCTTCCTTAAACAGTATGGTATTGTACACACCTTCACAGCCATATATTCGCCGCAATCAAACGCTTCTGAAAGAGTAAATCGCTCTATTAACGAAGCCTTGAGAGCCTATATTCGCAAAGATCAGCGCGAGTGGGATTTGTTCACCAGCAGCATTAATTGCTCCCTCCGAAATAGTATCCATCAATCTTTAGGGTATACACCGTATTATTCAGTATTTGGGCAACATATGATAACCCATGCCAAAGATTATGAACTTTTGCGACATCTAAATCTCATAAACGAGGGCGAAACAAAACTTTTGCGAGCTGATAATTTCCAGATCATTAGGGAAAACATAAAAACAAACCTTGGTAAAGCGCATCAACGTAACGCAGTTAGATACAACTTAAGAACTAGACCTAGAACATTTGAAGTGGGCCAAATAGTAACCAGACGGAATTTTGTACAAAGCAACCAAGCAGCATATTTTAACGCTAAACTAGCTCCAACCGGGGTAAAGGCGCGCATAAAAGAACGAAAAGGAAACTGTTATTACATTGTGGAAGATATGAATGGAAAAGAAGTGGGAACATTCCATGCCAAGGACTTATGGTAGTTGAAAGAAACTTAAAAGCACTTATTCGAAATTTTATTTACCTGTTATTGTGTCTGTTACCTCCCTATATTCAGCTATATTGCTTGTTTTCCACACGTACACAAGAGTACGTGCGCCAACGCCAATATACCTGTGTTGTGAGGGCGAGTTAACACCACCCATAAACAAACATGCACAGATACGAGTTAACAGCGCCATCAATGTTGCTGACATACGCCGTCTCAGCCATAGCAACATTAAGCCCTGTTGCTAAACATATTGGCACTTCCAACAAGGAACAGTGTGAGACGAAATAAGACTGACAAGTATACATGTGTTTGGTTAGGTGTGTATTCGAACTATAGGCAGATATCGTATGATTTTTGGTACCGAAAGGAGGAATGACCCAGTAGGCTCGGCCCAAAAACAAGTGAATAGAGAAGGAGTTAGTTCGAAAACAATAATCAGGTGATCACTAATGCAATTCATGGTAATAAGAAATTAGTTCGAAAACAACGAAAAGACCACCAATGCAATTCCAATGAAAATAGCAGCTTCAACTAAAGGAGACAAATGAGAAGAAGTCAGTTCCGGACATAATCGCAATCTATGCGGTCAGAACTTATAGTTCTCCGCGAAGAAAAAAAAAAAAAAATACTCTAACTATCGTTAGAAATAAAGTGACAGTTCTAAAAACTTAAAGGAATATCAACTCCTTTAAATGCTTTGTCGGGAATGTGAATAAATTCGATATAGCCAGTAAAACTCTTCATTCTCGTCGGCGAAATTATAAACTCTAAACCAATTCAATAATTTTGTTATAAAGTGCAGTGTCGGAATCCTGATGTTTATGGAGAGAAAGTTGTGTAGGACTTAGAGTATGCCTCCAAAATGTGTCAGGACTTTGAGTCAACAGCGAAATATCAAATTTCGATATTGATTTTATAAATCTAGTTTCGCCAAAGATAGTTCAAATATCTGCCGATCATATATATATATATATATATATGTATATATTTATTATGTGACTGTGGTTTTAAATACAAAAGCTTTAAATGGATGTAAATGTGTCAGGCCTTTGAGTCCAATTGAGTCACGTCGTTGAAGTTATAAATCTTCTTTCGCCAAAGACATTTGCAATATCGAAAAAAAAAAATAAAAATAATAAAGGAGGTTGTATGAAATATTGTTGAAAGGACTTAAGCAAGATCCGTAAAGGACACAAAAGGCTTAGTTAATCTGAGAAACGAAAGAGAAAGAAAAGTTACCGTTGAACAATAAGTTAAAGAAAATCGCCTTTCTGAAAAGTTGAGAAAATTTGAAAGTTGAAAATCGAAACTAATAAATCTACATACTATGCCATTTATACGAAAGATCAGCAAACCTCAGTGCGGATCAGGATCAGCACCAGCAAGAATATGCAACGTCGAAATGGGACAAGCCGGAAATCATATTTATTTAATTAAGTGATAGGGTGGGTAAGGTAGGAAAAAGGGTTAGGAAATTTTGTGAAATGAAATAAAATTTAAATCGGAATTAATTACATAAATATTTAAAAAAAAAAAAAATTTGGTACTAATACTTCAATAGTTAAAGTGGGAAGTGCGTTTAAATAATTAAATAAATAACCATAAAATTATATGTGTATAGACATACATATATACCTACCTAAGAGGGAAAAAATAAGATAATACAAAAAGAAATTTTTTGTATTAATTTTGAAAAGGGACTGTAGGATTATTTGTGAAAAATTTCGAAACTTTTAAAGGTCTACGAATCCCCGACAGCTGGCCAGTGGACGGAGGAACCGGAAACCGGAAATTAATGTGAGTAGCAAATTTTTATTTACTAAAATTTTCCCATTTATAAATTTTTTTTCTTTTCCAAAATTTAATTTTTTTTTCATCTAAATAAATAAAATTTTGGATTAACGTTATTTTTCTTTATGAAAGCAAGATTTTCGCTTTATTGCAAATTTTAGCTTATGTAGAGAAAGTCCATATGCATTTTGCTTCAATAAACATATTTTGAATTTAATAACTTTGTTTGATGTGGACAATCGCATTTGCTATTGATAATACATTTATGTATACACACTAGTTTATATACATATGTATGTATGTACATGCATATATATTAACATGACTATATGGATTTATACATTTTGTCGTTTCATGTTTAAACTCACTTAATCAGGGTCAAAAGTTAGGCCTACGAACATATAAATTTTAACTTAATATGAAATAATATGGCCTAGATTATGTAATATTTAAATATTTCCATTTAAAAATTTTTATAAAGAAATTAGTTAATAGTCAGAATTTACTATCTACTTATGTTCCACATTTTTGATGGTAATATTGTGGAATGTAAGAGCAAATTGAGAGTTAGGTTTTGAGCATGCTTATGAACATGTTGATATCGTATTTGGTTTAGATCAGCGTTCGTTAGCTTTGTTGTAGTGCTAAATTAGGTTTCTATAGTTATCAAGCAACATTAAGAAAAATATGAAATACGTAAATGGAAAATGTATGTAAATGGTTGCATGCACATACCAATGTAAAAATCGCTATTTAGGAAAGGTAATCAACTTAAAACTAAGTAAATATGAATAAAATATCATTTTGAATTTGTTAACATAAGATAACGATGGAGTAGATTTTATTTAATTGTGTGAGAGGCAATATAAGGAAAATGGGCTAAGAGTGACATGGTAAGAGTACTCTTAGCAGGCTGGGTGGGTAAAGAGACGGAGAGGCAAATGACAGCGGAAGCCCTCCTAGACATCCGGTGAGTGAGTATTTTGATATCAGATATGTGTCCTTTAACGGTAGTTGTAGGTCAGTCTAGTTCTGTTTTA
Source organism: Eurosta solidaginis (assembly GCF_040869045.1). Lineage (NCBI taxonomy): Eukaryota > Metazoa > Arthropoda > Insecta > Diptera > Tephritidae > Eurosta > Eurosta solidaginis. Next base: position 124,633,382 of record NC_090323.1, on the reverse strand, counting down.
GTTTCTTTGTGATATTTCCCGTATTTGAGAAGAAAACTTTCCTCGCAGGTCCAAACAACCCCTTTCATCTGCGAACTACACAAAGTAAGAATCTCTGTTTATTATTTATTTTCTGGTGCCGACCCAAAAGTCAGTGTAGGAGCAAGAACCCCACCCCACTCGCTGAAGCATAGCATTAATGTCAACCAAACAGAGTATGCTCCTTGAACTCTATACCTATACGGTCGGATAGGCAATCCATGGTTCGACCCCGTACTGTGGCCTATTGCCTATTAATGTCCTTTTGGTCTTTTGTTGTAGTAAGGCTGGCTGTTCATTCCTTGATAAGGAAGGTCGGCTAAGTGTTGGGCAACATGGACCGACTGGTTCGTTACAAGACCCAGAATCAATTAATGCCCGCGCGGAGAATTCGGTACCATTATGGTGAATGTGTACGCGAGCAGTTCCTAATAGCACACCTGTGCTGGAATTGGCATGGCAGGATTTGACATTCTGGTTCGTAGAGGAAGGTGGTTGTCCCGATTCCTGTCTTTTCCGTGCCTGTACCGAAGTTGATGGGGTATTATCCGCATCTTTGAACGGGTTGCGCACCGCCGGTTGCTGAAGTGTGTCCGCATGCAGGAGCGTGTGGTGACGAGAGTGGCATTTGGAACAGTTGTATGAACTGGTGCACCTCGTCACTGTGTGTCCTGGGGATAAACCATTCAGGCAGCCATTTGTGGATTTGACGAATTTAATCCTTTCTACCGGGTTTAAATCGCAAAAACTTGAACAGTTGCGTAATCTGTGCTCAGTAGATTTGCACATTTTACACATTGATTTTGTTGTTTGCCTGGTTACTTTGGTTTGAAAAGCATCAAGTCTTTTTGTAGGGTGTTCCGTCGACTGGCGCGACGTGTTTGACTTTTGCACTTTAGAAGTGGCATTCCCTGTAAAACCAGACACGGTTTCAAGTGTCTGGAAACGATTTGACAAGAATTTGTCCATATCCTCCCACTTGGATATGCCCGTCTTGTGGTCAATGCTCTGCTCCCATAGAGCCAACGTATTTTCAGGTAATTTTGTCGAACATAAATAGGTAATAATCGCATCCCAATTTGAAACATCGATCTGATGTGTTTTTAAGGATGCCAAGCAATTATTTATGTCGCGCTGTAAGGTTTTGATTGAGCTGCCGCACTCGCTATCTATCTTTTTTAGATTAAATAAAATTTGTAGTTGTGAGTTCAAGAGAATCCGTTTATTCTCGTATCTCTCACATAGGTTTTTCCAGGCTGTTTCGAAGCCTTCATTTGTCAAAGGACATTTCTTGACAATGTCCTTTGCCTCACCTTGGGTTTTTGGTTAAGGTGGAACAACTTTTCTACCGGGCTTAGGCGACTGTTGTTTTTGTAGATGGCCGTGAACAGATCACGAAACGTTGGCCAAGATAGGTAGTCGCCCTTGAATACCTCAGTATCGCAAGCTGGCAGGCGGATACTGTGTTCGCGCGCGCGTTCTCCCTCAGGTTTGTCTGCCGTATCTTTTTCCTCCTTCAATTTAGTTTGAATTTCAGCCATGTTCGACATGCATCTCAGGAATACGGCATATGCCGCTTTATGCTTGATCTTGACCGCTGCAATTTTCTTAGCGTCGAGCGTGTCAGAGTCAAGCAATTCCTCGAGGGCGGTCTCGGCTTTTTCCCACTTAGCTTGCAACTCTTTTTGCTGTATTGCAAGAGTGTGTATAGTGTGCAGAGCCGCATTTATGCCATTAAAATCGGCCTCGAATTCGATTATTCGATCGGCCAATCTAATATATGATTCCATGTTCATGGTTGAAAAGTGGAGAGCGAATTAACCAAGGGATATAACTTTGAAAACCTGAGCGAATCACCACCAACAACTATTAAAATTACGCAAAATTGATTTATTACTCTTAATTTGTTTATTTTTGTCTGACTTTGCAGATTATTTGTGCCTTAAAAAACAGAGCAGGGGGAATCAACACCAATGTGTATTGTGCGAAGTAAAGGGGGGCCACTCGCCACTTCAACCTTCAATTTTATTATAAATTAAGTGCGCGCGTTGATATAAACTCGACGAAAAGTGTGAAGCCGTGAAATAAATCTTATGCACCAAAAAACAAAACTGTGTAACAAGATTAATTAGAGAAATTAGTGAAAATAATGTGATGCAAAAAGAAAATTTAAATCGAATGGCGTGAAATTTTATGTGAAAGTGAGGTTATGTGTACCTCTTCCTTGTGCTGTGTCCGGAGAGCCTTACCGCTTGTGGGGGGACAGGCCAGATAGTCACAAGAAGTCTTAACAACGTTAATGATCCGCGTTTGCACTTATTTTCTTTTTGGCACTACACAGTTTTTTCACACTTTTCGCGGTCAGTTACAAGCACGTATGGCACTTCAAATGGATTTTTCGTACTTTTTATTTATTATTTTAACCAAAAAAATGTGGCAAGAAATATTGCACTTACTTTGAACTTTTTGGTGATTTGTATACTGGTGATGATGTGATGATGTGGCAAGATAACTCGGTGTTGCAGTGGCTTCCGCTCGCTGTCGATTGCTCAGTGTTTGACGCTGGTGTTAAATAATAGCCGTTCTTAAACTTTTTGTGTTATCGCTGTTGATTGTGGCAAAAACTCTCCGTATAACTTTTTATGTGAGGAACTTGAAATTTGTGCGGTCAGCTATGGTCGTATTTTGTGGACTGTAATTTAGGTGCTGTATATTCCTTTCTCGGGGAGATAGGACCAAATGTTCGGTCGGGGTGCGTCTGATCCTTGCGAGAGGTGGGCGCACCGGGGTCGATCTCAATGGGAGTATGGCGTGTGGGAATAAAAATAAGAGAATACGAGATTTCTCGTTATAATGATATGTTTTATTGGGTAGATAATAAATATACAGGAAAATATATTACCTTGTGAATATGTGACTACGGCAGAGATCGCTGGCGGCAGATGTGTACGCGTTGGCTGGTAGAATCCAAGAGGCCGGTTGTATAGCAAGCTACAACCGTTGACCCGCAAAATCCTCCGTTTTGGAGGGGAAAGGCACCCACACATCAACCTCGACATGCATATGCATGAGTGCTGACAAAAAACACACATACACGTACATGTACATGCTTGCACATACATGTGGCGGTGAGGGTGTGGGTGGTTACAAATTAATTCGAGTATCGATTCGCAGGGTTGCATTGGGGGGATCGCAGACAGATGCGGAAAAAGTTAGGCATCCTGCCTAAAAAATAATAATGATAAAAAACTATTGTTAGGCCTTGAGCTAGATTCGAACCCGCGATCTTACAAATAAGTAGGCCGATATAACAACAAAAACTGTTAATACATCCCAGAGCACGGGGAAAAAAGTGTCAATAATGTATGACACTATGGCAGCATTGCCATCAAACAAGTCCAATTTTCACATCCATTCTGCAACAGATGTCGCAGTGTTGTGAATATCAATCGGCACGAACCAGAATAGAAGTAGGATTAATGAAGACAAACGAAAAAGCGCTGTGATGGCTGAATAGTTATAGCAGCGGCGCCTAAACGTTGCCGATGAAGAAATTTAGCAGTTGCCGAAATGGATCTATACAACGAGCTTTGGCAGTTGTCTAAATTGTTTCTTTCTACTATTCTAATTTAAAAATTTTTTCAATTAAGAAAAAATATATCATAACAATAATAATGATAAAAAATTATTGTTAGGCCTTGAGCTCGATTCGAACCCGCGATCTTAAAATTTTTTTAATTATTTTATTAAACGGTTTTATTTAGCTTGGCTATATGTAGCCGCCGGCCGTTGTGAACGAATTTTGTAATTAAAATTTAAGTAACTTCCCGCTAAGCTACAAGCTTTATAGGTGGCGCACGGATCTAAATAATTCAAAAAATCGTATTTGTGGTCCGATTTGGCTCATATTTGGAATACGTAATACATACATGAATAGAAAGTGACCTATGAAAAAAATCGCCTCTCGGTGACGCAGGTATCGAGATATTCAAAAATGATCGTATTTGTGCTCCGAGTAGGCCCATATTTGGAACACATACACGGTTGCCACACCATATTTTCATTTGGGACCAAAATTCATAGAAAACAAGTAAGGACGGGACTGTCTTCGGCTGTGCCGAAGACTTCATACCTTTCATGAATGGGGCTGAACAATAATCTTATCCCGTTCGTAATCTCCAAATAATCCGATGTATAAGATAAGAAATATATAGTGAACAGATGTACATACCTAAACGATTTTTAAGATAAATATAAAATAAAAAACCCCCTTATCTGAACGATCGGTTGTATGGTATATATATTATATATAGCTCCGATCGAAATGATTTTTTCATGAAATCTTCTATGATATATTAGAATAAATATCACCAAGTTTAACGTTTTTATATTGGAAATTACGGGAGAAATTGCCAAAAATCTTTATATCTGAACGATCGGTTGTATGGGATATAACAATATGTTATGTACCGAGTGAAACACACAGAAGAATTGTTTGTTCATGACTTCACTTTATTGACTGACTGTATGCTTCTTCTAGACTAATAATGAGATGCGAATAATAACTAAGGAATTCTTAAGGTGAGTATATATAATTGGAGGTGAGTTATGTTTAGTTTGTAATTCACAATCACGATACCTAACACGCCTCTCCCCCTTTTGAATTAATTTTACGCCTTGATTTTATATCTTGTACTTATACTTATAGAAATAAAAATTAACATTTAATATTCGAATTCAAAAATGTGTGTTTCATACATTCGGTTAATTGAAATATAACTTATTTTACATATACGCCATACCTGTGTATGATATAAATATAAAAAGTTATTATTTAGAAACTTTTCCATCCTTATTTCTAGGTCTCAGTGTTCTAGTGTTTACATTATTTTTATGATTTTCAACTTCATTGCTCAGCGTATCTCTTTCTTCCCCATTTGTGATACTTTCATTTTCTTCGATGCTGTTCTCTACTAAGGTGTTATGATTTTCACTAACTTCTAAATTATCATTTGAGCTTTGCAATGATTCGGCTGATGCACCCAGTGTATTTTCTATTGATTGCATTTGCGTATGGTTTGAACTATTACTTCTTACGCCTGATCTCATTTGATCAGTGTGTCGCTTAATTACTCTGTTATTTGGTAACGTGCAATAATACGAACGTGGACCAATTTGATTCTTAACAACTGCGGCGGACCACGACTCTTTGTTAGGATTAGAATAATCCCGTACGAAAACATTTTGATTTTTTTTGAAAGTAACAGAACGTTTACCCTTGTAGTTAGCAATACTTTTATTTTGTTTTTCACAAATTTTATCGCGAATGAGAGGAGGTTTAATATGATCAAAACGAAAGTTTTGAGAAAGTTCTCGGCTTGTCCATTGGTATATGGGTGACCCGGAGCTGTTAAAATATGATTCATTTTGTTTCGTTTTGTAAAGTTTTTAAAATCATTGGCCACGTATTGTCTGCCATTGTCACTTAAAATGGTTGTGGGAATGCCCTAACGACAGACAAGTTCTCTTAGCTTGGTAATCACGAAGTTGGTTGTGATGTCCTTTGTTCTAAAAACTTCAACCCACTTCGAATAGGCGTCAATAATTATGAAAAGATAATATCCTTTAATCGGACCAGCAAAATTCATGTGTAATCTTCGCCAATTAGAATCTGGTAATTGCCATGGTATAAGAGTACTCTTCTGTGGAGACGGTGAAAGTTTTTGGCAATGAATGCAGGATTTGATTAAATTTTCAATATTTCTATCTATCTTGGGTCACCAAACAAACGACCTGGCCAATGACTTCGTCTTCACTATTCCTAAGTGAGAATCATGTAATGATTGGAGCACATATTTCCTAAGTTTTTGTGGAATTATTACTCTATAGCCCCACAGAATGCAGCCCTGGTCTACTGTAAGCTCAACCTCTTTGTTGGTGTACCCTTTAAAAATTTCATCCTTTAGTTCCCTGACTAAACCTTTTTGTATAGATTCATACACTTTGGATAAAATTGGGTCACGCCTTGTTTCACGAGCAATGTCTTTAAAATCAAGACCAAGGACATTGGATTTTTCAACTAGGTTGACGAAACTGCATTCATTATCAGATGTCTCTCGCACAGTCTGCTGTGGCATCCGCGACAAATGATCCGCAGTATTCAGTTGTCCTTTTACATATTCTATTCTGTAGTTGAATCCCGAAAGTACGAACGCCCATCTTTGTACTCTAGCAGCTGCATGAACTGGTAAACCTTTATTTTCGTTAAATATTGAAATCAGTGGCTTATGATCTGTTTTCAAGATAAAAAAATTTCCCAATAAATAATGTTTCTATTTTGTGACCGAAAACACGATCGCCAGTGCTTCTTTTTCAAGCATGCTATAATTGTGTTCAGCTTTTGATAAAGCTCTGGATACGAAGGCAATTGGCTTTGAGTTGTCCGATAAGGAATGATACAAAATACCGGATATTGCATTGTTAGATGCATCCGTTGTGAGTATGATCGGTATCTTTGGGTTAAAGTGTACCAAAACTTGGTCTGACGTCACATCTTTTTTTATCGTTTCATAGGCTTCCTGGCAATTTTTTGACCAATGAAACGTTACATTTTTTTGCAATAGTTTATACAAAGGGATCATCTTTTCAGCAAAATTTTTAATAAACTTAGAGTAGTAGTTAACCATACCTTTAAATGCTCTAAGCTCTGGTACATTACTAGGAAGAGGTGCCTGTAATACCGGCTCTATTCTATCTTTATTTTTGCTAAGACCAAATTTGTCGATTGTAAATCCTAAATAAGTAATGTTGGATTTGAAAAACTAACATTTCTTAATGTTTGACTTAAGCCCTGCTTCCCCAAGTTTACACAGCACTGCCTTCAAGTTCCGAATGTGTTGTTGCATGTCTTTGCCTGACACGGTTATATCGTGTTGATACACAACTACAAATGGAATGCTCTTTAGTAAATTTTCCATAGTTTTCTGGAATATGCCTGCTGCCGGTTGTATCCCGAAAGGTAAGCGCGTCATTTTGAATGTGCCTATGTGCGTTGACCACGTGCATAATTTTTGTGATTCTTCGTCAAGAATCAACTGATTATAAGCATTGGACAAGTCCAATTTAGAAAAAACTTCACCACCCTGAAGTGATGCGAAAATTTCATCAATTATAGGTAGAGCATACTTAAAATCGGATAGATGTTTATTAATTGTGACCTTGTAGTCGCCACAGATTCTGATCTCGCCATTTGGTTTTAGTATGGGAACAAGAGAAGTACCCCATTCCGCGTGGTCAATTGGTACTAAAACTCCTTTCGCAACTAATTCGTTTAAGTTCTTCTCAATTTTGTTTTTCCATGCAAAAGGAACTGGACGTGGTTTGAAAAATATGGGCTTTGCGTCCCTATCCACAGCTAACGAAATTTTACTCAAATTATAAGCACCCAGACCATTGTCAAAAACTTCAAAAAATTCGTTTTTTAATTCCTCAGCGATTGTGGAAGATCGATTAGTGTTACCGATGGAATACACTTGCACTATTTCAAAACCAAATTTTCGCAAAAAATTTCTGCCAAGTTAAGCGGAATTATTGATATTAGTAACTATTAATTTTACTTTTTTTTGACACCATTGCATTCTATCATTTCATAGTATTCTCCTTGTACTTTGATTCGGTTGCCATTATAATCAATAAAAGGGTCATTACAAGGATTACGACTTACGTTCTTATTAATTTTATTTAAACAATGTCTAGAAACCAAACTACATGGTAAACCCGAATCGCATAATATATTCATAGAAACTCCGCCTATTATGACCGATACACTGTACACTTTAGCTGAATCATCACACTTGCTTTGGTTGATACTGTAAATATAAAAATTATGCGAATTGTTAGTATTAAATTCGTCGCCTGAACTATCAGATTCTGATACGTAATTAACTATTTTTCCACTTGTTTTGCAAACTGATGCTAAAGGCTCCATTACTGATACTTAGCATAGACTTGACTTGGCTTTCGAACTGTCACTTACAGTTCTGTTAAATGAACATTGCATGTTACTGATTACTCAAAACTTAACTTGACTTAGAAGTCTGTTGAATTTTGATTTTCTATGTAAGTTCTAAGTGACGTTTACATTTTGAGATGCCATTTGTTTGTTTCCATTTCATTTTGACATTTTGTCATACAAATTGACATTTATTTAAAAATAAATTTCAACGCTGATTATGATGCCAGATTTTATGCGCCAAGTGGAGTATAATCGCGGCTAAGTTGCCAAGTTTACGCCAAGTCAAGTCAAGTATATGCTAAGTATCACTAATGGGGGCTTAAGTGTCCAATTTTGCCGCACTTATGACATTTGCTATTCTTGTATCGACATTCGTTAGTTGTATGATTTCGCCACCCACAGTGATTGTAAGCTTTTGCGTATTTTGTTGATGTATTGTGAGTTCCTTTCTTCTCTTTACGGTCATGTTTGTTGTCTTGCTTTGAAGTGTCAGAAGTAGAGCTTTTCGATTTGTTATTACTCTTGCCACTTTTGGTATAATTCACTTGCAAGTTGTGCTCATGCTTTGTCGATGACAGTTTCATCTCCGTAATGAGAGCTTTTCGGAGTGCTTGGTCAATGCATATGTTCTCGTCTTTTTCGCACATACGTTCAAATATTCCGCTGTGAAGACCCATTATGAAACGATCCATTACAAAGGCTGGCAGGTTGTCACCAAATTTGCATGTTAGCGCGAGTTTTTTTACTCGTGCATGCCATTGCGATACCGTTTCAAATTCAGCTTGTGTTGCTGAGTGAAAATTCTTAGGCTCGCGGAAAACAATGGACGGTGGAGTGTAATGAACTTTGAGTATGTCACTTAAGCTGGAGACATTGGTGCTTTATCGGTAACCGTATCGGTAACCTTATAGCAGCTGATTCGACCAACCTTATGAGAATCAATGCAATCGATTATTGGTGCCGCTAAGGTCGTAACCGCATCGTAGCCAACCAATTGGGTTTTGGTTTACCGTCGTAACGATAAACAGCTGATTACGTTAGGGATACGGATACAGCGATACGACATACGGCACCAATGACTCCGGCTTTAGCTCCTTATACGTGTTTGATACCGGTGCAGCGTTGTGCAAAACCTCATATGGTGTTGGGCTAATGGCTTTTAAAAGAGTAGCCTTTTTTGCATTCTCTTCTGTGCAATTTATTTCCGCAAAATGAATTTCTAACTTTTCTTTCCACAATATCCATGATTCCGTTTGTGGAGAAAATTGCTGCACATTATTTGAATGGGATATGGTTACCGTATTTTGAGGTTCGTCGGGCATTATAGTACAGTTTATGATAAATTTTGTTTAGCTCTGTAATTACAGTTGCTGCACTTTCAATTTCTTTTGTATGTACAAAAGAAGAGAAAAAAATAAATTTTATTTTTCCCTTTTACTTCGTCGCCAATATGTTATGTACCGAGTGAAACGCACAGAAGAGTTGTTTGTTCATGACTTCACTTTATTGACTGACTGTATGCTTCTTCTAGACTAATAATGAGATGCGAATAATAACTAAGGTAATTCTTAAGGTGAGTATATATGTATAATTGGAGGTGAGTTATGTTTAGTTTGTAATTCACAATGACGATACCTAACACTATATATAGCTCCGATCAAAGTGATTTTTCCAGGATATCTTCTATGATATATTAGAATATATATCACCGATTTTCACGTTTATACTTTCTAAATTGCGGCAGGAATGACCAAAATCGTCTTATCTGAACGATAGGTTGTATGGGAGATATATGTTATAGTGGTCCGATCCTACCGGATCCGACAAATGTCTAATATAATACAAAAATATATCCTTGTGCCAAATTTCATTGAGATATCTCAAAATTTGAGGGACTAGTTTGCGTTCAAACAGACAGACGGACGGACAGACCGACGGACAGACGGACATGGCTATATCAACTCAGTTCGTCGCCCTGATCTATTCGGTATACTTAATGGTGAGTCTATCTTCTATATTTCTCAATGTTACAAACATCGGACCAAAGTTAATATACCATTTCATGTTCACGAAAGGTATAAAAAGGATCAAATCCCAAAGAAATTGACCAAAGTTTTGTAGTTTTAATTGGTTTACAAACATTCGGAAATTCACGAATGTGTCGAACTCTTTGTCAAATCTTTGATTTCAGGTTGTGGTAAAGTACAAAGTCACACACACTTTCATTCTAACAAAAAGCCTTATATAAACGATTGTTTTAACGAAAAACCTTAGAGCAAAACCGTGCCGCAAGCCAAACTAGTTCTGTTTTATTTACATAAAAATCGTATTTTTAAACTAAATTTCAATTACAAATTACAATTTCCAGGGCTCGGTTGTATTAATTTTATTATAAAATCATACAAAAAGTTAAAAAAAAATTGTTTCCAATAGCTGGGTGTTCCTCTTTTTTTAATTTAATTCTTTACTCTTCCGTTTACCAGTGCACCCTCACCCTTCAATTTTCCCATCCATGGCCTAGATTCAGGAAGTGCGGGTTTTGAAATGTACATTATTTCCATGTAATTTGTGTTAGAGAAAAATGTACATTTCAAAACTCACGTTAATTGAATCTAGCCACAGTCCTCAAATTTACTATTGAAAAGTCTTAAAAGTTTGAACTGTGTAGTAATGGTCGAATTTCCATTTGACGAGGTACGAGAAATTAGTTATTATTAACAATGTTATTATTAAAGTTTCTGGGATTCTGCTCTTCAACGGGAATGATTTGGCACAAAGCGTTTATATCAGATCTACGTTGAGCATTTGTTAAGTTATCGCTTTCCAAAAATATTCCTGCCTTACTTCCAATAAAAATGTTCCTTGGGTTAATATACTTAGTGTTCTAAATTATGTACACTGACATTTTTTAAATATCCAATATTTTGATATATTTATTGCACCTAAAATTACTCATATTGATGGAATAATGTCAGCAGAATAAATGTTTGTTGTGGAATTCTTTAGCGCAGGTCGAAAATATATAGAACCTTTTTATTCTGTAACTGATATTGAATTTAACATAGCAGAAATACTATTAACTTCCAGACACAAATATAGAAAATATAGCCGCATGAAGAACATAATAGCCTAGGAATTCCTAAAACTCATCAATTTGTTTTGTGCTGTGTGAGAAAAATTTAAAAACTCCCATTACCTATCGAAGCATATCGTATAACTTGAACATAAAACAGTGGTAAGTGCACTTAATATAAAACAAATTAGTTCAGTAATTTATTTAGTTTTCAATACAAGAATGTCTTCATCAGTGGAAAACTCCGTCAAATTACTTTGAGATGTATGTACGTGCATTTGCAACAACGTTTTTTTAAGCTAATACAGTGCAAAAGTCTGTTGGGTATACTTACGAATACGATTTAAGTAAAAACGCGACGTGGTCGATTTTCAGTTTTATTTAATAAAAAATTCAATGTATACAGCATTGCCAGCTTGTTGCGATATAGAAAATATTAAGCTTACTTGACATTTTAGATAATTACTTCAACACTTCTTCTTAAGCTAATATTCTAATTTGAAAAATTTTAAATTGCAATTTAATTTAAACCAAGTAATTTTACGAAGCCGCAATGCTTTTGTTTACCCAAATTTTTTGTAAATACATCTGCAATATTTTCATTAGTAGATACAAATTTTAATTCGATTTCATTATTTGTAACTTTTTCGCTAATAAAATGAAATTTAATGTCAATGTGTTTGGTGCGTTTATGGTGAACAGGATTTTTAGTGTATATGCTGTGCACTCATGTTGTCGCCACATATGACCATAGCTTCTTCTGCTGACCATCCAATTTCGAATAGTAATTTGCGTAGATACACCGCTTCTTTTGCGGCTGCTGTGAGAGCCACGTACTCTGCCTCTGTGCTGCTCAATACTACAATACTTTGTTTAGCTGAAGACCAAGAAAATGCCCTGCCTCCAAAAAGAAAACATAACCGGAGTATGATTTTCTGTCTAATTTATCATTTGCCCAATCAGCGTCTGCGAAGCCTTGTACTGGCTTCCCGGTTTTCCGATATACTAAGGTCAGATTTATAGTGCCGTAAAGGTATCGAAGAATGTGTTTTGCTGCAGTCTCATGCTCAGAGTGTGGATTTGTGTTGCGTTGCGACAATTTGCTACAAAATGTCAAGACGACTTAAAATTGCTGGGTACTTTAAAGAACCTATTAATGACTGATAGTGCGTTACATTTACTTTGACGCATTTGTCATCTTCACAACCGACGTGAAAACCTGGGTCAAGTGGTGTGGCAACTGCTTTGCAATTTTTCATACCATATGAATCTAAAAGTTTTCTGATATAAGTTTTTTGACATACTGATACAGAACCTTGTTTGCCATTTCATTGAATTTCAAGACCAAGAAAGAATGAGAGTGGACCGCCGTCATGCATTTCGAATTTCAATGATATTTGCTTTTTAATCGCATGAATCTCCCTCTCGCTCGGCGATATGATTATTAAATCGTCGACGTAAACTGCGATGTAACTGTTTTGCTGTTGATGTTGCTTAAAGTATAAGTACGCCTCGTACTTGCTACGTTTGAAGCCTATGCTTTGCACAACTTCATCTAGCGTATTATTCCATACACGTTCAGATTGCTTAAGCCCATTTTAGCCTTTTTGAGCTTAAGAACCTTGTTTGGATGTGTAGTGCTCAGAAAATTTGGTAGCTGCTTCATGTAGACATCCTCGTCTAGGTTACTGTTTAAATATGCATTTAACTTGGTGCATATACAACTGTTTTTCTGCAGCTATAGCGAACAACATACGAAGAGTTTCGTAGCGTATAACGGGAGAGAACGTTTCGCTGTAGTTAACGCCCAACTGTTGTGCACATCCTTTCGCAACCAACCTGGATCTAAACCTTTCGATTTCACCATCTTTGTTTCTTTTGATTTTAAATACCCATTTGGAGCCTATTACCTTTGCACCAGCAGGTAAATCGACTAAGCTCCAAGTATCGTTGGCTACTAATGCATTGTATTCAGACTGCATTGACTCTTGCCAATTTTTCGCATATTGGCCCTGCAATGCTTCTGCTATTGTTTGTGGTGTTTCGATATAGTATATGGAATTTAAATTGTTTAGCACGTTGTATACTTTTTTAGGTCTGCCTGGTTGACCCGTCCGTTGCAATTTTGGTCGACGTGGACCTCTACGTTCACCATTTATTTCTTCATCATCGCTCGCGCTAACGAACTCCTCCCCCTCTTCGTCGGAGTTGTCAGTATCGTTCTGTACCCCTACGCATTCAGGTGTATGCACAGTACTCTGATTATCAACTTGCTCAGCTTCTTTTGACGTTTTATTTGCTTCTTCTGCAGACGTATGCGGCTCAAAATGAACAATATTAGTCATGAAATCATCGATACGATCTTATACGCTGCATTTTGTATTAACTGCTGTATCAAACTCACCTTCTACAAATTTGACATCCCTGCGTTCTATAACTGAACGTTTTTCTCTATAGTACAGGCGATAAGCTTTTGCTGTTGTAGAGTAGCCGACGAAAATGTATTATTTTCCTTTTGCCCTGAACTTGCCCGTTGCTTTTTTATCTAAAGCAAACGCGCGCGAACCGAAAATAAGCAAATGTTTTACCGATGCTTTACGATTTTTCCACATTTCGAAGGGCGTGCACCCGTTCAATGCATTTGTGGGGCACCTATTACCCAAATATATTGCCGTTTGTACAGCCTCAGCCCACAAAAACTCTTCTAATTTGCCATGAATTAGCAAGCTTTTTGATGGGGTATATACGGAACAGTATTTTGTCTCTTAATTCCACAATTGTTTAAAAAAAATTTAAAATCATTGTTTACCTATTCAGTACCATTGTCGGTACGTAGACATTTTATTTTCTTGCCCGTTTGCAACTCAACGTAACTTTTAAATAGTTTAAATTTATCGAAAACTTCATTTTTGGCACGCATGAAATAAATATATATTTTTCTTGAAAAATCATCAATGAACGTGACGAAATAACGATTTCCACCTATCGAATTAACATTCATTGGCCCACAAACATCACTGTGTACTAGTTCAAGTACGTTTTTGTCATTCGCTTAGCTTTATTTGGAAATGGCAAAGCAAAAATTTTTGCTTGATTGCACGTGTCACAGTTCATGTTCGCTTGTGTATTTTTAATGTTCATACCTTCGACTTTTTCTCACAAAGCAACTTTTAACTTTGAAAATTTAAGTGTCCGTATCTTTCATGCCACAATTTTGCATTCGAATCGATGAACATATTAACTGCACTTTGTGTGGAATTATCCGTATACAAATACAAGTTTCCTTCTTGCATTGCGCGTAACACCACATTGCCATTTTTTTGTTTTTATTTGCGCATACTTTTTACTAAATGTAATACTATTTTGATTTTGAGCTGCCTTACTGACTGACACGAAATTCATTTGCAGCGTAGGCACATACAAAACGTCACGCATTTCAATATCTACATTGTTTACTTTTATTATGACTGTGCAAATACCTAAAGACTCTATATATTTGTCAGCTGCTAATTTTACCGACGACTTCTTTTCATAAAACGATATAAATTTGTCTTTGTAGCAGCACATATGTGTTGTTGCACCACTGTTAATACACCACGTATTTTTACTTTGTTCAACGTCACACATATTTAAAACACAATGCGCTTGTTCTTCTTTCTTATGTTGCTGTTCTTTCTGTGCGTTTGCATTTTTGCGATATTCATTTGCGCGATGACCTGTTTTTTTCACAATAAAACACTTGCCTTTGAACTGTTTTTGCTCGCTTGTTTTGTTTTGATTCTGGCGATTGCCTTTGATGATTGCTTTGTTGCGCGCCCGTTTGCGCTTGTCTGTGTACATATACTGACGCTGTGCGTTTTCGCGTTCTCTCATTTCTGCTTTGCGTGAACCTTCTTCTAGAAACTTCGATTTCACTGTTTGAAATGATGACAGGTTGTCGCGTGTCTTAATAGCGACCACAAAATTTTCCCAAGAATTTGGTAGACTAGACAGAAGCATTATTACTTTTAGTTCGTCATTCATTTTGATGTCTAATTCAGCCAACTTATTCAAAGTTTCCTCAAAAACTTTAATATACTACAGATTGCATTATTAAATAAGTTTTTGGTAAAGTTGAACTTTTCTTACTGGCCCTGTTAGCAAATGTACTTCACGCAATTTTTTCTATGCGTCTGCTGCAGTAGCACATGATTTTATATGCATTAGTTGTGTTGATTTTGCATTTAAAATTATGCAAGCTAACGCCTTTGTGTCTGTGATGTCCCATTTTGCTGATTGTTCGTCAGTTGGACCCTAAGGCTTGTCTTCGCTCACCACTTTCCACAAATCAGCCGTAATTAAAACACTGCGCATGGTCATATACCACACGTCGTAATTTTCTTCACCAAGCTTCTCTATTTGATGAGAAACATTCATTTTGAATGTGAGTTTATGCAAATTTCTATTTTACAATATTTTGCCCACACTGATTTTTCTGCACACGTTTTCTAGTGGTTTCTTTTTAGCAAGGAACACCGATCGCGTAGTCCTGGGCCCATAACCATTTTGTTGGGTATACTTACGAATACGATTTAAGTAAAAACGCGACGTGGTCGATGTTCAGCTTTATTTAATAAAAAATTCAATGTATACTTTGCGAATGCAACTTCACGACTTGACGATTACAACCATTGTTTACTATATAGTTTGGCAGCTTAATTCGAGGTTATGTTGCGAATAGAGTGGAAGGCACTCGCAGGCCGTGAAAATAGGCACTCGAATGAAGTATAATGAAGGAATTGATGTTCGGAGTTTTTTCAAAATTTTCCTGAAATCCTGAATCAAAAAGGGAGTATAGTTAAGTACGAAAATGAAAAAATATAGTTAGGTTTTGCTCCTTTTTTAACAGGAGATTTTCGTTTTAAAAATGTAATATATAAACCACATATACTTTATAATAACATGATTTTTATTTTTACGATTTATTCCTCAATGAAAATAAGTGAAACACCTATAAATGTAGTCATTAATCATGTTTTTTACTTCTTACTTTATGTTAAAAAATAACTCTGTGTTAAAAATAGCAGAACTAAAATCTCAATGTCGTACTACTTTTATATAATAAAAATTATTTTATGCATGCAAGCATTTAATACCTGTGCATTATATCTTAACTTTCTCGCTATATAAGTTAACAATTCCAGGGGCCGTTTTCACCATCTTCGGTTAACGCTAACAAGCAATTTATTTGAAAGAAATCATTCAGTGATTTGTCAAATAAAGTGTCACTTTGAAAAACTAATTTTATGTAATAAAAATGATTTCATAAATTGCGTGAATTTTATACATATGCATTATATTTTAAATTTTCTCTAACTATTCGTTTTGTGCTGACTTAATTTTGATTATGCATAACTTTCTTTAGCTATATAAGCTAACAATTTCAGGGGCCGTTTTCACCATCTTCGGTGAACGCTAACAAACACTTTATTTGAAAGAAATCGTTCAGTGATTCGTCAAATAAGGGTTATTTTAAAATAACGGACGTTAAAAGTTCCCCTGTCACATGAGGAAAAATGAAATACAACTATTTTTATAACATGAAGATAGATAGAAAATTTAGTGGGGATTGCGCTGCGACCGTTGATGTATTGTGCACTTATCAGATTTGCGTCGCGTTCCAGGAGGATATGTTCCACCGTCTCTCCTGATCGATCACGAAATCGACATGAATACAAAATTATGTTTTTTATTTAGTTGAACGGCGATAGAAAATAGGTTTTGTTTCTAAAATGCAAGAAACTTCAAGAAGAACGTAATTTTTAAATTATTTGTGTTGCTTTGACGTTGGCGTTGCGTTGCTTATGGATTGAAGCACTTAAATCACGTGTGTTCAACGTCAGATATAGACGCAACGCAAGTGCCAAAACGACGCAAAAGTCACCTTAAGCGTATTTGCTTTAGGTGTTATTTATCAATATTAATTAAAAATGCTAGATCTCCTAAAAATTGAACTTAGACAAGATACACAAGAGGCGTAGCTTCGTAGACGCCTGCAAAATATGGCATGCAGCTAAGATCTCTATACACCTCAAGCCTCAAGATTGCATATGCTGTGCCTAATGCGCGTCTATGAAGCTACGCCTCGTGTCCATCTTCTCTTGGATTATATTTCAAAGACATTTTGTTTAGCTTTAAACTTTGTTCATAATATTCATGTACATGTCTACTACTATTGCAGTCGCTTGCATACTACTATTTCATTATTTAAAAAAAATTAAGTTCGAAAAAATGCAACTTTATCACGTGCATTCCCAAACACGGTTGCGACACCATGTTGTCATTTGGGACCAAAATTTATCGAAAAAAGGACCAGACCTCAAAAAAAAGGACCAAATTTTAGTTTTATTTTATTGGTATACAAACAATTCGGCAAGTTACTAGAGTATCGTATTTTTTGTAAAAGGCGAAAATTGTAGGATGTTTCGGGGGTGTCCTATATAAAATTTTAATAAAAGAGACACTTGGCTTTAGTTCAAACTGCACAAACAAAAATAAAGTGTACCTTTGGGTATCAAATTTTCAAATTTTTAGGATAAGACTATGTCTTTCACCAATCTAACGTTGTGAACCTAGTTTTGCTTGATTGCAATGAAATAAAATGTATAGCGCAGTAAGGTTTTAGTAAGGAACGGTTAAAAAATTTGCGTTGTGGCAAACTCAATAAATCGTAAATGAAACTAAGCAATTGTGTTAATGCTATTTTTATAGATGCTTTCATTTTCACTCACAGTTTAAACTTCATACCAGAGCCTAGATTCAGTAAGTGTGAGTTTTGAACTCAGGCTAAAAATGAAGCGTTTTAAAAGTTTCAACTGTATAATATTGAACACCGATCGGAATATCTAAACACTAAAACTGATAAGTGCGTTGTTTCATCAAAAATTAATGACAATGTGTTTGTCCGAACATTCAACACTTCATTTTTAATGCCTCGCCTAAATTATCTCCCAAGTGAAATTTCATTGTTCTGCTACATTTTATTGATAGAGCAATTTTCTTGGTAAGAATTCCATTGGAGTAAATTGAAAATTATATGTGGGTAATAGATTTGCGGCAATTTTTTTTAGCAATTTTTTGAATTTTTGTTTCAGTGAAAAAGAAATAAAAGTACCAAAACCGTGCCGAAAAACAACCAAAATTGAGAAAATGGGACCAGTGGACCATATAGGGGGGAAGGGAATGGACTGTAGTGGCAACCGTGTTCTCAAATGCAAGCTTCCACATCAAATACATATACATCATTGTTTACTATATAGTTTGGCAGCTTAAATAGAGCTTATGTTGCGAATAGAGTGGAAGGCAGTGGACTAGGCAGTCGAATGTCATATAGTAAAGGAATTGATGTTCGGAGTTTTTTCAAAATTTGATCGAAATCCTGAATCACAAAAGGGAGTGCAGTTAAGTACGAAAATGAAAAAATGTAGTTAAGTTTTGCTCCTTTTTAGCAGGAGATTTTCATTTAAAAAATGTAATATAAAAACCAATGTCCATTATATTACTTTTTTAGCAGATTTTCATTTTAAAAATGTAATATATATAAACCAATGTTCCTTCTATTACTCATTTTATCTATGGAGCTTCACATGCACTTCATAAAAAGTGCTTTTTATTTTTACGAACTTATTCCTCAATGAAAATAAATGAAACACGTATTAATGTAAGCATTAATCATGTTTCTTACTTCTTAACTGTTCTTCTTAGATATTATAAATGTGTTAAAAGTAGCAGGACTAAAATAATATTGACAAATCTGATATGTCAAACTAATTTGATATAATAAAAATGATTTCATAAATTGCATGCATTTTATACATATGCATTATATTTTAAATTTTCTCTAACTATTCGTTTTGTGCTGACAAAATTTTGCTTATGCATCACTTTCTTTGGCTATATAAGATAACAATTCCAGGGGCCGTTTTCACCATCTTCGGTGAACGCTAACAAACACTTTATTTGAAAGAAATCGTTCAGTGATTCCTCAAATAAGGGTTACTTTAAAATAACGGACGTTAAAAGTTCCCCTGTCACATGAGGAAAAATGAAATACAACTATTTTTATAACATGAAGATAGATAGAAAATTTATTGGGGATTGCACTGCCACCGTTGATGTATTGTGCCTTCATCAGATTGCGTCGCGTTCCAGGAGGATATGTTCCACCGTCTCTCCTGATCGATCACGAAAACGACATGAATACAAAATTATGTTTTTTATTTAGTTGAACGGCGATAGAAATTCTTATATTTTTCAAAAAATCCAAGAAACATCAAGAATAATACTAAGTTTTTAATTATTTGTGTTTTGCTTTGACGTTGGCGATGCGTTGCTTATAGATTGAAGCAATTAAAGCGCGTGTGTTCAAAGTCAGATGTAGACGCAACGCAAGTGCCACAACGACTCAAAAGTCACCTTAAGCTTAGTTGCTTCACGTCTTATTTATCATTATTAATTAAAAATGTTGGATCTCGTAAGAAGCTAAACTCAGGCAATATACACACGAGACATAGCTTCGTAGACGCGTACAAAATATGGAATGCAGCTACGATTTTCTACGCCTCAAAATTTCTTATGCTGTACCTAATACGCGCCTATGAAGGTAAGACTCGTGTGCATCTTCCCTTAGATTATTTTCAAAGAAAAAATGCTTTGTTTTAAACTTTGCTAATATTCACATACATGTCTACTACTATGGTTGTCGCTTCCATACTACTATTTCATTATTTAAAAAAAAAATTACTTCTGAAAAATGCAACCTTGTCAAATGCGTTCTCAAACACGGTTGCCACACCATGTTTTCATTTAGGACCAAAATGGATCGAAAAAAAGGGCAGATCTCAAAAAAAATTACCAAATTTTAGGTTTTTTATTGGTATACAACAATTGGGATGTTTCAATGGTTTAATATATAAAATTTTAATAAGTACATACTTGGTTTTAATTCAAACTGCACAAACAAAAATAAATTGCTCTTTTAGGTATTATATGTTCACCTTTCTATGATTAGTCTATGTCTTTCACCAACCAAACGTTGTGAACCTAGTTTTGCTTGATTTCAATGGAATAAAGTGCATAGCGCAGTTAGGTTTTATTAAAGAACGGTTAAAAAATTTGCGTTGTCGCAAACTCAGCAAATCGTAAATGAATCTAAGCAGTGATGTTAAGGCTATTTTTATAGATGTTTACTTTTTCCCTAACAGTTTGAACTTCATACCAGACCTAGATTCAGTAAGTGTGAGTTGGAACCAGGCATGCTTAACCAACGAACCGATATCATTTCGTTACGATAATTAACGTTAATAAACAAAACAAAGTCATAACGGTTCGTTGGTTAAGCATGCCTGGTTGGAACTCAGACTAAAAATTAAGCGTCTTAAAAGTTTCAACTGTGTAATAACTGAATACCGATCGAAATATCAAACCACTAAAACAAGTCTTTTTTCTGATAAGTCCGTTGTTTCATAAAAAATTAATGACAATGTGTTTGCCCGAATATTCAACACTTCCCTTTTTAATGCCTTGCCTAAATTATCTACCGGGTGAAATGCCATTGTTCTGCTTCACTAGATAGAGCAATTTTCGTTGGCGGCCACCGTGGTGTGATGGTAGCGTGCTCCGCCTATCACACGGTATGCCGTGGGTTCAACTCCCGGGCAAAGCCACATCAAAATTTTAGAAATAAGATTTTTCAATTAGAAGAAAATTTTTTTAAGCGGGGTCGCCCCTCGGCAGTGTCTGGCAAGCGCTCCGATTGTATTTCTGCCATGAAAAGCTCTCAGTGAAAACTCATCTGCCTTGCAGATGCCGTTCGGAGTCGGCATAAAACATGTAGGTCCCGTCCGGCCAATTTGTGGGGAAAAATCAAGAGGAGCACGACGCAAATTGGAAGAGAAGCTCGGCCTTAGATCTCTTCGGAAGTTATCGCGCCTTACATTTATTTTTTTTTTTATAATTTTCGTTGTAAGAATTCCATTGAAGTGTAAATTGGTTAGGTATTTCAATTATTTTATACGATGTTTAATGATTAAGTTGAAACACGACTTTTCTAGCCTTTAGATTTACCGGAAGTGCCGGCCACCATATTTATTTTCATATCGATAGTTTTACAATATTTACAATATGGTTGCTTAACTTCTAATAACTTAAGCTACATGTACATAATGGGTTTACAGAAGTAAATTGAAAATTATGTGCGGGTAACAGATTTGCCGAAAATTTTATTAGCAGAGTTTTGAATTTTTGTTTCAGTGAAAAAGAAATAAAAGTACCAAATCCGTGCCGAACAAGAACCAAAATTGAGAAACCCGGACCAGCGGACCATATGGGGTTCAAAGGGCAATTTTTTGTCCAAATGGACGGAGCTGGCAACCGTGTTCTCAAATGCAAGCTTACGCATCAAATACATACACATATAAGTATTTCGACTTTACGAAATACATTTTCGCGTTGTAAGCCAAAGTATTTTTGCATAAAACCTTTTTGACCACCACAATACCACAGATTAAGTGTAAAATTTCACAAAAATAATAAATTTTTTCGAAAAATCACACCGAATAACTGTAGTACTTGTTTATGAATTTAGAAACAATGAGAATGGCAAACACGAACGAGTATGAAATATAATATCAAAACGTATATGCACATGGTTGTATTTCAATGCATGAAAATGCTTTAAAAACGCATGAAATTGTTAAATTAAAGTTAAAAAAAAATGTTAAAAATTTTAATATAAATAAAAAGCTTCTTTTAATAACAATAAATACGCCTTATGTATTCTATTTATACATCAATTGGTAAGGGTTATCTCACTTTAAAATTTAAGTTGAAAAATCTAAAGTTTTTTTTGAAATCGAGTCGAGAACTGTGCGTGTGAATGTGCGAATTTCACCGATCAGCTGTTAGTTGCGCTACTTGGTAAAATTTACAATGATATACATATAAGTACTTCGACGTTACGAAATACATTGTCGCGTTGTGAGGCTAAGTATTTTTGCATAAAAGCTTTATGACCACCACAATACCACAGATTAAGTATAAAATTTCACAAAAATAATAAATTTTTTCGAAAAAACACACATAATACCGAAGCCAATGTTTACGAATTTAGAAACAATGAGAATGGCAAATACGAACGTGTATGAAATGAATTGTCAAAACGTATATGCACATGGTTGTATTTCAATGCACGAAAATGCTTTAAAAACGCATGAAATTGTTAAATTATAGTTGAAAAAAATGATAAAAACTTTAATATAAATAAAAAGCTTCTTTTAATAACAAAAAATACGCCATATATATTCTGTTTATACATCAATTGGTAAGGTTTAAATCACTTTAAAATTTAAGCTAAATAATATAAAGTTTTTTTTGAAATTGAGTCGAGAACTGTGCGCGTGAATGTGCGAATTTCACCGATCAGCTGTTAGTTGCGCTACTTTGTAAAATTTACAGTGATTACAACAGAACTCATAAAAACTCAAAAGAACATTGATACAGCATTGCCAGCTTGTTGCGATATAGAAAATATTAAGCTTACTTGACATTTTAGATAATTACTTCAACAAAGTCTATCAAGAAAAGTTTTTGATAAGCGATCGAAGTATCTAGCCACCAAAACAAGATTTTCTGATTGACCGCTTGTTTCACCAGCAATTAACGAAAATTGGTTTGCTTCAAGATCCAACACTTTTCTAAACTATCTGCTAGGTGAAGTTCCATTGTTCTGCTACATTTTGTTGACATCAATTTTTATTAAATTAAATCCATTGAGGTAAATTATATTTTATATAAGCGTTAATGAAGGTGTGGAAATTTTTGTGGGAAGTGCAGAACATTTTTTTCTCAGTGAAAACAAACAATCTTGATTACAGCCAAAAAAAGGCCAAAATTGGAAAAAGGGACCAGCGGACCAATTGGGGTTGGAAAGAACCATTTTTGGTCCAAATGGACCAAAAGTGGCAATCATGAACACATATTACAAAAATGACCGCGATACTAAAAAATATCGTATTTGTGATCCGGCTTGGCTCAGAAATAGAAATCGCTTTATGAAAAAAAAATTGCGCTAGGTGCGACAAGGATCGAGATATTAAAAATACTCGTATATGTAGTCCGATTTGGCTCATATTTGGAACAAATATTACATACAGTCTGGTAGAAGTAACATCAAAATACTTCGGGGTTCGAGGAGGGCCAGCATACGTGGCGCCGAGTCGAGTAAAGTCTTTGGAAGGATTACGCATTGAGGATTTAGATTGTAACAAATTGTCAGGAAAGAGTCCTTATAATAATGAGTCACTAAGCCCTAGCTACAAGGTTCATATTGATCGGCTAGAATCAGTCCAAAAACAATTTTTACTTTTCTCCTTAAGAGATTTCCATTGGGATTCAACGTATAATCTGCCACCTTATACTAATCGCCTGAAACTTATTAATCTTCCCACCCTTGCTAGTCGTAGGGAAATGCTTGTAATTGTACTTATGATTAAATTACTAAATGGTTCGGTCTCTAGCTCATTTCTGTTGAGCGAAGTAAACTTTAATGGACGTGTTCCGAATATTCTAAATTAACGGTTTATCCGGAACACTTCCATGAATACTTAAACGGAAAAGAGCTTTCCAAAATTTCAGAATAAAAAGGTGAATACTCCCTGTGTAGCAGGGCCGGACAAAAGCCTAACCGTCCCGTAAAAGTCAAGGCCGGAATATAAAGTTCTAATTTAATAAGCCATTTTCTTTCATTTTTTTGTCAGCTCATTGCGGCTGCTGAGTAGAGTATCACCCTATGTCGTCTGCCACCTCGAAATCGTCCTATCTCAAAATATTTTTCAAAAATTTCCCATTTCTGTCACAAAAACGCCCTATATCAAAATTAGGCCGAAGAACTCCTTACTTTTGAGATAGTGTATTTTTTAATAAAATTCTAACGTACGACATTCTTCAAACGAATTCTGAAAGAATGACCAAACCAACATAAGTCTATCAATTGACGAAATATTTAGTAGAGAATTATTTATTTCCCCTAAATAATTTATAAATTAATTATCACTACTAATATACTACTAAAGGTACTTTTCTATTACAATTTTTGTTGGAGGGGATCGAATTATTTCCCGTTTTTCTTACTTCGTTAAAGCAACCCGTCCAGATTTTTAAATTTGGGAGTCTCAAAGCTCTGTCATCATTGGAGAACAAACCTCTAGTAATTTCATAATGCAATAATAAAGGTGATGTCAACAACACAACCTCATTTTTTTGGTACTGTAACGAATTTGCTGCAAATCCTCTTATTTGCCCTTTTGCTAGGTTCGTATCGCTAAACTGTTGAATAAATAACTCCAATATTGAATAATGGAAAAATGGCCTTTATTAAAAAACTTCACAATAACACTCAAACTGTGCAACGAATAGCTTAATAACCAAACTCTGATAGCTTAAATGAAACTGACTTTCAAAATAATACTGCTATTGCTCGCTAGATATCGTCTTAGTCGTAACTGCTTGACAACTCAAATCAAACTGAATTCCAGCGCCTCTACATCTGCGGCCTTTTATACTCTCTGGTTTCCTCGTTCGCATCTTCTAGAATCTACTAGCATTGTCCATGAGCTCTCTAACTTCTCAGCTGTAACTACAATTGCACAATTTTATAGTTTTTCTCATTGCATACTTATAGGAGTATCTCAGATATATGCATGTGTTAGTGCATTGACTCTCCGCTGCTCGTATACGTACATGGTACATATATTTAGACGCAGTTATTGTTTCGTTTATGTAGATACATAATGATTGAATTATTGATGTGCATTCACGTCACTGCTTAGCATCGGCTTAGAGACGGCAGCACTCCTTATTTTGCTAATATTCGTAACACTGCACTCCACCTAAGTCTGATCGTCCCGATTAGACAAATCTCTCGATTTAACACTGCTAGCCTCTCCAAATGAACCACTTTCATTTTGGTTTGCCAATGGTTTGTATGCGGTACACTACATCGTTGATCCGTTTTACAACTTTGTATGGGCCTTCCCAGTTACACTACAATTTCGGGGACAAACCTTTTTTTCGTTGTGGGTTGTATAGCAGCAGCAAATCTCCTTCCTGAAACTCTTCCGAATTAATTTCTTTATCGTACCTCGCTTTCATCTTGTCTTTGCTCGTTGCCTTACCAGATCGTGTATCTCTCTCAGCTCTTCTTCCAAGACACCAGTGGATTTCTTGACATTCCTCTCCGCATCGGCATCTATCCCATACTTCAAATCAGCTGGCAGTCGAAGGTCATTGCCAAAAATTACCTTTGCGGGAGTTTGGCCTGTTGTGTCATGTACTGCCGATCGGTAGGCCATCAAGAATAACGATATGTGTGTATCCCAGTCCTTATGGTACTTGTCTACTACTTTCCTTAAATGCTCCTCAAATGTTCTATTGAAGCGTTCCACCATACCATCGGACTGAAGATACAATGCAGTTGTCCGTGTTTTTCGAATGCCCAACTTCTTGCACATTTCTTGGAACACAGCTGATTCAAAATTCCTGCCTTGGTCAGAATGTAACTCCATTGGTACACAATACCTTGCAACCCATTCGTTTTTAAACACTTCTGCCACTGTTTCTGCCTCTTGGTTTGGGATTGGGTATACCTCTGGCCATTTACTGAAATAATCCATAACCACCAGTACGTATTTGTTTCCGCGGTTGCTAGTAGGAAATGAAACTGCGACATCCATAGCGATCCTTTCAAATGGCGCACCTGAGTTATATTGCTTCATCTGGCCATGACTTCGGGTTTCGGGCCCTTTCGCTCTGCTGCAAACCTCGCAGAAGCCATTTTAGCGCTGCATGATCTGTCCTGACACGGAATGGCTGGACGTAGAGGTATTTGTGAAAATGTTGAATGCACTCTACCAATGCCAACGGCTCTCTCCGGGTAACGCAGTAGTTCCTCTCTGGTTTTCCAATTGAACGGCTGTAATATGCAACTACCTTCTCCTGTCCATCAACCAGTTGTGACAAAACGCCTCCTATAGCATATCCACTCGCATCTGTATCTAGAATAAATGTTGCTCCTGGAATCGGATATGCCAACATTGGGGCAGTGCACAAACGCTCCTTCAATATTTGGAAAGCCACCTCTTGTCCTTTTTCTCTTCAAAAGCTTTATTTTTTCTTGTAAGCTCATGGAGACTGTGGGCTACGCTGGAAAAGTTTGATACAAATCGGCGGTAATATGTGCACAGCCCAAGGAAACTTCTCAATTCGTGCAGGTTCAGTGGTCTTGGCCAATCCTTTACTGCCTCTATCTTTTCATTCGCCGTACAGATGCCTTCTGTCGTTACCTTATGACCCAAATAATTTACTTCCTTTTTAAACAGCGAAAACTTTTTGGGTGTTAGTTTCAGACCAGCACCAGCTATTCTTTTGAAAACCTCCTCCAAGTTCTTCAGATGTTCTGCGAAGTTCTTTCCCAATACGATGATGTCGTCTAGGTACACTAAGCATGTTTTCCAATGTAGTCCTTCCAGTACCTGATCCATTAGTCTTTCAAAAGTAGCTGGTGCATTACATAGCCCAAAAGGCATCACTGTACATTGCCAAAGACCATCACCGACACTGAAGGCTGTTTTCTCTTTGTCTTCCTCTTTCACTTCCACTTGCCAGTAGCCGCTTTTCAAGTCTAGTGTGGAAAACCATTTCGTACTATAGGGCGAGTCCAGAGTGTCTTTAATTCTTGGCAATGGGTAGCTATCCTTTTTCGTAACGTCATTCAACTTTCGGTAGTCCACGCAAAACATCATTTTTCCAATCCTTCTTCTTTACACGTACTACCTGTGAACTCCATGGACTAGCTGATGGTTCGATAACGCCGCTGTCGCTCATTTCTTGTATGATTTGACTCACAACTTCTCGCTTCGCCAGTGGAACACTACGTGGAGCTTGACGGATCGGCCTCGCATCTCCAGTGTCAATTTGATGTTTCACAACATTGGTGCGGCCTGGTTTTGAACCATCCTGGTCAAATATGTTCGCGTACTTTATGAGCAGTTGTGTTGCCTTACTCTGATGGGCTTCCTCTAGCCCATGCGTCCATGCCGTGATATCATTTGAAATATCAGTATTACTAGATGAAACGTGTTCCTGGAGCTGTTCACAGTTAATAACTACTTCGGCCTCTTGGCATCTTCCCAAAATATCTCCTTTGGTCAAATTGAATGTTGACTTGAACTCATTGAGTACTCTTACCGCAATACGTCCATCTTGTTTTGTCATAGCCAGAGTTTTTCCTACAAGTATGTTCAATGCTGATTTTTTTGCTGCTTCGACAACCCACAATTTATTTGTCCCACAATCTCCATCAACCTTTGCCCAGATGACTGCTTCTGATTTTGGTGGTATTTGCTGACTCTCTTCCACCAGCACTGTTTACTGCTGTAGCCTCTCTCGTAGCCGAAATTAAGTGGCACATCCATGTTCTTATATCGCATCGTCTTGCTTTGCATATCGATTTTGATGCCTTGGTTGATTAAGAAGTCCACTCCAATTATGATTTCATCAGCAATACCTGCCACTATAAAATTGTGTAGTACCGTGACATTCCCAATTGCTAGTTCGCATTCTACTTCTCCAATTACCTGGGTGTCCTCTCCCGTGGCTGTACGTAATCTTGCTCCAAGCAATGGTCTTATCTTCTTGTTGACTAAATCTGATCGAATGATGGAATGGGATGCACCCGTATCTACAGTCAGTAACCGTTCCTTTCCATACACATGTCCTCCGACAGTAAGATTGCTTGACCTTCTTCCAATTTGCGAGATAGAGATTATGGGGCATTCAATTGAGGGAGCCAGCTGTCGCCCGTTGCCGCTGACTCTCTTTAGTTTAACGATTGAGGGACTTGGAGATTTGCTCATCTCCTTCAGCTCTGCTTTTCCGACCACCCACATTGTTGGAACTGTTGGGGTTGGTGTTGCAATGTCGTGCAATATGTCCTGGGTTGCCGCACTTGAAACATTTAATAATTCCGGCATTTTTCTGTTGTGCTCCCTTCAGTGCTTCAAAAATTGTGTCTACCCAATCTAGTCTTTCCACTTCCACACGATGAGCTTTGTATGCTGGTTTACTCAATAGCGACGCTGTTTCTTGAGTCAGTGCATAGGATACCGTTTCTGCGAATGTGGGTTTTGGGTTTGCATATGTCGCTCGCTTCGTTTCTACGCCCCGTATGCCATTTATAAAACTCTGGATTTTTACCCTCTCGGTGTACTCCACGGGTGCGTCCGCATTTGCCAAATGTGCCAACCTCTCAACATCCGAGGCAAACTCCTGCAAAGTCTCGTTCGCTCTTTGGTGGCGGTTTTGCAACTCAATTTGGAATATCTGTTTTCTATGCTCGCTTCTATAACGTCTCTCGACAGCGGCCGTCAGTGCTTCATAGCTGTTCCGTTCGTACTCTGGAATAGTCTGTAAGATTTCGGCAGCTGGTCCTTTCAATGCTACGAAGAGTGCAGCAACTTTATCATCAGCATTCCAGTTGTTCACTGTTGCGGTCTTCTCAAACTGTAGCTTAAGGACCTGGAAAGGAACAGACCCGTCAAAGGATGGTGTTTTTACCTTTGGATTACTCGCTGAAACAGCTGGGCGATTTAATTGTAACTGCTCCATAGGACCCTTCAAATCATCTACTTCTGCCTGAAATTGAGCGAATTTTGCATCCTGCGCTTCCAGCTTTGATGTTACCCTTGCTTCCTGTGCTTCTAACTGTGAAGACATTTGTGCCACCTGCAATGATAAGCGCTCCTCTTGTTCTTCCATCTTGGATGACATATACCTTCTGTTCTTCTAATTGAGATGACATATACGTTTTCTGTTCTTCTAGTTGAGATGACATATACGTTTTCTGTTCTTCTATTTGAGATGACATATAAACTTTCTGTTCTTCTAGTTGAGATGCCAGTTGAGATGTTATATCTGTCTTTTGCGATTCCAGTTGAGAAGCCACTGTCGATGTTTGAGCAGATATTGCAGCCAAAATCATGTTCAAGTCTGTGCTCGTAACTGTCTGCGTAACTGTCTCTTCCATTTTTGTTGTTTCCTCGCCTTCAAGATGAAAGTCAAACTCTTCCACATCAATTCCTTCTGCTTCCATTGCCTCTCGTAGTCGTGCCTGAAGTTTGAGTTTAATGCCGGTTATATTCAATCCACGGCTCTCCAACTCCTTCTTCAGTTGCTGGATCTTCAATTCATTGAACTTTGCCATGTCCTTGTTGTCATCTGGAATTTATTCAACAATTCCTCTTCTGACACCAATTGTAACGAATTTGCTGCAAATCCTCTTATTTGCCCTTTTGCTAGGTTCGTATCGCTAAACTGTTGAATAAATAACTCCAATATAGAATAATGAAAACAAGGGCTTTATTAAAATACTTCACAATAACACTCAAACTGTGCAACGAATAGCTTAATAACCAAACTGATAGCTTAAATGAAACTGACTTTCAAAATAATACTGCTATTGCTCGCTAGATATCGTCTTAGTCGTAACTGCTTGACAACTCAAATCAAACTGAATTCCAGCGCTTCTACATCTGCGGCCTTTTATACTCTCTGGTTTCCTCGTTCGCATCTTCTAGAATCTACTAGCATTGTCCATGAGCTCTCAACCTTCTCAGCTGTAACTACAATTGCACAATTTTATACATCTTCTAGGCGCTTCCAGAATCTACTAGGCCAGTAGCTCTCAAACTTCTCAGCTGTAACTACAATTGCACAATTTTATAGTTTTTCTCATTGCATACTTATAGGAGTATCTCAGATATATGCATGTGTTAGTGCATTGACTCTCCGCTGCTCGTATACGTACATGGTACATATATGTAGACGCAGTTATTGTTTCGTTTATGTAGATACATAATGATTGAATTATTGATGTGCATTCACGTCACTGCTTAGCATCGGCTTAGAGACGGCAGCGCTCCTTAGTTTTGCTAATATTCGTAACAGTACTTTTATTTTCCTGTATTTACTTGTATTACAAAAGTATTAAATTTTGATTGCTTCATTTTTCGTAAAAAATGCACAAACAAATTTGTTTTCTGCAAAATTGTTTCTATATTCTTTTGGGGAACACAAAGTTACGTTAATCTTTTTAGCTAAACAATTCTCTTAGCGGATTATATAGTTATAATATTTCTAAACTTATAGTAAAATCTACTCCAAACGTAGTAGAACTCAAAGGTAGTTCTGTATGATAGATCATGATGAAATAATAAAGGTATTGTCAACAACATAACCTCACTTTTTCGGCGGCTCTATTTGCCAGTATTTACTTGTACTAGAAAAGTACTAAATTTTTCTTGCTAAATTTTTCCTACAAACTTCCTCAAAGAATTAAGTTTTCTGTAAAATTTTGTCTATAATCTTTTGGCGAATACAAAGTTATGTTTATGTTTATGTCTAAACAATTCTGGTCGCGGCGTACATATTTATTATATTTCTAAACCTATTGTAACGATTTTACTTGCAAATCCTCTTATTTGCAATCCTCTGCTAAGTTCGAATCACTAAACTGTTGAATAAATAACTCCAATTTGTAATAATTCAAAATGGCCTTTATTAAAGTACTTCTTAATAACACTCAAACTGTGCAACGAATAGCTTGCCTAATAACCAAACTGATTGATAGCTCAAATGAAACTCTACTATTCAAAATAATACTGCTCTTGCTCGCTAGATAGCGTCTTAGTCGAAACTGATTAACAACTCACATCAAACTGAATTCCAGCGCCTCTACAATTGCCGCTTTTTATACTCTTTGATTTCAACCTTCACATCTTCTAGGCGCTTCCAGAATCTACTAGTCCAGCAGCTCTCAAACTTCTGAGCTGTAACTACAATTGCACAATTTTATAGTTTTTCTCATTGCATACTTATAGGAGTATCTCAGATATGTGCATGTGTTTGTGCATTGACTCTCCGCTGCTCGTATACATACATGTTACATATATGTAGACGCAGTTATTGTTTCGTTTATGTAGATACATAATGATTGAATTATTGATGTGCATTCACGTCACGGCTTAGAGACGATAGCATCGCTCAGTGCTGCTAACATTCGTTACACTGCCCTCCACCTTAGTCTGATCGTCCCGATCAGACAAATCTCTCGATCCAAACGCTGCTAGGATCGCCAAATGTACCACTCTTCTATTTCGTGATTTCCCAATTGCTTGTATGCGGCAGATGACATAACATACGAGCCTTCCCAATGCACCGATATTTGGATGGAACACCGCCGCCGGTGAGGGTTGTATAGCAGTACCAAATCTCCCTCCCGGAGACCTTCCGAATTATTTTCGTTGTCGTACCTGTGTTCCATCTTACTACTCATTATTCTGGATCGTTCTCTCGCACTCTGTTGCTTGGCCAATGAAGAACTACTTTGTAGAGCTTGTTCTTGACGGATTGGCTTCACATACTCAGTATCGTTCCGACGTTTCCCAACAGAAGTGTGCGCTGGCTTGAAACCATCCTTGCATTCTTTCTGAAAAATTCTTTCAGTCATTTTAGTGCATACATTAGGGTTTGTCGATGCCGGTCTTTTTCTCGCAAGTACTTTTAATTTCGCTTTATTTGGCACATTCGATCCATCAACCTTTCCTTTTGCCTTTCGTGGCCTTTGTCGAGTCTTCTCCACCAGTACTCGCTTACTGCTGAACCCTTTTTCCAAACTGAAGTTAACTGGCACATCTTGGTTCTCATAATGCATCACCCTTCTCTGCATATCGATCTTGATGTCATGGTCAACCAAGAAATACTCCCAATATAACTTCATCAACAATCTCTGCCACAACGAATTTGTGTAAAACCATGACCTTCCCAATTAAGACTTCACAGATCACTTCTCCCCGGACTTGGTTATACTCGCCAGTGACCGTACGCAACCTCGCTCCAGGTAACGGTTTTACTCTCCTGTTGACCAAGTCAGATCGGATCAAGGAATGAGATGCGCCCGTATCTACAGTCAGTATACGCTCCTTGCCATCCACATTCCCTCTGACGGTAAAACTGCTTGATTTCCTTCCAATTTACGACACAGATATCACAGGACATTCAATAGCCGGGGCAAGTTTTCGTTCTTTACATCCGACACGCTCTTGCTCATTTCCTCCAGCTTAGCGTTTACTGCCACCCCCATTGTTGGAACTATTAGGACCAAGAACGCAATGACGTGCAATGTGACCGGCCTTCCCGCATTTGAAGCATTTGATAACTTTTTCACTCCGCTTTTGCGATCCTTTCAGCGCCTCCAATATTGCGTCTACCCACTCTGGCCTTTCTACTTCCACACGGCGTGCTTTGAAAACTGGCTTACACAGAAGCGACGCTGTTTCCTGAATCAGAGCTTGTGACACCGTTTCTGCGAATGTGGGTTTTGGGTTTGCATATGTCGCTCGCTTCGTTTCTACGTCCCGTATGCCGTTTATGAAACTCTGGATTTTTACACTTTCAGTGTATTCCACGGGTGCGTCCGCATTTGCAATATGAGCCAATCGTTCAATATCTGAAGCAACCTCCTGCAATGTCTCATTTGCTTTTTGGTAGCGGTTTTGCAACTCAATTTGGAATATCTGTTTTCTATGCTCGCTTCCATAACGTCGTTCTACAGCAGCCATCAATGCTTCATAATTGTTCCGCTCTCCTTCGGGAATCGTCTGTAGAATTTCCGCTGCTGGCCCCTTCAATGCCACGAACAGTGCAGCAACTTTATCTTCCGCATTCCAGTTGTTCACTGCTGCGGTCTTCTCAAACCGTAGCTTGAAGACCTGGAAAGGAACAGAACCGTCAAAAGATGGAGTTTTTACCTTCGTATTACTCGCTGAAGCAGCCGGCCGATTAAGTTGCAATTCCTTTATACGACCTCTCAACGCATCCACCTCTGCCTCGAATGGTAAAATCTACTCCGATCGTAGTAGAATTCAAAGGCAGTTATGAATGATAGACAACCCTCTAAATTATGCATGCCGAACTTGTCAGAATAAGGGAAGACGTCAACGGGATGAGAACACCTGAATAATAATTTCATCATGTGATAGACAACCCTCTAAAATATGCATGCCGAACTTGTCAGAATAAGGGAAAACGTCAACGGGATGAGAACAACTGAATATTCATTTCATAAAGTAGTAATTTAATCATGGGCAACATCAATATTTTCAATGCTTCAATATTTTATCATTTTTGTGTTGCATATATATACAATCAATCAATATATATTTTCAGTTCCTTCTTCGCCGCCAGAGAGTCCTCAATGTGATGTACTTGGATCAACTTCAATTTACATAACGTGGTCACCTCCAGATTTAGACGGGCAGAATGGCAAAATTAAAGGCTACAAAGTATATTACATATCTGTTAATGAACTGTATGGTAAGTTACACCAAATTTAACCAGGCCTTTTGACAGAAGTCGTTTTTCGAGGGATTTTTTGAAGATTTATTATATTTATTGTTTTATAATCTTAGTGTAACGTAAAAAAATCGATCATCCAACTCATTCATGTAGGCCCAATTCTTGCGCTAAAAATTGTACGAAAGTTGATATATTATAGGTTATTTACGAAATAATCGGTATCTTAGAAGAAATGAACTTTTTTTAAACAACTCATAAACATAGAAAACCTTCATGGAAACAGTTATAAGCGTAAATGTGATACCAACAAACATAGATTACGAACCTAGACCTCCTTTAAGCACTGAAGAATTTTTAGTTTTTACTAAAGCATTTCTACGTAAGTCTTGGAGATATTGTTGAATTTAGTATGTGTGTGTATGTCCAGAATTTGATTCACTACCAAACGGAAAACCCCCAACTATGTACCAGGATATATGTTATAACCCCGTTATGTTGGTACATTCTAGAAGTTTGTAGGACCTTACTTGATAGATGCCACGATCTCGCGAGCATCGGACACAAAACGTGCTGAACCTTTTCGTCCTGCAGCCCGCACTTCCTACATCTGCTGTTACTCATGAGGCCTAATTTATAAGATTGATTTGAATTGAAATGGGAAGTGTGATACATTTTTAAATTCAAGATTTTTTGTTATCCTACCACGAGATTAATTATCCCTAAATAATATGTATGTATCTACATATATTGATATGCTTGGGCCATGAATTAGCGAACAATGTGCCATTTTAGTATACATACACATTTTATGGAATTTTCTCCTAAAAACTAAGGAAATTGCATTATGCGCATCTTTTGGCTGTTTTTCGTTCAACCCTTTATTATATGTACTACCAGGGCCTCTAAAGCTATCGCAGTTGTGAATTTACACAAGTGGCGAATGTTTGAAAAAACGTTTACTCTAGCAAACAGCCTGGATCACCTGTTAAACCGCTGTTGGATTATTTAAATCGTTTGCTCAATTGTGTTCTTCAAACATTCTTGTAAATGACTGGTATATTGCATTATTTACATATTTTCAAATGTTTGTTGACTGGCTGCTTATATTTTCGCTATTTTCATAAACAAATACTAATATTTAGGCTGGGTGTGATTTAGCCTGAATTTTAGGTACCTAAACTAATATTCCAATGGAAATTTCCAGCACTGCTACAATGTAGGTACAAAGCTGTCAAAACAGTCCGAGTACATTTGACAATCTAAATCAGCGGTCCTTATTTAGTGAAATAATTATTGGCGCCACTTCACACGTATTATTTTCTTTTTCGTCTTTAGTTGTCGCGGAACAAGCAGAGTCATAGTACAGGTCTACAAGTAGGATATGTAGCGGCACGCATATACACACCCTGCAAACGCTCCACGTCATCTGACTAGTCATTTTACCGTCATTGTGCGGTCACGCCCCTTTTTAAATTTTAGACACGTTTGCATTAGCGAGAGTAGATTTTTTACACTTTTTTCCCATTTCGTACCTATTTATGTGATTGTGCATTCCGCTCCCACTTATAGGATGTGAGCATAGCACTGTTCTGCTTACACACGTCACAATGCGCGTCAAAAGGCGGTCAAATTTTCGGTCATTTCCTCTACATTTTCGAGTCATTTGACTTTACTGCGGTTTTACCATTTATATAACCGCCATATAACTTGAATTTTACCTCCCGATTTACGTTACCAAAGAGGATAAATACAATAAGAGCCGTCACTCGTTATTTTTTTGGCATTTACTCGATGTATACTGAGAGGTAGTCGCTACATTTTTTTTGGGCGAGATGTTTATAAATGTCTTCTATACATTTTCGTGGGGTATTTGTGTTTATTTTTCGACTGTACTTAATTAATTTATTTAATTCTCTTTCCAAAAATCACAGTTGCACAGGGGGCAAACACGGTGTGGATAAATGCGAGACATTTAAAAATGTCCCTCTCAGAAAACATTCGGCATCAATTTTTTCAATTTCCAGCGAGATACTCGCCACAAAATAAGGAGTGACGGCTCTTATTGTATTTATCCTCTTTGACGTTACCTGGAGCAAAGAGGATAAATATAATAAGAGCCGTCACTCGTGAGGTAGTCGCTACTTTTGTTTTATGAGGTACATTTTTGAATTGCATTGCATTTATCCATGCGGTGCTGTCACTTTATGCAAACGTGATTTTTGGAAAGAGAATTAAATAATTAATTAAATACAGTCGGAAAAATAAACACAAATACCCCATGAAAATGTATAAAAGACATTTATAAACATCTCGCCCAAAAAAAAAAAGTAGCGACTACCTCACAGTTTACATCGAGTAAATGCCTAAAAAAACGAGTGACGGCCTCTTTGCCTGGAGCAGCCACATGAATAAAATATCAACCAAAAAAATTGAATTTTCAATATTTATTTTTAATAACCAAACATAACATATAACATAAACATTTATTTAAAACATATCATTAGATTTAGTAATTTTTTTCCAAACAAAGAATATTATATATGAGGCGCCTAGATGCAAAACCAGATATTTTAAAATAATATTTAAATTGCGACAATATTGCATCGCCTAGCAACATTCTAAAAACCCGTATTGAAAATTCATAACAATTTTCATTCATAACAAATTTAAAAATTGTTTGTGCCTTTCTAAGTTTTACATATCATGGATTCATCTGGTTTTGTATCTTGGAGCCTCATATATACATGAAACTGCAAGTTAAATTAATACATTTAATATAAAAAAGAAGTAAATACATTCATAATAACATAAAAATATATTAATTGCTTTGAGCTATATTGCTGCAGCAGCTAACTTTATATTTGGACAATTCAGAAGTGTGTTATATTCATGTAAAATTTTAGTTGTTTCCATGGTTTCGAATAAAAAATTTGATTATTTGAATCAATTTAAGTCTACAACTTAAAGCTAAGTAGAAATTTTGATTAGATTTACTCTTTTTTCAGATCAAGAATATTAAAAGGTGTCGTGGAATCCGATTGCTGTCGTAATTGAATTTGAAAGTAATAAAGTAAAGTAAAATATGAACTAATCATTCAAGCAATAATTCTGCAACTCTTAGCAGGAGTATTGATTGGTTTCAAGTCTAATTCCGACAGCAATAGGATCACGTCATACCTTATTATATATGTACATGAAATTGCAACTTAAATTTATACAGTTGATATAAAGAAAAGTAAGTATTTTAATAATAAATAAACTCGCTCAATTGGTTCTTGTTTTCCAATTGAAATCTTTTCTAAGCGAGCAGAAAATAATTTTAAGCTTTAGAAAAAACTCCAATTATTTGAATAATCTACAACTTAAAGCTTAGTAGAAATTCAGATTAGGTTTACTCTTTTTTCAGATCAAGAATATTCAAAGGGGTCGCGGAATCCGATTGCTGTCGTAATTAAAAAAAAAAAAACTTAAAATGTACGACTAGTAATTGACTCAGACTTATTATTGTTCTAAGCCTAATCATTCAAGCAATAATTCTGCAACCCTTAGCAGGAGTATTGACTGGTTTCAAATCTAATTCCGACAGCAATCGTATCACGACATCCCTTATTATATATGCACATCAAATTGCAATTTAAATTAATACAGTTGATATAAAGAAAAGTAAGTACTTTAATAATAAATAAACTATCTTAATTGGTTTTTGTTTTCCAATTGAAATATTTTCCTGTGCAAGCACATCGCTAACCTGTGTTGGCAAAAGATATGATTATACTGTCTTCGATAGGTAGTCGGACGAGCCGCCACTCGGCGAAGTAGAGATGACCGTTGTGTCGGTGGCAGCAGTTAAAACAGCAGTTTCTAACTTTGCACCATTCGTAAAGTGTGATGAATGCTTCACTGCCTTTTCCAATTGCTTGGTGCCAGCAATTTTTGCTGTTTGTAAAGCTTTAGCTGTAAAGCAAATATATAGATGGCTTAAAGTGGTTTTCGTATGTTATTCAACAACTCACCCTATACCATCATCAAAGCCTTTTCATCGATTGTGAATATGTGTACTGTTTCAGTATTCAGACCCTGTTCGCTTGGTGCAATATTTTCGATTTGATGAATATGTATACTATCCGTTAGGCAGACAATTGGTTGCGTTCTATTCATTCATATACTGTGGGTATTTGAGCCGTAGACGCAATGGCAGATATTTTGATTCTTTTTGAAGTGTAACATTTGTAAACAGTTAGGTTTCTCCGCTGTCACCATCACCACTAGAGAGCTATTGAAGACGCGCTCGACCAAGATAATATGTTGCGATTTACGCGCATAGATTTCTTCCACCTTGTCACAGTCATTGATGGAGAAAATGCGAAAGCCATATTTACCATCCAATACGGAAATGGAACTTTAGAGGAAGAAACATTTTATAAAATTTAATAAAATCAAAAAATGATAGTTGTGTTAAAATGGGGTAAAGTATTGTATGTTAAAGTATAGCGAAGTTTGAATAGGTCTCATTCTTCATTCTTAGAAAAATTTACGAAGGTACCTCGTAAGATATTAAAAATCCTCAACGCTTTAAAAAAAACTCATATTAAAATTTCTGTTTAACTTCTACATATCAATAGCTACCTTTACCACCTATTGCTTCTACACCTATGCTGTTGTTTCCTACATCGATGAGCTTTGTAATAAAATAAACAGCTATCTCCCCTATCTCTCCCTCACTAGGGTAGGCACCTCGTCGTTGGTGTGAGGGCTTATCCGATCTCCATAGCGCCCGACTATGAGGCGGAGCTGTTTAGGACTGGCATCTACGACGTTTTGCCTCATAGGAGGGCGGCGGGATGTCGGTGACCAAGAACTGCCAACCCCCTAATCCAGGGTGTTATGCGGACCGTGCCTATTGGACAATTTGCAGCCAGGGGATAAATTCGGCTGTATTCGAACGGAGCCTTCCCGATACCGGACCACCTCGGGAAGTATTGATGGCCTTACCACAGTAAGGGGCGCTGTTGTGGCTGACGGTTCTTCGCCCGTATATAATACTGGACCGCTGAGCCCGCCTTGTCGGGCTGGTGGTCGTACGACCAAGACGAACGACTCATTACCAAATTGTAATAAGGAGGATGATAAGAGGACTGAGTCGCAAGCCAAGGACGACGAATACGCATTAAGCGATGCGTCGGACTCGGCGAACGAGATTAGTGCTGATTCAATGAACTCCGTGTTGGAAAAGCACACAAATGAGTAGAAGAGTGAAGAAGGGTACGGAGCAGGAGAAGTAAAAGAGCTCTCTCGCAGTACCGTGCAGCACTAAGAATTGTCCAACACCTGTGTTTACTCGGCGTAGGCTGCCACCCGTCCCATCTCCCCTTGTACATACGTATATATGAATTTCCTTATAACCCGTAGTTTGTATTATATATTATTATTACATTGAATTGTATTGTATAAATATTGAATTATATATTGCATTGAATTGTATCCTATTATATTCCCCAAAAGCAATGAATATAACTTAACGTTAAAATTCCCATTGGGAATCTTCATGGACGTGTGGCAGCCTCCACCGCGTAAATCCCCCAAAATGAATTCGCCGCAATCCGAAGCAAGGCGATCTGTCATCACCGCCAGCTGTCAAAGCGGCCATTATATTTCTTTTTTTTTTTACTTGTTATTACAATTTTTGCAAGGCATATCAGTTGCTACTTCTAAGATCTGAATTCCGTGTTATGTGAAAAAGTATAAATTACACTAAATAAATTTACTAATACGCTTGTAGTGCGATCAAAACCAAATACATAAAACAAACCTTTCGAAAGCCAGGCAGTCAACTGTGCAATTAACGACATTTTACATCGCGATTTTATATTTGTACCTTGGATACGTAAACTGTGCTGTCAAGTTAGCTCGAGCATTTATTGCATCCATTGTTAATAGTAGATATACTCCAAAGAGAAGTTTACCGATTCCAAAAAAAAACCCAACTACACTGTGTAAAACGTTAAATATTTAATAAAACACAACATTAGCTTGATCATTTTTAGTTGTTTGTATAGACAGAAACCGGCGTTGTATACCATAAAAGCAATCGCCAATTTAACTCATCGTCGGTAGGCTACTTGGACGGCACTTAGAACAGCCGTGGGAATCATCAAAATCTGGTCTATAAGTTATCCTTGAGTTTTCTTTGGTTTGAACAGAATATTTTGATACTGTGCACAGCGGTGACTAATATCAACGTAACCCGACGTCCTTTGTGGAAACAAAGAATCAGTTTATGACTGGCATTGAATGAGTTACTATTAAATCCTAGCCACAGATACTGCTGATACGTGAGCATGGAAGTAGTTGGTGAAAGTAAAGGAGAACCCGAATACGCAATTATATTATTGTATAATTTTATAATACGTGCATGATCGAGGAAACGCAGCGACAGCAAAACCAAAAGTAACACAACAACATTAACAAAAACCCGTCATCATCAGCACGTCCTCACCAGCCTATATTTTTTTTATTTATTTATTTATTTATAGTCCGCAACTCCGCATATAAACTGGTGAGTACCATCCCATATGAACTAGTGGTCCTTATCCGCCATTGAAGAAAACAGCCCCTTCAAAAATCACGTATGTACATATATTAAAGTATATTCCCCCGGAAAATTTGGCGGCTCCCGCCAAATAATCTTTTCCGCTAAACGTAATATTTTCCCGCCAAAACTTTATGACAGCGCAATAAATATATATATTCCCACCCCCATACACACGTACATAAAAGCGGTGCATTACAAACCGGCAAATCGCACTCATACTTTCACAAGGTAAACTTGTGTCCCTTGCGGTATAATTTAAATACATATCCCCACGTCTGTATTATTATTTGCGATACCCAGCAAAAAATTCAGCCACATCCACATAGTTTGAAATGCCCAGCAGCAAATTCTGCAGGTCATCGCAACCAGTCCCAGACTACTCCCAATTCAGTCTAACTGGTCCTAGCCTACTACACTCTCGACCAATAGGAAAACTTATCCCTTTGGTTTTCCGGCATAAATAAACCTGCGGCAATCTCCAAAATAGCCAAAATAAAATTAAGTCCTTCTTCAGAATGGCTAGCGTGGTCGAAAGTAAATTTATATTCGAAACGGATCTCTTTTCGGATTACTGCGCTCGGTTCGGTACAACCGACATCCAAGATAACACCGAGGCATCCCTAAAATAAAAAGACAAAAATATCGATGTGTTCTGGGAAAGGCTACAGAGCGCATATGACGCCGTCGTAGAGTCAGATGACAACGACCTTCCCGACGACTTTAAGGCCTCAGCCTTCACCAAATACCGCGCCTGCCTTATAGCATATGAAGACACAATGGCAAGAATAGGCGATCAGCTCCAGCTAATGGTACTAAGCAATCCCGTCCCCGCTACAACCACCACTCCCCAAGAAAATTCCGGGATGCATCTCAAAGTACCCGCCTGTGACACAGAAGTCTTTTACGGGAGTTATGATCAATGGCCGTCCTTCCGTGACATGTTCACGGCGGTCTATATCAACCACCCCAAACTCTCGAGCGCCCAAAAACTGTACCAACTCAGGTACAAGATCCAAGGAAAAGCCGGCCAGATAGTAAAGCAATTCCCACTAAGTGATGCCAACTTTGCTCTGGCTTGGGAAGCCCTGAAATCCCGTTATGAAAACAAAAGAGTCCTGGTCGACAATCAAATCATAATTCTCATGAATCTAAAAGCGATTCAATCGGAAAACAGCGATGAAATCCAAAGATTGTAAACCTCTGTAAATAACTGCCTCCAGATATTAGCAACCCAACAAGTCTCGACAGAGAGTTGGGATCCCATTTTAATTTATTTAGTAACGTCCAAGCTTCCAGAAAATACTGTTGCTCTTTGGGAACAATCATTAAGCTCCAGACGAGACCTACCGAACTGATCCCAAATGGATCAGTTTCTGACTACTCGCTACGAGATAGTGGAAAGGGTGGATCAATGGCGACCAGCCAAACCCCGATATAATCCACCCTCCACCAACGTCTCAAGGCCTTCCCCAAGTCAGAACAATCCCCAGTTCAGGCAGGCTCAAACCCAAAACCAAAGCCGCAACCCCCCGCAGAACAGCAACTATACCCAAAATCGCACAAATGCTCATGTGGCCGAGCATCAGAAAATCTACGCCTGCAGAATGTGCAAGCAGGCCTCCCACACGCTGCAAAGCTGCTTGCATTACAAAAAGCTGGCAATCCCTGAACGGAAAAAATTCGTGAGAGAAAACAATATGTGCGAAAACTGTCTGCCTCCCAAACCCACCTCTTAAAAGATTGCACAAGCACAAGAACGTGCCTCTACTGCCAAGGTCGCCACAACTCCACCCTCCACGACGCCGGAGTATCTCATAAAACCAATGGCCCTCGGAAAACAACAGCTCAAGTAGCAACTAGTCAGGACGTTGCCAACCCAGATCCCAACGAGGAACTTCCCACCACCTCAAACGCTGCCCGCATCCAATCTTTGCATGCAGAAAATGATAGCAAGATCATTTTCCCCACAGCGATAGTGTCCATAGAACACCGAGGGGACTGCTTCAGGCTCAGAGCCTTAGTGGATCAAGGGTCAGAGCGTAGCTTCATCTCATCAAAAGCTCAAATCAAGCTAGGCCTCCCATATACCTACTCCCTATTTGAAATATCGGGCATGGGAGGCGGAGTAGTACAAACCTCCAACAAGTTATGCTCACTGACCCTAGTCTCAAATGACCACAAGGTGAAAATAAAGGCCCAGGCAATAGTGCTACCTCGGCTTACTAGGCAACTCCCAACAGTCAGGGTAAATAACTACCAAATGCGTAAATGGTCACACCTCAAGCTAGCAGACCAGAATTCTCAGAACCCCTCCCAAATCGATCTGGTGTTAGGCAGCGATCTCATCCCTAAAATCATGCTAAATGACATAGAAAAGATCTCGCCCACACTGCTAGCACAAAACACAATATTTGGCTGGATAACAAGTGGCCAAACCCCCGAAAAGGTCGGATCACACTCCTCTCAAGCGTGGGAAGTGACGAATATCCAGCTGAATTAGACAATTCTGGGAAATCGAAGAAATACCCAGAGTGCGAGTGGAAACCCCAGAAGATAAAATGTGCGAAGACTTTTATCAAAGCACAACCACTCGCATGGATGACGG
The DNA here is from genome assembly GCF_040869045.1 of Eurosta solidaginis. NCBI lineage: Eukaryota > Metazoa > Arthropoda > Insecta > Diptera > Tephritidae > Eurosta > Eurosta solidaginis. The sequence continues at coordinate 124,590,634 of NC_090323.1, read as the reverse complement.
TCGATACATGGTTCGGCTCCCCTTTAAATCAACATTCCCAAACGATATCGACCTAGGTCAATCCCGTACTGCAGCCCTACGACAGTTCCATGGCATGGAACGTACTCTCTCAAAAAAGGGCGATCTCAAGCAGCAATACGACCAGGTACTCGAAGAATATCTGTCTCTAGGCCACATGGAAGAATGCAGTCCCAATGAAATAGAATCCCTGGGTAAATACTGTTCATTCTATCTCCCTCACCATGCAGTCGTAAGGCCAGACAAGAAGACAACAAAAGTCAGATTTGTATTCAACGCCTCTAAAAAGTTGGGTTCTGGTCACTCCCTTAACAATGTTTTATGTACCGGACCAACCCTCCAACCCGATCTCCGACTTATGTTGTTGAAATGGCGAACATATAAATAAGTGTTTAATGGCGATGTCGAGAAAATGTACCGCCAAATTCTCTTGCACCCCGATGACCGAGACTACCAACGGATAATATTCCGAACCCCCGAACACAGTCTAATAAAGGACTACAAGTTGAAAACGGTCACCTTCGGGGTTAATTGCGCTCCTTTCCTGGCTATTCGCACCATACACGAGCTGGCGAAAGATATAGCTGATTCCCATCCACGCGCAGCTCCAATACTAAAATCCGAGACGTATGTTGACGATATTTTATCTGGCAGTCATGATCTCCAATCAGCCGAGCAATCCCTAACAGAGACTATGGACGCTCTCAATTCAGCCGGCTTTCCCCTAAAAAAGATCACGGCAAACCATCCCAACATCCTCCAAAAAATATCGAAAACTGATCTGCTGGAAACGAACTCTCTCGAGTTCGAAAAGACTAGCACCGTGAAGACCCTGGGCATCTAGTGGAACGCCCTACCGGATACATTCTCGTATACCGTCGACTCAAATCCGGCATCCACTGCAGCCACGAAGCGGCAAATCCTCTCCTCCATTGCGAAACTTTTCGATCCCGCAGGGTGGCTGACGCCCATAATGATCCAAGCGAAGATGAGAAGGTTAAACCCATCCGTCTAGCCGAATGGGCGCAGTTCTCTCAAATTCTTCCGTCTATATAAGCCATCCATATACCCCGATGGATGAATTTTACGCCCGATCAATATGTTGAGCTCCACGGATTCTGCGACGCCTCAGAAAAGGCTTATTGCGCAACCCTGTACCTAAGAAGTACCGTCGGTGCTCAGGTCCACTCTCACCTTATAGTGTCCAAAAGCAAAATGGCCCCTCTCAAAACCATTAGTTTGCCACGCCTGGAGCTATGCGGAGCGCTCTTATTAGCCAAATTAGTGGCAGTAGTCCAATCCCACATCGGCCTAAGCCAAAAAAAATTAATCATGTGGTCCGATTCGGAAATCGTGCTAGCCTGGTTGAAAAATCCACCCCACTCGTGGAAAACATACGTCTCCAACCGAACAGCGCAGATTATAGACCTCGTTGGAAATGTCCCTTGGCGACATGTGCGAAGCAAAGACAACCGCGCGGATCTTGGAACCAGAGGATGCAGCCCCGACGATCTCGCTAACTCATCGCTATGGTGGAACGGTCCAGAGTGGCTTTCCCGACCCCCCCCAGGACTGGCCAACACCAACGGCCAGAAATATTGCACCCCCCGAACTTCGCCGAGTCGAAGCACTGCATGCAGCGGAAGAGTCAGAAGACTCCTTAGCACGGTTCTCCTCCTATCCCCGCGCCTTACGCGTAACAGCGTACGTGTTGAAATTTATAACTCGGCTTAGAAATGCTGTAGGAGGCACTCGTACCCCTAACGATCCCGGCCTCTCTTACGCCGACGTCATGCGCGCGAAAATCCGTCTGCTGAGCTTGACTCAGTCGAGATTCTTCGCTTCCGAAAGAGCTTCCCTCGAAAATTCAAAACCAATCGGAAAGCAAAGTCCCCTACTGGCACTTGACCCCTTCCTGGACACAAACGGGATTCTCCGTGCCAACGGACGATTAGTAAACGCCGACAAGACCTACAATGAGTGTCATCCCATCATTCTCCCCGAAAAGGCTCGATTTACTTCCCTCTATATAAAGTTTCTACACGAGAGCTTCCTCCATGCGGAAGTCAGCCTCCTGCAACAAGCTATGAGGCAGGAATTCTATACCCCCCGACTCAAACCTCAGCTGAAAAAATGTATTTTCCAATGTTAAGTCTGCACCATCCATAAGCGACAAACGCAATCCCAAATAATGGCAGCTTTACCCCGCGAACGATGTACATTCGCGCCCCCCTTCACTACTACTGGCGTAGACTTCGCAGGCCCGTTTCAAATCAAAGCTTCGATGCTCCGATCTCCAACCCTCGTAAAAGGTTATGTGGCCGTTTTCGTTTGCTTCACCACCAAGGCGATCCACCTGGAATTGTGTTCGGATCTCACTAGTAAGGCTTTTCTCGCTGCCTTCGCCCGGTTTGTAGGGCATCGAGGGTACCCGAAACAAATGATGAGCGACAACGGCATAACATTCATTGGTGCTAAGCGAGCAACCTAAATAGAGTTCATCACCTTCCTCAATGAAGTCTCAACAGATATTGTCCAAAGGTACGCGCCACAAGACATCGAATGGAAATTTATACCCCCCGGAGCACCCCACATGGGCGGATTATGGGAATCTGCCGTCAAAAGCTTTAAAACCCATTTTAAAAAGGTCGCCGGAACAAACAGCTTCACCTTTGAAGAATTCTCAACGTTATTAATTCGTATAGAGGCCGTACTCAATTCTCGTCCTATCTCCCCGCTTTCCCAGGACCCAGTGGATCTCACCGCCCTCACACCTGGCCACTTTCTCCGAGGCGCACCCCTTCTCGCCATCCTCGAACCGATCTATGAACAACTCTCTTTGATCAACCGTTGGGAACGGTTGAAAGTTTTACATCACCAATTCATCAAGCGCTGAAAGAATGACTATCTCATGGAGTTACACAAGCGTTATCGATGGAAAACCGCTCAACCTCCCCGTAAAATCGGCGATCTAGTCGTCATCAAAGAAGACAACCTACCCCCTACCGAATGGCTCCTAGGACGCGTGGAAGCCACCCATCTAGGAAGAGACGGCCATATCCGAGTAGTCGACGTACGCACCCAGAATGGCGTACTCACCAGGCCCATCACAAAATTGTGCTTTCTACCACCCTCTGAGCCTGACTTAAGCCCGCAAGGCTCAGTAGCATCCCCAGAACATAATACAGTCCAACTCCCTGTGCTATCGTAAAATGAACAGAAACAACCTTAAGCCCTACCAACACTCACTCCCAACACCACGAGTGAATAAAAATTTATTTTATCCTATCTTCCTCAGATGGATCGCCAACGCCCTCCAGTCCCCGCACCGCGCCGCTCGCTAGCATCACAGGTGACAGTGCCCACAGCTCGCCAGCAACGTGCCGAAGTCCTGCCCGACTATCGACGATACCGTTTATGCATGCGACCCCATGCACTATCAATGTGCTCCGTGTTCGCTGCCATGCAGCCCCAACAACGCGCCTTGGTCGCACGGGCGCACAATTATTGCACAAACTGCTTGGCACTGTCACACGCCACACGCGCATGTTCATCCAGCGAGCGCTGCCACGTCTGCGAACTCCCTCACCATACCTTGTTGCACCGAGACACCGGGATCCGCCAAACCCCGAATGTAGAGCAACCACCAAGGCGCCAACGCCATACATCGCGCCGCCTCAGGCCACGCCATCGCAGCAGTGGGAACGTCCAGCCACCACCCTCTGCAAGAACATCCAGCGTTCGCCGCAACCAACCCGTACCGACCGTGCCCAATCGCACTATAAGATGCACCGCCACCGGCCTACGAAGCTCAACGTACAAAAGCAAAGTGGGCAAAATCCTCATTAAGGAAGCAGTTAGGGCGTTGACCGAGCTGCAACATACGTTAGGCGCTTAGTACGCCTAGGCGGCCAGGATGTTTGTGCGGCGTAGGCTGCCACCCATCCCATCTCCCCCTTGTACATACATATATATGAATTTCCTTATAACCCGTAGTTTGTATTATATATTATTATTACATTGAATTGTATTGCATTGAATTGTATCCTATTATATTCCCCAAAATCAATGAATATAACTTAACGTTAAATTTCCCATTGGGAATCTTCATGGACGTGTGGCAGCCTCCACCGCGTAAATCCCACAAAACGAATTCGCCGCAATCCGAAGCAAGGCGATCTGTCATCACCGCCAGCTGTCAAAGCGGCCATTATATTTCTTTTTTTTTTACTTGTTATTACAATTTTTGCAAGGCATATCAGTTGCTACTTCTAAGATCTGAATTCCGTGTTATGTGAAAAAGTATAAATTACACTAAATAAATTTACTAATACGCTTGTAGTGCGATCAAAACCAAATACATAAAATAAACCTTTCGAAAGTCAGGCAGTCAACTGTGCAATTAACGACATTTTATATCGCGATTTTATATTTGTACCTTGGATACGTAAACTGTGCTGTCAAGTTAGCTCGAGCATTTATTGCATCCATTGTTAATAGTAGATATACTCCAAAGAGAAGTTTACCGATTCCAAAAAAAACCCAACTACACTGTGTAAAACGTTAAATATTAAATAAAACACAACATTAGCTTGATCATTTTTAGTTGTTTGCATAGACAGAAACCGGCGTTGTATCCATAAAAGCAATCGCCAATTTGACTCATCGTCGGTAGGCTATTTGGACGGCCCTTAGAACAGCCGTGGGAATCATCAAAATCTGGTCTATAAGTTATCCTTGAGATTTCTTTGGTTTGAACAGAATATTTTCATACTGTGCACAGCGGTGACTAATATCAACGTAACCCGACGTCCTTTGTGGAAACAAAGAATCAGTTTATGACTGGCATTGAATGAATTACTATTACATCCAGATACTGCTGATACGTGAGCGTGGAAGTAGTTGGTGAAAGTAAAGGAGAACCCCAATACGCAATTATATTATTGTATAATTTTATAATACGTGCATGATCGAGGAAACGCAGCGACAGCAAAACCAAAAGTAACACAACAACATTAACAACAACCCGTCATCATCAGCACGTGCTCAGCAGCCTATATAGTCCGCAACTCCGCATATAAACTGGTGAGTACCATCCCATATTAACTAGCCTGGGAGCAGTGGTCGACCCACCAGCAGTGGAGACCGAGCGCTTGGAATGGGCCCATGAGGCGGTAGAAGTAGGTCGAAGGCAGTTCAAAAGGTTTGATGCTAGAAACCCTCGGTTCTGCAACCGGTACGAGGAAGAAGCGTGGAATCGTAGAATGAAGAGGCAACGTTCGGCGGAAGGCGACAAGCCTGCTTTCAAGAGGCAGAAATGACACAGTCCCAGAGCCGCGAGGCAGGGCAGTCGTATAGAAAAAACAAGTAGGCCCAAAGCTGTAAGACAGATGGGCCCCAATAGCGAGGTAGAAACTACCTCGAAGGCTGCGATTCAGAATGAAGTTCCAACTACGGAAGTAGGAGATAAGCCAAAGGGAGATAACGCTAAGACTCCGACTTTCTCGGAGGTGCTAAAGGGAGTTAAAGCTAAGACTCCGGCTTTATCGGAGGTGCACGCCGGCTTTTCCCGAGAAGATGAGTGATTCGATGGGTGCATAAGACTGAATCATGTACCGCACTCTTGGAGAACTGCTCGTGTAGCTTTCCTACCAAAGGCGGGGAAGATCGGTCACGTGTATCCCAAAGATTATAGACCCAAGAGCTTAACATCATTTCTGCTCAAAACCTTTGAGAGGCTGATAGATGTGTACATAAAGTCCAACGTGGATTAAAAGCTGCTCTCCACAACACAACAGTCGTACACCAAAGGCAAGTCAGTAGACACCGCATTGCATAGGGTGGTAATAAGCATAGAAAAAGCCCTGGAATATAAGGAATATGCCTATATTTAAGAATTCATGAGCTTTACACCGGCTTATAAGGAATTGCTCTAGAAGTCTTCTTAATTATTGCCGGGGCTTTCAACAGTGTTTTTAAATGGGCGATTATGGCACTCCGGAAAGGGGCAGGGAGGGGTGCTATCACATCTGCTGTGGACGCTGGTCATAAACCAACTGCTCAGGGGATTCTACGAGGGACCAGCAAAACTTACGGTTTACACAGATGACGTTGCATATGGTCTTGTTACCAAAGAGGCTCAAAGTCTCTAAGTTAGGAGGGGCCACCCTACGGGAGAAACCGTGCACAAAATATCTAGGAATCATCCTAGACAGAAAGCTGTCATGGAAGCTCAACGTGGAGGAGAGGGTGAGGAAGGCTTCATCGGCACTTCATGCATGTAAAAGAACCGGCATATACGATCAGAAGGCACTTGAAGACGATGCCTCAAAACTAACAACCAAAAACAATAATTATCATTTCACTGACACACATTTTATGGTTTTTTTCTTCGGGAGTTGGACACAATCTTTTCATTATATGACTTAACAATTTAAAGGCTTCATTCTGTATTGCGAACGATAGCTCAGACGAACGATTCGCCTCCAAACGATTTCGACTAGCAATGGTATTCTCTATAATTTTTGTTCGGTCTTTACGTTTGTAACTAACAGGAAGGCAAAAGTAATTGTCAAGTGATAAGTTGCCATCGTTTAACACTGTGCAAATACACTAGCGATTCGTCTCTGATCCGCAACGAAAGTTCGTTTCGTAATAGAGAATGAGGCCCTAAGATTAGACATTTTTTTCAATTTGTATTTTGACTTACCAGCAACAACAGAATCGTGTTTAATTGTAAGCCGCACAATCATTATAGCATCATGTAACGAAGCTCAGTTTCTTCCAAAAATTGTTCGGCACCGCCACGTAAAATCAATGTACATTTTCTAGCATTAACACAACCTTTAAATAATTATAAACTATGAACATAAAATCAATGTCAAACCCACTATCAAACCTTGGAAAACGGTGAAACGTTCACCACCAACTTGACGTTCTTCAAAGTAATCACATTGACGCTGTTTAGGCCACCAGCCTAAATATTTCGAACCACCCTAACGCGCGCATTAGTTATTTTATTATTAATACCGGTAACGGCTAACACCAGCCGAGAGCTAACTTTGAAGGGGAAAAACTCAACGAAAGTTAGCTATCGGCAGGTGCCGCGGACCTTTTCGCGGTCTTGACTCCTTCTTCTTTTTTGGAACGTTCACGAGCCAGCAGCTAGCCCCAGTTGAGTAATACAAACCAACCATTTTCCACATTTTCCATTTTTCGATTTATAATTAATTTTGCCGATTACTCAAGTGTAATTTTTGAACTTTCAATAGCCAAGTGTAAATTTCTTATATTTAACCATTTGCACTTGCATTAAGATTGCAAGTAATTAATTTGATAAATTCGAATTGTCAGAATGTATAGTGAAGTGTGCTTTTAATTAACTCTTTCCTTTTACCAGTATATCTTTCTGGTTGAATTCTAATTTAGTCCGTGTAATTAAACACTCTGGAACATTGAATTTAGAATTCGGTTGTGAAGTAATACTTCTATTCCATAACAAATACAGAATTTATATTGTTTATAAGGTGAAATAAATTTGTTATTGCTCGTTACTAATTCTTCCTTTTATACCTTTCATGAAAATGAAATGGTATATTAATTTCGTCACGAAACCGAAAATTGTAAGTCCTTAAAGGAAAATAGATAGACCCACCATTAATTATACCGAAATAATCAGGTTGAGAGCTGAGTTGATTTAGCCATGTCCGTCTGTCCGTCTGTCTGTTTGTATGCAAACTAGTCCCTCAATTTTTGAGATATCTTGATAAAATTTGGTGAGCGGGTGTATTTGGGTGTCCGATTAGACATTTGTCGGAACCGACCGGATCGGACCACTATAGCATATATCCTCCATACAACCGATTTTTCAGAAAAAGAGGATTTTTGTAATATCTTACCCAATTTAACAGATTGAAGCTTCAAACTTCACCATATACTTTCGTATATTGCACGTATTGTTGCCTGAAAAAATTGATGAGATCGGTCGTATATATAGTATATATCCCCCACAACCGATTGTTCAGATAAGGAACTTTTCGTAATTACTGCCCTATTTTAAGAGCTAGAGGCTTCAAATTTCAACGAATGCTTACGTATATAGCATATATTGTTGTCTGAAAAAATCATACAGGTCGGTGGTATATATAGTATATATATGGTGGTATATATAGTATATATATATAGTATTATATATGGTATATATATATATATATTTTCGCAAATTTGAGCCCCATTTTAACAGCTAGAAGCTTCAAATTTCACAGAATACTTACGTATATAGCATATATTATTGTCTGAAAAAGTCATAGAGATCGGTTGTATATATAGTATATATCTCATACAACCGATTGTTCAGATAAGAAACTTTGCGCAATTTCTACCCCATTTTAACAGCTATACGCTTCAAATTTCACCGACTGCTTACGTATATAGCATATATTGTTGTCTGAAAAAATCATAGAGATCGGTTATATATATAGTATATATCTCATACAACCGATTGTTCAGATAAGCAACTTTTCGCAATTTCTACCCCATTTTAACAGCTATAAGCTTCAAATTTCACCGATTGCTTACGTATATAGCATATATTGTTGTCTGGAAAAATCATAGAGATCGGTTCTATATATAGTATATATCTCATACAACCGATTGTTCAGATAAGAAACTTTTCGCAATTTCTCCCCCATTTTAACAGCTATAAGCTTCAAATTTCACCGATTGCTTACGTATATAGTATGTATTGTTGTGTCAAAAAATCATAGAGATCGGTGATATATATAATATATATATGATGATATATATATTATATATATATAGTATATATATATTTTTTTTGCGATTTCGGCCTCATTTTAACAGCTATAAGCTTCAAATTTCACCAAATGCTTACGTGTATAGCATATATTGATGTCTGAAAAAATCATTGAGATCGGTGGTATACATAGTATATATCTCATACAACCGATTGTTCAGATAAGAAACTTTGCGCAATTTCTGCCCCGTTTTAACAGCTAGAAGCTTCAAATTTCACAAAATGCTTACGTATATAGCATATATTGTTGTCTTAAAAAATCATAGAGAACGGTGGTATATATATTATATACTTCATATAAACTGTCATTTTTGCCCCTTTTTTACGGCTAGAAGCTTCAAAATTCATCAAATTTCAACAAATAGTTACGTTTACGTCATATATTTTTGAAAGACGTGATTCGTAGTCATAGTTTTTACATGCAGACCACAAAAAACGTGAAGCTTTGCATCCTCACACAGATTACCTACCTATTTTTATACCTTTCATGAAAATGAAATGGTATATTAATTTCGTCACGAAACCGAAAATTGTAAGTCCTTAAAGGAAAATAGATAGACCCACCATTAAGTATACCGAAATAATCAGGTTGAAGAGCTGAGTTGATTTAGCCATGTCCGTCTGTCCGTCTGTCCGTCTGTCTGTTTGTATGCAAACTAGTCCCTCAATTTTTGAGATATCTTGATAAAATTTGGTGAGCGGGTGTATTTGGGTGTCCGATTAGACGTTTGTCGGAACCGACCGGATCGGACCACTATAGCATATATCCTCCATACAACCGATTGTTCAGATAAGAAACTTTTCGCAATTTCTACCCCATTTTAACAGTTATAAACTTCAAATTTCACCGATTGCTTAGGTATATAGCATATATTGTTGTCTGAAAAAATCATAGAGATCGGTTGTATATATAGTATATATCTCATACAACCGATTGTTCAGATAAGAAACTTTTCGCAATTTCTACCCCATTTTAACAGCTATAAGCTTCAAATTTCACCGATTGCTTACGTATATAGCATATATTGTTGTCTGAAAAAATCATAGAGATCGGTTGTATATATAGTATATATCTCATACAACCGATTGTTCAGATAAGAAACTTTTCGCAATTTCTACCCCATTTTAACTGCTAAAAGCTTCAAATTTCACCAAATGCTTAAGTATATAGCATATATTGTTGTCTGAAAAAATCATAGAGATCGGTTGTATATATAGTATATATCTCATACAACCGATTGTTCAGATAAGAAACTTTGCGCAATTTCTGCTCCGTTTTAACAGCTAGAAGCTTCAAATTTCACAAAATGCTTACGTATATAGCATATATTGTTGTCTGAAAAAATCATAGAGATCGGTGATATATATATTATATACTTCATATAAACTCTCATTTTTGCCCCTTTTTTACGGCTAGAAGCTTCAAAATTCATCAAATTTCATCAAATAGTTACGTTTACGTCATATATTTTTGAAATACGTGATTCGTAGTCATAGTTTTTACATGCAGACCACAAAAAACGTGAAGCTTTGCATCCTCACACAGATTACCTACCTATTTTTATACCTTTCATGAAAATGAAATGGTATAATAATTTCGTCACGAAACCGAAAATTGTAAGTCCTTAAAGGAAAATAGATAGACCCACCATTAAGTATACCGAAATAATCAGGTTGAAGAGCTGAGTTGATTTAGCCATGTCCGTCTGTCTGTTTGTATGCAAACTAGTCCCTCAATTTTTGAGATATCTTGATAAAATTTGGTGAGCGGGTGTATTTGGGTGTCCGATTAGACATTTGTCGGAACCGACCGGATCGGACCACTATAGCATATATCCTCCATACAACCGATTTTTCAGAAAAAGAGGATTTTTGTAATATCTTACCCAATTTAACAGATTGAAGCTTCAAACTTCACCATATACTTTCGTATATTGCACATATTGTTGCCTGAAAAAATTGATGAGATCGGTCGTATATATAGTATATATCCCCCACAACCGATTGTTCAGATAAGGAACTTTTCGTAATTACTGCCCCATTTTAAGAGCTAGAGGCTTCAAATTTCAACGAATGCTTAGGTATATAGCATATATTGTTGTCTGAAAAAATCATAAAGATCGGTGGTATATATAGTATATATTTGGTGGTATATATAGTATATATATATATAGTATATATATATATTTTTTCGCAAATTTTAGCCCCATTTTAACAGCTAGAAACTTCAAATTTCACCGAATACTTACGTATATAGCATATATTGTTGTCTAAAAAAATCATAGAGATCGGTTGTATATATAGTATATATCTCATACAACCGATTGTTCAGATAAGAAACTTTTCGCAATTTCTACCCCATTTTAACAGCTATAAACTTCAAATTTCACCGATTGCTTAGGTATATAGCATATATTGTTGTCTGAAAAAATCATAGAGATCGGTTGTATATATCTCATACAACCGATTGTTCAGATAAGAAACTTTTCGCAATTTCTACCCCATTTTAACAGCTATAAGCTTCAAATTTCACCGATTGCTTACGTATATAGCATATATTGTTGTCTGAAAAAATCATAGAGATCGGTTGTATATATAGTATATATCTCATACAACCGATTGTTCAGATAAGAAACTTTTCGCAATTTCTACCCCATTTTAACAGCTAGAAGCTTCAAATTTCACCGAATGCTTAAGTATATAGCATATATTGTTGTCTGAAAAAATCATAGAGATCGGTTGTATATATAGTATATATCTCATACAACCGATTGTTCAGATAAGAAACTTTGCGCAATTTCTGCCCCGTTTTAACAGCTAGAAGCTTCAAATTTCACAAAATGCTTACGTATATAGCATATATTGTTGTCTGAAAAAATCATAGAGATCGGTGGTATATATATTATATACTTCATATAAACTCTCATTTTTGCCCCTTTTTTACGGCTAGATGCTTCAAAATTCATCAAATTTCATCAAATAGTTACGTTTACGTCATATATTTTTGAAATACGTGATTCGTAGTCATAGTTTTTACATGCAGACCACAAAAAACGTGAAGCTTTGCATCCTCACACAGATTACCTACCTATTTTTATACCTTTCATGAAAATGAAATGGTATAATAATTTCGTCACGAAACCGAAAATTGTAAGTCCTTAAAGGAAAATAGATAGACCCACCATTAAATATACCGAAATAATCAGGTTGAAGAGCTGAGTTGATTTAGCCATGTCCGTCTGTCTGTTTGTATGCAAACTAGTCCCTCAATTTTTGAGATATCTTGATAAAATTTGGTGAGCGGGTGTATTTGGGTGTCCGATTAGACATTTGTCGGAACGACCGGATCGGACCACTATAGCATATATCCTCCATACAACCGATTTTTCAGAAAAAGAGGATTTTTGTAATATCTTACCCAATTTAACAGATTGAAGCTTCAAACTTCACCATATACTTTCGTATATTGCACATATTGTTGCCTGAAAAAATTGATGAGATCGGTCGTATATATAGTATATATCCCCCACAACCGATTGTTCAGATAAGGAACTTTTCGTAATTACTGCCCATTTTAAGAGCTAGAGGCTTCAAATTTCAACGAATGCTTAGGTATATAGCATATATTGTTGTCTGAAAAAATCATAAAGATCGGTGGTATATATAGTATATATTTGGTGGTATATATAGTATATATATATATAGTATATATATATATTTTTTCGCAAATTTTAGCCCCATTTTAACAGCTAGAAACAGAAACTTCAAATTTCACCGAATACTTACGTATATAGCATATATTGTTGTCTAAAAAAATCATAGAGATCGGTTGTATATATAGTATATATCTCATACAACCGATTGTTCAGATAAGAAACTTTTCGCAATTTCTACCCCATTTTAACAGCTATAAACTTCAAATTTCACCGATTGCTTAGGTATATAGCATATATTGTTGTCTGAAAAAATCATAGAGATCGGTTGTATATATAGTATATATCTCATACAACCGATTGTTCAGATAAGAAACTTTTCGCAATTTCTACCCCATTTTAACAGCTATAAGCTTCAAATTTCACCGATTGCTTACGTATATAGCATATATTGTTGTCTGAAAAAAATCATAGAGATCGGTTGTATATATAGTATATAATCTCATACAACCGATTGTTCAGATAAGAAACTTTTCGCAATTTCTACCCCATTTTAACAGCTAGAAGCTTCAAATTTCACCGAATGCTTAAGTATATAGCATATATTGTTGTCTGAAAAAATCATAGAGATCGGTTGTATATATAGTATATATCTCATACAACCGATTGTTCAGATAAGAAACTTTGCGCAATTTCTGCCCCGTTTTAACAGCTAGAAGCTTCAAATTTCACAAAATGCTTACGTATATAGCATATATTGTTGTCTGAAAAAATCATAGAGATCGGTGGTATATATATTATATACTTCATATAAACTCTCATTTTTGCCCCTTTTTTACGGCTAGAAGCTTCAAAATTCATCAAATTTCATCAAATAGTTACGTTTATATCATATATTTTTGAAATACGTGATTCGTAGTCATAGTTTTTACATGCAGACCACAAAAAACGTGAAGCTTTGCATCCTCACACAGATTACCTACCTATTTTTATACCTTTCATGAAAATGAAATGGTATATTAATTTCGTCATGAAACCGAAAATTGTAAGTCCTTAAAGGAAAATAGATAGACCCCACCATTAAGTATACCGAAATAATCAGGTTGAAGAGCTGAGTTGATTTTGCCATGTCCGTCTGTCTGTTTGTATGCAAACTAGTTCCTCAATTTTTGAGATATCTTGATAAAATTTGGTGAGCGGGTGTATTTGGGTGTCCGATTAGACATTTGTCGGAACCGACCGAATCGGACCACTATAGCATATATCCTCCATACAACCGATTTTTCAGAAAAAGAGGATTTTTGTAATATCTTACCCAATTTAACAGATTGAAGCTTCAAACTTCACCATATACTTTCGTATATTGCACATATTGTTGCCTGAAAAAAATTGATGAGATCGGTCGTATATATAGTATATATCCCCCACAACCGATTGTTCAGATAAGGAACTTTTCGTAATTACTGCCCCATTTTAAGAGCTAGAGGCTTCAAATTTCAACGAATGCTTAGGTATATAGCATATATTGTTGTCTGAAAAAATCATAAAGATCGGTGGTATATATAGTATATATTTGGTGGTATATATAGTATATATAGTATATATATATATATTTTCGCAAATTTTAGCCCCATTTTAACAGCTAGAAGCTTCAAATTTCACCGAATACTTACGTATATAGCATATATTGTTGTCTGAAAAAATCATAGAGATCGGTTGTATATATAGTATATATCTCATACAACCGATTGTTCAGATAAGAAACTTTTCGCAATTTCTACCCCATTTTAACAGCTATAAACTTCAAATTTCACCGATTGCTTAGGTATATAGCATATATTGTTGTCTGAAAAAATCATAGAGATCGGTTGTATATATAGTATATATCTCATACAACCGATTGTTCAGATAAGAAACTTTTCGCAATTTCTACCCCATTTTAACAGCTATAAGCTTCAAATTTCACCGATTGCTTACGTATATAGCATATATTGTTGTCTGAAAAAATCATAGAGATCGGTTGTATATATAATATATATCTCATACAACCGATTGTTCAGATAAGAAACTTTGCGCAATTTCTGCCCCGTTTTAACAGCTAGAAGCTTCAAATTTCACAAAATGCTTACGTATATAGCATATATTGTTGTCTGAAAAAATCATAGAGATCGGTGGTATATATATTATATACTTCATATAAACTCTCATTTTTGCCCCTTTTTTACGGCTAGAAGCTTCAAAATTCATCAAATTTCATCAAATAGTTACGTTTACGTCATATATTTTTGAAATACGTAATTCGTAGTCATAGTTTTTACATGCAGACCACAAAAAACGTGAAGCTTTGCATCCTCACACAGATTACCTACCTATTTTTTATTTTATATTTATCTTAAAAATCGTTAAGGAATGCAGATCTCTTCACTATATATTTCTTATCTTATACATCCGATTATTCGGAGATTACGAACGGGATAAGATTATTGTTCAGCCCCATTCATGAAAGGTATGAAGTCTTCGGCACAGCCGAAGAGTCCCGTTCTTACTTGTTTATTTTATATTTATCTTAAAAATCGTTTAGATATGTTCAAATTTCACCAAATGCTTACGTGTATAGCATATATTGTTGTCTGAGAAAATCATAGATACCGGTGGTATATATATTATATACCCCATATAAACTCTAATTGTTGCCCCCTTTTTACGGCTAGAAGCTTCAAAATTCATCAAATTTCATCAAATAGTTACGTTTACGTCATATATTGTTGAAATACGTGATTCGTAGTCATAGTTTTTACACGCAGACCACAAAAAACCTGAAACTTTGCATCCTCACACAAAGTACCTACCTGTTTTTATACCTTTCATGAAAATGAAATGGTATATTAATTTCGTCACGAAACCGAAAATTGTAAGTCCTTAAAGGAAAATAGATAGACCCACCATTAAGTATACCGAAATAATGAGGTTGAAGAGCTGAGTTGATTTAGCCATGTCCGTCTGTCCGTCTGTCTGTTTGTACGCAAACTAGTCCCTCAATTTTTGAGATATCTTGCTAAAATTTGGTGAGCGGGTGTATTTGGGTGTCCGATTAGACATTTGTCGGAACCGACCGGATCGGACCACTATAGCATATATACTCCATACAACCGATTTTTCAGAAAAAGAGGATTTTTGTAATATCTTACCAAATTTAACAGATTGTAGCTTCAAACTTCACCATATACTTTCGTATATTGCACATATTGTTGCCTGAAAAAATTGATGAGATCGGTCGTATATATAGTATATATCCCCCACAACCGATTGTTCAGATAAGGAACTTTTCGTAATTACTGCCCCATTTTAAGAGCTAGAGGCTTCAAATTTCAACGAATGCTTAGGTATATAGCATATATTGTTGTCTGAAAAAATCATAAAGATCGGTGGTATATATAGTATATATTTGGTGGTATATATAGTATATATATATAGTATATATATATATATTTT
Organism: Eurosta solidaginis; assembly: GCF_040869045.1. Taxonomy (NCBI): domain Eukaryota; kingdom Metazoa; phylum Arthropoda; class Insecta; order Diptera; family Tephritidae; genus Eurosta; species Eurosta solidaginis. The sequence goes on along the minus strand of NC_090323.1, from coordinate 124,574,656 downwards.
CGCAAATTTTAGCCCCATTTTAACAGCTAAAAGCTTCAAATTTCTCCGAATACTTACGTATATAGCATATATTGTTGTCTGAAAAAATCATAGAGATCGGTTGTATATATAGTATATATCTCATACAACCGATTGTTGAGATAAGAAACTTTTCGCAATTTCTACCCCATTTTAACAGCTATAAACTTCAAATTTCACCGATTGCTTAGGTATATAGCATATATTGTTGTCTGAAAAAATCATAGAGATCGGTTGTATATATAGTATATATCTCATACAACCGATTGTTCAGATAAGAAACTTTTCGCAATTTCTACCCCATTTTAACAGCTATAAGCTTCAAATTTCACCGATTGCTTACGTATATAGCATATATTGTAGTCTGAAAAAATCATAGAGATCGGTTGTATATATAGTATATATCTCATACAACCGATTGTTCAGATAAGAAACTTTTCGCAATTTCTACCCCATTTTAACAGCTAGAAGCTTCAAATTTCACCAAATGCTTAAGTATATAGCATATATTGTTGTCTGAAAAAATCATAGAGATCGGTTGTATATATAGTATATATCTCATACAACCGATTGTTCAGATAAGAAACTTTGCGCAATTTCTGCCCCGTTTTAACAGCTAGAAGCTTCAAATTTCACAAAATGCTTACGTATATAGCATATATTGTTGTCTGAAAAAATCATAGAGATCGGTGGTATATATATTATATACTTCATATAAACTCTCATTTTTGCCCCTTTTTTACGGCTAGAAGCTTCAAAATTCATCAAATTTCATCAAATAGTTACGTTTACGTCATATATTTTTGAAATACGTGATTCGTAGTCATAGTTTTTACATGCAGACCACAAAAAACGTGAAGCTTTGCATCCTCACACAGATTACCTACCTATTTTTTATTTTATATTTATCTTAAAAATCGTTAAGGAATGCAGATCTGTTCACTATATATTTCTTATCTTATACATCCGATTATTCGGAGATTACGAACGGGATAAGATTATTGTTCACCCCCATTCATGAAAGGTATGAAGTCTTCGGCACAGCCGAAGACAGTCCCGTTCTTACTTGTTTATTTTATATTTATCTTAAAAATCGTTAAGATATGTTCAAATTTCACCAAATGCTTACGTGTATAGCATATATTGTTGTCTGAGAAAATCATAGATACCGGTGGTATATATAGTATATATCTCATACAACCGATTGTTCAGATAAGAAACTTTGCGCAATTTCTTCCCCATTTTAACAGCTAGAAGCTTCAAATTTCACCAAATGCTTACGCGTATAGCATATATTGTTGTCTGAAAAAATCATTGAGATCGGTGGTATATATAGTATATATCTCATACAACCGATTGTTCAGATAAGAAACTGTGCGCAATGTCTGCCCCTTTTTAACAGCTAGACGCTTCAAATTTCACCATATGCTTACGTATATAGCATATATTGTTCTCTAAAAAAATCATAGAGATCGGTGGTATATATATTATATACCCCATATAAACTCTAATTTTTGCCCCTTTTTACGGCTAGAAGATCCAAAATTCATCAAATTTCATCAAATAGTTACGTTTACGTCATAAATTGTTGAAATACGTGATTCGTAGTCATAGTTTTTACACGCAGACCACAAAAAACCTGAAACTTTGCATCCCCACACAAAGTACCTACCTGTTTTTATACCTTTCATGAAAATTAAATGGTATATTAATTTCGTCACGAAACCGAAAATTGTAAGTCCTTAAAGAAAAATAGATAGACCCACAATTAAGTATACCGAAATAATCAGGTTGAAGAGCTGAGTTGATTTAGCCATGTCCGTCTGTCCGTCTGTCCGTCTGTCTGTCTGTCTGTTAGTATGCAAACTAGTCCCTCAATTTATGAGATATCTTGATAAAATTTGGTGAGCGGGTGTATTTGGCTGTCCGATTAGACATTTGTCGGAACCGACTGGATCGGACCACTATAGCATATATCCTCCATACAACCGATTTTTCAGAAAAAGAGGATTTTTGTAATATCTTTCCGAATTTAGCAGATTGAAGCTTCAAACTTCACCATATACTTTCGTATATTGCACATATTGTTGCCTGAAAAAATTGATGAGATCGGTCGTATATATAGTATATATCCCCCACAACCGATTGTTCAGATAAGGAACTTTTCGTAATTACTGCCCTATTTTAAGAGCTAGAGGCTTCAAATTTCAACGAATGCTTACGTATATAGCATATATTGTTGTCTGAAAAAATCATAAAGATCGGTGGTATATATAGTATATATATGGTGGTATATATAGTATATATATATATATATATTCGCAAATTTTAGCCCCATTTTAACAGCTAGAAGCTTCAAATTTCACAGAATACTTACGTATATAGCATATATTGTTGTCTGAAAAAATCATAGAGATCGGTGGTATATATATTATATACTTCATATAAACTGTCATTTTTGCCCCTTTTTTACGGCTAGAAGCTTCAAAATTCATTAAATTTCATCAAATAGTTATGTTTACGTCATATATTTTTGAAAGACGTGATTTGTAGTCACATGCAGACCACAAAAAACGTGAAGCTTTGCGTCCTCACACAGATTACCTACCTATTTTTTATTTTATGTTTATCTTAAAAATCCTTTAGATATGTTCAAATTTCACCAAATGCTTACGTGTATAGCATATATTGTTGTCTGAGAAAATCATAGATACCGGTGGTATATATAGTATATATCTCATACAACCGATTGTTCAGATAAGAAACTTTGCGCAATTTCTTCCCCATTTTAACAGCTAGAAGCTTCAAATTCCACCAAATGCTTACGTGTATAGCATATATTGTTGTCTGAAAAAATCATAGAGATCGGTTGTATATATAGTATATATCTCATACAACCGATTGTTCAGATAAGAAACTTTTCGCAATTTCTACCCCATTTTAACAGCTATAAGCTTCAAATTTCACCGATTGCTTACGTATATAGCATGTATTGTTGTGTCAAAAAATCATAGAGATCGGTGATATATATAATATATATATGATGGTATATATAGTATATATATATTTTTTTGCGATTTCGGCCCCATTTTAACAGCTATAAGCTTCAAATTTCACCCAAATGCTTACGTGTATAGCATATATTGATGTCTGAAAAAATCATTGAGATCGGTGGTATACATAGTATATATCTCATACAACCGATTGTTCAGATAAGAAACTTTGCGCAATTTCTGCCCCGTTTTAACACCTAGAAGCTTCAAATTTCACAAAATGCTTACGTATATAGCATATATTGTTGTCTGAAAAAATCATAGAGATCGGTGGTATATATATTATATACTTCATATAAACTGTCATTTTTGCCCCTTTTTTACGGCTAGAAGCTTCAAAATTCATTAAATTTCATCAAATAGTTATGCTTACGTCATATATTTTTGAAAGACGTGATTTGTAGTCACATGCAGACCACAAAAAACGTGAAGCTTTGCGTCCTCACACAGATTACCTACCTATTTTTTATTTTATGTTTATCTTAAAAATCCTTTAGATATGTTCAAATTTCACCAAATGCTTACGTGTATAGCATATATTGTTGTCTGAGAAAATCATAGATACCGGTGGTATATATAGTATATATCTCATACAACCGATTGTTCAGATAAGAAACTTTGCGCAATTTCTTCCCCATTTTAACAGCTAGAAGTTTCAAATTCCACCAAATGCTTACGTGTATAGCATATATTGTTGTCTGAAAAAATCATTGAGATCGGTGGTATATATAGTATATATCTCATACAACCGATTGTTCAGATAAGAAACTGTGCGCAATTTCTACCCCTTTTTAACAGCTAGACGCTTCAAATTTCACCATACGCTTACGTATATAGCATATATTGTTGTCTGAAAAAATCATAGAGATCGGTGGTATATATATTATATACCCTATATAAACTCTAATTGTTGCCCCCTTTTTACGGCTAGAAGCCTCAAAATTCATCAAATTTCATCAAATAGTTACGTTTACGTCATATATTGTTGAAATACGTGATTCGTAGTCATAGTTTTTACACGCAGACTACAAAAAACCTGAAACTTTGCATCCTCACACAAAGTACCTACCTGTTTTTTATTTTATATTTATCTTAAAAATCGCTAAGGTATGTAGATCTGTTCCCTATATATTTCTTATCTTATACATCCGATTATTCGGAGATTACGAGCGGGATAAGATTATTGTTCAGCCCCATTCATGAAAGGTATGAAGTCTTCGGCACAGCCGAAGACAGTCTCGTTTTTACTTGTTATTTCTTTTATTTGCGTGCGATCGCGGCCCACGACACGGGTGCCACATTCCCCCCACAACAGACGCAAAACACTTGAATTAAGCTGTAGTCATAACAGCACCACCACAAGCTTTCATTGTACGTTTCAAATCTTCTTCTGGTACCCTAACAGAACATTTCACGATCTGCAAAATACTGTGTACCAACATCACCAATTGGTAGCATTGTCACGCTCAGCCTTGAATTCCAATTCTATATTTAAAATTGCGATTTTATATTTTTTGTATGACGTTGGATCCACCAAAGAAAAGTGCAGCGTCCACAACCATTTTAGAAAAGAAATCTTTTTGTTGATGAATAAGTTTGGAGGACATTGCTGTGGCAGCGCATTTTTCCAATAAACCACGTTGTTGTTCCTTTGATTGGCGCTTCGACATGTTCATCCGTGTCATATTTTGGTCATGCATAATTGTAATGCTTTGCGTATAGCTTTAATGATGATACGTGCATGCACGCATTCCTCAAATGGCTTAACTTGTTTATGATTTCACATGCTTCAAGTACTACTGATGTGGTGCCATCGCCGACCTGATAAGAGAAGCATTTTTATTCTACACATTCTAATATAACTAAAAACTTACCTCCGCATTTTGAGATTTGACGATGTCGACTAGAGTTTTACGGCTGGATGCACAATATCCAATAGTTTCATAATGGTTGCCCCATCATTTGAAATTGTGGCCCTACCACTGGAATCAACAATATATTTGTACATACTGTGTGAACCCAATGTAGTCCGTACAGCGTCCACAATTAAATGCGAGGCATTGAAGTTTGGATATGAGTTGAGGTTCTACCTTGAGAGCTATGGGTACCCAAATATTTTTTACACAAAAACTCATGTACCCAATACAAGTTCAGGACGTTCATATTTATAGACACGCTGTCCGGTGTGGCCCAAATGTTGCAAATATACAGTTGGCACTGTTGAGAAAAAATATGGATCAATGTACACAAGTAAAAGTGAAAGATTTTTAGATCATCTGTTGTTACCTTACGCATAAGACATTGGAAACGACGACCAGCATCTACAAATTGCATATGAGCCTTGCAACGATTACATCTAATTGGACCCAATTCACCAAAACTTACAATTCATATTCACCCTCAAACCGTTCGTGCCATTGGTGAGACGGTAAGTGTAAAGCTGCAGACATTGGTGCTTTATCGGTAACCGTATCGGTAACCTTATATCAGCTGATTCGACCAACCTTATGGGAATCAATGCAATTGATTATTGGTGCTGCTAAGGTCGTAACCGTATCGTAGCCAACCAATTGGTTTTTGGTTTACCGTCGTAACGATAAACAGCTGATTACGTTAGGGGTACGACTACAGCGATACGACATACGGCACCAATGACTCCCGCTTAATGGACAAAGATAGTTGTTTTTAATAAATAAGATGTTGCAGGTATGCAATACAAAGAGGACCTGCAAACGAGAAAGATCAATGTAATTGCCAAACAAAACATTAATTTCGAATATCAATACCTAACGTAACGTGGCGAGGAGTTACCCTGATCTTGTACCACATATTTTGTGGTCACCAATGGTGGCAATAAACCTTGTTGATTAGTAATAAAAGCACCACCAGCGCCGATTTTCAATGATAACGCTTGTAACGTAACGTTACAATAACGTAACTCCCCCTGTATTTCCTTATTCACCTAAACCTGAACCCCCCTGTACTTATTTTGCTATAGCATAGCCAACAACCACTTCTTTTATAGCATTTTCAACAACCAACTAAATTGCGAACCAATGAAAATCACAATAATGGTGCGTTGAATTCTCAACCAGTTTGCGTCACCACCCATATAAACACGGCATTTGCATTTTCGCAATTCAGTCCTCGCAGGTGAGCCAGCGGGAGTGGATGTCTTTTTAAAGACATATTTTTCCCTCCTGCTAGCTAGCTGAGTGGAAGGGGCGCCGTCATGGCGCGGGTCACCCTTCACTTAGGTAAGGACGACGGGGAGGATGCCTTGTGCTACTTTGCCCCCCGCGCACTCCTAGGTGTTGAGTGGCCCGACGCCTTCATGGCCATTTAACCCCTCCCCCTCAGTTCTAGCTTAGGCTGGCTGAGTGGAGGGGGCGCTGTCATGGCGCGGGTCACCCTTCACTTAGGTAAGGACGACGGGGAGGATGCCTTGTGCTACTTTGCCCCCCGCCCCCTCCTAGGCGTTGAACGGCCCGACGCCTTCATGACATTCGACCCCTTCCCCTCAGCACTGGTTTCGGCCGTGAGCCGATGCGTGCGCACAGGGGCTACCGCTGTGCCGTTAAGGTGCACTTCCCCTCCGCCCACGGGTCGACCCACGGAGTATCGGCTGGTACAACCCCGCCCCCCTTACGCACCTTCTACTAGTGTGCAAGTAGGGAGGCGGGGGTGTCCAGCGGTGAAACCAGCACTAACGAGTCCTCGCAGTCTCTTCCGCAGGTGACTGACCCCGCGACTACCACAGCTGCCGAAGAAGAACGACTAGAGATCCCGTTGCAGCCGACCGACCAATACCAGCCCGTTGGTACGCCTATCCGACCCCGCCCGGAACACGCAGCCGCTGTCCAGGTAAACCCCGTCGCCGGCCTATTTTCCCTCTCTCTCTCTCTCTCTGCCCTGGTACGCGCTCCGTAGCCCACCGCCGCTGCCATCGCACCGTCGCCCCTCTAGTGCCACCGCTGCTACGACGACCGTTGGCCGTTCGCCATCCTACCGCCGTTAAGCCGCTGCACCCGTCACGTCGCTGCTACAACGATCGTTGGCCGCTCGCCATCCTACCGCCGTTAAGCCGCTGCACCCGTCACGTCGCTGCTACAACGATCGTTGGCCGCTCGCCATCCTACCGCCGTTAAGCCGCTGCATCACCGTTCATCCAGTTCGCTGGTGCCGTCACTTCGTCTATACCGCTACACCCATCCGTCCGCTAATACTGTCCGCCGTCCAGCCACTGCGCTCATACTACTGTACCAATCCGTCCGCTAATACTGTCCGCCGTCCGGCCGCCGCGCTGATCCCGCCGCTGCTCCCGGACAACCGTACCATCCCGCCCGCTACTGCACCGCCGCTAAACCACCGTACCGACCTCTCCGCTACTACTACGCCTATTAGCCACCGCCTCCATCTTTGTACGGAAAGCTGCTGTCCGCCTAATATCCCCAGCCGTATGTGCGTGCGTTCGTAACACATAAATATCGTGTATTTATTCAGTAGGGGTTTGTGGGACCTTTACTCGACTCTGGATTGACTGAGTGTTACCCCAGCCTTAGACAAAACCCACCTCATACGCTTATCGGATTTGGCATCTGATCGGGATCTAAACGGCGTTGGGCTTGATCATACTGTTGCGGCTGTTGATATTTACCAGTAGCAGGTGCAGGTGGTTGCTAAAAAAATAAAACAAAAATAATCATCAGCAAATTTGTAAATTATTAGTTGTATTAGCATACATTATAACCAGGACGTCCGGACGTGTCCGGGTATTGGGGGTTGACTCGGCTTGGGTGGTTGACTGAGCATTAGCGTCTGTCCAGGTTGTCTGGGTGGCATCATTTGACCCATGTAACCACGTGGTGCACCTGGTTGTTGTAGAGGATAACCTGGATGTTGAGGTTGTGGTGGATAGCCCGGATTTTGTGGTATTGACAGATAGCCAGCCTGGGGAGGTTGTTGCTGCTGCTATCGTGGCATTCCATAACCCGGTTGCTGTTGTGGTACCTTGCTATAACTGGATGTGGTGTCAATGCCCCACCTGGTCAAGTAGATGCGGGCGGCATACCTGGAGGACCATGTTGCTCATGGCCACCAAATGGCTGGTGCATAGGGAGTTGTGGTGGCATTTGACCGGATTGTGACTGCATTAGACTAAACTGTCGTGGCATTGGACCCGATTGCATTGGCATTTTATATTAACCTGTTTGCTGGTATGGAGCTGTAACACCGCCTGTAATTCATGTTGGTGGTGTAGCTGAACCAGTCTAGAAAAATAACAAAATTTATTAAACACAAAATATGAGGCAAGCCAGGTATATTTGCCCTATTTATAGTCATCTGATTGGGACCACCAGGTACAGCTTTCCCTGGCGGTGTCGTTGCTGGAAGCGATGGCGAATCCATGGAAGTTGGCGCATTGGCTTGAGGCGGCGGCTTAGCTGTTTCACCATATTGGCCAGCTATAAAGTTATTGTTCGGTTGCTGTTGTTGCTTGTTGCGCTTGCATGCCAGTTCATGGTCTATTGGATAATGGTAAAGCATTTTGCTGAGTAGCATTATATGGAGGAGCACCTGGTAGGTTAGCATTTGTATATGGTGTATTGGGTTGCGGAGCAGTGGGAACCGGTTGCTTCAATGGATTCATGGATAAGCCGCTCCTTGAATTTGTGGATGAAGAAAAGAGGAAAAATAAATATATGTTTAACATCGTTTTATTTATTGGGCTAACTTAGGTACATTATTGAATTACTTTAAAGTTCGGGCGGCGCGAGTTAGAGCAGATTAATTTAAAAGACTTACCGAAAGGGTATTAACTATTGTTTATTTTATCCAAACATATAAAAATTTACCACCGCTGTTCTCTAACAAATTTGATTCGTTAAACAAGAAATTTGATTATTCTTTTTGTTCCATTTTATGAAAACTTAAAATTTAATTAGCAAAGTTATTCAAAAAAGATTCTAAAAAGTGATGATAAAGAGTTATTTTCAGGGTTTGATGATCGACCCAGGAAAGGGTAGAAATAAATAGCATATATTCTATAATGTATTAGGACAGCTCCTTCTACACCTCCATAATTCGCTTTGTCAAAAGCTAAAGGCCATTTCGGTAATTCTATACGACAGCATGACACTCTTAATTCACATCCAAAAGGGAGGGGTGTCAAAAGTCACGCTTTGAAATCAGAACCGCGAATCCGAAAACGGAAATAAAAAATTTTACGTATCTGGAGAGATATTTACAAAAGAAAGTGCAACTATTCAGGTGGTTGTAATGGTTTGTAAAGAGGAAAAAATTTGTGTTCAAAGGGATTTTGGTGGATCGGCCAGGGTAATTTTTATAAGCGCGACCGAAGGCAGTCAACGCAAAACATTGTTCTGCGCAATAATACCATGGATCGCAGCCCCGGTTTCGGAGGGATCCGGGGTAATATTTCGGTTTTTCGTCTATATCTTTTGAACGACTCAAAATTTTTGTTTTCGGTTTTCGGGTTCGCGAACCTGTCACCAAAACGCGTCTTTTGATACTCCTCTCGATATGTTTGGAGGTGTATTAAGAGTGTCATGCTGTCGTATAGAATTACCGACGTTTCGAAGCAATGAACAGATTCTTGAATTTTTACAATATCCTGTAAATAATAATTTTGTATTAATACAAATAGTTTTATGTATTCAAACCCGGGGGCCACATTTTGAACGTGTTTTTGGTGATACGCTTTACTGAATATAAAGAAAAGAGCACTTCAAAGCAAATTACAAACAAATAAATCTTTGATGTATTCACTTGATAGTTTTCGGCTTTGAGTCGAGCTTTGTAGCTTAAAAGATGGATCATATTGATGTTAAATGTTTTCATATTCAAGTAGCTTATCATTATCACTTTTACTGCCGCTTTCGTTATCCTTATTTATTGATTTATACGCATCCCAGTCATTGTCGTTTAAGCCAAATGTATAGATACCTTTATCATTGTGGGCCAATAAAGAAATAATACCCATACGTTCTTGAGCCGCTGCAGCATGTCTTTTTGCTAATTCTTGTCGGTGAGCTTTACGTTGTTCCTTACGCTGTAAGATTTCGTTAACCACTTTTCTACAGGCATGTCCGTTGGTGGTTTCTTGGAGTTGGTTACTTTTTTCCATTTGTGCTCGATTTCCAGGCAACGAAGCGTATTGTGTTGTTGATTCCATTTGTTGGAGACGTGCACGAAGTGCAACAATTGTTTTCTGGAAAAATATTAAAATTTGTAATATTGTACAACTACAAGCATAAATACATATTAAATTCACTTTCCAAACACTTACATCCAACATCGCTAAGTTATTTTAATTTAATGCTCCAAAATTATAACTGTGCCAACTGTCGTGCGCGCACGTATTAATTTTCGCTCCGCTTTTCGAAGCAATTTTCATTATGTCTTCGCATCAAACAATAACTTGCTTGGACTTTTCTACTCGCATTAAAGTCGGTACCTGTGTTACCTGTAAATTATGTGACTCTAAGTTTCATAATTATTGTGTTAAAGTTGAATTTGATGATTATTCTGAAATATATATTAATTGCAAAAACATTTTTTTTATCTAACAATTTTTGTTGTTATATCGGCCTACTGATTTTAAGATCGCGGGTTCGAATCGAGCTCAAGGCCTAACAATAATTTTTTATCATTATTATTGTTATGATAAATTTTTTCTTAATTGAAAAAATTTTTAAATTAGAATAGAAGAAAGAAAAAATTTAGACAACTGCCAAAGCTCGTTGTATAGATCCATTTCGGGAACTGCTAAATTCCTTCATCGGCAACGTTTAGGCGCCGCTGCTATAACCATTCAGCCATCACAGCGGTTTTTTGTTTGTCTTCATTAATCCTACTTCTATTCTGGTTCGTGCCAATTGATATTCACAACACTGCGACATCTGTTGCAGAATGGCTGTGAAAATTGGACTTGTTTGTTGGCAATGCTGCCATAGTGTCATATTTTATTGACACTTTTTCCCCGTGCTCTGGGATGTATTAACAATTTTTGTTGTTATATCGGCCTACTGATTTTAAGATCGCGGGTACGAATCGAGCTCAAGGCCTAACAATAATTTTTTATCATTATTATTGTTATGATAAATTTTTTCTTAATTGAAAAAATTTTTAAATTAGAATAGAAGAAAGAAAAAATTTAGACAACTGCCAAAGCTCGTTGTATAGATCCATTTCGCGAACTGCTAAATTCCTTCATCGGCAACGTTTAGGCGCCGCTGCTATAACCATTCAGCCATCACAGCGGTTTTTTGTTTGTCTTCATTAATCCTACTTCTATTCTGGTTCGTGCCAATTGATATTCACAACACTGCGACATCTGTTGCAGAATGGCTGTGAAAATTGGACTTGTTTGTTGGCAATGCTGCCATAGTGTCATATTTTATTGACACTTTTTCCCCGTGCTCTGGGATGTATTAACAATTTTTGTTGTTATATCGGCCTACTGATTTTAAGATCGCGGGTTCGAATCGAGCTCAAGGCCTAACAATAATTTTTTATCATTATTATTGTTATGATAAATTTTTTCTTAATTGAAAAAATTTTTTAATTAGAATAGAAGAAAGAAAAAATTTAGACAACTGCCAAAGCTCGTTGTATAGATCCATTTCGGGAACTGCTAAATTCCTTGATCGGCAACGTTTAGGCGCCGCTGCTATAACCATTCAGCCATCACAGCGGTTTTTTGTTTGTCTTCATTAATCCTACTTCTATTCTGGTTCGTGCCAATTGATATTCACAACACTGCGACATCTGTTGCAGAATGGCTGTGAAAATTGGACTTGTTTGTTGGCAATTAAGAAAAAATCAATTAGAAAAAATCAATTAAGAAAAAATTTATCATAACAATAATAATGATAAAAAATTATTGTTAGGCCTTGAGCTCGATTCGAACCCGCGATCTTAAAATCAGTAGGCCGATATAACAACAAAAATTGTTAATACATCCCAGAGCACGGGGAAAAAGTGTCAATAAAATATGACACTATGGCAGCATTGCCAACAAACAAGTCCAATTTTCACAGCCATTCTGCAACAGATGTCGCAGTGTTGTGAATATCAATTGGCACGAACCAGAATAGAAGTAGGATTAATGAAGACAAACAAAAAACCGCTGTGATGGCTGAATGGTTATAGCAGCGGCGCCTAAACGTTGCCGATGAAGGAATTTAGCAGTTCCCGAAATGGATCTATACAACGAGCTTTGGCAGTTGTCTAAATTTTTTCTTTCTTCTATTCTAATTTAAAAATTTTTTCAATTAAGAAAAAATTTATCATAACAATAATAATGATAAAAAATTATTGTTAGGCCTTGAGCTCGATTCGAACCCGCGATCTTAAAATCAGTAGGCCGATATAACAACAAAAATTGTTAATACATCCCAGAGCACGGGGAAAAAGTGACAATAAAATATGACACTATGGCAGCATTGCCAACAAACAAGTCCAATTTTCACAGCCATTCTGCAACAGATGTCGCAGTGTTGTGAATATCAATTGGCACGAACCAGAATAGAAGTAGGATTAATGAAGACAAACAAAAAACCGCTGTGATGGCTGAATGGTTATAGCAGCGGCGCCTAAACGTTGCCGATGAAGGAATTTAGCAGTTCCCGAAATGGATCTATACAACGAGCTTTGGCAGTTGTCTAAATTTTTTCTTTCTTCTATTCTAATTAAAAAATTTTTTCAATTAAGAAAAAATTTATCATAACAATAATAATGATAAAAAATTATTGTTAGGCCTTGAGCTCGATTCGAACCCGCGATCTTAAAATCAGTAGGCCGATATAACAACAAAAATTGTTAATACATCCCAGAGCACGGGGAAAAAGTGTCAATAAAATATGACACTATGGCAGCATTGCCAACAAACAAGTCCAATTTTCACAGCCATTCTGCAACAGATGTCGCAGTGTTGTGAATATCAATTGGCACGAACCAGAATAGAAGTAGGATTAATGAAGACAAACAAAAAACCGCTGTGATGGCTGAATGGTTATAGCAGCGGCGCCTAAACGTTGCCGATGAAGGAATTTAGCAGTTCCCGAAATGGATCTATACAACGAGCTTTGGCAGTTGTCTAAATTTTTTCTTTCTTCTATTCTAATTTAAAAATTTTTTCAATTAAGAAAAAATTTATCATAACAATAATAATGATAAAAAATTATTGTTAGGCCTTGAGCTCGATTCGAACCCGCGATCTTAAAATCAGTAGGCCGATATAACAACAAAAATTGTTAATACATCCCAGAGCACGGGGAAAAAGTGTCAATAAAATATGACACTATGGCAGCATTGCCAACAAACAAGTCCAATTTTCACAGCCATTCTGCAACAGATGTCGCAGTGTTGTGAATATCAATTGGCACGAACCAGGATAGAAGTAGGATTAATGAAGACAAACAAAAAACCGCTGTGATGGCTGAATGGTTATAGCAGCGGCGCCTAAACGTTGCCGATGAAGGAATTTAGCAGTTCCCGAAATGGATCTATACAACGAGCTTTGGCAGTTGTCTAAATTTTTTCTTTCTTCTATTCTAATTTAAAAATTTTTTCAATTAAGAAAAAATTTATCATAACAATAATAATGATAAAAAATTATTGTTAGGCCTTGAGCTCGATTCGAACCCGCGATCTTGAAATCAGTAGGCCGATATAACAACAAAAATTGTTAATACATCCCAGAGCACGGGGAAAAAGTGTCAATAAAATATGACACTATGGCAGCATTGCCAACAAACAAGTCCAATTTTCACAGCCATTCTGCAACAGATGTCGCAGTGTTGTGAATATCAATTGGCACGCACCAGAATAGAAGTAGGATTAATGAAGACAAACAAAAAACCGCTGTGATGGCTGAATGGTTATAGCAGCGGCGCCTAAACGTTGCCGATGAAGGAATTTAGCAGTTCCCGAAATGGATCTATACAACGAGCTTTGGCAGTTGTCTAAATTTTTTCTTTCTTCTATTCTAATTTAAAAATTTTTTCAATTAAGAAAAAATTTATCATAACAATAATAATGATAAAAAATTATTGTTAGGCCTTGAGCTCGATTCGAACCTGCGATCTTAAAATCAGTAGGCCGATATAACAACAAAAATTGTTAATACATCCCAGAGCACGGGGAAAAAGTGTCAATAAAATATGACACTATGGCAGCATTGCCAACAAACAAGTCCAATTTTCACAGCCATTCTGCAACAGATGTCGCAGTGTTGTGAATATCAATTGGCACGAACCAGAATAGAAGTAGGATTAATGAAGACAAACAAAAAACCGCTGTGATGGCTGAATGGTAATAGCAGCGGCGCCTAAACGTTGCCGATGAAGGAATTTAGCAGTTCCCGAAATGGATCTATACAACGAGCTTTGGCAGTTGTCTAAATTTTTTCTTTCTTCTATTCTAATTTAAAAATTTTTTCAATTAAGAAAAAATTTATCATAACAATAATAATGATAAAAAATTATTGTTAGGCCTTGAGCTCGATTCGAACCCGCGATTTTTTTATCTGCAATAACTGTTTAAACATCTCAGTGAATCTCTTTGCTATGATATCAAACTTAACTAAAGAAATTAACTCTCTAAAGAGTAAATTCGACGATTTTTCACACAATAACAAAACCGTAACTAACTCGTCTCAGTGCAATCCACCTGAAAAGTCTACCAGCATTCCATACAATCTACGCTCTCAAAAAGTGTTGCTATAAAATTAAATGGTGCTGAGTTGGCCACTGAGTCGGCTGATAACACAAACAATCAAATCACATCACCTTTGAGTGCTAGTCAAGCTAGCTCTGCCACTGAGGAGAACAATGTTGGCGCTGATACTCTTTCGAGTGCTACTTTGTTAAGCTCTTCTGCTGCTGCTCAAGCTGTTGTTTCTCCTGCTGTCCCTGAAGCTGACAATCAAGCAGGCGATGCTTTTTTCGATTCTTCTGCTGCTGTTGATAATGGTAGTCGCCGTTTTGCTGAGTATTCAAAACAAACAACATCACATAAAAAGAAACATGTCAAAGCTAAGCATATTTTAACTGGGAGTAATTCCACGTCAACTGAACTTTCTGTTGTCATCAAAAATAAAAAGGAGTGGCTGCATTTATCGGCATTTAAACCTTCAGTTACTGTCGATAATATTATTGATTTTGTAGTAAATAAATTTGAGATTCCTAGATATCATCTCAATTGTTCTTTGCTTGTCAAAAAAGATGTCTCTCTTGAGAATTTGCGTAGTGTTAATTTTAAGTTAGGTGTCTCTGAGGATTATCTGAGTAAACTCTTAGATGAGAGTCTGTGGCCGGTGGGAATTAATGTTAGTAGATTTCGTTTACGACAAAAAGAATAGCTGTCGTTCTACTAACTCAGATAATGTTATAAAGATAAATAACTATTCTTCATCCTGTGCGGTGAATAAATTAAATATATTTTTCCAAAATATTTCTGGCATGCGAAGGACATTTTTCTAGCAACGTCACGGTGTGAGTTTGATGTCTTCGTACTTGTGGAAACATGGCTTAATAATGAATTTTTTGATCCACTTTTGTTTGAGACTTATCGTAAGGATCGTGATTCCGATAAAACGGGCTTATTCAAAGGTGGTGGTGTTTTAATAGCGATAAGACGCACTTTGCGTTCTTCTATGATTCAACTTTATAATAATGATTCCTTACTGGATCAATTATGTGTTTGCATTTTTGGCGACTTTGGTAAAGTATTTTTCTGTGTTTCATATATTCCACCTAATAGTGATGAATCTTTATATAATTCACATGTAGATAATATTTTTAACATCTGTGAAAGGAATTTAGAAAGCCATTTCTGTATTCTTGGCGACTTTAACCTTAATAAAATTATTTGGTCTAACTTCTTAGACAAAAATTCTTGATAGCTTATTTAGTGTCAATCTTATCCAAATTAATTATCTGCCTAACCGGCTGAATAATATTTTAGACCTTGGTTTTGTTGACGAGGACCTAAGTTTCAATTTAGATGAGTGTGAATTTCCACTCTGTAGCTCGGACATGCACCATGTTCCTCTCTCAATAACTCTAGAAGTGCTAAATTTTAGTCCAGTTTCTCTCAATGAACCGCGTACTTATGACTTTAGAGGAGTTAACTTTGACCAAGTGAATGATAGGGTTTTGAATGTAAACTGGGAAAGTCTCTTCAATTCGAAATCAGTCGCTGAATGTTATGATATTTTTCTTATCAACGTTTTAGAAGTAGTTTGCAGCATCGTACCCGTACAAAAACTCCCCTGGTATACAAAAAACCTAAAAAGGCTTAAAAATAAGCGAAACAAATATTTTAACCTGCACAAATCTACTGGAACTGTAATTTTAAAGATGAGTATTGTAGACTTTCAAGAGAGTTTAATGCTCTTGATAAAGAGCTATACAATCAATACATCGCTCGGTATGAAGTTGAACTTAAATCCAACCCGAAATCTTTTTGGAACTTCGTACGTTCAAACAAAGGTTACAAACATTCCCACCTGTGTGACTTTCGATGATAAGCATTCCCACCTGTGTGACTTTCGATGAAAAGCATTCTCAGTGTTTATCTGATACCGCTAATTTATTTGCCGATTTTTTTAGTTCAAATTTTGTCCATAACAGTGGAAGTGCCTCAAATACCAGTTGTTCTCCAAGTTATCTTGACCTTGGGACTTTGGCGGTATCTAAGCTTGATATTATGAACAGCATTTCTTTTTTACAGCCCTCAACAAAAACAGATTTGGATGGTTTTCCCCCATTTTTACTAAAAAAGTGCAGTTCCCTCTCAGTGTGCCTTTAAAGCATATTTTTAATCTTTCCCTTGCCAAAGGTGATTTTATTGATCGGTGGAAAGTTGCATCAGTCTCTCCGATGTTCAAATCTGGTAACAAAAATGATGTACGAAACTTTAGGCCTATTTCTAAAACAACCACCTGCTCTAAACTTTTTGAAAAGGTGGTGAAAGATAAATTGTATTTCTTTGTAAAAGAAATAATTGATCCGCATCAGCATGGGTTTGTCTGCGGTCGCTCCACAGTTACAAACCTTGCTGAATTTTCCCAATATTGCATCTCAGCCTTTAAATATCGTCATCAAGTCGATGTTGTTTATACAGACTTTTCGAAAGCTTTCGATACCGTTGTACATAGCATTCTCTTATTGAAGTTAGAAGAGTTTGGATTCCATTCAACTCTTCTTTCTTGGTTAAACTCTTACCTGTCTAATCGAGTCTCATATGTTGAAATTAGTCATACTAAATCGTACCCCTACGTGGCCACTTCTGGTGTGCCTCAGTGTAGTATTCTTGGCCCATTGCTATTTCTACTTTTTATTAATGATATTAAAACTTGTTTTAGTACTTCAAAATTCTTACTATATGCGGATGATTTAAAATTTTTTAATGAAATAACCTGCTTGTCAGATACATTATCATTGCAAAGCGATCTAAATAAGCTATCTGAATGGAGTATGAGAAATAAACTGTCGCTCAACACAAAGAAATGCTTCCAAATGACTTTTGTCAAAATTGTTAATCCAATTGCCACTACTTACACTATTTCTAATACCCCTCTATCTAATGTACATGATTAGATTAGATTAGATTAGATTAGATTTATTCATTCTTTCAATAAGTTTTTTACATATATGTATACAATAGAAACTTAACTTAAAAAATTATTAATAAATGAAAGAAAGTTAAGGCATTCAGTAAAATAGTATGCAATTTTGGTGTTGAATGCCTTCACAAATTAAGAATCATGAACATGTACGATATGTGTGGGGTGAAGGTAAAGATAATCCATAAGTTCAATGAGTTAAATAATGAAAATAATAAAGCATTAAAAATAACAATTTTGGTTTCAGTTCACTAAGTGACAGGGTTCAGCAAAGTTTTGATCTCGTCGTTTGACAGCTCTAATAAAAATGATTTAACATTTTTTAAAAATTCTCGCAAATTCCTAATGACACGCATAGTCGCAGGTATCTTATTGAAGACTTTACAAGAAACGATAGTAAAGAAGTTATTAAAATGAGTAGTACGAGAAGTGGGAATCGGGATTTAGGTGTGGTTTTTGACTCAGGGTTCACCTTTGTCAATCACATCAATCATATTGTACCTAAGGCAAATTCTAACTTGGGCTTCTTGCGTCGTTATGCGCGTGATTTTAAAGATCCATACACTAGAAAATCACTTTATAATTGCCTTGTAAGATCTAAGTTAGAGTATGCCTCAGTAATCTGGAACCCTATTTATGCTTTACACTCCGACAGGATCGAAACAATTCAACGCCGATTTACCCGGCTTTCTCTTCAACCTCTTCATTTTGTTGAGCCATCCCCATCGTATGAGGCCCGCTGCCTATTAATTAACCTTAAATCGCTTAAGTCGAGGCGCACAATACACTCTCTCATGTTTGTTTATGATATAATTTCTGGCATGATAAATTGTCCTAACCTTCTTGAGCAAATTGTCTTTAATGTGCCCCAAGAGTCCTACGTACTAAAGTTCCGTTTCACGTTAAAACGCTTAGATCTAACTATTTATTGTACGCACCCATTACAAGGTCGCTTGCAGGATTCAATCGAATTTTCATAACTCTCAATCTAGATTTTGCTCAGTCCAGATCCATATTTTTGGCTAATTTGCAATCAAATTATTTTTAAGTGTTATTAAGTTTTATCTTTAGAAATTTTGTATGTCTAGTCTGCAAGGTTTTGTACCATTGACTGAAATAAATGAAATGAAAATTAGCACAGGCTGCAGCTCAATTCGCGGAAAATGGCGGACTCGCTGAAAATTTTTTCCACGCAAAAACTACATATTTCACAATACCAATGAATATAGTAGGTGATATAGTAGGTATGAATATAGTAGGTGCATTGTGGCAAAGCTAAAATTGTCAACAGGCTATTTCATTTACAGAATTTTTCATTCCAAATCGTCACCCCTGTCAAAAATTCGTGTGGCTGTGTGCGTTTTTGGTCACACGATTTTTGCAGGGCAGCCACGCTCACCTGATAAAATGCTTGTTCTTGTTCGTATTTTTTGTGGATGTTATTTGACACTGATATACTTCTTAGGTCCAAGAAAAGTGTAGTAGCTGCTAACGAAAACTGCGTAAAATTTTTATTGTAATACAAAGAAATATCCTTATTTACCTTCAAACGAGCACTTAATTACATATCTCTTTAAATCCATATGTTTTGGACAATTTTAATTAACAAATTGTGATACTTTATTACCGGGGACGATTGCTAAAACACGACCAAAACCGTCGGGGGAGGTATTAATAGATGCGGTTTTGCCTCGGTTCCAATAAATCGAATACTTTTTCGCCTTTGGACTATTGATAACATGACAAAACGCGTCTCTTCATTTCTCTTTCCACATTTTTGGACGGGTTATTGTACTAGACCTTGGTTTAAAATAGTTTTTTGCGGAGAACTTTTGAACGGGTAGAAAAACTTAGCACCCGTGTTTGTATTCTTAATACTGGAAAAACTACGTGTCCTCGGATACCCCTATTCAAGACTTTTGTATAATTTTCTGTAGGACCCATATATGTATGTGCACTACGTTTTCAACTAAATTCGTTCAAAACAATCTACCATCACAGCAACCCATATGTGATATTCCGCTCCTTTTTTTGTTTCCATGCGTCCCTGCACGACAGCAACCCCGGTAATTTTGACACTTCGTTCAGTGTCAAACGCATATTCCACGCAGGTTCCACTGAGTTCCACAATAGTTTGACACTGACCGAAGTGTTAAACGGCAGTGTGTTAGAAAGAGGAAGGAATTGTTTCCTTCTCATACATATCATACTTGTAAACCTGTACTATGAAGCAGAGTAGCAACATCGGATGAGGCTGATATTTTGCAAACAAACGCTCATGCGCAGAAAGTTTTCATGTTTTAATGTTATCAATTTATTTTGTTTAAATTTATCCTTAGACTCAAGCAAAAAAGTAGTATTTGTATGGCATATTTAAAGTTTCTGGACTCAGCGCTCGGGGATTCAGCGTTTATTACGCAAAGACGGTAAGCAGGGCTAGAGCTGCAGTCATGGTAAGGAAACACCTATACTCGTGCATGCTATCTAACTTCAGCACCGCAGACCTAGTGGTTGTCGCAATAGAGGGAAAGAAAGAACCTTCCCTTATCCTGGCATCCTACTACATGGCCCATGACGTGGAAGCCCCACCAGAGGAGTTCAAAAGGCTGGCGGATCAAGAAGGGTACCGAGGACAGCTTTTCATAGGCTCGAATGCGAATACGCATCACAGCGTATGGGGAGGGGACGATACTAATGATAGAGGTGAGTCCCTTTTTTGTTACATACTACAGAGTAGTCTACAGGTGCCCAAAAGGGGTAGGGTGCCTACATATGCTGGTCCTACGTCAAGCCGTGTGTTTGATATCACAGTTCTGAACATGATTTATCGGGGTACGAATGAAGGGCCCTTGACAGGCCATCATTCTCAGACCATGCATATATCAGCTTCATAATCCCCCTAAAGAGGGTAGAGAAGGATAAACCCTTTAGAAACCCTAGGGCAACGGACTGGTACAAATTTCAGAAAGATTTATCAGGAAGACTGGGGCAGCCTAAAGACATTGCCACCATAGAGGAGTGCAACAACTTCTTATCAAAGGCGCTGACAACTGCATAGAAGAGAGCTTATCCTCTGAGAAGATTCAAGGGTAAAGCAAGGCCACCATGGTGGAGTAAGGAGCTGGGTCTTCTTAGAGGGCAGGTAAAAAAGATTTTTTAGCACGCAAAAGTTGCAGAAAGCGAAGAGTGCTGGCACGAATACAGAGATCTGTTGAGGATCTATAAACGTGAAATCAACAGGTCAAAGCGGGTTTAACGGAGGAATTTCTGTACCGACATAGAATGCTTCAGCGAAACCGTCAGACTGAGGAAAGTGCTATCTAAAGTATATGTAGTCCAGGTACTGATAAAAAGGGTGACGGGAAATGGTCACACAGTAGTGAAGAGTCTCTCGAGGCGCTACTTATCACATACTTCCCATCAGGAGACGATGGGAAGAGTTCTGTAACCACATCTACCGTCCTAATACGGAGTAAGAGGTACCAGGATTGGTTACAAAGACCATGAATGGGCAATAAAAACGTTTGCTATGTTAAAATCGCCGGGTCCAGATGGGATATTCCCTGCTATGCTGCAGATGGCCGGTGGAGCGATTATAGAATGGCTAAGAATAATCTTTGAGGGTTGCATAAAACTGAACCACGTCCCGCAATCTTGGAGAACGGCTCGAGTAGTCTTCATACCGAAAGCGGGAAAAGCCAGTCATCATTCTAATAAAACCCTTAGAAAGATTAATAGATGTGTATATAAAATCAAAAATGAACGAGGAATTATTCTCTTCAGCCCAACATGCTTACACCAAAGGCAAGTCAGTCAATACTGCATTGCGTAGGGTGGTTACGAATAAAGAGAAGGCCTTGGAATACCAGGAATATGCCCTAAGTGTTTTTCTGGACATTGCCGGAGCTTTCAACAATGTCCCGAAAGGAGCAATCATTTACAGCCTCAACTCGATAGAAGTTCATCCAGCTTTAGAAAATTATATCGGCTCCATGTTAAGGTGCAGAATGATTACATCGCAATGGGGTCTGTGCGAAGTAACGAAATCTGTAAACAGAGGAACGCCACAGGGTGCGGTTTTATCACCAATGCTGTGGACGCTGGTTATAAACCAATTGCTTAGGCGGTTCGACGGAGGACCAGTCAAACTTACGGCATATGCAGATGACGTTTCTGTCATCATTAGCGGCAGATACCTAACACACTCAGCTCTCTGGTGGATCAGGCACTTCGGGATGTACATGCCTGGGCATCTGTTGTCGGGTTAATCCCCAATTGGACTAAGCCTAAGCTTGGAGGGGTAACCCTGCAAAAAAAATATAGCACAAAGTATCTAGGAGTTATAGTAAATAGTAAGTTGTCGTGGAAACTCCATGTGAAAGAGAGAGCGAAGAAATTCTCCGCGGCACTCTATGCATGCAAGAGGATGCTGGGATGAGGGGTGGGACGTGTCACCCAAACTCCCTCATTGTGTATATAGGGCAATTGTCAAAAAACCCAAACTCCATTATGGCGTTTTTGTTTGGTGGACAGCCACACAAAAAAGTACGTATACCAAAAAAATTGAGAGGGTATGCAGAGTATCAATGATTAGCACAGCGGGAGCCTCCTTAAAAACTACCCCGACAGCCTCACCTGCAGTACTCGTAAACAAATTGTATGTAAATCATGCCCATGCTTGTGGAAGGTGGTAACGTAAAAAAGGAAGCGAAAATAAAGAAGAGGCCCGTCGGGGTAAGCTGTAGTCTGCCCTCCCACTTCTACGTAGCGTACGTAGCCTTGGGCTCCGCTATGACTCGGTATATCGTCCGTTAATTGCCCACTGCGTCAACCTAACATCCTGTCTCTAAGTCTGCCTGCATACCCACGTCCCCTCTTACGCCCTTGTGTAACGCCCACACCAAACAACAGGGTGTATTATCTACGCATCATGGTATCTTAACCAGCTAACCAAAAAAAAGTAGACAGCCAAAAAAAAGCAGAGCCATATTTATTTCTTGAAAACGTTATAAACATATTCGCATTCCTTTATTAAAGCGTACTGATGATGAAGGCTTAGCACCTTTCGAAATGGATCTATCTGCGCAGCTATGGCAGGTTGTCTGAAAAATTTTCTACTTCCTATTCCAAAAACAAAACACAATTTTTCAATTATAGAAAATTAAAAAAAAAATAACAATAATGATCATTTGAAAAAATTATTGTTCTGCCCTTCAGCTCGAATCGAACCTTGAATCATTTATCACAAGGCCGATAAAAACAAAAACAATTGTTAAAATAAACAACTATTTCCCTGATCTCTCCAGTTTTCTCGCCTCGCGATACTTGACATTGTCACCGACTAAATCATCGGCGCTTTATTTGCAACATGGATATCGCAAATGTCGACCATATTGGACATCCACGTCGAACCGACTGTCCTACATCCAAAACTCCTTGGTATGACGTTGGATCAGAATCTACATTTTGGCTAACATGCAACCGCAATTGTTCCTAGAATCCATAGCCGTAATAAAATCCTCAAATCTCTTGCTGGCAGCACTTGAGATAAAGACAAAGAGACACTCATTACCACTTACAAAACAATTGGCCACTCGTTACTACTTACAAAGCAAATACCGTTTTGCCAAAAAACTTCTCTCAAAATCGCTACGGGCTGTCTTCTTATATGCGAGAGTACTCCCCATTAGGGGGAGAAATGAAATGCTTCACAAACAGACTCTGTTGAATACCCAGAAACCTGGGCATCCCAACAGACATTCTGATTGAAAAGGCACTACCTCCCAGGGGCTTAAGAATTCATCTCCCCAACATTATGAGGAAATGCGGCCCATGAAAATATAGCCGTACCTGGAAGAAAAGCACAAGCAGGTCTTCAGTGATATTCACAAAAAAACTTTGGATTTTTATGCCTGGAATTGGCCAGCGGACCCTGTCCTTAAAAATAAATTTCCGGAACTCGCATAGAAGGAAAGCATTCTATTTATAGAGACGCGCATCGCTCTAGCTCAACTTCGATCTGGACAATGTAACAGGTTAAACTCTTACCTATCCAGAATCAACCCCAACATACATAACGTATATCCTGCTTGCAATGTGTCCCCACATGACAACAACCATCTCTTTAATTACAATGTGGAACCTACGTCTCTAACCCCCCCCCCCCCCCCCAAATTCTGATCCACCCCTGTTGAAAATGCAAGTTGAGACTCGCTCCAGTCAAACTCAAGGCGTATGGAAGCGACGGGTGTCTACCAACAATCAGCTACATGCCTGCGAATCTGGAATTGGGTTAACCGACAACGCGGGAAAAAACCTTTTATAGTGTATACTTTGTCCATCCAGAAATAAGTAGATCTCACATACTGCCAGATTGTTGCAGTGTCTTCCAGACAGAAACTATGGCCGTAAAAAAGCAGCTCAAAATTCTGGAGGAAGCGTGCTTAGGGTGAAGTCGCGTCTATATATATATATATATTGTGACGAATATTAGCAACACTAAGGGATACTATCATCTCTAAGCCCTATCATCTCTAAGCCGATGCTAAGAGTGACTTGTATGCACATCCATAAATCAATCATTATGTATCTACATAAAGGAATTAATCATTATGTCTACACATATGTACGTACATGCAGCGGAGAAGCAACACACAAACACATGCAGATATCTTATCTGAGATGCTCCCAAAATAATGCAATTGTAATTGTGGAAGTGTCGCTCACAAATACACGCGCATATGAGAGCTACACACGTGCATCTGTAGTTATAATTATAAACCAGTACTTAAGTAAATACTGGAAGCGCCTCGAAGATGCAACGAGAAAATCACACAGTATAAAAGCAGCAACAGTAGAGGCGCGATAATCAGTTTGATTTAAGCATTCCATCTGTCGAGCAGTAGCAGTGTCATTTTGCATTACTGAATAGTGCTGTTATTTATTCAACAGTTGAGTGATTCGAACGTTAGCAGAAGATTGCAAATAAGGGGGATTGCAGAAAATTCGTTACAATTGGTGTCAGAAGAAGAATTGTTGAATAAATTCCAGAGTTGCAGAGCACAACAAGGACATGGCGAAGTTAAGTGAATTAAGGATCCAGCAAATGAAAAAAGGAGTTGGAAGCCCGTGGATTGAATACAACCGGCAATAAGATCGAACCTCAACCACGGCTACGAGACGCTATGGAGTCGGAAGGAATTAATGTGGACGATGATGTCTTTCATCCTGATGGGGACGAGATAAAAACAAAAACTGGAAGAGAAAAACGAAACATCGCAGGCAGTTACCAGCACAGACTGGAACGTGATATAAGCTGCAATATCTGCAAAAACATCGACAGTAACATTCAAGATGGAAACTCAACTGGAAGAACAGAAAACATATATGGCATCCCAACTGG
The DNA here is from genome assembly GCF_040869045.1 of Eurosta solidaginis. Taxonomy (NCBI): domain Eukaryota; kingdom Metazoa; phylum Arthropoda; class Insecta; order Diptera; family Tephritidae; genus Eurosta; species Eurosta solidaginis. The sequence continues at coordinate 124,549,530 of NC_090323.1, read as the reverse complement.
AAGAGCAAAAGACATATATGACATCTCAGTTGGCTGAGCAGTTGAAAGCACTGGAGGCCCGCATATCCTCGCAGCTGGAGGCACAGGACATAAGGGTAACATCGAAGCTGGAGGACCAGGATGCAAAAATTTCACAGTTTGAGGAAAAAATCGAGGCCGAAGTGGATGCTTTGAGAGGACTTATCGAGCAGTTGCAACTAAATCGCCCAGCAGTTTCAACGAGTAATCCACATGTAAAAACACCATCCTTTGACGGTTCTGTGCCTTTCCAGGTCTTTAAGCTACAATTTGAGAAGACCGCAACAGTGAACAACTGGAATGCTGAAGATAAAGTTGATGCACTCTTCGTAGCATTGAAAGGACCACCTGCCAAAATCTTACAGATTATTGCAGAGTACGAACGGAACAGTTATGACGCGTTGATGGCTGCTGTAGAAGAACGGTACGGAAGCGAACACGGGAAACAGGTATATCAAATAGAATTGCAAAACCGTTACCAAAAAGCTAATGAGACTTTGCAAGAGTTGCTTCGGATGTTGAAAGGTTGGCTTATTTGGCAAATGCGGATGCACCCGTAGAGTACACCGAGAGGGTAAAAATCCAGAGTTTTATAAATGGCATACGGGACGTAGAAACGAAGCGAGCGACATATGCAAACCCAAAACCGACATTCGCAGAAACGGTATCCCATGCACTGACTCAAGAAACAGCGTCGCTTTTGAGTAAGCCCGCATACAAATCTCATCGCGTGGAAGTGGAAAGGCCAGACTGGGTAGACACAATTTTGGAAGCATTAAAGGGTACGCAGCAGAAGAATAATGATGCAGTCAAATGCTTTAAGTGTGGAAAGCCAGGGCACATTGCACGTTATTGCAGTACCAATCCTAATAGTTCCAGCAATGTGGTTGGCGTAAACGCAGAGCTGAAGGAGATGTGAAATCTCCAAATCCACCCAATCGTTAAACTAAAGCGAGTCAGCCGCAAGGGGCGACAGCTGGCTCCCTCAATTGAATGCCCCATAATCTCTATCTCGCAAATTGGAAGAAGGTCAAGCAATCTTACTGTCGGAGGACATGTGGATGGAAAGGAACGTTTACTGACTGCAGATACGGGTGCATCTCATTCCATCATTCGAGCGGATTTAGTCAACAAGAAGATAAGACCATTGCTTGGAGCAAGATTACGTACAGCTACGGGAGAGGACACCCAGGTAACTGGAGAAATAGCATGTGAAGTAGCAATTGGGAACTTCATGGTACTACACAATTTTATAGTGGCAGAAATTGTTGATGAAATCATAATTGGAGTGGATTTCTGAATCGACCAAGGCATCAAGATCGATATGCAAAGCAAGACGATGCGATATAACACATGGATGGATGTGCCACTTAATTTCGGCTACGAGAGAGGCTACAGCAGTAAACGAGTGCTGGTGGAAGAGAGTCAGCAAATACCACCAAAATCCGAAGCAGTCATCTGGGCAAAGGTTGATGGAGATTGTGGGACAAACAAATTGTGGTAAGAGTACTCAATGAGGTCAAGTCACCACTCAAACTGACCAGAGGAGCTATTTTGGGAAGATGCCAAGAGGATGAAGTGATAATCAATTGTGAACAGCTCAAGGAGGAGGTTTCAACTAGCAATATTGATCTTTCAGATGACTTCATGGCATGGACGGAGGGACTAGAGGAAGACTATCAGAGTAAGGCAAAACAACTGCTCCTAAAATACGCGAACATATTCGACCAAGACGGCTCCAAACCAGGGCGCACCAACGTTATGAAACATCAAAGTGACACTGGAGATGCGAGGTCGATCCGTCAAGCTCCTCGTAGTGTTCCACTGGCGAAGCGGGAAGTTGTGAGTCAAATCGCACAAGAAATGAGCGGCAGTGACGTCATCGAACCATCCGCTAGTCGATGGAGCTCACCTGTGGTGCTTGTGAAGAAGAAGGATAGAAAAATGAGGTTTTGCGTGGACTATCGAAAGTTGAACGACGTTACTAAAAAGGATAGCTACCCATTGCCAAGAATTGACGACACTCTGGACTCGCCCTATAGTACGAAATGGTTTTCCACACTAGACTTGAAAAGCGGCTACTGGCAAGTGGAAGTGAAAGAGGAAGACAAAGAGAAAACAGCCTTCAGTGTCGGTGATGGTCTTTGGCAATGTACAGTGATGCCTTTTGGACTATGTAATGCACCAGCTACTTTTGAAAGACTAATGGATCAGGTACTGAAAGGACTACATTGGAAAACATGCTTAGTGTACCTAGACGACATCATCGTATTGGGAAAGAACTTCGCAGAACATCTGAAGAACTTGGAGGAGGTTTTCAAAAGAATAGCTGGTGCTGGTCTGAAACTAACACCCAAAAAGTGTTCGCTGTTTAAAAAGGAAGTAAATTATTTGGGTCATAAGGTAACGACAGAAGGCATCTGTACGGCGAATGAAAAGATAGAGGCAGTAAAGGATTGGCCAAGACCACTGAACCTGCACGAATTGAGAAGTTTCCTTGGGCTGTGCACATATTACCGCCGATTTGTATCAAACTTTTCCAGCGTAGCCCACAGTCTCCATGAGCTTACAAGAAAAAATAAAGCTTTTGAATAGAAAAAGGACAAGAGGTGGCTTTCCAAATATTGAAGGAGCGTTTGTGCACTGCCCCAATGTTGGCATATCCGATTCCAGGAGCAACATTTATTCTAGATACAGATGCGAGTGGATATGCTATAGGAGGCGTTTTGTCACAACTGGTTGATGGACAGGAGAAGGTAGTTGCATATTACAGCCGTTCAATTGGAAAACCAGAGAGGAACTACTGCGTTACCCGGAGAGAGCCGTTGGCATTGGTAGAGTGCATTCAACATTTTCACAAATACCTCTACGTCCAGCGATTCCGTGTCAGGACAGATCATGCAGCGCTAAAATGGCTTCTGCGAGGTTTGCAGCAGAGCGAAAGGGCCCAAAACCCGAAGTCATGGCCAGATGAAGCAATATAACTCAGGTGCGCCATTTGAAAGGATCGCTATGGATGTCGCAGGTCCATTTCCTACTATTAACCGCTGGAACAAATATGTACTGGTGGTTATGGATTATTTCAGAAAATGGCCAGAGATGTACCCAATCCCAAATCAAGAAGCGGAAACAGTAGCAGAAGTGTTTAAAAACGAATGGGTTGCAAGGTATGGTGTACCAACGGAGTCCATTCTGACCAAGGCAGGAATTTCGAATCAGCTGTGTTCCGGGGAATGTGTAAATCATTGGGAATTCGAAAAACACGGACAACTACATTGCATGCTCAGTCCGATTATATGGTGGAACGATTCAATAGAATATTGGAGGAGCATTTAAGGAAAGTAGTAGACAAGTACCATAAGGAGTGGGATACACATATATCATTATTCTTGACGGCTTACCGATCGGCAGTGCATGAGACAATGGACCAAACTCCCGCAAAGGTAATTTTTGGCAATGACCTTCGACTGCCAGCTGATTTGAAGTTTTGGATAGATGCCGATGCGGAGAGAAATGTCAAGAAATCCACTGGTGTCTTGGAAGAAGAGCTGAGAGAGATACACGATTTGGTAAGGCAACGATCAAAGATTATGAGTGACAAGATGAAAGCGAGGTACGATAAAGCAATTAATTCGGAAGGGTTTCAGGAAGGAGATTTGGTGCTTTTATACAACCCACAACGAAAAAAATGTTTGTCCCCGAAATTGCAGTGTAATTGTGAAGGCCCATACAAAGTTGTAAAACGGATCAACGATGTAGTGTACCGCATACAAACCATTGGCAAACCACGAACAAAAATGAAAGTGGTTCATTTGGAAAAGCTGGCAGCGTTTAGATCGAGAGATTTTTCTGATCGGGACGATCAGACTTAGGTGGAGGGCAGTGTGACGAATATTAGCAACACTAAGGGATACTATCATCTCTAAGCCGATGCTAAGAGTGACGTGTATGCACATCCATAAATCAATCATTATGTATCTACATAAACGAATCAATCATTATGTCTACGCATATGTATGTACGTACACGCAGCGGAGAAGCAACACACAAACACATGCAGATATCTTATCTGAGATGCTCCCAAAAGTATGCAATTGTAATTGTGGAAGTTTCGCTCACAAATACACGCGCATATGAGAGCTACACACGTGCATCTGTCGTTATAATTATATACCAGTAACTCAGTAAATTCTGGAAACGCCTAGAAGATGCAACGAGGAAATCACACAGTATAAAAGCAGCAACAGTAGAGACGCGAGAATCAGTTTGATTTAAGCATTCCATCTGTCGAGCAGTAGGAGTGTTATTTTTGAAAGTACTTTAATAAAGGCCATTTTGCATTACTGAATAGTGGTGTTATTTATTCAACAGTTTAGTGATTCGAACGTTAGCAGAAGATTGCAAATAAGGGGAATTGCAGAAAATTCGTTACAATATTGATAGTTAGGCGGCCATTAAGGCAATAACCTCACACAGTACTTCACCAGGAAGAATTCTGGAATGCAAAGAAGCATTGAAAAAACTTCACTTAGTCCGGACCATGTATCTGTATTGGTTTACCGGTCTTTAAGTGTAAGAAGGTAACGAAAAGGCGGATGATTTGGCAAAGGATGATTCAGCACTCGATGAATCAACGGTAGATGTCCCAATCCGTTGGAAAGAAATTAAAAGGAGACAGGAGTGGCATATTATTCTTCAAATGCGTGGACAGAAACGCAGGGCTGCACAATTTCTAAGATCATGTCCAAATCTTACGACGTTAGACTGACAAAGTTGCTCATGTCTCTAAAGAGAGAAGAATTAAGGAGCATGATGGGCTTTTTAACCAGATACTGCCCTCTGGTTTTTAATGTTTGGTCGTCAAACGAATTCTGGTAGCACTATAGACACATTCAGTCCATGTGAGGTCCCTATTGGCCGGCCAGTTAAACCTTGCCTAACCTTTATGGAGAATAATGTATACCATTTTGCTACATCTTAGTAGAAAACTGGAGTTCATGAAAAGGAGTAAATTGAAAAAATATTGGTTTTCTAAGAAGACTTTCAATAGTTCTGTAGTTCCGGTGGCAGTTATGATATGATGACATTTTGACAGGCCTGCAGCCTTTTCCATTATGTGTTTCTAAGACCAGGCGACCAAACTGGTGGCGCGTAGCGCATGAGCGGCCGTACGTGGCTAGCAACGTCCCTTTTCCTTTTCCCCAGGTGCTGCCGGCAAAGGACTTGAGAATTTTGTTACGGCTTTGTACTTTAGATTCAATTTCGGTTGTATGTGCCTTGTTGGTCAGAGTATTATCGAACGTTACCCTTAAGATCTTGGATTTTGTCGGTGATAATGTCAGGTTGCGGGAGGTGAAGATACTAGAAACATCGGTGGGATAGCTGTTTATTTTAGAAACTAATTCATCAGTTGAAGGGGCAAGTCCTGTTGCCGTAATCGCACAGTCGTCGGCATAGGAAATTATTGTAACTGATTCTGGTGGGCATTGATATGTCGAAAGTAAACAGAAGCGTTGATAGGACACCACCTTCTGGTACCCCCTCTTTAATTTGCTTAGGTTTTGAGATTTCATTCCTAAATTGAACCGACTCCTGCCAACCATTCAGATAACTTGCGGTGCGTCTTTTTAAACAAGGGGGGCGGTGTGAGCCTTCTATGTCTTGGAGTAGAGTGTTGTGAGTGACTGTGTCAAGAGCTTTTGACAGGTCAAGTGCCACGAACACCGTCCAATGATGGGGGTTTTTCCTGATTTAGTCCGTAATTTATCTGGGTGTTTATGGCATTTAACGCGTCGGTGGTGCTGTGCATTATGCGGAAGCCATAGGCGAAGATTTTCCATGAAATGAGGGGGCAAAAAGGTGTCCAATGTCTACGCTACTGGAGAAAGGAGTGATATCGGTCGTTATCACTCGCCTTCGTTAGCTGGTTTGCCAGGCTTTAGTATTGGAATTATCCTTACCTTTTCCATTCTTCGGGAATGACAAAGGACTTCAGCGACAGGTTGAAAACGTGTGTTAAGTAGTTTATTCTCCCAGCGTCAAGGTGTTTTAGCATTTTTATGGCTATTCCGTCTGGGCCTATTGATTTGGAGGGCTTGGCCTTGTGAATGGCTGCTTCAACCTCTGTGGGAGTGATGGTAATGGGTGGCACGTCGTGTTTGTATTTATGTTCCCGTCTGTTTGCTCGACGTCTGGCTTTGTCCACAGAATAATGCATTATAAATTGTCGGCAAACGGCGCTCACGCATTTCTTCGAATCAGATAATGCTTAGTCGCCGAAGGCTATGGATACTTTATCGTTCTATTTAGTTGGATTACCAACACCCGCAGAGAGGTTGCAGTTGTTTAGACGCTTTTCCCACTTGCTACGTTTATGTTCGTTTATCAGCCGCATGATATCCGAGTTGAGACACCTAATATGGGGGTCGAGGATCGAGATATCTTGCTATGTCACGTTCTCTTGCTAAATTCAGCTTCAGCCGGGAAATACGGTATGATTTCAGGTATTCTACCGGCCGGAATAAAGCGTGCAGAAACTGAAGCGATGACCTCGCGGAATGCAGGCTCGCCTTGTCGGACATCAGTCGGGATGGAAAAAGGAGCAAAAGATTGATTGGTGAAGGTTGTATGGCCTTCCCAGTTAGCTTTTTTAAAATTAATAAAAGTCCTCTTTTCAGAAATTGGCAGGTCGCTGTATTGAAGGGAGTATGGGCAAATGGTCAGAAGCTAAAGTAAGCATCGGCTGCCATTCGAGCCCTGCGCCGACGATTGAGATGTTGGTGAGCTATGACAGTTACTTGCAATTTTGGTGGTGCATCGCCGTTTATCGGGCAAAAAGTCGCATTGTCTATTTGCTCTGCTAGCTGCCTACCTCTGCTGTCGACTGGCAAGCTGGAATGCCAGAGGTCATGGTGAGTTTTCTCCACAGAGTAACGTACTGATAGCAGGGCGATAGCGACTTGGGCAGCAGGTGGTAGGAGGAATATAGATGTTAATTATTTCCAGGTCAACATCGCCTGACCGGATGGTTATGCCTCGACTTTATAAGATATTATCCCTGCAGCTGATGTTAGGTTGAAATAGGCTATATTGCACGGTGTGATGGATTATAAAGGCAAGCCCACCACTATTAGCGATCTTTCCTATGAATGTTGTAGCCATTGCATGTTCGGAGGTAGGATCTGGCAGTTAGCTTTGTTTCTTGAATTGCGGCTATACGGATATTGTTTTTATTCATATAGTCAAATATCTCTGCGATCTTTCCGGTTAATCCGTTAAAATTAAGTTGCAGAATTCTGAAGTGCATCGGGGGGACAGTCGTCATTCTGGGAGTCAGAGATGGGTAAAGGCGCCTTGAAGGATATAGGGGTTGTCGAGTGTGCTGTTCGATTACTGCTGGAGTACCTGGTGTCGATGAGTTGGTACTAGTGTTTTGCCAGTAAGGCGCAACGAATGTACCGGTCGGACGGTTGCCGTTTCTAAGCCCAGAGCGTCTATAAAGGTGGCACGGGCCAAGGCATGTGCCTGAGAGACTGTCGCATTCGTCCACAGCCAAATCTCTATTTTGTATAAATTTATATATTTTTTATAACACTAAACTTTAATTTGAATTGAATTTTATACTGAATTTTAGAATTTAGCAAATGTACCTTTAATTATAAGTATGTAGAGCCATTATAATTTAAGAGTCATGACTTGTACGCATAACTTGTATCAAGTCATATAGGTTAGGTTAGGTTGAAGTGGCTGCCTCCGCTGTCCAGCGGAGACTCACGTAGGCCGTTGTGGCCCGTTGTGCTACCACGCGGGGTCCCTATTTCCTATTTCCCTACTTCCGAAGAATGTTTAGACCCAAGTGAGGCTAAACCAGCGCGTTTTCCTGATGAAACGCAAGATGTCGTTTGTGTGTGCAGATTGAAGCAACGCAAAGCCGACAAAGGAGTGTCTGTGGAGGCATCGGTACCTTGTTTCTGACAGTGCGGGACAGTGGCACATATAGTGCTCTACGCTTTCAATCTCCTCCTCGTCCCTACAGATGCGGCAGAAGTCATTTGTTTGTAAGACCATATATTTAGCTAGCTTGTTGAGGGTTTCTCTGCACTTCAACGCCACTAGTGACGAGGTATTGCTGCATTGCAGGGATTCTATGGCAGCCTGACTTTCCGAGAAAATTGAAATAGAATTGGTTACGTGCACTTTAGCAAGATAGAGGGCTGCTTTCCAGATAGCTATAAGTTCAGCCTGAAAAACACTGCCGCGTTAATGTGGGTGCATTGCGGTGTGCATCGGTATAGCCCCATACCGCAGCAAGTCACTGTTACTCCCGGAGGTGGACCGGTATCCGGGAGGCTCCGTAAAAACACAGTCGGATACCCCTGACTGCAAACCATCCAATGGGCACGCAAACGCATAACACCCTGGATTGGGGGTGGACCACCTTTTCAACTGGGCGTGGTCCGGTTCCCACCCTTAGGTCACGTTTAAAAACCATTTCCATATGCCTGAGCTATTAAGGAGCTGGGGCACAAATGGAAATGATTCCCAAACTTAGCTAGCACTCCCCTGGAAGGAGAAACTGGTGCGCTATTACCAGCCGGCACCCTCTGGGTTCATCCCAAGGATTTTCACCAGCCGGCAAGTCATATAACAGTTTTATATATTTCACCTCTTTCGCAACCCCAACAATGGGTTGACAGATGTATATATCTATAAACCTTTTTGACATTTCTTTATTCGAATTATATTATCCATCCCGGTTGTAGCAATAAAATTGTAAAACCGCAAAAAATTAAACGAAATAGTTTAATTCCAAAGTTTACTACAGTGTTCTTGATAAACTCGAAAGTTCATAACTTTTATAATTGTTTGCTTAAAACCAATAACATAAAATAGTGTATAGTTTTCTCGAAGAAAACCGAATTGAATTTTTTGAAGAAGCATACCATTTTTTCTCGAAATGTTTCGTGCAAAATACTAGTTATCCGGATCCCATCACATCGCCACCACCATCGTTATCAACATATCGCCACCATCAAATCGTCGAGACCGCCGTGTCACCAGCAGCCATATCCCATAGATGTTAACAGTTTGTCTGCTTCGTATATTCTTTGCCTTGTCTACACGTTGTTTTTGTCTTCATAGCTGTTTTACACAAACAATATGCCCTGTTTCTGTGGATACAGAGTTGAACGCGCTCAAAGTAGTGTGCAGTGTGAAAAATGTAAAAAAGTTTATCACCTGCAGTGTGTTGTTGGTACCTTAGCTACCAATTTGGATCACTTTAAAAATTCGGATGAAATGTATATTTGTGGCGATTGTGCTGTTGATGACAATGCTATTGCTGTACAAAAACAACAGCAACAACATGTAAATTATAATTATCTAAATTTTATGTTATTGTCTATTCTTGCCGAAGTTGAAAAGTTTGCGAGCACAGCAAGCAAGCGCGGTTGCCGGTATACACTCTCTGCAAGCGGACAAAAACCGGTTATTAGGCGAATTAGAAATTCTACGTTCTGAGCTCAGTAATTTACATAGGCTCTATGATGAAGCGGTGGGTGGTGTACTGCGTGGCAGTGCTGGCAAAAAAAAGAAACGAAACAAAGACAAAGGCACAACCATGGTTAAAAATTCTGCCGACGCTAACATTGAAAAAAGTTCTGGCCCCGTTTCTGCTGCCAATGTCCAAAGCAATTTCAATGATGCTGTTAACTCTGCCGAAGTGCCTTGCGCTACTAACACTGCTAAAGCCGGCGCTAACATTTCTATGAACACTGCCTCTTCTCATGCTGTTAATAACCAATATATTGTAATTGATTGCAACACTGCGCGTAATTTAAATGGTAATCGAATAACGATAACATTGTTGATGTTGCTGGAAATTTGTGTGATACTAATTTAGGTCCGGCTGGTCCTAGGTTGGTTACTGCCGTGCCGCCCCGACGGGCTATCGTATCAAGATTGCATCCATCTCTGACGGAGTCTGATGTGGTTAATTATATCTTAGCTAAGAATAATAGTACAGGTTCTATTAACATTAGTGCACATAAATTGGTTTTTAAGTATGTGAGGGATTTTTATTCATTTAAAATATCAGTTCCAGATGTATATTTTGATATGGTTCTTGACAAATCTTTTTGGCCTATACATTCGGTGGCACATTTGTACACCACAAAGTCGAAGGTTGAGCCTCGCGCACGTATAGTTTCAAAAAACAAGATTACCAGCCCTGCCAATACAATTCAAAAGTAACTATTCACTATCAGAATGTTCGTGGTTTACGTTCTAAATTAAATGCGTTTTACCTTAACAGTTTTACTTTTACAGCGGAAGTGATTGCTTTCACAGAGACTTGGCTAAAGCCTGATAATTTAAATTCAGAGTTATTTTCAAAAGACTACGTTGTTTTTCGGTGTGATCGTCAGTTGAGAGCAGGCGGTGTCCTGATAGCTGTATTGTCCAGTATTTCTGCTGGATTGTTGAGCTTTGAGGACGTGCTTGGCATTGAATTCATAGCTGTAAAGCTCTTGTTCCCGAATTTTTTCTTATATTTATTGTTCCTACATACCCCTCGGTCAGATATGTACGTTTATGATTGCCATAAAGCTGTTATCCACAGCCTACATTCTCGTTTGCGTGATAACGATCGTTAGTTGGATTGGCAACGATGATTCAAACTTTTTGACTCCTGTTACTCAGCATGATTTTATTGGTTCGCTTATGGAATTTCCGCTAGTTCAGATTAATAATGTGGTGAACTCTAAAAATAAGTTGTTAGATTTAGTTTTTGGTGATAGTTCAATAGGTATTGGTCTCAGTCGAATCTCTGCCTTATCCCTGCCTTATCCTTGCCTGAAGATCCTTTGCACCCCACACTTGAGGTTACACTGGACAATTTACTGCCTACGATTAATTTCATGGAAGTGTCATGTCGTTCTCGTTCGAGATGTTTTAAAAAGGCTAACTTTGATTTGCTTAATCAACTGTTAGCTTCCCACGATTGGTCTGACCTTTATGCTTGTACTGATGTTGAGGCTGCCACGTCTATTTTTTATAGTTACCTAAGTGACTTTATTAATCGTTGCGTTCCGGTTCATTTTGTTAAGGCTAAAAGTAGTAAACCACCTTGGTTCTCGAGGCAACTTGCTAACCTGAACAATATTAAATCGAGGCACTATAAGCGTTTTAAAAGATCTGGTTTTTCTGAAGATTTTTCTAAATATTTAATTGCCCGTTCTAATTTCCAACGCCTGAATGAAAACTGCTACAAGTCGTATTTAACAAGATGCAAAATTGAGTTTTTTAACAATCCTAAAAAATTTTACGGGTTTGTTAATTCAAAGCGCAAATCTTCGGGATTTCCATCATCTTTTTCTTTGGGTGGCAAGAGTGCTAGCCTTGACCATGATAATGCCGACTTATTCGCAGACTTTTTCAAATCGACCTATTCGTCAACCTGTACCCAAACCGGTAGTTATCCTTTCTAAATAGTTACTTCTAACTGTATTCTCAATCCAGTCATTGATAGTGCCACTGTACTTCAGAGTTTTTTAGCTCTGAAACCGATTTTTTCTCCAGGGCCCGATGGTGTTCCTGGCTGTGTGCTTAAGTTCTGTGCTGTGAACTTAACAGAACCGATCGTAAAATTGTTCAATTTATCTTTGCAATCGGCGTCATTTCCATCAATTTGGAAACAGTCATTTATCATACCTCTGCACATGAAAGGTAGTAGATCTAATATTGAGAATTATAGGCGAATTGCTAAGCTTTCAGCTATTCCTAAAACCTTTGAACAAATAATTACCTGTCAGCTTCAACATTCGTGTTGTAGATCAACCACCACAAACCTACTTGAGTTTACCTCTTTAGTTCGGGATGGTTTTTTGGCTAGCAAACAAACAGATGTGAGTTATACCGATTTTAGTAAAGCTTTTGATTCAGTGAATCACGAACTTCTGATTCTGAAGCTTGATTTACTCGGTTTTCCGAAGAATCTGACTTCATGGCTCTCAAGCTATCTTTCTAATAGAACCCAAAAGGTGCTTTATAAGAATATTTTTTTAAAATCAATTAATGTTACCTCTGGTGTACCTCAGGGCAGTCATTTAGGCCCATTGCTTTTTACTCTTTTTATTAATGATCTGCCACAGATTTTGAATCATTCACGAGCTCTAATGTATGCCGATGATGTAAAAATTTGCTATACATGCTTGCCTTCGGATTTAACTCGCTCAAATCTACTTCAAGTTGATTTGGACTCATTTCAACGTTGGTGTACAATAAATGCATTAGTTCTAAACTGTTCCAAATGTAAGTTCATGACATTTCATCGCGTGAAGCCTGTCCTGTCGTCTTATGCACTTTATGGCACTCTAATGGAGCGTATATCTTCGATTAACGATTTAGGGGTTCTGTTTGACTCGAAACTGTGCTTCAATTCACATATTTCAGCTATTACTAATAAAGCAATGGGTACCCTTGGTTTCGTTAAACGCTGGGCTAAGGAGTTCAAGGATCCGTATCTGACGAAAGTCCTCTACACTTCGCTGGTCCGCCCAATACTTGAGCATTGCTCGTGTGTTTGGTGTCCATTATATATTACTCATATAAAGCGTATTGAGTCTGTGCAGAAACAATTTTTAATTTTTGCTCTACGGGCCTTTAACTGGGACTCAAATCTTCATCTTCCGTCTTATAGAAGTAGACTTCTTCTCATTAATTTGCCAACTCTGGAAAATCGTAGAATATTACTCGGGGTAATGTTCCTGCATAAGCTAATTCTAGGTGAGGTTGACTCCTCTGAGCTGCTAAGCCGATTGAACTTTCCAGTTCCTGCCAGGGTGTCCAGACACTACGTGTCCTTCCATTTACCCCTGTGTCGTATACATTTTGGCAAAAATGATCCTATACGTGTTTGGTGCTCGTACTATAACGACTTGTATAATTGCATTAGTATTGAATGTTCGTTTTTTGCCTTACGTAATGTTATACTTGTCAGTCTCAACTGATATCTTAAAGTTTACTTGTTTAATTTGTAATGATACTTTAATTTTAGTTCTTGTTCAATGTTAAACAAAATTGTAAATTTTTAATTAATTCCATTTTTAATTCTATACTTGTATATATTTTTACGCTATATTTTTTTTTATGTTACTTTCCTTTGTATTTTGTTAGTTGACCACTCTTGTTAGTTGACTTTAAATAAATAAAAATAAAAATAAATAAAATATAAAAGAAGCCAACCCCCTAAACAGCAAGCACGGCTTTGACCGATGTCGCGATCGTAAATATTCTAAGCTGGCATAAGGAGCACACGGTGGGGGGGACTAGGAGTTGATGACTCCTTCTTACGCGAGTGCGTGTGTCGGAAAAGTTAGGGAGGGACGGGGGTAAAAGCTGATGCTCGGCATTGCTGCTGTCCATGCTACATATATTGTAGTGATGAGTTGCAGCGTTCGGCGCGAGCAACAGCGGACAGTTGATGTGGCCTGCCGGGCAGCGTCGCTGCTAGAAGGTGGCGGAGGTACGCTTGAGAGTGAACCGCGGGACGTCCTTGGACGTGAACAGCACATAGCCAGAAAAGTTTTGTAGAAATTTCTGGGTCGAATAACGTTGGGTTCCAACCCAGAGCAGCCCGAACGATCCAACCATCTTTTACACTTGACACACTGACAAAGGAGTAAATCCTTTTCAAACATATGCAGAACTACAGCCTGGGACCGGGGTTAGGTTCAATACCTTCCCAGGGTAGTCCAGCTGCAAGGAGCTGCTTCGAGGATGACAATTTTTGGGAGTGGCGCGACAAATTAAATGGGGTTATATTGAAATGACAGTCTTTGGTCGGGAAAAAAATCCCGAGTCGCTCCGGTACATAGAATCGGCAGTGGAAAGCGTATTTTTAATCGATTTTGAGATGCTGAACTCGAAAATATCAAAAAATATAAATGTTCAAAAAATAATTTTCGCAAAAAGTACAAACAAAGTGTATGCCATCGTTTTAGGTGCACTTTATATGAGCGAAAATGCCTTAGATTTTCTAGTTTAATTAAGGAGCTGCGTGTAAAAAAAATCTTCTTTGAAATTAACCTTTTTGATATAGTATTTTTGTTGTTGTAGTATTTATAACATTTTCTTAATATATATTACATTTCACAATTTTTGCCAAAAATGGCGAAATGAATGATGGATAGATGTTACCTTTTTGCATATAGCATAGAAGCAATATTTGGTGTTGGTATAAAACATGACATATTCTTCCTTTTAAGCTGTTTTTGCGCGCAGTTCCTCAATTGTAACGATTTAAATGTTCGCTCATATAAAACCCACTTAAATCCTATACTTTGTTTACAAATTCTTTTTCAGCAACTCAATATCTATAGTAGGATTGATTTTAAAGAAAATCAAGCTTTTTGTTTATTTTTAATAATTAAAAAACGGTAAAAAACGCAAAATGATTTTTTTTTTTGAAAACGTTTTCCAATATTTAGTTTTGAAATTTAGTTATCAATATCCGATTCGATTTTTCCCAAATTGACAAAGAACTGGCCTATCAAGCTTTTTATACTCAGCTGAGTAGAGCTCACAGAGTATATTAACTTTGTTCGCATAACGGTAATCCGTAACGGCATAAACTAATCGAGATAGATATAGACTTCTATATATCAAAATGATCTGGGTGAAAAAAGAAATTCATTTAGCCATGTCCGTCCGTCCGTCCGTCTGTAAACACGATAACTTGAGTAAATTTTGAGGTATCTTGATGAAATTTGGTATGTGGGTTCCCGGGCGCTCATCTCAGATTGCTATTTAAAATGAACGAAATCGGACTACAACCACGCCCACTTTTTCGATATCGAAAATTTCGAAATACCGAAAAAGTGTGATAATTCATTACCAAAGACGGATAAAGCAATGGAACTTAGTAGGTGCGTTGACCTTATGACGCAGAATAGAAAATTAGAAAAATTTTGGACAATGGGCAGGTAATTTAAAAGTTTTGCAAGCTGTAATTTGGCAGTCGTTGAACATATCATGATGAAATTTAGTAGGCACGTTACTCCTATTACTATATGTGTGCTAAATAAAAATTAGAGAAATCGGATGACGAACACGCCCACTTAACAAAAAAATTTTTTTAAGTCAAATTTTAACAAAAAATTTAACATCTTTACGTTATAAAAGTAAATTATGTCAACATTCGACTCCAGTAATGATATGGTGCAACAAAATGCAAAGATAAAAGAAAATTTCGAAATGGGCGTAACTCCGCCCTTTTTCATTTAATTCGTCTAGAACACTTTTAATGCCATAAGTCGAACAAAACTTTACCAATCCTTGTGAAATTTGGTAGGGACATAGATTCTATGACGATAACTGTTTTCTGTGAAAATGGGCGAAATCAGTTGAAGCCACGCCCAGTTTTTATACACAGTCGACCGTCTGTCCTTCCGCTCGGCCGTTAACACGATAACTTGCGCAAAAACGATATATCTTAACTAAACTCAGCTCTCGTACTTATCTCAAGGCACTTTATCTTGGTATAAAATATGGCCGAAATTCGATTATGACCACGCCCACTTTTCCGATATCGAAAATTACGAAAAATGAAAAAATTGCATAATTCTGTACCAAATATGAAAAAAGAGATGAAACATTGTAATTGCATTGGTTTATTGACGCAAAATATAACTTTAGAAAAAACTTTGTAAAATGGGTGGGGCACCTACCATATTAAGTATAAGAAAATGAAAAAGTTCTGCAGGGCGAAATCAAAAGCCCTCGGAATCTTGGCAGGAATACTGTTCGTGATATGACATATATAAATAAATTAGCGGTACCCGACAGAAGATGTTCTGGGTCACCCTGGTCTACATTTTGGTCGATATCTCGAAAACGCCTTCAAACGCTACTTCCTTTTAAAAGCCTCATTAATACTTTTAATTTGATACCCATATCGCACAAACACATTCTAGAGTCACCCCTGGTCCACCCTTATTGCGATATCTCGAAAAGGCGTCCACCTATAGAACTAAGGCCCACTACGTTTTAAATAATCATTAACACCTTTCATTTGATACACATGTCATACAAACACATTCCAGGGTTACCCTAGGTTCGTTTTGCTAAATGGTGATTTTCCCTTTTGTCTCCAAAGCTCTCACCTGAGTATGTAATGTTCGGTTACACCCGAACTTAGCTTTCCTTCCTTGTTTTTGTTTAATTCCTCTAGCCTAAACCGTTACAGAGAAATTTGATTTTGAGACATACAGTATCGACATAAACGAATCAACTCATACGACTTCATCACTAATTTTGCCTCAAATTTATAAAGTTATCATATTTGATTGTGATGATATACATACCAAATTAGAGCTTATGAATTAATCTATTATATTGCATTATTAAAATGTAACATTAAAAATACATATTTCCGACTTATTAAACGTATTATGAAATGATGTTACGCATTTTCTTACAAAAACATGGTTTTTTTTAGAAAAGATGTCTTGTGTATCAAACAAAAGCAATTTGTAACCTATTTTCTATTTAAAACATTTGACTACGGGGGCTTAGTTTTTATCTGCACCAAAAAAAATATTATATTGTTAAGGTCACCATAAACAACACTATTGATCCTTATATACATTTTTTCCTTCTGACAAATATATGTATTCTGCACTTATACCTTATTTATTTATTTTTATTTATTTATATAAACAAATTAAATGCGTATATAACTCAATAAAATTTACAAATTTATAAGATGGCCAGACGATTCAAGATTATAAAAAAACTAATGTAAAAATTATTTATTAAAAAATATATAATTCGCATTTTTTATTATGTACAGAAACGGATCCCGATGTTGTAAAGTCGACTAATCAATATGTTACAATTGAGAATCTACGCAAATATACAAACTACACTGTTTGGGTTCTTGCATATACCAAAGTGGGGGATGGCGCGAAGACGAAGCAGTTTTATTGCCGCACCCATGAAGATGGTAAGAACTTCAGCTATTTATTTATAATTTTATGCAAAGTAAGATAAAGTCCTTAGCTGAGAGGAATAAACTTTCTTTACAGTGCCTTCTGCGCCACAGGCTATTAAAGCAATACCAGCTTCCAGTACGAGAATAATTATATCATGGTTGCCTCCAGAATTTCCTAATGGAGATATTGTACGAATAATGTATAATATATTTAACTTTATTTATTTATTTTATATTCATCTTTTAGATCGGTTATACTTTTTATATGTCTATGCTAGAGGGGGGAAGAGAAGAAGGTACACATAAGCGCATACTTGCCCCATTTGTGGAAATGCATGAAACGCAAAGAACACAAGAATCAGCAACATATCAATTTTGGCTCACTGCTTCCACAAAAATTGGCGAGGGCGAGAAAACTCAAGTTGTTACAGTGCCTCCAAACAATAAAGTGCCCGCTCGTATTGTTTCATTTAGTCAGCGCATAATAAGTCCATGGAAAGAAAATCTCGAATTGCCTTGTCGCAAAGTTGGATTACCAGCGCCTGTCACTATTTGGAGGCAAGATGGTCACAATATGGATACAAATGTGCGAAAGGTAATTGCCAAAAACGGCACCCTCTATATACGGGAGTGTCAGGCCAACGACGCTGGTAATTACACTTGTAGTGTTGAAAATACATGGGGAAAGGATGAGATAGTCTATAATATTGTTATAAAAGTTCCACCAGAAGCACCTAATCTTACTGTAATAAATAGTTATACGGACAGTTTACATTTAGAGTGGGCAGACAATAGTCACGGTGGAAGTCCGATTCTTGGTTACGTGATAAATTATAAAAGAGAAAATGGAGATTGGGAAGAATTGCAAGTGGATGCTAAAACTAACACACATTTGTTAACTAATCTCCGGTGTGGAACTCGGTATCAGCTTTACATAACTGCATATAATAAAATCGGCACTGGATTACCTTGTGACATTGTGAATTCGTATACGAAGGGAAATCCTCCGGTTCAACCTAAACATTCTGAAATGATAACGAATAATTCAACAAGTGTTACATGCTGGCTTGATTCATGGGGTGACGGTGGCTGTGGAATTCTGTACTTCATGATTGAGTCGAAGGTGTTTGGGAGGTAATTAACTTACAATATTTACAAATAAATTCAGTTTAGGGAATAAAATATAAGGAATTACATAATAATAGTAATACATGGGATGTTTCATTGTTACGGTCGCGACTTTTATAATTTTAAAGAAAACTGTAAAAGTGGTTAGATTATAATACGTAAAGAGTACTGCAAGAAGTAAGGGATATAGTCAGGGAAATTTCAAATAAAAAAGTCAAAGAAGGGAAAGTCATTTCCGTACCATACACTGTAAAATTTTCCTACTAAACTCACTAAACCCGTCTTACCATAATCAAAGTTTGAAATGTTTGTTGAAAAACAGTGCTTTAAGCAGTGGTTCTGGTTCATTGTCCTTTAAAACGTTACAGTCGCGAAATGGATACCTTTTTAAGTGCATTTTACCCGATATCTCCATAGCCAGTTGCCATATACAAATGAAATGCATCATACATATATTAATAATCTAAACAGCTCCTTTCGTGTGTTATCAGTATTGGCGTAAAATATCTTAAGGTCATCCAAGACCAAACTTTGGTCAACATCTCGAAAACGAGGGCTAACAGAAAATAATAATTGAATTTATCAGACTTGAAATAATAACGTCTGCCCTTTTTCCGTTTGATGAAAATAAAATTTTCGGGTTTAAAAATTGTGCCTTAATTATTAAGGTAAATGTACCAAATGTTGAAAAAAAATTAAGCGGTCTAACATTTGTTATTGACATTTTGTTATTATAATAATAAGATGATGTTTACCGCGAATGCAAAGAATTAAAATTGCGAAAATTCTAGTTCTCATGTTTTTAAACTTTTCCCCTTTTTCTGTTACGGTCGCGAGACCACTTCATTTAAATTTTAGATATCTACTGTGAGTCGCACATTCTTCCAAATGTATTCAGATTTGTTTCAAATAAGAGGAAAAATATGTTAAATTCACCGCAGCTTAATTTAATGTTTGTAAAAGAAGGTTCACTTCATTAAAAGTATTTGCCTTTAAGATTACGATTTAAAAAGTTTATTTGAATTATCATGTTATCAACTTTGAACCGAGCTTAGATAAAACTTCGTCACAATATCCAAAAGCAAACAAATTTTAAATAAAAATGGAGTAGCCTTACTTGAACGTGTGTAAACGTTTTTGGATCGTGCAAGATGCAATTCAATTATTAGCTCAGAAGGGTCTGATTGGGCGGAAACTCCCACCTACTCCTATATTGCTAGTCCAATATGACCGGAATGATTTTTGAATTAGTTATCAAAAATAGACACCCTACAAAATTTGTGTGATTGTGATAAGTGTTCCAATAAAAAAATATAAATTTAACTACATTTGAATTAAGTGGTCATAACTGTCTTAATTTGTCTGCCGCTTTGAATAATTTTACTTTTGAGTTAAAGCATAGTTGAGATTGGCTTCTGTTATTATTTCTGTTTGTTTAAAATATTTTCTTTTACCGCAAAGTGCTAGAAACTGGCAAATTTGGAAGGTAAATTATTCTCCTGCTTGATATGGATATTTTAATATTGTTAGAAAACTTCGTATACGAAGTGCCGTTTTCTCATGTGAGCTTTAAAATTTATCTGCGCTATAAACATAAATTTTTTAACGAATAATTCTATTTTCGGAGGGATTAATATAAGAAAACGGACCTAATTGAATAAAAAATTTCTATCGCGAAAAATTACACCTATTTTTATGATATGAGTAAGCATTTATTGGGTGTTTTTTACATTGGCAGCCACGACCTAGTGCTTAAAAGTATTTCTCGTACTCTGGCGCATAAAAACCTGGCAAAGAAGTAGGAATGACAAAGTCTATAGTAGCATGTTGTAACGAGTGGGTGGAATTTATTACCTTCCCCGGGTGCTTATCGCTGGCTCCGTTTAAGAAGAATGAGAACAGTTCTCTCCAAAATCAAAGCACTCTCTGAACATCGGTTATCAGGCCGCCCTATTAGTTCTGTAAGGAATTTGACCCGTTGTTTAAACTTTCTGTCTTTGGCGAATTTTTGGTAACATTTTCAATTATTCCAACAGGAATACTGTAGGAATACCCCGAAATACTCTTAATATAGCCGATCGGGTGACAGCTTTATGGATATTTTAGAGCAGAGCCGGCCACACAAATACTAAAACAATTGCATAAATGTGTGTACAAATTGAGTGACAACTCCCCACAGTGTGCTAAAAGAAAATGTGGACTGTGAAGTTCGAAATTAAAAAGGACTATGGTTATTTGATTTCAAGCTAATCCTAACAATATTTACTTATATTCATATAACTAAGAACGCGGAGGTCGAGCTAGCCAGATAAAACTTTTTTATAAAAGAAGGTATGGTGTTTCTTCAATGCAAAATTTACTTAAAAAATCACTTTTTCGTCAAGAAAGAACTATAAAATAAAGTAAATATAAAGACAGAAATATATATTTTCAAAACATAAAGTTATTCAATAAAAAAAATGTATAAAAATTATAAAACTAAGTAGAACGTATAAAAAATTTACTTATATTAAATTGTCAATATTTATTAATAATTAATTAATTATTATTAATTATTAATATTTAAATTGTCAATATTAATATGTATGTTCAAAGGAACTTAATAATACTAACTAAACGTATTAAAAGTCACTTTAACATTGCAGCATATTGTTTTTATTATGTGCCCAAAAAGTAGCATGGAATTTTCCTTTTGCATTCACTGTTGATTTTAGTGAGTGACCAGCGAAAGCAAACGATCGTGATCGCACATCGTTAGTGTCTGTGTGAAAATACGAACTCAAATTGCACAATGTGCAACTTTTGGCCGGCTCTGTTTTAGAGCTTTCGACAATGACGATCGTCCTCAATCCATAAATTGAATCGCTTATTATTAAACGGGCACATATTCACACTTGTTCAAATCTGACAATGTATAATTTTTATCAACACCAATTTTTTGTTGAAACTCCACATATCCACGATTCCTTATACGATTTTAAAAGCGATGCAATTTTGGGTTTACTTTGAAATTGGCTAATTTTATACTTCTTTTTGTGTTCGCTGAACAATTTGAAAATGGGAACGTGTGCCCTTTTATATATATAATAAATATATATATATAATATATAAATTATTTATTTATTTATAATATATAAATATATATATAATAAACGATTCTATTAACATCTGAAATTGCTGTGTATAGATATGTGTTTTTATAAATAATTATAATTTTTTCATAGCAAAATATATAAGAAAAAATCGGTAGAGGCTACAGATAGCGCATTCGTATGTGTTTTTTTTTTTAATTTTAATACAGAATGTGGGCATGGTTATCCACCGATATTGTGATTTATGTCTAGGGAATCTCTTTTTTGAAATAGACAGATGCACAACAAATTTCATAACTATCCCATTCTCGAAGTCATTGCAAAGATTTTTTTTATAGATACGAGCGCCCTTAGCAGGCGTTGGCACGCCCGCTTTTTCAAAATAGTTAATCTTCCTATACGCGCGCCAATTATTGTAATCGATAGTTCATACCCCTACAATATATTTTTATAATCAGTTGAGCAGAGCTCACAGAGTATATTAACTTTGATTGGATAACGGTTGGTTGTACAGGTATAAAGGAATCGAGATAGATATAGACTTCCATATATCAAAATCATCAGTATCGAAACAAAATTTGATTGAGCCATGTCCGTCCGTCCGTCCGTCCGTCTGTCCATTAAAACGATAACTTGAGTAAATTGTGAGGTATCTTGATGAAATTTGGTATGTAGATTCCTGGGCACTCATCTCAGATCGCTATTTAAAATGAACGATATCGGACTATAACCACGCCCATTTTTTCGATATAGAAAATTTCGAAACACCGAAAAAATGCGATAATTCATTGCCAAAGGCGGATAAAGCGATGAAACTTGGTAGATGGGTTGAAGTTATGACGCAGAATAGAAAATTAGTAAGATTTTGGACGATGGGGGTGGCACCGCCCACTTTTACAAGAAGGTAATTTAAAAGTTTTGCAAGCTGTAATTTGGCAGTCGTTGAAGATATGATGATGAAATTTGGCAGGAGCGTTACTACTATTACTATATGTGTGCTAAATAAAAATTAGCAAAATTGGATGAAGAAACACGCCCACTTTTTTAAATTTTTTTTTTTAATTCAAATTTTAACAAAAAATTTAATATCTTTACTGTATATAAGTAAATTAAGTCAAAATTCAACTCCAGTAATGATATGATGCAACAAAATACAAAAATAAAAGAAAATTTCAAAATGGGCGTGGCTCCGCCCATTTTCATTTAGTTTGTCTAGAATACTTTTAATGCCATAAGTCGAACAAAAATTTACCAATCCTTCTTAAATTTGGTAGGGGCATAGATTCTAAGACGGTAACTGTTTTCTCTGAAAATGGGCGAAATCGGTGGAAGCCACGCCCAGTTTTTATACACAGTCCACCGTCTGGCGTTCCTCTCGGCCGTTAACACAATAACTTGAGCAAAAACCGATATATCTTTACTAAACTTAGGCCACGTACTTACCTGAACTCACTTTATCTTCGTATAAAAAATGGCCGAAATCCGACCATAACCACGCCCACTTTATCGATATCGAAAATTACGAAAAATGAAAAAAATGCCATAATTCTATACCAAATACGAAAAATGGGATGAAACATGGTAATTGGATTGGTTTATTGACGCAAAATATAACTTTTGAAAAAACTTTGTAAAATGGGTGTGACACCTACCATATTAAGTGGAAGAAAATGAAAAAGTTCTACAAGGCGAAATCAACAGCGTTTTGAATCTTGGGAGGAATACTGTTAGTGGTATTGCATATATAAATAAATTTGCAGTACCCGACAGATGATTTTCTGGATCGCCTGGTCCACATTTTGGTCGATATCGCGAAAACGCCTTCACATATACATCTAATGGCCACTCGCTTTTAAAACCCTCATTAATACCTTTAATTTGATATCCATATCGTACAAACACATTCTAGAGTCACCCCTGGCCCACCCTAATGGCGATATCTCGAAAAGGCGTCCACCTATAGACCTAATGCCCACTCCCTCTTAAAATGCTCAGTAACACCTTTCGTTATTTACCCATATCGTACAAACATTCTAGAGTCACCCCTGGCCCACCCTAATGGCGATATCTCAAAAGGCGTCCACCTATAGACCTAATGCCCACTCCCTCTTAAAATGCTCAGTAACACCTTTCGTTTGATACCCATATCGTACAAACATTCTAGAGTCACCCCTGGCCCACCCTAATGGCGATATCTCGGAAAGGCGTCCACCTATAGACCTAATGCCCACTCCCTCCTAAAATACTAAGTAACACCTGTCGTTTGATACCCATATCGTACAAATATTCTAGAGTCACCCCTGGCCCACCCTAATGGCGATATCTCGAAAAGACGTCCACCTATAGACCTAATGCCACTCCCTCTTAAAATGCTCAGTAACACCTTTCGTTTGATACCCATATCGTACAAACAAATTCTAGAGTCAGCCCTGGTCCACCTTTATGGAGATATCCCTAAATGGCGTCCATCCATAGAACTATGGCCTACTCTCTCTTAAAATACTCTTTAATACCTTCCATTTGATACACATGTCATACAACCACATTCCAGGGTTACCCTAGGTTCATTTTCCTACATGGTGATTTTCCTTATTTTGTCTCCATGGCTCTCAACTGAGTATGTAATGTTCGGTTACACCCGAAATTAGCCTTCCTTACTTGTTTTACATACTTTTTTTTTAAATATTATAACTATTTTAAAATTTAGGGCATAATAAACAAAATAGTGTGCATAGACTTTCAGTCGATCACAAATAACTCTTCAAATTTGAGACATTTTTCTTAAGTAATAGGAAAACTTGCCATAGCTGTGCAGATAGATCCATTTCGAAGGGTGCTAAGCCTTCATCATCAGTACGCTTTAGGCATGCTGCGCTAACCATTTAGCTATACAGCGGTGGTTTGTTTGACTGGCAAATTTGCTACTTCTATTCCTTTTTACCAACTATATTTATTCAGTGTTGCGCCATCTGGTGCAAATCACTGATAATGCTGAATTTTTGTTTATTGTCAATTACTTTGTTTGACATTCCCAAGTGCTCATGGTTTATTAACAATTGTTTTTGTTTTTATCGGCCTATTGATAAATCATTCAAGGTTCGAATCGAGCTCAAGGCCAGAACAATAATTTTTTCTAATGATAATTATTGTTATTTTTTAATTTTTCTAAATTTGAAAAATTGTATTTTGTTTTTGGAATAGTAAGTAGAAAATTTTTCAGACAACCTGCCATAGCTGCGCAAATAGATCCATTTCGAAGGGTGCTAAGCCTTCATCATCAGTACGCTTTAGGCATGCTGCGCTAACCATTTAGCTATACAGCGGTGGTTTGTTTGACTGGCAAATTTGCTACTTTTATTTCTTTTTACCAACTATATTTATTCAGTGTTGCGCCATCTGGTGCAAATCACTGATAATGCTGGATTTTTGTTTATTGTCAATTACTTTGTTTGACATTCCCAAGTGCTCATGGTTTATTAACAATTGTTTTTGTTTTTATCGGCCTATTGATAAATCATTCAAGGTTCGAATCGAGCTCAAGGCCAGAATAATAATTTTTTTCTAATGATAATTATTGCTATTTTTTAATTTTTCTAAATTTGAAAAATTGAATTTTCTTTTTGGAATAGTAATTAGAAATTTTTTCAGACAACCTGCCATAGCTGCGCAGATAGATCCATTTCGAAGGGTGCTAAGCCTTCATCATCAGTACGCTTTAGGCATGCTGCGCTAACCATTTAGCTATACAGCGGTGGTTTGTTTGACTGGCAAATTTGCTACTTCTATTCCTTTTTACCAACTATATTTATTCAGTGTTGCGCCATCTGGTGAAAATCACTGAGAATGCTGGATTTTTGTTTATTGTCAATTACTTTGTTTGACATTCCCAAGAGCTCATGGTTTATTAACAATTGTTTTTGTTTTTATCGGCCTATTGATAAATCATTCAAGGTTCGAATCGAGCTCAAGGCCAGAACAATAATTTTTTTCTAATGATAATTATTGTTATTTTTTAATTTTTCTAAATTTGAAAAATTGTATTTTGTTTTTGGAATAGTAAGTAGAAAAATTTTCAGACAACCTGCCATAGCTGCGCAGATAGATCCATTTCGAAGGGTGCTAAGCCTTCATCATCAGTACGCTTTAGGCATGCTGCGCTAACCATTTAGCTATACAGCGGTGGTTTGTTTGACTGGCAAATTTGCTACTTCTATTCCTTTTTACCAACTATATTTATTCAGTGTTGCGCCATCTGGTGCAAATCACTGATAATGCTGGATTTTTGTTTATTGTCAATTACTTTGTTTGACATTCCCAAGTGCTCATGGTTTATTAACAATTGTTTTTGTTTTTATCGGCCTATTGATAAATCATTCAAGGTTCGAATCGAGCTCAAGGCCAGAACAATAATTTTTTTCTAATGATAATTATTGTTATTTTTTAATTTTTCTAAATTTGAAAAATTGTATTTTGTTTTTGGAATAGTAAGTAGAAAATTTTTCAGACAACCTGCCATAGCTGCGCAGATAGATCCATTTCGAAGGGTGCTAAGCCTTCATCATCAGTACGCTTTAGGCATGCTGCGCTAACCATTTAGCTATACAGCGGTGGTTTGTTTGACTGGCAAATTTGCTACTTCTATTCCTTTTTACCAACTATATTTATTCAGTGTTGCGCCATCTGGTGCAAATCACTGATAATGCTGGATTTTTGTTTATTGTCAATTACTTTGTTTGACATTCCCAAGTGCCCATGGTTTATTAACAATTGTTTTTGTTTTTATCGGCCTATTGATAAATCATTCAAGGTTCGAATCGAGCTCAAGGCCAGAACAATAATTTTTTTCTAATGATAATTATTGTTATTTTTTAATTTTTCTAAATTTGAAAAATTGTATTTTGTTTTTGGAATAGTAAGTAGAAAATTTTTCAGACAACCTGCCATAGCTGCGCAGATAGATCCATTTCGAAGGGTGCTAAGCCTTCATCATCAGTACGCTTTAGGCATGCTGCGCTAACCATTTAGCTATACAGCGGTGGTTTGTTTGACTGGCAAATTTGCTACTTCTATTCCTTTTTACCAACTATATTTATTCAGTGTTGCGCCATCTGGTGAAATCACTGATAATGCTGAATTTTTGTTTATTGTCAATTACTTTGTTTGACATTCCCAAGTGCCCATGGTTTATTAACAATTGTTTTTGTTTTTATCGGCCTATTGATAAATCATTCAAGGTTCGAATCGAGCTCAAGGCCAGAACAATAGTTTTTTTCTAATGATAATTATTGTTATTTTTTAATTTTTCTAAATTTTAAATATTGTATTTTGTTTTTGGAATAGTAAGTAGAAAATTTTTCAGACAACCTGCCATAGCTGCGCAGATAGATCCATTTCGAAGGGTGCTAAGCCTTCATCATCAGTACGCTTTAGGCATGCTGCGCTAACCATTTAGCTATACAGCGGTGGTTTGTTTGACTGGCAAATTTGCTACTTCTATTCCTTTTTACCAACTATATTTATTCAGTGTTGCGCCATCTGGTGCAAATCACTGATAATGCTGGATTTTTGTTTATTGTCAATTACTTTGTTTGACATTCCCAAGTGCTCATGGTTTATTAACAATTGCTTTTGTTTTTATCGGCCTATTAATAAATCATTCAAGGTTCGAATCGACCTCAGGGCCAGAACAATAATTTTTTTCTAATGATAATTATTGTTATTTTTTAATTTTTCTAAATTTGAAAAATTGTATTTTGTTTTTGGAATAGTAAGTAGAAAATTTTTCAGACAACCTGCCATAGCTGCGCAGATAGATCCATTTCGAAGGGTGCTAAGCCTTCATCATCAGTACGCTTTAGGCATGCTGCGCTAACCATTTAGCTATACAGCGGTGGTTTGTTTGACTGGCAAATTTGCTACTCCTATTCCTTTTTACCAACTATATTTATTCAGTGTTGCGCCATCTGGTGCAAATCACTGATAATGCTGGATTTTTGTTTATTGTCAATTACTTTGTTTGACATTCCCAAGTGCTCATGGTTTATTAACAATTGATTTTGTTTTTATCGGCCTATTGATAAATCATTCAAGGTTCGAATCGAGCTCACGGCCAGAACAATAATTTTTTTCTAATGATAATTATTGTTATTTTTTAATTTTTCTAAATTTTAAATATTGTATTTTGTTTTTGGAATAGTAAGTAGAAAATTTTTCAGACAACCTGCCATAGCTGCGCAGATAGATCCATTTCGAAGTGTGCTAAGCCTTCATCATCAGTACGCTTTAGGCATGCTGCGCTAACCATTTAGCTATACAGCGGTGGTTTGTTTGACTGGCAAATTTGCTACTTCTATTCCTTTTTACCAACTATATTTATTCAGTGTTGCGCCATCTGGTGCAAATCACTGATAATGCTGGATTTTTGTTTATTGTAAATTACTTTGTTTGACATTCCCAAGTGCTCATGGTTTATTAACAATTGTTTTTGTTTTTATCGGCCTATTGATAAATCATTCAAGGTTCGAATCGAGCTCAAGGCCAGAATAATAATATGTAATAAATATAGTTGGTAAAAAGGAATTGAAGTAGCAAATTTGCCAGTCAAACAAACCACCGCTGTATAGCTAAATGGTTAGCGCAGCATGCCTAAAGCGTACTGATGATGAAGGCTTAGCACCCTTCGAAATGGATCTATCTGCGCAGCTATGGCAGGTTGTCTGAAAAATTTTGTACTTACTATTCCAAAAACAAAATACAATTTTTCAAATTTAGAAAAATTAAAAAATAACAATAATTGTCATTAGAAAAAAATTGTTGTTCTGGCCTTGAGCTCGATTCGAACCTTGAATGATTTATCAATAGGCCGATAAAAACAAAAACAATTGTTAATAAACCATGAGCACTTGGGAATGTCAAGCAAAGTAATTGACACTAAACAAAAATACAGCATTATCAGTGATTTGCACCAGATGGCGCAAAACTGAATAAATATAGTTGGTAAAAAGGAATAGAAGTAGCAAATTTGCCAGTCAAACAAACCACCGCTGTATAGCTAAATGGTTAGCGCAGCATGCCTAAAGCGTACTGATGATGAAGGCTTAGCACCCTTCGAAATGGATCTATCTCCGCAGCTATGGCAGGTTGTATGAAAAATTTTCTACTTACTATTCCAAAAAGAAAATACAATTTTTCAAATTTAGAAAAATTAAAAAATAACAATAATTATCATTAGAAAAAAATTATTGTTCTGGCCTTGAGGTCGATTCGAACCTTGAATGATTTATTAATAGGCCGATAAAAACAAAAGCAATTGTTAATAAACCATGAGCACTTGGGAATGTCAAACAAAGTAATTGACAATAAACAAAAATCCAGCATTATCAGTGATTTGCACCAGATGGCGCAACACTGAATAAATATAGTTGGTAAAAAGGAATAGAAGTAGCAAATTTGCCAGTCAAACAAACCACCGCTGTATAGCTAAATGGTTAGCGCAGCATGCCTAAAGCGTACTGATGATGACGGCTTAGCACCCTTCGAAATGGATCTATCTGCGCAGCTATGGCAGGTTGTCTGAAAAATTTTCTACTTATTATCCCAAAAACAAAATACAATTTTTCAAATTTAGAAAAATTAAAAAATAACAATAATTATCATTAGAAAAAAATTATTGTTCTGGCCTTGAGCTCGATTCGAACCTTGAGTGATTTATCAATAGGCCGATAAAAACAAAAACAATTGTTAATAAACCATGGGCACTTGGGAATGTCAAACAAAGTAATTGACAATAAACAAAAATTCAGCATTATCAGTGATTTGCACCAGATGGCGCAACACTGAATAAATATAGTTGGTAAAAAGGAATAGAAGTAGCAAATTTGCCAGTCAAACAAACCACCGCTGTATAGCTAAATGGTTAGCGCAGCATGCCTAAAGCGTACTGATGATGAAGGCTTAGCACCCTTCGAAATGGATCTATCTGCGCAGCTATGGCAGGTTGTCTGAAAAATTTTCTACTTACTATTCCAAAAACAAAATACAATTTTTCAAATTTAGAAAAATTAAAAAATAACAATAATTATCATTAGAAAAAAATTATTGTTCTGGCCTTGAGCTCGATTCGAACCTTGAATGATTTATCAATAGGCTGATAAAAACAAAAACAATTGGTAATAGGAAAACAAAATTAAAATCTGAACTTCTTCTTAAAAACAAAATAAATCTTCTTAATAATAATAAAATACATATCAAAGTATATATTTATCTACGTTTGGCTTAGTTTTGAGCCTGACCATAACAATAGGCAGCGTTGACAGATTGACGACGCCGTCGTCATTTTGACGATTTTCAACTAGAAAGACGCTTGGACGATTTTGTAAAGAAAAATGACGATTTAAGACTGCCTCTAGCATTTC
Organism: Eurosta solidaginis; assembly: GCF_040869045.1. Lineage (NCBI taxonomy): Eukaryota > Metazoa > Arthropoda > Insecta > Diptera > Tephritidae > Eurosta > Eurosta solidaginis. The sequence continues at coordinate 124,519,888 of NC_090323.1, read as the reverse complement.
CGAGCAAGAAAAAGTCAAATTTAAACAAGATGGTGTTATTTTTATAATGAACTGTATGATCAAATCAAAAAGCTTTTTGATTTTAACAATGTTGTACTACAACACTTAAGTTTCTTGGATCCCAAAGAAGTTGTTCTTGCTACATTCTCCACATACAATAGATCAGAAAATTGTTCAGGATATTAAAAGCGAATATAGGTAATTGAAGTTTGTAGAATTTAAGACATATTTCGAAGACATTTCTAAGGTTCCCGTAGAAGGTTTTTGGAAAAATATTTCTACTATCAAAAGAGCTGACTACATACGCTGCTTTCGTTGCATAGTAATGTGCTTGCCATTCTCATCAGCGAATGTAGAACGAATTTTTCTAACAAACAAATTTAAACAAAATAAAAATCAGAAACCGTCTGGAAGCTTATACATTAAAAGGAATATTACTGGCTCAAGGTTACAATTTTTGTTGTTATATCGGCCTACTGACTAGTAAGATCGCTTGTTCGAATCGAGCTGAAAGCCTAACAATAATTATTTTATCTTATTATTGCTATGATAAATTATTTCTTAAATGAAAAAATTGTTTAAATTAAATTATAATAGAAGAAAGAAAAAAAATTTATCATAACAATAATAAGGCAAAACAATTATTGTTAGACCTGGAGCTCAAGATTATTTAAAATTAAATAACTTTTCCTTTGATAATATTGAACCGCAAATAAATATGCTAAAAAAATTAACGCGAAAATGTTAAACTAAGAAATGAAATAGACTGAAAACAAGTACCTTTCATTTGTAATACAAAATTTATCTTTTAAGATGTTTTTGTCATTTATAAAATAAAACGAAATAAATTAAAAAGGCAACATATAAATTATATGTGGCAACAAGAAATAACAACCAAAGACAATTTTCAGGAAAGCGCTTTTAAAGATAATATTGTTGAATGAATTCGGCGATCTCATCGTACGGCACCTGGTAATAACCCAATTTTGTCCTAAATCGACTTTGGTTGTTGCCATAGATATGACGATTTTTGACGATTTTTTGGGCGGCGTTTGACGACTTGGAAAATAAATATATGGCAACGCTGCAATCAGAGCATACGTCAAAATTCAAACTGTGGCTGTGTGAGTAAAACTAAAATCATCTTATTGGAAGTGGTTTAGTTGTTGATGAAAAATCAATGAGGTAGAACGTTTACACGCATGTTTGTTAAAACACAAAAATAATTCGTAAATATAAATACTACTTTGCAAAGAAAGTAAATGAAGACTGACTACAGAAATGAACCTGTGAAGTATAGTTTATTTGGGAACCAGCATCAACACTAGCAACAACATCAGCACTGAAATCCAGCGAAGAATCAATCTTGCCAATAAATGCTACTTTGGACTAGGTAGGCAATTGAAAAGTTAAGTCCTCTCTCGGCGAACGAAAATCATACTCTACAAGTCACTTATCGTACCCATCCTGCTAAGATGTATGGGCCTCTACGCGTTGGCGATGGCGAGTACCAAAGAAGATTTAATGATGAGCTGTACGGGCTATACGCAGACATCAACATAGTCCAGGGAATTAAAATGCAGCGGCTGCGCTGGCTAGGCCATGTTATGCGAATGAAAGATGATGCTCCGGCCAAGAACCCGCCCATGGAAGCAAAGGTAGAGGGCGGCCCCCACTCCGTTGGAAGGACCTTAAATAACTTTTCGCAAATGCGCAAATAAACAAGAGCTTCACCGGATGTTGCTACTCTGCTTGTTGTTCAGCGACAACTAAATACGAACAAAAACGAAAGAGAATAACAATACGAGTGAAGTGACGCCCATAGTACAGGTTTACAAGTAGGATATGTATGAGAAGGAAACAATTCCTTTCTTTCTCTAACACACTGCCGTTTGACACTTCGGTCAGTGTCAAACTATTGTGGAACTCAGTGGAACCTGCGTGGAAAATGCGTTTGACACTGAACAAAGTGTCGAAATTACAGGGTTGCTGTCGTGGAAAGCGTCGTAGGGAAAGAAAAAAAGGAGCGGAATATCAGAAATAGGTTGCTGTGATGGTGCATTTTTTTGAACGAATTTAGTATGAAAATGTAGTACACCTATATGGGTCCTACATAAAATTATACAAAAGTCTTGAATTGGGGTATTTGAGGACGCGTAGTTATTCCAGTATTAAGAATACAAACACGGGTGCTAAGTTTTTCTACCCGCTCAAAAGTTCTCCGCGAAAAACAGTTTGAAACCGAGGTCGACTGCAATAAAACGTCCAAAAATACGGAAAGAGAAATGAAAAGACGCGTTTTATTTATTATTATTTTTATTCGAATTATTATAAGCGAGGCAAAAACGCGTCTATTAATACTTCCCCCAACGGTTTTGGTCTTGTTTTAGCAATCGTCCCCGGTAATAAAGTATCTCAATTTTTTAATTAAAATAGTCCAAAACATATGGATTTTAAAGAGAGATGTAATTAAGTGCTTCTATGAAAGTAAATAAGGATATTTCTTTGTAATTTTACAATAAAAATTTTACGCCGTTTTCGTTAGCAGCTACTACACTTTTTTGGTCCTAAGAAGTACAACAGTGTCAAATAGCATCCACAAAAAAACGAACAAGAACAAGCATTTTATCAGGTGAGTGTGGCTGTGTATGTGCGTGCTGTTACATATCCTACTTGCAGACCTGTACTATGTTGCATAGCAAGCAACAACGCAAAGTATGATATGAAATCGTTTGAGCCATAGATGAATGGATTTGCAACTCTTTGTTTCGAGAGAGCGCTGTCAAAATGCACATTTTTGTCAATGATGCCACTTCAAACAAAAATGAATAGATCTGAATATGGGGATTTTTGACATACATTTCGGCGATTATAGTTTCAATGATTTAATAAAATGACAGTCGTAAAATATTAATTTCTTTAAACTTATTTTACAACAATACGACTAGTTAGAGTTAAATATAAACAAATGTAAGTAAAATTTACATTTTGATTAAATTAATTAGTCAAATATTGTAACGCATTTAACTCACAGTGAAAACCATACATTCTTTTGAAATTTCAGTAAATCGGACCTATGATGTAATAGTTAACATCATATAGTGGATCGGGCTTATCCTACATGTCTGACGTTCCAGGTTCTGTGATCAAAATGGACTGGTTGCATCGGGAATTCGTGTTTACAAAACCTGTTTTAGTGATAACTTTTGAATGTGAAATAATATTTACCCTCCGCCTTCGAACTAATAATATTTACACTAAAACAAGTATTTTTTATCCTTTTCCCCATTTTTTTTTTTTTTTTTTTTTGAACGCTATTCTGCAGTTGTAGGTCAACCTAAAGTTTACCGAAATTTTTGGCCCGTTTTTCGTTTTAGTTGGCACATTTTTTGATCTGGCAGCCGCTTCAGCTGGCGCAAGGGATTTATTTGTGATTGTTGCCAGCACAAATCTGAAAATGAGAGAGTTTCGTATCAACCTGTTTTATTACAGCCAAAAAACGGTATGACGAACACAGTAATAACAACACAAAGGTAATTGCTGATCTGTCCCGTCTTCTCATTAATTACCAAAATGTTCGTGGTTTACGATCAAAACTTGTTCCATTCTTCCTTAATTCTTTCAACTTTTCTGCACAAGTTGTAGCTTTTACGGAGACCTGGCTAAAGCCTGATGATTACAATTCTGAGGTTTTTTCAAATAAATATGCTGTTTATCGGCGTGATCGCATCTCTAGAGCGGGAGGTGTCCTTATTGCTGTTGAATCTAACCTATCATCTGAGTTGATTTCGCTGGACAATATCTCTCATATCGAATTCATAGCAGTTAGGCTTTCATTCGGTAGCCATAGCGTAATTGTTTGCTGTTCGTATATACCACCTCGCTCGGATATGGATGTTTATGCTAGTCATAGCTCGGCCATCTGGGATTTGCATTCGCAGTTGGGAGATAACGATCGACTTTTTGTTGTTGGTAACTTTAACTTGCCAACAGTTAGTTGGGTTAATATAAGTGATTCAAACTTTTTAACTCCCACTGCTCAACATGAGTTTCTCAATTGCTTGTTAGACTCATCTCTTTTATAGATTAACAATGTTCCAAATAGTGGAAATAAAATAGTATTTGTGGATGGCTCGGTGGGTACTGCCCTTACGCAAATACCACCTTTATCCCTTCCAGAAGACCCCCTTCACCCTATGCTAGAGATATCACTTGATATCAGCCTACCCCGTAGGATTCAAGTACAGTCTCGTCCCCGATCTAGATGCTTCTACAAAGCGAATTTCAGTATGCTCAATGATCTGTTGGCTTCCCATGATTGGTCGGATCTCTATGCTTGCACTGATGTCGATTCGGCTATCTCTATATTTTACAGTACGCTTGATGGCTTCTTTGCTACCTGCATTCCTACTCGCTATACCCTATGTTCGAATAAGCCCCCTTGGTTCTCAAGGCAACTTATCAGACTTAATAACATTAAATCTAGGCTTTATAAGAGATTCAAGAAATCTGGAGCATCTGCAGACCTCTCTCTATCTAATAGCTCGTTCTTAATTTCACCGTCTTAATCAGCTTTGTTATAAAAATTACGTGAGTTGTTGTAAAGCCCAATTTTTTAGAAATCCAAAAAAGTTTTACAGTTTCGTAAATTCAAAGCGGAAAACTTCTGGGTATCCTTCCTCATTAACCTTTGGAGGTAAAAAAGCTTGCACTGATGACGTTGCTGAACTATTTTCTGAGTTCTTTAAGTCCACGTATTCATCCAGTGGTTTTCATTCCGGTCAATATCCCTATCGCTTAGATAGCTCGAATTACATTAGGAATCCTGCTATTGATGGTAATATTGTTCTTCAGAGTCTTCAATCTTTGAAGCCCACCTTTTCTCCGGGACCGGACGGTGTTCCTAGTTGCGTGCTTAGGTACTGCGCCGAAAACATGTATGAGCCTATTTTAAAATTATTTGAGCTATCTCTGGGATCTGCGTCATTCCTGGCACTCTGGAAACAGTCTTTTATTATACCCCTGCATAAAAAAGGTAGTAGGTCAAAAGTTGAAAACTACAGGGGTATTGCTAAACTTTCAGTCATTCCTAAAGTCTTTGAACAGATTGTTACCAGTCAGCTCCAATATCAGTGTTCTAGTCTTTTATCTCCATGCCAACACGGTTTTATTCGTCAAAGGTCAACCACTACAAATTTGCTTGTATTCACCTCTATAATTATGGAAGGATTTTTAGCGAACAAGCAAACGGATGTCATCTACACGGACTTAAGCAAAGCATTTGATACCGTCAACCATGAGTTGCTTATTCATAAGCTTGATTTACTGGGCTTTCCGTTTCACCTATTAATGTGGCTGAAAAGCTATCTTTCTAACCGGACCCAAAAAGTCCTGTTCAAGTGCAATCTGTCGGAATCGTTCGGAGTTTCCTCCGGCGTACCCCAGGGAACTCATCTAGGCCCTTTGCTCTTTGTCCTTTTTATTAATGACTTGCCACAGACAATATTATATTCCCATACTATAATGTATGCGGATGATGTAAAACTTTGCTACACTTACTGTCCTACCGATTTGAGTTCCTTGGATCTTCTTCAGGCCGACTTGGACTCGTCCCAATGTTGGTGCACAACAAATTTGCTAGCTTTAAATTGGTCTAAATGTAAGCATATGACATTTCACCGAGTGAAGCCAGCATTGAAATCTTATGTAATAGGTGGTACGCCTTTGGAGCGTATATCTATTGCAAATGATCTAGGTGTCCTTTTTGATCCGAAATTGAATTTTAACATGCATATTTCATCTATAGCCAACAAAGCGTTGGGTTTACTTGGATTTATTAAAAGATGGGCTAAAGAGTTCGATGATCCGTACCTCACTAAGGTTCTTTACACATCGCTGATTCGTCCAATACTCGAGTATCGCTCATGTGTTTGGTCCCCTGTTTCTCAACGGCATATAAAGCGTCTTGAGTCAGTTCAAAATCAATTTTTGATATTTGCATTGCGCGGCCTTAATTGGGACTCAAGTCTCCACCTTCCTCCATACAGAAGTAGACTTCTTCTTATTAACTTACCCACTGTGGAAAATCGGAGAATATTACTGGGGGTATTGTTCATCCATAAGCTCATTATTGGAGAAATTGATTCTGCGGACCTCCTCAGCCGCTTGTTTTTTGCGGTTCCCCCTAGAGTATCCAGACACTACGTTCCTTTCTATTTACCCCTTTGTCGACGAAACTTTGCTAAAAATAATCCTCTTCTTATCTGTTGCGCGCACTACAATGACTTGTATAGCTGCATCAGTCTTGAATGTACTTTTGCCACTATACGTAAAGCAATACTTGCCTATCTAATTTAAGAGATACAAGCTAATTTAATTTGCCGGCATTTTATTCCTTCCATAAAAAACAGGAACTATCTCGTTTAAGGATGGAGGAACATTTATCAACATGTATCATTAAGAAGGAACAAGACAGTACTGTGTTGATTGGAATCTGGTGCATTCCAACAACGTAAAAAACATGCTTTTTCATGAGTCACTGACCGGAATCGTCTGCATTCCGGCAGTATAATCTTATGGGTCAGGCATCGAGCTGATTGGAATCCGGTGCATTCCAACAACACAGGTCATTTTACTTTTTTATGCCTTTTTTATGGCGTATCCTCATTACACTACTCTTAGCACTGCCGGGTTCCCATGACATGCTGATTGGAATCTTGTTGCATTCCAACAGAAATATTGGAATCCACTGCATTCCGAAATCATGCTGAGCGGAATCTGATGCATTCCGCCAGTATAAGATTTCGGCATAAGATCTTATTTCTGCTCATATTTCTTATTATTATTATATTCTGAAATTAAAGAGTAATGTTCATTAATATTTCTTTGTTTGTAATATAACATTGTTGAAGTCTCGATATAACTTAAATTTTATCTTTTGAGTTGTATATTTATATATCTTTTATATTATGCAGTCGACCATAGTTTGTCGTCGACTTTAAAAAATAAATAAATAAATAAAACCATCTTTGGTTTGAGCAACAGTTGAGCTGCCACCTTGTATAGTTCCGTCATAATAAATGCTTGGAGGTAGGGGCAGCGTGGCATACACACATACAAGCAAACATAAGGGCTGATTACATTCCACACGGCTTCTACAGACCACAACCACAACAAAGCAAAGCTTGACGACAACCGTAACCAAGCATCGACTTTTCGATTACTTTGAAAACGGCAGCCACAAGTATAAACTACAGCAAACAGTAGCGAAAAATTTAGAAAAACATATTAATTATGTTTAAAAAACGCCCAAAATAATGATTCTAGCTTTTATTATCTGTTATTTACTTCTATTTTAGTTGTTATTTACAAAATAAAAAGTACGCTCCCTGTCGCTTCCCACAAGTTTAATCTGGCTACAACGGCTTTCGTGATTGATTGTCGTGCTGCTCTGTCGCGCCGAAAATAACGACACTCATAAGAACATGTGTAAAAATAATATGACAGATGTGGCGGCTACACCGCCGTCGTGAATGTAATCAGCCCTACAAGCATAACATTATTTTGTTTTTGTAATTCTCTGGTTTAATGTCAAAAATGTACTGCGCTAGGGTAGAAATGTCAAAGCAGCTAAAAAAAAATACCAACTAGCTGATTTACTTCCACCACCTGTATGGTTCCACCATAATGAAACTTTTGAGCTAGTTGAAGTGATTTTTTCAAGCTCGTTTGCGGCAAAACGCAACTATTGTGGCTTTATAAATTATAGTTTATAATTCCATCTTGGATTAGTACAAGTGTGTTGACTTGTTTCTGACAGGCACTCGGCTAAGTTAGCATAACGGGTAAATCTGGGTTGCCATTGTTGTTTCGGTTGAAAACGGTTAATTGGGGTTCTGTGCAGTAACATAAAAGATTGAAACAGGGTTTATGTACTCACAAAAGTGTTGCTGTATTCCACAACATTTTAATTTTATATCATGGAGAAAATTTTTCAGATCAGAGTTAATGATTTTCATTAAAAATTTAATTTATTACATGAGGTTACTCCTCTCAGTCTTAAAAGCATAGAAAACGAAGAGTTTTTCAAATTATTGTGAAAAGCTTTTTATACTCAACAACAAAGTATATCGATAAAATATTTTCTAGGATTTCTGAATTTCTATACCCAAGTTCATTATAATTGTATAATACAAGAATCTGGTAACAGAATTTTTAAATAAAAACAACAATGGTATTACCAAAAAACGTATCATATACTCAAAGTTTTTTAAATGCACATTTTTGCTTGCTCTTTTGGTTTATTTCCACTCACAGCACCGTTTTATTTGCGGGAGATTAGGTTAGGTTGAACTGGCCGGTCCGTGAGGACCTCACATAGACTGAATGAGGCCGTAGTGTTATCAGAAGTTTATTTTAACGACCAAACTTAAACACCCTATCAAAAACCAAAACCTGCGTTATAAAATAACTCCGTCCTCTTGGCAAATACTAGAAGCTTTCTAGGACTTAAGCAATTTGCTGCTTCCAGATCTGACAGCTGTATCACACTAATAGTTGGAGTCTTAGCTTCGCAAGCGCAGGGCACGAGCACAAAACGTGCTCGATCGTTTCCTCCTCCAACCCGCACTTCCTACATCTGCTATCACTGATCAAGCCTAATTTGCGGAAGACTTTCACAGCGCCAGAAATTAAGGCGGATTTACATAGACGCTTTGGTTGTCTTGCATCGATCTGATGTTTTGGCAGGCGTATAATATAAAAATGAGACTCCTTAATCCGATGAAATAGTTGTAAATCCTCCTTTGACAACTTTTTGAACTTTTTGAATCTTAACATTCAACAAACTTTGCGTAGCAAGATAAAGGAGCGGCCGTAAATTTAACTCATCTGTCGGCCGAAGCATCACAACAAAAGGCGGATTTACATAAACGTTTTGGTTGGGGGCCTACGCTTCGACAATGGCATTCGAAAAACAATGAAACCCCTTTGAAGCGATCAAAGCGTTTATATAAATTTGCCTTATGCATTTTTGTAAGCAGCCATACATGTGAAATTATTCATGAGGAAAACTTGCTACACGCGTGGCGCTTTATATTTTGCTAAGTTTCTCTTGACTTTTTTGACTCTAGTTTAAGCAAATTTTAGTTTTCGTATGTTTTCGCATTGTTAGAGGCCACAAATCTTCTATTATTTATATTTCAGCAGAAAGATATGCAACTATTTCATTTCTGAATACTACAAAAATTGATTAAACTATCAAATGAAACTCAGCTTAAATAAGTCTTACGTACCAAAAATGCAACTCTAGACCTGAGATTTGCATAAGGTGAGCGAGGCTGTTTGTAATTTTGACGTTTATCGCTTAGTTGACACAATTGGTATGGTACGCTATGCCAATCAATGAAGATGCCCTTCCAGCATTGATCAATCTTGGGAAAAAAATCATTGTGGATAAGTACAAGTGTGTTGACTTCTTTCTGGCAGGCAACCGCTTTAGTTAAGGGCCAGTTAAACTTCTTTAACCCTAACGCCATAGTCGTAACCATATTTTTACTTATCCATCTCAAATTGGCATCAGTTATTGGTGTCTTAACCTAAGAATCATAAAAATTTCATAAAAATTAAGAAAACGCAAAAAATTACAAACATATATCACAAAAAAAAAAGTCTCTAAGTCAAAACGTATCCAAAACAATAAATAAAATCTAAAAAAAGTTAAAAATTCTCCAACTCAAATATTTTTAGGTTATGGATATAGCGAAAAACCAATTGGTTGGCTATAGTATGGTTATGGCGTTAGGGTTATGGTATTAATCGATTACATTGATTTCCGTAAGGTTGGTTCGATCAGCTGTTTTATCTGGTTATGGATAAGTAACCATTAATTGGCCCTTGGGAAACTCGGGGTTGCCATTGTTGTTTCGGTTGAAAACGGTGACTTTTTTTCGTTTGTTTCGTGGAAGGAGGAAAACGGAAAACGGTCATTTAGGGTTTCTGTGCAGGGACGTAAAAGATTGAAACAGGGTTTATATAGTCACAAAAGTGTTACTCCTGCTCCACAGCATTTTAATTTTATATCATGGCGAAAATTGTTCAGTTCAGAGTTATTAATTTTCATTAAAAATTTAATTTATTACACGAGGTTACTCCTCTAAGTGTAAAAAGCATAGAAAACGTATAGTTTTTCAAATTATTGTGAAAAAGTTTTTAAACTCAACAACAAAGTATATCGGTAAAATGTTTTCTAGGATTTCTGAATTTCTGTACCCAAGTTCATTATATTTGTGTAATACAAGAATCTGGTAACAGCATTTTTAAATGAAAAAAATAATTTACTGTAAACAAGTAAGGGAGGCTAAGTTCGGGTGTAACCGCACATTACATACTCAGCGGACAGCTTAGCTGCGTTGGTTTCGTAAGGTTTCGTAGATGGTTTATAAGTGGTTTTTAATCCCATATCACATACGTTTGGGAAATATCGACCAATTTTTTTTATTTTATTTTATTTTGTTTCTTCGTCTACGGATAATTTTACAGACTACTTGATTAAATATTTTAAATAAATTTAGTTTGAAAATGTGTTTACTGATATAGAAGAGCTGGTGGTAACCATTTTAACAAATAGTTTCCTTCCTGTTAAGAAACTATGAAAGAAATTTGAAATTTTTCCGTTGAAACCGAAAGCCCAGAGCTTGTTGATCAAAACTGCATGATCAACTTTATCAAAGGCTTTCGAAAAGTTAGTATAAATTACGTCAAGCTGGGCTTGATCTTGGAGAGCATTTACAATTTTTTTCGTAATTAGCATAAGATTTATGCAAGTCGACTTTTGTGGCATGAAGTCGTGTTGGAATTTCGATATTACACAATTTACCTGATTCATTAGTCTTTTTTGAAGTACGAAATTGATTAGCTTTGAAATGGTGATTTGCTTTATAATAGTTCTGTAATTGCAAACAAAAACGCTGAATGCAGCTTAAAAAATATTGGGGCAAAACCTTCATGGTGGACAAGGAAGACCAAGAATAGCAGGCTCGTCATCCGATTTTGCTAATTTTTATTTAGCACACATATAGTAATAGAAGTAACGTTCCTGCCAAATTTCATCATGATCTCTTCAACGACTGCCAAATTACGACACGCAAAACTTTTAAATTACCTTCTTTTAAAAGTGGGCGGTGCCACGCCCGTTGTCTAAAATTTTACAAATTTTCTATTTTGCGTTATAAGTTCAACCCACCTAACAAGTTTCATCGCTTTATCCGTCTTTGGTATGAATTATCGCACTTTTTCGGTTTTTCGAAATTTTCGATATCGAAAAAGTGGGCGTGGTTCTAGTCCGATTTCTTTCATTTTAAATAGCGAACTGAGATGGGTGCCCAGGAACCTACATACCAAATTTCATCAAGATACCTCAAAATTTACTCAAGTTATCGTGTTAACGGACAGACGGACGGACAGACATGGCTAAAGGAATTTCTTTTTTCGCCCAGATCATTTTGATATATAGAAGTCTATATCTATATCGATTAGTTTATGCCGTTACGGGGTACCGTTATGCGAACAAAATTAATATACTCTGTGAGCTCTTCTCAGCTGAGTATAAAAAACCTATCTAATAGTCAAACTTTCATTCATTCATATTTTTGCCTGCTCCTTTGGTTTGCTTCCACTCACAGCATCGTTTTGTTTGCGGGAAACTTTCACAGCGACAGGAATTAAGGCGGATTTGTATAGACGCTTTCGTTGTGTTGCATCGATATGACGCTTTGGCAGGCCCATAATATAAAAATGAGACCCCTTGCCATTTTCTTCTCCTTGAAGCGATGAATTTGAGAATTTCTCAACTTTTTGAGTCCCTTAACATTCAACAAACTTTGCTTAGCAAGATATAGGAGCTGCCATAAATTTAACGGGTTGGATTTTAAATAAGGTGCTACGATTTTCAAAGTTTTGTTGATTTGTGGGGGTAAAGGGGATCCTAAAAACCACCAAAATGGAATCCGCAGCGCTAGAAAACTCCTAGTTTATGAAATATAAGCTTTTAAATTTCCAAACTTAGTAACATTACAACTTAAGTCCTGCACCTAAAATTCGGGTCGTACATGCCGATAGCGGTATCAAAAGACGCGCATTTTCGTCAAGATTCAGAGAAAGCGGAAACTATATTTTGTATCTCGTTTAAAAGTTATTCGCGGAAAACCGGTCGGTACTATTGTCGCTTTTTTCGTTGTTGTAGTTAAACAAACGAAAACATACGAAGGTGGTGAATAGTGTTGCCAGCCGTGTTGCCAGGTTAGCCTTTTCGAGTCTAGATTTAGCCTTTTTTTTGCCTTTAGCCTCGAAATTTTGTGTTTAGCTTCGTGACTTTTTTCTAGCCTTTTTTACTCCGAATATATTTTTAAAAATTTCTAAAATAAAATAATTTCAATAGATCCTGTGAACACCTAATACCTAATAATATGAGTTCTCTACAAAAGATTAATTCTTTTTCTGCTGAAAATTCGTTGAAGATTTCAAAGCCAGATGTATTTTCTTACTTTGAAATAGAGAAGTACAGTTATTCTTCAAGTCAAATAGCATTAATAGAGCTGCAGTGGCGAAAACTTATAACTATACAATGGAAAAATGTACACTCCACCATGGAATTTTGTTCGGAAGTCCGAGAACATAAAAATGCATTAAACGAACCTCCTTTTTTAGAACTTGTCGAATTCATATTTAGTTTTTTAGTATTACCACTCAGTAACTCGGAGGTTGAAAGATTTTTTAGTGGCATGAAAATTCTGAAAACTAAATTAAGGAACAAACTAAAAATTAAAATGCTCAATGCGCTGCTTAATATTAGATGCTCGTTAAAACGCTTATCTAAATGTTGTAATGACTTTGAAATTACCTATGATCTCATATCTATGGTAAATAGCCAAACTTTATACCCAGACATAAGCTCTTCTGATTCTTCAGACGGGGAATATTTTATATAAATAATTAGTTTGTATTATTTTTTTTATGTATATACAGATATGCAATCATTTAAAGTAATTCCATGTGCTAGTCAAAGAAACAGGAAGTTATGCTTAAATTATGTTTATAAGTTTTTTTATAAAAAAAATTTTATGAATTAACCAAAAAATTTCTGGCCTTTTTTTAGCTTCTAAATTTAGCCTTTTCTGACCTTTTTTTTTTTGCCAATCTAGCTTCTTTTTTTTGCATCACCTGGCAACACTGGTTGCCAGCTCCTCAACATTATCTTGTTTATCTTGGTAAGACATTAGGGGGACTCATGAAAGCATATAAACTTATAAGGTGTAAAATTATATCCATTTACACACGCTGTTATATGAACGCACCTAGAAATACTCTTGATAAACTTGATTGTTTATCAGCTGTATTATTGCCAAACAAAAATTTTTTGATTGTTATACAAATTAAAAAATGCCAAGATTAAGTGAAAAATCAAAACTAAAACGTCTTTACTAAGATATTCTTGTAAATGACTTTCTGATGTTGGAGATTTCTGATGAAAATGCCTGATGTAATGTCTGCAAGGTTGCATTCCTTTGAGTTTACCGCGTTTACACAATGAAATGTGCGCGTAAATTTATACAAACTGTGTAAATGATTTTTCATACAAAATTTGACAGTTCGTTTACGCACTAGATAAATTTATACGTTTACACACTTTATAAGGCATTTATACGGTGTGGTGGCTCGTCGACATTAATGCAAACAAACATACACTACCAATTAGAGATATACGCCGCCGCCGCCGATTTTTGTCGTTTTTCGCACGCCGTCGCCGAATTTCAAAAATATCTGCGCGGCGGCGGCGTCCGGCGCCGTTCTATATTTTCTAGGCGTATAAGACTGTCGAAAATTGGTAGGACATGGTCGAAAGTATCAACAAAGAATTCAAATAAAATGACCTGTTTGGTTACGCCTGCACTGTCTACAGCAGAATCATTAGCTACTGGCTTGCTGGGCACTGCCGAAAACGGAACAATGCTAGCAGCGCAGTCCAGTTAATATAGTATGACAAACTCCGCTCCAAATTAATACATTTTACATATGTACATACATACATACATTGTAAATTGCTCTGCGAAGCAATGAGAAGTCAAATTCATTTTAGATCAGGGCCATTCAAAACTGAAAGTGCATCTGTATTAGTGAGAGCGCAATCGTCGTGATGATCGTGCGGGTGAATTAATTTTTCATTTACGGCGTTATTATGTATAACGCAACGCGACGCGAAGAGTCACTTTCACCCAAGTGAAACCAAATTCGTATCATATAAGAGCATTCATTCACTTCGGTGACTCTCCGTGACTATCGGTGACTGTAGGTGATTGTCTTACGTTTTTTCGTATTATATAGCGACGCAAAGTGTCACGGACACTCATTTTTGCTGTCAAAATATTCACTTGCTTCTGGGTCGCGTTTGAGGTATTCACTTGGATGAATATTTGCTTGTTATGTTCAAAAACATGAAAAAGCAACATAAGTATCGCTCTCGGTATGTTCAAACTAACAGCAATTGCAAGTAGAATTGCTACCCTGCTAGCTGTTGTTGTTGTTGTGTATGCCAAACTCCTTTCGCCACAAACAGGTCCTCAGTGATATCCTTAAAAAGGCGTGGGACCTCTATGCCTGAAATTGCCCTGCGAACCCCGTTCTTAAAGGTTAATAGCCCAAACTCGCAGAAAAGGAAAGCAGAAGGGAGACGCGAGTCACTCTAGCTCAACTTCAATCTGGATATCTGTTACATGTTAAACTCTTATTTATTCAGAATCAACCCCGACATATAACTTGAAGGAACATTGAAGCAATTTTATAATGAAATCTTGAAACAAAATTTAGAAATTTTGTTTGTCGGCAAAAACTTCAGCTTTTATATCCCACTCAGCATTAAGTGATTAAATTTTGAATTTCCCTACATAACAATACAATTTGATCACTCTCTCTGACTAAATAATGAGTTATCATACTATTGAACAAAGGATATAATCAAATACGAATACTTTTGATGACCAAACATTGAAAAGCATTTTCCGATAACTTTTTGGAATCATTTTTGAAGTCCTTTGATGATTAAATTTTAATATATCATAAATATCAACAAAAAGAATAATCAAATATGCTTACCTTTGATGATCAAAAATTGAATATAGTTTTTCAATCACATTTTGGGATCATATTTGAATCAAATGTGGTTACTTTAGGTGATCAAAAATTTATAATCATTTTTAATTCAGCTTTCTGAATCTTTTCTGACTATATTTGTTGACTGAATAATGAATTTTATACTTGTAAAAATTTTACTTTTCATTGAAAATTTTATTTCTTTTTCACATACACACATTTTTTCAATCATGAAGCTCAGAAAAAATATATAAAAATATTATTATTTATACAAAAGATATTCTTCCAAACGAGAAATAATGTAAATGCTGCTCGTGACCGAAGACTTCCCCAACCATTTCTCCACCTTCGGCTTCCCAGAAAATACATAATGGTTGGACAATACAAAGGTTGTGAACAATTTGAACCCCAGGTAAGTGAAACTCTCTTGACATACTTGGATACGGCTTCCACATCCCGTATCGTATCATATTTCAAGATGTTGACGATAATAGCTGATGGCGGATGTTGTAGTAGCAGGTGTACATACATACATATATCGATTAAGTTTTTTTGCGAGTTACCTGTGGTTCAAATAGTTCCCTTCCGTGTGCTTTCTTCCTCTGATGAAATAATATTATAATTTAGTATCTTATTTTGAATGAGATATGAGGAATAAATGCATCAACCAAACCGATTGAAATATGTTCACGAATATGATTAGAAAATGACGGTGAGAAGTAGTCAAATATTACTCTAAAACAATTGGAGCTCAATTTTACAATGATATCAAATATGAATAAAAAGTGTTTCGAAATATGAATAATAAATGATTATTCAAGGATAATACAATTTAGGGTACATTTTTCTCACGACGATACATTGATTTTCGAACAGAATATGCTTTTAAATTTTAACGTTTTTAATCAACTTGGGGTATTTCAATAAGATATTTAAATATTTTTTGATCAAAATTTTTAAAAAATGCTGGCTGGGCTATTCCTAATAAGTCTCTAAGTAATATAGAAATATCTTCGAAGAGACTCCGAAAAGCAGTCTAGAAATAGCCCCGAAATAATCTCGAACACAATCTCGAACTGGACTAATTAGTCCCGAATTTATTCGGAAAATGATCCCGAAAGAGTCCCAAATTGATGCGAATATGACATATCGTAGTGGTCTACAAATAGCACCAAAAGGACCCCGAAATAAACTGGAAAAAGACGTGAAATGATTCGCAAATAGCCTCAAAATAATTCGGAAATGATATCGATATGATCACGAAATTATTCTGTAAGTAATCCAAGAACTGTATCCATTTTCAAAATAATAATTTATCCCTTTCACCTTTATAAAAAAGTGCTGCGCTGTACAAACGTTCTGAACACTAAAATTGCTTCCGCTATACATAAATGAACTACTTTAACTTTACTTGAAAATCCCTAAATAGATATCTTACAGGTCGAAGAAGAAGTTGGGCTCCCTCTTCCCTCTTCGGAAGGGGCTTTCCGTCTTTTTTATTTGGTAATTTACCTCGCCAAAGCTCCTGAGGCCCTATTCAGTAACTATGAGTTTTGAAATGTACATTTTTTTTTCATACAAATTATATGAAGAAAAAGTGTACATTTTAACTCACAGTTACTGAATAGGGCCCCTGGTGCCCTATGCTTGAAGATATGTTATAAGTTTCGCCGTATATCCGTCGTTTTTCATTTTACACCATTCTTGCCACAACGTTTCTTCCCTGCACTCTTTTCTAACAACTTTTATGTGCTTTTAATCCATCTTCTGTTTTCTTTCCCATAACCTTCTTCTTTCCAGCAATAATAGGTCGATGGAGACTGTTCCATTTACTTTTACGGCTGGTCCTGATACAGTGCGATAAGCGGAGGTTACTTTCAGAACTACTGGTCGCTGTACAGCTATTAGGAGCTTAAAAGGATCGTAGCCGCAGTTCAGAGCCCTACAGTAACGTAGATAGGGTTATGTCCATCAGCAGTTTCCATTTTCCTTGTGTTGGTCCTCCGATGTTTGTCATCAGCCAGATTAGGAACTGTTAATCGGGAGTCTAACCTAATCCTAGATAGTTGAGTACCTTCTTTGATGTCATATTTCCGTAGAAGGTTGAAAAGCTACTTGTGGTATATATTTTTTGTTGGGAGTATCAACTCTGTTATTTTCGGCTATAAGCTGGACCCCACGCGAGTCGAGCCTCTCTTTTCTGTGTATAATGACTAGATTGGCTTTATGCGTACTTCTTGTGTATTTCGTTCATCACGCATTTCAAGATTGAAAATTTTATCGCAACTGGCGTTCCGCAAGTCAGGACCAAGAATTGATCCCTGTGCTACTCCACATATGACTTTTATGGTACGCTCACCTTTTGAGATTTCATGTATAAGGATGAGATGACTAGAAGAGCTGTTTCAGGTTTGCTTTTAAATAAATAATAAAACTATGGGCCCTTCGTATGGAAAGAATTTGTCAAAAATCAATAAGAATTTTGAGAGACTTTTATGCTATAAGGAGCTTTTTATGTCAGAAATACATTCCGAGTGTTTGCCAAACCCTTGTCGATGCACCAGTAAAAATAGATAACAATTTTATTATGTGTATATATTATGACATGAATAATACGCCTGTGTGCTTTATATATGTCATAAAGTGGTTCTAGAATTCCTTATTCATTGTTTTCATAAGAATATATTTAGTTTTGTAAGTTTTATCATTATAATGTTACAAGTATTAGGGCAGGTGCTGGATAATTTTATTTGCTTACGTGTGTGTGTTAATAAATATTTACAAAAGCTGCAATATTGCCAGCTCGTTAAAACAATGTTATTCCGAAAAAAAATGCACTGCAAAGTTTTCTGAAATAACAAAAGTAATAATTGGCTATAATGGCTACGCATTGGGCTTGATTCATTGGTGCCGTATGTCGTATCGCTGCATCCGTATCCCTAACGTAATCAGCTGTTTATCGTTACGACGGTTAACCAAAACCCAATTGGTTGGCTACGATACGGTTACGACCTTAGCGGCACCAATAATCGATTGCATTGATTCTCATAAGGTTGGTCGAATCAGCTGTTAAAAGGTTACCGATAAAGCACCAATGTCTCCAGCTTGACAGTCTCAGTGAATACGTAGCGACTACGTAAGACGACAAACGCGAATACGTAAGAAGTTATAAAATACGAATTCTGGGTGAATGTGAGTGAATGCGACGCAAACATTCACGGTGACATACATAATACGGGCCTTAGTCGCTTACTAGCAAGCAACGAGCTAACAATAAGCATGTGTATGGCGCATAATTTTTCATACATATTTTGATACCGATCTGCCGGTACCCATCAATGATGTTGCTACGCCAAGTGCCAAGCGGCGACTAACTCAATTAACGACGACAGAGCGAACCATATGCGTGTGAATTGAGAGGGCACAATTGTGCTATGAAATGAATGGCCCTGTTTTAGATACATACTAACATATACATACGCTCATATACACAAATTCATCCAAATTAATCTCATTTATTGCTGTTGCCTTTGCTGAAGGCTCTCATTAGTTTCACCTAACATTTACATTTTTTACTCGTTGTTCAATCGCTAATCAGAGTGCACGGGCTAAATCGAACCCGGCTGCATTTCAGATTGCTTCAATAAATTTATACCGTTTATTGGAAATTGGCATTTTTATTTCGGCAAATTAAAATAGCCATCGAAAAAGCTCGTTGGCTACATATCTTTTGGTGACCCCGACGTGATCTTTATTATTAAAGTCAGGACAATATCGAACGTCTTGATAAATATATTTTTTAATATCGATTTTTGTGATATAAAACTAGTCCGGCTTGGGTACATAAGTGTCGCTGGTGGTGCATATTTTTCAAGCAATTAAAAGCCGTACATTTTTACCGCTACAAAATCTCGTGATTGCTTTTCATCAGGGTGCTTACCGCAACATATTTAATTTTATTAGCGGAAATAAAGTTTTTTTAGACAGTGCAACGCAGACAAAGTGGGAAGAAACTGCTCCCTTGGATGTTATACCGTCATGCGAACAATTCGCTACCTTTCTAGAGAAACGATGTCAAAAGTTGGAAAATGTTGAACACTCAGTTGCAGCAAGCACACGCATATCTCAGGTGGGAAAGATCAGTAGAACTTCTAACACTAGTAGAAAATCTTTTATAACAACTAACATATCTAATGGCTGTGTGTTTTGTGACAACACAGACCACTCAATATATACTTGCACTCGTTTTAATAATTTATCGCCACAACTACGCCTAAAAGAAGCCAAACGGCATTTTTTATGCCTAAATTGCCTTCGAAAAGGTCACCAGCTTAGAGCATGCAATGCTGGCTTATGTCGTTCGTGCGGCAATAAGCATCATAGCTTATTGCATCTCCAACACTCCAACAAGCAGGAAGCCGCAAACTCGGATCATAATACTAAAACATCATCGCAATCTGCTTTACAACCGCCCCATAGCTCTTAGACAGTAGTTTCCCCTCTTCCTCAGTTGCTCAGAATATCAAATTTGATGTTGTGCTCTTGGCTACTGCAGTGATTGACGTCAAAAACAATGCCGGTACTTGGGTACCATGCCGTGCACTGTTCGACTCTGGATCGCAGTTACACATAATCACATCGCGTCTTGCTCATCAATTACAGCTGCGTAGAACTAAGTCGTCTGCATCAGTATCTGGTCTTGGTGACTCCAAGTTCCATTCCAATGGCTTCACCGTTGATATCAATCTTCGCTCCCAAACTTCCGAACACTCAACTCTTATTACTGCTTTGGTAGCTCCCAGCATAACGGATAATCAACCCAACATAGGACTGAATATATCATCGTGGAACATTCCTTCAAACATCCGACAAGCAGACTGTGACTTTTACAAACCCCAACGCGTCGATATGCTTATTGGTGCAAGTCTTTTTTATGAGCTCTTGTGCGTTGGACAAATAAAACTTGCAGCTGGCCTCGCAGTACTTCAAAAAACCAGGTTAGGGTGGGTAGTCTCGGGAGGTGACTGTCAATCAATAACAGCAATGGCCTTGAATGCAATATCCTCAGCCGATGTGGAGGATGAAAACATGGTTGAACTTGATCAGATTGTTCGTAGATTTTGGGAGATGGACAGCTCTTGCTCCGCTGTTGCCAAATATACCAAAGAAGAAATGGATTGTGAATCCCATTTTAAGGCTAACTTCGTTAGACTACCCGCTGGGGATTATTCTGTTCGTTTGCCTATTAAATCAAATATAAGCCTGTTGGGGGAGTCATACTCACAAGCTTTGCGTAGATTTCTGAATTTAGAGCGTAAACTAAAGCGACAACCAATATTAAAGGCTCAGTACGCTGCTTTCATTCATGAGTACTTAGATTTGAAACATATGTCGTTAGTTAGCGAATCAAATCATAATCTTTGTAAGTATTTTCTACCACATCACAGGAAAGTACTACCACTAAACTTCGGGTAGTATTTGATGGTTCGGCAGCCACGTCAACCGGGTATTCGCTCAACGATGTGCTCATGACAGGGCCTACCATACAATCCAAACTCTTTAACACATTATTGCGATTTCGAACATTGCCGGTCGCCTTGACAGGCGACATCTGCGAAATGTATAGATGCGTTCGGGTGGCAGAGTCTGATTCCTACTTGCAGTTCATTTTATGGCGCGATACCCCACGACATCCCATTCAAATTTTCAAACTTGATACAGTTACGTATGGTACTCGCCCAGCTGCATTTTTGTCGGTTCGGTCAATGCATCAATTAGCGTTTGACGAACAGCACTCATTTCCTGTTGGTTCTAAAATATTGAAGAGAGACTTTTATCTCGACGATCTTATTACCGGAGGAGATTCTGTTCAAGAAGTTCGACAGATCATGAATGAAATAACTGAAATGTTGGCTAGGGGCCAGTTTAAATTGCGTAAGTTGTGCTCCAATAACTCTAATCTTTTTCGAGACATACCACCCGAAGACACCGAAACTCTCTTAAGCTTCGATGATGGAACTAACATTACTAAAACACTTGGTCTTGCTTGGGATCCTGCCTCCGATCGCTTGCTGTTCACAATTACACCCACAAATACAGCAAAGTGAAACTGCAAGGGATCGGTGTTATCAACAATCGCTCGTTTTTACTACCCATTGGGTATAATTGGTCCGATAATTTCAAGGACAAAGATTTTCCTTCAGCATCTGTGGAGAGAATGACTCAACTGGCACGAAAGCTTGCCCTCATCGTTGGACTCATCGTGGAATAGTTTGTATAAGGACCTCGTAAGCATACCTAAACTTTGTTTTCCTAGACTATCTATCTTTACAAAGGGAGTAGTTGAGGTTCATGGTGTCAGCGACGCAATCATAGAGGCCTACGGAGCCGGTGTATACGTAGTATCTGGCAACGAAAATGGGAAGCAGGTACATTTAGTTTGCTCGAAATCGCGTGTAGCACCTCTCAAAACTCTCACAGTACCGAAACTAGAATTGTGTGGCGCAGCATTGTTATCGAAACTAATGCACGATATAGCTGAAATGAATGTTTACAATTGCCCTTTTTATTGTTGGTCGGATTCCGCAGTTGTATTAACCTGGGTCCGCGACGAACCATCTCGATTTCAAGTTTTTACATCCAACCGTATAGCACAAATACAAGAGCTGACGGCAAAAATGGAGTGGAATTACGTGCCAAATAAGCTAAATCCAGCAGACATTTTATCAAGGGGTGCATCTCCTAGCGAGCTAATAGAATCACCAATTTGGATGCATGTTCCAGAGTTTCTAGCTGATGGTCGAAACAAATGGCCATTAAGTTGTAGTGTAGTAAAGGAGCTCCATGAACTTCGCAAGAAAGTACTACTGGCCGTCCCTCGGTTATCTGATATAACTTTGGAATGCAAATACAATACTTCGTTGACAAAGCTGCAACACGTTTTCGCTTACATTTACAAATTCGTTCATAGAGCTCGACATCCAGGGTTGACAGTTGACGATATTCGTGGAGGGACGCACAATTCAAATGACGAATCTTCGTGATGATTACAGTGCTTTGAAAAATGGTGAAGGTGTAAGGGCATCCAGCTGCATCGCGTCGCTCTCCCCATTTATCGACGATTATGGTTTACTCCGTGGGTGGGCGACTCCAAAAAACAGCTTTGGACTTCAATGCAAAACATCCTATCATATTGCCCAGACGCCATCCGGTAACTCATGCACTCATCATGCACTTCCATAGGCGCAATTTACATGCTTGACTTCGCTGCTGGCTAACATTCGCTTGCAATACTGGCCAATCGGAGGTCGAAAAACCGTCTCGAATACTGTAAGTAAATGCATAATCTGCTTTCGAGCTAAACCGTATATAGCTGAACACATCATGGCGGACCTCCCTCATGATCGAGTTAATACATCGTATGCATTCATGGTCACAGGCGTTGACTTTTGAGGACAATTCTTCTACAAAAACGAAATACGTAACATGCAGCCCATAAAGTGTTACATTTGTATCTTCATATGCTTCGCTACCAAGGCTGTTCATTTGGAGCTAGCTATGGATCTCTCTACGAAGGCTTTTCTAAATTCTCTCAAACGCTTCATTCTCACTCGACGTTGTCCTGCCAGAATATGGTCAGACAACGCTACCAACTTCGTCGGCGCAAAGAATGAGCTTGCTGAATTGAGGCGGCTTTTTCTTAGCGATGATCATGCGAAGGCAGTACATGAGTTTTGTTTAGACAATTCTATCGATTGGCGATTCATTCCTCCACGCTCTCCTCACTTTGGTGGATTGTGGGAGGCAGCAGTAAAAACGGCAAAACATCATTTCTATCGAACAGCCGCAAATTCTTTGTTAAACTTTGATGAGCTGCGCACGCTCGTATGCCACATTGCGGCAATCATTAACTCTAGACCTTTGTTTTCACTTTCAGAGCATCCTGATAATCTGGACGTTTGGACACCTGTGCACTTCATAGGAACGGCTCCTCTCGCCTTGTTTGAGGAGCCTAACCTCACCGCTCTTAAATTTAATCGCTTAGATCAATAGCAGCGAATGTCATACTACCAGCAAATATTTTGGGCCCAATGGCGTGAAGAGTATTTAACTTTGCTACAACAGCGGTCGAAATGGCGTAAACAAAAATCTGGCATATCTATCAACGACGTCGTTTTAGTGAAAGCCGAAAATTGCCACCACTAAAGTGGCCACTACAAGAGTCGTCAAACTTATCAGCGGAACAGATGGAGTATCGCGAGTTGCAGAGCTAAAAACTGCCACTGGGACCATCCGGAGAGCTATCAGAAAATTGTGCCCACTCCCGAAGCAAGATGAGGTTGAAAGCCCTGGCCTTCCAACGGGGGGAAAATGTTTGGTTACGCCTGCACTGTCTACAGCAGAATCATTAGCTACTGGCTTGCTGGGCACTGCCGAAAACGGAACAATGTTAGCAGCGCAGTCCAGTTAATATAGTATGACAAACTCCGCTCCAAATTAATACATTTTACATATGTACATACATTGTAAATTGCTCTGCGAAGCAATGAGAAGTTAAATTCATTTTAGATGCATACTAGCATATACATACGTTCATATACACAAATTCACCCAAATTAATCTCATTTATTGCTTTTGCCTTTGCTGAAGGCTCTCATTAGTTTCACCTAACATTTACATTTTTTACTCGTTGTTCAATCGCTAATCAGAGTGCACGGGCTAAATCGAACCCGGCTGCATTTCAAATCGCTTCAATAAATTTATACCGTTTATTGGAAATTGGCATTTTTATTTCGGCAAATTAAAATAGCCATCGAAAAAGCTCGTTGGCTACACATCACCCAAGGCGAATATGTTTTAAAATTGTCCTCAAGTTGTTAAAAAAGCAAAATACCCAAAAAAGGTGCCGATTTTTAATAAAATTTTATATTGCGATTGGCTGAAAGAATAAGCGAAATCAGTTATGCAAAGTCCTTTAACATGTTCTAGGGGCATAAACACTCCTTTAAAATTATTCTGACCTCATACTTAAGTTGAGGATATATTTACGTATGAGAAGGGTTTGAAAAATCACTTGGGCTTACATTCAAACATCTGTTGTTTATTTGCGAAACTATACAACAGCGTCTGTATTGTTACTTTTGATTTTCGCACTTCATCCTTCAACACCCAAGTCTCCCGGTTCGACATTTCCTAAACTTGGCTGCTCTATCCAGAACTAGTCCCTTGGAGTGAATCACATTGATTATAGCCTATCAACCAAGTTTAAATATCACCTACACGTTACGGCTCCTTTCACAAAAGTGAATACGTACGCACATATCTTTACCAGGTGAGGCTTTGTCCTTCGCAAGAACACTCAAAGTGGTGAAACAAGAGCTTTTCCACGTCCTTCCAACCTCCCAATGAGATGACTCCAAGACTCGCCCGCTGGGACCACCAGTTCCCGTCCTGATCGGAATCTCATGCATTCCGACACCTCAAATTCTAGAAATATTATTATTAAAATGTATTTATAATTTGTAATAATCTAAATTTTAGGCTTAAAACGTCGTGATAATAAATAAATAATAATAATAATATGTTTGAACGCATTTATTCCTGCGTTTATTTCAAAAAATTTTGGATTACCGTGAACATCGAATTTGCGTAGTATTTCAATGAGCAGTATCAAACTATTCCATTGAATAGAAGAATTTAATTACTTATTTATTTTCCATTTACTTTCACAGCGACATATATGGAAGCTTGGCTTGATTACACATAGATTTTATATTTTCATTTATTATTAATTTTCCCAGCACTACAATTTAAACAAGTAGGGAAGGCTAAGTTCGGGTGCAACCGAACATTACATACTCAGTTGAGAGCTATGGAGACAAAATAAGGAAAATCACCATGTAGGAAAATGAACCTAGGGAACCCTGGAATGTGGTTGTATGACATGTGTATCAAATGGAAGGTATTAAAGAGTATTTTAAGAGAGAGTAGGCCATAGTTCTATGGATGGACGCCATTTAGGGATATCGCCATAAAGGTGGACCAGGGCTGACTCTAGAATTTGTTTGTACGATATGGGTATCAAACGAAAAGTGTTACTGAGCATTTTAAGAGGGAGTGGGCAATAGGTCTATAGGTGGACGCCTTTTCGAAATGTCGCCATTAGGGTGGGCTAGGGGTGACTCTAGAATGTATTTCGCCCATTTTCACAGAGAACAGTTACCGTCATAGAGTCTATGTCCCTACCAAATTTGAGAAGGATTGGTAAATTTTTGTTCGACTTATGGCATTAAAAGTATTCTAGACAAACTAAATGAAACTGGGCGGAGCCACGCCCATTTTGAAATTTTCTTTTATTTTTGTATTTTGTTGCATCATATCATTACAGGAGTTGAATTTTGACTTAATTTACTTATATACAGTAAAGATATAACATTTTTTGTTAAAATTTGAATTTAAAAAAAAAATTTTTTAAAAAGTGGGCGTGTTCTTCATCCAATTTTGCTAATTTTTATTTAGCACATATATAGTAATAGTAGTAGCGTTCCTGCCAAATTTCATCATGATATCTTCAACGACTGCCAAATTACAGCTTGCAAAACTTTTAAATTACCTTCTTGTAAAAGTGGGCGGTGCCACGCCCATTGTCCAAAATCTTACTAATTTTCTATTCTGTGTCATAACGTCAACCCATCTGCCAAGTTTCGTCGCTTTAACCGCCTTTGGCAATGAATTATCGCATTTTTTCGGTTTTTCGAAATTTTCGATATCGAAAAAGTGGGCGTGGTTATAGTCCGATATCGTTCATTTTAAATACCGATCTGAGATGAGTGCCCAGGAATCTACATACCAAATTTCATCAAGATACCTCAAAATTTACTCAAGTTATCGTGTTAACGGACGGACGGACGGACGGACGGACGGACATGGATCAATCAAATTTTTTTTCGATCCTGATTATTTTGCTATATGGAAGTCTATATCTATCTCGATTCCTTTATATATGTACAACCAACCGTTATCCAATCAAACTTAATATACTCTGTGAGCTCTGCTCAACTGAGTATAAAAATATTTTGTAGTGCTAGCAGAACAGCATAAGATAGCAAAAGTAAAAAATTAATCATATTTCAATAAATTAATTAATTAACGAATGTAGTCGAACTAATGTGTGCTACTATCCTAACGTAGTGGACAGTCGAACTAGTCTGAAAACTGAAGCTACGGGGTCATCCATATTGAGCTCTTATATCATAAGGACGAAAACAGCAGTGTGCCACGAGAGTCATCAGTATTAATGGGCCATTAATAGCAACCGTAAGTCGCCAAGGAGCGTGCGTGACCGCCAAGGAGCCACAAATCATTTAAGGAAATTGTGTTCGCGGCGATTATTATGAGTTAACCCCAGGTGAAACTACGCTTTGCACGAGATATACAGACAAAAGTGTGTGTGAGATCCGCAAGGAGCTACTCCTGAAAATGTTTGAGCGATCTGCGAGATTTTGAAACAAAAACCCCGGCTTTTTCCGAAATGCCCAAAACGTTGATCTCCTTACATACATAAAAACAAAACCTTTCCTAGATATTATTTTTTTAAACAGAAAAATCAAGCTTTTTAAAGTAAGAACACCGGCGTACGCCGGCGCCGCCGGTATATAATAATGCCTAGTGAAATATTCGTAATTGAAAGACGTTGCACGTTTGATTGTGCGACCTTAAGTCTCCCCTTTATTGAATAAATTATTGTCTTTTATACTAATTTACTTAACCTATACATTCATAAATATCTTAATACTAATAACTAAAAATAAGTACATAGGAAATGGGTTATGCATACATGTACGTTTGTATACAGTCTTTGTATACATGTAGTTTTGTATGCATAACTCCATACATGTAGTTTTGTACAATTTGCAGCGTCAGCAGATCAGTTTGAATATTTTGGTATTTTCCCACAATTAGTTGAATGTTTGTATGTATATTACAATGGGTTGTGTGTTTATATGTATAATTTATTAACTGTGATATGTGTCTCATATTCGGCATTCCGTGCCGTCTGGGTTAGTTCAATAATTTTAATATGATTATTACTAAAATATATTTTAATTTGTTATGGGTAAAGCCGCAAGTATGTTACAGTAGGTGTGGCATATAATGATACAATACAGTGTGTGACGTATAATGCTACACTAGGATGCCGCCGCCAATGTATTTCGTTTTTGTTT